>NC_142046.1:44187919-45632919 GCF_982192425.1 Myodes glareolus | reverse complement strand
AGAATGAAAACTGAAACATGTCGTTTGTATAAGCACTTCTCTGATTCTGTCCTTGTCTGTGACGTTTTAGAGGCATGGAATCTGACAAGTAGGAATTTTGTTTACACTGCATCCGAAGAGTGGTTTACAGGCATTCTGCCACTTAAACGAGAGCTGTAACAAATTCAGCACCTCTTTTAAATGGATTTACAAAAATCTACAAGTGTAATGTTAATTCTGAGAAAATAGATGAAATGAGGAAAATGAAGAATTAAATCATAAAATCAATGAGTGACACGGGAGGCTTTGCCCATGTGTAAGAACATAAGAAAATCTTGATTTCAGATTTTGAATATTTCTGGTTTAGGAAACAGCAGAGGATTAACTACATTGAACAAGACTGACTTAAAATTTGCTAAGCCTGTTATGGAGTGTTTTAAAAAGTGGCTCTGTTTCTCTTTGTGCTATGTGTATTCTCATTGTCAGCTTTTTCCTGTTTAACAGACAGAACAAGCATTTCCTCATGTTATGTGGTGATTTATTAGCTTACACACACACACACAAATAAAATATTCTGTATTATTTGAACATATTTGAAAAACATGCACGGTCAGCATGCTTGTTCTTTTATCAAATTCCCTCAAACCAGGAAGCATAAATTCAGATCATCTTTTGTCTCAGCCTCTTAATAAGGCATTACATCACAGTTTTAAACTGTCATTGTGCCGTATTCTTTTGAAGTTAATGCTATTAAGTTATACTAACTGAAGATGAACAAGAATTAAGTTCCTGGCAATTCTGTTTTCCACATGTGAGGTCTCTCACCAAAGCTGTTCCGCTCACAACCCATGTGCATTTATTACACTGTATAGTCTCTTATTCTAACACAGAGATACTGAAGAATTCTCTCAGAACACCATGCTACATAAGGAATGACTGTTCGCCTCAGACCGAGGAATGGAGACCAAGGGTACAGTGCTCACAGTCCAGCCCAATCACCTGCCATTAGCTGACACGATTATGACTATTTCTTTTCTATCTTTTTGGCTGAGTGATTCTCAGACTTTACTGTGCATAAAAATCATATGCTAGTTTTAAATCCTTGACTAGCCTCCTCTCCCCACTCAAAGTCAATCACTCAGTAAGTTCTAGAGAACTTGTGTCTTTCCCATGTCTTTCTAACTCATTTATGAAGCCAAAAGTGCTGGGCCATCTTCTTGGCCCTTCTTTCTTGTGCCAAAGCTACCTGTCAAACACTTGAAGGTTAAAGGTACACAGAAGTTATAATGTTTTCACTACAAAAACCATGATTCAAAATAACTTTTTAGTTGGCCTGGAACAATTCCATCAGCAGAAAACCTACTTTTAATTTATGGTTACTGGCTGCTGGGCAGAACATCTTGAAACAAGGATTTTTATCACGTCAAGTTAAAAGAGAATTATGAAAGTACAACTAACAAGGTACTGTGGTAATAATATTCCCGTTACTTTATGATTGTGTCATTTGACATACAGCTAAATTATTCAAGATTTTATTTCTGGAGAAAGCAATACTAGGCAACCAAATGGTCTTTCAATTTTCATGATATATTTTACCTGCAGAGTTTTCTAAATATAAAGAAGTTAAGAGATATAAGGCTGGGGCAGTTGTCATGAGCCTTAGAAAGTCATTTCTACTAACTTTTTTCTTCTTGCTGTTGTGTTTTAAGATGGTTTTTCTGTGTAGCTTTGGCAGTCCTGGAACTTGCTACATAGTCAAGCCCGGCCTTGAACTCACAGAGATCTCCCTGCCCCTCTCTCCCAAAAGCTGGGACAACTCTTAAGCTAATCTATTTTTATTTTTCAAAGATTCTAGTCTATGCTAAGTAACTGACTTTAAATTGAGCTTATATTAGGAGTGAATCAATACTATAATATTCATTTTAAGGCAGGATATTAACAATCAAATCACAAAATTGTCTTTCCAAGGCTCTGTAACAGAGAGATTACCTAAGTTCTTCCAGAGAGTGACATTGGCATTATTACCCTGGGCTTCGGGACTCCTCTAACAAATCCAGACAGTCTCCAGCCAGGTATTGCCTGTATTTGTAAAGTTGGATGATCTAAAATGGCACCATTTTTTTTTTCATTTTTTAGAAACTCTAATCCCCCTCTGATACATGATATTAGATGATCATGTTATTGGCTCCTAAAAAGAAATAGAATTCCAATATTCATTGATCATATAATTAGTCTAATATTTTAATTTTGGGGGAAACTAAACTCATAGAACTACGCACACTGCCTCCAGGAGACCAATGAAGTGAGACTTCCTAGTCTGATAGGAAAAATCATTGGGAAGGATTAAAAAAAATGGTTCTAACCTTGAAAAATAAATGTTGTCAGCTATGGGTATAGTATATCTTAGTAAGCACAGTTTGATGAGGTCTTATATATGAGTTTTAACTAAAGCATAGAATTCCAGAGTTCAGGTTTTATGCCGGTGACCATTGGACAAAATTTTGGGCCTTAGGAGCGGTAGGTGTTAACACTTGCAATCATCCAACTCAATGAATCTGCTGATTTTTAGGAAAGATTTAACAAACCAGTAAAAAGAAAATAAATAGCTAATCTTATTAGCCCTGTGGCCCATAATATTTAAATTTAAATAATAATGAGTTGCTAATATATAATTAATCATTCTAAAATTTACTGATTATACCACTGAGGCACACTAGTGGAATTACCTAGGATAGGAGCTGTTGAGTGTCACTCAGTGATAAAGCACTTCTGAAACATTGAAAAATAAACAAAAAGTGTAAAGAAAAAGAAGAGGGAAGGAGAAAGATACAGATAATAAATTGGGGGTCTTCTTTTAAAAAAAAAAACAAACAAACATGACTTTCTTTTTTAACTTAAGTTATTCTTTGTAGTGGAAGATTTTGCAACAAAATGCAAAATCGTAAACCACCACAGACACATATATAGACATGAGTCTATTATTCCACATTTACGTTAAAAAGATCAAATGTGAGCAGTTCCTCTGATTACTAAGGAGTTGGCAGAGTGTTAATTTATCTCAATAGACTTTCCCCCACAGTCCTGTGAGGTAGAAGTTAATTTTACAAAGGAAAAAAACCCAGAAACTCAGAAAACAATAATATATCAAAAACGTGAATGGCAGTAAATGGTGAAGTAGGTATTTTAAATGACTCAAAGACCATATTCTTCATTGTCTTACTACAGTGTCCAAAGTCCCACTGATTCAGTGTGTTCACTGTAGTGATTCAACATATAGAATATTTCTGGGAATTATTTGGAAATACTGTTAATTGCCTTTTAAGTATTTGAGCAGTGGTTCTCAACCTTCCTAACGCTATGACCCTTTAATAGAGTTCCTCATGATGTGATGTGCCCCAACCAAGAAATTATTTTTGTTGCTATTTCATAACTGTAATTTTACTTTTGTTATGAATATGTGTATTTTCTGATGCTCTTACATGATCCCTGTGAACGGGTCCTTTGACTCCCTAAGGGGTCATGACCTCATAGATTGAGAACCACTGGTTTAGAGTGATATAACAGTATATGATCTCTAGAATATTCCTGATTCATTTTAATACGTCAGATTGACACTTGGTTAATTTTTTAATTTTTTTTTTTTGGTGGGATGAGGTTCTTTTATCAAGACAGGGTTTCTCCAAGTAGCCATCCTGGCTGTCCTGGAACTTACTTTGTAAATTAGGCTGGCCTCGAACTCACTGACATCTGCCTGCATCTGTCTGCCAAATGCTGGACTGAAAGGCATGCATCACCTCTGCCTGACTTGGTCCAATTTTTACAGTGTTATACTTTCTGTCTCTTTAGTGGCAGTCTGTTTTTACTTTTATATAATATAAGGCCAAATGCCAAATTTGTTTGTTGCTGTCTCCTAACTTTAACTCATGGCTTAGGAATACAATTATTTGCCAGTGTAATATAAAGATAAATAAACTTCAGAGATGCTCAAAAGAAATACCCTTGTTTAGATTTCAGCCTCATCTTTGACTACCAGAATCACATGTTTTCCTATATATGAAGTTTAACAGATGCTTTTAAAAAAGTGGCTTCAGGACATACAACATTTCTGCCTCCAAACAAAGTTACTCTCTGACGAATAATAACTGAAATAGAAAAATTCTTTCATTTTCAGTTGCATGTGTTACAGGTAAATTGACGCATTTGATTCACAAACCAATCGAAACAGTCCATTCACTGACATGTTTGACAACATTGAGGGGCCACTTGTGCCTGGCTGTCGTCCCTTTGACAGTGGAAAGAATTTGTAGAGAAGAGTTTAAAAAGTGTGCACTTCCTCTTTGAAATGGGAAATAGAGTAACACAGAGTCACTTCTAAAGCAGTGTTAAAAAACAAAAGAAAGGAAACAATGGGAAAAATTGGGTCAAGCAAGTTAAGTACTTGGTGATGCAAAGGCCAGCATAAGAAATAGCTGTGTATAGCTCATCAGTATGTTAGAATCAAGAGTCATCTCAGCAGTAGGCTCCCTCTTAGAAAGATCTTTTCCAAAGTCCCTACCTTCTCTGGAATTTTGTAATCTTTACGATTAGTATTTCAAATCCAATAAGTAAAAATACATATTGAGAAACATTTCTCCGGAAGGTAATTCAAAAGTAAACATCCTCTGTTGCCTCTTAAAATACATTTTAAAGTTCACCGAATAAAGGTTATTCTGAGAGTCACATCAGGCCCCAAAGCTGACAGGTTCTTTTCTAAATTACAAGTTAATGTCTTACATGCTCCCTCTGTCCTCTCCACAGAGTGCTGTTTTATATTAGTTCATCATACGCTGATACTTTTTGTAAACTAAGACCTACTTCCTTTACTTCTAGAGACAAATGTTTGCTTAGTGTCTACAAATGTGTGCTAACTGTCATTCCTCCGACATTCATTAGTGTTTGGAGTTTGCGCTTAAGCAGGACAATGGCGTTGTAAATGAAAACGACCAGTAGCCAAAGGGAACATATAATTGTTTGTAATTAAACAAAAGTGTTGCTGAGTTAATCAGAATCACATCTTAATATGCTTTAAAACATCGCTGTCTTGTCAAAATGAAGACGTTTAGTTTTAGTCTCTTTGGGATTTTTTTTTAAATTGGTAATGAAGACTAAGCAAATTATGCAACTAAGATCCTTTAACTCACTTAAGTACAATAAATAAGCCAAGTATGCTTTGATCAAAGTTCCACAGGAGTATCCTTTTAACTTTTCCCCTGGTTCATAATGAACAGCTTGTTACAGGCATTAGCCTGTTTACAGCGCTTGCTCTTAGAGGCCCTGTGCTTCTATTCTCTTCTTTCTGATTATAGTACACACATACCAAAGCATGGCATCCACCCTCCTGTTGGCACCTAGTATGGTGTAACAATTTGATGATAATCTGATTTGATTTTTTTTCTTTTGCATAAAGGTGAGACTGAACAAAAGAACTCAGGAGGATGAGCCGCTTTGCTAAGATCATGAACTGCTGTTATTTGACAGCAAAGCAGATTTCTAGAACCCTTAGAACATTGTCTGGTTTGAGGTGGACCACCTCCTAGTTTTTCTATGCGCAAAAGTCTTAGTGGGTTTTCTTCTTTGTAAAAGACAAAAATAAGAAGAAGAAGGCCCAGCGATAAGAGAATCTAAAGTTATGTCAAACAAATTATGTTTTAGTTATTAGTGGCGAGTTTGTAAATATCAAAGCTCCACTCATTGTGGCGCTGGGAGCGACATTTGCATGCTGATGAAACGCAAGTGGAAGGCTGTGAACTGTAGGGTTATCTACAGTGCAGCAGTGGGAGCTCCAGAACCAGACAGTTGAGCATCTGACCGACTCAAGAGTCCAAGCTGCAGACCTCCTCTATTCACTTTCTTTACAACAATTAAAATATGCAAAGTGATAATTTTCCTTAAGTAGCCTTAAATGTGCGATCTATTTAAATGTGAAGAAAATTGCCTGAAGCTTCTGGTGTGAGGGACAAAAAAGAATAAATTATGCAAATGGCAGAAAAGGACTCTACCACTTGAACGCCTAATTTTCCTGTAATAAGCATACTGTTTCATTTAATTTTTTGCCTCTTATTAAAAGTGACAGTTCTTTTGCACTGTCTGATGGTTCTATCTGACACGAGCTGGGGAAATGACTGCTAGACTAAATGCTAAAGCATTTTGGTAGCTTTTTTAGACGATGGTTACATTCACAAAGTAATTATGCACTGAAGAGTAGAGAAATAAGGTTTAATTACACAGTAATCGCTTCTGATGGACACGGCAGAAGTGTGAACACCGCCAGACTGCAATCCATCAATGACAAACCCCTGGCCACTTTTAATTCCTCCTCATTTGCATCATAACCTCCGCACCAAGTTGCACAAATGCTGTTAAATGTTAATAGGAGCTGTCTCTCCACTCAAAATGAATGCTTAAGCTGTTTCATTTTTTTTTTCTCCTCCACCTCAGACCTTCAAAACCAGCTCCTCTCTGAGAGCAGGCATTAAGCATAGAGCATGGTGCGTGGTCACTGTTGTGCTAATTGGGAGCAACACTTAAAGTTTTATCTCTCAAGCGCTAATAATGCACACTGCTGACAAACCAGTGAATAAGTAATGTACTTGCGGGGAACGGGGGGGGTGGGTGGGTAAAGGCATGCCTAGAATGAAAAATGCAGTTGGGACCGTTGTTCAGTGACTAGCTATTTGATTAGGCCCTGTAGTCATATTTAATCCAGATCCTTAGGGAACATAGACAAAATTACATCTTCATCTCATCAAACATTCAGCCATATTTAAGCATTCAGCTGATCAAGCTTTTATTGTTTCTCGTACAGCAACGTGGAGACTATGGAGTGTTGCATTCGTCACTCCAGAAGCGGGTAAAGGAAAGGCCTGGAAGCTGTAGGCTGGCTTTCTAGGGCCCTCTGTGGTTAGAAAATCTAGTCGCGGCGGAATGAACTCACTTTAGTCCTCTCCACTAATGCCTAAGTTGATAAAACCCCAGCTTTCAGTTCTATTCGTACAGTCTTTCATATTCCGCCTCATTTTCTCTATTTTTTTTTAATGCTCTCCCTTCTACCTTGTATTTAAACCCAGGCCATTTGCCGAGACAGGTCTACATCATTAAACTGCAGATGGTTCTTTTTCTATTAAGCAGCGGGTATCATTTTTGTCCTGACAGGAGGAGGCTCCACCTGCCGCCAGCCCACCAATACTTCCAGCTGACTGCTTTGCAGAACAGGAAAGGTAATTTGTAAGCAGTGTGCTAAGTTTAACAGTAGACTCTAAGAAGTGACAAAAGAGCCATTTTCTGCATGAAGATTGAGAATTATCAACACCTTTCGGTGCATAATAGTTAAAGCCTTTATCGCTTGAGGAGCTGCGGATAAGGTTAAGAACACTAGACAAACTGCTCATTAGTGGAAAGGTTTGCCTTTTACATTAAAGACTGCTGGGGACTGGAGTTACTCTAGTGAGCAACGTATCCTTGGCATTTGAAAAGAATGAGCTGATCGGTACACATAAAGGAATATTGGAAAAGAAGACCTGGGATGTGCTAATCATCTTAGTAAGGTTTTCACCTTCTTAGGAAATGATAAGTCTGTTAGGTATACTCCAAAGTTGTGTGAGCTGGGAGGTAAGACCCTAGGTCAGAAGCCACAAGACTTGCGCGTGTTCTGTCCTGTACTCTCCTACTGGCTGGCTATGTGACCCTGGGTAAGTCATTGATGTTTGTATGATTTGAGAACGAGGCAGTGGGACTCATTAGTTTGTGTCAGTAAGCAGTATGAATTCGTTGCAGAGATCTCCTTCAGCAGTAAATGGATAATAAACAGAGAATAATAAAAATCATTAGTACCCAGTCTTTCATTTCATGTGGGCAAGTTGGATGAGGAGTTCTAAACTGGAATTTATGAGTTTCAGAGCTGTAGGATGAGCACAGGAATGGGACTGGGGTGTGTTTTGTGTGTGTGTGTGTGTGTGTGTGTGTGTGTGTGTGTGTCCATGTGTAAACAGTGGGAGGATGGACATCAGTCCTGCTCTATTACCCTCCACCTTACTCCCTTTAGACAGTGTTCCTCACTGCCCCTGGATCTTGTTTGTAGACAGTAAGCTCTATTGAGCCTCTCGTCTCTACCTGCCCGCCCCCCATATCCCTGGGGTTACACACTCAAGTTGGTTTTACTAGGCTTTTTAAAATATAAGTGCTGGGGATGGTGATTTGAGCTCAAGTCCTTGTGCTTGATTAGTGAGCTTTCTTACCTGCTGTGCCATCTCTCCATCCCACAATTGATGTTTCATAAACTTGTCGTGAGAGTTTCCTATAAATAAGAACCTGTAAATAGCAACTTCCGTGGAGCTTATTAATAATGTGCCCTCCTAATGTAAGACTGTCAAGGATCACATAAGGAGGATTATGCCAATTCTAGTTTAATGATGAAGAAATCAGCTCATGGTTTAAGTAACTCGATGTAGGGTACAAACAGATGAGCAAATATGCATAGGTATATCTGGCTTCTAATCTAATATGTGCTATGCTTTGGGTGAGGTTATTCTCTTTGTTATGGAGAATAACAATTAAAGCTGATTTCTGCCTCAATTTTCATTCCACTCCTGCTGCGTGACGTTGGTCTTATTCATCAATCTCTCTTTTGCCTACTTAATGTGTTCTTGAAATCCCGTTAGGGGAGACCAAGGCTTAACTTCTATCACTCTAAAACCAGCTCAGCCTGCCGACGATATCAAGGCGATATTGGGGAGCTGTCCCTAGAAACACATATAGCTCTTTACTCAATTCATTGCAAACAAGCATGGCGTTTAAAATGTCTGTGCTCATTTATAAAGCTCTGGTTATCCCTGTAGAGCTAGCTATTCATGCTACTTTCCAGTGAAACACGTTAGGAACAATGTTCTCCTCGGACATATATGAAGTCACGTGTCACCACAAATACCATAGTGTACAACTGGGGGAAAGTGTGTCATTTTGTGTCAAAATTGCATTCACACAACCAATGTGTGGCAGAAGCCCCCTTACTCTGTTGATAACAGTATTTCTCCATATAGGACAAGCAGGCTAGTAAATGACAAAACCATCAGTTCCAACTCATTGCTGGATCAGTTTGAAAAGGAAGAGAAGAAATAACGATTTGGAGAAGAGGTTGGCAAGGAGCAACACCAAAAGACTGTACAGTAGTTAAACTTAGCAAATTCTGATGAGAGCTACCCTACCCATCATGCGTACTGAAGAAAGGAAAAGTTCCCCTCTTTCTCTTCTCTTAGTTACCTGAGCTTTCATACAGCCAGGATAGCCAGTTCGCCTTCAAGATTCTCTCTGGCACTTACATAAAGCCTGTCCTGGCACCAACCCAAGCTGGTCCCTACTTCAAGGATCCCATGTGTCAACAGTAATCAAGCAACCAAGGCATTATCTTTTCTCTTGATCTGCTCCTTCTGTCAGTGTAAAAGTCTTCATGTTACCCCTCCTGTGACAACCACGCTGCCAGCCTGCAGAATAACCTGATCGATTTGCCTCATTCACAGAGACTTTTGTGTTGCCTTGTAATTAATGCAGGTATATAATCTCATGCCCCATGGATCTGTGCACCCCCAGACTGCAAGCTCTTTTAAACCAGCCCTTCTTGTACACCACTCTGTTTCCTGTATAGATACAGTATGTTTAGCCTTCCAAAACACAAAAGCTGTAAACAGTCTTTCTAAGAAGTTGTTGGCAAGCAGAAAACATTCCAGGATTCCCTAGTAAATTCGAATAGCGAAAGACTGAGAAAGGGTGTGAGATTCTCCAAAGACCAACATACTCATGTTTAAAGGAGAGAGGTATATGATGGAGGAAATCTACTGTTGATGACACAAGGCTTCAATCCCTGTTCTTTAAAGTCTTGATGCAGCTATGTGAGTACTGAGGACTAAACTATACATAATGGAAGAAAAAGAAGGAAAATTAACAAAAAGCTGGGTTTGATAGTACGGGTATTTCATTCCAGCACTCAGAAGCAGAAGAAGGTTGGCCTCTGTGAATTAGAGGCTAGCCTGGTCTGCATAGCAGGCTCCAGGCCATCTAGAGCTACAGAGCTGGACTCTGTTCTAAAAGGATGAAAATTATAAAAAGAAAAAAATTAAAACTCTTCTAATTGTTTTTCAATACAACCAGCCACTGATACATGAGAAAAAACCACAATGAACATGATATTCATATAATTGTGTATTACATAAATTTTGAGATTTTTTAAAAAAAATATAATATACATTTGTACATAGTCTATATTAGGAAACATAATCAAGCATTCACATTTTAGAACTAATGGTACAATTAAAAGTAAGTTTTATTCATGATTTCCAATTACAACTGAAAACTATGTGAATAAAAGCAGTTTATTATTAATCGGTTCTACAGAGACAGTTTCTAGAAACTTCATAATAGAGAGTAAAATTCTGCCATGAGTTAATATCTAAGTCTGTCTTAGATCTGCTCTGGGTTATGAAGCTTCCAGTGTACTGGCTGAATCAAAGGCATTGCACAAGTACAAAGTAGCACACGTATTATTAACCTTTCCCTGGTTGTTTCCTCATCTGTAATATGGGGTTAATGATATTTCTGTACCTCACAAGAATGCTGTGTGAATTAATGTTTGTAAAGCCCTTTAAAATCCACGGATGAAAGATGCCATAAAAGTCCAAAGGTGGTAATATTATAGTTATTGAAATTGGAAACACCAATAATGCTGGGAACTGAATATATATTTGGTTGCAAGGCACCCAGTACATTATGAATTCGTGGGCACTTACAGAAACTTATGACTTCAAAATTAATGTTTTGAGTCATACATATATACATATATCCTTAAAATGTATTCAATATTATATACCAAATAGCTGTGATCTGTTCATAACCTACACACACTATTAGTCCATTTCATGTTCATGTCTCATTACAGTAAGTGCTTCTGTAGAAGACAGTATGTCTATACTCAAAATCATATAATATTAGATTGGTCTATTTAGAGAAAGGAAGTAAATGACATGCTAAAAATACTAAGATGATTTAATGAAATAATTATCTGTACTTCTCTTATTATGGTTATGTGTTTTCATTTACTTCTTGAATCTACTTGAACATCTTATAAATATTAAGCACAAAGTACTTAACAGCAGTATTTTTAAAAATGGAAAATAATACATAAAGCTGGCACCTTCTGTAAGCTAATTTTTACATGAATATTGAATAATTTTATAAAAACTTTGAAGGGAATTTTTCTCAGTCAGTAGAATTCCAAACAATATTGCAACCTTGCCTTTTTTAATTTTTTAAAAATTTATTTATTTTACGTGAACTGGTGTTTTGCCTGCATGTATGTCTATGCAAAGGTGTTTCACCCTCTAGAAATGAAGTTTCAGACAGTTGTGAGCTGTCATGTGGGTGCTGGGAATTGAGCCCCGATCCTCTGGAAGAGTAGCCCGTGTTCTTGACGGGTGAGTCATCTCTCCAGTCGCTCCTTAAGTACTTTGTGAGAAACGTGGTCTTTCTGTGTTTATCTACTCATTCATCACCTATCCATTCAAAAATCACTAAATAATCACTTTCCTACTTTAAATATAGGAAAGTAAAATCATGCAATGCATGTATTTATGGACACGTGAAGGTTGCTGTATCTATGTGCAGAAACAAGCATAGCTAACCTTCTTGGACCCTTTTCCTTTTTTGAATTGTTCATGATTTCTGTCTTAATTTCATTATAAAAGCATGAGTTTGAAAACCTAGAAATAAAAATAAAGTTTAATGCGATACAGTTAAAATACAAAAGTGAGGTTGGTATTCAAATGGCATTTCTTTTTATTGTCAAATGGAGTGAAATGGAAAGACATGTGGTAAAAGGGAGAACTCATTATCCTTGATCATAATTTGGATAGAATTGGCACACACACACGCATGCACACCTTTCTTTTTCAAACATATTTTAGAGATATTCTTAGGCTTAATTAAAAGGAAGCACTATTTTGTCTTTGAATCCATTGAAACATGATTTCCGGCTGAGTAAAGAAAAGGTGAACTTCAAATGATAATGGCAAAGCAGTCAAAGAAAAACAACAGAGTTCACAGGTAAGCCAGGGAGTCAAGCAAATGTTATATTTAGAAAGTCAAGAGCTTTGTTTTTGCTGTTTTAGAGGTTTCCCCCAATTTATGAGAGGTTCAAGGTTACCAAGCTCAACACCCAGAGCTCAAAGTCATTCCATAGTTTATTCAATATCCCAGTGCAAAGATTTAAATGTGTAATACAAAAGAGAATTTTGAAATGGAGGACTACTGAGTTGGTGAGAGTAAAGGTAAATTATGCTAAAGGTCACATGGGCTGACATATTTAGAGGCAGCTAACAAGCAGAAAGCTATATTTAGAGACAGGAAATTAAGGAGCACTAAAGCATGCTTCACAACAAAAATGCAAGCTCTTGCACATATATTTATTAATATGATACCTCCTGGACAATATGTATAGTGGGTAAATAAAACTATATTGTGTGACCCAAGTACTGTTTCTTCTACTGTGAATATGGATCTTGTATAAGTTTTGTTTCATTTATGTTCTTGATTTCTGCCATCTTCATGTTTTTGTTTGTTTGTTTTTAAATCCATCAGTTCTTTGTTTATTATTTGGCAAGACCAAGATGCGAAACATGATAAGGTTCATTAGAATGTAAGAAACAGTGGAATTTCACATAACATTTCCATTTCGACCAGTTTGACGTATAATAACTTTTCAATCTCCTAACTTACTTGTTTGTTTACTTACTTAGTGTGTGTGTGTGTGTGTGTGTGTGTGTGTGTGTGCGCGCGCGTGCACGTTTTCTCACTCAAGTGCCAGAGCTTTTGAGTGGAAGTCAGTGCACATCTTGAGGGAGTTGGTTGTTACCTTCCACCATGTGGTCACAGGTTTTAACTCTGGTGGTCGGCTTTGGTAGCAAGTCCTTTATCCACAGAGCCATCTTAACACACTCCTCTTCTCACAATTCTCGGAGATAAGAGAATAATCTTGTGGGCATGTCATTATTGAATTCCAACCGAACATATTGTAATGTTATGGTGAGATCACTTATTTGCCTAAAATCTATAAAAACAACTAATTCTGATAAACATGAAGGAATTGCTTAAGTAGACATCGTGTTAAGAGAGTTGTTGCTTATCCATATGAAACAAAACTAGAAAAGTCTTGACTCTTCTGATGCTTGATTTAAATAAATGTATTTAAATTTTAAAATTAATTTAAAATTAGAATTATATAATTATTTATATAAATAAAATTTATTTCATCTTCACTTACATGTACAGCATATCATAGTCATACCTTCATCCTTTGGTCCGCCGGGTATTGAGCTGCATAATAAACACAGAGAGCATATCTCTCTAATTCCTCAATTTCCATCCTTCTCACCATTTCTCTTTGCTATCCTCTCTCCCTTTGGTTCTAGAGAATATTTCCCTCTCATTCTGTATTACTTTGCAGCTGTTGCAGTCTCCTCAGTGGCTCCCTCAATTGATCCTATTCAATGGGTACCTTTTGTTTTGGTTTGGTTTAAATGTACCCGTGGAGAAAGTTCTCATAGAAAGGGACCTGTCAATTTTATGTTTTCATTTTGTGGTTTTGGTCGCCAACCCAGGACATTAGTTATGCAAATACTCTACAGTTGAACTACATTCCTAACTCTGTAGCATGTTTTTGCAACATAGCCCCGACTTTTCTTTTACTGTGTCCTGTCTTTGGCTTCTTTTGTGATATGTTGATAGTCCCATAGCCACAGAAGAGAGCTCCTGGCTCAGAACGTCTATAACTGTATGCCTTTTAGATTAAAGTCTACCAATACCTGCTGTAACCAATCAATGAACAAGTAAAGGAATCCCCTGTCCACAGGGGAAAACTTCGTTTAGGCAAGTGCTGCCTGTAATTTCTAGAACAATTCTTGACATCCAGTGGGCGTATGGTAAATATTTGTGAGTAAGTAAATTAAACTCCTCAAAGGTGCTACGTATTGAACAAGTTCCTAAGTGTGGAGATCTATTTAACAACTTTATGTTTTCTTTGAAATTCTGTTAACTTTGTTCTATTCAGTTTCTTCCCCTTAAATAAACAAGCAAAAATTTAATAATTGTTAAGGCAATTATTTTTTAATCCTTTAAACTCTCCCATTTACTAACCTTTTCAACCAATTCCATCAATATTTACTTGAGAAAATAGTAGTGAGAATAAAACCACATTGTGTTCCCACAACCACGTATGCAATTTACCCTAGTGTTTTCCTTGTTCTGTTTGGTGTAGTAGATGACCAGTTCCATCTAGACATTAAAGTCCCTCAAATTAATTGCAAAACTAATTGTGACCTTCTTATAGTTCTCTTCTCTATTCTTTATTTTCTCAGGCACCATGGCATTGATCTTTATTATTTTAACAAGGACTTAATTATCAAAATTATCCAAAATCTTTGTCTAACAAAGACAATGATCCTTTGTCATTCTTTATGACTTATGACCTGTAAGCACCAGGCAATGTCTAAGTTGCTTCCTTCCTGAGAAGATTTTCTGTTTGGCCCAGGGTGCCACATATTTCTGTTTTCCTTTCTATTTAATGGACTACCATTGCTGAATCTGCTTTATTAACTTTCCTTTTTATTCTGATTTTATGAATTTAACAGGCTCTAAATTTCTATTTCTTCTTTTCCCCTTGCTCTGTAGGATCATCATCCACTTCTTCAACTTCAGAACCATTGACTTACATTCACCAGGACAGTTATTGGGGAAATGATGATCCAGTCTTTTGGAATTAATTGTAGCAGTATTTACTTACAGATGCTGTCCTGCGTTTAGAGTATCTCAAGTAATAATGTATGACCCTGAAAAAAGCAAGAGTTAAGGTATATTCTACAGTAATGTGCTATTGCAAGCTTGTACAGACTTACAATTAAACTTTTGAAAGATGCAAGTCATTTTTCTAATTCATTTAATATTAAGAATTAAATTTCTCATTAAATAATTATACTCATTAAATAATTATACTTCTATATAATGTGTATAGCCTATAGTTATATTTTTGTCCTTATATAGGTCTATGAGGCATGGATCTTTCTTAGAGTTCAATGATGGAATGATATATAAATTCTATTAATCTCTTTTTTATTTGCTATTTGTTGGGGACCAGCCTTGATGAAATTCTCATGTACCAATGTAAAAGTGTGAGGATTAGAATTATAAGCAAAAGGAAGAGACATATGAAAGAAATAAAAGACAAAAACACAGTACATCTTCAGGAGGAAAACTGAGTGAATAATAAACCACTTGTGTTTATATTCCACATGCTTATAGACTTCATCCCAAAAGGGGAAGGGGGCAACAGACTTCATCAACATGATATAAAAAATAGACTTGAATTCTCAGATCTTTGGTCCAGGTGAAGCAGACCCACCTCTATACTCAAAATACCAGTTTACTACAGCCTATGTCAAGATCTCTTATTTGTAGCCACTCCTGTTGTCAACACCTTTGAAAGAGTAAAAATAAACTCAAGCTCTCTGACCTTTAGTCAAGGTGGAATGGATTCACATTTGTGGGTACTCACCTATTTCTCCCTTTTTATATCCTTTAATAAAGCCTATGCTTCCACTTCAGGACAGATGACTGTGCCTGGCTTGGGAGTCTTCTTCCACTTTTCATACTTACTCATCATCAGTACATACATTCAGTCATGTAATCTCTGTCTTAGATTTTGTGTGGTGGGGAGGGGGTAATCTTATCCGTCATTGGCTATCTTCCTCTGTAAATAAAGGGTCAAGGGAGGATACATGTCTGGGCTCTTTGAGCCAATTTTCTGTCTTGGGAGTGATGGAGGATGGTCATCTGTCTATATGTTACTTTCATTGGTTAATTAATAAAGAAAACTGCTTGGCCTAATAGGTCAGAATATAGGTAGGCGGGGAAGACAGAACAGAATGCTGGGAGGAAGAAGGCAGTGAGGCAGACTATAGCTCTCCTCTCCAAGATGGACACAGGTTAAGATCCTTCCTGGTAAGCCACCACCTCGTGGTGCTATATATATTAATAGAAGTGGGTTAATCAAGATGTGAGAGTTAGCCAATAAGAGCCTGGAACTAATGGGCCAAGCAGTGTTTAAAAGAATACAATTTCCATGTAATTATTTCGGGGGTAAGCTAACTGGGATCCGGGTGGGAACGCAGCCCACTGCCCCTTTCTACATGAGAGTTCACCAACAACTAGATAATCATATGCAAACAGATGTTTTATGACATATGTACTCTATGGCCAAAATATCTCTTAATAAAGGTGTGGAGGATGACCAGGATGGGATGACTTTTTTAAATTGGTACAGGATGTCTTTAAAAGTTTTTAGCTGCATCAAAATCCAAATTTGTATTACTAAACATATCAAATCTAAAGACTCATTGACAGTATCAAAATTATCTCATATATGATCTATGCTTTTTCTAATCGGTAACATTTTCATAATGAACGCTTTTTCTAATTGGTAACATCTTCATAATGAACTAAAGCAGTCACAAACATTAAGAGGTCAGTACCATAATTCTAGTATGGAAATTAACAATATACACACAATTTGTCAAATCATAATTCTCTTAAATCCGTTCTAATCAAAAAACAAGAAGAGTTTTCTGTGATGGGTGAGCTATGAGCTTTTCCTTCTCCTAGAGCCCATCTGCATTGCTACTTCCAAGATTCAAATATAAGTTTGAATTCTCCCAGTCTCTGAGCAGCAACAGAGGTTTTATGCCATTCCTCCTCATTTCTGAAGTGGGACTTCATTCACTCTTTGCCTCCATAATAGTGTTCCAATTCTTTAACAAGTTTCTTTCCCCAAAAGGGGAAATTTCTGAGGTCTCAGTTCTCAGGTCCTTTATTTCAACAGCAGATTGAACACTATACTGGCAGAATGAATTCTGGGTCCCAAGAAACACTATGGAGGGCTCCACCCTGCTAGCTCCCCCGCCAGCCATCCCAGCTTCCAGCCAGAGGGCCATCGGAGGGGTGAGTTTGCTTCGGGCCCAGGGCAGGGGCCCAGCGAGGAGGAGCTCGGACTTCCCCTGACCCCATAGACTCCCAGGTCACTCTGTACTGCTGGCTCCACCCTGCTAGCTCCACTGCCAACCATCCCAGCTTCCATCCAGAGGGCCAGGAGAGGGGTGAGTTTGCTTCGGGGCCACGGCAGGGGCCCGGCTAGGAGGAGCTCGGACTTCCCCTGACCCCATAGACTCCCAGGTCACACTCTGTACTGCTGGTTCCACCCTGCTAGCTCCACCGCCAGCCATTCCAGCTTCCAGCCAGAGGGCCATCGGAGGGGTGAGTTTGCTTCAGGCCTGCGGCAGGGGCCCAGCGAGGAGGAACTTGGACTCTCCCAGATCCCATAGATTCCCAGGTCATTCTGCACTGCTGGCTCCACCCTGCTAGCTCCACCGCCAGCCATCCCAGCTTCCAGTCAAGGGCCATTGGAGGGGTGAGATTGCTTCAGGCCGGCGCAGGGGCCCGGAGAGGAGGAACTCGGACTCTCCCAGACCTCATAGATTCCCAGGTCACCCTGCAGTGCTGGTTCCACCCTGGTAAGCTCTCCCGCCTGCCATCCCAACTTCCATCCAGGTACAAATTCCATATTTCTCCCTTCCCACTGGGGCCATAAAATTTCCCCAGCTCAGCTGCCTTGCACGCTGGGCCTGCTCTGTAGGCGCATCCCAGAAAGAGGGAGTGCCTGTGCTTCAATAGCCTGCCTGAGGAAAGGTAGGCATTCTATCAGTGAATTCCCTTCCCAACAAGAAAACCTGACCCGCTACCAGAAGTTCCAATAGAGAGCATTTGAACGAAGAGATGGGCAGACGCCAAGGCAAGACCTCCTCCAACAATCTGAAAAACAACATGAAAACACCAGATCCCAACGACCCTACAATAGAAGAACTTGAACACTCTAACCCAGAAGAAGTGAAAAAAAGTGCCATTATGAAAGCAATAGAGTCCCTTAAACAGGATATGAATAACTCCCCTAAAGAATTGGATGAGAAGTATAACAAAAAGTTTAAGGAATGAGTATAGAAATGGATGAGAAATATAACAAAAAGTTGGAAGAAATAAGTAAATCCGTGAATGATACCCTGAGAAACCAAGAAAAAACAATCAAACAAGTAAAGGAAAAAGTCCAAGAATTGAAAACTGAAATGGAGGCAATGAAGAAAACACAAAACGAGAACCGGCTGGATATGGAAAACCTAGGTAAATGAACGGAGATTACAGAATCAAGCATAACCAATAGAATACAAGAGATAGAAGAACGAAACTCAGATTCTGAAGATACCATAGAGAAAATAAATGCTCTGGTCAAAGAAAACGGCAAATCCAACAAATTCTCTTCACAAAACATTCAGGAAATCAGGGACACAATAAAAAAACCAAATCTAAGAATAATAGGGATTGAAGAAGGAGAAGAACTGCAGATCAAAGGCCCAGAAAATATATTTAACAAAATTATAGAAGAAAACTTTCCCAATCTAAAGAACGATATTCCTATGAAGGTTCAAGAAGCATACAGAACGCCGAATATACTGGATCAAAAAAAAAGTCCCCTCGCCATATAATAATCAAAACACAAAACATTCAGATTAAAGAAAGAATATTAAGAGCTGCAAAGGGAAAAGGTCAAGTGACTTATAAAGGTAAACCTATCAGGCTTACACCAGACTTCTCTATGGAAACCATGAAAGCCAGAAGATCCTGGATAGAGGTCCTGCAGAAACTAAGAGACCATGGATACAAACCCAGACTACTATACCCAGCCAAGCTATTGTTCACTATCAATGGAGAAAACAAAATATTCCAGGATAAAAATAAATTTAAACAATTCGTAGCCACAAATCCAGCCTTACAGAAAGTAATAGAAGGAAAATCGCAACCCAAGGAATCCAACATTGCCATCACTGCCTACAATAACCCAGACAACTAGCGACCCTTCAGAACCACAACTCAAAGAAGAGAAACACACAAACTATACTACACACACACACAAAAAAATAATAAACGGAATCAACAACCACTGGTCATTAATATCATTTAATATTAATGGACTCAACTCACTTATAAAAAGGCACAGACTTAGAGACTGGATAAGAAAACAGGATCCATCATTCTGCTGTTTACAAAAACAAACCACAGATACAAAAAAATATTAGTAACCACCTGTGTCTTGTCTGATCACCATGAATTAAAGTTAGAACTCAACAACAATGCTACCCCCAGGAAGTCAACAAACTCATGGAAGTTGAACAGTCAACTACTAAATCACCCCTGGGTCAAGAAAGAAATAAAGAAAGAAATTAAAGTCTTCCTTGAATTTAATGAAAATAAAGACACAACATACTCAAACCTATGGGACACAATGAAAGCAGTTCTAAGAGGAAAGTTCATAGCACTAAGTGTCCAATTAAAGAAAACGGAGAAAGCACACATTGGAGACTTAACAGCACACCTAAAAGCTCTGGAAAAAAAAGAAGCAGACTCTCCCAGGAGAAGTAGAATATTGGAAATAATCAAACTGAGGGCTGAAATCAACAAAATAGAAACACAGAAAACAATTCAAAAAATAAACGAAACAAAAAGTTGGTTCTTGGAGAAAATCAACAAGATTGACAAACCCCTAGCCAAACTAATCAAAAGGCAGAGAGAGAACACTCAAATTAATAATATCAGAAATGAAAAGGGGGACATAACAACAGACACAGAGGAAATTCAGAGAATCATTAGATCTTACTTATATGCCACAAAGTTGGAAAATGTACAAGAAATGGATTGGTTTTTAGATAAATACCATTTACCAAAGTTAAATCAAGACCAAGTGAACAATCTAAATAGACCTGTTAGTCGCAAAGAATTAGAAGTTGTTATCAAAAACCTCCCCACCAAAGAAAGCCCAGGACCAGATGATTTCAATGCAGAATTCTACCAGAACTTCCAGGAAGAGCTAATACCTATACTCCTTAACGTATTTCACAATATAGAAACAGAAGAATCATTGCCAAACTCTTTTTATGAAGCTATAGTTACCCTGATACCAAAACCACACAAAGACACAACCAAGAAAGAGAATTATAGGCCAATCTCACTCATGAACATTGACGCTAAAATACTCAATAAAATACTGGCAAACCGAATCCAAGGATACATTAGAAAAATTATCCATTATGATCAAGTGGGCTTCATCCCAGAGATGCAGAGCTGGTTCAATATACGCAAATCTATCAATGTAATCCATCATATAAATAAACTGAAAGAAAAAAACCATATGATCATTTCATTGGATGCTGAAAATGCATTTGACAAAATTCAACACCCCTTTATGATAAAGGTGTTGGAGAGATTGGGTATACGAGAATCATACCTAAATATAATAAAAGCAATATATAGTAAGCCGACAGCTAACATCAAATTGAACAGAGAGAAACTCAAAGCCATTCCACTAAAATCAGGAACACGACAAGGCTGTCCACTCTCTCCATACCTCTTCAATATAGTGCTTGAAGTTCTAGCAATAGCAATAAGACAACATAAGGGGATCAAGGGGATTCGAATTGGAAAGGATGAAGTTAAACTTTCGTTATTTGCAGATGATATTATAGTGTACATAAGCAACCCCAAAAACTCTACCAAAGAACTTCTACAATTGATAAACACCTTTAGTAATGTGGCAGGATACAAGATCAACTCCAAAAAATCGGTTGTCCTCCTACACACAAAGGATAAAGAAGCAGAGAGGGAAATCAGAGAAACATCACCTTTCATGATAGCCACAAATAGCATAAAATATCTTGGGGTAACTCTAACCAAGGAAGTGAAAGATCTATTTGACAAGAACTTTAAGTCCTTGAAGAAAGAAATTGAGGAGGATACCAGAAAATGGAAACACCTCCCCTGCTCTTGGATTGGGAGAATCAACATAGTAAAAATGGCAATTCTACCAAAAGCAATCTATAGATTCAACGCAATTCCCATCAAAATTCCATCAAACTTCTTCACAGACCTAGAGAGAACAATAATCAAGTTTATATGGAAAAACAAAAAACCCAGGATAGCCAAAACAATCTTATACAATAATGGAACTTCTGGAGGCATTACCATCCCTGACTTCAAACTCTATTACACAGCTACAGTATTGAAAACAGCTTGGTATTGGCATAACAACAGAGAAGTCGACCTATGGAATCGAATAGAAGACCCGGATATTAACCCACAAACCTATGAGCACCTAGTTTTTGACAAGGGAGCTAAAGGTATACAATGGAAGAAGGAAAGCATCTTTAACAAATGGTGCTGGCATAACTGGATGTCAACCTGTAGAAGAATGAAAATAGATTCATATCTATCACCATGCACAAAACTCAGGTCCAAATGGATTAAAGACATCAACATTAATCCGACCACTTTGAACCTGATAGAAGAGAAAGTGGGAAGTAGTCTACAAGAAATAGGCACAGGAGACCAGTTCCTAAGCAGAACCCCAGGAGCGCAGACAATAAGAGAAGCAATGAATAAATGGGACCTACTGAAACTGAGAAGCTTCTGTAAAGCAAAGGACACTGTCAGTAAGACCAAAAGGCTGCCTTCTGACTGGGAGAAGATCTTCACAAACCCCTCATCAGACAAAGGTCTGATCTCCAAAATATACAAAGAACTCAAGAAACTAGGCACTAAAACTCTAATTAACCCAATTAAAAAATGGGGTACTGAACTGAACAGAGAATTCACAACAGATGAACTCTGAATGGACAAAAGGCACTTAAGGTCATGCTCAACCTCCTTAGCGATCAGGGAAATGCAAATCAAAATCACTTTGAGATATCATCTTACACCTGTCAGAATAGCCAAACTCAAAAACACCAATGATAGCCTATGCTGGAGATGATGTGGAATGAGGGGAACACTCATCCATTGTTGGTGGGAATGCAAACTTGTGCAGCCACTGTGGAAATCAGTGTGGCGGTTTCTCAGGAAACTGGGAGTCAACCTCCCTCAGGACCCAGCAATTCCACTCTTGGGAATATACCCAAGAGATGCCCTATCATACTACAAAAGCATGTGTTCAACTATGTTCATAGCAGCACTATTTGTAATAGCCAGAACCTGGAAACAACCTAGGTGCCCCTCAATAGAAGAATGGTTAATAAAGGTGTGGAACATATACACATTAGAGTTCTACTCAGCGGTAAAAAACAATGACATCTTGAATTTTGCATGCAAATGGATGGAAATAGAAAACGCTTTACTGAGTGAGGTAAGCCAGACCCAAAAAGAGGAATATGGTATGTATTCACTCATATGTGGATTCTAACCATAATTAAAGGTTTTTGAGCCTATTATTCGTGATCCTAGAGAAGCTAAATAAGAAGGTGAACCTGATGAAAATCATGTAGCTATCCTCCTGGAGATTGGAAATAGACAAGAGTCCCAGGTAACCTCGGGTGCATGGGGGGGTTGGAGGGTTGTTGGAAGGGGAGAGGGTTAGAGAGAAGGGACTAGGGGAGGAATGGGGAAAGCTAAGTGGACTGGGATGGGGGAGGGAGGAAGGATGGATATGAGATCAGGGAAGAATATATTTCAACCAAGGGAGTCATTTTAGGGTTTACAGAAGACTTGATTATAAATGAGGTCCCAGGTCCAAGGAGATCCCCAGATTGTTCTCTGGACAGAAGAGAGGGTACCTGAAACGGCCTAATCCCATAACCATACTGATGAAGATTTTGCTTATCACCATAGAACCTTCATCTGTCGATGGATGGAGATAGAGACAGAGACCCACATCGGAACACTGGACTTAACTCCCTAGGTCCATTTGAGAAGCAGAAGGAAAGAGAACGTGAGCAAAGAAGGCAAGATCAGAGAGAACCTTCATCCCACGATGGATGGCGATACAGACGGAGACCCACACTGGAGCACCGGACTGAGCCCCCCAAGGTCCAAATGAGGAGCAGAAGGAGGAAGAACATGAAAAAGGAAATCAGGACTGCGAGGGATGCGATCACCCACTGATACAAGGGGACGGATCTAATGAGAGTTTACCAAGGCCAGTTGGACTGGGACTGAACGAGGACGGGATCCAACCAGATTCTCTGAATGTGGCTGGCCCGGAGTCTTTCTGAAAAGCCATTGACAATGGCACTGGGACTTGTTTCCTCTGCATATACTGGATTTTGCGGATCCAGTCCATCTGGACACTCACCTTCCTGGACCTGAAGGGAGGTGGGAGGAACTTGAACTTCCCACTGGGCAGGAAACCCTGACTTCTCTTAGGGATGGAGAGGGAGGAGGAGAGGGAGTGGGGGGAGTGGGAGGGTGGTGGGAGGAGGGGCGGAAATGGAAACTTTTATATTTTAATAAAATTACAAAAAAAAAAAGAAAGAAACACTATGGATAAACTGCCCGGACATCCAGTCAGCGTTCTTGGACCAGCTCCAAAGTAAGCAAAACACTGAGGTCTAAATCTGCGGTCTGGAAATGTGTGCAGTAGGCCCACCAAGGAACTAGGAATCACCATGGTCTTCCTTCTTCTTAGACTACAGCATGATGGCATAAAGGAGACAGGAACAGAGGTCCAGGAACCTCACTTCCATTCTTCTGTGAATCACCAGTGACTACAATGTCGTTAGGGCTAGCACTCCTCTGTTTTACACTCAGTCACCAAGCTTTCCTGTGAAAAAAAGCACAAATATACCCTGGACTCCATATTAAAACAGGATCAGGTACAGAGGGTATAACTCCCCCCTTTTTATGTTGTGTTTAAATCCCATCAAGGGGCTTAAGATCCCTTATATAAACCATCTTTTTAATCCAAACTGCAAGCCTCGTTAACTGACAGGTTTTTACAGACCCCTGGCTGGAGGTGCACTTCCATTTCAACAGACCCTTGACTGCCTGAGCTACTTCTCAGCAACTTGGCCGTCCGGCTGGGAACCAACCTTGGTTCACAGCTGAAGCTTGGAGCAGGATGGGCATAGCTGGGTTCTCCCGTGCTTGGGACCAGGAGGTACTGGTCTCTCATTGTCTTTTGTGCCTGGGTGCAGGCTGTGCTCAGTGGTTCGGCCACAGAACAGGACAGGCTGGCAAATTTTTGCTGTAGCTCAGATTCCTAGGTGCCTACCACTGCAGGGGCTCTGAGACCGCTGTGTCCCCTAGCTTAGGGGCTAAAGCCACGTTGTTTTTTTTTTTGTTTGTTTGTTTTTTTTTTTTACACTGCCCCTGCTTTCCTATTTCAAATCTTGCAATCACAAGACTAGGAGAATTCCTGTATTGGGTCATGCTGCCTCTAGCCATTCCCTGCTGACCTGGTACTGGCTGTGGGGAGGCCAAGCCCTCCAAACTTTTCTCTGGCTTCACTCAGCTGTTCACAGCTTGTGGGTTTGGTGGCATCACTGATGCAGACATTGCCAAGTCTTATGCCCCACGCTCCCTTCACTATTCTGCCCACTCAGTAGCTGCCGCTGTGACTCCATAGCCACAGAACCACAGGTTGAACTTGACCTGAGCGCAGATGGGGCCCCTTGACTTCTGAGCACTCGTCTTTAACCTCTACCCCTGAGGTATTTTATTCACCTGTGGCGTCTAGCATTCTTTTTCTCTTGTACTTTTGTGAATTATCTATCGTATGTCCTACTTTGAGGGGTGATTGTTGGGGCCCTATGTCCAGGTATCATCTGTCATAAGCCACATATTGGGGTGACATCTGTCAGTGTCCAACCTCAACAGATTTCAGACATTCCAGGATAGATGCATGAGGATTAGAATTATTAAGCAAAAGAAACAGAGAGAAATGAAATGCAGAAACGCAGAACAATATCAGGAGGGAAATTTAGTGAAAACCGAACTGCCTGCGTTTATTTTACACAATGCTTATAGACTTCACTCCAAAAGAAGAGGGAGGAGGCAACAGACTTTATCAGCATGATATAAGAAATAGACTTGAATTCTCTGACCTTTGCTCCAGGTGGAGGGGCTCCACCTCTATACTCAAAATAACCACATGGTGTGGGAGACTGGGCTGTATTCTGTCAATTATATTTTAAAAAACGCTGATTGACCAGTAGCCAGGTAGGAAGTATAGGCAGGACAACCAGACAGGAAGTAGAGGCGGAGCAATGAGAAGAGGAGAATTCAGGGAAGGAGGAAGCCCATTCCTCTGCAGTCCTGATCCATCCACAGAAGAAGCAAGATGTAACTGCATTGCTGAAGAAGGTACTGAGCCATGTGGCTAGCATAGACAGGAATAATGGGTTAATATAAGTTATAAGAGTTAACAAGAAACCTGAGCTAATGGGCCATTCAGTTTATAGTTAATGTAGATCTCTGTGTGATTTTTTGGGACTTAACAATTGTGGGAACCGGGCAGGACAGAAACCTCAGACAACAACCACACCCTAAGTCAGAATTTCTTGTTTGTAGCCACACCTGCTATCAACAACTTTGAAAGAGTAAAAATAAAACTCAAACTCTTTGAACTTTCATCAAGGTATAATGGACTCACTCACATTTGTGTGCCTTCATAAATATTCATTTATATCTCATTGGTATTTCAAAGTTTGCCATGGAAGGAATATTTATATCACAGAAATCTGTGAATGCATGACTCATAGTTTATTGTATTGTTTTGTTGATTTGATAGAGTCAAGAAATTAATGCTAGGCTAGTTTTGATAATGTGGTGACTATAGACAATATAATGTGAAAATAACTTTAAAATTTGGCAATGCATTTTTTAATAGTCTAAAGCTATGATCTATTCACTCATATCATTTACAAATGAGTCATAAAATTCATTATCTTTGATTGGCTTTCATCTTAAGTGTTAACATAAATAAAAAATCAACTGAAATTCCTTCTGGATTTATACGTGTTTGTCAATTGTAAGAGCTCAGCAAAACTCAACAAGAGAACACTGTGAAAATCAACTGGTACTACAGAATTTATTGATCACACAAATTATTATTTTTATTATTTGTAAATTGTATCATACATATCATTCATACCATAAAATTGGTTGTCAGTATTTCTATCTTTGTCTCTTTGTACATTCTTTTTCTAGACATCTTTCTGTTAAATATCTTCAGTATACTACTTCTGCATTACTTCTGGGAGGCTTAAGTAAGAGTAAAATATTAAAAGAAACTTGGAGACTGGAGAGATGGTTCAGCAGTTCAGAATACTTGCAGCCCTTCCAGAGAATCAAGTTTGGTTCCCAGAATCCAGACTGGGCAATTCACAACCGCCTTTAACTTTTGCTCCAAAAGATCCAACAACTGTCCCTGCATACATGTGGCAATATCACACACACACACACACACACACACACACACACTAAAATTAACTAGTTAGAAAAAACTTCAATAAAGTATATAGCAAGGAACATCTATTAGGTGCTATAAACTTTGGTAGGGGTTGCAGAAAACTCAGGTAAAGGCATTAGAAATTAAGACCATCAGACATGGACTTGTAGCCTTACAAATCTCTCATTCTTCTCTTACTCAGGACCCATGCTATAGGGTAAACCTGAGCATAATCTAGAGGGAACTCTGGCATGTTTCCTGGAAACAGAGCTAAAGGGAGAGTGAGTGTGGAGGGAGCTGATGGATTTCAGACAGACAGTCACCCACATTGATGTCTCACTGTACGTTATTGCTCTTCACTCAGCGAAAAACCTGTATTCCCAAGAAAGAAGTGGCACAAAGTAGGCTGAGCAATGGACTTCAAAGATGGCAGCTCCTAATTGCTAGTAAGAAAGGTAACTTTATCTGGCAAGGGGTCAAGGAGAGAAGCTAAAAATATCATCTGGGATTATCTGGGATGACTCTAAATACCATCAAAAGTGTTCTAAAAGAGGAACCAGTGTAGGGTGGCATGTGTTTCAGTCCTGTCACATACGAGCGGAGGCACACGGACAAGCGGCTCATCTACAGAGGAGATAGTGCTATTCCACAGAGTTATGGTCCCCGCTATAGCAAATTCCCAGGAGGGCTGACTTTCATAAGCTGGAATTAAAAGGAATCAGTATGTTTGAGTCGGTAATTTTCACTTTTTAAAAATTCTTTACCTAATAATGGTGAGAGAAAACTCTTCGTTCACATTCAGTCTCTGTGTTTTTGGTAATCTCTTGCTGTAGATGCACAAGACATGAATACAGAATGCAAAGTTGAATCAAGTGCCATATTGTCAACTGAGTGGTGTCAGTTTGATCACACAGTGACTAGAAATCTGAAGGCACATACATCTCCAGCATTAGAAGCATAGAAGACTAGCATAAGCTACATTTGTTAAATTTTCTCTTCTGTATCTATAGCTCATTTCCTTTTGCTGGGGCATGTCACATGGAACGTCAAATGAAACCGCACTTGTGCCCTGAGGGAAATTATTTTAGTGAGCAAAGCTGGTGCAGTAGAATCTAAGTCATCTGTTTCTGAAGTTTGTTCATGACTTTTGAACTTGTGTATTAGCTCCATCTTATTTTTTTCATATTTTTACTTCTGTGAAATATCAAAGCCATCAAAGTAATAGTATAGCAATTGGAGATAAGTTCATAATGGTAAGACTGAGAAAGAATAGTACAGTGATTTTCCTGCCACATGAGAAAGTGCTTATTTATTTTTAGTATTGGAGAAATGAGAAATGAATTAATTAAGTTATGAGCTGAAGATATTATGTTTTCAAAAGTCTCAGTTATCAGGATCCTATTGATTTCTTCCAATTAGAATTTTGTGGTGGACTGAAGACAAGGCCCAGTGGTTATTAACTCTGACTGCTCTTCCAGAGGGCCTAGGTTTAATTCTCAATACTCACATAGTGGCTCACAACTATGCATATGTGTATATAGTCTTAGGCTTTGCTATTCCAATCATCTCATTGATCTTCTTTCTTCTTACGATTATCATTAGATACTCTAAATGTAATATTGTATAAACATATTTTTAAATTTTTCTTATTCCTGCTACATAGGGAGCAGGACCTCCCATATTCATCACATTCTTTTTTATTCTTTTTTATTTTATTTTATTTTTCAGAGACAGGGTTTCTCTGTGTAGCCCTGGTTGTCCTGGAACTTGTTCTGTAGATCAGACTGGAGTCAAATTCAGAGATCCACCTGCCTCTGCCTCCTGAGTGCTGGGGTTAAAAATGTGCACCACCACTGCCTGGCTTTCATCTCACTGTTAAGTCATTAAACTCTATTGTGCTGTGTCATTCATAATGGTCAGCACCTTCCCTGATCACCAAGGCTTAAGTGGCAAGCAAGCATTATTGCATTCTTTATTTATTTATCTAGTTTTATTGTTCTTCGCCGCTTGGAAGAGCTTTTATTATTATTTTCCTTCTATTTTATATCTTCCCCACTAGACTAATTGCTGCCACAAAGAAAAGAACTGAGTCTATATTGTTGATTTGCCTATCCATAGTGCTTACAGCTATGTGCAGCTCAGAACATATGTTCAAATAGTATAATCTAATATTTGATTTTTATAATCAGATTTTTTTTTTAAAAAAATCTACTCACAAGATAAGGCCTAGCATATGGATTAGAAAATCATTAAAGTACATCTGTGTTAACTACTCTGGGACTTTTCAGGGTATGGGCCACAACAGTGAGTTTTACTATATATAATTTTACTTTATTTTAGATGTTCTTGGGTTTCTTATATATTTTGAGTAAAGGCAATATTAGTGGCTATGTTGCTCTTTTTTAGTTCCAGAATTCTAGTCCTTGATGCTTCTTTACATCATTGTCACACTTCTACCCCAAAACTTTCCTCTTTTTGTTTCTTGTCTTAGTATTTGTAAAATAATCTCTTAGTCCTTAAAGCCAGAAAACTTCAAAACTGCAAGTTGCACCAAGTCATGCAAATTCTATAACTAGTGATCTGGCTCAATTCTCAATTCTTTCTCATCATTTTCTGTGATACATCATTGGCTTAGGACTTATTGCTTGATTGGTTAATGTCTATGATTTACATAGAATTGAAAGTGTGCATATAAAATACCTAATATAAAGCCTTCACATGTGTGTAACGGTATTTGGAGGTGATCCTATTGGTAATGATGAATCAAGGGTTTAGAGTCCTTATAAATGGGGTTAACATCTTCATAAAAAGCCAGCAGATTGGTTTGGTCTTTTTGTTGCATGAGGTTGCAATGAGGAGTACAACCTGGAAATGGTCCGGCACTAGAACACAAAACCATGCTGGTACCTCTATCTCTTTAACTTTGGCTTCTTATGCTATGACTTGTGAGAAATAATCTTTTGTACATCACCTCGTCACTGGCTTGAATTATGGCATTCACATTGCTTTAGTGAATTATCACTAAGTCACCCTAAAACTTATGAGTGGAATCTCTTCTTGGACATCTGACCCTCACTTCTTATATCATCATAACTTATATCTTTTAAAAATTGTTATTAGCATTGGATCAGCTTTTACCTACATGAACGGTTTTGTTTTTTGTATAGTATATATTTATCTTGGAATTCCCTGCTTTCCTTATTTACTAATTAAGTTTTCACTAATTCCTCACTGATAAGTTTAAGTAGCATTTCCCTTCAAAGGTATTTCTTAATTGGTTCATCACATTTGATTATTTTGCTTCTTTTATTTCAGTGCATATTGATTACACCTTTCCTCTACTTCCGACTACAGTTAGCAAATGCCTAGATTTGTTATTGTCTTGAAAGTATCTTGAAACCCAGGACTACATCTTCTCTACAACTTTATTTGTCCATATTTCTTACTTTCATAATTAGACAATAAATGTTAAAAATAGCTAGTAAAAATTTGTTTCACCAAGATTTCAAATAAAGATGGGAAGTTTTGCTCTAGAAAATTAAGAATATATACTCAATTTTCTGACGAATTTAGAGAATCGGTGTGAATTTTCTAAAGAATCTGACAGAGATGAAGCAGTGACCTCACACCTCCAAGATAGCACCTTGCCATTTAGAATAGTTTCAGAAGTATTCATTGAAGATTTTGCACAGTATCACTGTACAGTCATTGATCTAAAAGTTTCAAAGACAAAGTATCTAGACTTGTGATTCTTATTCTTCTTGGACCCCAATTGACATATACAGATAGACATACTGATTTGGGTGAGCGTTGTCCTGAGTTGTAACTGTTAAATCCTAAGAAAATCAAAAAGCAGAATTTGTTGACAGATCACCTCTTTTATATTTGAGACTCAGTAAGTTACAGCATTTCACAATATCAAACGTAATATGTTTCATTAATAATGAGGTATTACTATTTTTAGGATAGCTAGTATCTCCACCTCCAAACATAGTGTTACATTCTTGGGTATAAATTGATATCAAAGGGGTTGGTATGGTCTCTCTTGCTATATTCATCCTAAAAGTACTAACAAAGACTACCAGAATTCTTTGATTGAAAAGAAAGGATGCTACACAATGGTTTTAGATGCTTCCCTATTGAGATTTAAAATGTACCCATGTTGGAGAAGTCCAGACTGCAGCATAGATGACCTTATGATTCTATATTTAGAAAAAAAAAAGACAAGTGCCAAGAATTTCTATATCTATTTCAAGTTTTGAACATCACAGTTCCTGGAGTTTAAGTTCCTCTTGCCAAAATAAATTAACAACACATTTTTAATCCTCTTCTGAAATATTCAGAGAGATTATTGGTGTATTGTAGGCATTCTCCGCTATAGTAGATATCAATATTTTGGTGGATAACTCCTTTCTACTAAGATCCACAAGAGTGAAGAAGAGGGGAAGGCGTAAAGTTATAGGAACACCATGGTCACAGCTGTCCAAGTGTAGAACAAAAGTACAGATGCTGTTTGTTTTATCAGCATAATACACCAGCTATATTTCTATATGCCTTAATTGGCTACCCAATAAAAATACGAGCAACTCATTTTCCACTGATAATTAAGTGTAACATGAGGGGGTGCTGCTTGTTTGTTGGTATTTTTGTCCTGCCCAACCCCCAAGCTGTTTAGTCCCAGAGAAAAATCACATTAGTCTCCGTAAGTTATAATGCTGATTGGCCCATTAGGTCAGGCTTCTTACTGGCTAACTCTCACATCTTGATTAACCCTTTTTTCTGATCTATGTTAGCCATGTGGTTCAGTACCTTTTTCAGTGGGGCAGCTCACATCCTGCTGCTTCATTGATCTGGGCAGGAGTGGGAGGAATCAACTTCCTCCTCCCCAGAATTCTCTTGCTCTCCTTGCATCATTTCCACTTCCTGTCTGGTTTTCCCACCTACACCTCCTGCCTGGCCAATCAGCATTTATTAAAAACATGATTGACAGAATACAGACAATTCTCCTGCACCAATTAAGATCTTACATAGAGTAAGATCACCATTCTATTCCTCATTTAGATATTTTTGAATTTAGCTTTCCTCCTTTCCTTCATCCTTTTTCCCTTCCTGTTTCTGTCCTTCCCCTCTTTCTTTTTTCCCCTTGCTTTGTCCTCTCTTCATTTTCCATTTAAAGTTTATTTTTAAAAATTTATTCTTTGAAAAGTATATATATTACAATTGAAAAAAGGTGTGTGAGAGGAAGATGCCATGCGACAGAGTTCACATGGAGGTTTTTTTTTTTTAAATTGGAGGAATGAGAATGGAAAGGGGGGAGGTGAGGGGAGACGAGACATTGGTCCCTGGGGACAGGAGTGGCAGAAGAAAAGAAAAGAGAAACAGAGAAAGACAGGTGGGAGAGAGGAAGAGGAAGAGAAAGAAGTCGGTGGAGTTCTGCCTGTTAAAGTGATGGAGAACTGCCAGCCAGGTGTGGAGGGATGACACTCTCTGCCTGTTCCCAAGGGGCAGGGCCAGATGTGCCTGAATCCTAATATATATATATATATATATATATATATATATATATATTAATATATATATATGCAATGAAAGCAATAACAATTGCTCATTTCTACCCTCAGACCCAACTTTTCATTGCAGAAAATCTTTTCCTTCCCTGCCTCTAGCTCCTCCTAGATACTGTGCTAACATTACCTCTCCCAACTCTGTCTTTTTCCTCCTCTAATAATATTCCAGTAAGTGCAATTAATGCTTGACCATATGGGCATGGGTGTGAGGTAACTGAGTCTGAGAAAGCAGCTCCTCACCCATAGGTTGCTTCTGGCTTCGGTGCTTTTGTTTTGTGTGTTTAGCTTGGAGCACAAGTGGAAGACAGGAAACTAGAAAAAAAGATGTTTGGGGAGTAGACACAATAATGTTGGGGAAATTCTGCATTTCTGTCTTTCCAATGGTAACGTTTCACTATGTAACCCATCTAGGCCTCAAACACACAATCTTCCTGTTTCCTTTTTTGAGTATTTTTATTTTATTTAGTATTTTTCTATTTATTATTTTTAAAGAGTTGAATTTGACACAGAGTCTTGCTATGTAGTGCAGGCTATCCTTGAAAATTTAAATCTAGCCTTGTACCTGAACCAATACTCCTTGATTTTTTTTTAACCTTCTGGATAGTTAGAGATGGGAGAAATATCACTTCACATGGTTCATTTTCTATATTTCTAAAAGGGAATGCAATATTTGTGAGTATGTATATTGGGCAGAGAAACTATCAAAAAATACTTACCTTCGTATAATATTAGTGGAATAATTCGTTGTCGATACTGAATAACTTCTCTAATTCCCTGACATTGCTGGTATTTTGCAACAGGTTAAATTTTCTAGCAAAATTTTGATTGCGTTAGCCAAGTTTCTCAAATGCAAGTTACATATATGGAGATATCAACCATTTGGCACAGAGTAGTATGACTGGTACTGTGACTCAGTAAGTAAAGGTGCTTGGCACCAAAGTACAACCACCTAGCTTAACACCTAGAGCCTAGGGTGGGAGGACAGAACAACCCCTACAAGCTATGCTCTGACTGCACTTGCATGCCTCTACAATAATGAATAAAGAAGTAAATAATTATTTAAAATGTAATAAAACAGAATTCCGCTATTCTGGAATTCACTCTGTAGACCAGAGTGGTCTTGAACTCACAGAGACCTCCCAGTCTCTGCCTCCTGAACTATTTGATTTAAAGGTGTGTGCCAATTCATGACTAGCTCAGAATTCTCTTAAGATGCCCAGGATGAGTAAGTTTTAGCTCAGTAGCAAATATTTGCCTATGATCTGCAAGGGCATGGATTTAATGTCCAACATTGTAAAAGACCAAAGAGACATTATAAACCATCAATTTTCAGCTAAAACAAGAGATAGAAATGAAAACAGAAGTACCAAAACAGAGAGATAAGATTCCATAGAGGATATGCAGAGAGGCAGATGTGGATAATTGGGAAGATACTAACCCAACAAACCAGACAGACAGCATGGAGAAAAAAACCTTCCAGGAGAGAGAAGAAATTTCGATTATATTTAACACAGCCAGGAAGGTGCTGGAACAGCGGGTCTGACTGGAATGCCAGAAAGTGAAAAGAGCAGAGAGTTAAAGGACAAAATTTATTATCAGTTTCCAGAGAAGACTAAAGACAGGGTTAATATCGAGTTTTTCTCCTACGTAAGGGGCACAGGGCTACTAACCCTGATTTTACTACCAAATAGATCTAGCATGAGAGTGATAAAGCAGGCTTCACCCCAGAGACCCACTCTGGGAGCCGCTGATAGCGGCTGATAGCTGATAGCTCTTCAGAGTCGGGAATACTGGGTGGGATGCAAATTATGGTGCTGTTTAGTCATATAAAAGCTACACAGGATCGCCAAATTGTGCTAAATTCAACCAGTGTTGATTGGAACTACCTTCATTTAAAAAAATGACTTTAGACATAATTTAGAACAGTTCCTTTTGATCTAAAAGGAAAACTACAAGCTATGCAACCTAATAAAATATTTAAACCATAATATGCACATATTTATTCCTAGATCTTATAAAGTGTTTGTAAAATTCTTCTTATTCCTTGAAAAGGAATCATCTGAAATTGTCATCTTTTTTCTCCCCTTCAGAAATTTTATTACCAGTTGGGTGTGTTCAGCTACTTGGAATTTGGCCTTTGCCAGTGTTTCTTCGTGTTAACAGGCGTATTTGACTCTGGATGGTTCCATTCCCCATTAATAAAATGTTTGTTTGCTGACAAAGTTGCAGTTTGCTTTCTTTGGCTCCAGCCTGTCACTGTACAATGGTAAGAGACTTGATGACGCCAGAGAAAAGCAAAGCACGGCCTCACCCTTACATCACTGCAGTTCTGGGCTCTGAGTGCAAGCAATCACAACAACAACGGCAAGAACTGGGAGAGAATGTGTAACTGTTAGTATCCAGGCATTTGTACTAGCCTGCCCTTAGGGTCCTGACAGGATATGAGCTCAGAGGCAGCCAGTAAGAGCACCCACTGTGCACATTTGCTATGGTCCCTTTTAAAAGGTAGACCTGCCACGGTCCCGTCTCTTTCCCTCTTTCTCTCCCTCTTTCGCCTTCTCTCCCTCTCTTTCTTTCTCTTCTACCACTCTTGCCCCCAGGGACTGGCCCCTGCCATTCTCTCTTCCCTCTTCTCTGCCCCTTCCCTCTCCTCTTTCAGTAAACCTCCTATGTGAACCTTGTTGCATGGCGTGATGGCTCTTCATGGCATTTTTAAAAATTACAATAGTAACGTAGCAATTTTCAAAAATTATAATGTTGTTTAATACCTAGCCAAAAGATGAACACAATAAAATAAATAGCATGTGTATTTTTAGGCAGCATAAACCAATTAATATTATATGCTTTTAACTGTTGAATGATTGTTTTAATAAGAAGTTTATATAGCAGATAACTTCCATCAGTTGAGACCTGGTGTGAAACGCAGACTCCTATTGACAAAGTCTTTGCTGTGGGATAATGCTTTTGTGCCCTGTAAAGATTTCTCACTTGAACTGGTTTAATAACATACTGATTGACCAGAAGTCAGGCAGGAACTATAGGTGGGGTGATCAGACTAGGAGAATTCTAGGAAGAGGAAAGGCTCAGTCTTAATCCACCAGTCAGAAAAGGAGGAAGCAAGATGCCTTACTGAGAAAAGGTATCAAGTCACATAACTAAACATAGATAATAATTATAGGTTGATTTAAGTTGTAAGAACTAGTTAATAATAAGCCTGAGCTAATAGGTAGGCCAAGCAGTGTTGTAATTAATATAGTTCTTGTGTGATTATTCAGGTCTGGGTGACCAGGAAACCAAAGCACAGTCTCCATCTCTCCATCTACAAGTCTTCATATTCACTTTAGAGACAGGGAACTGCTGCTGTGGTCAACTTTTGTTATCTATACCTTGCACACCTTGGTTTTCCTATGGAAGAAATCGAGTCCTTAGTTTCAGGTCTACTTGCATTGTTGGATACTCATTTGTGACACACCCTTGAGCAGAAACTTTGAGCTTTCTTAGTCTCAATGGTCTCATCTGTAAAACTGCTCCTATAACATAATAATTGTGCCCTGAACTATTTGGGGGAGTTCTCCGTAAATTTCCAATAATTTTTAAAAGAAAAAAGACTCCCTCAAATCAGAACATCACACTTTATGCTATGATTGGATCTGAAAGAGCTCTTACATATTGTCAAGATTGTCTGATTACAACTTGTATACTAGCAGCACCAGCAATGGAAGCATTGTTTGTGCCAAGCATATTCCTTCCATTTGTACCAGAAAACAAAGGACTATATGTTACTGGACAGCCAATGAATAGGCAGTCATATTCACAGTAAAATTGTTATTACAATATTGCTCATGGAGTGTAAACATCAATTTAAACTCCATAGTGCTTTTTACAGTAATGTGTTATGGTTTGGACATGAAAACCCCTACACTCACCCAGTGCATACTTGTTGAAAACTTGGTACCCAGCACAGCAATGCTTATAGCTGATATTTGGGGAAGTGATTGGCTCATGAGGACTCTGACATAAGCCGCAGTTTAATGTGTTGCTGGACTCATGATTGAATGCACTATTAGGAGGGGGTGGGAACTGTAGACAGTCGTTTGAGCCTAGAATGGAAGTCGTTTTCTGGGAACGTGATTGAGGGATACGCCTGGAGCTCAGGCCAGTCTCTTCCTTCTCACATTGTGCTTTCAGGACAACTGTGATGAAGTGCACTGTCTCCTCCAACAGAAGTTCTGCCTTTCAGGCTGCTCTACATTACCCCAGGTTCAGAAGACCTTGAAAGTGTGGCCTGGAATAAATCCTTCCTCCTTTAAACTATTTCTCTCAAGTATTTGTCATAGTGATGAAGTCACATACCATGAATAGATAGTGACTGGGCTAATGGTGTGGTGATGTTGAAAACAGGTATTTGCCAGACTGGCCTTTCGCATAACTGTTATAAGGAAAACTGGGCTTTGTACTAGCTACATTTTCTATTCCTAAAGCAGTCATTCTCAGATATTTGCATAGTTGACTCCTTTGTATCATATAGATTTCAGTTCAAATATGCGCTACTCAGTTGCCAGTCTATGGAGTCTCCAAGTTCTTTGCTTCATTTTAGCATGAGAAACAAATTGTCTCAGAACAGCCAGTGATTCAAGCAGTTAAAACAGAGCCCCTTAGAATGAGTAGTTGGCAAATAATAGAAATGCTCCTCTCATTGACTAAAGTCTGACTCCAAAATGGTGGCACTATCAAATTCACTGGTGGGTATGCTGGTTTAGGACCAACATGCTAGATGGTCCCTTATTGCTGCATTTACAGAAAGGCAAAGTGAGCAAAATTCCCCTCAAAACTTTTTTATAAGGGCAATATTAACATTAATGAGGACTCTGCAATTACCTACAAAAGTCCCTGCTACTTAGAACTACTATGCTGGAGTTTATGTCTTTCTTTCAGTTTTTGAAGGAAATAAACATTCAGAGAGCAGCCCACTGGCACATGCAATGCAACAGACTTGAAACCTTCAGCAACAGAAACCTGTTGCCTGACAGTTCTGAAGTGGGGTGCAGATGATTAATTTCCTATGGAGCTTGTCTCCTTGACTTGTTGATGGTCATTTGTTCTCACTGTCTTGTAACAAAGTCATCACTTAGTGTACATGTATGTCCATTGTTCTGTCCTCAACTTGGGTTTTCTTTTCTTTTTTTCTTAAAGACATTAAGAAAATTGGGTTAGGGCCATAGTAACAATCTTGTCATTTTTAAGAGCACTATCTCAAATCACAGGAAGCACTGAAGTATTGCGGAGTTAAAGATTCACTTATGGACTTTGAAGGGGCAAAACATAACCCATAATTGTATGAAAAATGTAATGTTTATATATACCTATTTATGGTCCATCATCACTCATTAGAATGTAAGCTCCAGACATACCTCTCTTGTATCAGTTGTATTGTTGATTGCAGGACTTGGATCAGAGCCTGGAAGATGACAGAGACTCAATACATATGTTTGTTAAATGAATGAACAGATAAATGAATGATAAAAGCACTTAATTATCAAGTCTTTGATGTCTGTAATTATTAAAATTTTCATTAATTTCAGAGTCAAGCAGCAAAGCAAGTATGCAGTGTTTTAAATCTTTGTGATGCCCTGTAACTGCTCCCCACCCCCTAAACTCACACAAACAAAATTTCTTTTAGAATGAAAAGACATGTTAAGTTTACTGATTATATCTGAGATTCAAATAGTAGTGACATTCATCCTTTACCTTCTGTGATATGGTACAGCAGAGACTTCAGGCTGGTCAGAAATAACTTGAAAGGAACTTGGAATGGTTAGTAAAGAAAATATAAAATATTGCGCTACTAATTGATTGCCAGCTCTGTTAACTAAGAAAATGGATTTGTGCCTGAAACAGAGACTATTGTTTCTGGTTGTTTTCCTACACACATTTCTGGCTCCTCTCAAACAGAAACGGAACCTGAGTTTTCAAAGAGTACATTGGTCAAGACGTTGGTTTTCCCTTTAAGGGACTGCCTTCCATAACTTGGTTTGCAGCTCAAATAAGTAAATCTGATTAAAGGTATGAATTATGCGAGAATCCACAAGTCTAATAACCTATTTATTAAGGGGTACAACAAAAAGGCAAACTCACAGACACAGAACCAATTAGCTGCTGCTGATCCAGCTGCCTTCACTCAGTCATTCTCACCAGGGGTGAAGAACGCCAACCGCAAAGCCATCTTTCCAACTCTTACTACACTCGAGTGCCCAAGAGAGCACCAGACTCACGACCCTCTCCCTAAAATTTTAAGCTGTGTCATAGGCAGACAAGACCACACCCTAGGGCTTGCTGCCCCAAAAGCCATTGGCTAAATGGATAGAAATCCCACCACATGTGAAAGACAGGTTCTTGTAGATAGGTTGGGCAGCAGAATGAGGGTCATTCTATGAGTAGTGAAGTACAGATGGGAAGGTAGGAGGGTACATCCTTTATGAGGTCGTGGGGCTCCCACAAAGCTTGACTCCTTGGATGGAGTCCTGAAAGAGCTACTAGTATTCCAAGTTCTAATACATTACCTTATACAACGGTCACTAACTTTTTGTAGTACTTAGTATGATGTTGTGTAACCTGTAACAGAGTAAATTTAGTTTATAACTCTTGTAATTTTTTGCCTAAATAAAGGATTTTTTTTTTCTCCTTAAAATCTGCCTTTAGTGATTGAAACTCTTCAAGGTAGAAGTTTATAGAATATCAAGTTAGAACACACTATGCGACTGTTTTAATTTAGTCTAAACCTTTTCCTTGTTCTTCACCATCTGATTACTTATGATTTTAAATTTCTACATTATCGTAAAGCACAACCTCATAGAAGACCATATCCTAGTGTCTTAAAATTGGATGTGTGACTCCAATGAGTCTGTTTAAGGAACTGGATATTGATAGTGTTTCACAGTCATAGAAGGACAATTCACTGCAGTAGACAGAATGCCATCTTTGAAATGAGAAAGTCAAAGATCTATATCTTAGTCTTATTCTTTACTACCTGGCTGAACATTCATTAATTCTCATCCCTGGAAGTGTTTTCAATATTCAAGGGTTTGATAATAAAATCATGCATTTCTATAATTTAAATGTCCTTAATAGGTACATGACCCAGTCAAATGGTCAATAAGTTCTAGCTATATTGAGATGAACGTCATCCTATGTACTTGAGAAGAGTTTGGCACAGATCTTGAGGTTACAATTTTTTGTTGTCGTTGTTTTCCTCTTTCTATCTAGTATGAGTTCAAGGCTTTCTTGGTCTATACCTTTAGTAATTCTTGATCAACAATGCATTATAGAATATATTGGTGTGGTAGTCTGAATGTAATTGGCCCCCACAAACTCATGGGGAGTGGCACAATTAGGTGGTGTGATTTTGTTAGAGGAAATACATCGCTGTGGGGATGGGCTTTGAGGTCTCCTATATGCTCAAGCCACACCCATTGTTCAGTTTACTACCTGATTCCTCTAGATCAAGAAGTAGAATTCTCAGCTCCTTCTCCAGCATCATGCCTGCCTGCAGTCTGCCATGTTCCACCATGATGATAATAGACTGAACCTCTGAACTGTAAGCCAGAACCAATAAAATGTTTTCTTTTATAAGAATTTCCATGGTGATGACCTCTCTTCATAGCAATAAAACCCTAAGGCAATTGACTAAAGTGTATGATTTAATGCTAGCCTAAATTTCACTAATAAGAAACTATCAATGATGCATTATGGGATTTCCTCTGTAAGAAAGATCTACATTGATTTTGTGAAGTAGTATGCTTGCTTTTATGCTGTACAACGTAGTTATATTGTAAAGAAACTTCACATTTTAGATATTGCCATTCAAGCACATGTATATTAACTGCCAATTTTATATTTTGTTCTAAAAAGTTGTCTTCTTGGAAATTATGTGGTCTTTTTCACAATGAGAGTATTTTTTTTATTTCTTTATTTTTAAGGATTTATTTATTTTTATTGTGTGTTTGTGTGTGTGTGTGTGTGTGTGTGTGTGTGTGTGTGTGTGTATGTGTGTATGTGTGTGCCTTGTGCTAGCCTACTGCCTTCAAATACCATAAGAGGGTACTGGATCCCTTGGAACTGGAGTAACAGATAGTGGTAAACCGTCATGTGGATGATAGGAATAGACCATAGACCTCTTCAGGGGCCTTCTCTTCAGCCCCATACAATGTATTTTCAATAAGTTTACAATTACCATACATTTAGCATTTATTGCTCAAAAATCAAAGAGAACTATGTTTACCAAGATGGTATGAGAAATCTCATCTCAAACACTATTCTGAGTAGATGTCAATCATTTGAATTAATGTTTCTATCCTGACTCTCTTAGTAGAACACAAAGTGAGGACTTAGAAGAAAGCACCTAGATTTATTATGACCTGAAGAGAAACTTTTGACCTCTACTTTGTAATTGCACCTCTATATTGATTTCATCCTTAGACAATACAGTAATTCTGCATTTTGCATCTTAGTCACTGTGATGAAATATCTAAAATCCATCCTCATGGCTTTTCATTAAGATTAGTAAATAAATGTGAAGCATGCTAACTTTATTTTTTCAAATTTATATCATAATTGCACAAGAATTACATTTATTAAAAATCTAGGTTGAACTTTGCTCTAACGGGTTTACATTTGAAGATTCTTTGATCTGTGATAGCTGTAATATATATTAACATGTTGCATTTTAAAGTGACACTGCTTTCCATTAATCAAGTGTCTGTATGGTTGATTAATTTGTACAAGGTTTAAATTGCTATGAAAATTTATCATTCATAGCCATGATCTCCATTTACATATATGTTAATTATGGTAAATGTAATCTTTTTCTGAATCCTCTGGGCTGCATACTAAAAAGACAAAGTGATCAGCGACCAGGGTTTCAGTTTTAAAGTGAACTCTTACTGTTGCTAACTGATGTGTGCTGTAGCTGTATAAGCTAAGCTAAAAATATTGTGGTATTTTCTGCCGAAGACCAGTTCCAATGCAAAAGATTGTATTTTCTTTTCAAGGGATTGCTTTAAGCAACAAACGTAACCGTTTTTTATGGCTAGTATTATCCAATTAGATTATCATAGTATATAGAGCTGTTCACAGGTATTGCAAAAGGCTTGACTTGAAGCATTCTCTTATTTTAACTCGTGCTAGCAAGGACAATATGCATTTCTATATATCTGTAAAGCAGAATGGCTTGAGAGAATTAGTTGAAAAGAGCACTCTGCATCAAAATAAATAAATAAATAAAGCAATATAAGAAAGTAATTCTATGGCTTTGTGAGCCTGGATCAATCCTTCTTATCACAGGACAAAGATTGGCACTGGAGGAAACTGAGTCATGTATAGTCATGTTATTATCGTTATTTTCTAATTAAGTGGGTTTTTTTTTTTTTTTTGGCTTCGCAGTGAAGGTAGAGGAAAGGACCACCATTAGGAGACAAAAGTCTCATTGACAAGTCTCCCTCAGAGGTTCACTCTGGAATGGTGGGGCAGTTCAAAAGCACCGATCTGGCCAAACACATCCCCTTTTTGGTTTTCTCCTCCAGGTTGTTTTCTTTGGCTTTCCCTAAATTTAAAGCATGCTAACCATGACCTGCTTCTTCATTAGCTTTAGAGGAAATTCTTCCATTTGTTCCTAATTATAATTCATTCTCTTTGGAATAACCCACTTAGAGAAAATGCTATCCCACTGCAAGTGAATGTGAGACGGCAGGCAGCTAGCGTCTTTGAATGCATGTGATAGGCCTTGCTTGGCAAATGTTAGAAAATTTAATTATTCCTATTAAATGTCTATAATTGTTTGCTTAGTTTGTTAATATTTACATAATATATTCACTTCAAGAGGAGCCTCATTTCTTAGTCATGTCTTAATAGAATTAAAATCTTGGAAACCTTTGCAAGCATAGCACCTCTGACTACCTGACGAGGCTGTTTTTAACGACACTTATTTGGCAATTTTCTTATAGTCAGCCTAATGACACAAGAAACAAACTAATATGGCACCCGTTCTGATAGATGGATGTTGTCCCTTTCATCCTCTGATCCCAGACCTTGCAAGACACATTTTAAAGAGGCATCACTTCCCTTACCGCAGAAACACATCCACCTCTGAGCTGGAAACAGCAGAAACGTAGGGCAGAAGATGAAGAATATATTATCCAACTAAAATTACAGAGAAATTTTAAGTAGGCAGAATATAATTGCCCAATTTGGAAATTAGCCAGGACACAGGGTTTAACATCATCTTTACTCTTTTGAAAAGTGCCATGGGATTTTTAATAACTGCTGGTGGTCAGGACCTTGGTTTTACCCTCATCCATTAGACGACACCTCCAGCAGAGCAGTGCCCCCTCATACCATGCTGGGGCATCAGTTCAGTACTGACTCAGTGAAAATTGTGACCACCTACTGAATCATCCTCGGCTCCACTCAGAGTGGCCTGGCTTTTAGATTTCCTCTGGAGAGCTGTTATGAAGGATGGGACCAGGCACAATGATGCTTAATTTATGAGATTTCAAGGTTTTAAATGGCCGAGAGCTCAGACCTGAGTTTTATATTTTCCAGTATCACCTAGCAAAATTTTCAAGATGGCTCTATCTGTATGCTCCAAAATGACAGTCTTAACGATGAAGCTCTGCAATTGGACCCATCTATACTTGAGAAGGAAAACAATGACAAGACACACACCACATGAGTGCATACTCAGGTGTATTATTGCATTTGGTTTAGAGCAGATTCTGCTGTTTATAGCTTGACTCCTTTAAAATGAGAAATGAGCTACACCCACTCCCAACCCATGTAAACTGTATCACTTCACACTTTCACCAGGAGTTCATGTTCTTTTTAGGTATTTAAGTCCTTAGGAAGGAATACTTTAAAAACTAGTTTTAAATCACAGAAGGACTACACTTTACTGGCCAAGGGAAATTAGAAAAAAAAAAAGTCAAAGAAAGCCTTCATCGCAGTTCACCTAGATAAAATCCTTACCATCTTAAAAAAAAATTTTCTAACACCGTTTGAGTGTCTAAGAATAGCTAAAGTAGAATCAAGATTTTTCCGTAATTCCAGGTACTTTTAAAGGTAGGCATGAAGATACAATGATTTCCAGCTTCTGCCTTAATTTACTATTTTCAATCCGTGTTAATGGCATTAGGAGTTCAGGGTAGTACACCTGATCCACGATGCTTTAATCTGGGCTCTTGCTCTATTCAGAAACCCTGGGCTTCCCAGTTTATTTCAGAACTTCCGTTTGGCTGCTAAAAGTAGCACTCTGCAGGGACCGTGCAAGTGCTCAGGAGGTGTTTCTTGAGGTGTGACTTCTGGAAACAACATCGAGTAAATCCTGCAACTGGTGTGTGAGAAAAGAGATGTCGGGAAGCAGTCCTGAAGAATACGGTGAAACGTGACAGCTGAGCCTGTAAAATCAACTCCAGCATATATACTTATTTTTTTTTCTCATTCATATGGGAACCAGAATTCTTAAGTGTGCGCGTACACACACAAACAACCAGACATACATAGACAGAAACTTACACATACTCACTTATATACACAGTCATATACATCATCTCATTTTCTGTTTTGCCTTTTCTTACCCCATCAGTTTCCATCTTTCCCTGTGACCTACTTTTTCAGCAGGCCCTCATTGTTAAATACAAAATCCTTCTCAACTCATTTTACCTTTTATTCCTACAACTTTCCTGTACAATCATTCTTCATTTTTGGATAAACTATTAGCTCTAATATTGGCTGTTTGGAGATCAGAAGTGGAGATATTATTTTGAAAAACTAAGGATTGATATGCTGATCAGCTATGACCACAACATAAAATAGGCACCATGGTTCCATTAGGGTCTGGTTTGATACTTAATGGGTAAAACCAGTCACTTTTTGTCATTAATTATGAAATGAAGATCATTGGTGACAGATGCGCCTCTATTTTTACAGCTGGAAATCTGGAATCTAGAAGGTCTATGAATTGATAAGTGAGCTCCATGATAGTTGTAGGAAGGTCTTGCAAGATGTGGATGGGTGTAGGTTTGACATGGTATTAAATGAAGGGGTAGTCATAGCTTCCTACAAAATTGGATTCGAAATAAAAATTGTCCTTTAATTTTAATTAAAAAGAGTACATTGGATTGGTGTTTTCTCCAGTTAAAGATAACTTTACTCAGCATTTGTATAAATGTTTTTATATTTAAAAAAGCTGTTTTCAGTTCTCTTGTACTTTTTTTTTCCAATGTTGTTTTCATTCTTTGTGGATGTCTTTCTCTCAGTTACTGATCATCACTGAATTGTCCTCCTAACTTTAATTTGATCTTCAAAAATGCTTCCTTTTCACAAAACAGTACTGATTAAATATGCTTTTCTCTCTCCTCAAGGAGAGAGAGAGAGAGAGAGAGAGAGAGAGAGAGAGAGAGAGAGAGAGGATTTTAAAGGAAAATGCAAACTTTACAGAAACAATCATTTCATTTATAATCTGTCAATATTTCAATGAAGACGCTAGGGTGTGTTTTAATAAAGAACATTTAATTGTCTTCCTATTATTTGTAGGCCCTGGAATTATAAAATACAAATAAATATGAATGCATATGAATTTACTGCATTTTCTCAATGATTGCTAACTAAGATGTGCAAGTTTCTCAAATTTTCATGTGAAAGGATTAAGTCCTTGTCAATATATTTCAAACAAATGATTGCAACATGATATGGTTGAATTTAATAGTCATTAACTTAAACCACCACTTAGGTTATGAAAATAAGGCCTCTTTGCAGGAGAAAGGACAAATGATTTCCCAGACCCTTCCTCAGTAAACTCTTATGGTCTTAAACTAAGTCATTAAAATTTTATAAGAGTTCCTCTTCAGGGCCAGGCATGATACCTCAGTTGCAATCCCAGCACTAAGAAGACCAAGGCAGCAGAATTACCTCTCATTTGAGGCCAGATTAAGATGCATTTTAAGTTTCAGGTCAGTTAGCGCTACATAGCAAGATCCTGACTAAAGCAACAAAGGAATTCCTCATTAGCAGATCCGAAAGATGAAATATACTGTTCAAACCAACTGCTTAATACACATGCTCTCTGTTCAAGATATACACGGAGACATCATGAGTATTTTGTTCTTAAAAAGAAAACCAAAAAAAAGTTAGATAGCATAGCTAAAACATTTGAAAAAAAGTGTGAAATACAAACTAATAAGTTCCAATATTTAATGAGCTGAATATTGAGCTTCTAAAATACGTATTCATGGGGAATTTCTAGACATTGTAAATGTGACTCAGGGAAGGAAAGAAGCCTTTGCGAATACGAGTAAGTAGAGGGTCTAGAAAGAAGGACAACATTCTGATTGACATTGGAAACTCTATACCCAAAGACAAATAGCCCTCAGTAAGGAGACTTAGGACAGGCAAAAACTGGAGTCACGTGGTCACAAAGAGCCAAGTTTCGAAAGCCAAAGATGCTTCCTTAAGACTGCATGAAAGATGTGACTGACACCTTGAGTTCTGCCTTCTGCTTTCTAAAATGGAGAAATTGAAGTTTTGGCATTTTAAGTTATGTAACTTGTTTTAATTTGTCACTGTGTTACCTGGAAATGAAGATACTACTTAAAATGTGTGGATACACACATTTGTTAAGGTAATGCTGAAAATGGCATTGTTTTTTTTAATTTTGTTTTGTTTTGTTTTTGTTTTGTTTTTTCAAGATAGGTTGTCTCTGTACTTTTGGATCCTGTCCTGGAACTCGCTCTGTAGACCAGGCTGGCCTCGAACTCACAGAGACCCACCTGTCTCTGCCTCCCACATACTGGGATTAAAGGCCTGCCACCAGACTGATAATGGCATTGTTGAAACCTCCTCCCCTCCCCTGCCCCCAAACACAGCAAACTTCTTACTGGAGAGTGATTATATAAAGAAATGGAAAACCATCTCCCTCTAAAGAGTAATTTGCAAGAAAATGGTTAGATTAATAATGTATAGCATTAAGTGAGGTCACATAATTTCAGCAAGAAATTTTCTCCCTCATGTGTTGAATCCTGCCAATAATGCATGTATATATGTAGCAAATGTACGATGGAATGGAGTATTATATGCAGAAGAGAGAGAAAAGTTGCTTGCCTACTGAGGGATGAAGAAGGCCTGAGTGCAGGTAATTAGACACACGTTACAGAATGACATAAAGCTGACATCTTCTCTACTTCTAACTTATAGAGTTTGTTGTTGCTGTTGTTTGCGATGACACACAGTGAGTCAGAATAGACTTGATAGGGAAAGTGTACAATCCGATGTGAAGTTCCTCAGTTTCACAATGGCTACTCTAATTGTTGAGAAATTCACTGAGAGGCACAAACTTGGGGTCTGGTAAAATTGGTGTGTGGTGTTTGTAATTTGTGAGGTTCTATTTTTTTTAAGTAACAACATTTATAAAAAATACATAAAGGTTATTCTGATGTGCTTACTTCATATACTATCCAAGGCTATTAGTGGGCTAAATCACCTCATTCTGCCACTGGTGCTTAAATCTGCATCTACAACTCAGCAACTTGACTCTGCTATTTCCAAGCAAAACAAAGCCAAGACCTGATATTTTGCAGGATGGTATGAGGAGGACAAACTACTTAGAAAGAGGCAATCATGGATTGGAACAAAAGTTTGGATGGCCACAGTCTTCCACAGGGAGTAAAGTAATCTTACAAATCACGTTTCAGATTATTTAAAGTTACCTGGCCATCAGTTGGGTGTGTCTTAAATACTTCTTATTTGAGCCCTTTGTGCTCCATACTTAGTCGCTAATGATTCTTTCACTGCCACGCCTTTGCCAGCACTAAATGCTGAAGGCATAGTGGCATATGGCGTATGAACACACAAAACTTATTTGAATGTTGACTGCTCACCATTAGAAATCTAGGGAATCAGACCCTGTGTCTGTTAAGGGCTGCAGTCTCAACTGATCTGGTTAAGCACTGGTCTTAGTAATAAGACCTGCAGGCCAGGGCTTTAATTCTGTGTAGGTTTTTTTTTCTTTTTTGGAAGGGGGCTACAAAGATGGATCCCTCACCTCAATGATTTATTCTTCAAACTGGGCTTCATATTAAAGATCCAATAAACTGAAGGTATTTTCCCTGTTGTTTTACCTCTAATTTTGCCACTAACATTTCTAACAATGAATCAGACCATTGCAATTATAAATACTCCCTCCAGGCACTATGCTGCTTGATATTTTGTTAGCCTGATGTTAGCAATCATCTACACATCGGTGGAGTGGACACACCTTTCAGTGTAATGTTATATTTATAGCTTTTACTAGTAAAAACTGCCTTCAAATTCCAAATTGTTATGATGCTGTGATGTAAAGAAATCTAAGATTTCTCTTTCAATATGGGGGCGGGGAAGAGACCCTAATTTTATATGCTTTTAAAAGGTATAGATATCTCAGGAAACAATAACAAAACTCCTCATATTATATCTGAAATTCAGTAGTAGTGAAACAATAAAATATTTCTTCATACTGCAGTAAATGGTACTAGGCTTTAAATCTTTAATACTGAAAAATATGCATATAAAAGATATGTGGATATGGAGATATAGACAAAGCTATGCTCGAAGAAATACCACTGTGCAAGTGCAGGGTATTTCTGCATCACAGAACCTATCATTTCCAAACTCAGACGGTTCTATCCCTTCAAAAACAAAGTATTAGAATTAAACTTCCTCGTATAAAAACAGATATTTATTCCTTGTGAGTGATATTCAAGCTTAGGCTCAAACTTTAACACAAAAGCAGAGTAAGCTTGAGAGAGGAACAAAAGACGGGATGCTTAGAAGTTCCCAGAGGTAGTTAGAGGAGGAGCTGGGGGTGGGGAGGAAAGATAGACCAAGAGAAAGGAGAGGATTCAAGAGGAAAAAAAGAAGAAAAAGAAAGAAAAAAGAAAGAAAAAGAAAACCTAAGACTCTGGGATTGGTAAATCTTCTCTTTACATAGTTTTTCAAAAGGTTGTGATAACCAGCTTTTGTGTAAATAGATTTGATGGCTCTGAGCTGAAGGTGACTGACAGCTGAATCTAGACCCCCCTCTGGAGTGTCGCCCTGGGGATTGCCATTGTTGCTGGCATTTTCTTCAGACTGACCCAGAAGAAACATTATCTCAAGAGGACTCTAACAACAGCCACCCCCAAGCAGCCTAGGAGCCAGGAGCGGCCAACTTAGTCTCCCCTGAGCAGTAATTAAAGCAGTGAGAACAAGGCATGTTAACTGAGTTGAGCTTAAGTCTCTCTCCAAACTCTGATTTAAAAAATGCAGTCAAGTCGCTGAAGGTTTTTCCCAAGCAGAAATGCCAAAGTGTTTCTCTTAGTCCTTTGTTAGCTGAAAGAAAATAAACAGTGGTCTGGGTGCTCCTCTCCAAGTGCTGAACTGAGGAAGGCATTGTAGGCAAATGTCTTAAGACTTTATTTCTTAGTAAAGCTAAAGTGCTTACTGAGAGAACTTCAGCCATGTTGGGTTACTAGGAGTCTCACCTACAGTCTCAGCAAGTTGCTCAACACTACACTAAGCAAAGACTTCAGTCCCTGTACATTCAGGTAACAAACATTTGACTCACAGTTCTGCACAAAGTCTTGGTCCTGCTCTTTTCAAATGAATCTACTCCACCTTCACTGGGCAGAAAGGGTTTTTAACCTCTGAAAGCCCTCCCCTCAAACCCCAATGAAAGTCAGGAGTGTTTGCCATAATTGGGTGAATCATGTGGTCAATTTAATAGGCTGATATACCTAAGGGGAGAGCATAGCCACCTTTCAGTCCCTCATCTCCTCAAAGTCACCGGCCTGTACTTCTTTGTGGGGTCAGAGTCCAGAAACCGGTCAGAGCACAAAATAGAAGCTGCCCTAGAGTTTCTAAAGCAATGGACTCAGGGTAGATTTCTGTGGGTAAGTGCCTTGCTAAATTGGAGATCTGGATACTAATCACTTATGAAACAAGTTGGTCCATATGAGTAAAAGAATAAGCGAGTTTCAACTGTCATAGTTGAAAACAGTTTGGGGAGCAATCAGGCAGTGTTTCACCTTGCAGAATGGGATGTTCTCTGCCGCAACCATTTGGTTTTCTTTTCCTATTCTGTATGTGTGGAGTCTTGGCAACTAATTTTATGCCCCATCTTACTCATATGTTCTTATTTCCCCATCAAAATGCTTTGGAAACGAAGATGAACGAAGCCAGGGATTCAGATTGCCTGACATTATAAAAGCTCAATATTAATTAATCAGATTTTAATTATTGCCTTTTATTGTTACTTCAACAACAGTTTTATGTTTTGGTGGATTTCTGTTTGTTTCCTCTTACCGATGTTAGTTTTGTATCTTGGGATGCAATGATTTTATGGCTTATGTACTTGTTTAAGGAAATGTTTCCATGTTCTTACATGAAATTATGACAAGATAGTAACAGAAAGATTCTTCAACCTGGGGTGGGGCCTGTAATTTAGTCATGTGTATTGTAGTTTAAAGGTGGCAGAAGGGAAGAAAAGTCACACCATACAACAGAACTCACGTGGGAGGTTTATTGGTGTGAGGGGAGGGGGCAAAGAAGTAGCCTCCAAGTGGAACAGCAGAGGGAGAAAGCTGCGAGGGGTGGGGTGGAGCTTGCTTGTCTTTTTGGAATTTGTTCGTTTGTTTTGTTTTGATATAGAGTTTCTCTGTAGCTTTGGAGTCTGTCCTGGAACTAGTTCTTGTAGACCAGGCTGGCCTTGAACTCACAGAGATCTGCCTGCCTCTGCCTCCTGAGTGGTGGGATTAAAGGCTTGTGTCCCCACAGCCCAGCATGCCTTTTATAAGGGGATGTAGCACATGTGCATAGGGTGACTTGTAGCGGCTGTAGCTGATGATGCATTCTGTCAGGACCCTGAGAGCCGGCCAGTGGAATTGCCGGAATACTAACAAGCGCATGCGCACAGGGAGTGCTCTTAGTGGCTGCAGTTGATGATATACTCCGTCAGAACCCTGAGAGCAGGCCTGCGTAAAACCCTGAATGCTAGCAATGTGCAAGCCTGTTAAAATTCTTAACATCTCAAAATTTCATGTAAGTGACAAGAAATCATCTTTAGTAGTTTATTTTTAAGGAATGACTAAGATACCATGTGCAGTTCACAGCACATAGTAGGTGCTTGATAAATAAATGCCTCCAACAAAGGAAACAAACAAGATAATTTCAAAGCAACAAAAGTACCTAGAAGCCTAAGCAGGAAATGAAAAGGAAATAAAAACTCTGGCTCAATTTTTTCTTCATCCTCATCCTTGTGTCTCTGGCTGCAGAAATATTATGTAGCTACTCTGTCTAGTAGGATTAATAAAACAGGATTATAAGCCTCATCCACTGTGATAGGTTTATTTACATTAGATAAACATGGTAAAACCCCTTAGCAACAACAACAACAACAACAAAAACACGCCAAGATTCCCTGTTCTATTTTGTAGGATAAAATGTTGATCCTCAGACAAAAGCTGGTGTTGAACTACAAACCATTATAGTGTTAATTAAACACAGAATTGTGTTAAATTATTGCATTAGTTTTCCTTGAACGTTCTGTTCTCTTTGTTGAAGAGTTACTACTAACTAATGCAACCCGACAAATGCTTCCACTACTGGATGTTTTCACAGTATTCATTTCAGGCGGGGAATGATTAGGAATACACCAGTGAACAACTGTAGTATTTAGGAACTTTGTAATAGAACTATCAGCCTGGACCTGCTGCTGATGTTTTCAGTGAAGTCTAAAACTAATGACCACAGTCAGGTCTTATTTGGGGTGGGGTGGAATATTTGGGTCATGTAACTGCAAGAAAGTGGCAGATTCCAGCTCATTAGGAAACTGACCTATTCCTCGTGAAGTGCATGTTGCTCCACCAAGCACATATGACTGTTAAGATTTTAGTGTTACGGATTGAGGAAAGAAGAAGGAATTTGGGTAACGGGAAAAGGGATCTATTAACATCCGCCTGGGGATCAAATGTGCTGCCGCACTTAATTCAGATACACCACAGATTAGCCTTGAAAACTGTTAGCAGAATTAGCTATTGCCGTGCCTGTGTGATTCCATACGGTTATGTGTCTGTCTAAATGAGCAACAGACATAATCTTAACTAAAATGAATCTGCTATTTTAAAGATCCTGGATAGTAATTTACATACAATAAGATAAATTGTAAATGTTTCTCTTGCAACTATATCCACTAAAGCAATGGTGAGCTGGCTTTGGGAAAAGGGGAAGGGAGAATCATTGAAAAGATCTTAAGAGGCTGGTGGATATATCTGTATGTTTGTTCAGGACAGCAAAGCCATGGTTACTCATTTTATGTGCCATCGACATCATGATTTTGTCTTTTGTTTGTTAGCTTGTTTTTGGAACAAAATTGAATTTATTAAAGCAGAGTTTTAATATAGATTCAAACACTGGACAAGAAAAAGAAGAAAAGGTCTTAAAATGATGCCGTAACTCAAGAAGAGCAGGTGCAGGCTTGTCAACAGGTGTTGAGGAATGAGCTAATGTAATAGTTTTATAGGTTCTCCTGCTAATGACAGAGCTTGCAATGTACACAGAACATACAGGTATAGTATATACATGGTAATAACAACAGCAAAATGTATAGTACCATGCAACAAACCTTAAAAACACCAAAAACATAGTAAGAATGGTATCCTCAGGTGGGTATATACATACATACATACATACATATACATTTATATGCGTGTATATACACATATGTGTGCATATACAGACATATATAATTAATATATAATCTTAATATATATGTATATATATATATATATATATATATATATATATATATATATATCCTAAAAACTATTGAGCACCTCAAAAAGTTAGCTAAAAATTCCTGAAGGACAGCGATCCCAAGCACACATGCTATTAGTCACCAATTGATGTCATCCTGCATCGGGTAGGCTCTGGAAAATTCACCAAGCACCCATGAAAGAATGAAATGTCTGAAAACAGTAATGTGTCAGTATTGTTATGGAAACAAGTATGACTTCCGGAGCCTGTCCCAGGGTCTGGAGGCCCCTCTGAAGACCCGAGCTCATGTGCTAAGAACCATTGACCGATTAGTTTGTGGAATCTGAGGGTCTGAATAATGCATGTTACGTCTGCATTTTTTTCCATCTTTGCCTCAGGTTCAACGGGAATGATGAAGAAGAGTTACTTCAAGGGTATTTAGCAAAATGTGTTCAGTAACATTTTTATGTTTAGAAATTAGTATTTAAGTTCCTTAAAAATCATTATAGGGGGCTCCTTTCATTGAAGGGTAGTAAACCCCCTCTTGGATTTCAGTCAAAATGAAACTCAGACTTCTTGTTTACTATTGACAAAATGTGTTGGCCTGCTTACCATTTTGTTTCTTAATTAAGGTCTGTGAATCCTGGAAAAATGAGTTTCTAGCAGTCAATAAGGTGGCTTCTCCAGACAACGGAGGTACAGGGCATCCCCTGAAGGATGCCTTGCCTTTATTCCGCACTAACTGGATGCAATCCCATCAGCGGAGCACCGGGCTACTAATTTCATTAAACGACTCATCAGAGTGCTTACTTAACATTTCCGAGACGTATTTTAATTGGTCACAACTGGCTCCTTTTGTCTGAAGATTTCTGAAGTTATCTGCTTATTTATAAAGGAAAACAAAAGCTGTCGGCTCCCAAGCGTACTTTCTGCACTTCTCTGTGAGGACATCTGTACCCTGAATAGTTTTCCTCTTTCCCAACAGGTCTCCTCTCAGCTGCCCTGTGTTTGTACATCTCTCAAGAGGGGTTAATTCTTTACAGCTGTATCCTGCCTTCCACGAATCTCACATGTGCAAATTATTAATCTTTTTTCTATTGCTACAGCAACTCCCTGGGCCATAAACACCCCCTACCTAAAACTGGCAATTTTCCAAGAAAAACTTTGATACTCTTTGCCTGAAAAGATAATTTGGCCCCATTTGGTTTACATTGTTCCTTAGAACAATGCTAAAGATAAAGAAACAGATACTTATTCTAAATAGTTATTTAGAGATAGAAATTTAGTAACGAAAGCTTAAGTTTATCTCCACTGCTGTAGGTCATGAGTTTATATCTTATTTATCTTAAAAAACAAAAGAACTTAGTAAAAAGCATTCTTTTTAATATTTTTAGTTTTTTATGAGTTTTCATGCAAATTACATCACATAGGACCTTTTCATAAATGAAAATATCCCTTCTCTCAAAATAAAAAAAATAATATTTTCCCTAACATGACATAAATGGATTGACATATTCAACCTATGTTATACATATTTTCTTATATGAACAGGTCAATATTTATCTGTAAGGTGGAAAAAAAAAACTTTAGAGAGTCAGTTGAAAGCATGTATATGAGCATTGACCAACAAGATAGAAGCCTCTCAATTTTAGTGTGACATATACTTAATTTTGGTTATTGGAATCCCTTGGGATTTTAGTTATTGGAATTCCTATGGTCACAGCTTGGTCATTCCTGCTTCTCACATCTACACTTTGATTTTCTTCCCTTGCTTTAGGAACTGGTTGGATTCTCTTATGGTAACTGCAGCCTTCAAAATAAATGATTTATTTTAAAAGTTAGATATGTCATAATAAAGCATTAAGAGTTCCAAGAATAGTGTTTCTCGGCGATTAGATGCCTCTAGTGGTATTTGGAGACAGGAGGCAGAGGGGTAGATTTTTTTTTTTTTTTTTTTTTACCAGCTGACAAGTGCAATAATCCCCTAGAACCGCAAGGCCTGGAGCATCTTATTGCTGTTATGAAACAGAATTTATAAATAAAAATAAGGAAAACAGCCAGAGCCATGCACTTCCCGGGCTCCGCTGACATTGATATGACAGCCAATCAGAAATTTCCATTCATGCCAGGATTGCCAAACCAATAATTTTAGCAATAAAATCCAGCCTAAGAAATATTAAAATGTTTTGTCTCAAATACATATTTAAACACAAAAGAAAGGTAAGTTCGTTATAACTCAGACACACCATCATTTTAATATATACAGAAAGACTCCCCACAGACCAATTAAAAGAGGCTCCCAAACAATACTACCTCTTGATTCACACAATATTTTAACTCAAGCAAGTTACATTTCAATGTTCTCAGATAAGCCGTAGAATAGGAGGAAAAAAGAATCAGGATAACAGTGATATATGAATTGTGGTTTGTGTTGTTTTCACAGCATTTTAACAGGCCTTATAGTGACTGAAAGGGAAGAATGCAGAGGGTGCAAACTTGCGTCAATTCTTCTTCATTACATGTATTATTCCGGCATAGAAATGTCAGTGGCTTGTCATGTTAACTAAGAGTGCACTCACCACTGTATGTATCTAAAACTGGAGTTAAACTGAGAATTTTGCAAAGGACTGATACAAAGAAGTGGCTTTTCCTTCTGTCTGTGTATAAAAATAGAACTTTCAGAAATGTCATGGCTGACACATTTAGCTGCCGGACATTGAAAACCCTCTTTCTGACTCACACCCTGTGACTGGAACTCTGTCAGAGTAATCAAGAGATGTTATACTGTAGAGAGCAAGCAGGAGGCCAGGTTTTGCTCCCTGGCCTGGCTTTTAGAGCAAAAGAGATTTGTTTGATTTGTAGCATAAATAAATATTTATTTCACCGTCACATTTAAAACACACAACAGGATTAGCTGTGTCCGGCATTTGTGCAGCTAATTAATAGAACCAATATTTTGTGAGCATATGAATTTGATACAGTATGACATGGTAAGAGACAGTCTTGACCCAGTAAATACCTCTGTGAGCTGGTTAATTTTTGGAGATGGTGTCGCGGTCACTGATGACCACAACAACAAAGGCATATGAATCTAGTGAACTTTTGAATGATACAATCCAAATTTAAAGATCAAAAGATGATTCTTAGGTGATATTTGCCCCTTTTCAATATTGTGTGTAGACTTTCTCTTTCAAAAATGTGATAAGGAAAATTATAGGGCATACTGTATTTCCTCTAGTACTCCAAAAGTGTTAATTTTAGGGTTATGGTGTGCCTATGTCAGTAAACCTTTAGAAAGGTTTTACCACAGTAGTCAATTTTTGCAAAACAAAAAGTTTGATTAAGGGGCAGCAGTCTGACTATTTATGGAACAGATGAATTCAGAAGTGGATGAATGTAGAAGGAATGGCGGGCTTTGTCCTGCCACCTGGCTCCTGGCTAGCTTTATCTGAAATAATTACACGGAAACTGTATTCATTTAAACACTGCTTGGCCCATTATCTGTAGCCTCTTATTGGCTAACTCTTACATATTGATCTAACCCATTTCTAATAATCTGTGTAGCACCACGAGGTGGTGGCTTACCAGGAGGATTCTAACCTGCAGCTGTCTCGGAGAGGAGAGTCATGGTGTCTGCCTGCCTCTGCTTTCTTTCTCCCACAATTCTGTTGTGTCTACTCCACCCACCTAAGGGCTGGCCTATCAAAAAAGGCCAAGGCAGTTTCTTTATTAACCAATGAAAGTAACACATAGACAGTTAACCCTCCTCCATCAGATGAATCTTCTGCCACTGTCCAAGTGGTGCATCTTGGCATTTTAGTGTAACTATACTGTTTCCATTCTTGGCTTCCCATTGCCCTTGCAGAGAACTGTGATCGCCTTTCAAACTGAATGGACAGAATGGCTTTCAGGCACTCAACAGATTGTAAGGTTGCGACATTTCAGCTGGTAACTTAGGTAGGGTCCAACTTTATATGTTTTCACACATCATATATGACTTTATGAGGCTTTAGAAAACAAGTTCAAATCCTCTCTCTGAGAATTACAGGCTACATGGTCTTGGAAAACTAAGTTGTTTTAAATAGACAGTTTTCATTTTTATAATGTGGAAAAGTTCACAAGTTATGAGCTTTACCAAATCAAATAATGACAAAAAGAAAGTATTGCAATGTCTGTCATCAAACACACTTAGAAAAATTAATCACTACTCTGACTCAGTTACTCTTCCAGCTCCTGTGACCAACTGCCTGGTAAAAAGCAATTTAAGACAAGAGGGTTTCTTTTGGAATAGAATTTGAGGGTATATTTCATTATGGAGAAAAAGGCAAGAAAGAGTGGTCCAGTTGTGACTGTATGTGTGTGGGGAGGGGCAGCAGATCACACTGTGTCTGTTATCTGAATGCAGGAAAAGATGAACACTGCTACCCAGTTTACCCTTCTCATTTTGGTCAAATCCCCTGTCCATGGCATAGTGTCTATCAGGAGATATGAATACAGTCAGTGGGACAGTGCAGACTCTTGTTTATCTTTTTAGATTTATTTTATTTTCATTTATCTGTGTCTGTGCACTTGTGTGAGTGTTTGTACAGGTATGAGCGCCCTTAGAGGCCAGAAGAAACTATCATATTATCTGGAGCCCATTACAGACAGTTGTAAGATGTTCCATATAGGAGCTGGGAACTGAACTCAGGTCCACAGGAAGAGCAGATACATCTCCTAACCTCAGAGCCTCTTCAGACTTTCAGTCGCGCCTTCCTTCCTCAATTCATTTGAAGAACAATGTTATAATCTTCTTTGTCCAAATTTTAAATGTGTTGTTCTAAGTCCATATTTCCCAGAGGGCTTTGCCTATTTATATCAAATCTATTCAAGTAAGCAAGACATGTTATTCCAAATTTCTGGGCCTGCGTCTTTTGACAGATCATAAATGTATTCTTTAATCTGTCATCTATTGTTCTGATTCTCCCAAATAAATGCTGAACATCCCAGAGGCTAAAGATAATTTATCATTATGCAAACATATAGAGATTTACAGAAACTTGGAATTTGAAGAGATGCTTTGGATTAGGGATCACATGTTTTGTTGTGTGTGCTTGTCTTTGGTTGGGTTCTAGAACATGGCTGGGTTCTAGAACATTGAAAATAGAGACCTAGAGATTGGATGCTCACACTCTTGGGATTGAGCCTCTGCGAGAAGACAGTCCTGATGTAGCTGGAGCTAAGAGTTGCGACATTGACATTTCTAGTCTATGCTCAGGCAGAGCATCAGGGTAGACGGGGGCAAGAATGGTAGGGAAGAATTGTTGGGGAAGATTATTTTCAGGTGAGTGACTTTTGTTTATGCTGCGCTTGTTTAACTCTGAAGCTGTGCCTGTCTAAAATACCTGATGGTCCTAATTAAGAGATGAACGGCCAATAGCGAGGCAGGAACAAGGGTAGGCGGGACTAGCAGGCAGAGCACATAAACAGGAGAACCAAGAACAAGGAGCGAAAAGATCAAGGAGAGGAGGACACCAGGGGCCACCCACTCAGCTACATAGCAAGTCATGGAGAAGAAGTAAAGTATATAGAAATAGAGAAAGATAAAAGCCCAGAGGCAAAAGGTGTTTTGGTTAATTGAGGTTGAGAAAAGCTGGGAAGAAAAAAGCCGAACTAAGGCCGGGCATTCATAACTACGTATACACCTCCGTGTAATTTATTTAGTAGCTGGGTGGTGGACCCCTCAAAAAAATCAAAAGAGTAAAACATCACACAAAAGAATGGTAAGGAAGAAGCATAGAAAATATATTTACTAGAAATATTTCAGTTAGTTTTGTTGTTGCTTAAAACCGTAGTCTAAAGGAAACACGACTGCTGGCCCTATCTAGGCCGTGGGTTGCCGTCTCAGACCCTCTTACAGACTGTTCAACAGGAGTAAACTCATGTTCCAATGATGAGATTGAAGGGCACAGCATCACATGGCTTTCTCAGTATTAGATATTGCAAATCCAAGTCTCCGGACCCGTGGTTTAAGAAGGCTACGTTTGGCTTCTTTATTCTTCTCAAGCCACACGTCTAGTTTTGGGATTCTGTTAGTTTCTTCAGTTCACCGGTGTGTCAAATACACCACTACACTAAATGTTACCAGGTGATTAAAGTCTCCCCATTGAAGGATACATAGAGAACTTGATATAAATGTTACTTCAAATATTTAAACATGATTTTCATTTCATAGCCTATCCTGCTATCCAAGTTCATTTTCCTGTTGAATTTCAAAACACTCTAGAACTATTAACATTTGGAGTTGTAGTTTTCAACTTATTCTATATTTATAAGGACAGTTTAGCTAATTGCAGAACAATTTAATAATTTTGACATTAATCAAAGATGCACTTTAATTATTTCCTTTGTACTAACTTGAAATGGTACATATCAGCTTAAATGGAAACATATATCCATATCTATACTTATTCAGAGGTAAATAAATATTGATATGGTCTTTAAGGGGAAATGTAATTATATCAATTTTTCTGTGATAAAATATAAAAGAACTTATATACATTTTTTAACTGTCTTTTCTGTATTCAAGAAACCTGTAGCCTCTAAAATTAGAAAGCTGAATGTTTGTTCTTCTTACCTTAGTATACATCATAACCATAGTTTCAAATTCTTGTGGGCTAACTTCTCAGTGTTATTATTATACACAGCTCAGCACCAGTCGTTAAATCCAAATCCTCCTGAGATACTGCATTTGAATACTTGAATTTTAATGTAGAACCCCTACATTTTCAATACTAAATCTGAAAGCACCCTGACCATGTAGTAATTGAACAGACTGTCTATTCCAATTGCAGGTATTGGGGATTAGACTACTTACAAATGAAGTCCATTGATTAGGTCACATGGTATCATTGCAGGGATGTGAAAAATTCTGAGCTCTGGTTTTGCCCTTCCCTTGGGGTGTTCACTCTTCTCTGTGACCCCAACTTGCTTCAGGATTTTTAAATTTGCTGCTAACTAAGGTGGATGCATTTTCTGACCTTGCTTGTGGGAATAGTCCAGAAGTCTCTCAAGTGCTGTAGGAACTAATTAATATGCATATTATACTAAGAAAGAATCATTAGTTTATGGTTAGCTGAGACAGAGAGCACAGCAGCCATGGCGGCTCATTACTAACGGCATGCCCATCTCTAATATTGCAAGGGGTCTTTACTTTGAAGGGAGGACTTAGTTCTACGACTTAAAATAGCTGAGAAAATTTTTAGTTGTATCAAAATACATGAAGTTTTTCTATTGCTTTTAAAGCACCTTCCTCCGATTGATAGCCACTACATGGAAATGAGTGTAGAAATTGAAAACATTTTCGGTTTTGGGAAAGTAGAATTCACTTAGAAAGAAAGTGCTATCAAATGGAAATTACTAAATTTACTTTATTTTAATTCAACAAATAATTACTGGGTGATTAAGAAGAGCAAGTGCTCTAACAGGTTTTTTTTTTTTTGTAAAAAAAAAATACCATGTAGATGAGGTATATTTCTCTTCTGAAACATCCTGTCTCTTTTGCACCTTATTTGCAAACTCAGTTGTTCATCGCACTGGTCAAACCAGGCATCAGGGAGATAACCAGCATCCAAGGAATCAGAACTATCTGATAATAGGCGGTGATAAAGAGGTCAGTGTCAGGGTGACCTGGGGCTGAATAAACAATGGGAGTTTTTAGCTCCAGAGGAGAAAAAAAAATAAAAGCTTTAGAATTGATGTGTCGTGAGTTTTTGATGCTGAGAAAAAGTAGTAGATCAGGGAGAAGATTGAGTAGGGCACCCGCTGTAAATTGAAAATATAAGTCAAATGCTGAGTTCCTTGAGTCAAAAATTGTCTCACCTCTCTAGTCAGCCCACTGACAGGATGGGACCTTTATTGACTTTGAACATCAAGGACTTCTGCCTAATCTTTGGATACAACATTGCTTAGATGAGTGCAACTCATTGGTCGCTAGGCTCAAAGTTAATCAGGTAGGAGAAGCAGACCATGCACGAAAGTCAGCGAAGCCATGCAAACATAAGTAGAAACTATCCAGAAAAATGGTCCTCTGGGTAAAAACACAGAGTTGGTAAAATATATGATGCAAAATATACACTTTTACACAATCAAAACATAAAGTGACAGACAAGACAGAGAAACAGGAACCTGTGATGCACACATCAGGAGGAAAACAAGGCTTTTTCCCTCTCAGATCTTTGATTTAAAAACAAACATTTTAAAATAAACACAAATATTTCTGCAAAAGGTAAGAGCTGAAGCATAAGTGGACTTAAAGATAACTCAGGATTTACTTTTTTTAAATAATAAGGAAGAAGAAACTATTTTAAAAAAGAAACACGAGCTGCAGGGTTGGAATGCACAGTAATGGACTCAATAACATAAGATTACAGTAGAGAAGAACTGGGTCCATAGAAAAATAATCAGTTCTGAAGGGAACACAGGAAAATAGCTCAAGAAGAATAACGATATCTTAAAGACCTGTGGAAGAAGTTGAAGCATGCAAATACATGTATGATGGGAGACCCATGAAGACAGCAGAGGGGAGGAAGGAGAGAGAACATTCCTGAAGAACAAACCTCAGAATCTTTCTAGAAGTTCTTCGAGGTGAATGGAAGAGAACTGAATAGAAAAATGAATCCACAAGAAGAATAGAAGAACATTGAAATATATGATAGATACAGAAGATGGGGTCAATGTGTATTTTCTCACTCCCTATAAAATTATCCTAAATGTTGAAACCAAATAAAGTAACATGTACAATGATGGATTATGGGCTCATAACATAGCTAGAAGTAGCAGATGTGGTGGGATTATTGCCAAAGTATGAGGAAATGGGATTATGTTTGGACAAATGGTTTTTACTGGAAAGATTTCACACTAATAATTTAAATACACAATAGTATGGATTTTGATTAACTAAGATACAAGTTTAAATGTCTCGGGATCATGAACCAAATAAATTTAAAATTATTAAATTATTATGAAGGCAGAGGCATGATTCATATCTAAAAAGGTGGAGTGTTCTTCAACTTGACTCAAAAATTACATGTGATACATACCAAAACCAGCATATTATACCATAAATAGATGCTATTTTGTGTTTTATGTTAGAGACAAATCAACAACTAAAAATTATACTCTATACCATAGATAGACAGAACTTGGTGTTACATAAATAGATAAAATTATAAAAGGAAATGTAATCATAACACTATATGTTTTGACACAAAGAAGGCAGTAAAGGTAATAGAAAATATCAAGATCTGCCATACAGAAGGAAGAAAAGCCGAGTCACATCTGGAATTCAATTGAAATTACATTCAAAGAGAATTTATTAAACATACTTTGATCAAAGAGACGGGTGGAATGATGATCCAATAATTGGCTATTTATGCACTCTAACTGGCTACCATAGATATGTCAGAGATCTCTAGAGAAACAGACCAATAGGATGAATACACATTAAAAGAGGATTTACAGAATTACTTACACAATACAGTTGGAGGAGTCCAGCAATGTCTGCGTCATAGTGGAGAGGATGAGAGCTGTGTAGTTTCTGAGGGTCTCCACAGTGTCATTCAGCTACCAGAGGCCTAGAGGATTCCTGAAGACCCTCATTCATTCCTCATTCCATGTTGGAAGCTGGATAAAGCTGACTCTAATGTTATCAGAGGAATCAGCTATGTCCACATCCTTTCATCTGGGTTGCTGCCAGAAGGTGACAAGCACATGCATTGCGAATCTTCCCACAATAAAGGCAATCAAACTAATCCCCGCAGACATGCCCATGGGCCAAATGCATAGAGATTCCCTTCTTGAGACTTTTTCTCCCAGATAATTTAATTTTGTGTCAAGTTCACAATTAAAGATAAACATCATACTATATGCCATTTTATTTTATATTTTATTTAGCTAACATATTTATTGTTTTGAGGTATGCGTATTGTACTTAGAGCCTCAAACATGCTATCCAACTGAGTTATAGCATGAACCTAAAAGAATCAGCTTTATTTCAAAGATATTGAGATGTTGCAAGACAAATATGGGAAGAAATTGTTTGATTAAGAATAATCACAGCAAAGACAGAATATCTATATTAATATCAGATAAAATAAAATTTGAAAAATAAACATATGAATCATAGAAGCTGGAAGGCTTGTTTGGTAGGCAAATATACTTGATATGCAAGTTTGATAACTGAAGTTAAAACTCTGGAATTAATGTAAAAATTCTGATGGGGTAACATACATATGAAATCCCAGTGCGCCCACAGTGAGATAGGAGGCTGGGACTGTGAATTGCTTGGAAGCTTGTGGACCAGCTTGCCCGTAGTACACAATGTGATGAAGGAAACAAATTTTCTTGAGTCATTTTCCTAACTCAAGAAAATGGAAGACCAGAACAGACTCCAGAAAGACATTCACTCTTGCTTCTGAACACACAAATGCACATGTGTGCACACACACACAAACACACACACGTACACATACACATCCCCACAGGCATGAATGTGCCGACACACATACTTGCATGCCCCCCACACACCATGAGTAAAATTTCAAAGATGACTTTCATAACTTAAAGCTCAAAATCAGGAATATATAATGATTACTAGTGTAAAGATATCTAGCAATGAAGAACCATATATTAAACACGATCAGAAAATTAAAGAAGCATAGATAATGCAAATGGAAATTTCTTTTTAATTTTTTTCTTTTATTAAAAATATATTATTTTCTCATGAAATATATCCTGATCATAGCTTCCCCTTACTCTGATTCTCCTAGTTCTTCTTAACTTCTCTCCCCTCCCCTCCTCTTCCCTCCCTTCCAGATCCACTCCCTTTCTGTCTCTCATTTGAAAAGAAAAGTCTTCTATGAGAACAACAAAATGTGAGAAAATAAAATATAATAAGATGAAGAAAAAACTATCATCTCAAAGTAGAAAATGGGAACCCAACAGGAGAAAAAGAGTCCCAAGATCAGGCAAAAGAGTCTGAGATCCATTTGTTGTCATAGTCCGGCATCCCATAAAATTACTAAGATAATAGGTAATAATATATACCCAGAGGACCTGGCTCAGACCCATGTAAACTCTGTGCTTGCTGTTTCAGTCTCTGTGAGCTCACAAGAGCCTTGCTTAGTTGATTTAGAGGGCTATGTTCGCCTGATGTCCTCCATCCCTTCTGACTCTTACAATCTTTCTTCCTCTTTTCCCTGAGTCATGAGGGTATTTATTGGAAACCTCTAATTTAGACTCTTTGCACAATGTCTGATTGTGGGTCTCTGCATCTGCTCCCATTTGCTACCAGATGAAGCATTTCTGATGATGACTGATCTATATGAATATGGCAGAATATAATTTGGAGTCGTTTTATTGATTTTATGGGTAGGCTTGGGGGTGGGTGGGTGGGTTGGTGGTGTCAGGAGTGGGGGATCAGATATGGGTGGAGACAGGGTGGAAAGAGGGTGATGTGAAAGACAACTAGAATTGGGGGACATGTGAGGGATGGTGTGGGAACCTAGTGGAAGGGAAACTTCCTGGAATGTGTGGAGGTGAGGCTAATGAGAACTTCTAATAATGTGGATAGGGATTCTCAACTGGCCATCTCTTGTCACCAGCTGAGGCTTTCAGTGACAGTACTGGATTGGTTGTTGGCCAATAGGGGTCCATGAAAATTCTCAAACAACTCAGGCTGTTGATAAATCAAAGGATTATTCTCCACAGATGAACAAGCACAACACCCACAGAACACGTAGACATGGAGAAGTTGAACTGGTGTCCACATAGCGCCTTCACCCCTGCCTTGTAGTCTCTTTGCTATGGGCAGGTACTCTGCAGGCTACCGAAAGAGAAACGTGAACACCAACCAGTTACAAAACTATGGCCTACAATCTCTTCTGTCTAAAAAGTATGTTAGCGCAGTGATGGCACAGAATCTGTGGGAGTAGCAAACAGATGTCTGATTTGACCTAAGGACCACTCCAAGAGAATAAACCCACAGCCTTGGGTAACCAAGGATTATAGAGTAAAGAGCTCAGAAAATGCAGAGACTAGAAAACGAGAAGCCTAGGTTTTACCTAGAATAAAACCAAACACTGTTGTATTAAAAAAAAAAAAAGTACCAAATGGAAATTTCAACCTGGTGTTAAATGCTCCAAGTGCAACTCAGACACAGACAGAAAGTCAGTGAGGCTCTCAAAGGCTCGAAATTTCTCCTTATACAATTGGCCTACCTGACAGATATGGAAGGCACTGAACCTACGTTTTCAAATACACAGAAAACATTTTGCAAGTTAGACCACATACTAAGCAACAAAGTAAATCTCCATATCCTCAAATAGATTTTAAAGTATGTTTTTGACTAAAATGGAGTTAAATAAAAATCCTACAGAAAAACTCCAAATATTTGGACAATCAGTATCACATTTCTGAATAATCCATGAGCCATATGAGAGATTAAAAATTAGAAAGAATTTTGAATTGATTCAGTGGAGACATGGAGAATCAAAACACACAATTTGCAGCCTAGACAGTACTTAAGAGAAAGTGTATTACTTTAAACACTCTGGATTTTGTCATTGCATACCATCTCCATTTATCCATTGATCATACATGTGAGAACCTGCTGTGCTCATGGAATCATACATGTCATGCTGAGCCAGACAGGCTCTGCTTCCCAGAGCTCAGGGCAATAGAGTAAGGGGTTCAGCAGTCAAGGAATTGCTTATGACTATGTTATCATGAATTTTTAAAAGGTTTTCTGAAAACATAACATGTTTACATAAAACTTAAGTATTCCCAAACTCTATTTTCAATTATAGATGCAAATATTAATGAATTCATAACATTAACAACTTCACGTTTTAAAATTTATAATACAGAATCCAAGCAATTTGATTAAGACTTAGAGTGGGGATGACAATATCCACTCAACCATCTGGTAAGTACATTTATAGCTTTTTGAGGAATCTACATATTGTTTTCCACTGTGGTCTGATTAGATTACATTCCTACCAATGGCATAGAATGGGTTCCTTTTGTCTATGTCCTTGCAAGCAATTCCAGGTACGTGTTTTCATAGTGAATGTCATTCTGACTGGCATGAGATAGAATCCCAGTACAGTTTTTCTTTGCATTTATCTGGTAGCTAGTGGCTTTCCCATGTTCCGTGTTTATTGGTCATTACCATTTCATTGTTTTAGAACTATATGTTCATTTCATTAGACCATTTATTCATCGCATTGTTGAGTTTTGTAATTTGTGTATTTGAGATAATAGTCCTTTTTTGTTTAGCTAGTAAAGGTTTTATTCCATTCATTAGGCTATCTCTTTAACAAATTGACTGTTTCCTCTGCTTTAGAGAATGCTTTTAATTTGATGTTTCCCCATTTATCATGTGTTGACATTACGTCCTGAGCAACTGGAGTCCTCTTGAGAAATTACTGGCTTATATCTGTGTATTGAAGTATTTTTCTGACTTTTTCCTTTAACAGTACCAAATGTTGAGTTCCTAAGTCAATGTCATAGTTGTACTGGCAGCTGTGTTTGGTACAAGATAAGAGCTAGGAATCTAGTTTCATTCTTTGTGTGTGCTTGTGTGTGTCCAGTTTTTCTTGTATCACTTGCTGAGGAAGATATTTTGATGAATATTTTTTGACATCTTTGTGGAAAATTATGTGTCTGGAGATGTATGAATTTACTTCTGTATCATCCATTCTGCCCCATTAATCTCTGTTTGTTTTTGTTCCTTACCATGTTTGATTTTTTATTAACATTCTATATTATACCTTGATATCAGATATGGTGAAGCATCTAATAGTATTTTGCTCAGTATTTCCTCAGTTCTATGAGGTCTTTTGTGATTACATATGATTACTAAGATCTTTTTTCTATTTCTATAAAGAGTGATGTTGGAATTTTGATGAGAGCCTTATCAAATCTGTGTATAGCTTATAGTAGAATTTTTTGGGGGGTAGGATCATTTTTGCCATTTTCATTCTTCCAATCCATAATCATGGAAGGTCTTTGCATCTTCTATTGTCTTCCTCTATTTCATTTTTCAGTGGTCTAAAATTTTCATTACATGTGCCTTTCATGCCCTTGGTTAACTTTATTACATGTTATTTTTAAAGTTAATTCAAGTTATTTCCTTGTGTTTTCTGCCCAATCCTACATTTTATTGGTATGTAAAATTTTAATAATGTCTGTTTGTTTATTTCATAACCTTAAACTATGTATAAAGTTTATAAGATCTTTGAGCTTCTGGTGGAGTCTTTAAGGCAGTCTATGTGTAGAATCATATTATATACAAAAATTATCCCTTTGCTATGTTCATATTTTTGATTTAAAATGTTATTTTTAAGAATTTTTGCATCTATGTTTATCAAGATAATTGTTATACAATATTCAATTTTTAGTTCTGTCTTTCTTTTTTGTTGTATCAGTATAATACTCTTTTTGTAAAAAGTTGTGGTAATATTCTCTCCTATTTTATGGAATGACTTGGAAAGGACTAGCCTAAATTTGGGCACTGTTTTTAATGTAATCCATTTTAACTGCTCTAATCTTGTTGCTTGTAGATTCTAAAAATTGTTTATCTCATTCCTTTAATTTTAGTAGGTCATCTACATCTAGAAGTTTTTCAGTTTCTTTTAAATATTTTTATTTTAGTAAAATTGTTTATATGTCCTGATGATTTTCTGAATTTTGTATCAATTAGTATCTGCTTACACATTTAAGATTATATAAACAGTTTAAAATCAATATTTTAATATTATATGATAATAACTACAAAATCACGAATAGATGGTTAGATGGTTACTGACCAGGCTAAGTAGTTCTACATTGTAGTCTGATAAAGAGCCAGTATTAAAATATATTTCTCACAACTCAAGGAGGGTGAACCCAATTGAATTATAACGAGGTGACAATATCCATATGGCCTCTTATGGTCCTTTGTCTGTTGTTTTTTTCTTGCATAATTTCTACCTACATGACAAAATAGTTGGACATGTCATGGGTAAGCTGTGACAGAATTGAAGGTATGTCACTTTTTATTAATTTACTGCATTGCAGTGAACTCACAAATACAAGTAGCATGCAGCTTCATTAACATAGCCACTCAAACATTTGTCCAGTCCTAAACTCTATATTTCACTGAATTTCTATAAATTTGACTAGCAATTCTAAAGCCGTGAATCTTTGACTCACATTTTACATTTTCAATGTCAAATAGATTTTTATGCATTTTTTTCACAAAAAAGAAAAAAATACAGAACTTACAACTAGAAAAAAATTATTTTTATGTACTTTATAATGATTCCTGTGTCATTTATCTGTACTCCATTTTTCCTCGTAGCCTAATATTATTGTTTCTGGTTCTTCTTACTAAATGTTTTACTATACCCACATGTATACATGAATACATTAAACACTAGAATCCACATATAAGGAAGAATAAGCCATTGTCTTTTTTTTTTCTTTCTGAGGTTGGGTGACCAAATGACCCAGCGATTCTAAGCCTGGATCTATACCCAGAGAACTTCACATCATACCATAGAGATATTTGCACATCTGTGTTTATAGCTCTATTTGCTATAACAAGCTACTGGAAATAACATAGATATTCTTCAAGAGATGAATGGGTAATAGAAACTTGATACATATATAAAATTGAATATTATTCAGCTCTAAAGAAAAGTGAAATCACAATTGTTTAAGAAAATGATGAACTTATACTGTATAAACATTAAGCAAGTTTACCCACGTTCTGGGTGAGACTTTTAAGGCCAAGGAATTTTTTATCTTGCTCTCTCTCCCTTGGATTAATCATTCTTCTGGAGATTGGCTGTCATATGTTATAGAGTTGAGCAGCTACCACTGGTCTTTTTATTAAAGCATCTTGAGTGGATTCTTCAATCCAAGTCAAGGCTTCACATTTCTGACATCCTCACTGCAATCTCATGAGCAAAGCTGAGCCTGATCACCAAGCTAAAATGTCTCTGAAACCTTAACTAATAGAGGTATATCTTGTGTCCAAGGCACTTAGTTTGAAACAATTCTTTCTAATGAAGGAATTAACAAGCAATTTTAAATGACAAAAGATTTAAATGAAAATTTCCTCCCAAAGAAGCTTTAAACATGGCTAATAAGTGCATGAAAATGTAATAATATTATATCATCAGGGAAATACAAATGGAACTACTGTAAGTACATGTCTGTGATTGCTATTTTGTAGTTCTTATTTTGACCTTCAATTATACTGCATTCTTTTGTAACCAGCTGTAATAACATTACTGGGTTCTGGTAGACTCATGCTGTGTTGGCCATTCCAGTGTATGTTTTTGCAGTGGTATCTAGGCATCAGAAGTTAGGATGGTTGAAGTGTTTCTTGGTGTCCTTATCTGGTTTTGTCTTTGTAGTATGGGTGCTCCACTCTTCGGTTGCTCTTACCCATTCTGGATCCGAGGCAAGTGGGGTTGCCATGCGGTCTCTGGCACAGAGTGTTTCTGCAGGTCTGGGAGCGACACAAATGAATGAAGATGGGCTAAAAGGAAAGGTTAATAGGAGTCACTGGGAAAGTAACTGGAGAAACCCTAGCTCTGCACCAAGAGGCAGAGTCTGGCAGGGAATTGAGGTGTGTGGGAGAAGGGGCTACTGTGAGCAGGATACTGTAGGTCTAAGAGTTAATTTAAAGAGACCCAAAGGGAGTACTAGAAAGGTAGTAAAGTTCACCTACCTTTGTCTTAGCACCATATGGTCACTAGCATTCCTGGTAGAAAGTGTTTTTTTGCATGCTGGTGACTTCCAGAAAGGAATGGGGATGGGCTAGAAAGATAGGCTGAGAGGGTTGAGGGCAAAAAGCTCTGGGGATCCTGGACTTGAGCCAAGGCAGAAGAAAATCCACTTTTAACTTTGCAGAATTTCTTGAAATTTATGTAGCTGATACTGGGGACAGAGGAGGACATATTCTTTCAAATGTCAAGACTTCTAAGGATATTGTATTTTAGAGAAAAACTGGATAAAACATTGGACTTTTACTATTTTAAGAGCATAAGAGCACTTAGAATACCATTCACACCAACATAAGGGATCCTCTATTTATGGAAAACATAGTATTATGAAAAGGCAGAGAATGTACACAGAATGGAATAGAACTATTAAATATCAGTTTAGAAAAATAAAGAGATCACTAATACAAAATTTGAAAGTTTCATGATATTTTTTGTCAGAAATTAATTAACATGAATTATATTCTTAAAAGTGACAGGCAATATGTAAAATAGATCTTAGTGGTCCATAGAGAACATGGGAGAACATTATCTTCTCTTAGACAGCCTATATAAAACTCAAACGTAGTCACCATAAAGGAATAACTCACAGACTTGATCAAAATTCTCTTCTAAAATCAGAAGGGGTAAAGGAGGCAAGGGTGAGTAGAAGGAAGGAAGAACACAAGGTTTAATAATTGATAAGCATGCAGACCAAATAAATTCACAAAAATACCCACTTAAGATGTTCAAAATTTGTGTAATAACTTATTAAAAGATTTGGTATGATTCTCTCTCTCTCTCTCTCTCTCTCTCTCTCTCTCTCTCTTCCTCTCTTTCTCTCTCTCGTGTGTGTATGTGTAAAATTAGGTACTAATATTTGTAGAGGAATTTGAATGGGTGCCAATTATAATTAACTATTAGCTAGAAGGAGGGGCATATAATTAGATAACTATTTCACTATTTATATATATATATATATATATATATATATATATATATATATCACTAATACAGCTTCTTACATCTGTTCTATAACCCGTACATTAAAAAATTTAAAAGCAGGATAGGCAATGCAATGTACTCGATTCAATACAGAGCCCTCTCAGTTCGCAATGACTCACACTGGAAACTTCATGTCCAGACACTGATGCTGTAACACCAAGGCACAAACCCCAGAAACCTGAGCAGAGAGCATAGCTGGTTGTTGCGAAGAGCATTTCTTTGGCCCATGTTTCTTGTGCCGTGTGTGGGGAGTGTGTACTGCTGGGGAACATTCACGCACCATGGAAGGTCTACTCATCACTGCTGTGCAGGCGGAGGGCAGCACACAGAACCAGTCACCAAGGACACATAGTGGAAGTTCAACACCTGTACTCCAGAGCTTCTGACCTTAAGACTTGATCTGGGCCCGTGTCTAAAGTTATCTTTGGTTTTCCATCTCAGAATCTTACTATAAACTACACCTCATTGTTTTCTGCAGCCGTATTTGCTGTTTCCCTTCTTTAACATGGTCGTGGCTAATGTGTTCTTACTTTCCCACTTTTACCAGGTTCAAGCTTAACTGACTGATCTTAGACCCTTCTTCTCTGTCATAAGAATTTAATGCTGTCTATTTGCCCCTAAGCCTCTCTTTAGATATAATCCCCCAAATTTGATCTATTTGTGCATTTGTGCTCTCGTTTTCTTTCCATAAAAACATTTTTGACTTCTTTCGTGACTCCTCCTTGACCCATCTGCAATTTAGAAATACACTACCTCATTTCCAGATATCTTGGGAATTTCCAGGTATCTTTGCTGCTAATGATTTCTGGCTTCATCCTTTTATGATCCAAAAACAAAGTTTATATTATTTTAATTTTTTAAGCTGCTATGATTTTTTTCATAACTCAGGGTATGGTCTCTTGTCCATGTGCACTTGAAAACATTTATCTGCTGCTGGGTGGAGTGTTGCAAGAATGTTAACAGGCTCAAATTGTTCACAGCTATAATTATGTATCTATATGTTTCTTTTTTTAAAGTTTATCTGGGGTTTCAAAGCATAACAATGTCTAACAAAATTTGCTATTCTAATAATGTCTTCAGTGTACTTACTCTTTATCATACAGCCATCATTTCTTAAATAGCTTCAGTGCCCTAAACAAAAACCATGTTTCTGAAAAGTAGCTTATCTGACCCCTGAATCCATTTTCCCTATGTGTTCCCCACAGGACATATAAGTAGACCCAGGCAATATTGGTACCTTTGAATTATAAATTTGTCATAGTGTGTTTATCCACATTGAATCAACATTAGCATTTCTTTCTTTTCATGACTGCATACTTTTCTTCCTGGTAAGCATAGCCCTGAGCTGCTGTACATATTCCTGTACATATAAGAATATGAGCCTCTCTATTCAAGCCTTTGTTTTCAATATTCTAGGATTACAAACAGAAATGATCATAATATCTATAACTTTTGGAGGAACTGATGAAATGTTTTTTTTTAAGTAGTTGTGTTTTTAATATTCTATTTCATCACCAACCTCACTTCTGTTTCTTTTTAATCCTAGTAACTCTGGAACTATGGCTCATTATAATCTTAATTTTTCTAAAAATATTGAAGTTCTTTTAACGTGATGACTATCCATTTGTATGTTTTCTTTGGAGAATTCCTGATGGCCCAAGTTCTTCATTCACACTTAAATTGCATTTTTGGTTTTCCATGTCATATTTTAAAAGTATTATCAATCACATAGTTTACCAACATTTCACCTACGGTTTCCTTTCATTTTCTTGGTAATACTATGATGGACAAAAGTTTCTGATGTCTAGGAATTCCAAGTTGCCTGTCCATGCTATGGTTGCTCATGCCTTTGCTGTTATATCTAAGACTTGATTGCCACGTCTAAGGCTATGAAGGTTTTCTCTTACAGTTTTATGACTTTAGTTCAACTATCGGGATAATCAATCCATTTTGAATTCATTTGTTATATATTGTGTAAAGTAGTTTGCCTAAAAACTAAGTATTTAATTTTCACAGAGTCCAAGAGTAAGGAGCAGGTTGAATCTTTCAAAAGTTGACACATCAAAAAATTTAGGGCAATCATTTAAATCAGATGTGTGTACAGGGAAGATATCAAGACCAGGAGATGAACGCACAGAAGTGACACTCTAGACAAGAACACCGACTCAAGGAAAGCATCTTCCTGGAATGCCCTGGGAAGGGGAAATAGATGAGACCTCCTGGGTAAACTGGGGCTTGTGGTGGTAGAGGGGGAGGGGATAGGGGGTGAGAACATGAGGGAACATGAAGTGGGATGATCAAGTTGGGGGAAGGACAGAGTGAAGTGCAATGAAAAAGATAGCTCGATAGAGGGAGTCATTATGGAGTTAGGGAGAAACCTGGTGCTTGGGGAATTCCCAAGAATTCCACAAGGATGACGCCAGCTAAGACTTCTAACAATAGTGGAGAGGGTGCATGAAATGACCTTCCCATGTAATCACATTGCTGACTACCCTAACCATCATCATAGAGCATTCATTCAGTGCTGCGGGAGCTCCTTCCGCTCCTTCAGCCAATTGCTGCTGAGTTACCAGCCCATTGGGGTGTGGTCTCTCTCTCTTTAAAAAAAGCAGCGGCTGTCCTCCATTCTCTCTTTGGCTTCCGGCTCTGCTTCCGGCTCCTAGACTCCTTTCCTGTTCGCGCAGAGGGGCTGTTGTCTGGGATGGTAATCTGTAAGTTTTTTCCCCTTTGAATAAATAACCATTCTATTAATCATCATTTCAAACTGGTGTAGGATTGTCTGTGACTTACGCCTTCAATTCAGTAACTGATGGAAGCAGATGGAATGATCCACAATCTAACACCAAGCCTACCGCCAGGAGTCCAGTAGAAGAGAAGGAGGAGGGATTATACGAGCAAGGGGAGTGAAGATCAGAATGGGGAAATCCACAGAAACAGCTGACCTGAGGTTGTGGAAGCTCAAGGATTCAAGACATACAGCTGGGGAGCCTTCATGGGATCAGAATAGACCCCCTGCTTGTGGGCAACAGTTGTGTAGCTCGGTCTATTTTAGGTGCCCCTGACAGTGGCACCAGGATCTATCCCAGCTGGCTTTTTGGAGCCAATGGGCTCCAAAGGAATGCCTTATGTTGGGATGCCTTGCTTAGCCATTGATGCGTGGAGGAGGGGCTTGGTCCTGCCTTAGCTTGATGTGCCAGGCTTCATAGGAGGAGGCCTTACCCTTTCTGAAAAGTAGATGGAAGGTGGGTTAGGGTGGTGGAGGTTGAAGGAAGTGGGAGGAGGGGAGGGAGCTGGAACTGTGGTTGTCATGTAAAATGAATAACAAGTTTAAAATTGAAAACAAAAGAAAGCAGTGCCTGAGGCAGTGACTGAAATGGCCATGTTTGTCATCTGTCTTGATGAACAAAAAAGTGTGGACTTCAAGTGCAAGATACAGTCATCCTTTTAGGATTGTTAAAAGAAATTCATGACTTTACTCCTTACAATCTGGTCTTCTACTGTTTTGATGGACCCTTACCAAGCAAGATCAAGTCTGGGGACATCGATTGAATTTTCTTAACCTGACCACATTTCAGAAAAGCAAATACAACCTCCAATGCTTTCAAAGGTGCTTTCCTTCCTCTATACCTAGATTGTGCAGCTGCGCACGGTGCCACAACAATAAAACTGATTGCACACTCAAAATGACCAGGGGCTGCAAAAAAAGATAAATAAGAAAGAAACTTCCTTTTTTTAAAAAAAAAGTCTGTAAATGCTTCTAAATTATGAAATTGTTTGACTTTGCTTAGTTGATGCAAGAAGAAAAAAGCAGTCAATGATGCTTTCAGAGTCATGTTTCTGATATTGGTGTGGCTTATTAAAATTGTAGGATCTCTTCAGGAATAGAACTGATTGTCATTTATTCTAAAGCCTGTTTGATCTTTTGTTCATTTTTGCCAGGGGAAACTAAAGAAGAGGGAGGGGATTACTTTTCCCTTAGTGTAAGGTACTAGTCTGAGTGGTTTTGATCCTGTTATCTCATTTATTTCTCAGACGACCGCTGTGGCAAGAATTATCAACCTCATTCTTCGTACCGAAGAATTGGAGGCCAGGAGAGACCAGCAACTTGTCTGAAAGTGATACAGAGTAATTTTCACAGATAGAATTTGAACTTATGACTTATTGTAAAATCATTATGCTTTACAATATACTGGGGTACTCAGGTCAGAAAGCTGTCCCCAGCAAGGACCTCAGGCTTGGGAATGTTTGGCTTAATATTCATGAGAAGACAATAGCAAAGGACATCAAAACTAGTATATCATTCATACCATTTGTCTTTCAGAATCAGGACCACTTTATGTCTAGAAAACGTATGTGCGAATGAGTCAATGCAATTAGCTATTCCACATCATCGCTGATCACAGCAGAAAACACCGTGGTTTAGGTGGGTATGCTCTACCCGCAATGGGCTTTGTAGTCTGATGTTTTGGAATTTCTGTTACAAAAATAGCTCAGTGGTGAAGAAAGGAACGGAGGTGGAAGGTACAAGATCACAGGCTGGCGAAAATGGTCCAATTTTAGCTCGAGTCTTTGTGAGAGGCGGCCGACCATCCACTTTTGTTTCCAAAGGAACCTGTGGATGTTGGGATGATGCCTACACGTGTTGTCTGTTATCCAGCTGCCATCAAATTAGGTTAGCAGTTGCATCGGGCCAAATTGGGAGAGGGCTATTGTCTGGTGCTGTTGCTCACTAGGAATGGGAAAGCAGGCTATTATGTCAAGGGATGAAGTCCAACCTTCCCTTTTCTGACAAAATGCAGGCACAGAAACAAAGGGTAATACTTGGGCTGAACGTTAGGGGTAAGTTCTAATTCTAGAGGGAAACTGAGTGCTGCAGAGGAGGTGCGTTGTAGAATTCTAGGCTTCCAGAGGCACAGAGGACCTCACAAAAGCTTCATACCATAATAGCAGCACCAACCCCTAGTACTTGTTACAGTCTCACCAGATCCTGTAGAATTAACGCCTTACATCAGGGCCCGTGAATGAAGTCTCCCCAAGACTTTCTCCCCCACTCCCTGTTAATTTCATAAGTTAAGGCATGAGACAGGTTCTGGAGGCCATGGCTCAGGGGATAAAACACCCGCCGCACACGCAGAAGCACCTGCACTCAAATCCTCACTGCCCACACAGACCTGGACTAGGTAGTAGGACTCTGAAATCTCATCTCTCCTTGAGCCTCATGGTAAGTGGGAACAAGAGAATTCCCTGAAGCTCAGGGGCCAGCTAGCTGTGGCAAACAGCATAGAGATCTTGCCTCAGATAAAGTAGGTGAGGATAACATCTCAACGTTGTCTTCTTACTTCTATGTGTGTGACGTATTCACATAGGAATGAGCACCCACACCACCCTCCAACATGCTTATGTCATTTTCATCTACACACCTATCAATAAAAATGTTTTTAAAGACTTATAAGAGTAGTAGGTATGGAGTTAGCAACCCAGTGGACAGAGCTTCAATCGCTTCATTTCTCCACTCACTCAGCAAACACTCACTAAAGCCCAGGTACAGCGACTCTTCCTTTGGTTTTAGAACATAGTTTTAAGTGACAGGGCAGGAGATTTGGCTTAGAGGTTAATAACACTTGCTGCTCTTGCAGAGAACCTGGACTTCTTTTCCGGCAGCCGTATTGTAGCTCATAACTGTCTGTTACTCCAGTTCCAGGAGATCCAAAGCCTTCCTCTCATTTCACTGGGTTTGCTTGTGGTATATACACACACAGACACACAGACACACAGATACACACACACACACAGAGAGACATAAGAAATATATATTTTTAAATAAAAATATATTTTAAGTTTAAGTATTGATGATATTTTTCTCATATATATATGCTTACTTAATTTGATCTAACGTTTGTTTTGAATCTATCAATAAGTAAATAAGAGTTAAGTATCAATTATATTTTTTTATTTGATCAAAAACTGTTGCTTTTTGTGAAGCAGCCACTCACTATGCATATATTCCAGAATGGTCTCAGTTTATGATCCTGTTGCCCCAGCCTTCCACATTCTGAGGTTACAAGACTGTGCTTTCTTATTTGATCATATGATATTTCTTTATCACCACAGATTTTGTTTTCCATTCCCATAATTTATTTAAATTCAATATAAAATGATGTAGAAATGTTTGTGAAATTAAAAAATACTCTTGAATGCTGGTTTGACTGGATGGGTAGAGTACTTGTCACCAATCTTAGTGACCTGAGTGTCATCTCTGGAACCCCAGATGGTAGAAGGAGAGAGATGACTTCCAGAAGTCATTTTCTGACCTCCACACCCACACATAATAAAGTAAATGTATATCAATTTATTAATACAAAACCACTATTTTATATTATCAAATATTTGAAGGTGACTGCATGTGATAGAAACAACACAGAAAGTTTATATATTGACTCACAATAATGCTATAAAGTTTATATATTTATATTTTATACACATGAGCACCAGGTCTCAGAAAGGTTCACTGAATTGCTCTATACGCATGCGGTGTTGTCTGAAAACATGCACTGTGCTTTGACCAGCGCAACTCTTTTCTCTCATTCTTGGCCACATTTCAGGATGCAACCCTTGGAATTTACTTCCTTCTGGTGTTGCATCCGATTTACAGAACTCAGCTTTGCTTGTCTCCTGCTTCCCCTTAAAAGTGTCACTTGCTTCCTGGAGAGCTTTCACATTCAGTGCTATGGAACTATTTTTGTAATAAAGGATAAGAGGGATAAGCTTTGGAATGATGTGGTCAGATTAACGCAGGACCCAGGAAGGTGTTCACAAATGTCTTACAAATGGCTTCGGCTTTTCCTACCTCTCAAGACTGAGTTGAGAGGTGCTGTTTTAGTAGTTGTTCGGCAGGGCTGTGTGGCTGGGGTTGGGAAGAATAAATTACTATAATGCATGGTAAACTTGGATCAATGGCAAGAGGAGATATAGGCTGGGACAACTAAAGACCTGGAAGGTTAAAATCCTTTTTCTTTCTCACCTTTTAGATTGCTGCACAATGTAGGCAGTTTCCTGTCATCTTTCCAGACACCAAAAGGCTGACTCTGCATTTCCTCTTTCCTATAAAGCACTGCCAATCTCGTGCCTGCCTTATGCCCCTTCCCCTTATTCCTCGGATTGCTGCTGTTTTAGGACTTTCCTTCCCAAGGACACATTAGCCTCAGTCTGTTCATGAGAAACATTTAGCTTCAATAGTGCTTGCACGGATGTTTCCGGATTCAATCAGCCCACAACCCTACTTCTCTACTGTATCCCACTCAGAGACATTTCCAGTGATAGTCTCACAAGAACCCAAAGGACCACATTTAGTTTGAACCCTCTACCCCACATGAACATTTTTCTTCAGGATTCCTTGAAATGTTCCTCTACCTTTCCCTTTGCTTACTTTTTACTCATTTGCATGTCATTTGTGGACTCTGTATCCTTGATCACAAGCTAAATGTTGAACTTCAGTAGAATTGTTCTTTTTGCTTCTTTTTCTTCTAGCTACTCATTAGCTATTTTATCTGCACCTGATTTTACCTACTTTTGATAGAGTCTGAATCTGTTTGATTATTATAAACCTTTTTCTTCAACTTCAAATTTATGATCTCTCTTCCTATCTGAGTACCCGATAAATATTTTGCATTTGTCATACCCAAAGTTTTATTTGTACCTCTAGGCCTGTGTCTGTATCAGATCTTTCATTTGTATTTCAAAATCCTCTTTTTCTCCCTTAAGCACCTCACTTTGTGCTCTGGAAGACAGACCTGTGCTGAGTAGCACAAATGGTTCCTTGTTCTCCAGCTTCTCATTGAATCCAGTCCTACCATACCATAAACTGTATGTCAGATGCATCACAGACCTGAAATATGAACACTATTGCTTCAGCACAATCTTGGAATGGTCGCGATAAGCTGGCTGTGTCCCTTGACATATGGACACAATTCTTGCTAGGCAGTCTTTCTAAGCAAATATCCCAGATTCTTATGACTGATGGCATTTAGATTCTGTCACTTCATGTAATTATCTCCTTTTTATCGCTCATGAAACTACTGTGGATAGTCTGTTTCTCTATCCCTAATGGTAATCATTGTTTCTTTTATAGATAGTGTATTTTCAGTAGGTGCATACAGATTAAGTATGTGCTCATATGCATACCAGATAGAAAGTGGACATGCAGTATGAAGATTGTCCTCAACTTCAAAGAATTGATAGCTTATTTGAACCTAATACTAGTGTGTGGAAAAAAAAACAGATCATTAAGAATGATGTGTTAGCTGGGTTTTGCCAGCCTGACACAAACTTAGGCATACACTGGAAGACATGTCTTGATCAACGGTTGATGGAGGAGGGTTTAGCCTATTGTGGGTGGAGCCACCACTGGAAAGGTGATCCTGGATTGTGTAAGAAAGCAGGTCAAGCAAGTCACGAGACGCAGGGTAGTCAGCAGAATTCCTCCACGACCTCTGCTTCAGTTATGGCCCCCCTTTTTTTTTGCTGTGAATTCCTGCCCTGGCTTTACCTGATGTTGGGCCGTATGCCTTATAAATGCTTTCTTCTACAAGTTACTTTTGGCCATTTTTTAAATTGCAGCAATAGAAAACAAACAGAGATAAAAGTTTGTGCAAGGTTCATGGGATATTGCTGTGACAGACATGACCATATTTTGGGGTGGATGGTGGAATGGCTTTGGAATGTTTGGCAGGCACAGACATTGAGTTCTCAGAGTTTAATGACCTGTTGTTGTGAGAGCTTGACAGATAGGAATGCTGAAAGAGATACAGATGATGGCTTAGGAAGTTTCAGAGGGAAGAAAGATTATAAGTGCCATTTGTGTTATATTTTGTATTATATGACATTCTGGTCAGCTGGATCTGAGAATCAGCTGTAATTAACAAGAAACTCACACTACAGAAGTGAAACCCTTGCTTTCCTAGGATGGTCAATGCTGGTAAGTGGAACTGATAAATTGGCAGTGATGAAAGGGACTAGCGTCATCGACATCAAGTCTTCTGGGAATATGTCCTCCACGTCACCACCCAGAAACCATGGTCCAAGAGCACCAAAGAAGAGTCTCATTCAGGCAACTAAACTTATTAATATTTACACATCTCCCATATCATAATGGTTTTGAAGTTATGAAGTGGTCATGGAAATCAGCAGAGGTGGCACAGTGAGAGGCCATGAGAGGCCCCTGGAGGAGCAGCCTGAGTTTCAGTGGAGACCCCAGGATTAAAGATGTCATGGGGAGAGTCTGAGATGAGACACGGTGATAGATCAGGAGGGGCCACTGATGAAGATGGAGCCATGGTTGTGCCACAAGCTTCAGGATTGAAGGGGGCCATAGAAAGCAGAAAAGGTTTGGAAATGTGGCCTTGCCCTGATTCTGCCCTCCCAGAGTAAAGTAATTATTTTTTTTTTCTTTTAGTAATTTTATTAAATTATAAAAAGTTTCCATTTACGCCCCTCCTCCCAACGCCCTCCCACTCCCCCCCTCCCTCTCCTCCTCCCTCTTTGTCCCCAAAGGAAGTCAGGGTCTCCTGCCCTGTGGGAAGTCCAAGTTCCTCCCCCCTCACTCCAGGTCCAGGAAGGTGAGCATCCAAACAGACTGGATCCCAAAAATCCAGTATATGCAGAGGAAACCAGTCCCAGTGTCATTGTCAATGGCTTCTCGGAAAGACTGCAGGCCAGCCACATTCAGAAAATCCAACCACATTCAGAGAATCTGGTTGGATCACATGCTCTTTCAGTCACGGTCCATCTGGCCTTGGTAAACTCTCATTAGATCCGACCCCTTGTATCAGTGGGTGATAGTATCCCTCGCAGTCCTTCGTCATTTTCTTCCTCCTTTTGCTCCTCGTTTGGAACTTGGGGGGCTCAGTTCGGTGCTCCAACGCGGGCCTCCATCTGTATCGTCATCCAACGCCAGGTGAGGGATCTATGGTGATAAGCAAAATATTCATCAGTATGGTCACGGGCCAAGGCTGGTTCAGGCACCCCCTCCTCTGTCCAGAGAACAATCTGGGGATCTCTCCTTGGACCTGGGATCCCATATATAATCAAGTTTCCTGTAAACTCTAATATGACTCCCTTAGTTGAAATATATTCTTCCCTGATCCCACATTCATCCTTCCTCCCTTCCTCCCATCCTGGTCAACCGAGCTTTCTCCATTCCTCCCCTACTCCCTTCTCTCTAACCCTCTCCCCTTCCAACAACCCTCCCACCCCCCCCATGCACCCAAGGTTACCTGGGACTCAAGAGTAAAGTAATTATTTAACTTGTTTTTAATTCTGATGTTGAAAGACACTACAGTCTTAAAGAGATAATTTTTTTTGAGTATTTTGGCAATAGCGTCAGAGTAAAAACCTTTACATTGGCTGATCTCACAAACACAGTCTCCATAAATATTGAGTCCTTCATTGGGACCACATGTCATACAGAGTGGCTGATGGAGGAAGGTCTTAAAAGTCTACCCTTCCTCTGCTTCATTCTCAACAACTTGGAAATGGCATCAACCCAGATATTCAACAAATAAGAGATGAGGATGCATATACAGAATGGGACATTTTTCAGCTATAAAAAAATTGGTCTCAGCTGGGCGGTGGTGGCATACGCCTTTAATCCCAGCACCTGGGAGGCAGAGACAAGCAGATCTCTGTGAGTTTGAGGCCAGCCTGGTCTACAAGAGCTAGTTCCAGGAGAGACTCAAAAGATACAGAGAAACCTTGTCTCAAAAGACCAAAACAAAAAATGGCCTCATGAAACGTGCAGGCAAATGAATAAAAGTGAAAAAAATTACATTGAAAGGTGTCATTCAAACACCTAAAGACATATTCAACATGTTCATTCATGTATGAAGGTCACAGATTTAAATCTTTAGGTTTAACAGAGAGTATACATAGGATCTAGTCAGCTAGAAATGGGCCAATGCTGGAGAAGGTGAATTTATGGAGTAGGTAGTAGAATATAGGTGGGATGAAAGTAACGTTGGGGGTGCTGAAGGCAGAAGAGTTAAAGGTACTGAAGTGGTAAGTATCTAGAAATCAGGAGGCAGGGGAAGGCTTAACTAAATGAAGTATCCATGAAGAATCTAGCTAGAAATTTGCCATCTTTTAATTCAAAAAAAAAAAAAGGAAGAAAAGCAGAATACATGAGAACAGGTAGAAGATACAGGAAGGTAAGGGTCTAAGCAGAGAGAATGGTAGAATGATAGGCAAGGGAAATAAGAAAGGTGGGTAGTGGGTTAACAAGAAACTAAGAATGTGTGTCCAAGCTTTATGAAACCCCACTAGTTTATAAGACATTAAAAATATAATTATTTTAAGTAAGAGAAGTTTGAATATAAGTATTTTATATAAGTAAACAACTTCTTCTGGAAGACATTCATGAGAACATCTCAGTGTTAAGTCTTGGTTACCTCCCTACAAGTTATTGGTCAGAGTGGCTCAAGTGGCACCCAAGTAGTATACGCTTTTGCTTTTGTCCTTGGTTGTTTACCATTATCAGGTAGCAAAACCCTGTTCCTGAAAATACCACATATTATGCAAAACACATAGAATTATTTCAGTTTTGACCAGAAAACTCCCAACCTTGATATGGAAACTTCTTATTGAAGTGCATGGTGGTTACTTCAGAGACCCATTGTTGTTCAAAACCTGTGAATAAGTGACTGTAAGGGATCAGCCATAAACTTATACCCCTAAGCTCTCACAAAGTCTCAAGGAACATTCCAGAAGAGGAGGCGTAAAGAATGTAAGAGCCAGGAGATGTAGAGGAGTGCTGTGAAATGCTGTCATCTGATTATGACATGACCATTGTGGCACATGAACTCATATAACTTGTGCTTATTTACATAAGATCTGCACAAGATCAAGACAATGGCAAATTTCAGGATGGAGATGGGAGGAATTCCAAGGTCCCATTCCTAGCTCAGGAGCTTTTTGCAGTGATGGCTGTTGAAAATTGGTACTTGTTTTTCTTTAGGGCTGTGGATATTGGTGGGGTCCTCGTACAGACACTCATTGTCTGTGTGCATACAGGTAGCACAAACTAAGTGGTGTAAAACTGTAGTCAAATGGTTGTAAAAGGAAAAAGGTGAAATTTGAAGGGAGATGTAAGAGAGAATCCAGAAGGAGTTGGAGGGGAGAATGAGAAAGGGCTATGATTAAGATACATTGTATAGGTTGGGAATGGTTCAACAATTAAGAACACTGCCTGCATTTCCAAAGGACTGGCATTCACTACTTACTTATTGATTTATTGAATAAACACATTGTGCATGACTGTTATGCTATGGGTTATGGATTTAATGTTTGATTCCCTACAAATTCATTAAGTTAATATCTAAATGTCAGTTTGGAGAATATTAGGAGGTGGTGACCAAGAGGTAGGGATTAGGAGAAAATTAGGTCATGAAGAGAGGCCTTTATGATTGACATCAATGCTCCCCTGAAGAAGAGATAATAGAGCTATAGTATTCTTTCCCTGTAGTGTGAAAATGCAATGAGAAACTGGTACTTTATAAGCAGGATGGAGGCTTCCACCAGACCCTGACCTCACTCCTCTACAGATATCTCTTTACTCTTCAGAACTGTGGCAAAGGCAACATTTTTTTGCTTTTAATATATCTAGTCTAAATGACTTTGTTCCAATAATGGTAAGTAAGCTGTCAAGCACAAGCTTAAGTGCTGGGAATAATAATTAAAGCTACAATATAATTTATTCAACTCCCAAATTCACGTATTAGTTCCACCTGGAGAAATACACAAGAGGTATTGGAGTTTCTTGCTCAGGAAAACAGCAAAGCACAGAGAAGGAAGTGTGCTACGTAAGACATCTTAGAGAAGGCGGTAAGTGGGCAGGGGGCTATTAATAGGCAGAAATGAGTGTTGTGTTCAAATGAAGTTACATTGAGCTCTTTCTGGGGCCCCAGTGTATAACACATCTGGATCTATCAATTAGTAAGATAGTCGTGAGTTGGGGGAAAAGTCAGGAACAGTCGACAACCTAACTTGTCAGGCTGCAAATGAATGTACAGATGTGCTTTGTTTGTTGAGAGAAAAAAAATTAATTGGAAAAATATTCTTCGGGGCCTGTTATTTGGAGTTTCGAATTTATTTTGCTTTTATAGTTTTTAAATCTGCCATTATACTTGCTAATACTGTGCCTCAGAGTAACTACCATCAGTGACAATTTTGTCAGGCACAATGCCCCACATTACAAACTTATCATTGAACATGGCATTGTCAAAGACTGAGAGAGGAATTGAGAGGGGATTGGTAGAAGGAGTCTGGGACAGGGAATTGCTGTAGCTATCTTTGATGCTTGCATTTTTGCTTATGCATATCCATTTTTGTCATGTTTATTTGGATATAAGGCCAAGAAATATTCATACTGTCAGTCACTGGTTATTTAGGAGGTCTCCCTGACTGCTCTTTTCCCTGTTACCCCTAAGAGTATTTCTTCTTTCTCCTCCATTTTGCCCTACTCATCATTCATCCACTGTTCGAATGTTTTCTTAAGATCTATATTACTAGCTACTTTTTATATCAACTTAACATGGGCTAGAGACAAGTCAGAAAGCAGGACTGCTTCATGGTTTCTGCTTCAGTTTATGCCTCCAGGTCACAGCCTTGAGTTCCTGCCCAGGCATCTTTCAATGACAGACTGTCATGTGGAACTGTAAGCTTAAACACCTTGTTCCCTTTCCCCAGATTGCTTTTGGTCAAGGGATTTTACCATAATGAAGACATCAATATTGATGAATTTCTGTAACAAATAGCTGATGTGGGATGTCCTTCTGTATATGTGTTGCTTTTATTGATTGATGAATAAAGTTATTTTGGCCAATGGCCTAGCAGACTAAATCCAGACTAAAAAAATGAATATATATATATATATATATATATATATATATATATATATATATAGAGAGAGAGAGAGAGAGAGAGAGAGAGAGAGAGAGAGTAGGTGAAGTCAAAGATATACCAGTCAGCTGCCAAGGAAACAAGACATGTAGAAAATGAGGTAATGTCACAGTCACATGACAATACATAGACTAATAGGAATAGGTTAAGTTAAGATGTAAGAACTAGCTAAAAATATGCCTGAGTCATTGGCCAATCAGTGTCATAATTACTATATTGTTGCTGTGTGATTATTTGGACAAATGACAGCACAGTCTCAGTCTACAAATAGCAATTAGTGGGACTTCAGTCTTAGTAGAGGGCTACATAGACTATTGTCTGACAACTCACTATTGCCATTTGTTGTGAAGAATGTGATACTTATTCAAACAAATGCAGATTCAGTAGCATCAAGGACTACAGAATGCCATATGTAGAACATTATTTTGGCATGTATGTATGCATGTATGCATGAAGAGAAGGGTAGGGGAGCTTTCAGAGAACAGTTTTATAAAGTCTGCTATGAGACAAAACAAAAATAATTGAAAAACAAACTTGGAGCATAGTGATGACTCATAGCACATTTTCTGATAAAATTCCAGAATCACCCTTCTTTTTGAGGAATGGGTACACAATTTCCTTTCAGTTGTGGACAAATGCTTTTAGGTAAGACAGTATTTTATCTTACAATCACACCATGTCAAGATAAAGCCATTGTTCTAAAGGAACTGAACTTTCTGCCACTTCAACAACCCCTGAGTGCTGACTGTTGGCTCATTTTTCTTTTCACCTGATGGGCTGGTGACAAGATACAAATTCATAGAAGCAGAATTATCTAAGATGACGGGCCACTGGACATCTGACCTTGGATGAGTTAAAGCCACAAGGGAATGACTGTCCTCATTGTAACCAGATCCAAGCTAGGGTTTCAATTATACACATAGACTTCGTTGCTAATTAGTAAGATTTCAAATATGAGGATATTTTAAGAATATTTATTAGATTTGTTATTGACAGTGTTCCACACTTATTGATATCTCTGAGCCATTTGATTTTCAAGGTAATGATAGTGATTTTTAAGTTATGATTTAGAACAACTAAAAAGTGTGTGTGTGTGTGTGTGTGTGTGTGTGTGTGTGTGTTCTGTGCATCAGTTAACAGGCTTTAGGTGGAGGGAATTCTTTTTATGAACATGTTGGTGGCTCTTTTAAATTCTATTCCTACTTGATGTTGTAAAGCTTGGTTTCTCAAAGCTACCTACTTACTTTCGAGAGTCACCTTATGAAAGAAAGCCTGCTTGTACTCTAAACCTCTTCTTCAGTCTCCCCACCCACATTCTGGAGAATAAGCTATTTACTTTTTTCTCCAGGCCCTATTGCTTACTCATCTTTGCATTATTTACAATTTAAATGCCATATTTTTCAACGTCAGTCAATCTCCTGTTTTTATTTCTTTAAATGTTATTCGTCTAGATTGCTATATGGGTCATAAGAATGACCCTGGGAATTTAGTCAAATGTTGTGCTAGTTCTATTGAATTACAACTTATCTTATTTTTATTTTTCTTTGTTTGATAAGTTCAGTAAATTTGCTTCTTGTATTCAGCCTATTATCAAGAGTAGAAGTCAATGAGATGCCTCAGTGGGGAAAGGCACTTGCCACTAAGCCTGAGTACCCAAGTCTGATCCCAAGATTCACAGAGTGGAAGAAAAGAATTGATTCCAGAAATTGTTCTCTGGCCTCCAAACACATTTATGCACAAATAAAGAAATGTAATAAACTAGAATATAAAGCATAATGTGATGTGACTTTGCTATTGAAGAAATGTAGACGTTACTGACATGCCAGCATGCCTGTGAAGTGCCTAATGCCTAATGCAGCACATTTAATAGATAGCATGTTATGCCAATCACTGGTTATTTTTTATGTACTTGCTTTTGTATGAATGTGGTGTATATATGTATGCACATGTGTGCATGCATGGAGGTTAGAGGTGAATGAGATCTGTCTTTGTCTATCACTCACAACTTTATTTATTTATTTATTTATTATTTAAGAAGAATCTCTCATTGAACCTGCTGCTCACCATCTTGGTAGGATGATTGGTCACAAGCATCTGGAATCTGCCTGTCTCAGAACCTCCTCTACTCAGCTCTGGGGTTACAACGAATACACCATAAGATGGATTTCAGGTGTTTTCTGGTCAGCCAAACTTTGTTCTTTATACACAAGAAGCAAGCACTTTACACTTCAATCTCTCTTTCTAGCTGTGGATTAAGTGTTTCATATGAATTATTTCATTTTATATTTATAGCATCATCAGACAACATGAACTATTTTCCTTTAAGATTAGAGAGTTGAGTTCCAGGGAGCTTTATTAACCAGTGCTTAACTATATAGCTAACAAGTGATACAACCTGGACTAGAACACAGGCATCCTGCATCTTAGATGCCCACCCTTACTTACTCTACCCACATAACTAAAATCGGTTGACACATGTCTCAAGTACAGTTTTTCTGCCATAGAACACAGCTGCCTAAAATAGATGATGAAGCACAGATTACTGTTTTTGAAATTCATAGAGTAGACAAGATGGAAACACCAACTCATCCAAGGGACTAGTCGTGGTTGATTTTAGTTTAGTACTTGATGAAAACACATTATTTGTAAATGAGAAGAGGAACAGCAAAGGATGTTTAGGCAATTCCAAACAATTGTGTAGAAATTAGGAGGGAACCAGTGTCAAACACAAATCCTCATAACTTGCATCTCTATTGTTGCATTTTTTTGCTGTTTTTTTAAATTGACTTTTTTTGAGCTCTACATTTTTCTCTGCTCCCCTCCCTGCCTCTTCCTTCCCCGCTTCAACCCTCCCACATGGTTCCCATGCTCCCAATTGACTCAGGAGATCTTGTCTTTCTCTACCTTATACTTCCCATGTAGATTAGATCTATGTAAGTCTCTCTTAGTGTCCTCATTGTTGTCTAAGATTTCTGGGATTGTGATTTGTAGGCTGGTTTTCTTTGCTTTATTGTTACAATTTTATTGATTAAGTAAGTTTTGCAATTATTCCTAAATTGTAAAATTATACAGCATGGAAAACGTCTGCAGATTAAAAAGCCTCTTCTGACTTGTGACTATGTTAAGAAAGATTATGATAGCATCCTGGGGAAGAGGGTCTACTGGCTAAGAAACTGCGCTTTATAAACAGGAAGATCTGAGTTCAAATATCAAGCACTCACAGAAAAAAACCAAGTATAATAGCATATTCCTGCAATCTCAGCACTGGGAGACAGAAATGGGCCCCACCTATGAGCTCAATGACCCAAGAGCTTGCAGTTCAGTTTAAGACATCTCCTAAGGCATAGGAAGAAAGCAACAGAGGAGGACAGTGGGCATCCTGCTTTGGCCTTTGCAAGGATGATCATGAACAAATCACCTGCACACGCTTGTGTATGCTCCTCCTCCTTCTCCCACAGCCCTCACAAAAATTAAAATAGTGTCCCTTTCTTTAAAAGGGGGAAAAGAAAATTATTCAAACCAGCACTTTTTACTATTTTCATTTGAATCATTATTTGCTATTTTTTAACGATTGTTCTGAAGTGGTAAATTTATTGGGAAACCTTTTAGATTTTGCTGCCTATACATCAGAATGACTGCATACATAATTTCTATTGTAAGTTAAGTTTCTCTGCCAGCTGACCAAGTTCATGATGGATGCAGTTAACCTTTTAGGTTTGTGAACTAAAATAGAGAAGCACAGCCTCCCTGTTGCCATATAACTTTCATTTATTCTTACTTATAAATCTACAGCCCACATAGTAAAAATCAAATTAAATAGTAATTGTCAGCACAATGATTTTTGTTCAGGCAAAATGACTCATTCACTTAAAACATACACACTGAGGACACATATGAATAGTGACCAAAGTGAAATCTATATTGAGCTTAAAACTGTAACTGTCTCTTTTTTAGACTGTGATTCAGGACGCTTTTCATGATGGCATTAGGTGATGTTATGGTCACTTGCTATTTGAACCTGTCCTGTGTGTGTCTGGCACAAATATTTTGGATGTCAAAAATTGATTGACATTTTTCCTACATATATTTTTGTGTCAAGGCTAAATCATCAATGAAAAAGGAGTTGTTCAAGCTACAGGAATTTTGATTTACAGTGTCTGCTATCTTTTGGAGGAGTATTTTGTCCTTAAAAAGCAGTTTAAAATCTAAGTAAGTTACATTTTAAAGTAGAACTCTTATATTTGCAACTCTTTAACAATATTACATTGATACTGAAAACTGAATCAGGTTTTAGAATAAGAACCACAATGTCAAACTCTGCTTGTTCTACTAATCATGGTTTCTGATAAACTTTAGCTTAAAAATATGTAAGTAGAGTAAAACTATTGTTAACAAAACTGCAGTGATTATGTATAAATTTTATTAAGGAACTAGATGATAGTTAAGCTCTCTCATTTTTGAGAAATGAATGAATACCCATGTAAGAAGAGCACATCATTTTTGAATTTACGTATTATTAGACTTTGTCTTTTAGATATGTGTGCATATCAAAGAATAATTGCTTTATTATTACATGGAATGGAAAGACCCCAGACAAGGAATTGAGAACGCAGACATTATTGTGTGTCTGCTCTTAGATAGGCCAAGCTTGAACAACTCTTTGGTCTGGGTGTCTATACTGTCATTAACAAAATGAGGTGTTTGCTTTGTTTTCCTTGGTTTTGCTGTTTGAGGATATTAAAAAAAAACAATTTCCCCTAGGAATGGGATAGCTGAGTCATACAGTAGAATTGCTTCTAGATTTTTGAAGGTTCTACACACTGATTGCCAGAGTAACTGGATGCATTTGAAATCCCTAAAGTAACTGAAGGTTCCCTGCTCCTTATATCCGCTCTAGTATTTTTTGAAGGTTGTTTCGTTGATCTTTCCCATTCTAACTGGGGTAATAAAAATCTTAAGGCTGCTTTAATTTGCATTTCCAAAATTGCTATGGAAATTAACATGTTTTGAGATGTTTCTTAACTATTTAAATTTCTTCTTTTGTGAACTCTCTGTTCAGGTACTGTACCTAATTGTTGAATGTGCCATTTGCAATCTAGACTGTCTTTTGAGATGGTCATATATTCTAGATATGAATCTTGTGTCAGAAATATAGCTGGCAAAGAGTCTAACACTTTTCATGGGATTCATTTTCATTCAATCATTTCTTTTTTAGCAGTGCAGGAATTTTTAGTTTTATGAGGTCCCGCTTAGCAGTTTTTGAGCAAATAGATCCCTGATTAGAAAGTTCTTTTCTACACTTAACACCATGTGGGATACTGCCTGTATTTTCTTCTAGAAGTTTCAGTGTTCACAATTAGGTGTTTGACCTATCGAGCATCAGTTTATGTCCAAGGCAATAAACAGACGGAGGTCTAATTTCATTCTTCTGCACATGGACATCCAGTTTCCCGGTACCATTTACAAAGGAGTTTTTAACAAGAGTGTATTTTTGGCATTTTGTCAAATATGAGTTATTATAGATATATATACTAACGTTTGGCTCTTCAACTTTATCCCATTATCCTACATGTTTGATTTTGGGCCAGTACTATATGGTTCGCATTATTATGGTATATGCTCAAGGTCTTGACGTCCTTCCCTACCAACACTTGCTCAGCTTTCATCATGGCCACCCTATTCACAATAGCTAGGAAGGAAATAACCTAAACATCCTTCAAGTGATGAATGGACAATGAGAATATGCTACATATATACTATGGAATGCCATTCACCTGTAAAGATAAATTAAATAATGAATATCATATGAAAATGTTTAAACCAAGAGAAGCTTATGCTGAGCAAGATAACCTAGACCCAGAAATACAAAGGCTACATATTCTCTCTTAGTTCCTAGCTTCAAATCTTCAGATGTGAGTAGGCGACCTTGTGGAGAGCCAAGAAAGCACCTAGGGACTATGAAAGAGCAAATGTAGCCACGAGTGGATGCTATTGTTGATGTGGGCACAACCATGTCAAGGACTAATATCCCAGATCTATGAGAATTTGGCAGAGTTTGCCCTAAGGTGTGGATTTGAGGGAAGACAAAGCCTTTCTCTGTTCCAAGTGCAAATGTTGGTTCTGTGTGCAAATATGTGTGCTTATACATGATTTACCTGTATGTCCAAAAGTTAGCCAGAGCAGCTTCCTCCCCCTACATGCTTATAGCCCAAGACAGCTGACTTACACATGCCTCCTGCTCAGAGTATCTTACAGCTCCACTTTGTTGTACATAATAAGCATGCTGAGGTTCCAGGTTGTGTGGAAGTGGGTGTCATTCTACTGGAATGTACATAGCCTAATTTACCATAGCTTTTTTGTATGTCTGCATATCTGTCTTTTTCTTGGCCTCCAAGTCAAGTTTTCAGGATCAACCCAAGATAGACATAACTTAAGCTGGGGAAACTCCAAAAAGAAGGAAAGTAAAAAAAGGCCCATGGAATGGAGGTGGGGAGAGAGCCATAGAAAGGGGAATAGCTGGGTACAAGTAATGGAGAGGGTAAAGAAAACCATGAAGGTAGTTAATTAGGAAGGAGGGAGATAAATATAATAAAAAAAGAGAGGAGAGAAGAACAACAGTGAGGATATCTGGAAAAACCATTAGGAAGCAAGTTATCTAGCTACATAAAATCTGTGTCAACAGAATTTCCCATCTGGAATGACAATATTCTTCACAAGAAGCATAGATGATCTAACAAAAGTCCCAACAGCAGGCATGAAATACCCCTTTTGAGTTGTTTGGTAAGAGATATTCAAGAGCCTTTGCAGAGATTATAAGCATTGTTGTCTCCTAGAAGAGGAAGGCAATCCCCTACTACTGAAGACACCATGCACTTCAAATACAGGACCTGGAGGAGTTGAGAAAGATCTGACCTGACAGCTTCCTCCCTGAGGACCAGTTTTCATGGCACTAAAGATGCCATGCAAGATTCCAAGGGAGAGAAGTAACCAATAGTCCCTCCAAGTTATGTGCCTATAAACCACAAAATCAGGATGAAGAGCTAGCCCTAAGATTGCAATAATGGCGCACATCAATCTATAATTGAACTTAAGGTCTGCTCAACTCTTGGAAAATCGTGCCTTGTCCGGGAAAACTAGTCAACTACCCAGGCTTAATAAAGTCATCGATTTTGGAGCAATCAACTGCCACTTTACTAAACCGGCACAATATCTAACTACATCCTAACTATTTATTAGTACATACACAGAGACAATAATGGCCACCACTCCTCACCAAGGAACTATCTCCTTTTAACAAATGGAGACTACTACCTAAATGAGCAACCAGTCTAAATTCAACAAACAAGGGATATGTTGTGCCCAGCTCCAAATGACACATGCACAACACAACTCCTGTATCTAAGGCTCAGGAATCACAGCAGAAGAAGAGGCATAAAGTTTGTAAGACTCAGAGGAGCAGAACGTGTTCTGTGAGATCACATATTCTTCTAGAAATGTCAAATGCTACATCGACGAAGTCTTATTAGCTTGGTTACCTAAATGGCCTGAGCCATGAAGACATTACTAAACCTGTTAACACAGAATAGGGAAATCATATGGTGTTTCAACCCTAGACTAAGAACTACAGATAACTAAGGATTGCTGAATGCGGGAGAAATAGTCTTTCACACAGAAGAGCTCCCCAGTTGGTTATACAGTACCAAGTGGTCAGCCCTAAAATTAATATATACAAGTAACATTACAAGAACTCAGTGTGTTATATTTATAAATAGAAATAAAATTTATAAATTGGAATATATATGTGTATATATTATATAACATATTCTTATACGTAATATAAGTAGATTGCATAATATATTACATGATATCATAATATATTCCAAACGCAATATTGTTATATGCAAAATGTGTGTTATATAGTTATGTATTTATATAATGTTATAGATAATAATATATATTTGTATGTGTATTTATAAATATATATTCCTCTTTAAATGTATTGGTAATATTTAAGGGGTATATGTAGAGAGAAAAAGATATATATTTTATAAATGTAAACACACATTCCTAAATATATAAATGTATAAAAGTGTGTGTCTGTATGTGTAACAAAAATTTTTGAAGTAGTGATGGTGAATTTGAGAGAGAACAAGACTGTTTATGGGCTGGGTTGGAGGAAAGAATGAGAAAGTGTAAATGATGTAATTATATTATAATTTCAAGAAATAGTACAATAAAATAAAAACAAATGACTCCCAACATGCTTTTGTGAGAGACAGACATAAAAGGCACACTTCAAAAACTGGATATTGGCTTTCTAGATTTCACATAGGAAACGCTGGAGAGAGAAACCTGGAGATCTGATTCTTCAGGTCATTTCATTACAGATAACTTCTAGTAATGTATTCCTGCTATGTGTTAATAAATTTGACTTGACCAACCTAGCAAATGGTTTCTGTATGCCTATACCACTTACATAGTATCATGTAACCAATAATTTAAAAGAGAACTATTATAGAATTGTGTCATTATTCCCATGATTTCTAAGTCACTCCTAAAATCATCAGAGAAGCACCATATCTGAAAACCTAGGGCTCTGTCTGGTGAAAACATTTTGTTGCAGTTATGGTAACTAAACCAATTTGATGAGGTGACGAGACCCGAAGTTGAAAAAATGCTTTCTGGCTCTGAAATTAAACATAAAACATAAATATAAGTATGAATCTCTCTTATTCTACCCCACCGAACACAATATGAGCAAAGTAGTGTGTTTGCCCAGCCTTTAATTTGCACTAAGAGACACCACACCTTCTTCCCATGACACTTGTACCTAACACCTCTGGAAAGGGAAGAGATCTTGATTGTGTTTGTAATTCCAAGGTTACTCATTTCAACCATGTTCTTAATTTTTCAACTGGTTTCCTTAGAAGTGACTTCTCCTAATTCCTTTCATAGTGATAATCTACATCATGACGTATGCATTTGGTAGTTAAAACTTTGTCTGCTTTTTCTTACTTATAGCTGTCTACTGTCTAACCAGTGTCTGTCACATAGTATCTATATTTATTTACTATACCTGTTCAACAGACATGTAGAAAACTATCTACAAATTATTTCTTGCTAAATAGAGCAGTAGTAAAAACAAATCACAGAGCCTTCTGTGAGCTAAATGCTATAGAAGCATATGTGAATCAAAACAATTTAATTTAAGGCGCTTTTCTTCTAAGACGTATTTTTTTCCTCCATAAAAGTTAATGCCCAATATTCGAGGCAGTTTTTACAGTGTCAAACTTTTGCTTGAAAAATGGAGTCTTAAAGTAATGAGAACAGCGTTTGTCTCAGGTGGTTAGACTGTGCACCCACCCACCCAAAAAAGTTTGTTTCTTCCTCCTTCATTATTTATGTTCCTCTCCCATTGCTTCGTGATTTTCGGGTGAGATGACTGTACAAATTAGACTTCTCCCTGACTTTTCCAACTTCTCAGACTTTCTGGCTAGTCTTTTCTCCATCTTCCTTCAACCCGATCCCCACATGTCCTTCCTTTTTTCCTGATGGTGTGCTTCCGCTCCATACAATCAAAATGCATTTGACGTGAATGATAAAAGATATAACTACGAGGTTGAGGGAGGGTCGGACGCCTGGGGACCTGACCCAAGAGCACCATCTTTATTGTTGCGGCCTGTGTTTGTGGATTTACACAGGTGAAACACTGACCTAGAAGTACAGTGTACGGAACGAACCTACTACTACAGCTTTAAGCTGCAGAGGTTTATCACAAAAAAAAAAAAAAGAGCAGAAACAAAGGCAAGCAGATGGCTAAAGATGAAGGTCACATCAGATTGAGAAGTTTGTCAAAATGTGATGACATAGGTAATCTGTAAACTGTTATTGCGCCTAGCTGGAGGTGCTGAAAAACATTTTGAAATTACAAAACACACTGGAGTCGCCGGCACAGAGGCAGGAGCAATAGCCTGGAGTGCTTCTGGTCTGTGGATGAATGCCAGATGTGGAAAGCGACATATCTGGAATTAATGATATTAAACATGCTTTTCTTTTATGCTCAATAATAACTCTATTATGATTGATACAAACCGCAGACACTTTATCTAGTACAAATGGAATCGTCTGTCATTGACTATATTAAATCATCAATTTCTGCATGATGAGGATCGTTTAGGGTAACTAATCATCCGTCTCGTTCTGAAGTCTTTAAGGCTGATCAGATAACGTTTTGAATACTGCCTGAGCAACCATGACAATCTAACCCTTCCGTGGAAGGATTGAGAGGGGCCCATTATGCCGTCAAAGCCTGTGGAAATATCACAGCTCTTTCTCTACATAATACCCCGCTGTAAATAAATCACTCTCCACCGCAAGCTTTATTGATCACAGGCACTTCCATGCTTGTGTCTAGTGAAGTCTCTACAGAATAAAATGTTGCTTTATATTTTGTCTTGTCAAAATATTAAACGGTTCTGTCAAGCGGAGTCTGGCTAGCCGTGATGGCGTAATTCTCCTGCAGCCTTCTCATTCCCTTCTTCTATCTCAAGCTGCCAGGCTTACAAAGCAGGACACCCCTACACAGAGACACTAAACACTGTGCCTTTTTTTTTAAAATAAAACTTTCCAATTACAGTCTCATAAGATTATGAAGTCTTAAGATAAAGTGGCCTAATTTAAAGTAGTGGAGTTCCGTGCTACTCTAGGAGGAAAACTGTTAGATAAAAACAGGGTTTCTCACAAGGAAAACGATAACCTGGCTTATTTATATACACAACTTTAATGGGTAGTGGGGATAAGGCTGCAAAACATCGTTTATTTTGCCTTGCAAAATTGAAGAATGGAGAGTATATAAATTATTTGCACCCAAGTGCTTATTGTTCAGACTTACATAATGATTTGTAATGATCTAGACCAGCTTGCAGGTGCCAAGTGGAAGACAGAACTAAAATCCACCACGAATATAACACATGTTTTGCAAATGGCATGGACTGGATTTCTAGCCACTAAATGGTTCCAGGTACTGTAACCTGTTTGTAGCAACACTGAGGAACAACAAACAGATTAAATGTGTAATTTACTGCCTGCTAACATTGAATTTCCTGGGCAGCATATGGTTTTAATGCAATTTTAAAGTAGTCTCTCCCTTTGAATATAGAAGAGTAGGATTTTGCTTTCAGGAGGGCAAAGAAAGAGACTGAAGTCACTTAGGGAAGAGTAAGATTTAGTGTACTGAGCCATTAGGGCTGTGGAGGACTCTGGGTTTGATCTTTATTCCCTTCTGGAAGATCATTAACTCTTTTAGACGTTTAGCAAATAACCTCTTCCAGGGCTTAGGCGAGCTGATACACTTCCCTAAGAGAGCATTTTGTGTCTCTCTTTATTGCTTCTGTGTTAGATATTTACTGAAGTTTCCATTTGGTGACTTTTAAAGCGAAGTTAAACTGTAAGCTTAGTTGATAATTCCACACCGTGAATTTATTTTCAAGGCATAAATAAAACTGAATGTCACAAACACTCAAAGGTGCACATCCAGCTACTGGACCTCTTCGTACAACTTTGTTCTTGGCTAGAAAGTGTCCTACTGGGGAGAGGGGAACACATTTTAGCCTAGGGAGAATGCTAAATCCACCCTCATCTATCAAAGAAGAAAGTAAACAGGTTTTTTTTTTTTGAGTAATAAATTTGAGCCATCAAGAATCTCAGTTTTATTCACCTTCTAATTCGTCTCCCGCATGCCACCAGCAGTGTTTTTTTAAAAAGTATTAGGCTAGGCTGTAAACCACAAAGATAGAGGTATCAATCTTCAACAGCTCTGAGTTTTTGTTTCCTTTGTTTTGTTTTGAAGCAAAGAGGAACCGAATAAATCCCGCTGGACAATTTCTTAAGTAGCAGTGACCATTTTCTGGTGAGCACAAGGCACTGTTCCGTGGGGAGGAAACAAAGTGTGCATTTCCAGATGTCTTGGTGAAGATATTTGCCTAAAGATGGTGCCGTACTTTCCCCATCAGCAAACACGGACTGAATCTTTCCACATGTTAGGCACTCCTGGCCTCCCCAGAAGCAGCCGCTGACCCAGAGTGGCTCAGGTTTATTGAGTGAGATGCTCTTGTCAACAAGTTAGCAAGAGCAGTAAGAAGAACAGAGGGTGGGGAGCCACCCACATCCCTGGTAGTCTTCGTTTTTCTATTTACCTGGAAAATGGGTATTAGATATTTTTCATGCAGCAGTTTTGCAGACATCTGTGGTTGGTGCCTGCTAATTTTCTTATAACAGCCTCTTTACAGTTTGTTTTTCATTTCTGTTTTTTTTTTTTTTGCAATCTCTGATCTAAACTTCATAGAACTTGCCTTATTTCACCTTCACTTGTTCAAAGGTGGGAACTATAAAGAGGCACTGTCCTTAAGGGCATTGTATTCTTCTGCATCTGATTTCTCACCAGAGATGGATGGTCTTCCCATGGTCCTCTGTAGTAGGAGGAGCCGCTTGGTTGTTCCCAGCTGCTCAGACCAGAAATAACCACACAGAAACTGTATTCATTAAGTCACTGCTTGGGCCTATTGGCTCTAGTTTCTTATTGGCTAGCTCTTACATCCAAAACTAACCCATCTCCATTAATCTGTGTATCACTATGTGACTGTGGCTTACCGACAAGGTTCTGATCAGTATCTGTCTCTGGCAGGGCTACATAGCATCTCATTGACTCCTCCTTCTTTCTCTAAGAACTCAGTTTATCCCCCTCCCCATCCCCTTCCTAACTCTACTTTGCCCTATCACAAGCCAAGCTTGTTCTTTATTAATCAGTAAAAGCAACACATATGCAGAAGGACTTCCCATAACAGTCCTCCTAGTTTGTCTTATAGGCTTATGGACATAGCCATGTCTTATAGTCTTTTCTCTTAATCCCCTGGCTATTTGAGATACAGTAGGTGAGTGGAATTTTGAAGGTACAAAGGTACCAGCCAATCTGATCCCAGACTGAGGCTTTACTGAAACAGTGGGTTGTTTTTCCTCGCGGACTTCTTAAACTTCTGTGACTGGTGATGTTCAAAGGACAGCTTTGATAAAGTGATAACCCAGAAAGGAAGTCAAATGCAGAAGAAAAATGTCTGAGAAGTGGAGAAAAGGAGAAAGAGTAAGATGGTGTGGCCACCAAGTACTGGGTAGTGTCAGTGAACCCCTTATGCAGCTAGTTTTCAAACATCTGTCTCCAGGTTTGTCTCTTAGAAGACCTAGGACAGAGATGAGAGCAAGAAAAGAGATATATTGATTGAGGGAACCATTATAGGGTTAGCAAGAAACCTGACTCTAGAGAAATTTCCAGGAATTCACAAGGATGACCTCAGCTAAGACCCTAAGCAATAGAATAGTGGGAACCCAATCTTGACTTGCCCTCTCAAGACTAATGAATATCTTAAATATCACCATAGAACCTTCATCCAGCAACTGATGGAAACAGAGGTGGAGACCCGCACTGCAGTACTGGACTGAGCTTCCAATGTCTAGTTGAAGAGTAGGAGCAATGAGAATATTAGCAAAGATGTCAAGACCATGATGGGTACACCCGCTGAAACAGTCTACCTGAGCTAAAGGGAGCTCACCAACTCCAGCTGTACTGGGAAGGAATAATCATAGAACCAAAGAAGTCTCTCTGATTGTGGTTGACAATTGCATGGCTGGGGTCTGACTAGGTACTTTGGCACCAGGATTTATCCCTACTGTTGTACTGGCTTTTGGGGAACCTGTTCTATTTGGATGGATACCTTGCTCAGTTAGATATAGTAGGGAGGGCCTTAGACCTTCCCCAGAGCAACGTGGCTTACCCTCTCTGAGGATTGGATGGGGGTGAGGTGGGAGGATATGTGGAGGGAATTGGGAGAAGGGGAGGGAGTGGGTACTTAGATTGGTGTGTATAATGAAAAAAAGAAAGTTTGTTTTCTTTTTAAAAAAATAAGTAAATAAAAGGGAAAAAAGAAGACCTAACTACAAGGGGTTACTTTTGCTGAAGCTGTTTTAGTTAGATTTATTATTTTAAAGAACAATGTAGCTAAATATTTTAATATATACCTTGTTTAAGACACAGTAGAAAGAAAATAAAATATTAACAACTGTTAATACCTTTATATGCTACTGGTTTCTAAGAATAAACTATAATTTCTGGTCTTGAAAGTAATTTAATACTTATTTTGGTATTGGATCAGAGGCTTTTCTGTAGTTTCTGAGTCTGATAATTGTACAATGATAATTGTACAATAGAATAATTATCAGAATATTTTTAAAAAAGTAATCGTGTAAATATTTGCTTTCTTTCTAGATAGTAAGCCAGTTTCTCCTAGTTTTAAGGTTTCTGCAGAAGGTGCCTAGGGAAGCTATGTAAATCCTCCTTGATATATGAACGGGACACTTAATGTCCTGTGAAGTAGCTCTTTGAATGCACCTGGAAACCAGCAAATACAGCATACCTGAAAGTGTTAATGCTCTTTCCTCAAGTACCTAGCTTACTCCTAGGGAGTAGCTTACACTGTGGGAGAATCTAGGTCAATGTACATGACTGAAAATAGCTTTAACAGTGAATCCAATATGAATTGAAAAAATAATGAGATGAGATCTGAGCAATAAGATATCCCAACCTGGCTGATATTGGGTCTAAAAATCAAGTATCTCAGGTCTAGGAATGTGTGCTGGTCGGCAGATATTTTTCTCCTAGACTTTCTCAGCTGTTTTAAAGGTGGAATGAATACACAGATCAAAGTTCAGTCAAAGAGGCTGCCAAGAAAACAAAGAACCTTGATCTGTGTGCAAGGAAGATTATTGTTCAGAGGAGAAACAGAAATTCCTAGTTAATTTTCACAGAGATCCTGTAGACATGGGAACAAAGTATATGCTATTATTTTGGAAAGAAATAGCTTCAGATTGCTTTGATGATCTATTTGAATCAAAGTTTTAAAGTATTTTAAACTGAATATATTTTAATTACTTTTGAGGATTTCATACTTACATACAACGTATTTTAATCCTACCCATCACTATATTTCTCCCTAACACCTCCCATATCCACTATCCCCAACTTTGTGACCATTAAAATTGTTTCTGTTTTTTTTTAATTATTATTATTTTTGGAGTCCAACCTGGGTCAGGCATACATTCAGGGTTGTGGACACATCTATTGAAACATGGCAGATCTAGTAGTCTGACTTATCTCTAAAATATATTCACTGCTAACAGCTCATAGGCTAGATTCATGACCCCTTCCCACATTCATGCTAGAGTATCATCAGGCTTCATCTTACATAGGTCTTGTGCAAGCAATCCAGCTCTGTAACTTCGTGTGCACAATGTTCTTGTCATGTAAAGATCTGTCTTACTCAAGCCTTCCCAAGCTACTTCTGGCTCATACACTTTTGCCTCCTCCTTCACAATGATTCCTGGTTGGGGGCAGAGACTGTGATGCACTGGTTCCTCTTATGACTAAGCACTCCACAGATTTATTCTCTGCACTTCTACTGTTTGTGAGTTTATACATTAACCACATTCACCACATAAAGAAACTTTCCTGATTGTGTCCAAGAAATATACTAATCGGTAGATATAATTACATGAATTCAGACAGTTTGATACTACATCTATTTAGAAAAATAATCGTAGTAAATTCACCCCTGGGACAAATAAACTCCCCAACCATGGCTTCTTGTTCAGATTATAATGTCAGACTTGTTTTTCCTTCTGTAGAACTTGCTTTAAATGAAATCCAAATTTGATGGTCTCCACAGTGGTCATTTTTGAAGCTCTCAGTGTTCACAACTGGGTACGGTTGTTCAACAGTGCCTCCTGGTCTGCTAAAGCTAACCAGAGGAAAGAAAGCTTACTTGTCAGTACCAACTGATTTTTCCCAAGTGTGTGGTGTCTTCAGCAATAGGGTATCACCCTTAAGCTCTGGTGGACATACAGAAGCAAAGGAAATAGCCTGTATTGTTTCACATGTGGGCATTTCTTTGGAAAACCCTTTACCAACAACTCAATGGGAGGTATCATGATGCGGGAGAATTATCTGTATTCTGTCAATCATATTTTAATAAAACGCTGATTGGCCAGGCAGGCAGTATAGGTGGGAAAACCAGACAGGAAGTAGAGGTGATGCAATGAGAACAGGAGAATTCTGGGAAGCAGGGAGGTTCCTCTGCCACTCCTGCGCAGACCACCTAAGAGGCAACATGTATGCTGTCACACTGAGAAAGGTACTGAGCCCATGTGGCTAACATAGATAAGGATAATGGGGTAATATATGTTATAAGAGTTTACAGGAAGCCTGACCTAATGGGCCAATCAGTTTATAACCTTATGGAGTCCTGTGTGTGATTTTTCCTTGGGAGTTGCCGGCTGTGGGGTACTGGGTGGGAAAGATACCCCAACAAGCCGGCCCTCATACTACAGTATCATATATCCAGCAGTAGACTTTTTATTTGGCAACTTATACCTTCTAGCATGAACATAATCTGTCTGTAGGGTAAATTCAAATAGACTCTTATATGAAAAATATATTAATATGAAAATGTTCAGGAAGCTTAAAAGTAGGTAGTCAATTCTAAAATTAACAAGTTTAAGTGATATTTTACCAGTTTTTATGGTAAGAAAATAATTTACTGTTAAGCTCAATATTTATTTTATTAATTAGGAAATAATAGCTTATATTTACACACTGTTTAAAATACTTTTTAAAAACTAATCCAAGATATAATTAGTGTTTTGCAAAAATATCAAAAATAAATGTCATAGATTAATATTCCTGCTAGCAGCATCTTTTAAAGAAAAAAATGTCTATGTCATAATCTTAAAAATCTAGTTATTATGTGTCTTACTTTGGCAGTTCATTGTCTAGTCATGTGTTGTGTGGAAAAGCACATAATGTTTTATGAGACTGTGTGGTCCTAGATTTTATTTGCTAAAACAAAGTTGTGTAAGATGTGTTTGCTTCAGTCATGAAGATTTCAAATTAAGTCCCCCTTTGGTTATACTGGTAGAGAGTGAAGCAAAATGTCAGAAATATATGCATTTAACTGTAATCTAAGGTAGCCGATTAACTGATATAGGCTTGATAAATAGTGCTCGAGGAGACAAATAAAAGCATAACTTTGATAGCCTGACAGAGAATGTTTGCAATGGTAAATTTGACCTTGAAATACAAGTGTTGGAGACATTAAGTAGGAATGCTTAGTTAAACACATACAAGCAACAGCATGGAAGCGTGATTGTATGGTTTTCTGATAAGGAACACTGAAATAATTTGTTATATTTGAAATTTAAATAACCAATAAATATTAAACTGAACAGTTACAAAAGCCGGTCTGAACTCAGATTATGAGATATCTTAAATATACATATTGACATTTTTCTGTTAACAGTGATAGGGATAGGTAGAGAGCACCATAATATTGTAACAGTTTGGGGAAGTGAACACTGGTAATACAATAATAGTAGTTAGTAGTGATTCTCAACTGTGGGGTGTGACCCACTTGAGGGTTGACTATCAGATATTTACATTATAAGTCATAGCATCATCAAAATTATAGTTATGAAGTAGCAATGAAATAACTTTATGTTTGAGGGTTACTATAACAAGAGGAACCACATTAAAAGGTTGCAGCCTTAAACAATTTGAGAACAACGGAGTTAGCAGTTATTCCGTGTTTACTATGCAATAGCCCTCATAGAGGTGCAATACAAATTAGCTCACGTCACTCTCATCATAGTCCTATATATATTATTATTACCATTTTTCTTTTACATTGAGGTATAGAGAATACAAATAACTTCATTATATAGCTAGCTAAGTATTGCTAAATTAAGGTTCCTTTCTAGGCGTGAAGAATTTAGAATCTGTGCTGACTACTATGCTGTCTCTCAGTGTATTATAGCTCTCTCATGTAGAGAAGGTGCTGTTAGGAAAAGTGTGACATGGGGATGCAGAGGCAAAAAGAATTGTGAACAATAGCCAGCTTGAGAATACATGTTAATGTAATTTCTTTCAGAAGTATAATATTATAAATATGAATGAATAGTGAAGAATCTAAGAGAATAAAAATGAAAACATGACTAGTAAGTTAGAGGTAAAAATGGAGGAGTAAAGTTGAGACGCACAGCAAGGAAAGGATCAGTTAACGTGGGCAGGTAGTTAACACCAATAATGAAGGAAAGAAAGGAGCTGAAATAACATTAAAAACACCTAGGTTGGGTAACCACACCTGTAATTCTAGCACTCTAGGGATAGAAGCAGAAGATTTCCAAATTGAAAGTCAACCTAAGATATGCAAGGACTTTGAGGCCAGCCTGGGCTACCTGAGATACTGTCTTTAAAAAGAAAAGTTGGAGGAATGACAGAAAAAATAATGACAGTTGCAAAATAAGGGAAGACATTAACTAGCAATAGCAAAGGTAGGGGAAGCTGCTTGTGCAGGCTTAGAGAGTCAATAACATTATTGATTGTTAACATGTTCCGCTAAAGATATGCATAGCACATCTCTACAGATAAATGAAATAGGTACTGGATATGCAATTGTGATGTGCCTCTCCCTAATAGTGGTACCAAGACCACACGAGGATTATAGATGTCTACATTCATCTGAAATCTGGTCTATGATGTTCTTTACCATTATTAACAGCGTTAATGCCGATTCTCCAGGATTCAGTGCTGTCTTTGAACGTTCTAAAGACTCCAGCTATCTTGCCTCTCCTTAACACATGATGACTATAATATCCATCAATCTCTCTCAATAGTGCAATACATTCCAATGCTATAGGTTTTCATAAAATTAAACTTCACAAAGTGTATCTCATTCTCATCATTAAAGTCAATTCTTACTAGCACATCTAAAATAACATTAACTATGACCTAATACCTGACAAGAAGCCAAGCCATTTTTATGAAGACATGTTTATTTTAGTTGCTCAACATGGTAGATCAAGAAGCAGAGAAAGAGAAATGCTGGCTTGCAGTTGACTTTTTTTTTTTTTTGGTTTTTTATTCACATTGAGAATCCAGCCCAGGGGCTGGCACCACTGCTGTTCAGGGAAGATCTTCCCCTCAGTTCTATAGGACACATTCTCGTGGACACATCGGAAGGTTCTATTCATTAAAATCATAGGTGTTTCTAATCCAAGTAACATGACAAGTAAAGTTAATTATAACAAGCTGTTACAGTCAACATTCAAACATATCACTTTAAAATGTGACCTTCTAGTTCTGCCTACTGAAGTCTCATAGTCATTCCATAATACAAAATGGATTTAGTTCATCTCTAAGAGGTTCCAAAGACTTCAGAGTCCCAATAGTTTAGAGTCTCATTTGAGACTCAGGCAACCTCTTACCTGTAAACTCTTGTAACCTGGAAGATAAATAAAAATTTTAAACCTTATACACTTATGATACACACTGGGACAACATATTCCTGTTCCAGAAGAGAGGAATGGGGCATGGTAAGGAAAGATGAGGGTAAGACAGAAGTCCACCAGGCAAGCACCACATATTCAGCTCCTGTCTAGCATCTGAGACTCTTGGTGGCAGTGTTTGAGCTCTAAAAGTCTTGGGTTGCTCAGTTCCTCCAGTTAATTTGTCTCTGGCTCATTTGGCTCTCTACTTGGCTCATTTATATTTGGTGACTACAGATCAAAATGTTGATTATGATGTATCAGGCTCTTGCTATTAACAATAACATTATTTGTGTAAATGTTTACAATGGTTTGGGATATATATATATATATATATATATATATATGTGTGTGTGTGTGTGTGTGTGTATATATAAATATATGTGTGTGTGTGTGTGTGTGTGTGTGTGTGTAGTACTCAAAATAGGTATATAATAATAGTAACTGAGAAAGAGTAGGATATATATCATAGGTTTTATATTTATAGATACTTATAGAGGAAAAATGTTTCTAGAAATTTTTGACTTCTATAAGACTCCTCAGTTAGGTGTGTTGTGAGCTTCAGTGAAAATGGATTCTCCAAACACGAGGGGAATTCAGGTGAGCCAGCGGACCTAGTTCTGAATGAAGTGGACAGCTAACTTGTAGGAGTAGATTGCCAGGTCTGAAGGCTGCCTCTTCCTTGCAGAAATTCCTCTTCTGCTGACCCTTCGTTCAAATGCTCAGACCTTCCTGATTTTAAAGCTGAGGTTTCTGCAAGTAGCAACGGCTAGAAATGGTGAGAAAAGGAATGTGGGGTGATTTTCATCTCCTTTCAAAATCTCTGTTAGTGACTGGCCGTGTCAGACTACTGCTAAATCCATCCGGCTCACCATTCCTGACAGGCGAAATTACTGTCTTGGAGTTTGCTTTCAGGAGGGCTTCTGTTTGAACTCCCTGGAAGCTGACATCCCTGTTGACTATGAAATCCCGCACAGGCTGTCAATAAGCTGGCAGCTTATTGGTTGTGCTCGTTACCTGCTAGGCTCCTCTTGTCTACAGCAGACTCCCGCGCTATGATTTATCCCAAGGAAGAGCCTTGCACAGAACCAGGAATGAGTTCTGTCCTAAAATGAGAAGGTGATTCTAGCTCACCCAGGGTTTTCACTCCCATTTCTCAGTGTCCTTAGGACAAAGATCTAACAGGTTACCTTCTAGCAGCACCTCAATTCAATCACCTTTCGGCTAACCTAAGGCCCGAAGCCAAATAGATCACTGGGGGCTACTGTGTGAAGTGGCAACACCTCAGAGAACAGCAGATCAATAACTATTTATATATAGATTTATCTGATTCATTTGTCATCTAGAGTGCATGTCAGGGTATGTGTGCCTCTGTGCCTGTTGCCTGTTGTGAATGAATGTCTAACTTGTTTTGTTTGAAATAATCAAATGGGAAGAAAAGTATGAAACTCCCAGATCCTAAGAAAAAAAAACATTTGTAAAATATACCCAGTTAGAAATAGGCAAGTTTCAGCTATACAGACACACCCACAAACCTGCATGAAGAAAGAGTGACCAGGATGGGAACCAAAAGTGAGAACTTTGTGGGGTTTTTGAGAGAATTCTGCCACTTCCGAGTTTTGCTCCTCCTTCTGCCACTCAAAAATCAGCCTCTTCCTTCCATCTTCTTCCTTCTCTCCTCCCTTCCCATGCTCCTCAGTGTGTGAGTTCCGGTCCGGGAACACATTGTCAGCAGTATTGGAGGACAGACTGGCCGCTTTCCTTTATCACTTGGCCTCACTTCTAACTCTTACCCTCCCCAACCTGAACGACAATCAGAGATTAAATAAAAGAAAAAAATGTATCAACAGACTGACTTTGGGGAAAAAAGCATGCGTGAGAGAAGTCTATTCATTTGTTTTACAGTTTGATAGTATTCCAGTGAGTTCTGTATACTTCTGTGTTTTATTTTGTTTTTCTCTTCTCCTTTTTGGTCCACTCGATGGCAAGCCCCATGATTCTAGAGCATACCACAAGATTCTATACATTGTGACTAGCAATAGAGTAGCCTGGAACATGGAGACGGTTTGTGGGGATGGTTTTCCTCTGGTGATCCTATCTCTTTCCTCAGAGGTCGCTCTGTGGACAGCATGAATTTTTAAAGAGAGCTAGGATGGAAGCAACGCTTCTCTCTTACATCCTATACCTAAGTAGGACAGGAGCAATCGAAGACCACGCTGTCCTATTGTCCTCTCATTCTTGGTCAGTGCATGAAGTCTGACTGCAGGCATTCCGTGTCTGTTTCTCTGTGGCGGTGCTTCCTGCGCTAGCACATACTTGCACCTCTCAGAAACTGGTTGTGCGCGTCTGTAAAATGGGAATAATTGTAGTTTTAGCATGTTCCTTATCGTCTGCATATTTATTACAATGTCCAATAAGCAAAAATTCTTGTTCCACCACTGCCAAATGGAATTGTCTCTATAAGCACAAAGACATTAGTACTCCCGTTGATACTAATAAAGTAGGGTTACTAGGGTTATAAAAATTTACGCACATAAATTTCTAGGGACAAATGCCTTAACTGTAAATCTTAGAATTAATGGCAATAATCAGGCTGTATATGTGGTGCTTTCGGGTATCAAGGGCAGGCAATTTTCATGATATCACTTTATCCTTCCAGTGATCTTGCAGCTTCGAAGATGAGATGGCTGTAGACTGAGACACCCTGTAGCCTGAGACCAAACTCAAGTTTAGGTACAAACCTGGTGGTCACAGAAGGGCTGGAATGCAGGCCTTCACTATATTTGCCTGTTGACTGTAGCAGAGGGCAAAGCAGATGGGAAATGTATTTCTTTTACAGGGACTAAATAAGGTAAGGGAAGTGTTTATATGTGATAGCTTTAGCCGAACCATATTTACTGGGCCCACTGAAGCTAGACAGTTTGAGAAAAGTCAGTTGTGAGGAAAGAAAAATCCTTCCATGCATAGGGTGGCTCTTAATTTTATTTCCCAAATTAGTGCATGCTCAACTGTCCAGTTCAACTGGCAACGTTTTCCTTGGTGATATTTGGATTCAATCCAGGGACTTCATTCTGCTTTCTTCTCTTCTGCACATTATCAGCACGGAAGGGTCTTAAATTAAAATAAAAAAAAACTGTTTGGAAATGGCTGAATCATTCTGTTAGAGCAGCACATTCAAGTGCCCATACTGTAGGATACCCACTTCAGCAAAATGATAAGGAATTTTGGTATGTTTTGCATCGTCACAATATTGCAAAGCTGACATTGCCTGTGCCCGAAGAATGCAAAGAAAGCTCTGTTCTATGTTCACATAACACTATTCGTGTGTTAGAGCTGGTCATAACAGAATGAAGGAACTGGAGGGTGGAAAAAAAAGAGAGAATGAAATCCACCCTACGGTTGTGATACATACGCACCAGCAACACCTTCTTAAGCAAATGAAGCTCCATGATAAACAGCTCCAGAAGCGTTAAGCTTTGTTTATTTTGTAAGATCAGCAGGATAGTTGAATAGTTGATTAGTTCGGTCATGCACACTGTACATTCTGAAATTGCCCAGTAAGAAATTTTTGTGAGACATTTATTCATTGAGGCTTATGCAAGGAAGAAATATAGAACATACGTTAGAAGTTTTATTTTTGAGAAGTAAAGAATGCCATCCATTTGAAGAAGTATAGCCATGACTTTGTTGGGAGAAGCTAATGTGCAATGACTTTGCATTAATCTGATTTATTAAAAATCTCCTCGTTTGTATAAAAATTATTCTTCTGAACTGATAATTGGAAAACAACCCCCCAACAAGAAGTTTGCTTGTCCAACATTCAAATTTATCTCACAACATCCATTTAAAAATGTTTAAAGAAATGATCCCCAAGAGAAGGTGGGTTTTGATTATTTGATTTTTACCAAAAATTCAAGAAAGAAGAGAAATGATTGACCTGCACCTTAAACCTAAACCTTTGAGGCCTTTGAGAAGAGCATGCGTGCTGGCAGCCCAGACGTAAAGTTTCATCAAGTGTCAGTCACTGCGCAGCAATGGCCTTCGCCTAGCCCTTTGGAGCGCTGTGAGATTTTCTCCTCTTGTTATTGGAACTACACCAGGAATTACACTAGGAATTATGTCAGTCCTACAGCAATTTTCAAGAAGCCACAAGTCCATGATCCTGAAACGTTGACTGCTGACAAGAAGTTGCTGGGAGCAGCAGCATTATTAACAAGCCACCTTCCCGGCACCCCATCTGCACTGGAAGCCGTCCCTGGCTCCTCACCTCCATCTGTCTCTCTGTACGATGGGGCGTGCACACCAGCAGGCTCTGACCATGAGGTTTCATTTGCTGCTGAGTTACTGTTCAAACATCCCATGCTGTGTGGACGCCTTCCTCTCAGTGCTGAAGGCTGCAGGCAGCCGGGCCCAGCGTCTGACAGAAGTGTACTTTCCTTCTTTTGTAATGAAGCCTCTTTAAGCAGGAATTTTGATGGCCTCAGGAATGAAGATATTTTTATGAGTGTGCCGAGATCCATGGGGTGCAGTGGGTGTCTCTCCTGAGATTTATTACCAGTTCTTTGGAGGGGGATGTCCCTTGATTTTGATGCCATTAGGGCTTTGTTCTCTGCACAGTGTCCTCTGAAGACTACCAGCCTAGATTCTTCCTCAGCTTTTGAAAAGGCCTTTGAGGACTCATAAATTCAGAGCTCCTGGATTAAAGTGTGGGACGTGGAATGAGCCTACTGCTCTGTTCCCCTCTGCTCTTTCCTGGCTAAAACTCCACTCTACTTTTGCTGCCGATTGTCAAGTGTTCTGTACTGAGCTTCAAATGACTTGCCAGTCATCCAACACATCATTTTTATAAAAACTGCTACAAGGTCTTTGCTTCCAAATGGGGGACTCCAAGTTACTCTGGAGAAACTTCATTTCATGTGCCTGTGGGTGGTTTTTGTCTTGTCCTTTTTCCTAGTCTTTTTGTTGTGGTTGGGCACAGACAATGGTGGTCAGGGACATGTAATTTATTCTCTAAGATTCTGTGTGTCACATAGCATAGGGACATCTTCATGTTTGATCACGAACAGACCACAGATTTTAGAAGTAATTATTTTTTTTATTTTCCTTTAGTGTATGAACCAGTACACTAAAACAAAGAATTAAAGAGGTCTATAGATAGAGGGATTATAATGTAACAAAACATGGATGTTATGCTAAAATAATATGTGATACATACCTGGTCTTCTCTATTATTCATTGTACAACTTCAGATAAATTAAAAAAAAATGTAAGCCTCAATTTTTTTTTTCCTATCTGAAATTGGAAATAGTCCCTAACCCTTAGATTACTTTGAGGTAAGTTAAACTAGGATGTATATTCCTTGGTCTAAGCATAGCACATGGCTTTAAGGTAAATAAAATATTGAGTTATGTTGTGTTATGTCTAATGACAGAATATTCTTCTAAAGGACAAGGGAAACTGAAAGTGAATGCTTTTTCTTTCTATTTCCTGGTAGTGAGAGTTCGTGTTTTAGCACATCTTACAGATTCTCCTGCACAGACAGAAAAATAAAAAGTAAAAAGAGTAAAGAGAAAAGCAAAAAGTAGCCATTTAAGGATTGGATTCCAGAAGTCTCACAAGAGTCACCCAAGAATTCAAGACCTTGGTCCTCTTCGTGTGTCTCTACTCACAAAGCTGTTTTCTTCTACTCATATGAAACTTTGCACCCAGGGGCACTCAATAAAAACCACGACAAAACCCAACCCTTTGATGCACAAAGGGGTGAGCTCAAGATCTGTCTCATATTATATCCAGTGTCTCTCAACGCACCCTGTTTCTTGCAGGGCAAATAAGCCATGACGCTTGTAGCCACTTCTGTTTTCTTGTTTGACATCCGTCTGGACCTTACACCATGCTGCTGTTGCTCTCCTGGACAACTCGTTCTTGAACAGAAATGTAATCAGAAGAACTAGTTAACTGATTTACTAGCTGGCTAATGTACTAAGCCACTAAGGTAGCTCCTAGTCACACACCATATAGCACCCACTCACGACAAGGTTTAATGATCATGGTTTGGAAGATTGGAGCATTAAAAATTTAAAGCTCAAAATAACACACAGTGAGTCTAAGCAAGAAGGGAAAGCTGAACAAGATGGGCAGATTGCATCACTGCCAACTCTGAGCTTGTAGATTAAAGATGCTCAAAATGTTGCCTTCAAAGACAAAATACAAGGAAAGAATTATGTGTGATTTTTGAGAAATATGTGTAAATTTTAGTTCAGAGACATCGCAATAAAAAATTTTAATGCAAAATAGGAGGTATATATTATCCTAGAAATTCACATACATATGCATATTACATATATATCTAATTTTTAGCACATTTATTATTTATGACTGTGTAGCATCTAAATAAAATATTTAATCACCGTTTTATTTTCTACAATCAAAATCTGAGCACTGAGAAAATGACTTTGGTCAAAATGCTTGGTGTGCAAGCATGGGAATCAGAGTTCAAATCCTGACAGGGATCCCAGGGATTTGCTGTTCAAACAGTCTAGTTGGCTTACTCAGTACCAAATTTAGTGAGAGATTTTGTCTCAGAGAAATAAAGTGGAAAGTGAAAGAGAAAGCTAACCTGCATTGACCTCTGGATTCCACATGTGCCCTCACAGGTCCATGCAGTGTGTAAGTGAGCGCGCGCGCGCACACACACACACACACACACACACACACACACACACACACTCTAGTTGATTTGTTCCCTTTTAATTTCATCTAAAAATGACAAGAAGTAGTTAAGCCACAACAGCTTGCTCTTTTAAAGGGTTGTAGGAAATCGGGGCGATTCTTACTTTAAACTTGAAAAGAATCGGTCGGGGAATAAATAGAAACCTCAAAAAATTTGCGTATAAAGCAGCACAGAAATATCTTCAAGGGAAGGGCATTTTCCACTGATCTGGGTTTAAAATAGGATGATGCATTGTGACAACATCTAAAACATTAGAGCAGCGCCCGCCTTTCTGTTCTGTACCCATTAGTGGCAGCAGCTTAAACTCCCGCTGGGAGTTTAAAAAATAGTTATTTTCTGATTGTCCCTTCTGATATTTAAACATCCCATAGCCTACGGTGTAATAAAACATCCCCGTCTTTGGCCAGTTGGCTTTTTGAATATTTCTACTCAAATCATAAGGCAAGGATTAGTATTTCTCCTGATAACAATGCCTTTAACACCCTGAGATGAGACTGAGAGCCCTGCTTGAAGATCCAGGTGAACGTAGCTCAGGGCAGGTGGCAGACTTGAGGGTGGGCACGGCGGGACTCAGTGACAATACATCTTTGTCTTTTCGACCTCAGGAGAGCCATGCTGATTTTAGTCATGGGAAAGTGGGGGGAGGAAAGCGTGACTTTCTAGCTCTGTGTCTGCAACCCAGGTATTTACAGCCGAGGTGTCCAATCCTTTTCAGGCTTTCTTCCCTTTAAGAAAAACAGCAACTGTGCCTAAAACACAAGCACAGATACGATCCTGGCAGAGTTATACATGTATTTACTTTGGCCCATGTTAAAGTGAAAAGCCAGTGAGTCGAAAAGCTTTCCTACGCTTACCTAGAAATTATTTACAGATACACTCCGCTTTATTGTCTCAGGTCCACCAATAGTCTTCCAGAGTAGTGTAAATGATAAACGCTACATTTTTAAGACCTCCAAATACCACTCAGTCTGTAAGATTCTGAAAACAGATTTTTGAAACTGAATAGCACCCATACCTGTTAACTCGGGTTATTAAATAAGGATTTGCAAAGACTGGTGTCGGGCATCCTTCTCTGTAACCCAGAGTCTTGTTGGACCTGCTGGCTCAGTGGTACCCACAACCGGCATTTTGGTGTTTTCATCATTTACTCTCAGATTTGCTTTGGAATATACTAAAGTGATGCTTATATAACAGTTTCTGAAGAGGAGCTAGCTGTGCAATCAGCCATGATTGCCTAAAAGAAAGTATTGCATAAGCCAATTGCAAGAGAGTCCTGGCAATTCCTGAACTCTAGTGTAGATTGTGGAAATCCTTAGTTACAGAACATCTTGCTTATGAACAGTGTTTAACATTTTTTTCTCTGTTTTTGTCTTTCTTTTCAGTTTTCTAGTATATATTTAAGCACACCAGTTTGCATTTGCTGTTCATTACAAGCTACACGTCTGAGGCAAAGCTGGAAACAAAGAGACTGGGAAGGACAAACCCGACCATTCATCTGTACACATGTACCTTGCTGGCTGCTGCATGTTAGAGACAGAAACTCTGCAGATTCTCCAAATGAAAAACATAATGAGCTACAAACAACATGCTTCTCTGAAAAACAGTTACCAATTAAGCAATAATGGACATATCACATACTACAGAGGAATCATCAAAAACATGAAAAATGCACGCACACGCGCGTGCGCGCGCATACACACACACACATACACACACACACACACAGGCTAACATCTACCTTCCTAAGAGCAAACGCACGAAAGAACAGTCAGTGGGTTGGCAACTGCTTCAAGTAGAGTGAATTGTGTGATGAACGACACCACATGGCAAAAGAAGTTCTTTCAGAGGGATGTGGATTAGGAAGAAGTTAGTTAGAGGGAGAGGTTAAAAGTGAAGTTAAATTTGGGCCTGAAGGGGTTGGTTATGGGTGCTTTCTTGCAGGAATGACTGATCAGTTCCCGACTTCTGAATGATGAGCATGGCCTAGTAAGATGAAGAAGAGTGTTTGTAGACATCAATAGCATTGATTAAAAAGTAAAAGTTCTGTCAAACAGTAGTTTGATCTTCATCACGGCAAACAGCCTGTTTGATGTTTTTATTGAATCAATTGATCTTTTTTCCGCTGGATTGATTTGTAGTTTCACCGTCATTTGGACACTTCCTAAGTCAACACGGGCCTCTGAAGAAATGTTTATGAAAACTTTTGACTTCCCAGACATTTTAATAATTTCAGATTACAAAATTCTATGAAACCCAAATTACATTGAGTAAATAATCCTAAGGAATAAGGTTTATGTTTTTCCTTATATTGACTTTACATTTCTGAATTGCTTAATTTATAGACTTATAGGGTTCTTTTTTTTTTTATCTTGTTCAAGTTCGTACTTTGATTGTTGACCAAGTTGTTAGATAATCCACAATCAATAAACAGAAGTGGATTTCTATAGCTGTTGAAAGAAGGCAGATACAAATGTACCACCTACTATTCCATAACAATCTTCAAGTCTCAAACTTATATTTTATTCATGCTTTCCTAACTCTAAAATGAATTATCAAGTCTACTATTCGTTCCTGTTGAAATTTCTAGGGCCAGGTTTGGCAAGATAGTTCAGAAGTTAAGAGCACTGATTCTTCTTCCAGAAGTCCTGTGTTAAATTCTCAGCAGCCGTTGTGAACATGGTAGTTCACAACTGTCTATAATGAGATCTGGTGCCCTCTTCTGTCGTGCAGATGTGCATACAGACAGAAGAGGATATGCATTATAAATAAAAAAATCTTAAAAAAAAACATTTCTAGGGGCCCACAGTATACATTCTAAAATTTTCACTTTCTCCTCAATACTATTATACATTTATTGGCATGTTTTGGGTTTGAGCAAAGAAGTTTAGGTAAAGAGATAAAGGCAGCTACATTCCCTTTATGGGGATGTAGTCATTTGGAAAGCAGATGGTGGAAAGAGAAGGCACTTTCAGTGTTCATAACTGACCTAGGTTCATTGTAAAATATTGAAGCACATCTCATCAAAGCAGGTTATCACTGACTACATAATCAGTATGCTTGTATCCTTTAGAGGCTGTGGTAAGATTTATTTACTGAGGGGGGCATGGAGAGTCCAAGAAAGTTACCCACAGCAGCACTGATTCATCAACCTTCAGCACACACTGGGCTGTTCAAAATCCAAATTTGTCTAATAATGAGATTTTTGTAGTCTTGCATTCTGGCACCACATACTGAATGTCTATCGCCAGAATGTCTAGTGTGTCATTAGTTCATTCATTCATTCAGTCACTTAGTCTCTTAAGACCCCTAAGTGGCTTCCCCGATATCTTGTCTACAGCAGATTCTTTTGTCTCCTACTTCACCAGTCAAAGGTATCTTTCTGTGTTCCATTCTGTGTTCCATTGTCTGTTGTGTGACAAATTGCCTAAGGAAAAACAACTTAGGGGAGAGAAGAATTGTATTGGCTCATGGCTTCATAGGATTCAATTCAAAGCGTTTGGGGTGATTGAGTCTGGACCAGGAGAAACAGATCAATACAGGGGCAGGAATGTGTGTAGCAAAGAGGGTGGCCAAGAGGAAGGCTTTCTGTTCACTCCCTTTTTAGTCTGTCTAGGCCTGTAGTGTATGAGACAGCACCATCCACTGTCCATTAGGCATCAGCCTTTAGGTGAACCCTCTCTGGAAATTCCCTGACAGACACACCTAGATAAGCAATTTACTGAACTTTCGGTGCTTCCAAATCCAACCATGTTGCCATGTCTGGCAATCACATTATCAAACAGAAGTGCTATTTCCTGTCACATTCTGATGACTTCCAGGTACTTCTATACTAGTACAATTGTCGCCACCTTGAAATAAACAAAGCCACACAAAACCAACAACTCTCCCATAAAACTGTATACTTTTAGTTATTTTCTGTCCAATCTACATAACGTACCTTTAAGCTTCTTCTTTCTTTTCTGTGTATATTGATTTCTAGAGTCTTATCCTCAGCGTGCACAAATATTGTTATCTCCCTAAATGACAGCAACATGACTAGCATATGACACTCAGCAAAGTCCTCTTACTGTCAGCTTCCTGCTAATAAAAGTTCTCAATTCCAGCCGCTATTCCCTCTCTACCTCCTACTGTTTCCAGCTTGGTCCTCATCATGTTACCCAAGGTTGCTAACATCTTTCTTATTATCAAGTCCAACAGGGAGTTATCACTTGTAATTTATGATATCACGACAGCATTAAATGCTTGCTTTTCTTCTTGAATATATTGTATATGTGCCTGAGACTCCTCAGAGAGTTTGTGCATCCTTACAGTTTTAATTTTCAGCATTAAGGAAAGAATACAAAAAGTCTTGATATCTGTTCTAATCCTGTTTTTCCTTCCAGTTATCAGCCATGTGTTGAATATATTTTTCAACTTTTTAATCACAGTTTCATTGCAAGATAGGGATATTAATACCTATTGTGTAAAATACAGAGGATTCAAATGAGAACACTGGGACCTCAGTCAGTGACATTTCTGAACTTGTGCTGAATAGCATTCTAAACTGTCTGTTCACTTGCTCAGGTTTGATCGCAATTTCTCCTGTCTGACTAATTTTACTGGATGGATGGTCCCACTGTTACTACAGTTGTGCATTTTAAAAGACAGAGTAATGGGGACCTTCACAAAGACCTCTGCAACGGCCTGGGTTCAGCTGGGAAGTCCTGCCAACTGCTCAGAAAGGGTCATGGGCACACTTTCTGGGAGAATTTCTGTAACTGCCTGCTGATATGTGACCCATGTCTACTCTTGCTCCGTCTATGTTTTTCCCTCTCTTTTTCACTGCTGGGTGAGTTGGCGAGTTTGACCTTCTACAATAGGCTTTCTTCTGGGTCTAACAGAGTTCCTGAGTCCCAGTTTGGGCCAATTCTTGGCCTTCTCAGTTCAAACTGGTTTTATAGGTTTCCATCAGGGTTGATAAGCTTGTTCATTGTGTTTTAGCCATTATGATTTCCTGAGTACCTCTTTTATTCTCTCTTGGTAGAAATCCACATGTATGTAACAGTCAACAAGATCTCAGCAGGTAGAGGTATTTGGCCCCAAATGTAAAAATCTGAGGTCTACCCTAGGATATACATAGTGGAATGAGAGAACTGGCTCCTGCAAGTTGTCCTGTGACCTCCACACATGTGCCAACACACATGCGCACCCCCCCCCCACAAACACAGAAAGAGAAATAAATGATTAATTTAAAAGCTGCTTCATCAAAACCTGCTTCCAGTAGTCACATTCTGAGGGTACACCCAAGATAAGCATCTACAGTTTCTCAAATGGGAAAGACTCCAGTAACCATTTGCCTCTACTTTCTCTATGACTTTGTTATTTATAGCTTAGGACTAACAATACTTGGTGATAAATTCAGTGACAGGTGACATTTCTTGAGAGTCTCATGTACCAGATACTTAGTCAAGGCTTCATAAGCCACATATGTCACAGAAGAGAGACTTGACTTGGCACATAGTAAGCATCCGGTCTAGGGATGTAAGTTCGGCTTTGCCAGCTGCCATGTACACACTCTAATCTGCTACGGGGGAGATTTAAAATAACCCTTTCTCTTTGACAAGAACACTAACATGCTTTGCATAGGCAAAGTTTCACAGTTTTCTAACCAAAGATGCCACAGAGTCACACCGAACACGTAATGACACATAATTAAGAGTAAACAGTAAATAAATTATAATTCTTGTAAAGATTTATCATGCAAGTTCAGTTATAAGGTCAGTCCCAGGGCTTGGGAGGAGGGAGGAAAAACAGGGACTGATAGAGAAAGGAAATAAGTGAAAATGTGATTCCCAACATTGTTTCTTAGTAAGCAAAGATGTTTTCTGGCTGGCAAGAAATAAAAGGGCATCCTTGGAAAGAGTCAAAAGTCGAGCCACAGGAAATCGCTGCGGAAGCACAGTGCTGTGGCTTAGGATGAGAGACAACTTCTTGAAGTCTTGTGCTGGTATTAAACCCCAGCATGTGCAGTATGATCTCAAAACAGTTTGAATGAACATTGGAGCATTCCGTATGCCTTGCCTAAGACAGTACTGAATTTGGGACATGAATATTTTTGTTCTGTCACTAAACAGCACTTTGATCTTGGACAAATCTCAATTAGCATGGTCCTTCGCTGTGTCATCTTTCAAACTCCTGGGAGTTTAGAGCCTGGAGGTTATTCTTTTCCCTAATATTTTGGTAGTCCACTTGTTTGAAAGCTGATAACAGCTTCTGATTCGCGAATGTGGGCCTACTACCTAAGGAGTAGGTTCATGAACATCGCATGTTGATAGTGTCAGGTGTACTTGTCTCTCTGATTTCAGAGGGCATCTTAAACCTTGTTGGAGTGTTCCCTGACTGGTGACAAGCACGAAACAGAAGAGATCATACTACTTTTACATCATAAAATACTTTTGCTCTGCCAACAAGGACACTTTACAATTTTCCAGACAAGTTCTGTTTACCCCAGGAACTTTGGTCTAATCCCACCCGCTGCCTAAATGTTCAGTTCATGTGTGGGAGTATGTGTAACTGCCCTATTGTGATTGAACAAAGGGTTAATTTAGTTGGTAGTTTACTATCTCAAAACCCAAAGAATGACCACTTTTGGTTACACCAGTAGACACAAACTGTCCTTTCTATTGCTTTACTAAAGCACGCCACTTGGTCCTGTTCATTTATTGACTTTTTTTTTTTATTTCAAGCACACATTCATACCTAGGTAGAACTTAGAGGTCTGCAACATACTAATTGTCAAAGCCGCAGTGCCCATCCAACAGAATCCCCAAACCACAGAAAATGTCAGTGAATTTGACATTTGTGGGATAAGTTTGAAAATGATCTAAACAAACAAACAAAACAGCAGCAGCAACAACGACAAACAAACCTGATCTTGAAAAGCTCCTCCCCCACAACCCAGTCTGGTACTTCTGTGTTTATCTATGCTAAATAAACAAAGGCATCCACATCATTTGCAGAAATCACATCCTAAACTATTACCCACGCTTCCGGGGAACAGGCGTCTTTCTAAAAAAAATCCAACCTCCCCCACCTCTCCTTTTTTTCTACTGGCTGCTCCTCTTTGCGGAAAGCAGGCAAGAGTTAAAACACAAGAGCAGTTTGAAGAACGCTCATGACTAGCAATCAGTGCTAATAAGATTCTTTTCCCTTTCGCAAGATTCGCAGAAAGCCCTCGATCCATGCCAAGCACATTCAAAGACAGGGGACTGAGAACTCCCGTCGCAGGTTCATTATCATTCTCAGGTTATCCCAAGCCAAGTGAATCAGGAAAGCAAATGAATTAGTGAGAATTAAGGAGCCTCTGTGGTCTGAACCCACTCCAAATCTCAGCTAAGATGAAAGGTAGACGCTGATGTCTTTTGTCCCCAGGTTCACAGGATGGGAGCCCCAGTGCCCAGGCGTTCCTCCAGGGCCTTGCAGAAATGTGCTGGCGGTTAATGTTGCCTAACGTCTCCTGACCGAGGGTTCAGCCATGTGGGAAAACTTTTACGAGGCTGCAAAATCAACCCCCTCCCCACTCACAATTAATTACAGAAGTCCTGTTATATCACCTGGCTGTCAATGCGTCCAGCCTGAGTACTTCTCTCGCTTTGGTCACTTACTGGTAATCAAAGACACCAGGGTAATCCTCTATTACTTGGTATCACGCGGAGTTTTTGAGGAACAAACCTATACAATATTTGAACAACCACGTTGGAGGCATGTTTGGAATCTAAGGAGAGAATATCAAATGTGAACTGGAGTCTTTAGAACCTCAGAAGTTTTCATAATTTGTTTTTATTGTTTTAAATGCTCCTGGCAAGTAGAGGTGGGCACTGCGGAGAGGGCAATGCTTTGTACTTGTGATGGAGATGCAATAACCCTCAGAAACCCTCTGAGCATCTGTGGGATTTGAACAAAGCATGTAGTAAGGGCTTGGGAGTAGCAGTTTGTTTTCATTAAATACTTGTTACTGCTAATTATATTTGATCACTATAAAGAATACAGTTTAATTAAAGAAACACAGCAGTTAGGAAAATATTTGATTTCCAAAGTAGAACAATTTATCTTTGCATTACTAAGTAAGGGGGAAAGAAATAATTGCGAGTGTGTGGTTTTCAGTGTATTATCAGATTCAATGCAGAAATTTTCATTCTAATTGGGAAAAATACTGTATTCTTCATCTTAAATTTAGCCTCAAATGTCAATTGCAAATCCTGTTGGTTGCGTGAATTGAAATTGCATGTTCCAATTTATTTAACATAAACAATTATTTAAAGATTAAAACAACATTTGGCAAAAGATGTTAAGCAACATATTCTAATATCAATGTGAATCAGCATATCTTCATCTGTGGAGGAGGTTTCCATGTTAATTCTTTCATTGAAAGTTGAAATGTGCTTTGACTTTTTGTGTTTTCCCTAATCAACATATGGTTTTCATTTTAGTTTTGCAAGGTAATATTTTGGCAGCAGTCTGGAGAAAATTATTGGAAAATGAAGGCATATAAGTATCCTTGTAACCGAAGCTGAGTATTTATATTGCTTGTATATCATTGTATATAATCACCCTTTTAAACAGTCACCGTAGAGATCCCTGATCTAAAAAGTAAAACTCGGTCTGCTCATGTCAGTGTAGATGCAATGAACTTCCATGACATTTGGAAGCCTAATGGATAAGGTTATATCTTGGTTTAGTAACGGTAAGTACAATTTTAATATCTTCCTTGCAATACTGAAAAGTTAAGGTCGATTCAGTTTTGAAACAAGAAGTATCATGTTTTTACAACCCCACAACTATCCAAAACATTGCAAAACAAGTGCAACAATAATTTTGAAAGATAGTTTACAAAAAGTAATATTTGACCTTTCCATTTTAAACACATCTACAAATTTAGAGATGTGTGTGCATGTGTGTGTGTGTGTGTGCACGTGTGTGTATGTGAAAGAGTCACAGATTTTTCCACTCTTAACAATTTTATTTAACCTTTTATTGTGCTTGAAGTTTTATATATACCTTTCTAAAATACCTCAAAGGAAGGCAAATCTAAAAACTATATAGCTTACATATATTTGAGACTTTATAGTTATTTTTATTTTTATATTACATTTCCTTGTTTCATTCTTCCTTAAGCCATATTAAAATTAGATGAGAGCCAAGAGAACATAAGTTCCCAATTATGTACGAATGTAAAATGGAAATGGTCTTCTTTTTGGCCCTGTTTGGATTCTGTTTTCTATTATTCTTTGTTATCTCTGCAGATATATTTTGAAATAAGTTTTTCTTAAAAAAACTAAATAGCACTCCAGAAATGTTAGTTTGTGGAAAATAAACTTCTAGTTTATATTAATGTGCGCAAATATCTGTAGGCTCAAAACTGATAAATCTGTGAGCAATTTCCCACCGAAGTCAGCATTTACCAGATTTCTGAAAAAAACACAGGGAAGCAATTAGAGCAGTTTAGTGCCCAGCAGACAGCCTAGAGAACAGCTTTCTGCACGCTTCCATCAAAGCAGAAGCACACCCTTGTTAATAGAAATATTATTTAAAATGCTCAGAATTGGCAGCTGCCTGGAGCAGTCACAACAAGAGGCCGTGTCTCGGCATAGCAGCCCTCCCTGCCCTGGCGCTGCCCACCAATGACCAGGGAAATCCCAGAGGGACTCTTGGATTTCTGCATTCTCATTTTTTCCATGGTGAAATATCTGTCACTCACATCCCACACTGGCCAAAGTGACACCTGCCAGTCTCTCGAGCAAGGACAAATTATTGTCCTGCCAACTGAATTTCAGCAATGAGGGCTAGCCGGTGGTGAGGCTGTGCATCTAATGGTGGATTCTGAAACTGTGTGATTCTCTCTCCCTCTCTCCCCCTTCCTCTCTCCTCCTTCTCCTCCCTCCCTCTCTCTCTCCCTGTTCCCCCTTCTTTGTGTGTGTATGTGTCTGTGTGTGTGTGTGTGTGTGTGTGTGTGTGTGTGTAAGAGAGACAGACAGACAGACAGAGACAGAGAGATTTCTTTCAAGAAGCCTAATTTGATCTTAAGGATATTTTTGTTTTGTGTTTTAGCACAACGTGCTTTTTGTAACACATTTAAAATTGCTTACAAGCTGCTTCTAAAGTACATGTTCCACAAACTTAGGTCTCCTTGTACAGGGTCCTATGACTGTTATCACCAAAGAGCTGTGGCTCTAATGAGGTGGTAAATGTTGCCACTGGAGGGCTTCTAGGATCTTTTGGGGCCCGAATCCAAAGCAATTTCTTATGTCTACCTTCTGATTTTAAAGGTTTGTGTTACGTGCACGTGTATTCCCAGGAGACACCTGTCACCATGTCACCCGAGGTTGCCCAACATCCTGTCTCCCGGTGATGAGATGAGACAGGGCAGAATATCAAAAATGTAAATAATGTACTTTGTGCGATTAGATATCTGTTGTCAATTCCTACAGTATGGATCTGAGCTGAGCTTACTCAGGCAGACAGAAGCTCAGTGAACGCCAAACTGGCCATGGTGTTTCAGACACACGACACACACCACAGTTCACTGGTTTCCTCAATTACTTTGGGGTAGTTTGGCACGTATAGAAATGTTCAACAAAAGTTCTCTTGTTGGACACTTCTGGGAAGTAATTTGATTGTTAATTACAAACGCTCAGGGTGATTGCTCGGCATAATTGTCTCACTCTTTCAGCACTCCATTAGAAGCTTATCTGCCGATGGTTTATTTTTAGATCTTTGAATTCTTAACATCTTCCTTATGTCAAACTGATGTAATAGGAGGGACCCCTCCCGATAAACGCCGTTACCCAGCTGGAGAAATCCAAGGTTTCTTGTGATATGCAGAAGACAGGAGATAACATGCCTGCCTGGATTTTTTCCTATCAATCTCTGTCATCAGGTAAGGCGCACCTGCACATGTGGTCACGCACACACAAGCATACCCTTCGAAATTCTGGACCCTTTAGGGGAAGAAAGTCTTCACTTCCATGTTTTTAATATCTTAGAAATTATAACGAAGGTAGAGCTCTGAATTAACCCAGATGGATTCCAGATATCATTTCTTTTCATTACCAAGCTCCTGCTTCAGCTCTTAACAATAGATCACACAAGTCCAGGGTGCCTTAAAGGTAAGTAGGCAACAACTCACTTGATACCACGTTCCTGAGAATGGAACTGTCTATTTGCTGTCATAGTGATGACTTTTAATTGTCCTAATAAATAAGCTTTTAAAAAGCTTCTAAAATGCTCTCTAATAACACACTTTGGTCTTTAGCCATAGAAATGCAGAAATAATTAGAAGTGGCATTGTGTACACTGCCTTCTGGACTGGGCTGAAGGTGAAGGAGAAAGTCTCGTGCTATCCTTGTCAGCTGCAAGGGTAATTACTGCTGGCTGAAATTACTCAACATTTGTTTATAAGCTCCCCAGAGCATGCTGTAAATAGATTGTCTGTTATAGTCCAATCACATTAAAACGCTGCTCCTTGCAAACTGTTACCTCCTGTTTTCTGTAAGCCAGACAGAGAAAGCCTGCTGCTCACTTATTGAGCGCTGAGCAGGGAAGAGCTATGTTTAATGTGATTGTTTTCATTAGATCCTTCTTTGTCCGAGTTCAGGTTTGCTGGTTGTAGAGCGTGAATGCTAGTGGGGTATATTACTTTCATTAGGTCTGTGATTTGCTTTGGGAAGGATGGATTTCTTTATTTCTGAAATGAGGATACACATCTGTTTGTGAGGAAATTAAAAACAACAGAGAAGAGGGACCACACACACTCCTTTTCCCACATAGGATTTGCTTATCTCAAATGAGGGATAGAAAGTTTATATTACCCACTTCTTACATCCATTTGATTCCATTTATACAATATATATTAATGAATGCCCTGCTACTATCTAACACTGGGTAGGGATTATGAAGGCATATATCCATTACTCATAGGGAGATTATAATCTAGATGGATAAAGTAACTTTATGTATTTATAATAATAAAATATAAGAAGAGAGGAAAAACTTGAAATTTAATAAATTGTCAAAATGCATACATTCAGGTAGCTGGTAAGCTTGTGCTGAAGGAACAAGTAAAGTTTGCAACATTACAAAGGTTAGTAAGGGTTGGGATGGGGAGACACTTTAGTGGGTGTTTGCTGTGCAACACGCAGACCTAAGTTTGGATCTCCAGTACCTACATAAAAGCCAGCTGTCACATGTGTCTATGACCTAGCATGGCAGGGTCAAATCCAGGTCATCTAGCTAGCCTTCCTGAACACTGAACTCCACATTCATTGAGATAGTCTGTCTCAAAAATTAAAGGCTAGAAAGAAAAAGGAAGAAGATGCCAACATCCACCTCCGGCCTAGTCACACACACAGACAGACACTGATGATCATGGTGATGCTGCTGAATTTTATCAGTGAAATGATTTTATAAATGTGACAAGAGGTACCTAGATGATAATTAGCAGAGCTTTTTGATGAAATCTGCTTCTAGTGTGTCATTTGAAGTGGGGTAGATTTGACTGAACCGTTAGGCTAGCTATTCTTAAAAACACTTTGCATGGGGATGACAATAAAAAAATCAACAACAGCTGGACAGAAGAAACTAAATTCACTGCACAAATCCTGCCATAGTCTCAGTTTTCACTCTAACTCATTAGCAACTTTTGCTGTTTTATTGTTTGCTGTTAAGAAAAAGACCCTTGGAGAATTTTGTGATTTATTCCCATTGACCATTAAACAAGATTTATAAAATGTCATTGATCATGACTTTAGAGCTTCTCAAAAAAGAAAAATATATTTGATTTTACAAAACTGTAGTCTATAAATCTGTCTTGAGAAGGGACAGATATTAAAGGGAAAAGGTTGAAGAAAAAGGATATTGTTCAGTCATTAACAGGTACAGGATTAAGGAATACAAACTGTATAAATTCAAATATGAGAATAAAGTGGAAATCTGGCCACTGTCTTGGATTTTAGACAATAACCTTTCCTGTACATTCTGCAAAATTTTCTCCAGAAAGCAATTACATCATTTTAACTAATCTGGAATTGCTGTATGGTTTAGACAATCTCCCATTTCCAACTACTGGAAAGTACCCATTTTATACAATTCAATGTCACTAGGAGGCAGAGAGAGAGAGAGAGAGAGAGAGAGAGAGAGAGAGAAAGAGAGAGAGAGATGGAAAGAGAGAGAGAGAGAGAGACAGAGAGAGAAAGAGCTTGAGAGGGGGAAGCGCAAGTCAAGTATCAGGAATAATGACTTAATTATATTTTTAATACTTACTATAAGTATCATATTCTAGGTTTTAGTTCAGGGAAAAGGTTCAAATGCAGGTTGTCTTTGGGGTGGGCGAATCTATTGTTTCAGAAAGCTTGGGATGTTTTACATAGAAGGGCAAATGAACACAAGGATGCCAGTGGTGTGTGGATTTCAGAATGTTTGACTAAATTTATTTTCAAGAGAAAGCTGAAGCTAAATAAACTCATTCTTTAGGGCGAGCACATGGTGTCTTAAAATGGACTAAATCCATTTGTAATCTATATAACGTTTTATATGCTCCCCATTACTCATCGCATGCCATTAGGAAAGCACTGAATCTTTAAAGAGAAACTTCCTACAGCTAAAAAAGACATTAAGGGGGAAAATGCTGGGAGCCATCCTGACAGGTACAACTAAGCTTGTATCCTTCGGCTCCCTGGAAACCAGTCAAACACTATCTCATCTTGCCATGACTGTGTCTGATCCTGTGCTTCAGACATCTTCCTAATAATGGCAACTGCAGAGGTGACTCTCTGCAAATAAGGGCTTGCAGCCACTGGGCATCCATCACATTCCTCTAGAGCAACATTAGACCACCCTAATGGGTACTCCCGTCTTCATTATGATATTAATTCTCTAAATTTCCGAGGTGATTTCATTTGTATTATGACAAAGGCTGGCTGCTCTAGAGACAAACTGTTTTCATCCCCCTCCCGCAAGCTCACAAAGGCTCTATCTCTTTAGTCTTTGGGGGGAAAAGGAATTTGATAACATCTGATCTCCTGTGATACACAAGGCTGCCTAACAGATACACCACCTGCCAGCGCTTCATGCCTGGCCTTCCAGCCTGAAGCTTTCTAAAGCAGTGGTTGATGAGTGGGACATGGATGTTGGTTTGGAAAGAAACTATGTAGAGAGAAAGCAGCAGCAGAATAAAATCTCGGCATGGAAGCTGAATGGGATTTCAGGGTAGCAGTGAGGTCAGAGAGAGGCTAGAAGCACAATCAATTGCAGCAGGGCTGGCTTGCTACAAGCTACCTAACGTGGAGTTTTTTTGTTTTCACACTTGCACATTGCCATCTCTGTTATAGCTGCAAACTCCAGGGCTGCCAACTGTATACAGCATCTAAAATATGATAATCCATTTTCCTTTCAACATGCTAACCTCCATAGACTTTAATTCAATCTACCCACATCAAAATTACCCACATCTAAGCGATGCTTACTGGCTAGAAAACGCATACTCACAAAAATGCAGTCTTGCTCTCCTGGTCACCAGTGAGAATTTTTCACTCACTGTTTCCAAATGAATTAGGTTTCGTGCAGAGAATATCAGTATTGAATGACTGAATGCTAATTTTTGAAAGGTCCAGTATTATTTAAGTTCCTAAATACTGATGTGGACTATGTTTTCATTCTGCTTTCCTATTTCTTGTTTCTTATTTCTCTCATTTTAAATTATTGTAATTAATGTTTTAAAGCGTTCTTGTTAGGAATGTTCTGTTTACATGAAGTATTGGCTGTTTAGCACTTCACTTGTATTTTAAAGTCTAGCATTCTAATTAGAGGTAACCCAGCTGAATGGCAAACAAGAGTTAAGCCCCAATTTCATTCCATCAGGAAAATGTTCACTCTTATTTGGGAATGAAGTAAATGGTTTAGGTTTCTGCTTCATCAGTTTGAATGGAGCTGCACTCTAGATGCCTTCAAGTGCACTATTTTATCTTAGTACCATTATGTGTTCACAGTTTAAATCATTTTGTATTTTGTCTGATCTTTTTTATCCATATATGTCCAAGCACCTGGTGCCCAGGAATGATGCATTTAGGCAATAGCTTCCAGTGATAAACTTCAGTCAATTAGTCATATGAGTGTTAGAAAATCATGGGATCTTTGTTCCATTCAGAGTCTGGTGACTGTTATGGTATCAGGTAGAGAAAATAAATTTTTCTTTCAGATCAGATTGATTTTATTTATATTATGTTATCAAGTAAAACTTTGTTCATCTTGTCTTACTTTGAGTAAATTTCAATAGAAATTACTTTGAAAGAATTGTAATCTCTTTTCCTAAGGTCCGAATTTCTTTAAAACAAAGTTACTTGATATAAATTTATTATATATTTTGTTATTTGCCTATTTTCTTTTCAGCTTAACATATTAACTATAAATTTTCTTATATTTTGACTTTGATTTCAAATGGTGCACCCAAAATTAAGATGTGAGTATTTAATCTGTGAGTGCTATTCTTTTCTTTTAGTACTTGGGGAAGAATTGTTTGAGTTTTGCAGAATTAATCATATTTCAAATTAGGTGGGTTTTTTTTGATTTTCAGGGGAATGAATGTCGTGTACTCCAAATATTATAAGAATCCTAAGAAGATTTAAAAAAATCTATGTTCAGACCAATTTCAAATGAACACTGTTTGATTGCAAATGTTCTCTGTTTAAAGACCCCTTTGTGTTTATACTTATTGTCCCATTTTAGGGCCTTTTGTAACAGCACAAGACCTCCTTAGTCATGAGTGTGGAACCTGGGGTATTACATGTCACGAAGAGCACAGTGTGGAGATTTCTGATACTAACAGAAGATTTCTGCTGTAGGCCATGATTTCCTTTGATGTCTAGTTGGAATGAGTTAATTGAGTGTTCAAATTTGACTAGATACAGGCTAGTCTCTTCCCATCAAATGTCCTTTTCAAAGTACAGACTGTGGCAGTTTTTCTCCATGAACAGAACATGGACCATGACTGATGCCTAAGGAATAGATACAGCTTGTGTTGTTTGGCTAATCCTGGATGGAGGCTATGACTATAATCCTGGATAGAGGGTATATACAATGAAAGAAACGAGTGGAATATTATCTGGCCTCTAATGTTTGACTAAAATTCAAAGGGAATCTAAGACCCTTGAGTTCATGATTGAGTACTTGTTTATTTATTGACCATTCTTTGTTTAGAGTAAGGATATAATGCATACCCACCGAACTAAAACTAGTCCACATCCAGATCTACAAATTATGCGTTCCTATTAATTTACAATGGAGATAATCTAGCCAATAGTTTCATTAGTTTATAATATTTGTGGATACACTGTGAAGAACAATGGAATGCTGTTATGTTGACAATAATCATAACGACCTATGTTAATGACAAGATACTGTTGACCAAGGTTTCTGTCCCCTCTGGTCCCACAGCCATTCAGTACCACAGAAACACACAAAGGTCTATATTAATCATAAACTGGCTGGCCTATTAGCTTGTGATTATTAACTCTTTCTTACATCTTATATTAGCCCATTGTTCTTGTCTATGCTAGCCATGTGGCTTGGTACATTTTTCAGTGTGACACTCTCATCTTGCTTCCTCTGCGACTGGGTCATGACTGAAGACTACATCTTTCCTCTTCTCAGAATTCTCCTGCTCTCATTGCCTGGCCTCTACTTCCTGCCTGGCTACAGGTCAATTAGTGTTTTATTAAAAATAATACAAGTGACAGGATAAAAGACCATTGTCTCACACCACTTCCCCCCCCCTTTTTTTTTTAAAAAAAAAAGAACTCTGAATAATATCCTTTGCCTAGCTTTTCTCCTGACCATTATCCATAACAACTTGTAATTAACATTCTAAACAAAGAAAAACATCCACAATCCATTTTTTGGGGAATGTGGGCATAGTTTTCCAGGCTACTTCCTGTTGATTTGGGGTGCTGATAATCTTCCGGGGAATCTAAAGAAAATTTTGAATTATGGTAAAGTCCTGAAGGGAATATTCTGTGAGACTTGGTCATCTCAACCAGCAGTCTTGAAACTGTTCTGGATGCAAAGCTCAGAGGAAACTGCAACAGAGGTTCTCTGAATTGTTGGATCATCTGAACTGTCCGCTCCTATTGGAGATTTCTCAGGGCATCTTCCTTGATTATACGTGATTTTTCTTAGCCCAGAATAAATCCACAACCTCTCATTTCATGTGAAAACAAAAGTAAAACCTCTTCTCCAAAGTAACATACCTTTTGAGTTAAATTTTGAAGTCAAGGCATTTTCAAAATATATATGTTGAATTAATTCAACAGCATTTATAATCAAATATCTTTTAGCAGCTTTCACTCCTTCCTCAGTCATCAAACAATTTAAAGATCACACAATAACATACAGTATCCAGACTCTCTGTGTATTTTTCAACTTTATGTGGCTTTATTTTGAATTCTCTTTCTTTTATTTTTATTTTTAATTTTTGGCTTTTTGATACAGTTTCTCTATGTATCTTTGGCTGTCTCTGTAGACAAGGCTGTCCTTGAACTCACAGATATCTGCCAGCCTCTGCCTCCCAAGTGCTGGGATTAAAGGAGTGTGCCACCACACCCAATTACTTTCTTTCTTTCTTTTTTTATTTTTTTTCAAAGTTTATTAAATTATGAAAGTTTCCATTTCTGCCCCTCCTCCCAACACCCTCCCACTCCCCCCTCCCTCTCCTCCTCCCTCTCCATCCCTAAGAGCAGTCAGGGCTTCCAGCCCTGTGGGAAGTTCAAGTTCCTCCTCCCTCCCTCCAGGTCCAGGAAGGTGAGTATCCAAACAGACTGGATCCCAAAAATTCAGTATATGCGAGGAAACAAGTCCCAGTGTCATTGTCAATGGATTTTCAGAAAGGCTCCGGGCCAGCCACATTCAGAGAATCCGGCCACATTCAGAAAATCTGGTTGGATCACGTGCTCGTTCAGTCCCAGTCCAACTGGCCTTGGTGAACTCTCATTAGATCAGTCCCCTTGTATCTCTCTCACAAGCCTACATATATTTTTAAACACACTGTAAACCATTTATAGTTTTTTTCATCTGAATCTATCTTTCTATTTCTCTTTTTCTGACCACATAAGTCTTTAGTTTGCTAAATGACATGACTAGGATTAAAGTAATGGCTTTGACAGATGGATCCAACCCATTCCCTAGCTTTCTGAGAGCCTAGCTTTATGGTGGAGGTACTGGCTGGAGCCATATTTATTGACACAACTCTGTGAAGTTTCAGGGTCCATGACACCACCAAGAAGCATGTTGTCAACAATTCATAAACATCATTTAAGTGTTTTGTGGCGGGGCCTCTTAAAAGAGATGCAAAATTTCACAGCTAAAGCTGAGTCAGGAAGCCTCTCTTAAATGAGATGTGCTTGCCTCTAACAAAGAGAGCAAACCCCCAAAATTGTTGATACCAAGAAGCTGTGCTTAACACTGTTATTTTGTGTCTAGAATTACTTCTCAAACTCTCTCGTGTTTTCTGTGGATGTAGTTGTCCACATGTTCAGCACCATTTGTTGACCGAGGTTTCTGCCCCCTCTTATCCCAGGAGACTATGGTATTGGAGTCTTTAACGATTAGCATTTCATCTGAGGACAGACATGTTAAATGTGTAAAAGTCTTTATGCTGTTCTTAAAAAAAATCACTTGGCTTTTTAAGTACTACTGAAAATTATTTATACATTGCTTTTTTCACAACTAATTCTCAATGTATTTAAGGATGTAACTCATAGAACATTAAAGGATAAGATAAGCAATGAAATCATCATTGAACATTTTTACAATGGTAAATACGTAGTAAGCATCCATGAGACCTAGCATTGAAATGGGGTCATAGTCAGCAACTCTACATGGATTCTTACTGCTGGCAGATATTTGGTTCTTGTTTTTATATTGCCAGCTTCAGCAATATTCTGTTTCAGAAATCATCTGAACATAGATTATATTTTGAACAGGACCTCTGATCCAGGCTTACTACTACCTTCCTGAAAGATTTATAAGATTTGTAAAGGCCCTATATTCATGTGAATTTAGTGAAAGAAATTTAGACCCTGGCATTTCTGTAGCGTGCATGGGCAGCTCATATATGGTGGTTTTGTTTAGCTTTTCTATATTGGATTTCATTGTCTAAGTTGATGAGGATGACTGACCAGGTCTCTTCCTCTTCCTCAAGAGGGCACCAGATCTCATTATAGATGGTTGTGAGCCACCATGTGGTTGGTGGAAATTGAACTCAGTACTTTTTGAAGAACAGGCAGTGTTTTTTAACCACCTAGCCATCTCTCCAGCCCATCTACTACTTCATAAATACAACTTGGAGACTTATAATGTTTAGCACAGAAAAACCACCCATGCCACCAACGAGAAAAAAAAAAAACAGCTTTCCTGTTAAAATAGGTTCTCACTCCCCTTCACCAAGATTCATGGGTCTGGGGAGAATATCAATAAAACTTCCAACTCTTCATGATCATTGTTTGTTAGCCATAGACATGGGAAGAGATGAGTCTCAGCAGTTGGTTTACATCATTTAATTCACTAACATCACATGCTGCTTATGAATCATTTGTGATGATCTAAAAGTTCAGGATCTTAGGTTCAAATTTGACATTTATCAATGAATGGCTCTTTGTCACTGGAGTCAATAAAACCCCTTAAAGATTTAATTTTCTTAGTAACCAAAAGAGGCAGTTAATGAAAGTAAGAAACTACTTTCAGATTCTAAAACAATTGCTAAAAAACCCATAATTTGTTCTTAACTTGATTAGTTGAATTTAATAATGCCCTGTAAGTTTTCTATTTATTCTCTTCTCTCTTTATTTAAAATTATTTCCTTATTCTTTTTCCTTTCCTTTCTTTCTTTTCTTTTTTTTTCCGTTTTGGTGGGTACAATGTATCTCTGCAGTAGCTCATAGAATCATGTAGCTTTATGTCCAGGAAGAATTGAATAGCTAGGTCACATGGTAGATATTTTTAAAGATGTATTTACTTTTATTTTATGAATAAGTACACTACATGCTTTCCTAGTGTTGGTAGAAGCCAGTAGAGGGCACTGTAGTTACTGGAGGTTACTAGGAGCAGAAGAACATGGATCTTCCGCAGGAGCAGAAAGTGCTTTTAACTGCTGAGCCACCTCTCCAATCCTACAATAGTTATATTTCTAGTTTCTCATTTGCTTATTTTAGTTTTTGAGAAACCTCTCCACTAATTCTCATAGTGGTTTCACTAGTCTGCTTTCCTACAAAGGGGGAATAAATGTTTTTCTTTCTCACATCCTCCCCAGCCTCCTTTTCAGTTACTTTATTGATTACAGTTATTATGCCTTGGGTGAGAGGGAATCCCAAAGTAACTTTAATGTGCATTTCTATGATAAATCGTGATACTGAATTCTTTAAAAAGCATTTATTAGCTATTTGCATTTCTTCTTTAGAGAATTCTTTGTTCAGGTCCATAGGCTACTTTTTTACGTTATTTTTTTCTATTTACAATATTTTTTTAAATTTGAGGATTTTGTTTATGAGTACATGGTATTTGCCCACCTCATTCCTCCTGCATAGCATGGGCACCCTCTTGCAAACTCACAATGTCTTCTATATTATGTATATGCACATACATGAATATATAAATAGATATTGAAGGCCCCCCCATACTTGAAAGACCCCCATGTCTACATACTATGTTAAACTCTGCTGAAACTTAACTGAGCCAGAGGGGGAAAAAAAAAGCCCCCAGGCTCAGCTAATGACTCTGCCAAAGTTAGCTGGGCCATAGAAGGAAAGTCGTTGTTGTCGCCCCCCCACCCCCCAGGCTCAGCCTATGCTAAAACAGGATATCTATAGGTTGCAGACTCGCTGACTAGGCTGAGGAGAGGGAGTACCCCACCCACAAGGCATTCTATCTAAACTGTCAACTTGCTGCAGGGTTCTCTATCTAGCTTTGTGGTTTTTCGGGAAAATTTGGGAATAGACCTGGGGCCATTGGCTAAGACTGCCAATTTGAGAACCAATGAAATGCTTGTTGCTATGCAGCCTCTTATGTAACTGTTAAATCCCTATAAATACATAATGTGCCTTCCGCCTGGTATGCTCAGTCAGCTACGTTGCTGAAGCATCCATAGGCGCCTGTGTATATTAAATAAACTGCCTCTTGCTCTTGCATCCAGTGGACTGGTTCTTGGACAGAGAGCTCTAAGTGAGACTCCCTGACATTTGGGGTCTTTCAATATATGTACAATGACACACACACACACACACACATAAATTCCAATTAGTGTTGCCTTTATTCAATGTTTCTGTGTTGACTGGAAAGATATGTGTAAGTCTTGTGCAGTCATATTGTTCGTATGCATAGAGTTCTTGAGAACATTATCCTTGTCCTGTCCAGAAGAAATAATCACAGAGCAATGATTTTATTTATCAGACTTGTTCAATATTTCCACCTCCTATTCTAGAATGTTTCCTGGGTCTTGGGATTTGTGTTATAAATTTTTGGGTCTGGGTATCCCATCACCTTATTGTCTGCATTTTGAACATTTTGGTTAGTTCTTTATATATGTTAGATATTAACCTCCTCTTATACTCTGGCTGCCAAAGATTTTCTCTAGTACTGCAGGTTACCTCTTTTCTCAAAAGGCTACTTCCTTTGCTGCATGGAAACTTTTCTGGTTTTGTGTGGTCCCACTTGCCTATGGCTAGCCTTATTTGAGTGGTGGAACTCCTACTTAGAATGTTCTTACCTATGTTCGCATAGAATGTTCCATGGGCCTTAGTGGTGGTGCTGAGTTCATTACGATTCTCCATTTAGGAATAAGTTCTCATTTTCTTGTTCTAAGCACATTGCCCAAGAATGCCTCTCTGTTTGACTACTGACTACTGTATGGGGGGGGGGTTCTTTGCTTAAGGCTGAGAGTAGACTAGGTCCGTTCTGGAAGAAGAATTGGAAAGAATATAAGAACTGTATGATGGGAAGGAATGCAGTAAAATGCAAACATCGGGACATGTCATGTTTATCACATGCTTGAACTCAAAGTGGTTGTAGTAGTTTACATAAGACTTGCACGAGATCAATCCAGAAAGCAATCCTACTTTATCTGGGGAGGTACTTTTGAATCCCATCCGTTTCTGAAGAGTATTTATTGGTAGTGACAACTGGTGAGTGTAATGCCTGATATCTCTGCGATATCTCCAACTGTAACGCCTGATCTAGCTGGAGCCTCTAACTGTAACTCCTGATCTCGCTAGGGTCTCTAACTATAGCGCCTGCACCTGTGCACCTGTGTTACTCTCGGTACAGTTTGCACGCTCCTGTACTGTACGCAAGCCGGGCAAGGGCCTGGAGATTGAAAGAACACACAAGAGACCTGGGTCATCTGAATGGAGATCAGTCGAATGCTGTTTATTCAAACTAAGGGAAAACCTTAAAAACCTAGCTGCTGCACAATGGAATACGCACCCCAGGCAGGTGGGAAATCACCACACCCAAGGTGGAGTCAACAATGCCTAATAGCTAATCACCAGGTGAGCAGGGGTAGACCCATGGGCCCTCTACCCCATGGGCCCTACAAGTGAGGAAAAGAGAACTTTTTATTCCCTTCTGAATGGTCTCTGTTAGACTTTCCATGCTTCAGTTGATGGCCCCACTCCTGTGCATATGAACATCATTAACTGGTGTTAGACTTAGTAAGTTATCAAAAGTACACACCTAAAAGTAAGTTGGAAGGGAACTGTGTTGGAAGCAAGAGTTGAGAGGGGAAATGGAAGGGTTGATATAATTTTGTTTCATTATATACATGTCTGAGATTCTCAAAATTTTTATCATTTAACATTTTTTTTTTGGCACCATGAGGACTAGCCAGTGAGGAGGGAGGGTGCTTCTTGATTAGTTTAAAGTTGATTTACCTTTTTTTTTTTTTTTTTTGGCAGAGTGTATGGTGTCTCAGCAACAGGGTCCTGGATGGTTCCTCTCTTTTAAGGCAGCATGTTAAATGTCGTGCAGTGAGGTTGAGATTTTTGGTGATGGAATTGTCCACAAGTAGGTTCTAATATTTTAGAGTTCACTTCAGTCATACTTTCCCACAGAGTAATAAACTTCTATTTTAGTTCAGTGGTAAAAGGCACATCAAGTTTTAATGGAGAAGGAAAATGATTGATTTCTTTTTCACCTGACTTTTACCTGAAGCTAAATAAATAAATAAATAAATAATAGGCCATCCTCAAAAACAAACGCCCACTGACATAACGAACTGGAAAGCGACAGCACTTTTCTTCTATCTCCAGCTTAGAGTCAGACCCGCACTAGAGGTAGAAGGTCTTGCTCTTGTGAAAATGAAGCTTGCTTTCAGAGGAGGCCTGTGTTCTCTGGCAAAGAAAGCCGCTGGTACTCATGTGGTGGTCATTTTATCCAGGAGCTGACAAGATCGACTGCATCGGAGGGGGAAAGCCTGTTGAAACTCCAAAGCCCCGACACTCTGTCTGCTTCCTGTCTATTAGCATCCTTGCCTCAGACTCATCCCTGTTGCAAATGCATTGTTGTCTACTGTTTATGTTCTTTCCTATTCCCCACATGAAGATGAGCATCTTGAACAGTGTATAGAACGCGGTACTTGCCCAGTAAGCAGTGAATGAATGTCTGTGAGTAACTTAAGGGTAATTAAATCAGTGACATAGAAGGAAGAGACACATAAATACTCTTCCTTCACCAGTTACGGTTGAGAGCTTGCTCTGGGCTAGGGCTTGCCAACTCAAATACTTCTAAAATGAAACTGTTAACTGTAAACGGGAGGAAAAGCAGCAGAGACTGGTATGAACAATGGTGAATCAGGAAATGTATTTGTATCTTAAAATGCTCACATATTTCCAACACTGCTTAAGTCCAAACAAGCATAGCTCAGTGCTATATTTGGCTCCGGGGGGCCCTGTGTCTTGTGCCCTGGGCAACCTTTGTGGAACTGTGCCGGAGGAATGACCTTGTGTGCTAGTGAGGAGGCAAAATGTAAACTAAAGTAAATAAAACCTAAAAAGGAAGGCACCTGAAACTTTGAATAGCTATTGATGTAGAAGGTCAACAGGAAACAGAACTAGGGCCCCTGAACATTGAGCCTGATAGAGCCATCAGGGTATTTATCAATAATTAACTTGATATTTTCAGGAGAACAATGTCTAATGTGATCCTAAGTGTTTACTTTAAATCAATAATTTTCAAGCTATGCTTCTCTGGCTTCTGGAGGGAACCTCGTTTGTCTGCAGTTGGACTCCTTTCAGGAAATGAGATCATTACAGAAATTGCGTGTATTTCTGACTTTCTAAGGCAAAAAGGACAAGCTTGCAAATCCTCATGTCCATCTAGGCTTTCCCTGCATAGCACTGTTTATGGCTTGGCCACTTCCAAAGGCTTGGCTAAGAGCATTATAATGAAAACAAAACATGAAGGTATACAGATTTTAAGTTACAGGAGACTTTTGTTTAAAAGACATGCTTCATTCTGGAAAGTCGTCTTGACCTCAGGGTACTCACTGCACTGTGTCCTGTCACATGCAGAAGGCAGTTGGAAGCCCCATTTCTTCTGCTTTAATGTCATTTTACAGCTTCCCTGGGCCAAGAAATACTTGCTTAGCTATCTGATTTCCCCTTTCCTCAACCTTGCTCAACTTCAGAGCTAAATCTTTCTAGAGCTACATCATGTTAGGTATCTCTGCTCATCTCTCCACAAGTTTTTGTTCCCTGGGTCTTCCCAAGACTTGCAGTAAAAGGTAGTGGAAGCCCGATTCCTGTACAGTGCTTCCAACCATCAGCCAGTGTCTTGGGTGTGTCGTGAATTCTCTTCCTCTTTGATTTATTTCTGTTCCATGTTTAAGAATGGATGCTAAGGTACATATCTGCAGAGACTTAAAACTAAGTAATTATAATTATATTGCATAAATATAACACCTGTACCAAATAGTTAAAGAAACCACGAATATTTGAATTTAGCAAAAGAAGTTTATTGAATGCCTACTCTTATCCCACTCTGCTTGGAATCTGTTGTTCTGCCATCTGTAGAAGACATTGACACACTATTACACGACAGAAGCACAAAGGGTCACCAGGACCGACACACTACTGGAAATCCCATATTAGAGCACCACACAGGCTTTTTCTCACTTAGAGTAGTGAGTAACTGTTAGATTTCCCGTTCTTGGAACACAAATTATTCCAGATTTTCAGCATATCCTCAGTTTCAACTTGAATACTGTCAAGGAGAAACAAAGTGTTTCCATAAGTATATGATTACACACACACACACACACACACACACACACACACACACAGACAGGCAGACAGACAGACTATTTAGAAGCTCTTTGCTATGTGAACCATGCCATAGAAGGACAATGATCTCATTTTAACAATCTAGCTGGATGTGTGATTTGGAAAAGATTTTGTAGTATTCCTCAAGCCTTGTTTGTGTGTGTAGAAAACTAAATTCCAGGGTAGCCTGCTTCTCCGGAGTTCAAACCTGGAAACTATTAACAGAAATGCTGAGCTTAGCTGTCCTGAGGGTGGAGGCAGAAGAGGGTGTTTTTTAGGCACTAAATATAGATTTACAGAGCTCCTATCAAGCAGTGATGTTGTGCAGGAGCAGATAACTGGAAAGGAAAATGAAGGCTGAGAGAAACCCTGTGAACGGCTCATGTTTTCTATTATGCACAACTCTGCACATGACAGGGAGCTAAGGAGTCAGAGCAAAAGTGCCTGGTGACTGATCAGGGCACACGCTTCCCTCACAACGCAACGGATGGAAAGAGTTTCTAAGGCATCTTTCTTGTGAGGCAGTTGAGACCCAGAGGGAGCCCTGTGAGTGGCCGACAGGAATGTGGGCAATGCTCTTCAATTCAGAGTTTGAGATTGATGGGCCAGCTGCTTCCTTTGCTCTCACCCTCTTTCCTGTTTCTTTCATCCTCTTTCCTCCCTCTTCTCGGTGTGAATTTATGATTCAGAGATTATTCACGCGGACTTCCAGATTTGTCATTTCTCCTCAGATGCTCTATGTTTTCCTGAGGATTTCATCGAGTTACTGGATCTAGGCATCGTAGTGTAGTTGTGCTAAATCTGTCAGGCTGGTTAACTCCAGTGTAAAGGAAGTCAAAGGAAATTCTGAAAGGATCTACTGGGTTTCTTCTGCTAAGATTAATATGGGAAGAAACCTAGCTCTATAAATTGAATAAATGCTACATTGAAATAAAAATGCTGCATGGATTTCTACTAATGCCTTCAATTGCAGGGTTTTTTTTTTGCAACTAAAATATTAGTTTTTGAAGAATGGATCTCCAGGCAGATACAAGTTATGTGCTACTGGTTTTATATTTTCTGTTTGCTTATATTGTCCTTCTTGCCCTATTTCCCAGTTCATCGAGACAGGATGTGTTTGTAGCATCACTCCTGAAGTCCGTAGTTCTTGTTTGCTGTCCATTTGAAGAGCGAGTTCTCAGGAGGGCAATTATTGCAGATGTACAGTCTAGGGTGGGGAGAAGCCCTGAGTTTCCACATCTAGGACTCTTTTTCTTCTCCTTCTTGCTTCTTTCCTCTCTGTCTTCTGTCTCAGTCCTTCCTCTAATTGGATGTGCTTGTTTTGTGACAGCTGAATCCTCTTAGCAGGGAGAAGATGAGGATGGAGACTAAGTCTTCTAACTGTCAAAAGGCATCCCAGATTTGGTAAAGCAGCTACCGGACTACAGATGGAAATTTGAATTGTCATATATGTAAATATCATCAACACATTCTCATGTGCATATATTTGGGGTGTTAGCTATAGGAATTTCTACTGTCAGCTTGAATTTGGGGTAAAAAGGTACAAACAATCTTTAAGCTATTAATTATGAGGTTGAAAGGTCTAAAACTTTAAAATATCAGCCTTGTAATCAAGTGTAGTAAGCTAGTCTTGTTGATAGCCCCTGCCAGCAGTCTTCATGGTGATATGGCGATACTATACCTGGGGAGAATGTCCCCACTTCTTCATGTGACATTCAAATGGAATAGGAAGAAGCTTGAAGAAAGAAGTCGAATGGAAGAGTGTTTTTGTTTTGTCTGAGTATGCAGAGCCTTATTCCCATGTGCACACCAGTTTAATCTTTAGACTTTACCTGTATGGGTTTTTTGCAATCCTTCCAGAAAGTATACATGCTTAAAAATAATGTGCAAACGCTGCAGAGAGCAGCTTCACAAATAAATGGTCCTTGTCTGCTTTTGTTAGTTGTCTAAAATGATGCAATGCTGAGGTTCACTTGGGAGTGGTGTGATCTGCAGGTTGCTGGGAATGCTATTCATGGAATAACATTCTTGATAATGTAGGAGAGGGCCGTGCTTTCCAGATTTCCTCTGAGCCTCCAAGATATTCAAGCTTGTAAAATATTATCTGGATAGATAATCTCTGATAGAAAGATACATACTAATATCTTTAGCTATCCCTACCTCAAATAATATCTCTGATTTAAGGTACAGTGAAATTCATGTAATATGTTCTAAACTACCGACTAAGCAATCTGTGTTGTTTAAACACTGCTTCTAGATGACTCAGGTGGCATTGTGTCAGTTGGCAATGGATGGGGTGTGTCAGGATAATATTAAAATCCCTGTAGTCTACTTTTTTCCATTTGCCTGCTAATTTTAAGATGTCATTTTTTTTAATCACTGAGTAGTACTCCATTGTAGTGAGGGGCTGCGGGCAGGCCTGCTTTTAGCCTCACCCGGCTCCCACACGGCTAGCTTAGTCCCAGAAATAACAACACACAAATTGTATTCATTTAAGCACTGCCTGGCCCATTATCTCTAGAGAGTTAGTTACTGACTAACTCTCATATCTTGATATTAACCCATTTCTAATAAACTGTGTAGCACCACGAGGTGGTGGCTTACCGGAAAAGATTCAGCATGTCTGACCTGGTGGCTGGCTCCATGGCTTCTGCCTCATAGCCCTCTTCCCAGCATTCTGTTCTGTTTTCTCCACCTACCTAATTTTCTGTCCTATCAAGGGGCCAAGGCAGTCTCTTTATTGATCAATGAAAATAATACAATAGACAGATAACCCTCCTCCATCACTCCATTGTGTAGATATACCATTGTTTTTATCTATTGTTTCGTTGAGGGCATTTAGATTGTTCTCAGGTTCCGGCTCTTACAAATAATGCTACTATGAACATTGTAGTATGATTGAGAATCATTTGGGTATATGCCCAAGAGTAGTATTGCTAGGCCTTGAGGTAGATTGAGTCCCAATTTTCTGAGAAACTGCTCTACTGATTCTCAAAGTGACTGTACAAGCTTGCAATCCCACCAGCAAGGGAGGATTGCTCCCCTTACTCCATATCCTCTCCAGTATAATCTGTCATAATCTGTCACTGTTTCCTTCCTTCTTCCCTTCCTTCCTCCCTCCCTCCCTCCCTCCCTCCCTCCCTCCCTCCCTTCCTTCCTTCCTTCCTTTTGATTTTAGCAATTCTGATTGGTGTTAAGACGGTATCTCAGAGTCATTTTGATTTACATTTCCCTGATGGCTTAAGATGTTGAGCAGTTTCTTAAGTGCCTTTTGGCCATTTATGATTCTTCTGTTGAAAATTCTCTGCTTAGATCTTACCCCCCCTTTTTAATTGAATTATTTGATATTTTGATATCCAGTTTCTTGAGCTTTTTTTGTATATTTTGAAGATCAACTCTCTCTCTGATGTGGAGTTGGAGAAGATTTTTTCCCATTCTGTGTGTTGCTGTTTTGTCTTGTTGACCGTGTCCTTTGTCTTGCAGAAATTTCTCAGTTTCAGGAGGTCCCATTTATTAATTATTGATCTCAGCATCTGCTCTACTGGTGTCATATTCAGGAAGTGGTCTTCTGTTCCCATGTGTTCAAGGTTACTTCCCACTTTCTCTTCTTTGAGGATCAGTGTGGCTGGATTTATGTTGATGTTTTAGATCTATTTGAACTTGAGTTTTATGCAAGGAGATAGATATGGATCATTTGCATTCTTCTACATGTTGACAACTAGTCATGCCAGAACTGTTTGTTGAAGATATTTTCTTGGCAAATGGATGGAACTAGAAAAAACCATACAGAATAAAGGAACTCAGACACAGAAAGACAAACATGGTATGTACTCACTCATAAATCGATATTAGACATAAATTGCTTTAGCAATGGATAGTCCGTCTACAGTTAACAATCCTTTCTTATGTAATATGCTTTGTGTCCCAAGGAATAAAAGATGGATAACATAATTTTGGAGCCCCAAGACCTGGTGATGAGTGGGCAAGGATAGACAAATAAATCACAGTACCAGTGAGAATGTCAACTGCATGTTGCAATGAGTATCTCATCACCTGACTAAGGACAATTTACACAACTCTGCCTTCAAATCAGTAATTATGTTTAATTCCCTTTGAATGACCAGCAACACTTCAGTCTGAGGATGCAACAGGGCCACATACCACAGTCATAGAAAGGATGCTTTTTAAACCACACAATTCATACAATGTCAGCTTAGGATGGGGAAACAAACAGATGCATGAACTGTGTCCATGCTGTTGGGCCAAGCCCCTGAGTACAAGTCGGCAGATTTTATGTGTCCACTGGTTTGATTCGGTATTGGTGTGATTTGCATTTGTAGCCCAAAGCTCATTGAACAGAACTATTACAGATATTCTGTGATATCTGGAGAGGTAGAGCTGTAGCATGAGGGGCCGGCTTGTTGGGGTTCTGTCCCGTCCAGTATCCCACAGTCGGCAACTCCCAAGGAAAATCACACACAGGACTCCATAAGATTATAAACTGATTGGTCCATTAGGTCAGGCTACTTATTAGCTCTTACAACATTTGTTACCCCATTATCCTTATCTACATTAGCCACAGGGCTCAGTACCTTTCTCAATTGGGCAGGTTACATCCTATCTCTTCGGTGGTCTGCGCAGAACTGCGGAGGGAGCTTCCTGCTTTCTAGAATACTCCCAGTCTCTTTGCTTCACTTCTACTTCCTATCTGGCTTTCCCGCCTATACTGCCTGCCTGGCCAATCAGCGTTTTATTAAAATATGATTGACAGAATACAGATAATTCTCCCGCACCATAGAGCCCAGACTCTCACCTCCTCCCAAGCGCTGTCTGTCTCAGTACTCTGTCGTTTTTATTCCTTTATTAAGTCCTCAAACATTAAATAGAGATTTTGAGTAATCCTCTTTGAAATGTGGATCTGTTAGTTTTGATTCTCAACTTGACACATGTGAGAAGAGGGAACCTCAATTAAGGAATTACCACCACCATATTGGCCTATGCATATGCCTGTGGGCCACTTTCTTGATGGTCAGTTGCTATAGCAAGGCTCAGTCTGCTCCGTGCTGCACCATTACTAAGCAGTTGGATCTGGGCTATGTAAAAAAGGTAACAATTTTTTTTTCCTTTAGTGAAAACAAAAGAGTACGCAGTGTTCTTCTATGGTCTCTGCTTCAGTTCCTGCCTCTAGATTCCTGCCTTGACTTTCCTAAATAACGGACTACCACTTGTAAGTCAAATAATCCCTTTCCCCCATGTTGCTTTTCCTCAGGGTTTTATCATTGCAACACAAAAAGCAAGTTAAGGCATTGGAGAAGATGAAAGTTTTATGCTATGCTGAATCCTTAACACGCTAATGGGATTTTTTGTTGCTAGCAAAGCCAGTATCAGAAATTGGTCAGTGAGTGTATGAGATAAAGGAAGAGAGCTTTGGGGAGAAAGGAATAAAGAAGGAGAGATTGGGGGGGGGGGGATGTTCCACTGGTGATAATTAAATTCACAAGTGTGGAGCCAGTCATCTTGGGCCAGGAACTGAATGTCACTGAGTCTCCTAACTCAGCCCTTGGAAATTGTTGGCTCAAAAGTGGTGCAAGGACCTCTGAATCCTCTGAAGCTGCATACTCATCCTGACTGTTAGGTCTCTGCCAACTAGATAGAGAGAGGTGGAAGAAATTCATGGAAGAGAAATCCTTCTAAGCACAATAGGAGTGAGAAATAATCGCACTCCTAATTTACTAGAAGATGTCAGTCACTGGACTGGAAGAGGTGGTGTGACGCAGGAACGAAGGAACCACTTTGTTCTTCCACTTACTTTTACAATTCTGCTGTCCCTTATTTAAGAATTTCTGGGGACAAAGAGCCGTCAGGCCAAGTTTTACATGGGTGTTGTAGAAACAACCACAAAACACCACTGTGGACTTTAGCAGCTGACTGGATGTCTGACTGTGCACGTAGATTGCTATGCACGTCCAAGGCACACAATGGCAAAGCTATTGTTAAGGGGAAGCCCTGCTAATATATTGTAAAATTTACCAATTTGTGATTTAATCTAACAGGATAAATTCTTTTCTTGTGTCACAACAGACAGATGAATGGCACAGATTACATGTGATCATTTGACCACGGGGATCATACAGGCTAAATTAAATGTGCATTTTGTTAAGACGTTCAGCAACTAACTCTAAGGGCTGGTGATATTTCATGGTATGTCAGCCAGTGACCTGTGTATCCTGCCTAATTGCCAAGGGGCTGTCTTCTGACTCCTTGCCAGAGGTTGGCCTTGAGAAGTGTAAAGTTATGTTTGGTAAATGCAAGCCTCACTGTCTCTGAAAGGCGTTAGCAATAATCTTCCCACCCACTGCACAAATTCTTTCCCGTGAATGCCAGTGATCAGAACGTGGACATGCATGGACTCCATGCCCGTGCTTTTGCTGATAACTACCCTTCCTGCCTTTGCTCTTGCTGCTGTTAATGTTATCACTGTGTTACAGTAAATGGAATTAGAAGCAGAAACACAGCAACTCTGTACATTGCAAATGAGCATGCTTATTTGAGAGTTACTTCTGCCAGTTTTGCCTAAAACAATGGGAAAATGAATGTGGTAATAGACAAATTGGAAACTTAGTAGACCCTTTGTATTTTAAGCCCTTATCTATTTCATTTAAAATTAGATCTTCTTGAGATCATCCAACTGTGAGTCTAAAGTTACTGATGAATGTTCTAGAATAGTTTTAAAAGAGAAAATATTGTTTTTGTAAATTCATAATACTTGCTACAGTTTTTAAAAGTTTTATTTTTATTTTACAAGAATGTTTTGTTTGCATGTATCTATCTATCATAAGTGAGCCTAAGTGTACAAAGGTTGCTAGAAGGCATTGAGCTTCCTGGAACATGACTTCTGAACGCCCGTGAGCCATCATTTGGTGCTGAGAACCAAACCAGGGTCCTCTGTAAGAGCAAGAAGAGATCCTAAACACTGAGCACTGCTCCAAACAATATATATTTATTTGAATGAATATATATATGTGTGTGTGTGTGTGTGTGTGTGTGTGTGTGTGTGTGTGTATCTGAAGTTGCAGTGGAGATGTATCTAGTTACCCTCCCAAGCAGTGTAAGAAAGATGTAATTTAGACTTTTCAGGAAATTTAGTATCATTTTGAAAAAATAATTAAAATTATTGCTGAGTAACTTTATACATATATAAAGATCACCACATGATTGATTTTTAAAATGTTAACCCTGGGAAACAGTAAGGTGCCCTGTAGTTGAGCTGGACATGGCGTCATGCACTGGAAATATCAGGAAAAAGAAATAGGAATATGGAAATTTGGGGGCCAACAAGGGCTACATAGTGAAACCCTGTCTCAAAAAAGAAAAAATGGAAAAAAAGCCCATAAAAATCAAGTGCCCTAACTTTCACATATGAAAACACTCTGCTAATACATTTGAAATTATTTTGGATATGCTGTTCCTCTGTTGTGGGAATTCAGGAAACAAATGTGGTGGGCAGTTCTAAATGTCTGTTTGTCACAATTTAGGGTCACTTGGGAAGAGAGTCTTAACTGAGTGTCTTTATTTCTATCAATATTATCTTTGATAGCTTGTCTTGATTGTGACAGATTATCTTGACTATTAAATAATTTAGGAAGATACAAACCATTGTGGAGACTCACTTTTCTAACAGGCATCCTGAACTACATAAGGAAGGAGAACTCTGGAAGAAAGCAAGCAAACAGGTAGGATGTTATGTTTGTCCCCCTTGCTCCCATATGCAGATATGATGTGACTAGCTACTGAAGGTCCCATCTTGATTTCTCCAAATTGATAGACTCTAATTTGTAATCCAAATAAAGTTTCTTGTTCCTGAAAATGCCTTTTGTCAAGGTATTGCCATCATAGCTATGGAAATGAAACTAGAACAAAGACCTTTTAAATCTTACCTGCGAAAAGCATAACCACTTGGTCAACAACATAAATGCTAAAAAGAAATATTTTGTGCTTATTTTGTCTCCTCGTCAGAAATCAAAAGAAAAATGCATTTTGGGGATGGTGTATCATTGTTCATGTTGCTGTTCTCAATCGTCCATGCCTTTGTCCTTAGAGCATCTCAATTCATCATTTATATTCCCCAGAATGTGCTATAACACTTTCTATCAACCTTTAATTCTTGGTTTTATTTTTTTTCCTTTGAGAAGATGCCTTGAACGTTCAACTACAGAAAAATTCAAAGGTACCCCCATAGTAACAAAGACAATTATCATCTACTTTCGTTTTTTGCATCATTGTTTCTCAATGGCCATTATATATGAATATCATGAATTATTACTAATTTGAGGTGATCATATTTGGTTTATAGTACAGAAAAATATGTTGCAGGGGCTTGATTCTGTAAGGATCTGAGTTTACATTTTCAACAACTCCATAAAAAGCTGAACATGGTAGCACATGACTTTAACCTTGGAGTTAGAGAAAACAGATATAGAAGGATCTCTGTTTTCTGAACAGCTACTCCAGCCAATCTGTGAGCTTCAGGTTTAGGAGAGACTTTGTCTTAAAGAATAATGTAGAGAGAAACAGAGAAGACACTTGATATTGACTCCTCATACATGTGCACACAGGCACATGTATGAGTTCACACACATCTGTCCAAACGTTGACCATGTACACATGTGCAAATCACACATGTACACTTGCGTTCATATACCCTGTTGAAATATAAGGCTAAATGAAATATAGTATTTTCCCTTAGGGCATTTAAAAATATGGACTCATCTCCAAATGATACAAAGAGAGAAATTTGATGTCATGGTGTGATGTGGCACCTTTCAATTCTATCCAAAGTGTGCTTGGAGCTGAGTGGCACAGGAGAGGTGAGCAGGCTTGTGAAAGGGCCATTGTTAAATCACCACATGTCAGGGTTAGAAGGAATTACATTTGCCTTCTATTCTTATCTGTCATTGAACTCAGAAATCCGTTGAGTTGTGCCCACGACTAACTCTGCCTGAATACACACTAGAAAAGTGTAGTTGGTTCATAAGACTACTGCTATTGATTAAATGGCTGTGTCTCCCCCGCCCCTAAAAAAATTCAAGCTATTTTTTAATCTCATTTTCAACAAGAATTAGAGAATTGGCCATTAAGAGAGGATGAGGCCAATGAGGAACCCAGATGCATAAATCCTTTTAAAGACTTCATTAAAGAGCTGGAGAAAAACAGGGAACCATTCTGTGCTCTTCACCATGTGAGAACTCAGCTTTTACGATCTGGAGCAACCAGGTGCTATTTTGGAAAAACAGAGCAGTCCTCATCAAAGTCAACCTGCCAGCACCCTGACCTTGGACTTCACTTCTTTATCAATTGTCCAACTCAGGTATTTGTTACAGCAGTACAAATGAGGCCAATGTTAATTCTGGTTGGGGATAGCTCTATGTTTGTACATTTTTTTCCAAGTTGTACTGAGTATTTATTCTATGTTTTTTTTTATGGACAGGCACTATTTCTCCTCATTCTAACACATGTGACTTTTGTTTTTATGAATTTAGAGACCAAATTGCATATTTCCTTTACAGTTATATTTGGTCATAATAAACCACTGAGATGCGAGGAAATGTTCAATATGGGGTTTTCAGCTTGTGATGACCTAAATATTCCATTATTGGCACCTGAAATCAAGAGTAGCAACATGTAAAGACATTAATATGAGATTGTGTTAAAAAGTACCCAATTGGTTGTTCCAGTTTGACTACAACACCAAGATAACTTTCTGCCTGAGGTATACCACTTTACTGACATTGTCCATCCAGTTTATTATTGCCACTGCATTCCAGGGTGTCTTCCTTAGACCAGTTTCCTAAGACCAGACCCTAAGAAAGACAACTGTATGTGCCAGTGCTTGTCTCTTCCTTTTTGCTTTCAGTTCACTGTGGTATCTAGTTACAGAGTCAGCTACTATTCCTTATATATAAGGCACTTCTTTGGCTGTGTGTTCTTTGTTCATTTCCTCCCCTTTTCCTGAGTAGTTTTCAGACTCTATCAATTCTGTGGATTCAGGAGTACCACCTTCTGCACTCCACATTTGCCGTCACACATTCTGGCATTCTGGGTTGGCTCTCCTGCAGTTTTCATGATCATTATTCATGAAGAACTATCAAATCCCTCCAATAAATGAGCTTAAAGATTCTCCCTCGGTCCTTCTCCCCATCTCTGTTAAATTATAACTTGTTGACTTTCATACTTTAGTAGAGCAGCGTGAAATTGTTGTAAGGCTACACAGGTCTTAGCAAGATCATCAGTAAATTCAAGCAAATAATTTGATTGTTGTTTCCAACAAATTATCAGGCCCAGAAGTTGAATTTTTTTTTTATCTATTTTGCTAAAAACACCTTGGACTTCCGGCATAGGACTTGAAGGATTTGAACTGAATTGACCTGAAATCTTCCTCTTTATGGTCTAGCCTCTATAGTGCTCAAAGATGCTTTTCAAGCTGCTAAAGAAGGAAAGCAATTAATATCCCTAGTTATCTGTGACAACAGTGATCCACAGCAATGACCAGCATGAATACAACATTAATAGTGCAATAGTGTCACTTATATCTTGGCCATAACCAACAGGTGTCTAATTGGACTCAACGTCTGCTTAACAGAAGGGAAATCATGCCTAGCACTAGAAGCCTAGCCAAATACCAGAAACTAGTGAGGTTTTCTTAGAAGAAAATCTACTCTTATCACTTTACTGAACCAGCATAATTACTAAATGCAGTCTAAAGCTTATGCCCGAAAAGAAGTGTAGCTCTTACCTCTCATCAATGAAGACCATTACAAATCAAAAACAAAACAAAACGAACAAAAAGATCATTGAAGAAAAAAAGATTGCTCATCATAATGCAGAGATCTGCTAATGGTTGGATGAACAACCCAAATACAAAGATCTAAGACGCTTGCAACTGGGGCTGTGGAGGAAGAAGAGATTGTAAACAGCAGAAAAACCAGGAGGTCTACTGTGAGATTGTACGTTCCAGCTGTGGCTGGGAAGCTTCATCCATTAAACCTCCACAACATGGCTGCCTACAGAAGAACAATTCCAATTGGTCAGGTATTGTGGCACTCCAGTTTTAATATCCCAAAAATGTTGGTGGAAATTTCATATGTTCTAACCCTAGAAGAAGAGCTACTGATGATAACTCTTTCAAGGAGACTAAATTTTTCCCCAACCTCACTGACTATTTAGTGAGTAGAGCTCAGTCCTAGAAACAGACATTCAGGAGACACTGAACACATTTGGAAAATTGTATTTATATTTTTATATGTATAGATAACAATAATAGTTAATGAAGAGAATTTGGGAATTTGGGAGAGAGGTGGAGAGTGGACATGGAAAGGAGAGGAGGGAGCAGAGGAACAAGAAAGTGATGTATTTGTATTTTAATTAAATAAAAAGAATGATAAAGAAGTTGAAGAGAAGAAGTACTTTGTGTTACTGCTGTCACTTGACCTAATCTTGTCTACTGGCTGCTGTTCCATCATATTAAGAGAAATAGTCTTACCATTTTATTCCTTAAAGCAAACCAGTCTTTGAAGAAAATACTTTCTTGGCTACACAGGTAGAAAGAAAATAACACAGTCAAGTTCATGCCTGGGTCATATGACATCCAATCCTAATTTGGCTTTGAACTCTTTTTACTAGATTAGACGTACCTTACTGTCTATGAAGTATAGGTTCATGCAGTTCTGAAGAGGCTGTGTCTGCAAAGGAGAAGAGACACTGATAGTCATCAAAAGTGTATATGTTTTTCTGTGTCTATTTTGGCTCTGCTCTTAAAGGCATTGGAAGGAAGGGGGAAACTGAAATAGCAACAAAAAACTAAGAGATCTATCCAAACTATGAAACCAGCTTAACAGAAGCATGTTTGACTCTGCCCATTTGTCAAGAACGCACAGTGTTTCTACTTAAAGTCTCTTGCAACAGACTATTCACTACCTGTGTTGGATCTTAACAAAGAATGCCTGGCTTCTTCCCTTAGTTTAATATTTTGTCCATCTGGAGAGATGGTCGTTATTCTCAGGGTTAAAGGTGATGATCTGAAGAATTCAGCATGGTGTGCATAGTACTTTCTGCTCTGAGGTGCTGGCCAGGAGGTGTAGACATACCCAAGTATCCTCAGTGCTGACCAGCTCAGCCCGTGGCATTTGTGGGAAACAGGTGTAGCATGTGCCAAGAAATTCTTCTTCACATTGGAATCATTTTATATGTTCTGACAAGTAGTGAAAGATTCCAGCAAGAAAAGCACAAACTGAGGGGACATGGAATTGTTCTTTCAGATACCTAGATATTCAGAATTTAAACAACATTTCACTATCTAGTTTCAAAAATGCAAGTTGTTAGAACATAATGACAACAGGAATTGCCTTTGCATTTAGAAAAGTTTGCCAATAGTCTTCTTCATTCCTTTCAAGTTATAAAGTCTCAGGGTGCTTTAGTAACTGAAATTCATAGAGAAAAGAAGGGACATTTGAGTGGGAGGACTTCTATGATATCTCTCAAACTGTAGCACAAGGATCTCTCTAGTTATTTTTTAGAATCACATGTGTGTTCATTTGACTGATGCTGCATGTGCTAGGGGGCCTTAAATATACTTTCTTCCTAGTGTATCAGTAGTTGATCTGTTGAGCTACATGGTGGAGCACACACACACACACACACACACACACACACACACACACACACACACCTATCCATGTTATGTATGATGCTGATCTCATCGGGCTACTACATGAAAGAAACAGGTTTCCAAAAAATGAAATTTGCTATGATTAGTATCTGTACTTAGTGCAGTAGAATTTGCTGTGCGAACTCAGTGTAAGTAGAAATAACTAATGAGAACTCCAGACAAGACAATGTGTGACATAGCAGCTAAAATTAAAGTATAACTATGAGTTTTGCATCATGTCTTATTGGTTTAGCAGAACTAACTAAGCTGATAAACACAGTGTCTTCTTATCAGAACAATCAACTCTAAAATAAGCAGATATTTATGAAGAAAGCACAGGACAAAATATTAGAGTAAAAATACTCCTCATCTTTCCTGAAACTGCTTAGAAAATGATGGTATTTTCTAAGTCATGGGTCACTTTTTATGTATGTATGTATGTATGTATGTATTTAGACCGCCTACTTTTCTTTTTCGAGTAAAACTTAAAATTATAGAAGTATTCTTTAAAACACAGCAGGAAAGACTGTGAGGTAGGTCCGCAGTCAATGGGGAAAACACACATTTCTTACCTGGATTAGAATAAAAACTAAGAAACCGTCTTGTTCCCATGTGTTTGTCAGACTGGTGTGGGTTGTGGCCCATCTTTTATTCAGAAAGAAATTGCCTTGCTGAGAGAGAAAACACAGGCAGAGGAAGAATTAGTGCCATACCCATTCTTGCTCCTTGAATCAAGAACACCGAAATTCAGTCTAAATGTTATTTCTTTACAATGGTTTCTTAACACATAGCCATGATGTTTCTGTGCAGAAAATATATTTGAATGTTTATAATTTACTTTTTTGGAGCTATAGATAACATATGACTTGATTGTTATCAACGAGGACTCTATAATTTGCTTTCCAAACACATAGGCTATATATTTTTTGACTTAATAACATGAAGCATATTTAGGAAATACATAATACAATATGACCCTCAGTATGTCGAGAGTAGTCCTAAGTACCCCAACATAGAAAGGATGTATTTTTAATGACATTCTGTGATTTGATTTAACCTGTAAATTTTATGTGATTAATACTTACATCCAAAGGTTTATATTTGCTGTAAATATGCAGAAAAAATCCATTTACATGGTGAAAAGAGATACATTTCAAAAGAAAAATTAGACATGAGTAGTCAGTTTATTTTATCCTAGCAATTTCATTTCCTGTGAAAAATCTCAAAATATTGGAAACGCATTCAGAAATATCAAATAAAGTTCAAGTCATTTAAAGTTAAATTGCATATTATACCGTATCAAATTTCAAGCTACTTCTTCAATCAGTATTTATAATATGCCTACATTTTAATAAATATTTCAAAAAAGAGAAAAATGCCTTTTTACAACCAAATGCATTAGTAATATTTATTAAATACATGAGCCCAGGAGACCAGTCAGATAGAGTCACATCACTCAAAATGGTCTCACCATCTACACTTCACACTTTAACTAGGAAATGGGCTGAAATGGCATTTTTATCACAATATTTTTTTTGGTTAACAGGAGTCTGTGTTAAACTATATTTGTGAATCATTTCATAGTGTCAACAGGTGAAATTATTTTAGCATTCAGATAAAAGTCCTTATTTGGAAGACAAAGCAAATTGAATAGCTACAAAAAATATTTGGTTAACATAGTCTGTGGGTTCAGATAAGAGAAGAAAACAGGGCATTGTTGAAAGTTGCAGTTTGGAAACATGTATCCACTTTGTGTTGTGATCAGAGAAGAATGCTCTGCACTAATTGCTGAAACAAATGTGTAGCAAAATGTCCAAGGGTCAGCTGTCGAAAACAAAAACAAAACACAACAAAAAACCCAACCCACTATAACACCCCAAATTCTCTTTTGTTCACTTCCCATTTAGAAAAGATAAGTGCTTCTTCATTACTCAGGGTTCCGGTTGGCGTCCACTATTTACAAATTTGACAGAATAAGAAAACAAACCTTTCTTATAATGACAGATTTTAGTACTTATGAATTGGACTCTTTTCAACCTAGATTTGGAGGCCATTGCCTAGGTAATTTCTTAAAAACAAAAATAATAATGCTCTTTCATGCTTAAGTACCTAAAATTTTTAATAATTGTTTGAATTGATTCCTCCTTTTTGTCATTCTATAATTTCATTTCATTCTGCTTTCCTGCCTTCAATGGGAAGGAATAATGGAAAGACACAGCAGCAATGACCTGAGTCTAGGAACTAAATGAGTGCTGCAGATTATGCAAATGAAGCAAGCATCTTCAGTCTGGAGGAAGTTCCACACAGCATAGCCATAACAGAAACGCTTCTCAGGGTCCCAAGAATGGATCAGCTCATATTCATTTCACACCAGTGTTCGTTGTAAAATAGTATCTTCTTGGTTTCTAAAACTGGAGTTGAGGAATAAATATCCCAGTAGCCTGCATTGTGAAACCAACTAGCAGCCCACACAAAGGAGCAGCTCTCTCTCTCTCTTGCTGTTTTCGCACCCATCACCAGTTCCTTGGAGCTCATCAAATCAGAGGGAAAGAAAAAAACAGAAGCAATGCAAGAAAGAGGAAGTGACGGAAAAGCAGACAGAGAAAGAAAAGTGCCCAAAAGGAGCTAGCGAGAAAATGAAGGGAAAGTGAGATCCGGGAAGATGGAGGGGAGCGACCCACGGAGCTGTAGAAACTGGCCACATAAATAGTCATGAAATGAAAAGTTTCAAATTTGTATTGAAGTTTGAAAAAAAAAAACTACTTAGAGAAAGGCCAACAGGCCAGACTAAATAATCCTCGACTTACCGTCCAATTCTGAATCCCATATTAACTGCCGAGATTTTAATGTAAATATGCCATTACACTGTCATTACAGTGATCAGGCTTCATGGCTCACAGGTCACATCTCAGCCACTGTTAATTTTGCAGGCAAAAGCTTTTTTTCTCTTGAAATGTTAATAACTTTCTATTAGTTAATGTAGCGTGACTAAAATTCAGATTAGATATAATTCATTTTAATATCTGTGACTGGCTATCCTGATCATTTAGCAATGGTTTCCAGCTGAATACAAGATGCTAAATTGGACTCATTTGCATAGCCCTGTTAAAGCAGTGCCATTCTAGAAATGTCGGCATCTTCAAATTAATTTAAAAGATTTTTTTTTCTTACTGGTTTTGCTACTAGGATAAAAATCTTTGGTTGGCGACTAATTGAAGTGACTACGAGCTGAGTATATGAGTATACATCTCTTTCTCTACCACCCCCTCCTCCAGCCCCAAAGGAAAACTAGAAATCAAAACACCAGTCAGGAGTAGCAATTGGAGAGAACCTCAGAACATAGGGAGGGCCCAGACCAGTATCTCTAAGTCATTATAAGAATCTAAGCTATTCTTGGTTAGAGTAACCCCAAGATATTTTATGGTGTTTGTGGCTATCGTGAAAGGTGATGTTTCTCTGATTTCCCTCTCCATTTCTTTATCCTTTGTGTATAGGAGTGCCACTGATTTTTTGGAGTTGATCTTGTATCCTGCCACGTTACTAAAGGTGTTTATCAGCTGTAGGAGTTCTTTGGTAGAGTTTTTGGGGTCGCTTATGTACACTATCATATCGTCAGCAAATAACGAAAGTTTAACTTCATCCTTTCCAATTCGAATCCCCTTGATCCCCTTATGTTGTCTTATTGCTATTGCTAGAACTTCAAGCACTATATTGAAGAGGTATGGAGAGAGTGGACAGCCTTGACGTGTTCCTGATTTTAGTGGAAAGGCTTTGAGTTTCTCTCCATTCAATTTGATGTTAGCTGTCGGCTTGCTGTATATTGCTTTTATTATATTTAGGTATGATCCTTGTATCCGCAGTCTCTCCAACACCTTTATCATAAATGGGTGTTGAATTTTGTCAAACGCTTTTTCAGCATCCAATGAAATGATCATATGATTTTTTTCTTTCAGTTTATTTATATGATGGATTACATTGATAGATTTGCGTATGTTGAACCATCCCTGCATCTCTGGGATGAAGCCTACTTGATCATAATGGATGATTTTTCTAATGTGTTCTTGGATTCGGTTTGCCAGTATTTTATTGAGAATTTTCGCATCGATGTTCATGAGTGAGATTGGCCTGTAATTCTCTTTCTTGGTTGTGTCTTTGTGTGGTTTTGGTATTAGGGTAACTGTAGCTTCATAAAAGGAGTTTGGCAGTGACTTTTCTTTTTCTATATTGTGGAATACATTAAGGAGTATAGGTATTAGCTCTTCCTGGAAGTTCTGGTAGAATTCTGCATTGAAACCATCTGGTCCAAAGAGGAATATGGTATGTATTCACTCATAAGTGGATTCTAACCATAGTTAAAGGTCTTTGAGCCTATTATTCGTGATCCTAGAGAAGCTAAATAAGAAGACGAACCTGATGAAGATTTTTTAGCTATCCGCCAGGAGGTAGGAAATAGTCAAGAGTCCCAGGTAACCTTGGGTGCATGGGGGGGGTGGGAGGGTTGTTGGAAGGGGAGAGGGTTAGAGAGAAGGGAGTAGGGGAGGAATGGAGAAAGCTCTGTTGACCGGGATGGGGGGAAGGGAGGAAGGATGAATGTGGGATCAGGGAAGAATATATTTCAACTAAGGGAGTCATATTAGAGTTTACAGGAAACTTGATTATATATGGGATCCCAGGTCCAAGGAGAGATCCCCAGATTGTTCTCTGGACAGAGGAGGGGGTGCCTGAACCGGCCTTGGCCCATGACCATACTGATGAATATTTTGCTTATCACCATAGATCCCTCATCTGGCGTTGGATGACGATACAGATGGAGGCCCGTGTTGGAGCACGGAACTGAGCCCCCCAAGATCCAAATGGAAGGAAGAAAATGACGAAGGACTGCGAGGGATACTATCACCCACTGATACAAGAGGTCGGATCTAATGAGAGTTTACCAAGGCCAGATGGACCGTGACTGAACGAGCATGTGATCCAACCAGATTCTCTGAATGTGGCCGGATTTTCTGAATGTGGCTGGCCTGCAGTCTTACTGAGAAGCCATTGACAATGACACTGGGACTGGTTTCCTCTGCATATACTGGATTTTTGGGATCCAGTCTGTTTGGATGCTCACCTTCCTGGACCTGGAGGGAGGGGGGAGGAACTTGGACTTCCCACAGGGCAGGAGACCCTGACTGCCCTTGGGGACAAAGAGGGAGGAGAAGAGGGAGGGGGGGAGTGGGAGGGCGTTGGGAGGAGGGGCGTAAATGGAAACTCTTTATAATTTAATAAAATTACTTTAAAAAAAAAAGAATCTAAGCTATTGACAGGGTCTCTATCAAACAGATAGTAAGCTCCTTAGTTCTACTTTCGCGGATCCAGTCTTAACTGTCTGCACCAGGTACATTCATTGCGTTACTGCCTGTCCGGTGCATGGCATCTACTCTGTTGAACTAGATAGAGTCAGGGTGCTTGCCAAGCAAGCTTTTGATAGGGAAGAAAGCATGGGTCTTCTAGTCACATCATCCCCCACTGCTCTTCCCTCTTGTTGCATATGTAACACCCAGTAATGAGAAGGGAAAAATACAGAGCATGGATTTTGGCGACCGAGAGCCACCAGACTTCGGAAAGGTGAAAGCTCTTAGGCAAACGCCCACAAACCATTTGGCGACTGTGGACCTGTGCACCTGTGGACGGCAGCAAGGTTCTTGAAGTGTAATTTGATTTTCTTTTTTAAGCTTTCATATTGAAGATTAAAATTTTCAGTTTAATCAAAGTGATTTAAACTTGTTCTGTTATAGGCACAGTGTGAATGATAAGTAAACATCACACACACACACACACACACACACACACACATATATATAATGTATGTATGTAAAAAATAGCTAGGGAAAAGGCTCCATTTGGACACATTAAAATGTTTCTGAAAAAGTTAAAATGCACACAAACTTTATGTCTTTTGTTTTGGTTCACTAAGTAAATAAAGTGCATATAATAATTAATTATTCATATGTAAAGATATTGGACTTTGGGACTTTTTCTGACAGAGACTCACTGTGTAGCTGTGAGACTTGTTAGTAGACTAGGCTGGTCCTGAACTCACAGAGATCCACCTACTTCTGTTTTCCAAGTGCTGGATGGGATTAAAGGCATACCCTAACATGCCTGGCAGGAATTCATTTTTATAAGAGAATTTTTAAAAATAAATTTTAGGAGAAAAGGCATAATAATCCTTACCCCAAAACAATAAGCCCTTTTTCTTCTTCTGGATTCTGTAGAAGAACAGAGTCCATAGGATCAATATACAAATTAGGTGGGGTTTCATTAGATCACTTTACAGACTGAGATCTGGGTAGTGCATTCACGACTACCTTCCCACTGGAGAGGTTTAGAGTCATTCAATGCACAAGACTCCATGCCTCCGATGTTCCAATGTGGGGCTGAAGGCCTGGAGGCTTCCTAGAGAGCCAATGGTCTTCCATCCATGTTTTAAATCCAAAGAACCCGGGTTCTAATATCAGTGATGGATGGCAGCCTGAGTATCAGTAGCAGCACCAGGAAGAGCGGCAGGTTAGACATGCCCCTGCTCCCTGAAGGACCTAGTGACAAGTAGGAGAATGGCCAAAGCTTTACCCTTGGCACTCCTTGTATCTGGGCCTGCTGTTTTAACAGCATGTAAACGTTGATGGTGTGCCCAGGGACTTGCTGTATGGGTGACTCTAGAGCCAGTTATATTGTCAATTAATATTAGCTGTCACAAGTCCATCCCTTGTCAACTTGACACCCAAACACATTTCCTTCTGTCATGCCTAATTTCTAAATGAAGAGAATAGCAAGGAAAAGACACAATCTTGTCTAACATAACTATCCCACGTAGAAAACAAACAAACAAACAACAAGAACAAAAAAAAATCCACTGCACAATTCTTATACAAGTTAGGCAGCAAAATACCCCAAGGAATGCTTAGTCTTTTCATATCCTATAACGTAAATATGAAAGCATAGATTTGTATACTTATCTGGTGAAAATTGTTTTTGCTGATACTGCATGACTTATACACTTATAAGGAGGGAATATACAAATTTCTGCTTACCATATGGACATATGTGCATAAAGGTCTTTAACAAAATAGGACCCAAATAATTGTGCCGTTTCTAGACCTGGTTTCTGTGAGCCACGGCCACATTCTTCTGTAATGCTCACCCACTAACTCGTTTCTTCAATGCTTGCTCTTCCTACCCTAGCATCTAATATCACATACAATTCCCAAGCTAGCAGAGTTCTCCTCCCCCTGTCTGCGGCAAACAGAGGCAGCCTGAAGGCCAGGACACACGCTGAGTACTATAGACTATCCAGGATAAGTACAAACCACTCGCTCCCCTTCCTTAGAGACTGTTTGAAGAGATTCTCCCTGTGGGCCTGAGCTCCCATTCCGTAGAGAACTGTATGAGGATAGTCTCACTGTGGGCCTGAACTCTTCTCAAAGTCCTTATCATGCAGCCAGTCTATGAGACCAACAACCCTTTCAATAAAGGCTTACCTATAAAGACAATCAGGCTTATGTCCCCTTGACCACTAAACTGGAAAACTTTCCATTTCTGTGACTGACCATACGACTTTAGCTTGATTTTTATATACTAGTCATTCTGTATTCTCTTCACCATTAGCAAGTGCCTAGGCAGTTCTGGTTTTTTTCCTAGGAACCATGACCCTCACTTTCATTCCTACAGGATCTGGACGGTTCATCATCCTGCCTGAATTGGCGTACTGCAACTTCCTACTGACCTTAAATATCTAACATGGTAACACTAAAAGGTACCTAAAAGATTTCCTAGAGTTCAGATATACCTTTCCTTACCTATGTTGTGGGGCAATAGTGCAACTGATCTTGAGTTCCTAGTTATTTTGTAATAAAAACAAATAATTAGCTAATAACTTTACCTTATCACTGAGATGATGTACCCACTGATCTGTCTCCTCTTCACAACAATCAAACTTCACAAAGAAGGAACATATCTGTAGGTACACAGGTTCCCCATTTTTCCGAGGCGCTATTCAGGGCTGTTCTGCTTCCTGGTTCCACTGCATCAGCTTGAGGGTATAGCATAGAACTGCCCTCTCTTGTTATGTTAATTTCACCTACGGCCCAAGGGTGTAGCTTAGAGAGAACTCTCCCTCTACTGTCATGGTAATTCCACCTGCAAGCAAGGTTCTCGCCCGCAGGCAAGGTTCCCGGGTCAGCTTTTCTCTGAGCCTGAACACGCCCACCTGGCTTCCTCTTTTCTCTGTTCAGCTGCTCTCTGACCTTGGGTGCGGCCCCCTGACTTTTCTCTTTCCTTGTTCCTGATGGGGGGCTGGTGTCTTTCTGCCCCACAGTATATATACCCGACTTATGCTTAATAAAGCTGCCATTTGCCACTTGCTCCTTGGCAGATGAGCCCGGTCTCTTTGTGTGTGTGTCATGTGTTCAAACCCTTAGGACAGCCGTCCGTTCTCGTGGGCTCGAGTCAGGAAAAGCGCGCGCCTGATTCGAGGTTCGGGTGTCCACAGAAAAGTGCGGAAGCTTACACATATCTAGCCTCCTTCTTTCTCTTAAATTCTAAATGAACTCTCTACTTTCACCCATAGAAACTTCTCAGTCTTTATAGATTGTTGTGTTTCCATTGGAACACCAGTCTCCAGTCCAAGACATTCAGGTACACGTTCATTTTTGTTTAAGGTAACAATTGCATATAATGGCTTTAGTATACTGAGAGGGTATCACAACTATTTGTGTTAATTTGTGGGTTTTGGTTATAATAAAAATATGACAAAGCAATTTAATTCAAGGAAAAATAAAGCATTTTACTTAGAAGCAAAGCTTCTCCTGGTGGGAAGGTACTGAGGGAGGAGAATTTGGTAGCCAGGAAGAAGGGCGAAGACCGTAAAGGACTAAGTCAAGATGTGGTCTTTAGAGAGTAGACCCTGTAAACTGCTTTCTCCAGGGCCTGGACTTCCACAGTCTCTACCACATCAAAGTGGCCTGCCCAAATCTGAAAATCCTTCTTCAGATTAGAAATCTCATATTTGGTTTACCTCTGCTTACACTCTCACAGACAAACCCACAAATTTGCCTCACTAACCAGTAAAACATCATTAAAACCAGTCATGCTGACAATAACTTCCAGACTTGGTGGGGAAAACCTTGGTGTAGATTTCAAATTTTAACACACATACATACACACCTGTAGATTTTGAAATGGCATCATCCCCTTCCTTAGACATCTTACCCAATACTATCAGCTCCACTGACATTTTCCATGTCTATGGACTAAATCTGGTCCTCTCTCTGGAACATCTCAGCTACGTATCTAGTTGTCTACTGGATATGTCTAGTTTCACTGGATTGTACGCAGTTAGCCTAAAAGCAATAACATGCAAACTGTTTTATTTTCTGCATGCACAATAACTATGTTCATATTTATAACATTGATTATAATTTTGTGTTCAGAATGCCAGGTTCATGCTAGAGTTGGCATGTCCAATTGATCATAACATGGTATATATCATATATGGATATGGATATGGAAGACATCACAATATCTTCTTATACACTTGTAATTTAAATGAGTCTTTCCATATTAATATAATATATATTATACATGTTAATATTTTGTTTATTTTTGACACTTTTCCAGACAGTTTTGGTTTTGACACAGTTACTCATTTTAGCCTGGTTCCAAACTACCCAAGGATCACCTTGAACTTCTGATCCTCTTGATATCAAATCCTTCCTGGGTTCTTGGATGACAGCCATGCAACAGTACATCCAGTTCACACGGTGTCCATGGCCAAATCCTGGAGTTTTTGCATGCTAAGCAAGCACTATGTCAACTGAGTGATATACCCTCTCCTTAAGTTAGAATTTTCTTATTTCTGGCTGGCACTAAATTTTCCCTCCCAGTCCACTCGGTGAAAATTTATCTTCACATCCAGGACTGCATTTCCACTGTGAAAACCTCATTTCTGCCTGTATTAAGGAATGTTCTCTGGAGGAACAGAACCTACAGAACATAAACATTACCAAAGGAGATTTATGAGATTGACTTACAAAATAGGGACTGGTTAGATCAACAATGGCTATCTGTGTACTCGAGAAGCAGAGAAGCAAGTAGTTGCTCAGTCCATAAAATTGGATGCCTCAACAGCCTCAACCCAGGGCTAAATGCGTGAAAAATCTCTTCAGAGTTGCTGGCATTGAGTCCATGTGGGAAGCATGAAGTTTTCTATCAGCAGAGGATGAGTCAGAGGTGACACACGCTGACTCGGGAAGAAGGGAAGGTAAGCAGGTACATCCATTGCTTTTGCCTCTGACCCATTCAGAACTGGACCATGTACTGGACGATGTCCACTGGAAGGCTGGTCTTTCATACCACAATTAACCCCCTCTTGAAACACCTTCATAGACATGCCAAGAATCATGTATTTTAGGTGATTTTTAAGCCCCTAAATTTTATAATCCAGTCAAACACTGCACTCCCCGTTAAGAATCTTTCAAAACTTTCCCATGACTGTTTCAGATGCCTGATGCGTGTTGCTTCTGAGGACTGACCTATGATCAACACTCCAGACTTATCCCATGCATTTGTGATGCAATTTGTGTATCCTGCACCTCTGCTTGAACTAATTAAATATTCACATTTACTGGAGGAAATCATGCTTCTCATTTCTCCCACACCTTTGTTTGGATATTTTCCCTCTCTTTTCACTCTCCTTTTAGCCCTGTCTATCCAGGACAGTACTGTTCTTTCTTTATGACTCAGCATATCTGTGGTCTTCTCTGACAACTTCCCCTTGATCTCTCAGGCTTTATGATAGCATGAAATATAGGATAGCAGGACACATCTGGACTACTCTCTCTCTCTTTATCTATCGTCATCTGTCAATCACACTAGACTACCAACTACTTATCATCTATCTATCTAGCCAATAGGCAGGATTGGTATACAGTAGACCTGATGATAGAATTATTTGCTGAATTACTGAATGAATACTGAGTCTAGCCAATAGGCAGGACTGGTATACAGTAGACCTGATGATAGAATTATTTGCTGAATTACTGAATGAATGCTGAGTAAACCTTTCTGTCATGCAATATCTAACCCTTGTGAAACCAATTCCAAGTTCATTTTGCTTCTCTGAAGTTTCATCATACCAAAAAATTCTTACTTGAACTTTGACCATGAAATCTCCAAGGGGGGAAAAATACTTTGAAAAGTGACATTTTATGTTACTTCTGGTATTTTTGTTTCATCATGGTTTTCTTAATACTTCTGGGAATTTAACTTACTTACATACTGATTTTTAAATTTCAGAATTATTTGTGAATTTAAAAGATAACTTTTGTGCGTAATGCTACTGGGTGTTTCCGAATGCCTCACCTTGGATCTTTCAGCTGTTCTAATTTGTTATTGGGTATTTCTATTTAGAATAAAGTTGCTAATTACTCTACTAAGAATAATTAAGTTGAAAAGGATCTTATATTTATCAAATTTTTGTCTATTTTTCAGGAGAGAAAATTATATTTCAGCATATTTTATTATTTAAAAATATTGTAAAAAACAACAGTTTTGAGAAGATTTAGATATCTTTACTCTTTTATGCTCAAAGGACACTGTCCCTTAGAGAAAATTGATCACTCAGTTTCCAAATCCTTCAATAACAAGATACTAAAACTTCTTTTTCATTTATTAGTTCAGGGTTACCTTGCTTCAGGATACCCAGGCAGGCATATGAATAAAATATTATTCAATCTGGTGAAGCAGATGAAAAGGTAAGACCATAACTCTATCTGACCTAAGAAAAGCAATCTGAAATTAATAGGTGTTCATTAAAAACAACCTGCAAAGAACTGGGACTGTAACTCAGAGGAAGAGCACTGTGCCAAGAATACTCTACGATCTACCCTCAGCCCTAGCAAATCCAGCCAACCAGTGGACACCCTTCTCAATGGAAAAATACTCTAAACCCAAAAGCAGAACACTAGACAAGTAACCTTCAGTCCTGTCTTCCTGTCATGTATGCACACTGCCTGTTTTCATAAGGAATATGTCTTCTACTTTCAGAGTTAGGGATGACCAATTAACAGGTCAAATCATCTGGTCCCTTTCATGGTTATCTTATTGGGTCCCTTGCTTTGTTTTATTTTTGTCCTTTTACATCACTTAAATATTAAAATACAAGTACAACCATAAGTATCTCTAATAAAATATTATTTTGTTCATATTTTAAACTATTCTATGCTGTGGGGCAATGGTCTTGTATTATTTTAATAAAACACTGATTAGCCAATAGCCAGGCAGAGAGTATAGGCAGGACAACAAGAACAGGAGCATTCTGGGAAGAAGAAAGTCTAGTCTGCAGGCATCATCACCCAGACACAGAAGAAGCAAGATAAGAATGCCTCGCTGATAAAAGGTACCAAGCCACATGGCTAACAAAGTCAAGAATTATGAGCTAATATAAGTTATAAGAGTTAATAAAAAGCCTGAGTTAATAGGCCAACCAGTTTATAATTAGTGTAGACCTCTGGTGTTTCTTTTGGATTGAATGGTTGCAGGACTGGGCAGGACAGAAACCTTTGTCAACAACTCTGGGTTAAGAATGCATTAGTTTCTATCTCCTACAGACAGCCACTTTCATACTTTTAATTTGTTTTTCTTCATCTTAAAATATGAATAACATTTAAAGCATTGGCATGATGCAGTTACAATAATAGAAGTATCAGAATCACAATGAAACAATATTCCAAAATGTGTCAGAACAGATATCTCAGGAGAGGGAGTGTTGGCACACCAAATATTGTGAAAATGATGACAATTTATTATTTGAATGTGCTGATGGTAACAAAAATGTCTACATTTACAAATCTGTATAATTTTTGTAAACTAAACATACATCTGTAAATAAGTACATAAGAATGATCAATTGATTAGGCAGGATAAGTGATACCTTTCAATGAGAAGATAAATAGAATGTGTTGAGTGTGTGGTGGCACTTTCTATCCAAGTGGAAATTCCTTTTTAGCATAGTCAGGCATTTGGAAGTACCATGATAAAACATATGGCACAAGAAAATAATTAGGTCAAACTGTATGTTTAATATAAGATACTGAGCTGAATTTGGCCATTCAGAATCAGAAAAGATTTTTTTAAAAGAAAAATAGGCTGTGTAAGCCTATGTAAGCACACCGTGTTTAGAGAAGGTATTCATTGACTATAGTTGATGTGACATCCTTTTTTCTTTCTTCTGCTTTTCCCTCCCTACTTCCTTCCATCCATTTCTCCCTACCTCCTGTCACTCTTCCCCTTCTGCTTTTCTTCTCTTCTTTCCAATCTCTTTCCTTTTTCTTTTCCTTGTTTATGACGTATCTATTTGCTTTTAAATAATCTGCATAGAAAATAATCACAATAATTTAGTTCTAGAGTAAAAAGAACTCATTGCAGAAGGTCATTAAATATTTTTCTTTTACATAAATTATTTTAAGCCTTCATGATAAAACAGAGAATGTCTGTAAAAGAAAGTGCAAGATTGTACTCTGGGCAGCAGAGGAGAGGGTGCCTGATCTGGCCTTGGCCCATAACCATACTGATGAATATTTTGCATATCACCACAGAACCTTCATATGGCGATGGATGGAGATAGAGACAGAGACACATATTCGAACACTGGACTTAACTCCCTAGGCCTAAATGAGAAGCAGAGGGAGGGAGATCGTGAGCAAGGAAAGCAAAATCAGAGGGCCTTCATCTGACGATGGATGGAGATAGAGACGGAGACCCACATTGGAGCATTGGAAGTCAGGACCGTGAAGGGTGCGTTCACCCACTAATACAAGGGGACTGATCGAATGAGAGCTCACCAAGGCCAGCTGGACTGGGACTGAACGAGCATGTGATCAAACCGGACTCTCTGAATGTGGTTGACATGGGAGCTGACTGAGCCCCCAAGGTCCAAATGAAGACTGAGAAGCCGTTGACAATGGCACTGGGTCTTGTTTCGTTTGCATGGACTGGCTTTTTGGGATCCTGGCCTGTTTGGATGCTCACCTTCCTGGACCTGGAGGGAGGGGGAAGGAACTTGGATTTCCCACAGGGCAGGAAACCCTGACTGCTCTTGGGAATGGTGAGGGAGGAGGAGAGGCAGTGGGGGGAGTGGGGGGAGTGGGGGGAGCGGGAGGGTATTGGGAGGAGGGGAGGAAGTGGAAAGAGTGTTTTTGGATACTTGAATAAACAAGTCTAACGGAAAAAAAAAGATTCCCCAGATAACTTTAAGAAATAAATAATCCACAGTACTACAAAGTGTTTTATTTCTTATGTGATAAATCTTACAAAAATGAGTTACCTATAATTCGAAGGAGATTAAGTTATTCGTGACAATACTCAGCACAAGGTCCACAGAGGCTATGAATCTTTCCCATATTTAAGCTGAAAAAAAAATCTGTCAATTCATACCTCTCCTGTTAGCATGTTTTGTTGGAAGCACAAAAAGAGAAGGAGAAACAATGAGAAATTTCTTTCACACTTTACCTTTAAGTGAGAAAACACATTTGCCTACTGGCTAATAAGATCAAACATCTCTTTTAAGTGGTACATTTAACATGGTTTTCTTTGCTACCCAAAATAAAAAAGCTCTAGAATTTATAAGGAAGAAAAGATAGGACAATTGTGAATCTCAAAATTTCAAATCTTAAAAGTTTGAACACTGAAAGTAAGCTTGATGGTTGAGCAAAAATATCTTCACTAAGACCAGCAGAACTAGGCTGTGTGTGACCAGAGGTAGAAGAGGACAGAGCACAGGGAAGGCACAACAAAACAAGTGGAAGAAAAGGGTCAACAGCAGCACCTTCACCAGTCAAATGCTACTCAATGTTAGTTTACATAATGACATGACTTTTTCTGGCATTACTGCTTAGCTTGCATTAGAGCCAACTCCTTAATATTGTCACTTACTCATACATATGCATTTTTCATAATAGGGAAAGAATGATTTCGAAAACAGAATGAAAATGAGATTAAAAGTCAGTTGATGACTTCTGACTCTCCTTAGAATGAAGAAAATTTCCTTTACATTACCTTCTTCCCGCTCCAATGTCACTGAACCTTTTCTTCTTCCGTAGCTAGTTATTCTTAGATACCTTCAGGATCTTCGGCAAACTCAAAGTCAAGCATTTCTCTTTTCACAGGCATTCTGCATCCTGTGTCTGGAATACTTTGATTAGTTATTTTTGTTTTATTCTTATTGTTAGTAACCACCACAGCTCCTCTTTATTCTTTCAGAGAACTCAGGTAGGTTATGAAACTTTATGAATTATTCTTGCACCCTAATATCTACCTTATGACATAAGTCAAAGCATATTTGTTGTTTAACTTGGCCACAGTGTCTGTGATTTAATCTAACACTATTTCAGCCAGCAATTGTGTGTCCACCTTCACCAGCCTTCTTCTCCCAGCTCTCCAGCTGCTCAGGTAACAGCCTGGCAGAAACTCTGTTCCCATAGGCACGAGCCTTGTTGCTGACACTAAAGATATCTTTGACAAAATATCTATGATTGTATTTATGAATAAAACCCAAGACTCAAAGGTTGGGGTGAAAACCTATGTGCTAAGAGAGGCTGAGATGCAACTAACTAACACCTTCTCCTTGCTGGCATCTCTGAAAGACCTTGCTTCTGCTCTGGTGAGCCAGGAAAAAATAACACAGCAATTCCTACAATTTTCTGTGTCTCACTATCTCTTCTGGATGCCCCCTGAGGTTTTGTGATTACTCTTTATCCACTTGCTGCTTACACAGCCTCCTGATCCAAAATTAATTTTATTTAATCAATGATGTCCTCTAACATTTCTCATTTTGTATAAATATAAAGGAATAGTTTTAACTCTACAATAGTAAAACTATACAGAATAAGAACAATTATGAAGTAAGAATGGCATTTACAATGTTTTGCAAATTCAGAGAAACTATTATCTATCCTAACTTGTAGAGTCCAAAATTTGTTATTAAATTTACTTTTCATTTTAGCTTGTATTATCAATCTAAATCTATATTTTTAGACTTCCAAAACATTTTCTTAGATAAATAATTTAAGCATTTATGTTTATCAAAGTTATTTAATTTATATCTCCTTTGTGAGTTTCTATTTTTAAATTTGGAAACAAGGAAAACATAACTCGTCATCTTCAACTTCATCAGATACCTGAGAAGGATATAATATTACCTGAGTAAACAAGAATTATATGGCAAACACTTCCAAACTATAGAAATGACAAAGTAGTATTCTTCTGCAGTGTTGGGGTGTCCATCTTTGGCCTGCAGGCCTAGCGTATCTGACAGACTTTCCTGTGAAGCAAGAATTTTGAAGAACTCTCCTACCTTGTCTTGACAAAGTTCATCAATTGTCTTCTTTTGGACCTTTTGTCCAGTATGTACAGTATCCTATGAGCAGTTGAGGCAAGGACAGTTTCTTACCCAATGACTCACTTTGCCTCAACCAAAGCAACACCGTATGGAGGTTCTTCAATGCACATCATCTTTTTTTGTGGTAAACTGGTGCTGCCAGGATCTGATAGGACTCATTGTCATGAAAAGTCTTAGGTTACTAAAAATCTTAAATGTCATATTCTGCAAGTCTCTGAAATATTTGAAGACCACCTGTCTGTCTAAAATACATGTCTCTGTTTACCCTTAAAAACATACCTAACATAATCACAAGTTTAATTATTATAGATGACTAACTACTAATTGTACTGTAGGATTGTGGGGCATACCTGTAATATTTTTTTTACGTTATTATGTCCAAAATGGTTTCATTTTCCAAGGGACATATTATGGAACATTATCAGTCTTAATTTGTACAGGTATCCCCATAGTGGCCATAACTTCTAATAAATGTATAATTATATATCAGCATTTTTAGAACTCAAAGCAGTTGCCCATTGAAATCCTGAAACTGTATCTATTGCATAGTGCACAAATATTAATTTTCCTAACTCTGCAAAATAAAATGTATCCATTTGGCAAATTTCATTTCTTTGAGTACCTTTTGGGTTACTTCCTTCAACTAATGGGGTTCGATTATACAAAGAACAAGTAGAACATTTTCTTACAATTTCCTTGGCTTGTTGCCAATTGATAGAAAAAAATCTTTCTTCGGAAATTTCCTGTTACATGATGTTTCTTATGAAATTCTGAGGCTTTTAACACATTTCCTACCAATAGCTGATCAATTTTATCATTATCCTATACTAGAGGGCCTGATAGATCTGTATAGCATCTAATATGTGTTATATACAAAGGATAATTTCTATTTCTGATTACCTGTTGTAGTTGAATAAATAATAGTTAATTCAGAATGATCTGGACTAAGTCTAGAAATTTCAACATGTAAAATAAAACTCCTTCCTCATATTGAGAGTCACTAACTATACTATGAGGTTCTAAAAAAATCTATTAATACCTTGATAATAGCATATTATCTGATTTTTATACTGAATAATAAGAGTTTTGGATCACTTTTTAAAAAATTTCCCTGACTTATAACCTGCATTTCCTGCTTTAGTTGCATCAATATAGAAGGTAGGGGCTCCATAAATTGGTATCCCCTTCATTATATGACTGGGAATCCAATTAGCTCATTTTGGAAAACGATGTCTCTTGTTTTAGAATATTTGTTGCTAATATCTTCCAAGAAATTATTGTAAACTTTTTTTCAGTGTTCATTTTCTTTCCATAATAAGGTAATTTCAGCATTGGTAAAAGGTACCCAATCTACCAGGTCTATTCCTGCTAATTGATGAAGTCTCAATTTTCCCTTCAGAATCAATTCAGAAATGCTTTCTATATATGTTTTTAGTTTTTTTCTGTTTGTGAAGTACCATTCTAAGATATTATCTTCTCTTTGCATACGAATTTATGTAGGAGAATGAGTAGAAGGTAAAATATCCAGAATCTAGTCAAGTACTAGATCTAAGCAATCTGCATATATATCCTATAATTTCTTTTCTACCAGAATCAATTCTCTCTCAGGCACAGCTAATAGTTTTCCTGGTCTATTAAAGTCCTTATCTAAAGTTTGAAATAAATTACTTAATGCTTTAGCTGTTAATCCAATTGTGAGCCATAGCTAGTTAATACCTTTCAACACTTTAAAAAAATCATTAGGAGTTTATAATTGATCTCTCCTGATTTAAACTTTCTGTTACTAATTTTTAAAACCTATCATATCTTAAATAATTAATAGAGTATTCTATGACTGTTATTTTCATGAGCAAATTGTAATCACCAACAAGGCAAAATTCTTGTTACCTCATCAAACATTTTTTTTCTAAAGCATCTGCATCTGAATCAGCCAATAAGATGGCAAATTAAACATAAAGGAAATTATTTATGAATTAATTCTAATGTTTGTTGTAGAAAATATTGATATAAGGTGGGGCTACTTAATATTCCTTGGGGAATAATCTTCCAGTGGTACCTCTGAATAGGTTGAGAATTATAAGTAGGCACTGTGAAGGCAAAGTTTTCTTTATCCATTTTTTATAAAGGTATAATTTGAAAAGTAGTCTTTTAAATCAATCACTATAATAGACCATCTAAAGATAAAAAGAAGGCAAAGGAATCCCATACTGAAAAAAGTCTATTGATTTAGTCACCTGGCTTATGGCTCTTAAAAACTGTGAACATTCTCCATTTTCCATAACAAATATAGGAGAATTTCAAGAAATGGTTTATTCAATTTGTTGTACATTTAACTGCTCCTGTAACAGCTGTTCTAATATCTATAAATTTTCCAATATTAAAGGCCATTACTTCACCCACACATGTTTGTCAGCATTTTAAAGGTAGGGATATTGGTGTCTTTGAAAGATCAACAGCTATTGTGCCCTGCTTATGTACAATCTGAACAACCAGTGACTATTCTCTATAATACCTTTTAATATATTTTCATCACCATACATCAGTTTATGATTTGTTTCTGAGCTAGGAGGAATTTTATTTTGTTTTTCATTGCTGAAATAAATTATATCTCCATAAATTCATGATTATGGTAGTCATATATGGTCTAATTTTCTTATTTGTCTTTCTGGACCTATACACTCAATCCATCTTTCATTTTGTTTTACCTGAGATAAAATTTCAATCCTTAGACACTGAACATTTACCTCCTAAAGAGGCTGATTTGGATATCAAGATTTTGCTTAAATTATTGTTACATCTGCACCTACTAAACCCTCAATTTCAATGTCATTTATTTATATTTTAGCTTTGATCTATTTTATATCTTTGTTCTAGAGATGATCTTTCATCATTTAACAAAGTTTGTCAAAATGCTTTTTTATGGTCTCTCCTGAAAACTGTTTTATCTACTGAAGCTATATTGTCATCCTGAGCAGGATGGTTTCTAACAACAGGCATTAAGTCTTTTAATTTGTATGTACAAGGGTTCACCCAATTTTTACAGGGAGTAGAGTGAAGCAAATTTGACATTGGGGCCTGTGAGAGGCTCCCTAAAGCATTTTCCAATGGCAAAAAGTTATCTTGCCCATCCCAGTATGAGTATGTTGATCTGCATTTATTAGTCCAATGCAGCCTTTGCCATACCTTCTGCATACTCCAGAAAGCTAGGGCCTACAGTTTTAATTATCTCTAGAAAAACACTGTTTCTAGGAACACCTTGCCTACAATCTTTCTTCAGGTGAGCTAGTTTACCATAATTAAATTATCTGGCCATTTGAGTTTTCTTACAATTTTTAGAAATTACTTCACCTATTCAAGTATCATAAGTGTGAGATCCATTATAAGTTGTATTTTGGGTCCATTTATCAATGGGTGCTGATGTTACCTTTAAAGACCTAATAATCATTTTGATTTAGCATTTTCAAAAGCCAAAGATTCAATTAATATTTGTCTAACATATGGATCTGATATCATTCTGTTTACAGCTGAGGTTTTAAGTCTTTGCAAAAAATTAGTTAAGGCTTATTTTGAGCCTTGTTTAATTTTAATAAATAACTCAGTCCTCTTTGCTAATACCCCAATCCTTTCCTAAGATCATATTTTCAAAGCTCTTATATGACAGAGTCAAGGTGTTATCAAACATAGATTGTCTTTGCAAATCATCATACTAATTCTCACTGAGAAGCTGATTTTAGGAAATTTTATGACCAGCAGCCCATTGTTCTAGGACCCTAGCATCCTCTGTCCACCATGTTCTCCATCATAACTGATTTAGTTACAGAAGTAACTAAATCTTTCCAGTCTTATGGAATAATTATGTTCCTAGTGGCTCATGATTTTAACATCTGTCTCAGAGAGGGTAAATGCCTACCATATGAAGTTATTGCTTCCTTAAATCTCTTCAAATCTAACATATCTACAGTATTTCAATAATCTTCTGATTGGGGTGCCTATCATCTGGTGATAACTCTTGTATGGTAATTGTATGAATTAAGGTTGGTGTTCTAATAATTTTAGGCCATCTCTCCTCAGTTTCCTAGCGCAATAGTGTGATAGGTTGTGCTCTAAATTCCTCAGTCTGTGTCTGAGTATTTTTCTAATTTTTATTAGTAGGTCCTTCTAAATCTTGTATCTTATCAAAAGTAAGTCTTTCTAAAGTTTGCATATTATCAGTCAAATTATCATATTTGGCATAGTTATTAAACCACTTTTTAAGAACAAAATATTAATTACCAAACTAATAGTAATTACAATCAATATTATTTCAATACAAGCTAAGTCATTTATCCCTTCATTTAAATTTTTCATTTAAAAACCATTTGTAGAACCACCATATAGGGTCTGCATTGTGTTCTGCATTGTGATATTACCCATTGTTAAGTTGGGAAACAAAAAATTTCTTAAAAGAAAATTTTTCTTTTTAATATGCTTTAACTGTCCCCTTTAGGAATTCTCAGGTGTTTGACTGCTGACAATAACTGTTTGTGTTCAGTATCAATGGTAAGCTCAAGCCTCTCTTGCAATTTCCAGCACAAGCATGTATTCCAGAATCCTGGTAAGTGGCAATGACCTGCCTTGAGTGCTCACATGAAAAGGCCCATGTGGCACCTGTGGCAGGGCTGACTGGTGTGACTTCCCAGTCCTTGTGGTCATGACCCACGTTGGGCACCAAATGTTGTTTTAACTTCAGCACTGTGGCTCTGTTTTAATCTAATCCTGTTTCAGCCAGAAAGTGGGACTCCACAGTTACCGGCTTGCTTCTTGAGCAGCTGTGCAGCCATGCATACTGCAGCCTGGTGGGAATTTTGTTCTCACAGATATGGGCCCTGTTGCTGTTGTTAAGATGGTATTAACTAAATCTATCATTCTACTTATTAATTAGACTTGAGATTCAAATCCTGGGGTGAAATTCTGTGATCTCAGAGAGGCTAAGAAGTAACTAACGGTGCTCTCTCCTTGCTGACATCGCCAAAAGACTGTGATTCTGCTCTGCCAAACCTGATAAAGATGCATCGCTCTAAATCCCTCCTTACTACTCTCTCTCTCTCTCTCTCTGATACCCTCTGATGTGCTATGAATACTTTCTCTCAACTAGTTGCTAACTCAACCTTCTGACCCAAGGTTAATTTTATTTAATCAATGCAAATGCAAACTTGGGGTTCACAGTGTGATCAAATATTCCCTACGTTTACTTGTGAGATTTCCTATAATTTGCAATTTTATGTATATATAAATTCACAGACAAGTACACATGCATGTACATCTATGACATATATATGTAGATATTCATGTATTTATATATGTGTGTGACCCCATATATTTGCTAATATCTTCATAAGTATGTGGGTATATGATTTAAGAAATTGAATATCTCCAACCACATATCTATTAAGAGAAAATGAAATATCACTAAGGGGACACATTTTATACTTCATTCCTACATTTCAAGCTGGATATAAACTAAATGACAAACAGTCTCACCACTGGTGTTAACAATTAATTTTCTATTTCCTCAGTCTTCTACAAATATACATTATCTTGCTAACTCTATCAAAAAATACTACCATGACCATTCTTTGGGCTTTATACAGGAATGTACACTTGTGTGCTTAGATTTTTTCACTGATAATCTTGTGAGATTTAAAACTTTTATTGTATGTTGTAGAAACTTGATCAATTTTATTGCCATATATTTTTCCCTTAAAGTCTTATAACAATTGTATTTTATCAGACTATTCTTGATGAATAATGTGACTTGGACTTCATTACATATGACTTTTAGAGAAAACACAGATGTACAGAAGTTTTTGGAAGAACACACTTGTTGGAAACATGTGTGCACATGCTTACCTTGGAAAACATTCCCAGAAGTTCTCTCAGAAGAGTGGAGATTTTTGTTTGCATATATTTCTTATTGATATTAATGGGCCATACATTTTTTCTGCTCCTCTCTCTCCTTCTCCCCTTTACTTAATACCTCTCCCATGGTCCTCATGCTCCCAATTTACTCAAGAGACCTTGTCCTTTTCTACTTTCCATATAGATTGGATACATGTGTGTCTCTCTTATGATTCTCATTGTTATCTAAGTTCTCTGGGATTGTGAATTGTAGCCTGGTTTTCTCTGCTTTATGTCTAAAAGTCACTTATGAGTGAGTGAATATGATATTTGTCTTTCTGGGTCTGGGTTACCTCACTCAATATGATGTTTTCTAGATCCATCCATTTGCCAGCAAATTTCAAGATGTCATTATTTTTCTCTACTGTGTAGTACTTCATTGTGTAAATATGCCACATTTCCTTATCCATTCTTCAGTTGAGGGGCATTTAGGTTGTTTCCATGTTTTGGATATGACAAAAAAATATGCTATGAACTTAGTTGAGCACATGTTTTTGTGGTACTATTAGGCATCTTTTGGGTATAATCCCTAAAGTGGTATTGCTGGGTCTTGAGAAAGGTTATTTCCTAGTTTTCTGAGAAATCACCATACAGCTATCCAAAGGAGCTGTACTAGTTAGCACTCCCACGAGCAATACAGGAGTGTTCCCTTTACCTCACATCCTCTCCAGTATAAGCTGTCATTAGTGTTTTTGACCTTGGTCATTCTTACAGGTTTAAGATGGAATCTCATAGTTGTTTTGATTTCCATTTCTCTGTTGACTATGAACATTGAACATTTTCTTAAGTGCCTTTCAGTCATTTTAGATTCCTCTGTTGAGAGTTCTCTATGTAGGTTTGTACACTATGCTTTTTTGGGGATTATTTATTCTCTGGATGACCAATTTCTTGAGTACTTTGTATATTTTGTAGATCAGTCCTCTGTCTGATGTAGGGTTGGTGAAGATCTTTTCCCATTTTGTAGGCTCTCATTTTGTCTTGTTGACTGTGTCCTTTGCTTTACAGAAGTTTTTCTGTTTCAGGAGGTCCCATTTTTTTAATTGCTGCTCTCAGTGTTTGTGCTTGGGGTTATATTTAGGACGTTGTCTCCTGTGCCAACGCATTTAAGTGTACTTTCCACTTTTTTGTGTGTGTGGATCAGTGTGGTTGGCTTTATGTTGAGATCTTTTATCCATTTGGACTTGCATTTTGTGCGTTGTGATAGATATGGATCTATTTTAATTCCCTGCATGTAGACTTGTTTGTATATATTTTTTAACAAGCACTTCATAGTGTTATTTTCTTAACCTTTGATTTTCAAAGCATAACATATGTTTTTTGTTGCTTTTCAATTGCTGTGAAGAGACGTTATAACCAAGGGAACCTATAAAAGAAAGTATTTAATTTGGGACTCATGATTGCCAGGCAGATATGGTGCTGGAGCAGAGGCTGAGAGCTTATATCCTGACCCACAAGCAACTGACAACTAGCAAGACAACTGGAGTGGGCTTTTGAATTCTCAAAGTCCATAACCTGTGACACACCTTCTCCAACATGGTCACACCTAATCCTTCCTTAACAGTTTAACTAATTGTAGATCAATCAATCAAATATGAGTCTATGGGGGCTATTGCCATTCAAATCATCACAGTGTACTGTCATGCAATTTTGGTTTGAACTTGTATTACCAAATTACTAAGTAGATTCATGATATGTCACGCATTCGGCTATACTTATTGACTCTTTGAATATTTTCTGTGGAATAAACTGTTTGTGAATTTTCCTCATTTTAAATTTTATCATCATCTTTTTGTTTTCATTTCTGCAATTGAATTTGGTTTAAACATCTACATACTTAGGGCATATGTGCACATTAGTGTAATGTGTATTCTATGTACTTATTCTTTGTCAGCAATGAGCAATTGTGTAGTGTTTTTTTTCTTATTTTAAGTTTTAGGTTTTCATTTATGTAATGTGATATAATTGATGATTAGTTGTTCCTAATAAGTTCAAACTCAGTTTTCCTCTGTGGCTATTGTCTTGGTGTCATATTTGGTAAGTATTTTGAGATCTTTGGTTGTGAATACCTCGGCAAATGCAAGTAGATCATATCAGGTCAAATAAATAAAACCAGGTTTAATAAACAGAGCAAAACAACCCTTCATGGTGACTCTTGGGGGAGAAAGGACAGAATAACATGGCTGGCCTAGGGGCCAGGTCTTAAGTACCCTATTGGCATGGTCCTGAGCATCTCAGAGGATGCCAAGAGATGTCACTTGTCCTGCTTTTTAGATAGAGTCTTAGAGAGAGAGAGACAGAGAGAGAGCTAGAGAGAGAGAGAGAGAGAGAGAGAGAGAGAGGGAGAGGTGGGATCAAGATGGATGTTCCACCTAAACAATATTGTTATTATATTCCTATATTATCTTCATATATGCATATGTTCATTTGGCATAGATGTATTTATATGCATATTTGTATGAAGATCACAAGTCGAGGTACATGTATTTCTCAATGGCACCTCACTTTATTTTTTGAAACAAAGTTTCTCATAAAAGTGGATCCAGTTGCTAGGAATCCTCATTAGGATCACTTTCATAGATTTCAGGAACTTTCCACTGCAGTAAGTTCTCACACCATTTCCTAAATGCCCCCCTCAATTCTAGATATCCCTCCCCACACTCTCTTACTCTACCCCATCTATCACCTAACTGATCCTTCTATTATCCCCTCCTGACTCAGTCCACCCATAAAATCTATTCTAGTTCCCTCTGGCAGGGAAAGCCTTTTGTCTTCACTACACCCTTCACTTTTACTTAATCCCTGTAGGTCTATGTATTGTGGCTTGGTTATCATTTACTTAATTGGCAATATCCCCTTATAAAAGAACACATACTATATTTATCTTCTAGGGTCTGGGTTATCACACTCAGGATGATTTTTCTAGTTTCATCCAGTTGCCTGAATCATGATGTCATTTTTTAACAACTGAGTAATATTCCATGGTAAATATATCATATTTTCTTTATTCATTCTTCTGTTGAGAGCAGCTAGACTGTTTCCAGTTTCTGGCTATTATGATAAAGTCAAAGTGAACATAGTGGAGCAAGTATCCTTTTGTTTAGATGGAATATCTTTAAGGTGTATGCCCAAGAGTGGTATAGCTGGGTTTTGCGGTAGATTGATTCCCCACATTCTGAGCAACCACCATATAAATTTCCTTAGTGGATATACAAGTTTTCACTCCCACCAGCAGTGGAGGCCTATTATCTTTGATCCATATCCTCACCAACATGAGCTGTCACTTCTGTTATTGATCTTAGCCATTCTGACAGATGTAAGATTGCATCTCAAAGTAGTTTTGATTTTCATTTTCCTGATGGCTTAGAATGTTGAAAATTTCTTAAAGTGTTTCTCAGCCATTTGAAATTCCTCTATTTAAAATTCTCTGTTTAGATCTGTTCTCAATTTTTATATCAATTGAATATTTTTAGTTTTTATTGAGCTATACATGTTTATCCACTCCCCTCATTTCCTCCCCTCCCCCACCCTCTCTTGTGACCCCCACACTCCCAATCTACTTAAGAGACCTTGTTTTTTGCTCCTTCCTATTTAGATTTATGTATGTCTCTCTACGTGTCCTCTTTGTTATCTAGGTTCTCTGGGATTGTGGATTGTAGGCTGTTTTTTTCTGCTTAATGTGTAAAACCCATTTATGAGTAAGTACATATTATATTTGTCTTTCTAGGTCTGTGTTACCTCACTCAATATGATTTCTTCTAGATCCATCTATTTGCCTGCAAATTTAAATATGTCATTTTTTTTTATTGTTGGGGTGTATACCATTGTGTAAATATACCACATTTTCCTTATCTGTTTTTTTTAAAAAATTAAAGTCATATCTATTTTTTAAAGATTTATTTATTTATTATGCATACAGTATTCCTTCCATGTATGCTTGCAGGCCAGAAGAGGGTACCAAATCTCATTACAGATGACTGTGAACCACCATGTGGTTGCTGGGAATTGAACTCGGGGCCTCTGGAAGAGCAGTCAGTGCTCTTAACCTCTGAGCCATCTCTACAGCCCTCCTTATCTATTCTTCAGTTGAGGGTCATCTAGGTTGTTTCCAGGTTCTGGCTATTATGAATAATGCTGCTACAAATATAGTTGTGCACATATCCTTATGGCATGATTTAGCATTCTTTGGGTATATGCCCAAAATTTGTATTTCTGGGTCTTGGGGTAGATTGTTTCCTAATTTCCTGATAAATCATCATACTGATTTCGAAGCAACTGCACAAGTTTACACTTTCACCAGCAGTGGAGGAGTGTTCCCCTTACTCCACATCCTCTTCAGCATAAGCTGTCATCAGTGTTTCTGATTTTGGTCATTCTAACAGGTGTAAGATAAAAAATGCAGCAGGATATAAGAGTAACTAAAAAAAATAAGTATCCCTCCTTTATACAGATGATAAACAGGTTGAGAAAGAAATCAGAGAAACTTCACCCTTCATAATAGCCACAAATAACATAAAATATCATAGGTAACTCTGAGAGCTGCATGACAATAACTTTAAATCTTCTTGAAAAGAAAGAAATGGAAGAAGACACCAGAAAATGGAAAGCTCTTCCATGCTCTTGGGTAGGTAGAATTAACATAATAAAAATGACAATCTTACCAAAAACAATATATAGATTCAATGGAATGCCCACCAAAAACCAGATAAATTCTTCACAGACCTGAAAAAAGAATACTCAAATTTATGTGGAAAAGCAAAAAATGAAGGAAAGCCAAAGCAATACTGTACAATATAGAAACATCTAGAGGCATCACCATCCCTGACTTCAAAGTGTATGATGGAGCTATAGTAATGTAAACAACCTGGTATTGACATAAAAACAGACTGGAGGACCATGGGAATCATATGGAAGACCTAGATAACAATTCACATACCTATGAACACCTGATTTTTGACAAAGAAGCTAAAAATATAAAATGGAAAAAGAAAACATATTGAACAAATTGTGTTGGCATAACTGAATATCAACATGTTAAAAGAATGAATATAGATCCGTATCTATCACAATATACAAAACTCAAGTCCAAATGGATCAAAGATCTCACCATGAAATCAACCACATTGAACTACATAGAATAGAAAGTGGGAAGTACACTTGAATGCATTGGCACAGGAGACCACTTCCTAAATATAACTTCAGTAGTAAGACACTGAGAGAAACAAATAATGAATGGAACCTACTGAAACTGAGAAGCTTCTGTAAAGCAAAGGACACATTCAACAGGACAAAATGGCAGCCTACAGGATTGAAAAAAGATCTTCACCAACCACACATCAGACAGAGGGCTGATCTCCAAAATATATAAAGAACTCAAGAAACTTGACATAAAGAGAACAAATAATCCAGTAAATCAGTGGGGTACAGACCTAAACAGTGAACTCTCAAAAGATGAATCTAAAATTAATGAAAGACCCTTAGGGAAATGCTTAACATCCTTAGCCATCAGAGAAATGGAAATCAAAACCACTCTGAGATTCCATCTTACACCTGTTCTCTATTTTTAATTGGATTATTTTTTTCTGGTTTTTTGAGTTCTTTATAATTTTGGATATTATTACTCTACTGCATGTGGAGTTGGTAAAAAAGTATTTTCCCATTCTATAGGTCACTACTTTGTCTGATTAATGTTATTCTTTGCTTTACAGAATCTTTTAAGTTTCACAAGGTCCCATTTATTAATCATTGATTTTAGTGTCTGCACTATTCGTGATCTTGTCTCTTGCGTCAATGGATTCAAGGTTACTTTCTCTTCTATCAGGTTCAGTATTTCTAGTTTTATGTTAAGGTCCTTGATCCAGTTGGACTTGAGGGTTTTTTGTTTTTGTTTTTGTTTGTTTTGTTTTGTTTATTCAAGACAAGTTTTCTCTGTGAAAGAGTCTTGCTCTTCTGGAACTCACTTTGTAGACCAGTCTGTCCCTGAACTCACAGGATCTACCTACCTATGCTTTCTGAGTGCTGGAATTGAAGGCGTGAGCCACCAAAACCAGGTTTTTGATAAGTTTGGATTTATTTGCATTCTACCTGTAGATATGAGTTTGATTAACAACATTTGCTGAATATGCTATCATTTTTCCAATGTGTATTTCTCCCTTCTATATAAAAATTTAGGTTCCAAAGGTATGTGGATTTATGTTTGGTTCTTCAATTTGGTTCTATTGATCAATGTGTCTGTTTTTATCTGAATATCATATGGATTTTCCTACTATTTCTCTGTAGTGCAACTTGAAATCAAGACTGGTGGGACACACATCTCATATTATTGAATATTGTTTTAGCTATACTGGGATCTTCACTGTTGTTACTGTTTTTCCATATAAAGTTGATAATTGTACTTTCAAGATCTGTAAAAATTCTGTTGGAATTTTTGATGAAGATTGCATTGAATCTATAGAATTCTTTTGGTAGGATGGCTATTTTTACTATGTTAATCCTGCCCATTGAGGAGTGTGAGATATCTTTCCATCCTCTGATATCTTCTTTAATTTTTTTTCAAAGACTTGAAGTTCTTATCATATCAGTCTTTAACGTGTTTGGTTAGCGTTGACCCAAGTTATTTTATATTGTTTGTGGCTATTGTCAAAGTTGTTTCTCTGATTTCTTCTGAGTTAATCTTGTGTCCAGTCACTTTTCTAAAACTGTTGTCCAGCTGTTAGAGTTCCCTGGTGGAATTTTTAGAGTCACGTATGTTTGCTATCATATCATCTGCAAATAACAATACTTTGATTCCTTTCCTTCCAATTTGTGTCCTCTTGATTTCCTTTAGTTGTCTTATTCCTGTAGCTGGAACTTCAAGTACAGTATTCAATAGATATGGAGAGAGTGGACAACCTTGTCTTATTTCTGATTTTAGTGAAAATACTTTGAGTTTCTCCCCATTTAATTTGATGCTAGCTATAGACTTGCTGTAAAATGCCTTTATTATATATAGCTATGTCCTTTGTGTTTCCAGTCTCACCCAGACTTTTATCATGATGAGGTGTTAGGTTTTGTCAAATGCCTTTCAACACTCTTAAGGTACTATACATTTCCTGTATCTGTTTAGAAAATTTGCATTAAACAATTTTGAATTTTTTCTTCTCATTCTTTGTGACTTTATCTTCTTTGGGGCTTTATTTATACACAAACAAGATCTTCTTTCCACAAATCTTTGTCTATATATTCATAGCCATATATGTATATATAAACTCCTTGTTTGCCTCTTGTTTCAATCTAGAAATTTCATGTGCTCAGACTGATCTGCTGTTAAATGGGCATAATGATCTCTCAGTTATGTCTTCATTTTAGAATTCATATTTAACACATTAAAGACTTACATAGTGAAAGTCTTTTTGTTTTATTATTTTTGCATATTAATTATAGAACCATTGGCAAATGTCCTTAGAACAATGGTCATGGCAAATATTAGGAAATTCCCCCACAGAATGTGCATTTTCTTAGTTAGTAGATAAGCATCTCAAATTCTTATTAACTTGGATTTTTGTCAGTGTTCTCAAATAATATGTATTTGTGATGTTTTAGTTTTATAGTTGTACTTGGGAAGATAATAATTAGAAACAATTTACACAAGAAAGTAGCTTATTTTGGCACCCATAAGTACCACTTTGTGAACACATGGAACTAGCTAAATTCTACACTAAATTCCAGGTTTTTATGAAGCATGGAGACACTCTCAAGAGATATGCAGGTGCCAGGCCCCTAGGGGCATGGTTCTGAGAGTCTGTCCACTGTAAAGTACAGTGACTAAGTACTTTACTTCATTTCTCAGCCCTAGCAATGTGTTATATAGGACACAATTGACATTCATGACTTTAAAATTTTGCTAAGAAACACAGGAAATCAACATGAGGTCTTTAAGGTCACATTACATTGGTAAGCGTAATCAAAGGAAATATAAACTAGCTGTGGTGAATATGGGCCGGGTGGGTAAAATTTTGTATGGAAAGCACAGTTTGAATCAGAATGGCATTTGAAACGTCACATTGAATGTTGTTAAAGCTCAAACAGAAGTCACATGAGCATTTTGAGAGGACCTGCAAGCAAGGCCAAATGCACAGGCTCAGTGCTCGCCTGCTCCTTGAACTCGCAGAGGAATATTTTTAGTCTCCGGGTGGTACTTATTAACTTCATTGTGGCTTTTCATTTCTGTTATTGTTGATCTCTTCCACACCAATCAGACTTCAGCATGAATTAACAGATAACATCAAAATTTTATCTTTAGCTTAACAAGCCCTAGTTAAGAAATCAAGCTACCATTGTCTACTTTTTTCTTTTAGACTTAGCAGATGCTGCAATAATCTCCACAAAGATGGTGATAAGGACATCTTCAGTAAGCTTGTATAGATCCATGAGATCCTCTGATAGCAAAGAATGTCTCCGTTTAAGAATGCCAAGTGATTTACAGGTGGCAATGGACCCACATTATCCTTAACACGCTGCTCAATTAGACAGCTGCAGGACTATGGAAAGAGTTGTATGGCAAACGAGTGCACCTGCCTGCGAGCTGCTCAAAGATGTATTGATGATAGGATGTGCTCATCCAAAAGAACAGGGATATGAAGATTTATCTCTTTTCAATCTCTCCACCTGAATTCAGTGTCTTACTAGGGTGTGAACAAAAACTTTCTGGATTAGTTGTTTCACATATGAAGTAAGATGGAGTTGAAGCATTGACTCTAACATGAAGGTCAGGGTTTTGTCCATTAGAGCAACAAACGCCAGATACCAGCTGTTAATTGCACCCATGCCAGTTTTTATAGAAAAGAATAAAGAATTGACAGTCAGGAACCTAAAGAAATACAAGCTGAAGGTGTCCTATTATTTAAAATGATTTATCATTTTAGAAAGAAAATTTAAAAGGTGATATATGCAATCTAAAATTAAATAAGTTTTTGAATTTCTGGTTGCAAGGCTAAAAAGATCACAGGAAAGTCCTTATAGTGCTTTAGAATGCTGTATAATACTTGCATGGAGGTCATTGACTTTCATAATTTAGTCTGACTTATTTTGGCTTCAGGTCCATTAGAAATGTATGGAACAAAAAGATGACCTCTTTTTTCCCCTTAATTTTTAACAGCAACTTGCCAGCAAGAAAGATGTTTGAAAGAGGAGCATTTAATGCAGTCCTAACAGCTTTCTAAAAATCTGTATTTTAAAGTATGATTGAGAGGGAACTTTGAAATATCCATTTTAACTCTTTCCTCTGTTTTGAAGAGGACGACTAAATTAGATCTGAAGTGTTATTCAAATGCAGCCGCCATTATCTACCATGTCCAACACTGTTGTAGAATGACTGAGGAAACCCCAGAGGTCAAGAAGATTGAGTTGGTTAGTAACAGTTTTTATTACTTCTGTTATTTTTAAAATGATCGAGTTTTACTAATATGATTTCTTTAATCAGTGCATAAAACAATAGGGACTGAAGAGATGGCTTAGCAGTTAAGAGAACATACTTCTATTAAAAAGGTTAGGTTCAGTCCTCAACATCAAGGAGCTCACAACTGTGTGTAATCACAGTTCTGGGGAATCTGGTGCCCTCTTCTGGCACCTAAAAGTACCTGCACTCACATGTGCATAACGGCTCCTCCCACGTATATATGCTCATGATTTAAAATAAATATACAAACAAGAGTCAGGTAAATATTTTTATTATTTTCATTTCCCCTTTCCCCTGTCCGTCTTCTTTCATTTTTCCTGAATTGATAAAATATTAATTGGACTTAGTATGTCCCATTTCTTAATTATTCATTGCATATTTTCATAGAATAAGATTATTCTTATGTATAGCCACAATATAATAACCCAAGCTAGGAAACTTAATATTGATATAATTATTATTAAATATAAACTAGAATCTAATTCATATTAAATGTATTTTTGATATATTTACATGTTGCTGTGAAATATTGATCAGTGAGCAGATACTAATAGGTGAGATACTATTATCAGGACATGCCCATACATAGGCAAGTAAAGATGCCCCTGAGCACATAAATCATGGTATTGACTTTGACTTGAGGTTCTTTATTATAATGAGCACAGGCAGAACTTGATTGATGCACTTGATGATGGGAACTTTCTGCTGTCAATGTCTACATAGGCTGTTAAGAAGCTGAACTGGAAGAGGGGGTGTTAAAGAATTGACGAAGGTGAGGGAAGCACTAAGTAGGCATATATTAGGATAAGATGATGGATGGATTAGAAAAATATGTTCTGACTGGGAGTTGCATAGAAGGAGCTACTTAAGGTTCATGATCTCAAAGTACACTTAGAACACCTACTATTGGGTAATATCATTCTTGGGGAGATGTGAGCAGACTACAACCTCCAGTAATCCTAGACAGGAAACCGATGACTGTAGGACCCAGCCATGACAAGGGCTATAGAGGCCTGAGTCTCAGTAGTTATCCCTAAGGCAATGCCTGGTTCCAAGAAAAACTACAAACTGAGACTACCCAAGCACCACCCAGGAACAGACCATCCAAAGGAAATTCCTAGCATTCAACCATTGTAGATAAAATTATCTGCCAGCACACACCCATCACTTTTCATGAGGACACTCCTAGACAAATGTAAGTCAATCAGGGTTGCTGAACCTTAGAAATTCCTCACCCCTAACTGTGCTAATATAATACCCCATCCTTAACTGGCTCAGGACTCTCCAAACCCTCCAATACATTGGACACTCAGAGAGACCGAGTTTGTGTAAGAATTTATCTTGTGTAAGAATAAAGGCTCTTTGTTTTACGTACAGCACTTAGTCTCCTAGTTGGTTTTGGGGGAACTCCATGATTGGGGCATATCAATGACATACCAAAGTAAGTATAGCACCAAGATCCAACTGGGTGGACCTGCAGATTTATTGGGTTTTCTTACAGGAATATAGGTAATGTAGGGTTCCCCTCTGTATGATGTGAATGCCATTTGTGTGTGTGTGTGTGTGTGTGTGTGTGTGTGTGTGTGTGTGTGTGAATAAAGAAACTGGATTGTCCTGATAGGGTAGAAGAGAGGTAGACAGGGAAAACTAAACTGAATGCTGGGATAAAGAATGGCAGAGGCGGAGAGAAGCCATATAGTCCCCCAGAGATAGATGCTGGAACTTTTCTTGTTAAACCATGGCCTCATGGTGATACACAGATTAATAGAAATTAGTTAAATTCATATGTAAGAGTTAGCTAATAAGAAGCTAGAGCTAATAGTCCAAGCAGTGATTTAATTAATACAGTATTTGTGTGGTTATTTTGGGCCAAAGTGGCTGGGAGCTAACTAGCGGCCTCCTTCCAACATATAGGTAAAGAGTCCTTTACAGAAGCAGAAAGAACTCAAAGACTGGTGTCACTAAAATCCTGTTGCACCAAAGCTGGAAACCCAGAAAATACTATGCAACTTGCTGGAGGCAAAACAGGCTAGAGACTATCTCTTTAAGACAGCTTAGGTAGCCAGAGTCACGTCCAGGTAGCTCTGCTGATCTCTACTATTCTGGTTTGTTTCCTCTAAGCCGTTCAGTTTGTCTGAATCTGTCTTCCAGCAGTTCTGGCTGCTTCCATATGCTTGGAGAGGCAGAGACCTACTGACTCTGACTCCTTTCATGGAATTCCTGAAGCCTTTGAGATCTTTCTTTCCTGAGCTTATTGAGCAGCCCGGGAGGATGGAAGGTTTTATCTCCCTTAAAGACAACCTATGACTTATGAGCTTCCTTGAAGGATGAAAGATTTTATCTTAGAGAAAAGAATACATTTGTACAATATCTACCTATTTTACTTTATGAGTGAAGGTTCAGAGCAAGAGAACATTTGTGTTTAACCAGGGATTATGTTTGAGATGACTGTATAATGAGATCACTTACCACATCCTCTGGGGAGAAGAGAGAAGACCAGTGTGGTGAAAGCAGGAACTGGCTAGAGATAAATGTTCTTGGCAGAACCAGTGTCCTGGGAAAGCTTTGGGGAGGGTCATGTCCTACACAGGAGTGCTGCACCTGAGCAGTGTGAGCTTCATTAACCCTTTTCATCTGTATCTAGCAATGATCCCATTGCTAGAAGTGAAGTACCTGAAAGAGAAACCTGGAGTTCTAACTCACAACATTGTACTGTAAGAGCTTAGCAGATATCACAAGTAAGATGTTTTGATGATGGACCACAAGTGCCAGAAAGCCAAGAGTATTAGGGCTTTAGATGTTGGAGAAGATGGAGATATAATGTAAACATTTATAGTCTTGGAGGAGATAATTAATTTTGCTTAGAGTCTAGTCCTTGATAGTTTTCAAAATGGCCCCAGCAATTCTAATACACTTGCAGGGCTGAAGATTATTGTTATAAATGCTTTGCTTATCATCAGTTACTGAGATGATCCTTATAAATGCCTCTGATCCCTGTATTACTTTGTAGTAGGTGACATGTGCATAATGTTTCATGTTGGAGAGTGAATAACTGACCCACATACTCACAGAATTTACTTTGCCCAATACTGTCACAGTTGATAGTTTTAAGTTAACATAGATAGTTGTCACCTAATAACTAAAGGGTTCCATGTTCCTTTGTTACAGTATCCTAGGAAATATAATTCTAACTAGACTTTGGAGTCTCTTCATTGAGTGTAGCACCACATACCTATTAGGCCAGCACTTAAAAGACCAGAACAAAAGGGCTCCAAGTTCAAGGTAAGTCTGAATTTTGTAACAAAACTAGTTAAAATAAAACAAAACAAAGGCAGCCAAAGCAAAAACAGGTGTGCCTCATAAACTTTAAGAAGCTTTATTTTTGAAGTATAAAATTTGTATTGTTTCATGACTTTATTACTACTGGAGACTCATAAGGAATCAGATAAGTGTCTTAGTATTTGTTGATATTTAAAGCTAAATTCCTCTTAAATTCTCTTCCATAATGAGTACCATTCTGTGCTTTCTGTTGTCGCTATTTATGGCTTGCAGTTTCTTTCTGAAACTAAGCATTCTAAACTAAATCTTATATTTTACTTTTTACCATCTGCAGTCTTCTCTCTGGCACTAAAGTATTTTTCTAAGTTGTCAGCAGGGAGGGTTTTTTTGTTAAACAATTTTGTTTGAAATTTAAAAATTAAATTTTACTATGAGCTTTATTGATTTTAATAAACTAACAATTATTTTCCCATCAGGAGGACAGACCTCTTTTCAGTTTCCTCTGACGGTCCAAACAAATGAAAGTAAGCAAAAGCAAATGTGTTGGCTGTAATTTAAAATTTTAGTTTGTAATTATCTGCACACTTTATTGGGAACTTCTCTCCTTTCTGTGGCAGTGACTTCCCCAATTATCAGGAGCTTGAGCATCATCTGTCAGAAACAAACAGATGGAAGACGTTTCACTCACGGCTCACAGCTTTCTGTTTATTATTATACTAAACACAGAATGCAAGAGAGCTAAATGTAGCAACATCATGAAAACATTATCCTCTGTAAATACAATGATCTGGATTTGTTCCTATTCTGGGGACATGCAGGAAATGCTCGAGGATACTGCACCCTGATTTCTTTCAGTCCGCAAGAGCTGGGCCCCTCCCCGACTTACGGATTGATACAAGTAGTCAAATCACTCCCAAATCTTCAGGAAATGAAAGGCTAGATCACTAATCACCGCATGCACACTTCACTTTAATATTTCATTCAGCTTTGATAGAAGATTATAATGGAAGATATTATGAAAGGGCACCACTACAATTGTACTCAGTGGGCCATGTGTAATATTTGAAAGTACATCATCTCTGTGGGTACTTTGCAAGTTGCAGTTGTTAGATGAAGAATAAATGTTAAACTAGATTCTTTTGGCCATCCAATCAAATACATTAATTCTGTGCCCTCTGTGTGCAAAGAACTGTATTAAGCACATAGTTTGGTCCCTGCCATTATTCCTAAACTATGCTCCTGGTGTGTGTTAAGCAGGACTGAATGGGTCTTCCTAATAAAATAAAATAGAAGCATTTTCACCATTTTCTGGGAAATAGTTCAGTGTTCAGAATTGTGTGCTTTATTTTTTTTTCTGCTCATTATTCTCACACATTTGGTGCCTGTTATTGGTTGTTAATATTTGTAATTTATAAAAGAAGCTAGAAAATTACTTAAGCAGCTGGTTAAAATTTGTAATTTATTAGGGTTTAATACATTTTAATTTTATGGTGTACTATCAACAAAAAAAATATGAATACCAATGTAACTTGAATTAAAATACCCTGGAAATGACTGTATAATTCCTTCAAGCTGCTAAAAGTTGTCAGTATAGACAGTTGCCTAAGATAAAAATATCTAAAATATATCTCATACATTTTAATAGAATTAGTGTACTCTAAGGAGTTAAAGCATGGAAAACATCAGGAAGCTTGATGTATTTTTTGTTTATGTTCTTCAGTTTCTATATGTTGGTAATTGCTTTTATTATTCTTTAATGCCAATCATTTTCTATAACTCCTTCAGATCATGTATAGACATAGTCTAGAGTCATGTGCAATAAACTTGCTTTGACGTTATCAAACAGCATTGGCTCATTATTTCAAAGTGATGTAAACACTGATCACTTCATGTCAGATATTGTATTATCCACTCCTTACCTCTTTCACACTTCACAGTCTCCGATAGAAAGTGCTCTTTATTGCCTCCTTTTCAGAGGGGGAAATTGAGACACAGAGATGATGCAAACTTAACTCTGTTTACATGGCCAAGTAATGATAACCAGCGATTTAAAACTAGGCAGTTTGGCTACAGAATGTGGTTTCTTGGCCATTAGGTTATAATAACATAATTATGAATATCATAATTATTGGCTCAAAACTGTTACATTCTTTAGTTTACCTTTCGTTGAAACTATTACCCTAGCCTAAGCTGGTAAAAACAATAGAAAACAATTTACTGTTTCACATAATTAAAGGAATGAGAGTAGCAGTTGTTCAGGAAAGGGTTGATTTATGGGTTCAATGATGTCACTAAGAACCCAGTTCCCTTTATCCTTTGTGTTCTCTTTCCCAAGATTGATGTCAGCAGTGACAGAGGGAAACTCCTTTATTCACACTCAGCAACAAAACGAGATCTGAGGCTCACTGCTCCTTACAGAAATCTCCAGAAACACTATGAATGATCCAACTTAAGAACTAACTGCCCAGGAATCAATAATTATGGTCAGAAGTGAATTCTTTGGTATTACTGCAGTTCAGGGAAATATCCTGTTGGATAATGCTGGATCACACACACTTTCCTGAACCCACAGAGTCCTTGATAGAATTGTGATAAGAGAGGTGATATGTATTTCATAGGCAACTTACCCAGTAAGCAGAATATGAAACCTATATATTCAAATGTTTATATTGAGTACAGACATGTATCTTTACATATTATCTCTACATCTCTATCAGTCATCTTTCTAGTTAGAACATTTCCTTTAGAATTATTTATTTAATGGTTAAGAAAACATCAGACAAAAATGATTTTAGTGTTCAACAGAATTGAAGTCAAGGACATCCATACTGAACTCAACTTGTCAGGCCATTTATAAGTAGTGTTGATAATTGAAAAAAGAAAATTTATCCATGGAATTTGATAATGCAGATTATTGGAGAACCTAGTAAAATAGAGAAAATAACATTTCTAATAAAATGATTGTTTTCAAAGATCACAAACTATTGTTATCTATTGTGGTCGTACGAATAACAAATTTGTCTAACTGCCATTTTTTGGAATTTTCTCTCTCTTTTTTATAAGGAAATACATGATTCTCAGAGACATGGAGCTCACAAAGACTATAGTCTGAGAAACTGCAAGTGGCAAGATGACAAAGGCAGATTGTGAAATAGAAGAATGAAATTCTTGTCCAAAGGAGATATACATGTTTCATATTCTATGCTTAAATATCCACACCTTATGAAAAACCCACCTCTGGATTCTCATGTAAAAGCTGCACCATTTACCAAGTAGAGCAGCAAACATACAGGTGGAAGAAGAGAGAATAAAAGATAAGTGAATTCTTTCATATTGCTGAAATTTAGGGCATCCTAAACTGAAATCCTTGCTCACCCATATTAATGCTAGGATATTCAGCATAGTCTTGTCGAGCTCAGGAATCCTAAAAGAGAAAATGATCCTCTAATATTTTTGTGGAAATACTATTTTTCTTATGATATGTGTTTCTGAATCAAATTGGTTGTGATCTACCTGAATGAAATGTAACATTTTATAGACATATACAGCATGCTATAAAAGTACTTGTGAGTCATTGAATTTGTTTTAACTTTTCTTACAAGTCCTAAAAACAGAAAGGTATAATGTACACATGAAGTCAGGAATTTCCATGATGTATATATCTTTTGATAAAACTTTCAAGGACGAAAAGAAAACCATTTCAAGTACATATTTGTACATCTATAATTTTAAAATAAGCTTGAAATTTAGTTTTTTTCCTTTAGATTTACATAATAACTGCAAAAGTTGTCAAGTTCCTATACATTTTATACCTAGTTTTATTTACTGATGAGATTTTATATTAGTATGATATATTTGTTATACTTAATAAACTAACATTGCTTTATACAGCTGTCCTTTGGATTCTTGCATAAAATTTTATTATCACAACTCTACCATACATACAGAATTAGCTTGAAACAGTGTGGAGAATTCTCATGTACCCCTCGGTGAGTTTCCCTTATTATTGACGCCTTGCATTAGCTTGGTACATTTGTCAAAATTAATGAAGCATCGCAGCTGCAGTGCCACCAAGTACAGTCCACATTTCACTGAACTTTCTTCCATTTTTCTCTAATGTCCTGGTCCTATTTCAGAGACCCTCCCAGGATATTATGTGTTCTGGCAACTTGTGTCCTCCACATCTACCTGACTGTGAGTTTCTTAGACTCTTCTGGGTATTAATGACCCTGACTATTCGGGTGACTATTGGTCAGGCGTTTTATAAGAAGATGTTATGCATTTGAGATTACTATTCATTTTATGAATTATCATACGAATTTCAATACCTCAAATCACTTCCACATTTGTGATCTGAACCTTGAGGCAAGAAGAAAATATCCCTTTGATCTGAATCTTAAAGCTGGATGACACAAGTCTTTAATCCAGACCTTGAGGCTGGAAGACACACTTCCAGTATAGGCCACACCTTTTTCTGAAAGCCTTTATAAGGACAGTGGAAGAAAAAAGGACTCTTCACTTGCTTTCCCTCACCTTGTCAGCTTATCCAGAAGATTAGCTAGGCTACCCAGGTTCATGAGACAGAGCAGCTACTGTCTTGGACTTGCCATTCGCAACTAACCATTGTTGTACTGCAGCCTGTAATCCATTTCAATATATTCATATATATACATATATATGTATATAAATGTATGTATATACATACACACACTCATGCGTGTATACACAGATAGATAGATAGATAGATAGATAGATAGATAGATAGATAGATAGATAGATAGATAGGTAGATAGATAGATGATAGATTTAGCCCTCTCTTACATTAGTTTATGTATGTATTCTTTCCACTAGTGGATATATTGAGTGTTGAAGGAGTTTTCCTGTCCCGACTGCCCACTCCCAAATAACCACTCAGAGTGTTAATATTAATAATAAATGCTTGGTCAAACAAAGCTCAAGCTTGTTACTAGCTAATACTTACATTTTAAGTTACCCCATATTTCTTATCTATTCTTTGCCACCTGGCTTGGTACCTTTTCTCAGTAAGGATGCCTATCTTGCTTTTCTCCGTGTCTGCTAGTGACTCCCAGCTCCTTCCTTCTTCCTCTCAGCCTTCTGTTTGGCTCTCCCTCCTAACCTTATCCTGTTCACTTCTGGGCCAGTCAGCTTATTTATTAAATCAATCATAGCTACCTATATTCACACAGTCTAAAGGAGTATTCAACACTTCAGAGTATTGGCCTAGCACTTACGTTTTCATTTATTCTTATATCCTAGGTAGTTGATAAAAACCTGTTTAGATTGATTAATATTCAATAATCAAGTAATGATTCTTATTTCCTCACATTTATTTTCATTTGTGTAATTATGTGAGCTCTTGTTTATTATCAAAACTCAAAGTTTTGCAGGGGAGAAGTGTGTTGTCGCAGATCTAGAACAATTTTAACTATCTATGTGTTAGATAATTTATGTTGGTAAAGTCTGACACTGCCGACAGTACCATCTCTTTGGAATTCAATATATGTGTGCTTTTATTACCTTGAACTTTTTTTATTTGCTATATTTTAACAAGTTTTTCTTAGTTGTCATATCGCAGTCATAGGTTCTGAAAGAAAGTGGTGTGGCTGTTTTCTCTATGGAGATCTCAAAATTAAGATTAAATTTTGTAGAGGAATCCAGCAATGATGCCCTGTGTCTTCCTAATTCAGTCTGCCACCAGGTACACTGCAATACAATTACCCATTTATTAAGAAATAAGATGAAGATAGCAAGGCATTTAATTTTAATTGCCGCTGATGTTCACCATATTGTCATTTTCACTGGCTTTCTGTGACTGCCCGGCTAGAATTTCTCTTTCATGCAAACCACAGGGCTAAATTGAATTACTGAAAAGAAGCTACATACTGACTCTCAGCAGTATGTTTTGACAAAACATTTTGTCTCCGTAAATGATTTCAGATGCTATAGTCAGAAAGCCTTGACTGTAAGTAATGGGTTCATAAAACGTATCTTTAAAAATTTACCTGGCAGTAGCGCTGCGCAAATATCTGCACTGCTAGTTCACCTTCCCCACTTGTTTGCATCAGGGTTTTAATGGAGTGGCTGTCACAGAACAACAGTTAAAGGCCACGGCTTGATAAGTCGCTATAAAAACACAGTGTTTACAATGAGAATTTCCGTCTTAAATTCAGCCCTCATAAAGGTGATGGTGATGGTTGTTAGAAAAAAAAAAACACTAAAGAAACACGTTTTCTTGGAGGACCTCAAGAAAATTCTTAGGGTTAAGTAATCTTCTGAATAGTAATGACTTTCAGATTCTGACTTTGAGAGTTGCTAATGCAACCCAACGAAAGTGTCTCACATATACAAGTAACATTACATAGACTGAGTATGCGGTTTAAGAATATGTGTGTATTTATTAATAAACCATATTTATGTGTAGACATAATAAAAATTATTGAAAAAGAAGGCTATGAATTTGAAAGAACAAGAAATATATGGAAGAATATTGAGAGGGGAAGAAATGATATTGTTATTATACTCTCAAAAATAAAAGAAATATTTAAAAATTAAAATTCTGTAGGAATTTTGCTAGAGACTTTTAGAAATGTATCCCATACGGTAGGTCCTCAGTAGACATCTTCCTTAACTAATGATATCATGTGTTCTGTAAAACTGTAGCCATATTGTCTGAATTCAATGCTACTTTAGTTAATTCTGTCAAAGTCATGAAATATTTTGTAAAACTGTAAAAATTTATTTTTTACATCTTTACACATTTTTACAGTACACACACACACACACACACACACATCAAACTGAATATACCTGGTTAGTTTACCTTTTGCTAATTGCTCTCAAACCTCCCTAGGTGCAAATAAGACTGTGATAAAATTTACATATTTGTTTGGATGTGTGTTGCAAGGTATTGGGCACTTTACACAAATTGCTTTATGTCACTTGATGCAGAAATTACTTATGAAGAATTTGAAAAATTATTTCTCTAAATTGCCTTCTGTCATTTAACTAAAATGCCATCTTGCTATATTGCTGCAGTAGTATGGACTAAAAACAAATGCTTTGGTGGCTTCTCTGAGTTTCTTTCTTTCTTTCTGTGTGCCATGTTGGAACATTGAGTCTTACCTCTCATTGGGTATATTTTCTCTGTGCCTAATACTTTCTTCTAAAACAAGCACCAAAACTTCCTCTAATAACACATCATTAGATCCTGTTTAACAAGGTGAATTCCACACCTGCTTTTGTTTGACTTAACAGATCTGTGAAATGCGCAGTGATACTGTTATCATTATCTATTTCCTAAAAACTTAAATTATGCTTCATTTAAAAAATACGGTGTACCATATTTACTCTCATGATGACACCGAAAACATCAAATAGAAACTCCAGATGCTCAAGCATTTTGTCAAGATTCAATATTCTGATTCCACTTCACTTTCTACCTTAAAAACGATTGTACTAACTGCTAATCATTTCAATCTGTGCTTTTATTCAATACAACTCTTTTTTCCCCTTTCTGAAGAAATTTGTTTCTTTGTAAGAACTCCCAGGATGGTGTCAAATGTGATTTGATTGAATCTTATGACATAATCTTGTTTCTTGGCAAACTTCTTCTACGCCGTTAGAGAACTTTTCTAGATTAACATTTTTTGAGATTATTTTAATTCTCTTTTATTTTGAATAAATTAAATTCTCTGTCTTGTCCTCTCTTGCTCATTTTATTTCATCAGAGTCTATAATTTGAAAATGGGAAGGAAATTAGATTCTGATCTGCAATGAGATGATGTTTCAGAGATAGTGGTTTCCCTTGTGATATTAAGGACTCTACTCAAGAAGAAATGACCATACATTTTTCAACAGTCTATTTTATCCCATCGCCTTATGGACGTGTTCCAAGTCTATATTGCTGTCACAAAACCACTTGCAAAAATGTCTTTGAGTCAGCATGTGTAAGCCCTTGAGTCCCAAGGTTGAAGCAGCATAAACGATAGAGCTCAGAAACTACTTCACTACTTGAAGTATACCATTTCTTCAATGCGAGGGAAACTTCAGAAAATACTGAATTCAGTCTTATAGGGATGCTTATTTCTCTCTTGCTCAACAAAAAAAGTCACTGCATTTCTTGCTCCTAAGGTCTTTCTTAGAGGTGAAGGGTTGCTGAAGGATACAACCAATGTGCATCTTAGGTATGATTTATTTGAACAGGGCAGCTAAATTTTGTTTCCAGTACGCATCTCAACCCCTAAGTGAAAGACATACAAAATAAAATTTCCCTCTCATCTCTCCATGGCTTTTCAAGACTGAGATTTCTTTATCAGGGCCTCCTGCCTCTCTTTAGTAGTGGCCAATTGCTCTCATCAAAACAAGTCCATGAGATTGCACATGAGCAAAGACATATCTTAACATGTCTTAGACTTTGAACAAATTACACCGTTGCTTTAAACCACAGTATTGCTTTCTGTAAAATGGGAATAATAGCAATATTATTCATTGTAACTGGGGGCTGTGCTTTCATTTTTCTGACTACCCAGTCCTGAGTAATCACATAGAAAGTTATATTAAATGCAAATTGTTTGACCTATTAGCTCATACTTATTATTAATTAACTCTTATAGCTTAAATTAACCCGTTTTTATTATTTTATACTTTACCATGAGGCTCGTGGCTTGTTACCTCACATCTTGCTTCTTCAGTGTCTGCTAGTGCCTCCCTGATTGTCTTCTTTTTCTCATTATTCCTGCTTGGATTTCCTGTCTAGATAGAATATATTCAATCCTGCCACAGGCCAAAGCAGCTTTATTAACAAGGGGTAATAAAACATATTCACAATATACAGAGGGGAATCCCACATCAATTCATGGAAAAGTATTAGGAATATTATACTGATTCATATAAGGAATCCTTGGCAGTAAAATGTCAATAATTGTTAAAAATTAACATTAAATTTATTTAAAATATGTCCCGCTAATATGTTTGTTGGAAGTAAAGAAAGGTAAGTTAATGTTTCTAGAAATCTACACACACACACACATCAAATTTTAAGTTTTTTGGCGATAGTATAGTTCAGTGGCATAGTATTTGCCTGACATGCTAAGTCCCTGGTTTTAGTCACAAATAAAACTATAAATAAATATTAAATAAAACATAAATTACATTTATCAAGTTATAACACTTGTAAATGAAATCATATGTATTTCATATGATAAACACATCCTTATAACTAATCACCCAAACCTACAAATAGCGTGTAAGTGAGATTTCTCTTGCTATCTTGATCATTAGTTCCTTAGTAAAAAACCTCTATTCTGTCACCAACAAGCACTAACAATTAGTTTGTCTATTTTGGACATTCTTACTTCCTAAGAATGGTGTTTGTGAATGACACATAAGATTAATCAGTACTATTAAGTTTTCACTACATATTATTTCTCATTATAAGAAAAACACTACACGCTATTTGTCAATTGTAAAGGTGATGGATCTTAGGGTTGTTTTATGTCTGGGTTCGTTGTACATAAAAGTCATGAATGTTCTGTGTATTCTTTTGGTGCCCATAAGCAAGCCTTTTAGCTGCATATGAACCCAGGAATAGAATTTATGGATTGCACTTTAATAAAGTGCTTTGCACTACTAATAAATGCTTTCTAAAAAGCTATATCTGATGGTAGTGGTGGTGGTATTGGTTTGTAACCCCAGCTACAGAAGAACATGGGGAAGATAGATCATGACTTCATTGCTAACCTGAGAAAGAAAATGTCCTTGAAAAACAGAACTGTTAACTTATACGTACACACATATGTTATATGTGAACAGTTTGAGTATGTGTGTGTGTTGGAATATTATTCAGCAATGAAAATAAAGAAATCTTGCATTTCTTGACAGCGTAATCAGACACATAATTTATTATGGAAAAGGAAGCAAACCAGTGATCGAAAGTCAAGTATTCTGTGATCCTACTTATGTTTATAATTCTTTAAAAGAAAACTCATAGAAAGAAAGTAGAAAGCTATGTTTGCAGAACTTAGGATGAAGCATATTGGTGGGAGAATATACCAGACAAAAGTGATAGGACTTACTTCTGGTGATCTATTCCAGCATGGTGACTGCAGTTAAGACTGCACTGGATATTTCAAATTTCATAAGTAAATTTTAAGTGTCCTAACTGACATACTTTCACTCACACAGTGTCAGGTGATGACATTAAGTAACTTAATTTACACAATCACTATGTCAATTATTGGGGTAATATATATTATAAAGTGTGTGTGTGTGTGTGAAATGTTCAACCTGTATGCCTAAAATATCTGATGGCATTTTAAAAATAAGTTATATATCAATAAAAGATATTAGAAGTAAAGCCCAGAGCAATTTCACCAAAATGAAATCAGATGTTGGTAACCTAAGTTTTGGAGTCTTTAGCGATGCACTATTTCTGCTTACTTGAATTCTCAGCATATGTTAATGCATTGAGACTATGTGACAGAACTGTCCCCCCCCGCTTTTTTTTGGTGGCCATACAGCAAGGTTTATGTTGGGTCCTGAGGGCTACCGTTTCCTTTAGACAATGGTAACTTTATTCTTATTTAATGTAGTACTGGTGGGTTAGCTCTTTCTTTCCCATTCATCTTTCTGCTCTTTCAGAGTACTGGAGTACTCTTCCGAGCACATGGCAGGCAACTCCATGTCCAGAGGCTCCAATAGCTTTCTGGCCTTCACAGATACTTGTAGGAGAAGAGGCTGCTTCTTGTTCATTCCTGACTGCTCTGCCCTAAAATAATCACACAAAACCTGTATTAATTAAATCACTACCTGACCCATTAGCTCTAGCTTCTTATTGGCTAACTCTGACAAATTAATTTAATGAATTTCTATTAATCTGTTTATCACCATGTGGCTGTAGTTTACTGGGTAAAGTTTCAGCATGTTTGACTCTGGCAGCAGCTCCATGGCTTCTTTCTGACTCCTTCTTTTTTTTTCTCCCAGCATACAGCCTAGCTTTCCCTGCCTAGTTCTGTTCTTCCCTGACATAGCCTCAAAGCAGTTCTTTATTCATTAACCAATAAAATCAGCACATAGACAGAAGGATCTCCCACACCATTTCTACTTTTCTGTTTAAACAAAAAGGAAGGCTTTCATTTTCGCATAGTAAAATTACATACAACAAAACAGGTATCAAGCAAGAATTACAGTTACAATATTTATATCTACTTTATTTATTTTTTATCATAACTAAGGAAAACTATATGTATTTTTCAACTCCATCAAAGACTCCAGGAGAATATGATATTACCTAAATAAACAGAAAGTGCATTGTAAGCAACTTCCAAAACTCTAGAATTGACAGAGACATCTCACAGCCTGGAAAGTCACCCAAAGTTCTTCTGTACTGTTGGGGCATCCATCTTTAGTCTACAGGCCCATGATATCCAGCAGACTTTTCCATGAAGCAGAAAATTTCAAAGACTGCCTATATTAGTAGTTTGTCAGTTATTTTTTTTCTGTGTCCTGCAGAATGTCTAGCTAGCTCTATCATGAAGCAGGAATCCTGAAGGATCGTCTAACCTTTAGGAAAGTTCAGCAGTCATTTCTCTGTGGGTCCTGCATGTCCAGTTTATCAAGCAGTCCAGCCAAGAGTAGTTTCATCGCCAAATGTTCAACTAATTTCATAAGGAGCCTCCTCAATGCCCATTTTCTTCTTGAAGTAGCTTGGTGTTGTCAGAAACAAATGTGTCTAACTGTCATAAAAAACTTAAAGTTCTTAAAACATTTAAATGCCATATTCTATAGTCTTTGAAAGATTTGAAGTATACCTATCTAATTGAAATATATCTCTGTACATCTAGAAAATTTAACTAACATGACAATTGTAGATGATTACCTATTCACCAATATTTCTTAATTATACATTATATTTTTAAATGAACTACACAAACACAATACCTTAATCAAGAACAGACAGAGATATATTGATATAGATATACATATACAATATAACAAAATTGACCTTAAATTTGTATCATTAAACCAAGAGCCATACCAATGCAAATTACCCATATCTATATCATATCTCCCTTTAATTGTAAACAAACATTTATAGACAATATTTGGAAATATGGCCATAGTTTCCTCCAAACTGCTTCCTGATGATTGGGGGTGCTGTTAATCAGGTCTTTTATGGTGGATCCTGTGTGCCAGGATCATCTCAGTCAGCAGTTGGGTGAAGTAATTTTTTTTCAAAGTGCTGGGATGGAGGTGGAGATACAGGAGGGCACAGTGATTTTTGAGGAGGTGTTTATGGCGACTTTTCAGGGGACCATGGTTTATAAAACTATATTAGCTTCGAATGAATCCACAGGTTCTCATCCTTTGTGGAATCAAAAGAACCTTTTTCCCAAAGCAACATATCCCTAGACCCAAATTCTGAAGTCAAGATACCTTTATATATACATGATGGTTTAGTTTAGCAGACCATACAATGAACTGTCTCTCTGTACTTAGTTCCTTCACAACCAGAAAATTCAAAGAAAACACAATAATATACATAATCTAGACTCTCAATGAATTTTCCATCTTTATGTGACTTGTTTTCCTTTACTCCTTTTAATCTATAACTGTCTGTACTCTGTGTGTTTAAAGACTTTGTTTTATTTTTTTAAACAATTTAATTTTTCTCCAACTCTCTATATCTTTTCTTCTCTCTCCCAAGCCTACATACATTTATCCAACACTGTGACCCATTTAGAATTCATTTATGTCTGTTTCTGTCCTTATCGAGTTATCTGTTTTACTGTCTTGAATAGTTTTTAAAATGGTCAGCAGCTTGGTTGCAGCTGCTCTGGAAGCTCATCTGCCTCTCTCCACTTTTAAAATGGTGAAGATACCATTACTGCCCCCTCTGGGGCTGTCAGGTCGCAGCTGTGCTCAGCACTTTAACTCTGAGATTGAGCGTACAGTACATAAACCCTTTTTATCGGAGTAATAGCTAAATCTGTCATTCAGAGTACTGTGCAGCCTGGAAATATCTCTGTGTATGGGGGGTGACAATCCACCATGCTCTTCTGCCTGTGCAAGCCTAGTAGGCATAATCTAGCCACCTGCCTAGGCAGAGAGTGCTGAGCCATGGACATGGTCTCAGCCACTTTCCTCCCAACCCCAAGGGTTCACACAAACACCTGGGCCAACAAATGCCATTCAAATGCTCCATAGCTGGAATCTGCACTGGCAACACAGCCCAAGAAGCCATGATTTTTTTAAAAAGGCACAGCTTTTTTTTCTGCTACCAGTGAATCAGGAAAACCTCCCTTAAGGGAGCTGCAGCATGTTGCCAGCCAAAAATAAATGAAAAAAAAAGGCTAAACTTTGTTTTCCTTTTCAAGCACTTTAAGATTTTACATGAATTAAATCCACCATGTTTACACACCAAATTGGGCACCAATTTGTTGAAGAGGAGGCTGCTTGTTCATTCCTGGGTGCTCTGCCCTGAAATAATTACACAAAAACTGTATTAATTAACCAACTGCTTGGTCCATTAGCTCTAGCTTCTTATTGGCTAACTCTTATATATTAATTTAACCCATTTTTATTAATCTGTATATCACCACATGGCTGTGGCTTACCAGGTAAAGTTTTGGCATGGCTGACTCTGGCAATGACTCCATGGCTTCCCTCTAGCTCTGCCTTTCTTTCTCCCAGCATACAGCCTAACTTTTCCAGCTTAGTTCTGTTCTTCCCTACAATGGGCTCAAAACAGTTCTTTATTCATTAACCAATAAAAGCAACACATAGATAGGTGGACCTCCCACACCAGGTACCTATACTCATAGTCATACACACACATGCATTCATACATGCATACATATACACACAATTAAAAATTTAAAAACATAAAACATCTTTAGAAGAATGGAGAAAAGGCCAGTTTGGGCACCCTCTTCTCAATTGTTTAGGGTCTTAGCTTAGGTCATCCTTGTGGATTCTTGGCAATTTCTCTAGCGCCAGGTCTCTTGCTAGCCCCATAATGGCTTCCCCAATTAAGATATCTCTTTCCTTTCTCTCATCTCTGTCTTTCTCCATCTCGAGTATCCTGTTCACTGAAGCTCTCCTCCTCTTTTTTCTTCCCTTATCTTCCCCTTCTGCCATCCCTACTCCTCCCACTCCCATGCTCCCAATTTTGTCAGGCTGTCTTGTCTATTTCCCTTTTCAGGTGGATCTCTGTAGGTTTTTCTTAGGGTTCACCCTGTTACTTACCTTCTTTAGGATATCCAAGCACTGGACTGAGCTCCCAAAGTCCAGTTGAAGTGTGAGAGGAGAGAGAATATGAGCAAAGAGGTCAAAACCATAATGAGTACACCCACTGAAACAGTTTACCTGAGCTAATGGGAGCTCACCAACTCCAGCTGGATGGGGAAGGAAACAGCATAGGACCAAACTAGTCCCTCTGAATGTGGGTGACAGTTGTATTGTTGGGGCAGACTGCAGGGTCACTGGCAGTGGCATCATTTTTTATCCCTACTGCTTGTACTGGCTTGTTTGGAACCAATTCTCTTTGAATTGGTTTGCTCAGCCTAGAAATAATATGGGGGAGCCTTGGACCTTGCCCAAAACAATGTGCCTTACCTTCTCTGAAGAGTGGATGGGGATGGGGTGGGGGTTTGGTAGAGGGAATGGGAGGAGGGATGGTAATGGGAACTGGTATTAGAACGTAAAATGAAAAAAAAATGGTTTGTTTTCTTTTTTAAAAAAACTAAAATTCAAAAAATAAGAAAAAAAGGAGAATGGAGAAAAGAAGGGGAGGTAGGAAGTTGATTCAATCAGTAAATTTCCTGCCATGCAAGCCTGAGGAGCTGAGTTTTGACTCCCAACACCCAAGAAAAATCAGAAACACACTTCTCTTACCTAGTGCTACGAGCAAGAAACAGATGGATCGCTGAAACTTCTTGCCTGCTGAGGCCTTCTAGTTGGTGAGTGTTGGGGTTAGTGAGAAACTCTGTCTCAAAAGGTAAGATGGGATGCAAAAGAAGACATCCAAAGTCAGCCTTCTACATCCCACTTGCAGGTACTCCAGCATTCACAAGCATATGGACACACAAATACAAACATGAACACGTACTTACAGTACATACACACACAAATGTATTTGCCCTTCCCTGGTTAATAGGCTTACAGCACACTCCTACACTTAAGGCTCAGGAAACATCAAAGAAGTGGAGGCAGGCAGATTGTAAGAGCCAAAGTATAAGGACAATACAGTTTCTTCAAAATAAATAAATGAATGATATATACGTACATACATATTGTATATATATATATATATATGATCTAGATATATATACGTACATATATATTGTATATATATATGATATAGATAGATAGATAGATAGATAGATAGATAGATAGATAGATAGATAGATAGATAGATGATACAAAGTGTTTTTTTCATATCTATGAGAGATAGGACACATACTTCAGTCGAGGTTCTAAGAAGTCACATCTCATTAGTTGGGAGTCAAAGGATCAGACGTTCTAGAGATCATTGAACAGTCACCATCCATTCACCATTACTCACCAGCATTCCACAGACTTCTTAGTGCTGTTCATAGCAGTCTAAGTGACATAGCAGTGTAAGTGACCAGGACAGGTCTGGACTGTAGTTGGACTGTAGTTGCTGAAACCCAAAGAATGTGAAACTGAGGGCCATAGGCAGGGCGTTTTCAGGGCTGCCTTTAGAGAACTCTAAGTCATTTTGTCATGTGAATGTTTCATAATCTTGATGCTTGTTTTCATTAGTGGTGCATGTGACATACCTTTACTTTAATAATGAAATTAAAGAGGAGTCATGGTGTAGGAGCTCAATACGTCTTTCCTATGTGTGTAATGTTTTCCAAACTGTGGTCATAATCTCTTAAATAACCACTTTACAAAGTACAACAAAACTTCATTCAAATATGTAGACTAGAAAGACAACATGTATTGTCTTGCAAAAATGTCATCCTATGTATTCCATATAAGAATGCACATGTGTAATACAATTTATTTTCAACCATGCAATGCACTGGTCTGCTAGAGATGCAGAAAATACCATAAAGTTGGGGTTAAAGCACCAAAAATGTATTACCTTAGACATATGGAAGCTAAATTTTGAAATACAAGTTTCCTCAGGCTGAACTTCATTGAGGAATGTGAAGAAGACTATATCATGCCTTTCTCTCCCTGTTTCTTTATTGGCAATCCTTACTTTTATTTTGGCTTATAAATTTGTCACTCTGATCCTTGCCTTCATTGTGGTTCTTTTCCAAGAGATTTTATTGTGCATATTTTTCAGATATGGCACTATGTAACATGAGGATATTTTTATAGATTATACATTGCATATTAGGCATGTTCTCCCCATACCTTAGACCCATCCCTTTGTTCCCCCTCTCCTATTGTTCTTGTGGGCTGTTTTGCTTGTATTTCCATGTCAAATAAACATACAAGATTTGATTTATCTACGTGTAGGGTTTTATATATCTTAAAGAACCACAAAGGAAAGAGATATATGACATGTGTTTTTTCTGAGGCAGTTTATATTAACATAGTCTTCTCCTGTGTTTCTATCTCTTATTGCAACATTCCTCCCACTCCAACCCAATTTTATTCAGAAAGATACAGTTACACTGGATTAAGGACTACCTTAATGGAACCCAAAATATTTTTCCAAATGACATCACTGGATAGACACCGAGAGCTACCACTTCATCATCTTTTTGGAGTTCTCAATTCGACCCATAACATTGGTCGTGGTCAAGTAATTTTAAAATGTGTGTGTAGACCTGCCTTATCTCCACCAAACCTTGACCCCTAAACACAGGCTCCGAAAAATGGGGAAAATGGTATATCGATGTGAAGAAATAACATGGTATTGAGTGCTGATTTAGGGTGGTCCTTTATGACCCTCAGAACCACAGGCAAATAATTTGTATGATTATAATTATACTTCCTTTTACTAGGGAAGACGACACATATATTTCAAGGTATTTAGAAAGCTAATAAGGAAACTGAATAATGATTTTAAGAGCATATTTATATCTACTTCTGTCTACACTATATTGAGTCTTAAAAGCCTAGATAATATTTAGCAATTTATTAAAATGCTAGGTATTTTAAAAATACTGATTATGATATAAATATTTTAGTAAAATAATGTAACGTATAAAATCATGTTCCTGAGAGTTAGACATGTAGATGCCAGCTTTACCTAGCCGGATGCATTTATTTCCTACTTCTTAATCGAGCTGCTGGATGCAGTCATCAACTTTCTGTCAACTCTGTGCTCACATGCCACTCACTCCTTCCACCTCATCTGGTTGAAATTAAAATATTGACAGAAATAATTTTTTTTCACGAGAAGTGGAAAAGCTAATCAGGGTGTTTGGAACTAGATTGGTTTCTGCATGCATTGCCCCTGACGGTACTGACAATTTTTAGTTTACTTTCTCAAGTCATGGAGTGATACCTGGAAATAAAATAAAAAAGAACTGAGCCAAGTAGAAGCTTAAATTCTTCTTTTAAAAAAACAGTCCCAAAAAATCCTCCCAGACTAAAAGACTCTACCAAGTTCCACTTGCTATACTTTCTGGCGACCCTGACTAGCAGACGGTGCTAAGAGCAATCTTTCATTTACTTTCACATTGCACACTTACAGCCTCAGCCTTAAAATATAAGAAAATGGAGAGAAAAGCTCAAAATAGATTGACATATCCCAACTGTAAAATTATTTTGATTTTTAAACTGAAAACAACATTTCCTTTACCAAAAATATTCAGTGTCTATTAGCTCTGACTCTGAACTTCTTTTTAAAATTTTATTAATAATTATAAAAAATTAAATTTTCATACCAATCCCAGTTCCCTCTCTTTCCCCCTTCTGTTCTCCCCACTGTCTCCCCACCCCACTTCCCATCCAATCCTCAGAAAGGGTGAAGCCTACTATGGGGAGTCAACAAAGTCTGTTCCATCTCTTAAGAGAGGACCAAGATCCTAATTCATGTATCTAGATTAAGCAAGGTATCACTCAATAAAGAATGGGCTCCACAAAGCCAGTTTATGCACTAGTGATATTTCAGTTTGGCACAAAATATCCATCCACCGTAAATATTCTAAGTTTAGGTTTTACGATTTCCCTGGGCCATTCATTATTTTACTGGAAGACATTTGAATCCCCTTTGACCTATTAACTATCATTAAATAATTTAGATCTGTTTCCCCAAAACAAAGGCAGTACCATTGGAGGGTAGAGGACTCATATACACTGGTTAATTGACTCACATTAAAAACTGAACTTTATATTTAAAAAGAAATTCAGGCAGCAGATTAGATTATGGCAGGAGTCACATTGTCAAGGAGAAAGATAGTTATTAAGACTTAACAGTGAGTGACTAGTTGAGCTAAGTTATTCTAGTCAGGATAACTGCAAGTAAAACAGAAATTAGAAAAATGGTTTTTTTGTTATTGTTTTTGCTTTTTTTCTGATTCTGTGTCTCTGTGGTTTCCAGAGAATGCTTTACATCTCCCCTTATTGGTTCTGTCGAAAACGAATCTTGTTTGTGTTTCTTTTCCTACCAATGTGTATTGCTTTCTCAATACACACATCTCTAAATTTATCTTTCCCTCAAGATTTCATTATCATATTCATTCCATTATCTCTGAGATTTAATCATTTTTGCTCTGTAGGTCTTCATAAGTCTTCTGTAGTGTTCATAACATCACGGCACAGTAAGTGATTCAGGAGTATTCATCAATATTCCCAGAGCTGGAGAATGTAGAACTTAGAAGGAAGAAGAGTAGTGTCTACCTTTGTAAAAGGAGCAGTGGGATGCTTTCCTGCTGGGATCCTGGCTCTCCGGCTAGTTTACACCCGAAATAATTACATGGAAACTATATTCATTTAAACACTGCCTAGCCCATTAGTTCTAGCCTCTTATTGGCTAACTCTCACATCTTGACTAACGCATATCTAATAATCTGTATGCCACCACAAGGTCGTTGCTTACCGGCATGAGTCTAGCCAGCATTCGTCTCTGGAAGGGGAATCTAGGCGTCTGCCTGACTCTGCGTCTTTCTCCAAGCATTCTGTTCTGTCTACTCTGCCTATCTAAGCTGCTGTCCTATAAGAGCCAAGTTAGTCTCTTTATTAACCAATGAAAGTAACACATAGACAGATGACCCTCGTACATCATACGTTTTAATAGTACTTTTCTCATTAGCATTAAGATCATGTAAGTTGTACTGCAGAGATGGCTAAGTGATTCAAACAATTGCTGTTCTTCAAGAGGATTGGAGTTAATTTTATGGCAGCCACACCTGTAACTCCAGCTCTAGAGCATCGGTCATGTATTCTGTGATAGTCTTCAGTAAGTTCTTAATGAAGTTCAGTTGACTTTTGTGGACATGTTGCACAGGGCTAGCCATAGGAGCATCCTCCAGGCATTGCAGCAGAATTCACACAGTGGTCTGCTTTCCACTCTCTTTTAGTCTGTTCAGTCTGTTCCATTCAACTAAGCATCACTACTCTCATAACTGCATAGGGTTTTCCTAAATACACTCCATACCTTGCTTTGTCTCTTCATCTTAGATCTGTGTCAACTTATAGCACAACTTTGTTTTAGTGAAATAACATTTCTTCTCTGCCTAAACATTTGAGAACAACAACTTACATTTATAGTTCTTGATTTATTGCCATGTTGATTCTGGTCTGCCTGGATGTCTTTGCTTCTATGGATAACTATAAAATCCATATTCGCTGAACCCAGTAGCACAGACAACAAGAACAACAATTAATAAGTGGAACCTCTTAAAATTGAGAAATTCTGTAAAGCAAAGGACACTGTCATTAAGACAAAGAGGCAACCTATCAACTGGGAGAAGATCTTCGCCAACCCCACATCAGACAAAGGTCTGATCTTCAAAATATATAAAGAACTCAAGAAACTAGACTTTGAAATGCTAATTAACCCAATTAAAAATTGGGGCACTGAAGTGAACAGAGAATTCAGAAACAGAAGAAGTTTGAATGGCCAAAAGGCACTTAAGGTCATGCTCAACATCCTTAGTGATCAGGGAAATGCAAATCAAAACAACACTGAGATACCATCTTACACCTGTCAGAATGACTAAAATCAAAAACACCAATGATAGCCTATGCTGGAGAGGATGTGGAGTAAGGGGAACATTCATCCATTCCTGGTGGGAATGCAAACGTGGCTAACCACTTTGGAAATCAGTGTGGCGGTTTCTCAGGAAACTGGGAGTCAACCTACCTCAAGACCCAGCAATTCCACTCTTGGGTATATACCCAAGAGATGCCCAATCATACTACAAAAGCATTTGTTCAACTATGTTCATAGGAGCACTATTTGTAATAGCCAGAACCTGAAAACAACCTAGGTGCCCCTAAATAGAAGAATGGATAAAGAAGGTGTGGCACATATACACTTTAGAGTTCTACTCAGCGGTAAAAAACAATGACATCTTGAATTTTGCATGCAAATGGATGGATAGAATGATAGAAAAGATAGAGTCTCTGAAAAGTACTGAAGACAGTAGATTTCTTGTAACATGAAGGCCGGCTAGCTTGGGGTATTTGTCCCGCCCAGTACCCCACAACCAGCAAGTCCCAAAGAAAATCAATCACACAGAGATTTCTATAAGTTATAAAGCTGATTAGCCCATTAGGTCAGGCTACTTATTAGCTCTTATAACTTATATTATCCCATTATCCTTATCTACATTAGCCACATGGCTCTGTACCTTTCTCAGCTGGGCAATTTATATCCTGCCTCTTTGGTGATCTGCACAGGAGTGCAGAGGGAGCTTCCTGCTTGCTAGAATTGTCTGTATTCTTTCAGACATATTTTAATAAAATGCTGATTGGCCAGGCAGGCAGTATAGGCAGGAAAGCCAGACAGGAAGTAGAGGTGGAGCAAAGAGACTGGGAGTATTCTGGGACACAGGAAGCTCCCTCCGTCACTCCTGCACAGACCACGGAAGAGGCAGCATGTAACTTGCCCAGCTGAGAAAGGTACGAAGCCATGTGGCTAATGTAGATAAGGATAATGGGGTAATATGTGTCATAAGAACTAATAAGAAGCCTGACCTAACTGGCCAATCAGCTTTATAATGTATAGAGATCTATGTGTGATTTTCTCTGGGACTAAACAGCTGGGGGGCCGGGCAGGACAAAAACCCCAACAAGGCAGCCCCCCTCATGTTATATATGGCGCTCACATGGATAACTGAATTGACAGAAAACTTGAAAAAGCTTGGGAAAGAATAGAGTAAAGCATGTTTTGTTGGTAGCAGCAATTTCTCGAGTCTGCTCTGCTTGTGAGAGGCAAGCAAGCGCTCTCATTTTAGAGGCTTCCTGACTCAGCCTTAGCTGCAAAACCTTGCAGCTCATTAAGAGGTCCTGTCATGAAACACTTAACCGGTGTTGATGAAAAGCTGACCGCATGCTTTTCAGCTTTCAGCCGTAGCAGGATAAAAGCTGCTCTGTTTTAAAATGTCGGTTTCTGGGCCGTCCTGACAGGGCAAACTCAGAGTCTTTCAGGTAGGCGGTCTGACTGAGTGTGGTCTGTGAGCAGAATGATGCAGCTTGCTTGCTGGCAGGGACCTTGAAACACTGTAGAGTTGTGGTGATAAATGTGGCTACAGCGAGTACCTCAGCCACGAGGCTGGAAAGCTAAGGAATGGACTGGATCCAGCCGTCAAAGCCACGACTTTCATCCTCTCCTTAAAGACTCCTGTAGTCAGAAAAAGAGAGATATACAGTAAAAGAAAGATTCAAAGTTGAAGAAAACCTCTAAATGGTTTACAGTGTGTTAAAAATATATGCAGACTGAAAGTTAAAGTTCTTTTTTTTTCTTTTTTTTATTAAATTATAAAAGTTTCCATTTCAGCCCCTCCTCCCAACACCCTCCCACTCCCCCCCTCCCTCTCCTCCTCCCTCTCCATCCCCTAGAGCAGTCAGGGTTTCCTGCCCTGTGGGAAGTTCAAGTTCCTCCCCACTCCCTCCAGGTCCAGGAAAGGTGAGAGTCCAAACAGATTGGAGCGCCAAAATCCAGTATATGCAGAGGAATCAAGTCCCAGTGTCATTGTCAATGGCTTTTCAGAAAGGCTCCGGGCCAGCCACATTCAGAGAATCTGGTTGGATCATGACCTCGTTCAGTCCCAGTCCAACAGGCCTTGGTGAACTCTCATTATATCAGTTCCCTTGTATCAGTGGGTGCTCGCATCCGAAAGTTAAAGTTCTTAAAGTTAAAAGGAAAGAAAGAGAGTAGTTGGGTGTGGTGGTACACATCTTTAATCCCAATGCCTGGGAGGCAAGGCATATTGACCTCTGTGACTTCAAGGTGTGGTGGTGCACACCTTTAATCCCAATGCCTGGGAGGCAGAGACAGACAGATCTCTGTGAGTTCAAGTTGTGGTAGCACACGCCTTTAATCCCAGCACTGGGGAGGCAGAGACAAAGGGATCTCTGTGAGTTCAAGGACAGCCTGGTCTACAGAGTTATTCCAGGACAAAGATATATAGAGAGCCTGTCTCCAAAAGTAAAAGTAAAAATAGAAGAAATAGAGGTTAAAATAAAGAAGAAAAATATACAGAGAATCTTGATACTGTATGTTATGATGCTCTCTTTGAATTGTTTGAATGCTGAGGAAGGAGCAACAGCTGCTAAAAGATATTAGTTTATAAATGCTGCTAAATTAATCCAAGATAGATATTTTGAAAATACCTTGGCTTCAAAATTAAAGTCAAAAGGTATGCTACTTTGGAGAAGAGATTTTGCTTTTGTTTCCACAGAAAATGAGAAGCTGTGGATTCATTCTGAGTTAAGAAAAATTCAGTATGATCAAGGAAGGCCACCTGAGAAATCTCCGGCAGGAACAGATGGCCCAGATGTCTGAATTCTACATCTAGAACAGATTCAAGACTGCTGCCTGAGATGATCAAGACTCGCAGGATACTCAAGTCAGGACTTGATTATAACTCTAAATTTTCTTTAGGTCCCCATAAGATCATTAGCACCCCCAACCAGCAGGAAGTAGCCTGAAATACTATGCCCACATTCCCAACAAATGGAATACAGGTATTTTCCTTTGCTTAAAAAAAAAAGAGGGAAATGGTGTGGGAGAATTGTCTGTATTCTGTCAATCATATTTTAATAAAACGCTGATTGGCTAGGCAGGCAGTATAGGCGGGAAAGCCAGACAGGAAGTAGAGGTGGAGCAAAGAGGCTGGGAGTATTCTGGGACACAGGAAGCTCCCTCCGTCACTCCTGCACAGATCACCGAAGAGGCAGCATGTAACTTGCCCAGCTGAGAAAGGTACTGAGCCATGTGTCTAATGTAGATAAGGATAATGAGGTAACATAAGTTATAAGAACTAATAAGAAACCTGACCTAATGGGCCGATCAGCTTTATAATGTATAGAGATCTATGTGTGATTTTCTCTGGGACTAAACAGCTGGGGGGCTGGGCAGGACAAAAACCCCAACAAGGCAGCCCCCATCATGTTACAATTTCTAACCACTTTTGGAGTTTACCCATCCTCAGTTTAGGCTTTTCTTTGGTTTGTACTGTTTCTGGATTTCCAATAAAGCAAACACTGAACATTCCGAAAGAAAGATCCATTATATCTAGATACCATGTTCAGTGCCTATCTAGATACCATGTTCAGTACCTAGTGGTGTCCATTCACTGGAGACCACTTGGTAATCTGTGAAATCAGGTTTGAGGCAACATGAAACATGAGAGTGGAGACAATGAGGATGCCTTGTGACAGGTTACTGAAGAGACTGAGGTTATGCAGCTGCCTGGGACTATGTGGGTAAGACCCAGAGAAGCCAAGGAAGCATGAGGATTACCTTGGATAAAAAAGCAATAGCAGAGATAGTAGCAATCCAAGATCTACAGTGAGAAGGAGGAAGAACAGGTACAGAAATCTGGAGAGAATTCTTAAAGATTTAAGAGAGCACTCAGGCAGAAGCCATGGCTGTTTTCTTGCTGAAGTGTAAGAATGTAGCTGTTGCTAACAGACAGATAGAGGCTATCCATTCCCAGTCCAATTCCTTTCCACCTTCAACTAGTTTAGTGCCTTAGTTTCACAAAACTCCCCAGAAAATGAGAAGAGAAGATGGTGTAAACTAGTCTCAAAAACACAGGTTGGTTCAGGCAAAGTGAGAAAAGTGTATGCAGCAGGAAGAGAATACAAATTCCTTTCCCATGCCTGGCACAGATTGCTCAGGTTCTCCCCGACACGCTCTTCTTGGAAGCACAACTCTACAAACTGCTCTGATTTCAAAAAGTTTACCCAACACTACGGGGGGAATTATGTAAATATGAATAGTTTGGCTGAGCAATGACTAAGGAGAGAAAGAAACATGACCTCCATCTGCAATCAGGGGTGGGAATGGAAATGATTTCCTTTGGGAGCTCAGTCGGGCTTACTGTTAAATCATTTGTATACTGTTAAATGAGTTGCGTGCTGATGGGGCAAAGAGGTCTTGGAACTCTGTTTGCTGGCTTTCTCCCTACCTCCATCATTGTCTACCAGCACCTGAAAGGTGGAAGAGCCTGCAAAGAAGGCTCAGATTCAAGGTGATGGAACCAGGTGTAGGGAGGGGAAATCAGAACAAAGATACTGGAAGCTAAAAAAAACATGAAAGTGTTCATGGCAGAAGAAGTTAATCTTTTATTAAAATATTCTAAAGGAATAAAATATGGAGAGAGCTCTTCCTTTGCATATTTAATATCAGTGTGAACAGCACTCTAAAAAACTTGCCATTGAATATGATTTTGTGGAGAAAAAATAGTGTATAGTTTGTTCCGTATTTGCATATGAAACAAGCACACTTAGCAAGATTAACAAGCGTTATTAGGACTTACATTTAGGGTCTGACTAATTGATATTTACTTTTACTCTCTGAAATACTGTTTTTGATACTAAACATTTTAACTCTCTGAAGATGAAAATTCTTTATTTCCCTTTAGATAAAATGCTGAATATGTAATTTTCTGAAAAACCTAACTTAATAAACATTTTATGAAAAGGGGTTCTAGTGTGAGGCTTGCTTGGAATGAATAAACCTAGAGTGTATATAAGGTTTCCTATTAAAAATTTAATTACTATAATCATATATTGGACATTTTAAAATAAATATTTTTTCCAGGTTTAGGATTTTCCTGACTGATCTCATATAGTCATGTATTCAAATGACAGTCATGGGAGCAAATGTATGTACTGCTTTTCATCATCCTTTTACAATGCCCAGTGTCATCACTTGACCATAAATGATAGTATAAAATTTGTTTATGCAATGTTGTGGCATCTTTCATAATTAATAGTACTGTCCCATGTTATCCTAAGCACTTTTATGTGTTAGTCCACTTAAATATCTTTAAAAAAATGTTGTGAGATTTCTCTTTGTAGATGAGGAAACTGAGTTTTAAGGGGCTGTCAAGCCTTCTGAGGAGGTGGAGGAGTCTGAATTCAGATCTGCAACAGTGAGTCAGTTGGTTGTTTTTGTGCTTCTTTAAGCATGGTAGGTACGGCCTCTTTAAGCCTGAAAAGACATTCTGGAAACCAGCAGGTGGATTGTCCACTGCAAACTTTGGTGCATAGGAACTACCATGATAAAAATCTATGTTTAAGATTACTGTGTCTTTTTATAAGAGGGACTCAGGAAATCAAGGATGGAGAGTTTAGCTTTTTTTAATATTGACCCAGCATCAAAGGCTCCTATGATTATAAGGAAATTGGTCATTATTATTCTAAAGCAGTTTCCAAATTCTCTTTAAAAGTGTTTATTCAAATGATAGTTTCTATGGACACTAAATCTGTGAATGTGCTAAAAAATTTAAAGATGTTTCGGCAAGACAAAGTAGTTTCTGGGGTAAATGTGGTTGGAAAGACTGAAAAGAACAGTCTCCAACCCTCTTGTCCCCATTCTCCCTTCCTTGCTCCTCCTACCTTCTCCTCAGGCTGCCTCTTCCATCCATACCTCCTTCTCTACTACCTTCCCCTCTCCCTCTTTCCTTCTCTTCCTCTTCTCTTCCCCTTTTCCGTCTCCTCTGCTTTCCCTCCTCTTCCTTCCCTCCTTTCTTCTCCTCCATTTCCATCGCTCTCTCCCTTTCCTCCCCGTCTCTGAATTGATCTCAGAATAAATTCCTGTATGCTCTAAAAGTTGAGATCCTCTTGCCTCAGCCACCCAGTGCTAACTAAGGTAACTGGCATGCTCTACCACATATGGTTTAACCATCTCGTTGCAGCTTTATTTTCCATATTACAACTGGCTGACAGGAACTTTACAAATCAGAGTGGATTACTTGGTGTAATAAGTTACCTTACATGTCAAAGCTTCTCCTCTCTCCTTTCTCATCTTACCGTGTAGTGTAGGTTACAGAAATTCTTAACTTCATCAAGTTATTTAGAGAACCAAGATGATAGAAGCCCTATCATTTTCAAGGAATGAAATCGATATTTAACCAGCATATCAGAAAGAAGCATAAATTCCATCCGTTTTTCTTAACTGCTTTGCCTGTGAAGTAATAAATCAATTCAGATTATAGTTCATAGATCAGAAAGAGTCAAAAGAATCTCCGCTGACTCACAAGGCCAGGATGCCATGGCTTTCTTATGCACGGAAAGAGAAATATCTAGATGAACATTTTTGCCACCGGGCTGACCTTAGGAATCAAAGTTTCTTTTGAGTTGGATCTCTCCCTAGGCATCCTCATGCAAAGGTGAGCCAAACATGGTTGCTACTTTCAGTGAGATTTCCATCTAGAAATGGAATTTAGTTGAAGACCTAAGTATGAACAATGGTAATAGCTTTTAAACAGTAGGCGTCTGTTAATGTCATAGTAGCTAACTTTGTTCAGCAGTGAGATCCTTAGAATTACTAACTCACTGGAAGGGATTGTAGGAGTAGTACAACTACTGAGAAATGGATCCAGGACTGGAACACAGGCCTCATGACAGACTTTATGCCTTTTGCAGCACTTTCCAAAGGATTTCAGTCATACCATGTGGAATTGCATGCAGGGCACGATGAACAGTCATAGACTTGTGGTCGACACTAGAGAGTATGGCTTGACTGTTCCATGAACGGCAGATTTTTTTTTTTTTACATTAGTAAGGTTCCAGCAAAAGATAACAGCTCAAAACTGATGTTAAAAGAGATGAGCCATTTAACAGGGATGGGTGTGGGACTGATGTGGATGGATTATTTTCAAACACAAGAGGAGGGTTTTTTCATGAAAATATGGAAGCAAAGGCTGAAAAGAAGGGAAGCAAGGAGTCCAAGCAAGGTCACATGACTGAATGGCACTAGAAGGAGACTCTTTTTTTATTATTAATTTATAAAAATTTCCACTTCTGCCCCTTCTCCCAATACCCTCCCACTCCCCCCACTCCCTCTTCTCCTCCCTCTCCAGTCCTAAGAGCAGTCAGGGTTTCCTGCCCTGTGGGAAGTTCAAGTTCCTCTCCCCTCCCTCCAGGTCTAGGAAGGTGAGCATCCAAACAGACTAGGATCCCAAAAAGCCAGTACATGCAGAGGAAACAAGTACCATTGCCATTATCAATGGTTTCTCAGACAGTCCCCGTGTCAGCCACATTCAGAGAATCCGGTTTGATCACATGTTCGTTCAGTCCTAGTCCAGCTGGCCTTGGTGAGCTCGCATTCGATCAGTCCCCTTGTATCAGTGGGTGAACGCACCCCTCGCGGTTCTGACTTTTTTGTTCATGTTCTCCCTCCTTCTGCTCCTCATTTGGACTTTGGGGGCTCAGTCCAGTGCTCCAATGTGGGTCTCTGTTCCAATCTCCATCCATCGTTGGATGAAGGTTCCCTCTGATCCTGACGTCCTTGTTCATGTTATCCTCCTGGATATTGGAAGTAGATAAGATTGCCAGGCAACCTTGGGTGCACGGGGTGGGGGTGGAAGGAAGGGAAGATGGTTAGTGAGAAGGGAGTAGGGGAGGATTGGGAAAAACTTGGGAATGGGATGGGGGGAGGGAGGAAGGATGGATATGGGAGCAGGGAAGTATATATCTCAACTAAGGGAGCCATTTTAGGGTTTGCAAGAGTCTTGATTCTACAGGGGTTCCCAGGTCCAAGTAGAGATCCCCAGATTGTTCCCTGGACAGCAGAGGAGAGGGTGCCTGAACTGGCCTTGGCCCATAACCATACTGATGAATATTTTGCACATCACCATAGAACCTTCATCTGGCAATGGATGGAGATAGAGACAGAAACCCACACTGGAACACTGGACTGAGCATCTCAAGGTACAAATGAGGAGCAGGAGAGAGAACATGAACATAGAAGGAGACTCTTGGCTAGAGGATTGCTCTCTTTCCCCTTCTGATGGCTGGGGGATTGTCCCCTTTCCCTTCTGATAGGCCTCTGCACATCCTTTAGCTTCAACGTCAGCCACTGTGTTCTTTCATTTACTTTCCTCAAAACAAACTAAACCTGAAGTAGCTCCAGAAAGGTCTAGAAATAGCTTCAGATTCAGAAAGGAGTCAGTAGATCTGGAGTCTTCTGCCCCTTGCTCCCACCCTTCTTTGGTCCAGGCCAAGACTCTTAGCCTCTTTCTTATCTTTTAGGAGAATAAACACGGAACGTGTGATTTCCTTAGTGTGTACTAATGTTATGGTTCTTCAGAATGTCTAAAGCTCTGAAGATCTTTATATTTAGTCTTTTTTTTTCTGTGCTTCACTTGCTATCTTATTTTTGGGCAACCTCATGCTGTGTGCCAGATTAGTTTCGAGATATAAATGTTTATGTTTCATTCTCTATATGTAGGTGTTATTTCTCTGTCTGAGTTTCAATATTTTGATATAAACCGATCCTGTTATACCATTAACCTTTCTCTTTACACATTTCATTGACTTTCTGTTTTGCTAACTGGGAGAGTTCTTATTTTTCAAAGTCATAATTTGGCAATGGGACTATGGAAAATTTTAGGGTATGAAGACCTCCATAGGAAACTTGAGTGGGAGTGTGTTTTCCTGAAGTTAATAGAAGCAATTTAAAAACCAGACTGACAACAATGTTAAGAAATGGCACACTTTATTGATGAGAGTTTCCGTGGTGATTTTAGCAGGAGATGAAAATTAGAAATATAATGATTTAGACTCTGGCTGTAAAAAGCAAATGCCGTTTCATCTAATTTCTGTATTTAAGTATCACAACTATTTCATCTATTAAATTAAGCTGGAACATGCTATCATCAACTACACACACAAAAGAAAGTCTATGAAACCTCAGTCATTTTGATCTCAGCATGGCAATACCCCCCGTGTACTTTTATAATTCTCAATTAAAATGAGTAATTTAGTGAAAGAACAAGTCCCATGAGGGACAATGTTAAGAAGAAATTGTAATGTTATTGAAATGTTTTTGTGTGGTAATCATTGCTGATGTTTCAAGTACACCTGCGATCATAATACCGACTTTGAATTCTGGAGCAGAATTTTAAAAGACAAATTATTGCATTGCCAATTGCGTTTTGTCTCTTAATTTTTATTTACATTATTATTAGAAATAAATGCAATGCCAGCCCTATTGGTGATATAAGGTTTTATAATTTAATTCCATGCATCCTGCTTGAATTCCTCCTATTTTCCTATCATTTCTTTATGGTTTGCCACAAATGTCTTGTTTATTCATCAGAAAAATTCTGAATAATTTAAATATATGATGTAACATGGCTAAAGTCATAAAGGTTATAAGCGCTGAGAGTGTGAACTGAACTTTTAAGAAAGGTTGTTTTCTCTATGGCTCGATGTGTGTGTGTGTGTGTGTGTGTGTGTGTATTTCACTGTCACACAGCTGAATACATTTAAGTGTAGGGGCTTCAGTAAAAGTTAAATAACAGATTTAGTGCAGCGATGGATATGTGGAACAGTTGGACTGACCTGCCTTTTCCTTTGGGAGCACAGAAGCAAACCAGGGAGGGACATTTCTCACCATCCTTCCCAGTGAGTTGGCATCTCTTGCTTACAGGTGTTTCAGTTAAAGTTTCAAAATGCTTCTTAAAAGGTCTCTTGGTCATTAATACTCTGTTCTGAGTTGTTCTCCAGACCTTGCCTTCACATTGAGTAATGTGGCTAAGCTTCAACCTGGGGTAGATAAAAAGTAAATACAGTTTTATTTTAAACAAGAACAACGCAACAAACAAAAAACGGACAGAATAATAAATCCAGTCAAGGCCACAGGGAGGTAGAGAGAGTCAGGCTGGGTTTCTGCATGTTTGTTGCCTGCCCCCTTTTGTGAACTAGATAAAGGTTGTCTTCTCAAGGTACTCATTCTTGGAGTTTAAATTCTGAAAGGATATTTTCTTTTTGCCTCTAGTTAGGGCCGAATGGAGTGTAAGCTAGATTTTTTTTCTCGATATACTCCCTCTGGATGGGGTAGCTTTCTTCAAAAATAGTCAAGTCAACCTTATTCTGAGACCCTGGTTTTCTGAAATCAGTAAGCTGCATGAATTTAAGAAAGGAGAAGTGGTGTGCCTGTAGAGAGGAGCAGTTTGTTTCAGGTTGGTATTTCTCTTCGGAAGTTACAATGAGCAAGAAGTCCTGGCAACCTCACATTCTATGAGGCTCACTGAGCCTTTTCTTCAGGTGATGGGAACAGTCTAATCGAAAATAAAGATTTGGTACAGACAGAATGTCAGTGATTTCATGATGTTATGAGGAAGATGTCAGTCATTACATGAAACCTAGGAAAGATCTCAGTAAATAGCGAAGAAGTTATTCATAAGAGAAATCCCTGACTGTGGGATTTTAACTGTTCGACATGGAGCATGGAAACTGATAGCAAACCTCTGTTTTGGGACAAAGCATCATAAGGTCACAATAAATAACTTCAAGTTTAACATTTGGTACTAGGCTGGATCATTTTTTAACTTGTTAATAATATGTTGTACTTACTTATTCTTATTTCTTTATTACTAAATCAATTTAGAGTTCCCAAGATGGCATTAGCCTTATTTCAGATATACATTGACTAGATTTGTATTTGTCATTGTCTGTTTCCTGATTTAGTAAGTACCAGGAACAGTCGAGACAATCAGCTGTGGTTAGGAAAAGGGTGGACATTGTGAAGAGAACAGCACAGATGCTGCAGAGAGTGAATCATTGGCACTCTATTATTTTTCTAAACCTGGATTTGTTTCTTGGGACTTGTTCTCCAAATATTCCACCTAATCTTTGCAGTGGTTATTTCTGGTGACCAGTTAGCTCATGAAAACCTCATGCTATTTACAACACTGAGAGCAATAACCGGAGCCCAAGTCTTTCAGTTATTGGCTTTAAACTATTTTGCATTTGAGAGCCTTTTCCATGACACTCTCCTTCAAAGCTCAGAAACTGAAACCATTAAGCACTTGGTTTGTATACACCTTCATTTCAAGAAATTAATTTTGGTCACAAATCAAATAAATATCAAAGACAGTTGCCTGGACTTTTCAATCATGGGCTGGGTGGTCATGTATAGAAATATGTGAGTTGAGAGTGAAGGAAAGAATAGATTATATTGGCTAGGACAAAGAATGAGAACATTAAAAATTTTCCATTCATTATTCTCTGGCATCAATACTGTATGCAGATGAAAAGGCCAAAATAAGCATGAATTTTGTTTTAATTAACTCCCTAACATTTGTCTACCATTTAGGTGACCCCTCCTGCCTTCATCTGTTATTTTGTTCGTTTTAGGGCCATAAATATTATTAATCCACAGATTTTCCTCTCTGCCCCCTTTAGTTAATTAAAGATACTCTAGAATTTATCTTTTGCTACCACCAGGAGGGCACAAAAAGTGAAATATTATAATGCTAGATAGTTCATTCATTAGCATAAAATAATCACTGGGATTGTATACCTGATTTTCAATTGCACCTGCCTGATTTTCTCCTTGACGATCAATATAGCTAACCAAAGAAAATCGAGAGAGAAATAAGGGATAATGGAAGAGTATAAAATTAGGGAGTTAGGCTACAGTGAATACAAAGATTAGCATTTTCAGAGACAGTTTAACTGGGCTCCAACACTGAAATAAACTGTAATAATTCCTGCCTGGGTATCACAAAGTGTTCCCTCATCTGTTTCAATCTGTGTTGCTCAGTAGGGAGAGGGGGGCAGGAGGGCAGCTGTCAAAAAAGGAGAAAAGAGCAGGAAAGTGGTGTCCTAATATTTTACTTATTTTATATTAATGGTTTTATTGCAAAAAGAAACTATGATGTAAACTTCATGTATCATTCACTTACAAGGTTTTATACCAAACCAAGCAGAACCCAAGACGAGACAGCTTCACTATTTATATTCCTCCAAGGGAGTCTCATCCTGCCCTCGTTTTCCACCCTCGGTGTTTTTCTTCCTTCAGGGAGAGATTCTGTATCAGTGTTTCATTTCTCCTCTGGGTGGACTTAAAGGCCAGACACATTGATTATTAATCATTATATTGGGGTTTCTCTCCTGCTTGACCAATGACACAATCTGCCAAGCGTGATAGGTGTACTGTAACTGACATCTATACTGAAAAAAAATCACATTATGGAATATATATCTGCACTAATAAAAAAAGCCATCTTTCAAACGCTCCTTTTGTAAGTCTTTCTAAAGAGACCACTGTGCCGCAAATGCATAGGTACAGAGCCATAAATCCAGAGATGGATCTGAAAGCCCAATTTGGAACACTCTTTACTTCGACTCTTGGGACACCGCAGGCTTAACTACAGTCATTTACTCTTTCCTCTGGGTTGTGCCGCCAAGGAGTAGCAGGAAGACTTGAAACATGAGCTATGCCAACCTGTTAACTGGGCGTTATCTCTTCCTGTATTTCACTTGGGTGCACATTTTTTAATTCTTCGACTCAAAACTTTTTTTTAATTAATATCTTACACTTTCTGGATTTGTGTTGTCAGGCTATATCTCAAGTGTGTTTGTGAACGTCTCCTAATTTTTTTCCTGCACTATAGATTGAATTCCCCGGAGAGGAGAACAGTAGGAATGGATTATGAGTCCGGAATTTTGTCAGACTGACAAGCCTGAATTCTGACCCTCTGAGTCTAAATGTGTTACTTTGGGCACTTTATTTGACTTCTTAGAATTTCAATTTGGAAATTGTGAGCTGAGGACACTCACAGTACAAAACTGTGTCTCAGGGCCTCTTCACTGATCTCCTCCTGTCCTGCGATGGTTCTTTCACAAACGGAGTTATTGCTACTCTCTTTATGGCAGTGGGCAATTGCGGAGACTTTGGAGAGTGAAAAGATCCAGCGTGTATTTTCTACAGTAATTACACAAAACAGTAGGAATAAACGTAATGTTTGGAGTCCACTGAGGATGATAGTTAGACTGATTACTATAGATTGTTGATAATCTAAGAATGACTACTAGGTGTCAATTACACAGTAGCAAGCAATGTTGAAAATAGCATAGAGCTCACAGTAAGCACATATATTATGTATAGAATATGAAAATGCCCACAGTAGGTGCATGTATTATGTATAGAGTATGAAATGTGCCCTCGTCATAATGTGTTGAATGCTTCATCCACAACTGGGGGCACTATCTTGCAAACTTTGGGAGGAGCTGAGTGGAAGAAGTGAGTCACTGAAAGTATGTCTATGAAGGTTACACCTAATCCAAAGTCCCTTCTTCACTGTCTGCTCTCTGACTGACACAGTGGGGGAAGAACCTCTATCCTCCTGCTAGGGGCAAAGGACCAAGGTTTGAACCTCCATAAACTGAGTCTAAATAAATCCTTCCTCCTTTAAATTATTTCGCTTCTGGACATTTGACCCAATCCACAAAAGTACAGCACAATCAAGGAGGATGCTTTAGTTCTGCTTTGCTTTCTTTTATCTGAGCCTCTCTCCAAGACTAAGATCCGGTTGCTTTAATGTGGTATACTTTGGTACGCGCTTACATACATACACACGTCCCTCCTTGAGAGCTGCCATTTCTGACTGTAAAGGACAATATGGATTTATGCCTGGTGACCCCGTGCAAGTTTTCTTTCTTTGCTGGAAAATTATGGGGTCCAACAACTTGATTTATTCTGTTAGTTTTGAACTGTGCTTCCAGGAAGTAAATTGGCTCATGGTAATCACAGTGCTCATTTCTATTAAATGATCATCAATAGAGTTATTTGCCCTTTTGCATATAATTTATTATGGCTTGCTTTTCTCTTTCAATTAAAATGCTGCGCTATGCAGTTTACTTTTTTTTAAAGGGGTAAATATAAGGGATTTACAATTCTAAAATTAGTATGTTATGGGTTTAACAATTAAAGTAATACTTGTGCTTCTTTATTCTTTTTTAGTGTTACATATTAAGAAAAAAATTTATGTTATTGAAAACAATTATTTCCCAATGCAAAATCTACCTTAGAGAAAAGGAAAGCTGTAACACGAGAAAGCACAATTTGCCTAATGATTTTTCTTTCAGGAAAAATATTGCTATCGTGATTCTTTTTAATTAAATAAGAATTTAGCACATTTGCATGCATGTTCCTAATGTCAGACTCTTTGGTTATCACACTTACACCTCTGTTATTAATGCTAGCCATGGTCTACAGATGAGGAAAAGCTAGTTATCAATGAATAATTCAGATTCCATAACTGTCAGCCCTTATTATTTTAAATAAGGCCTACTAGTTCCACTTGGAACCAGCTAATTGCCTCGTTTAAACTCTTAGACTATTTCACATAATTCTCAATTTCTAAAAACTTTAAATATATTTAAGAATGCTGTAATACATGGGACAATTTGCTTTAAATCAGTTCAGAGGAGTAAAAGTCGCTCTGCTTATTATCTGTATTCAAATAAGAATTGAAATTTAATTTAATTTACAGTCATGAAATGCTTATTAAGCGTAGAATGACAAAATGTTTTTAATGCATGAAAAAAATAAAAGAAAAGGTTGAGTAATCCATTTTAAAAATCGATCTTTTTCACTTAAGTATCTTAGTGAATTAGGTTTTCAAAAGCGGAGTGACTGAGGTGGGCGGAGTCGGCAGAGTTCCCTGTTTGGGTTTCCTAAGTTCCAGGCATGTTTAAGAACAGAGCCACTGTAAATTTACTGGCGATTCAAAAAAAAAAAAAATACTCCTAAAGTCAGTTTGGTGTCTACAAGGGCGCTCCCCTCAGATCTTTCTTCGGGAGCAGCTGCTGTAAGACAGAGCTGAGATATACATCCCGCGACAAGACATTCAGATCTGCCACACCCCTGAGAGACTTCTCCTGCCACACAGGACTCCTGAGGTACCGGTCCAGTTTGCAAAACGTTCCCATTCATTTCCTGCAGAAAGATGCCTGCCCAGTCCACTTCCTCCCTTCAGCATTTCTTTGTGTCAGGTCTGCAGTATGACTTGATGGCTACCATTGCCGCCATCTGTTTGGTCTCCGCGTTAATATTCATGTGCATTTTTTTTCTCAGTACATTTCTCATGCATATAATTCTGTCATTTTACTTTTCTTAAAAGGTCTGGATCATTTCAGCAAGGCGATTAAATTTCTTCTTGTCTAATTAAATAATCCTATTCACAAATCCAAACTCTTTGTTTGGCTCAGGTCTTCTTCAGATGCAGTAAGCTTTGAAAGGGTATGTCTTCTAATAATAAATATGCCCTTCATGTGATTACTGAGACCTGTTGTAAATTCGTATTTCATGCCTGGACTCAGACTAAAAATACTACTGTTTGTGGTCGTTCTTCAATTCACACACATACATGTGCGTTTTCCTGTTTAGTCTTCTGCAGGCTCTCCCAAAATAAAAAGTAACATTTGAGCATGGATATACCTCTGCTTTCAGTACTGGGACTCACACCCAGGGCTTCAGACATGCTACTTAAGCGTTCTACCACCGAGCTACAGCTCTAGTCCTGCATTTTCACGTCTATTTTATCTTCATTTCTGATTCGGACCTCCCTTTAGAAAGGCCACTGACCTTTAAATGCATAAATCGCACGTGTTTCAGTTCTACAAAACCCTTGTCTTTTACACAGCATTTGCCTTTCTTTCAAACATGTTGATTTAAGGAGTTCTGGTTCCTTAATATCTAAAGTGGATATGATATAACTAAGGGAAATTTCTACACAGCTAAAATGTGTACGGGGGTGGGAGAATTAACTCAGTGGTGTGGAGTACAAGGGGGTCTCAAAGAAGACCCAGGTTCTATTCCCAACTCACAATAATGTGAAACTCCGGTTCCAGGAGTCTGATATCCTCTTCTGGTCTCTGTGGGCACCAGACAGAAAAGTGATTCACAAACACCTGTGAAAGCAAAACTCTCATATAGAAAAAGTAAAATATATTTAAAGCAAAGCAAAGCAAACAAAAACAAGTGTGCCAGTGAGCTGTCATGCTTGTAAAATACTGTTTTGTTGGTACAGACATCCACTCCCTCTGGCTCCTAACAATAATTTAGCTGCCTTTTTTAATGATAACCCATGTGCTTTGGGAAGCAAAAGATATGCTATAACTATCCCTTTTAAAGATGAGTGCTCAGTTTCTCATTATTGTTAGGTATACATGATGTGTACAAGATCAAAGAAATCAAATTACCAGCCCATATTGGGGGAGGCCTCATGAAAGGATCACCTATTCCAGAAGCTATCAGTAGGTGGTGGCAATGGGAGAAGAGTCACTTTTCATCAGGGCAATCGTCCCTGAAGGCTAGAAACACCCCAGTAGATTGTTGAACACCCATGCACATATAGCCAGAGCTAAATGGACTCGTGTTATTAAGTTATAAGAGAAGTTATGAAAGATGGGTTAAGAAGATGAGGAGTAACTGAAGAAGAGGAAATGGGTGATGGATTGAAAAAAATTTGTTGTTTGAATATCAACAAAATATTGATAGGGGAGTTCAGCCAATCATATTCTGTTTTGGGGGCGTGCCGTCCTCAGGCAAAAGCCTGCCTATACACCTAGCAAGCGCACTTTGCGCTCCTCTAGCTCTCTCTTTTTGCCTGGCTCCTGCGTCCAGAAGGATCGTTTGGATTCTGGTGTAAGCTGTTGTAAGTCTTACTTCTGTTTATTAAAGCTGTATGTTTTGTATCAAAATAGTCTGGGGATTTTTTCATTACCAATCGCCCTGCAGCTTCATTCTATGTATGTATCAATATTAAATATTTAATTTAAAAATTGAAAAATACCATGACGTTTTATTGTAATTTTTCCAAGTATCTGGAAAGAAACCAAGCAACTCTTTTTTGGAAAGCACCTTTTGTAGGGTTACAGATGTCTCAGTTCCATAAACATCTGCATCCTTCATCCTCTTAAGTTTCGTGTGTACTTTGAAAGGTGGGAAATGGGAGGTGTGGGAAAATAAATGGGAACTCAGAAATACATTACAAGTTTTCAGATAAAGTTAAAAGATACTTTAAAGTTTTAATATAAAGGTATCAGTTGCATTGTAACAGTCTTATTTTAGAATTAGACACTGAGACCCACCTGTTTTCATAGTTCAGTTTTAGAACGACTTTCACTCTGGCTCTACAGCTTTCTGCTAGTCACAGATGTTCTTTGTATCCCTGCTTCCTCATCAAGAAACAGGAATTCAGATTGGGGATGGGCTGAATCCATAAAAATCCCCAATCACTTTTCTCCCTCGGCCTCAGGTTTTAGTAACTTTCATACTTGTTCACTTTCTTTTAAGGAAATTAGATATGCCCTTTGTACTGAGAGAGCACCATGCTTTGCTTAACATTTTTCTATAAATCCATATTAACCGGAAGAGAATAGCACACTGATTTCCCAGATTAATCTGTTTCTGGGAGAAGTGACAAACCAACTTGTTTCTTCTTTATCTCAGTCATATATTGCATATGACTATATATATGCATGCATATATATATATGTGTGTGTGTGTGTGTGTATAGTGTGTGTGTTTGTGTGTGTGTGTGTGTCCAAGACCACTTCAGTACTTTTAATTCTATTTTAAATTTTGAGAAAATGGAACTGATTGTTTAAATTTTTTCAGTTTGGACAAAAAAACAAAACACTTCAGCAGTATTAACCCTTTCTTGGTTATCTGTCCGTGTCCTTCTGAGTTCTCTGAGCTAAGACTACTGTTTGTCTGCTCACCACCATTCTGAACAGGCTATCATGAGAAAAATGAAGTAAATATTTCTTTGTAAATTCTTAGAAACCATCAGGTTACTCCAGCCCCAGAAAACAGTGAAGATGAGACACAGACACACACAATTAATGTCAGTTGTAAAGCATGTGATTTCCCTCTGTTTTAATAAGAATGCTCAAATACTGAAGGGGTTACCAACTGTAAAGCTATATGTCAGGTTAACTATCTCAGATCAAACTCTTTTTTTTTAAATCAATGTGGCCTAAGGGAAACTAACCCTAGCCTTGGAAGTCACACGTGTGACTGCACTTAGGTACTGCAATGAACAGAGATATTTCTCGTCTGTCTTGAATCTGAGACCCCGGCTTAACTCCTTTCCTGAGCTAGGTCTCTAAACAAGAAGATCATTGTGTTAAATGCCTAGATTCCAAAAAGTTCTTGATCATAAGCTTCTGCATTGGCACTTCTGGATAATTATGGAAATGAAAAACTAACATTTGTAGAATTTATCCTCAGAATTTATTTCCTCAACACTGCCATTTAGAAGTGTGCTATAAAACAAGCAAGTTCTTATTTCAAGCATTTAATCCAATTAATTTTGTTGCAGTGTAATGAAGATAAAATGCTTCCATTTCCCTTTGTGTTTTGTATCTAAACATTCCATTAAGTTTGATATTTAAATTCACAACATAAGAAAATTGGTAGAAATTGGAGATTTAGATCTGTAGCTATAAGAAATGGCATCTTTAAGTAAGTTTTGATATCAACAATATTTTGGGTTGTATGATACAATTTTGACTATTGTTTAGTGTAGAAGAGGTGATATCCTAGGACAGGTTTAAGAGAATTAAATGGTCTCTGGACATAAATCAGATTCAAGTCACAGATTCCTTTGAAGTTATTGGAGCCTGGTTGCAGTGAGAATCCAGATGAGTAACTTGTTTTCTGCTACATGGAAAAATTGGAACACTCACAGACACAGAAACAGGATTTTGTAGAATGACTTCTGAAGGTCACTGTTGGCACCTGTTCTAGTGAGGACAAATCCTTTTCTATTTTAATAGTGTGACTATTGGAAAGTTCCAAGAAGAAAGTAACATCATTTCCTAAAGATTGAGTCAGGTTGTAAGGTGTACTGTGTAATTCTAACATATGGTACAGACAGGCTGCAAGCTGTACCTGAAAAAGTTGACTGTTTCTAGCATTTGGTGTTTATATTGTGATTTTAAAATAACTATCCCATAGCCAGAGGGTGTGTGTGTGTGTGTGTGTGTGTGTGTGTGTGTGTATTTTGGGAAACACACTATATAAAGGAAACTTCTTGGCTTTAAAAAAATGTAAGAATCACCCCACACCACAGTTGTTCGTTGCTAACACTTAAAACTTTCTCAGTTAACAAGAGACTCAGAGGTCTTATGGAAGATATCATATTCTAAAATTAAGACTTTTTAGTTTACTTCAATAGAATCGTTCTTACTATATCTCTAAAACACTGACTCCAAAGGGCCATGTTAAGAAGTAGTTAACTGCAAGAGGGGATATCTTTGACTGTCAGACATACCAGATATATCTGACTTTTATCATCTTAATATTATAACCCCTGCTTAAAACTCTGAAAATTTTGCCCACTGTCTATTGGAAACAGATTTTAAATCTCCCTCACATTGAAATTATTGTACTAAATTAGCCAGTAATCAACTGTACATACCCACAAACAAGTCCTGTTACTCCAGCCCTGATGTTGAATAATGCTTAGATTTCATAGGCAAGCACATACTGCATCTGAACCCAGATGCCCATTGCACAGTGAAGCCTACCCACACCCATGGCCTCTTGAAGCCACTATCTCAATTTATCAGCTCTTTTGAATTATTGTATTATTGAACAATAAATATGTTATTCAAAAGAATTTATGGATAATGAATTTGTTTGACACTGACATCCCAATAGGTTTCTAGTCTCTGTAGTCCCTCTAAATTTAAGCATTTTCTTTCATTCTGCAGTTGAGAATTCAACCATAGGATTAGCTTTATTTCTCTGTGTACATGAGGGCATATAAAGTACTTTTGTTAAGATCTCAGATGAGCCTGCCAGCAGTTGTTTCATAGACAAAGATTCTTCTTAAATCTGGATAATACTGTTCATTTTTCATATAAACGTGATAAATTTCAACCTACAAGATTGGATAGAGGAAATGATATGTGCCTCTATATGTGTGCCTACACAAGATTGCAATACATGACTCATCTTCCTTCAAATGCTCATACTTACCACCCTGGCATCATCAATGCATTATCTTTAAACAAATCCTGAACATTTTAGCATCTATACACTGACAACATACAAGTTTTCTTTATTTTCCATACATTTTTCACCTTTTTGTTCAATCCAAGTCAAATAAGTTTCCAAATACTATGTTTAGTCCACATGATTTTTTTAAATTTTATTTATTCAAATAAATTCTTTGTATTACCTTGAATTCGCTTTATCACTGAGGCTGTCCTGAAACTCAGGACCCTTAGGTCTTAGGATATTGGTGTTGTGATCATAGGGATGCACTGCCACCATGAATCAAAATTTTTTAAAGTACCTCACATCAACAGCTTCCAGTTCTTCATTATCATTGCACTTTATTTAAGAAAAAAATAAGATTTTGTAGCATATGGGATTTTGCTGATTGGATTCACTAGTATTTTTTAATATGAGCTTGTTCCTTAATTTGCACTGACTTTTGTCTGATCCTCTGCAAGGAATCTAAAAAGTTATGTGGTGTATTTTTCTATTGTATCATTCCAGGGAGACCATATTATCTGATTCTTCTTCCTGTCTTTCTGTGATAGTGAGATTGCTCTTGGCTTTGATTTTATTCTGATCTGTCTCTTGCAAACGTTGTTGGTCAGCTTTTCAATCAATAGTTTGTGTAGTTATTATTGATCATTGTCAAGTTGCAGTAGTTCATTAAGAGATGTTACTTATTTTGTTCTTTAGAAATTTTTGACAAAAGAAAAACAATATTTCAGCACATGCAATATTCTCACTGAGGAAACCGGGGTGATATGGATAAGTAGATGATGCTTTGTAATATTTACCACCAGGAAAGGGAGAGAACCAAACTGTTTGGCATGATATGGGAAGATAATATAGTTAAGTAATTACATACTATGGACAATTAAGATGACATTTTGGTGGGGGAACTCCTTCAACTAATAGCCTTTAAAATACTAGCCCACTTTGGGCGTTATTTCATGTACTATCAATTCAGATGGAAAAGCTTGCTCAGGTCTCGTGGTTTCTGGATTCAGGTCTAGTTCCCAGTGCATGCAGAGGACTGTAGATCTCTACTCTTTCTGTGAGTTTATCCCAAGATAAATAAATCTTTGTTATGCTCCATTCCAGGCAACTGTAGAACTCTTTTGTGTGGGAACAAGTTGATACCCACCATCTGGAGCTTGGATCCACTTAAGACTTCAAAAAAAAAAAAACTTAAGAAAAAAATAGAACTTTTAGACCTACAAAAATGGGAGCCAAGGACAGCTCCTTGGTAACCTAGTTTTTTTTTTTTCATATAGGCTCTGTTTGCATGCTGTAAGCAGAGGGGCAACTTCTTTAAAAGCCAGCTTCCTGGTTCATCCTGGTCTTGTTCCAGAGCACTTAAGTGGGGTCTATGAGCAACATTTTACATATTGTTCAATGGTGATATAGACCTGCTGTATTCCTGGAGTTGGAGCAGTGAGCATGGCTTGCAGAGGCAGTGAACATACCTCTACCATGTTGGACTGAACAGAGTTGGTCCTAGCCATGCCCACTTGGCATTTATTTATTTATTTATTTATTTATTTATTTATTTATTTATTTATTTATTTATTTATTTATCTTTTCGGTTTTTGAGACTGTGTTTCTCTGCAGCTGTGGAGTCTGTCCTGGAGCTAGCTCTTGTAGACCTGGATGGCCTTGAACTCACAGAGATCCACCTGCCTCTATCTCCCAACTGCTGGAATTAAAGGTGCGTGCCACTACCACTGGGCTTCACTTAGCATTTAAAAAGAAAAGGCGCTCCTGGTCAGAAAATGATTACAGATATGCAATAAAGACAGATTCAGATGAAAAAAGATTTCTGGAACCTCAGTGGAACTCTGAAACACAGCTTGCTCCAATACTAACAGGATTTAAGAGCTTGCTTCAATTCTGAGGGGACTTAAGAGGTGAGTGAAAAGCATGTGATGGGACACCCCTCTCTCTAGGGCCTCCACAGTGGGACAAAACTCCAGGCCCCTCCTCCAACTTCCTTGGCTTTTCTAGCCCACAAGCATGAGGATTTCCTGCAGGTAAGCTCCCCCATTAAGTAACCCTATCCACCAGACCCTGCAAATTACTACCCCCATTCTGCCCCCAAACTCACCTATCCTCCTGAAACCTTGGTGGAATTCTGAAACACAGCTTGCTCCAATAATGAGGGGACATAAGAGGTGAGTGAACAGCCAAATGGTGGGATACCCCACTCCCTAGGACCTCCACAGTGGGACAAAACCCTCAGTCCCCTCCTCTAACTCCCTATGCTTTTCCAGCCAGCTAGCAGGCAAGTTTCTTTTTCTTTTTTTTTTTAAGTAAATTTTATTAAATTATAAAAGTTTCCATTTCCGCTTCCCCTCCCAACACCCTCCCACTCCCCCCACTCCCCCTCCTCCTCCCTCTTCGTCCCCCAGGGCAGTCAGGGTTTCCTGCCCTGTGGGAAGTTCCAGTTCCTTCCCCCTCCCTCCAGGTCCAGGAAGGTGAGTGTCCAAACAGACTGGATCCCCAAAATCCAGTATATGTAGAGGAAACAGGTCCCAGTGTCATAGTCAATGGCTTTTCAGAAAGACTTCGGGCCAGCCACAGTCAGAGAATCCGGCCAAATTCCGAGAATCTGGTTGGATCACGTCCTCGTTCAGTCCCAGTCCAACTGGCCTTGGTAAACTCTCATCAGATCCGTTCCCTTGTATCAGTGGGTGATAGCATCCCTCGCAGTACTGATTTCGTTTTTCATGTTCTTCCTCCTTCTGCTCCTCATTTGGACCTCGGGGGGCTCAGTCCGGTGCTCCAATGTGGGTCTCCGACTGTATCGCCGTCCTTCGCCAGATTCTTGCAGGTAGGCTCCCCCAATATCCAACCCCATCTACCAGTGACCTTAACAGCACATCTGAAAGCTCTAGGACAAAAAGAAGAAGATTCACCTAGGAGGAGTAGAAGACAGGAAATAATCAAATTGAGGGCTGAAATCAACAAAATAGAGACAAAGAAAACAATACAAAGAATCAATGAAACAAAAAACTAGTTCTTTGAGAAAAATCAACAAGATAGTCAAACCCTTATCCAAACTAATCAAAAGGCAGAAAGAGAACAACCAAATTAGCAAAATTAGAAATGAAAAGGGGGACGTAACAACAGACACTTAGGAAATTCAGAAAATCATTAGGTCATACTACAAATACCTGTACTCCACAAAACTGGAAAACATAAAATATGGACAATTTTCTAGATAGATACCATATACCAAAATTAAATCAAGACCAGGTAAGCAATTTAAATAGGCCTATAAACTACAAGAAAATAGAAGCTGTCATCAAAATCCTTCCAACCAAAAAAAGGGCAGGGCCAAATGGTTTTAGTGAAGAATACTATCAGTCTTTCAAGAAGAGCTAATACCTATACTCCTCAAAGTGTTCCACATATTAGAAACATAAGGAACATTGCCAACCTCTCTCTCTCTCTCTCTCTCTCTCTCTCTCTCTCTCTCTCTCTCTATCTCTATCTCTTTGTTTGAGCCTACAGTTACCTTGATACCAAAACCACAGAAATACTCTACCAAGAAAAAATATTATAGACTAATCTCACTCATGGACATGGCTTCAAAAATACTCAATAAAATACAGGCAAACCGAATCCAAGAACATAACAAAAAGAAAAATCATCCACCATGATCAAGTCACCTTCATCCCAGAGATGTGGACTGGTTCAACATACAAAAATCTGTCAATGTAATCCATCATATAAATAAACTAAGAAAACTTAGTTTTCATTACTTCCTTTTTATTAGATACTGAAAAGGAATTTGACAAAATCCAACACACTTTCATGAAAAGGTCTTGGAGAGATCAGGGATACAAGAACATATCTAAATACAATAATAGCAAAATACAGCAAGCCGACAGCCAACAACAAATTAAATGGAGAGAAACTCAATGCTATTCCACTAAAATCAGGACAAGACAAAGATGCCCACTCTCTCCATAGCTCTTCAACATAGTTCTTAAAGTTCTGTCTATAGCAATAAGACAACAAAAAGAGATCAAGAGCATTCAAATTGTAAAAAAAGAAGTCAAACTGTTATTTGCAGATGATATGATAGTATATATAAGTGACCCCAAAAACTATACCAGAGAACTCGTACAGCTGATAAATACTTTCAGTGATGTGGCAGGATACAAGATCAACTCAAAAATATCAGTAGCTCTCCTATATACAAATGATAAAGAAGCTGAGAGGGAAATCAGAGAAACATCACCTTTCACAATAGTCACAGATAACTTAAATATCTAGGGATAACACTAACTAAAAATGTGAAAGGCCTATTCAACAAGAATTTTAAGTCTTTGAAGAAAGAAATTGGAAAAAAAAAAAAACAGATCTCCCATGCTCTTGGATAGGCAGGCTCAACATAGTAAAAATTGCAATCCTACCAAAAGCATTCTATAGATTCAATGCTATCCCCGTCAAAATACCAACACAATTCTTCACACACCTTGAAAGAACAATAATCAACTTCATATGGATAAACAAAAAACCCAGGATAGCCAAAATAATCCTGTACAATAAAAGAACTTCATGAGGTATCACCATCCCTGACATCAAGCTCTATTACAGAGCTACAGTAATGAAAACAGCTTGGTACTGGCATAAAAGCAGGGAGGTAGACAAATGGAATCGAATCAAAGACCCGGATATTAATCCACACACCTATGAACACATAATTTTTGGTGAAGAAGCTAAAATTATACAATGGAAAAAAGAAAGCATCTTCAACAAATGGTGCTGGCATAATTGGATGTCAACATGTAGAAGAATGAAAATTGATCCATGTCTATCACCATGCAAAAACTCAAATCCAAATGGATTAAAGACCTCAATATAAATTTGACAACACTGAACCTGACAGAAGAAAAAGTGGGAAGTAGTTTTCAATGCATGGGCACAGGAGACCACTTCCTAAATATAACCCCAGTATCACAGACACTGAGAACATCAATCAATAATTTTGACTCCTGAAACTGAGATGCTAATGTAAAGCAAAGGACTCAGTCAATAAGACAAAAAGGCAGCCTTCTGATGGGAAAAGATCTTCACCAATCCCACATCAGACAGAGGACTGATCTAAAAAATGTATAAAGAACTCGAGAAATTAGACATCAAAATTCCAAATAACCCAATTAAAAATGGGGTACATAACTAAACATAGAATTCTCAACAGAAAAATTTCAAATGGCCAAAGGCACTTAAAGAAATGTTCAACAACCTTAGTCATCTGGGAAATTCAAGAACATTTAGATTTTAAAAATTGTTGTTGTTGATATGGCTTTAATGCTTATCTTCTTTATGTATGTTTGTAAGCAAAATGGCCAAGTGCAACCTACTAAAAATACATAAGGCTTATTACCAAAATATAGTTAGTGGTTTTTGATATAAGTATATACTTTTATTTTAAGGGATAAGACATGGACAATTCAAAAGACTCTTCTGAAACTTTAAAAGTCTTTTTCCCACACAAATACTCTCTTGGCATTGCCTTGAATGGGTCCAGTTAGGCAGCTATTGTGTCTAGTGAAGGTCATATGTTCTCTTCCATCACTACAGTAAACCAGGTTTCACCTGAAGTTCCTCAAGGAAGACGTGAGTCTCAGAATCGAATATAAGGCCAGCAATGTTCAAGCTACCAGTTTCTTCCTAAACCTGGATGGTTCTGAAGCACGTTTCAAATCTATCAGTAAAGGCTGAATTGGTTTTTACAGCATGGGCACTATAATGCTTTGACATCAAGCAAAAGACCAGTCCATACTAATCAATACACCTATCAAAGATGGAATACTTTCATCAGTGATGGGTGACAAACAAAAAACCCAGGAGAAAACTTAAGGTTTTATTTAGAAAGAAAACAAAACTAATCACAGACATTAAGTGATACTACAAAACAAAGTTAAGAGGAAAGTGATAGATGTGTAAGTACAAACAGTAAATTAGCTTGAATTTTAATGTGATATATGTTCTGTTTAATGCCTTCATTAGCATATGAAGAGCCTTGTCTTGGAATTTGTCTGAAGTGAATTGGCAACACATCGATGAGATAGATCCCTTAGATCTTCATCACCTGCGGTGACCTTTGAATTGTATGCCAGTACAATTAGAACACTACGTAAAACACAAGACTCACACCTAGGTTACCCACTTTGAAAATTTTTAAAGAAAGCATGCATTTGTGTCCTCAAGCATATTTCCTATATTTAGTAACATTTTATTGTATTTTCTGAACATGTTAGTCTGCATATAGCTCCCTCAAAATACATTCATTAGACATTCCATTTCTACTTTCTGGATGAGGGAGCAACCAGAGTGCAGTGAGGCTAAGACCTTTTCCATGCAGCTGTGCACAGGGATGAGGTCTTTCCGATTCAACACTTAGGGCTTTCTTTAGTTTTTAATTTAGGAGGCTAATGTTACATGCACATGAGGAATGCTTTAATTTCTCTGAGAACTCGTGTGTTCATGTGAAGACTTGTCCACATAATATATTTGCTGAGTTATAGTAACTTTAATTTTTAATGTGACTGGAACCCACTGAGTGATCAATGACACTAAATGCATGTGCCAGGCCCACAAAAGCACAGAGAACACAAAGTGACAAGCAGCTTCTCTAAACTTCTCAGTAGCTACTTGGTGTTACTATGAAATTAGAGCTTAATTATCTCCCTAGAAACAACAAAAAGATAAGTGAATAAGAAAGTAATGAGATGGCTCTTCTAATCTATTAAAAAATATTTTCTTGCTATAAGCATTATTTTAAAGATCTTATTTGGAAGGCGACTATACATTCATGCTAATTATTTTTATGTATTGGTTTTAGTTCTTGGGGAATGTTGTATAATTTTTTGATCATATTCATTATTCCTCCCCTCTTACTCTAGATCTACCACCTGCTTCTTTCTCTACCTGCCATTACGTCCCATTGTAGTAGGCTGCTTGTTCACTACCCAGCTGTTCAGGCTCCCAAAATAACCACACAGAAACTATATTAATTAAATCACTGCTTGGTCAATCACTATATCATGTTTATAGCAATCCCTTACATATTAAATTAACCCATTTCTATTATTTTGTCTATTACCACAAGGCTCATGGCCTACTAGTAAGGTTAAAACTGGCAGCTCACATCTTTCTCTTCTGGCAGTGTCATGGTGTCTCTTGATTCTGCATTTTTTCTCTCAGCATTCAGTTTAGTTTTCCCTGCCTACCTCTATTCTGCTCTGCACGGTCCAAAACAGTTTCTTTATTAACCAATGATATTCACAGCATACAGAGGGGAATCCCACATCACCTTCCCTTTTCTATTTAAATAAAAAGGAAAGTTTTAACTTTTTTTAAATTTTTCCATTCAAAAAGTTTACACTTTCTCCCCTCCTCCCATTCCCCTCCTGTTTCCATTTCCCCACTCACCCTCCTGCCTCCCCCTCTCTCCTAAAGAGAGGGTAGGGAGTCCTGCCCTGTGGGGAGTCCAAGTCCTCCCCCACCACATCCAGTCCTAGGAAGCTTTGCATCCAAAAAGACAAATAGACTAGGGTCCCAAAATGCCAGTACCTGCAGTAGAAACAAGTCCCAGTGCCTTTATCAATGACTTCTCAGTCAGTCCCCATTTTCAGCCACATTCAGAGAGTCTGGTTTAATCGCATGCTCATTCATTCCCGGTCCAGCTGGATTTGGTGAGCTTCCATTAGAACAGGCACAGCTAAAGTTTCTCCTCTATGATAGCTGTATTATCCCTCTATAAGTTATTTTATTGTACTAGTAATCTCATTGACCATCATGGAGAGTGAACATTTTGCAATATTTAAATTTTCAAGTGGTAGTAACTTGGATAAACAAAAAAATATTCATTGTTTCAGAATTTTACTTTTAAGGATAATTAAAAATATATTTTGTGTTCTAACAAATTTTAAACTCACATAACCATACTTTATATCGTGTCCATTAAACACACACAAAATCAATAGTAAAGGTCAGAAGTTACTATATGCACTGGGGTCAGATATTTTCTTTCAAGTTACATTTTGATTATGCACTAGCCTATTTTTAAATTTCACTACCTGTTCACACGTATAGTTTTAGACTTCAAGCAACTTTACTGAAACATTACAGAGGTGAAAACAGAATAAAAGAGACATCACCTATATGAAGATTCCGTTTGATATTCATAAGAACAATAAATGAGGAAGAAGATAGAATGCTTCTATCTTCTTTAGACTCTTCTATCAACTTTAGACTCTTTAGACTTTGGTTAGATAGGTAAGGCCATGCCTAATACATAGGTGGAATTATGTTTTCCCTATTGTTTGAATTTAATATTTAACACAGTGAAGTTAAAAACCAAGCTACTCAAAATTAATTTTGACATTAGGTAAAAATAATAGATATGACTTTTAAATGTAAACCTTCATAGAGAAAGTTTGAGCAACTTGTATGTGTTTTACATTTACCTTTCCCATTATTTTTCCCCCTTCCCACACTAGACCATTTCACCGCTTTATTCGCACAAAATTCCTTATATTTTGGTTAGGTTCTTTCTGTAGTTTTAGTATTCATGAGACTCCAGTTTAAAAATGCTAGCAAGGGTGACACAGTGAAAAATAGGATGAGCTTCTGAGGGGGATGAGGCGTTGAAGATACACAGAACTATTCTGAGCTCTTCAAAATTATGCCAGCAGCATTTCATGCTTGTGAGAACACAATTATCAGTGCTGTAAAACTATGCATATTGTTTCATAAGCCATTATCACTAAACAATATTTACAGAGCAGCCCTTGAGAAAATGAAACTTTGTTAACTGAAAACATATTTCCAATAACTGATTTCCATATGAAGGCATTTTCCAACCAAATGGTTAGAGTGCTTTTAAATATATTTGCATTAATGTCATCATTATTTACCAAAATTTTAGTAGGAAAGCAGAGCATCCTTGAAAAGGAGCAATCTCATGTTTGAAAAGTAGTAATTTTTTCCAACCAGATTAACACAGTTTATTTAACAGTGTTTTTTCCCTGAGGAACTAGTTTGTTAATGGAGAGATGAAACCCACATGCTCACCTTCACAGTTCTCTATCATGTTTAATTGTGAAGATAGGAGTAGCTAAACAGAATTTTATAATATTATTAAAAATCCCATGTAGACAATACAAGAATTTTTAGTGATAATTCATAGACATACAAGATTAGACTACAGATTGATTGCATTTTTAGCTGTAAATCATTATTTGTATTTAAAAATTCGATTATCACCTGAAACAGGTAAAGTTTTGAAGGTTCAGAGTATAAACTCTAATGATTTTGATATAACTTTTGCCAGCATAAATGTGAATACAAATTGATCAGTACAGCAAACTCCCCATTACACAGTCACTCTAAAAGTATTTAAAAGTTTTTATAATTATGAGAAAGAGACATCTAATCTTTTCTTTTAATCTTTCTCTCAAGACCTCTGAGTCAGTAGCAAAATGTTAAACATTTGTGATATATAAAATTGGCACATGTTGAATATAATGATTTTACTTTTGATACTTGGTCAATAGAGTACTACTGTCTCCAAGTTGGCACTTTTGGGGTATGAGCAAAAACACAGAGTATTAAGTTGTGGCAACTTAACAACAGAAAATGAGTTATGCTGTGATACAGTGTGATTAGAAATGCAGACGATGCAGCACGAAATAAAAGAAGACTATGAAGGCGTATATAAACAATATATGCACATTAGAATATATGTATTGTAATATATGAAAGGTTAATAAAAACAGGTAAGTGCTTTAAGTCAAAAAGAAACATCAGTGAGATATTTTTGAGGTACAAAACTTTTAATGAAATATATCACCATGATGTTTCTACATGTAATTCATGAGATTATCTGTGTATATAGAATTTCTAAATTAAGTAACACCAAATATTTAAAAGTTGCAGTCAGTGTGGAAAAAAGAGCTTAGACATGTTAAAGATTAACAGCATGGAAGACTGGTTGAAGAAAAAGTTAGGGATAAATTTTGGAGAGGCTAGTGTCCTCTGGTTAGCTTGAACCATATATACCTGCCAATATGTCACTCAGAAACGTCATTTAATGTAGCTCTTCATGTTTCCTTATTTCAGGTATAAGAAAAAGCTTGTGTCATGCAGGCAAACTTTGTGCCCTCAACATAAAAACTTACTAATGGGGAATATTTGTGTGCTTATCATAAAGATTTTTACGTACATTATAGTTAAATAACATCATTCTACTCCCAACTTTGGTTGAACAACAATCTGGGCAATTCCCTTTATATGTTTTTGTGTTCACGATGCAGCTATTTGGGTTAAAGTAAACTAAGTAGACCTCAAGTAGACCCACCGTGAGCTAGCTAGTAATTATGATTTGTCCTTTGAAATAAGTTTTACCCAGCATATAAAATGGTAATTATCAGCATTGAGCCAATGGTACAATAGATTAAATAGTAATGATTGATCAGGTAATGTTCTTTCTTAAATACTGAGTAAGAAATTTCAAGAAATAACCCAAATGTTAATGCATATAAAATGAATAACTGTTGTTCTTTCATAGAATCATAAGTAAATGATCGGTCCTTGGCTTCATTAGCAGAACATTTCTAGAATCCTTATGAATGATTCAAAATGCAGCTAGAGCTGCAATTGGAAGCTGAAGAGATTTTTGTCTCCTTAAGGTCTGTGCTAATTTCGAGTATCTTTGAACAAAATTTGAACTTCAGTCATTGAAATGAACTCTGTTATTTTGACCAAAAGAAGAGTCCCACATATGTAAGAAGTGCAGATGAACATTTACAGAAAAATAAATCCCTTATTTTTTTAATTAAGAAGGGAAAGAAGACTGACCAATGGTAATTGACTGTGTTATCAGCCTTGAAAAGCTGGGCTTACTATCTTAAATAGATCTAGATAAAATTAACTTTCATGCTTTCCACCTGGCTGCCAATCTGAAAGCTCTAGAAAGCTGGCCCATCAATCATACTTATTAATTTGAAATTCATCTACAGAGTCCCAACTTTTCTTGAACTGAAGATCAGATTCTTCAAACAGAAGTCATACTCTTGAGTGACATTCTTACCCCATTGATTTTAATGATCACTGTCCATGAGATTAGGATTCCATTTCTCCTCTGTAGCAAATGTGTTGTCAAGCAACAAGTGATCTGAACAGCAGAGGCAATGTCCTGCTTTTGTTGACATGTTGATAATATATGTACTTTGTCTGAAAATACACAGCATAGAAATAATTCATTGATAATATAACACATGCATACATAATATGCTTTAATAAAATGTGGGGTTTTTCATGGCCTTTATAGAAAAAAAATCCCTTTCAATTGTTTTCACATGAAGCTCCCCTTTTGCTTTCACATGGAGTCTGGAAGCTTAGTGTGTGTAATGGCTTCTGGCTTTCTTAAATGTGCCAAGCATCCCTTACTCTGTCAATAAACTACTTATTTTAGTTTTTTAAAATGGCACTCTCCTACTATTGTGAAATTTCAAAACTTTGGTGAGGTAAGGTTTCATGGTACCTAGGAAATCCTTCAGACACCAGTCTTTCTTCTCTAAAGATCAGGCACCTGAGTTTGTTCAAGTTCCAACATCTAGATAACGCAAACTTTCTGAGAGAATCATTCTTTGTCTGGCGAAGGACGGCTATGCAGTCGGAGGCCCACATTGGAGCAACGGATTGAGCCCCCCGAGGTCCGGAGGGGGAGCGGAAGGAGGAGGAACAAGAAAGACGAAATCAGTACTGCGAGGGATGCTATCACCCACTGATACAAGGGAACGGATCTGATGAGAATTTACCAGGGCCAGTTGGACTGGGACTGAACGAGGATGTGATCTAGCCAGATTCTCGGAATTTGGCCGGATTCTCTGACTGTGGCTGGCCCGGGGTCTTTCTGAAAAGCCATTGACTATGACACTGGGACCTGTTTCCTCTGCATATGCTGGATTTTGGGGACCCAGTCTGTTTGGACGCTCGCCTTCCTGGACCTGGAGGGAGGGGGAGGGAGCTGGAGCTTCCCACAGGGCAGGAAACCCTGACTGCCCTGGGGGACGGAGGGGAAGGAGGGGGGGAGTGGGGGGAGTGGGAGGGTGTTGGGAGGGGGGGCAGAAATGGAAACTTTTATAATTTAATAAAATTTACTAAAAAAAATAAATAAATAAAAAAAATAAAAAAAAGAATCATTCTGTTTCCATTTTCACTCATCATGAGGTATTTTCCTTAAAGCAAGCAGAGGCAAATTTAAAACAATCTTATGTTTGCATGCATTTTCTCATCCCCCCCTCTTTCTCTGTTTCTCTCTGTTCATCATAGGGTTTATGATAAAAAGCAGATTTCTCTGCGAACTCACCCAAACTTCATCTTAAACAGTTCAACCCCACTCACAGAGCTTCATCTTTTTCTCATTTTCAGCAGTTTGTACGTCTACACAGTTCTTGTGCTAGGACAACGTAACTTTGCACTCCCTGTGCCTGGCCAAAATTTGAGTCTGGTCTCACCTCCACACAGATGCCTGTCCTGGACTGGAGATGTTCTAGTTCATACTAGAACATCCCATAGATTCATTGGTTTGTTTTCTTCTGAGGTTTAACGTAAATGAATGTACTACTTAAATTGCCACTCTGTGACTAAGTAATTTTGAAGTATCTGCCTAATGTCTGCAATTCTTTAACCAAATGATGTATATATATTCTCTAATATGGAGATTATCTTTGTGAAATATTCAGGTAGGTAAGTAGTCCACAAAACAGTCATTATGGAAAAAATAGTCATTTAAATTGCACATATGCTGCATGTTGGTGAGTATTTTATATTGAACCACATACTATTACAGAAACTAAGTAAAATTCTCCCCATGGTTAAGCTGCCTTGATTGTAGAATTTAAAGTGATTTAAATTTTCTTCTTTGTATATTTTAAGTCGATCAATTAATTATTTTTATAACTATTATATACTTTTATGGGAGGCAAAACTGAAAAGAAAGGACTGCTTGAAACACCAGTTACATACTATTCAACAAAATGAGAATGAAGTAAGGCAAAATTGAAGACTGACTTGGTCACATAATAACTATAACTATACATCCATTGATAAGAAGTCCAGATAGCTTTAAGCAAAAGCAGTTACATGTTTTGGAATTTGTAGTTTTGAGTAGCCATTTATATTCACATAAAACTTTCATTTATGATGTATTATTTATATCATTGAAAATATTTTAAAAACTGGAACAGCATATTGTCTTTTGGGTAATGGACCATGCTGGTGAGTTTTGTGTCCTAAGATCATTTGTCAGGGCACACTCATGTGATGAGACACACAAAATAAATAAATGTGAATAACAAGCTTTTAAAGAAAAGACAAATTATAATCTGTATTAGATTTTGATCACTTTCTGAAGTCTGACAATTCATACAAGGATGGTAAGCTAGTGTTTGGACTAAAAACATTATTATTAGAACAGCAAAGATGTTATTATGTGCATTCTTTATTAACATAGATCAACAAATTATACATGTATATATGTAACACAAAGAAAGGTTACTGAACTAGCTTCATATTTATATATATGTAAGCTTAAAAATATAATATTCAAAAAGTAATATAAAGAAAAATAACTATGTATTATATATGTAAATGAAGCAGATTTAGTAAAACTGTAATATTTTAAGTGTATAGAAAAGTAAATTCAGTGGGATTTTACTACAGTGAATCTTCAAATACAGTTACATCTTGAAGGCCGTTTTCTAATCTATAGACTGAAGAATTCAGAATTCAGAACATAGGCTTCAAAGCCTTAGGTCCTTTATGTGGGTAGATGTACTCCCTTTGCTAGTCGGTTCAGCACTTTGAACTATAACAATGACTAATCTAGTCCTTTACTGGATTTATCTGGGGAGTATATGTCATAAGTAATTCTTTGGATTTTTAAAATAACTTTGACCTCTTACTATCTTCTTTAGTTACTTACAGAATGTTTAGGAGTCTTTAATCTATAGGGAAAGTTTCTTTATGGAGCAATCCTAACAAAGAATATTCTAGGTAACTAATCACGAATGCCTTTAATCCTGGGTTCTAAACAACAATTCTAATTATGTAATCTGACAAATATTTCACATGCTGATTTATCAGTAATGATTACATCTTGGATGTCTATAACCGCTTACATGCAAGCACTACTGTGTACTGTTATCAGCAATGCTGAAGGATCAATAAGTGCTACCCATTTGATACCGGAATACAAGATTATACACTTATTTGATTCCATTTATTGAAAACTAAACTTTCATCTCACTTGATAGTTCTATAATATCATAGGTATTTTGTGTCGTAAAGGAGAGGAACCCTTTGTTTTTCCCGGCTGCCCAGCTAGCTTAGCCCTCGAAATAATCACACAGAAACTGTATTAATTAAAACATTGCTTGGCCATGAACTCTAACTTTTCATTGGCTAACTCCTACATATTAGTTTAACCCATCTCCAATAATCTGTGTATCGCCATGTGGCAATGGCTTACCAGAGATTCTAACTAGCGTTCACCTCTGATGGAGGATGAACTGACTCTGCTTTCTTCCTCCCAGAATTTAATTCAGTCTTCTCCGCCTACCTAAGTTCTGCCCTATCAACTAGGCCAAGGCAGTTTCTTTATTCATTAACCAATGAAAGCAAGACACAAACAGAAGGAACTCCTACACCATTTGTAGTATTTTTATAAAATGAATGAATTGTTATAACTTTAATAAGTTTGACCAGAAAGAGCAGTACATATTTGTACCAGGCTTTTCCTTTTAAGCCCCCAACCAGTTTCCAGGTCCTGACACAGAGAATTATTACTAGTTTTGAATGCTTGGTCGAGTCTAGGCATGTTTCTTGATAGCTCTTTTAACTTAAATTAATGTTTTTTATCTTGATCTATATTTTGTCTTGGAGTTTATTACCTTCCTTACTTTTGTATATCTTACCTTAACTGCTTCTCTGTGTCTGCTGACTGGTGAGCTGCCAGGGTGTGGACCAGGTGTCTCCCTTGTTCTCCCCTCCTTCTTCTTCTCTCCTTTCCTCTTTTTCCAAGTCTAAATTTCTCTTCTTGTATATTCTTTCATTGTGCCAGCCCTGCCCATCCCTTTCCTGTCTAACTGTAGGCCACTGGCTTTTTCTTAGCCCAATCAAGTGCCTTAAGTAGCCAAGATGAAACAAATACAACACTTGTTTACATAATTAAACAAATGTGCCATAAATGTAGCACACTTTTACACAGTTAAAGTAATGTTCCTCAGTATAAACAAATGTAGTATAACTTTGTTCAATTAAAAAAAATTTCAGCTTGGCAGTGGTGGTGCACACCTTTAATCCCAGCACCTAGGAAGCAGAGGCAAGCAGATCTCTGGGAATTGGAAGGCAGTTTGGACACTACAGAGCAAGTTCCAGGTCAGACTCCAAAGCAACACAGAAAAACCCTGACTCAAAAAAATCAAATAATAATAATAATCCACAAGATATACCTACACACCTGTTGTTCTTAAGGATACTACTACTAATTCATTATTTATAAGCAGTAGATAATATTTTCTTTTTGTATTAGTCCTACATTTTTTTCTTCATTGTTGTTATTGGGGAATCATAGAATATAATGGTTTTAGGGAATACTGATCAATATGATTCAGAAATACATTCACTTATTTTTCTTATAAGTAGACCTAACAGGCAAGAATTTGGAGAAAAATGCTTATCAAATTTCTACCCTAGCCTAAGCATGATGCTTAGTGAAAGGATTGGAAAATCATAAGGCAGACTATTGTCCTCATGACCTGCTGAGAAAACCACAACATATGTCCAATCATACTAGAATAGTATAAATCTTCATAAGCCTGGAAACATTGATTTGTGTGAGTTAAAGGATATACTATTATGTGTAAGGATCTGGCACTAGTGGCTACATTATACAGCATTTTATAAGGTGCTATTCATTTTCCTTCCCACGGCTGGCTGTGGGAAAAATGTTCTTCAATGAAAGCTTAAAACCACAGAAATCTTGTCAACAGATCTCTGAAAGAAGAGCCACCCTATTTCATGAAGACATCAGTAGCTGTTAAGAGACTTTGCCTTCCCCTATGATGGAATAAGAAATATCAACTCTCCTACCAATTCAGCATGTTCTCACATTTCTTGACAGCTTCTTGTGTCTTACCATATCATATAGCATTTTTTGCTCTTCCTCTAGATTTTATGCAAGCAGAATTTAATAATGTTTCCCTGGAAACTTCTCAGTTTCAACTGGCGCTGCTATCTCAGGAAAAGCTACAGCAATCTTCACATGATTAAGTTTCTTCTAAGTTTTAGGGTATTTGTAAATGTTGGTCGTATATAAGTGCATATGTTCATGCATTGCTGAAAGATATTTTTAGGATTTGCCATGAAATATCTCTATAGAGACAAAATACAGGAGGGATTTTAATTGAAACATCAAGTCATGTGATGTGAAGAAAAGCAAGGAATTTGGAAGTGCATGTGTGTAAATGTGTGTGTGCATTTGTGAACACGTGTGTGTGTGTGTGCACACGCGCGTGTGTGTGGTAAATATGAATTTAGGTTGACTCTGAGAGATTGCATAGTCTTAATTTCAAATTGGTATAATAATTCAAATACTATATTTCATTATTGCCAATAGAAAGCTGGGAATTTATATCTCAACTTTGACATGCAGCTAGAGTTCTTGGAATACCATAAAGCCTTAATTTTGTTTATTTTGTAATTTTCTAATAGGTACTTCTGATTTATCACATATCAAAAAGTCTGGAGTCTATTTTACCAATAAATGATTTTGAGGAGACTCAGAGTTCTATAGAGGATGCTTTTGTTTGAAGAAGCTACCTAACCTGGGAAGTTGCTACTATGTGCTGAGGTCAAGAGGGCTTGAAAAGAATGAGTAAGTTGCTGAGGGAGAATCCAGGGAACCTCATCCCACCTGACATTTCTCACACACCACCCTGGATACTTGATTATGCATTTTCGCTGAGAAAATAGAGCAGTAGTCTCAACTGGAAACCTGGCTGAGAAGATGCAGGGCAGGCATAGGAATTGTGGGTAATGATTTTAAGTGGAAAGGAGTCTAGAAAAAAGATCAGCCTGCTCAATTGGGGTTGGAAATACATAATATTTTGGGAAAAATCCTGAAATTACTGAATTTCCATCAGTTCTTTTGGTTGACACTTTCTAAATATTTGGGGATACATGGAAGCTATATGATTAACACTAACAGAACAGATATACTGGACTAGAATTTGGTCAACTAATGGAATGTTATATTCTTTCATTAACTATTCTTCCTGTTAGCATCTATGAAAAAGCATAAAAAAATCTCTTAAAATTTATCACGTGTTATTTAAGTTGGCTATATATCTTTCTACGAACATAATGAATGGTATCATCTGTAAAACAAAGTAAATATAGTAAAGTTTAGTATAATTTCTAAATAGCAAAGAAATAAGCCTGTCTGTCTGTCTGTCTGTCTATCCATCCATCCATCCATCCATCCATCCATCCATCCATCTATCTATCTATCTATCTATCTATCTATCTATCTATCTATCTATCTATCCATCAGTCTGTCTATCTATCTAACTACATACTTTGAAATGAGAGTTTCCTGGCCTGGTGAATTTTTAAAAATATGAGTTTTCTTGGAAATAGAGATGTTCCCAAGTTATAATTATGATTAGAAATTCTCTTTTAAAATATTTTATTTTAAACGGTGGGACTGATCTAATGGGAGCTCATCAAGGCCAGCTGGACTGGGAGCGATGGAGCATATGATCAAAATGGGCACTCTGAACGTGGCTGGCAATGAAGGTTGACTGAGAAGCCAAGGACAATGGTATTGGGATTTAAATTTACTGCAGGGACTAACTTTGTGGGAGCCTGGTGTGTTTGGATGTTCACCTTTAAAGACCTGTATGGATGGGGGAGGACCTTGGACTTCCCATGGGGCAAGGAACCCTGACTGCTCTTAAGACTAGAGAGGGAGGGGGATGTGGGGATGTCGAGGTGGTGAGGGGGAGGTGGGGAGAGGGAGGGAAAAGGGAGGCAGGGAAGAGGTGGAAATTTTTAATAAATAAATATTTTATTTTAAAAAGGTACAGGTGTATTGTTCAGATTAGATTTGAACTAATGCATTAGCTCCAACTTAAAAAGTCCCTGAAGCACGATTAATAAAAATTCAGAGAGAGTAACTCAGGGTCAACCTGAAGATCTGAAAAGCAAAACAGCCAGTCACTGGCTCTTATCTTTACCTCAGTATGAAATGGTGATTCTGCCTCCCAGAATTTCAGAATGAGACTGTGTCTGAGTACTGTCTCTCCCTGTCTTATATTCCTTTCTAGGGCTGGGGTAAGGGCATGCACCACTAGGATTAAGGGCATGTACTACTCTATAAATATGGCAACTAGTGTGGTTACTGGGATTAAAGGTGTGTGTCATTCTGGCTACTGGGATTGAAGGTGTTTGTTACCATAACCTTGTCTGTAAGACTGAGCAGTGGTAGTGCTTTACTCTCAGATCTTCAGACAGTGTTTATTTATTAGGATACAATTGAAATACCACTACATTTCCCCATTTTATCTAAAATAAAAAAGGAAGGCTATAAGGAATATAAGTAAAACTATATACTGTGACTATATAAAACATACACAGGCAAGAAATACATCAATAATGTCTATTCCACGTGCCTTTGAAAAATTCAGAGAAAATATTTCATATCTGTCTTATCTTGGTGAGTTCAAATCTTATACCGAATTTACTATCATAACTTGCTTTCTGTGTCTGGTAAACTATAACTACAGCTATCTAACATTCAACCCCCTCAGAGACCCAAGAAAGAAATACTATTAACTGAGTAAGCAGGAAGTGCAAGCAAGCAACCTCCAAAAAATTGGAGTAATGACAGAAACAACTGACTGCCTGAACTGTCACCCAAAGTTTCTCTGCAATACTGGGGAAACCATCTTTGTCCTACAGGCCTAGTATATTTGACAGACTTTTCTGTGAAACAGAATATTTTGTATCCTGCTTTTCTAATTGGGACAACATTTTGTCTGCAGTTGTGGCATGGGCATTTTCTTGCTCAATGGCTTACTTTTACCACAAAGAAAGTAAACTCCATGTGCAGTTTCTTCAATGCCTATTATCTCCTCAGAAGTAGATTAGTCCTACCAGGAGCAGACATGACTCATTGTCATAAAAAAGAAGAACCTAGGTTATTAAAACATCTTAAATGCCATATTCTGTAGATCAATGAAGTGTTTGAAGATGACATATCTATCCAAATTATATTTTTGTTTGACCTTGAAAACATATAATGTGACTACAAGTTCGATTATACTAGGTGATTAACTACTAACCTATATTTCTTTATTATCCTAAACAGTTGATAATAATTTTCAAGGAATAGAAATTTACATTACATTGCTAAATGAGCTGTATAGATACATTAACTTAAACAAGATTAGAAATGTATGTACAATATATTTTCACAAAATTAGTCTCAAATTTGTATAAATATACAAAATTTGCAAATAATATACAAAAGTAAAATCAATATAAAATATTTAAAACTAATAATTGCTTTAAAAATAGATTCAATAATCTACCTTTCTATCTTAACATATTTATATCCCTCTTTTTTCTTTTCCTTTTCTTTGTTTTTCTTAAAGGAGATTCTTGTCCCTACAAAGTTTACACCCCAACCTCCAAGTCTATACCAGTTATAACCAACCCCTAATTGATGTCCCTAACCCTGAGGACAAACTATTTGGAGAGGGGATACTGTTTTCTAGAATTACTTTCAGCAGTCATGGAGGCAATGTTCTTTCTATGAGGTCCTGTAAAACCTGTAAAAGGATGGTTAAGTTTCAAGATTACTGTCTGGTATAATTGCAAATGGTCTGTGAAAAGTCAATAGGGTTTTTCTGAATTTCTTATTGAAAGTTCTGACCAGAACATTGTAAGTAGGTGCACCATTTCAGCTAACCAAGTTGGAATCTTTTTGAGCAGCTGATACCAAAAACTGATCACAAATTAGTGCTATGAACATCATGATATCATAACAGCCAGGTAGAATTTTTATTGTGGGGCCCCATTTTCTTCCTTGAAACTTCAAAGACTACTATAGCAAAATTTATTGTTCATTGTGGAATACCTAAACATTATTCATATAGACATATATTCAATGAAAAGTACAATAAGGCAAATATATTTATGGGGAAAAGTAAAATCTTTCCTAAATTCTTTCTTCTTTCTGTCCCATACCAGATGGCTTCTGATATGAGACAGAAACTCAGAATTTTTCTTTTAACAACATGCTTGGATTTAGAGAAAGATAGCAATTGTCCAACTCCAATCAAAAATCACTTGATTTTCAAGTGATTTACATTTTTATTATACAAAGAAGTATATATGTATGTGTGTGTATGTGTTCAGGTAATGAACTTTTACCCTGTAGAGCATACGGTGCCATAAATAAGATTTCTCTTTGCTTGTTGATTCTTTCTGAATAGCTATATTTTCTTCTTTTGGCAAATAAATGTCCAAAATCGCTTGACTTTTTGAAGATGAGCATTTTCCTGTAAAGACAAGAACAGAACCCTGCCTCAACCCTATTAGGTTTACTTATAACCTTTATGGTTGTCACCTCTATGACTGACCTGTCATTTCTCTGTATCAAAAGGTTTCTCTTTTTCAAACCAAATCTTTATTAATTTTGATGATATTTATATATTTTCTTATCCTAGAAGAAAACAACAGTGAAATGCCTTTCCCAACATAGCACATCTCCTGGTTTTCATTGTGAGGTCAAAACATCCTTGAAATACACTGATTTATTCAAAAATTTTTCCTATTATTCAAGTCTCTCTGCTGCTGTTGTTCCTATCTCATTGGCATTAAAAAGATTCAAGGTTAATAAAGCATCATGCAATCTCTTTCTGTTTTATAGCAGCTTATAATGTCCTTTTCTAAAACATGAGTTTTTGAGACTGTTGGAATGTTAATATGGGTATTCCATTGCTACAGCAGGTCATGACTCCCACAAATTCAGTGCAATATTAGACACATATTGTCAGATCCTTCCTCTATGTCCTTCATGTCCTATGCATTCAACCCATCTTGTGCTTTGTTTCACTTGAGATAGGGTTCCAGTTCCTAGGAATTGAGCCTCTGGCTCTTGAAGAGACCAATTCAGATGCCCAGATTATGAAGTAATGATAGTCATATCCACACCCATGTCCAGTAGTCCCTCTATTTTAATGTTATTTATACTCACTTCTAGCTTTGGTAATTTATAGAGTCTGCCAAAATATACATTTTCTATTTCCTATTGGAATTTTTGACTCATTCTGTATATTTATCCCATCATCCAGAACAATATGTTTTGTTTTGTTTTGTTTTGTTTACAGCAGGTACTGGATTCTTTTACATTTTCCTAGTGAGACAGGTCCTCTACAGTGACTGGGAATGACTGGACCATGTTTGATTTGGGGGCCTGTGAGAGGTCCCCCAAAATATTTCCTGACAGTATTGGTTACCTTCTTTGTCTTTTGCTGCTCTATATTCATTGGTCCAATGTCAGCTTTTGCAACATCTTCTACATAATCCGTAAGTTTGAGATATTTTTGTTTGCCATTCTTAAAGGAGACATTATTTCTAGGAATGCCTTGTCTACAATCCCTTCTCAAATGTCATATTCTATTTATACTCTACTACATAAAGATATCCACTTAGATCAGCACTATATGTTGAAGATGTTGTCCTTTTTTTCATTGTTCCTTTCCAAATTCTTTATCAAAAATCAGGTGTCCATGGGCATGTAGATTTATATCTGTCTCTTCAATTTGTTTATTCTTAACAATGTTTTTATGTCAATACTTTATAGTTTTTATTACTAGATCTCTGTGGTACAGCTTGAAATCAGGGATGATGATACCTCAAAATATTCTTTTATTATTCAGGATCATTTTAGCTATCCTGGATCATTTATGTTTCCATATAAAATTGAGTATAGTCTTTTCAAATTCTGTAAATAATTATATTGTAATTTTGATGGTAATTTCATTGAATCTGTGGATTGTTTTGGGTAGAATGATCATATTTGCTGTATCAATCCTATAAATTCTTATGTATGGGAAATATTTCCATCTTCTGATATCTTCTTCAGTTTCTTTCCTCAATAGCTTGAAGCTTTGTCAAAGATGTTTTTCATTTGCGTATTTAAAGCTATCCCAAAATATTTTATATTATTTGTGGCCTTTGCAAAGATATTATTTATCTGCTTTCTTTCTTAGCCTGTTTGTCACTTGTGTTTAGGAGGACAATTGATATTTTTGAGTTAATTTTGTACACAGTCACTTCATTATAGATGTTTATCAGCTGTAGAAGTTCCTGGTAAATTTTTTGAATCATTTATGGATAGTATATCATCTGCAAATAATGATCCTTTCATTTCTTCCTTTCCAATTTCCCCTTGATCTCCTTTAGATGACTTATTTTGTGCCTGCTAGAACTTCAGTTGCTCTATAGATTAAACATGGAGAGAGAAGACAACCTTTACTTATTCTCAGTTTTGGTGTAATTGCTTTGAGTTTCTATCCATTTATTTTAATTATGACTTTGGATTGCTATGAATTGCTTATATTATGTTTATATATGTATATTATATCATAACCTCTTCAAGACTTTCATAATAGAGGTGTTAGATGTTGTCAAACAATTTTTCATCATCTAACGAGATGATCATGCGGTTTTATTCTTTCAGTTTGTATATGGTGGATAGCCTTCACTCATTTTCATATGTTGAACAATCCTTTTATCTCTAAGATAAAGCCTACTTGATCGTAGTGATGGAGGTGTTCTTGGACTCAGTAAGTGAGTATTTTAATGAATATTTCTGCATCTATTTTTTTTGAGAGATATTGCTTTGTAACTCTTTTCCTTCATTCAGTCTTCGCATGGTTTGGCTTTTAAGGGTGACAGTGGCCTCATAAAAAGAATTTGGCAGTATTCCTTTGTTTCTATTTTGAGGAATAATTTGAGAAATATTGGCATTAGCTCTCCTGTGAAAGTCTAGTAGAATTCTGTGCTAAAATCATCTGACCCTGGCCTTTTCTTTTGCAGGGAGGACTTCTAATTGGAGAGTTTTATTGAGTGACTGCTTCTGTTTCCTTGAAGGCTATAGGTCTGTTTAAATTATCTGATCTTGATTTAACTTTCATAAATGATAACCATTCAGAAAATTATCAATTTATTTTAGGTTTTATCAATTATGTGAACTACAGGTCTTTAAGATATGACATAATGATTCTTTGATTTTTCTTTAGTTTCTGTTGTTTTGTTTCTCTTTTGTTTTTCTGATTTTGTTAATTTAGATATATTCTTCTGATTTTGATGATTTGGATATTCTCTCTCCATCTTTTTGTTACTTTAGATAAGGGTTTTTCTATCTTGTTCATTTCCTCAAAGAATCAACTCTGTGTTTTATTGATTTTCTTTGTTTCTATTTTATTAATTTTAACCATATTTGATTATTTTCTATCATCTACCCCTCTTGGGTATGCTTGTTTCTTTTTGTTCTAGAGCATTCAATCATATTGTTAACTTGCTAGAATGAGATCTCTCCAATTTCTTTATATAGATGCTTAGTCCCATTAATGTTCTTCTTAGCAAAGTGTTCATTTGTTGCTTAAGTTTGGGGATGTTTTGAATTTATTTTAATTGAATTCTAGGAAGTCTTTAATTTCTTTCTTGTTTTTTCTTGACCCAGTGTTGACTCAGTAAAGAGTTGTGAAGTTTCCATGAGTTTGTAGGCTTTCTGTTGCCTCAATTCTATTTTAATCTGTGGTGGTCTGATAGGATGCAAGTAATTATTTCAATTCTATTTTATTTGTTAAGACTTGCTTTGTGACCAAGTAAGTGGTCAACTTTTGAGAATGTTCTGTGACGTGCTGGGAAGAAGGTGTATTCCTTTGTGTTTGGGTGAAATGTTCTGTTGATATCTGTTAGGTACATTTGTTTCATCACATGTTAGTTCCAGTATTTTTTCATTTAGTTTTTTTCCAGAGGATCTGTCCATTGGTAAAAGTGAGGTAATGAAGTCTCCCATTGTTGATGCATAAGGGATGATGTGTAATTTAAGCTTTAATAGTATTTCTGTTGCAAATGTGGGTGCCATTTCTTCTTGGACAGGGTTGTTAGGAATTGAAAAATTATCTTTCCTTTGATGAGTACAAGGTGTCCTTCTCTGTCGTGACCACCTCGACCAGCAAGGAAGATGCAACTCTGGAGCTCTTCTTGCAAGTAGTTTACTCAGGACCTTGTTACAATAGCTTCTCTCTCTGGGCAAGCTCCTCCCAGCCCTTAAGTAGCCCTGGGCAGCCAATCCTGGATCGCCAAGTGGGCACTGTCCATAGGTTCACTGATACGCAAGCAGCTTATGATCATCGCATGATCCTGGCCTTAGCCAAATAAGGTGTTGTTTATCACTGAGAGTACTCGCTTTCGGGATCACGGAAGGCGGAAACCGGCACCATCTTTTAGGTGCGGCTCCACACAGCTCTCTACACTTCTCTATTTCTTTTGAGTAATTTTGATATGAAGTCAATTTCACTACACCAGCTTGTATCTTAGGTCCATTTGCTTGGAATTTTTTCCCCCAATCTTTACTTAGAGGTAATATCTGTCTTTAATTTTGAAGTGTTTTTCCTTGATGCAACAGAAAAATGGATATTGTTTTTGTATCCATTATGCTATCCTGTCTCCTTTCATTGTGGAATTGACTCCACTGATATTTAGATATATCAAAGACCAATTATTTCTAATTTCTTTTTTTTTGTAGTGGTGGTAGCGTATGTGTGTGTTTATCTTCTTTTGGTTTTGGTGGTATGAGATTATTTTTTTTTTGTGTTTTCATGGGTGTATTTAGCTTCCTTGCGTTGGAATTTTCCTTCTGGTGTCTGCTGTAGGACTGGATTTTTGAATAGACACTGTTTAAATTTAATTTTATCATGGAGTATCTTGTTTTCTCCATCTATGGTGATTAAAAGTTATACTGTGTATTGTAGACTGGGCTGTCAGCTGTAGTTTCCTGGAGTCTGCAAAACATTTGTCCTTACCTTTCTTTTTTTTCAGAGTCTCAATTGAGAAGTAAGGTTTAATTCTAATAGGTCTGCCTTTATATGTTACTTGGCCTTTTCCCTTTGCAGCTTTTAATATTCTTTCTTTATTGTGTATATTTAAAGTTTTGATTATTATGTAACAAGAGGACTTTCTTTCCCAGTTCAATCTGTTGGGTGTTCTATAAGTTTCTTGTACTTTTATAGGCATGTCCTTCTTTAGGTTATGGAAATTTTTTTCTATGATTTTGTTAAAAATACTTCCTGGGTCATTGAGCTGGAACTCTATTTCTTCTTTTCTTCTTAGTCTTAGCTTTGAGATTTTCATAGTGTTACAGAGTTCCTGGAGGTTCTGTGCCAAGAATTTTTTTTAGTTGAGAAATATATCTGTTTCTTCTACACCTGAGGTTCTCTCCTCTATCTCTTGTATTCTATTAGTGATAATTGTCTCTGTAGTTCCTGTTTACTTACCTTGATTTTCCATTTCCAGGATTTCCTCTGTTTGAATTTTCTTCAATGTGTCTATTTCCATTTTTAGACTTATTCATTTTGTTCATTTATTTATTTTTTTGGTTGACTTTCTTTAAGGGATTAATTAATTTCCTCCAGTTCTTTGTCTTTCCATGAAAACATTAAGGGATTTATTTATTTCCTCTTTAAGAATCTCTACCAACTTCTTAAAGTTGTTCTTAACATCCTTGTGTTTCAGCTTTGTTTGAATATTCAGGGCTTGTTGTAGTAGGATTGCTGGGCTCTGGTGGTGACATATTGTTGATTGCATTCTTATGCTGGGATCTAGGCATAAGGGTTTGAGGTAATTATGGGTTTAGCTTCTGATTTCTGAGTTTGTCTTTATTGGATGGATATTTTTTTTCCCTTAACTTTTGTTTCTTTCTTGGTATTTTGCTTGAGTGCCCTGTGGTTCTGGTGGCCATGTGCTCTCTTGTCCAGTTGGTCCTTCTGCTGATGCACTTCTGCATGACTTCTGGGGTTCTGGTTCTCTGCATGTACTCCAGTAAAGAAGGGGGCTTCAGTGGAGTTGTGGGCTGGGATATGCTGATGAGGTAGGGAGCTGTTAGGTTGGGCAAGTTCTAAGAAAGTGTTGGTTTTCTGCAGACTGTTTCTGGGGTTTTGGGTACTGGCATGGCCTCTAGTAAGGCAGGCTATTGAAGCGTTTTTATTCAGAGTGTTCCCCACAGTTCATGTTCCTTTCCTGACTTTACTACATACTTGAACTATGAGATGTACAAGTAATGTAGAATTAGAATTAAACATCATGCCCTTAATATATACAGATATTCTAAATCTGTGTAGCCAGGCAAACTTGCATTACATCCCCGCTTCATTCTGAAATTCTGTTAAGCAGCTTATTTTGAACTTTTTCATCATTTTATTAATCACAAAAGTTGTTGATGAAGTATTACTCAAAACTGTATATGCTATTTATCACAGTGGTGAGTGTTGAGTAAATAATCTATTATACTAACCATACTTTTTTGTGAATACATCCAAGTATGTATGGAGGAAAAGAGTAGAGATTATGCATCTTCTAATTGAAACTTTATTACATACATATGTAGCTTTAAAATTATTTTCTTTTTATTTTTGCTGAGACCATTGTGAATCATAGTCCAAGTGAAATCTTTCTTCTTCTATTTTGTTTATTTTTTCTTTTATTCTCCTCTATTACATTACATCTTGACTGCAATTTTCCATTCTTCCTCTCCTCTTAGTCTCTACCCTTACCTTCCCTTTCCCCTAGACCAACTACTCCTCCATTCCTTCCTCAACAAAAAAAGCAAGTCTCTATGCTCCATGTTTGGGATATCGACTGAACATGGCCACATCATACAACAAGGCAACATAAAGTTAGGAAAAGACCCAAGCACAGGCAAAAATGTAAGAGACACCACCTCAAGTTCCATTTTTCAGAGTCCCACAAGAACACCAAGCTACAAAATTAAAAACATATATGCGAAAGACCTAGCTCAGACCCATTCAGGGTCCATCCAATCTTAATCATAGTCCTTGGGGAGGTACACAAATGTCTGGTATATATTTGATATTATCAGGCATCTGGCTGTTTAGGTAATTAATTTGGTTGTTATTCCCCCTAGGTTTAGGATTTCAACTCTTAGTCTTTGCTAGTGCAGTGACAATAGAACAAATGTGTAAACTATCTAAGTTTTAGTTACCTATTATGGAAGAAAGAAGCTAAAGCCATCTTCTTCTTAGAGAAGCTGAGATCATTGAGTAAGATGATTTACTTATACTTTCAACGAGAACATGGTACACAAAATGCCTATCATTGAAAAGTCATCATGAGCTCTGTGGCTTGGGTTTGCTTTAGATGTTTGTATTTCTTTGTGTATGTGTGTGTGTGTGTGTGTGTGAGAGAGAGAGAGAGAGAGAGAGAGCACATATACTCTATTTTAGTTTTCATTTTTCTTTTATGGTGTCTATATATCTTTAGAAAAACTGAATATACAAAGATCACTTTGCACATATGAAGAATTTTCTAGAGCAACATATGAACTCTGCTATGAACTATAATCAAAGTAAAAATCTCAATGATGGCATAAGATTGCCACAACCCATATACTGTGACTTTGAGCCCAGTAGCCTGCCTATAGGCAATTTAGGGAATGAAGAATGCAAAGATGGATCCCCGCTAGCTTACCCCTGAAATAATTACATGGAAACTATTCTTTTAAACACTGCTCGGCCCATTAACTCTAGCCTCTTACTGGCTAACTCTCACATCTTGATTAACCCATTTCTATCAATGTGTGTAACATCACGAGGTGGTGGCTTACCGGTAAGATTTTAACCTGCATCCATCTCGGAGAGGAGAGCTATGGTGTCTGCCTGCCTCCGCTTTCTTTCTTCCAATATTCTGTTCTGTCTTCCCTGCCTACCTATGTTCTGACCTATCAGGCCAAGCAGTTTCTTTATTAATTAACCAATGAAAGCAACAGAAATACAGAAGACCCACCTATATCACAAAGACACACAGACTCATATGTGGTGCAGTCAGGACTGGGAAGTCTTCTCTATCCACTACCCCTGATCTTTGAAGCCAGAGCTCCAGTCATGTTTATTAGGCACGGTACATGGTGAAGAGTTAGCTAGTCAGCAGATTCAAGCTGTAACCAGATTTAAGGTCTTGTTCAGTACTCTTTCATCTGAGCTATATGCCCAACTCTGTTTTTTTTTTAAATCCTAAACATACGTGAGATTAATGTTTATTTCCCCCACTTGACAAATATGGCCTTTATATAAATTAACAATGACTTCTGTATGACTGAGCACTAGGAGCAATGATTGGCCTTCATCTTAAATGTTAAAATCACTTATTGTAGTCTGTTCCTCTTTTCTTCCTTAATTTCTTCACTCTAATTTGAGAAGTACCATTTTGCCTTCTCCTACCCTGTCAGCAGCTCCTCTGCAATGACTCATTTGCTTCTTAAGCTTATAGTGCAGGGAGATTCAAGAGAAGCATCTTCAGTTACTGCTGTCTGTATACATTCTAATTCTAGCATCATTTCCCTAACACTCTTAGTTTCCAATGCTCATCTTTGTGTCTCCTGTCTAGACTTTTACTTTGAACTCCAAGACTACATAAACCCATCCTCTTTGCATATGCTTAACATGTCAAGTCACATACTTTAATCACACAATTTGCATCTTTTCCACTGTCAACAGTGTTTGTTCAGCACTTTTAACCTCCATGTATCTCAACTCAGCCCTCACAACTAGTTGCTTAGGCACAAACTCCTGAAAGTAATCCATGATTCTTCTCTTCTTTTATGTCTTCCCAATTCCAGATTGTTAGTTATTGTTGGTAATCTTTTCAAATGTCTTCAATGTACCCTCATGTTATCACTTTTAATTTCTTTTTCTGTTTTGGTCTAATCCTCCATCGATGCCTGTCTCTATGACCAACATCTTTCCCAAGAGTTTTCTCTGATTCTATTCTTTTATCAAAGAGTATATTCTCAATACAACTGTTAATGTAGCTAAAGTATGTCACATATGCTATTCTCCTTCTCACAATACAAACCCAAGCCTATGCCTACTGATGTTCCATGTACAATTATAGATCAATACAAGAGCTCCCAGGATCAAGTACTCATCTTTTCTCTTTTTTTTTCTTGAAACCCCTATCCCAGTTCTTCACTCTGTCAGTCATTCCAACCTGTGTGATATTTCATGACTATTGTTAGTGACTTTGTATGCTTGTACCTTTGTGGTGGCCTTTTCTATAACCTGTGGTACTCCTTCCATGCATACAGGAGGGATGCTTCTTCTATATTCTTCGAGCTTTGCTTAAAGAACTATGCTCGAGTGAGAAACGCTTTGAATGTTCAGTAGTATAGTCTGCCTCATCTTGGTACTCCCATGGCTGCTAACCTACTCTACATGTCTTCTCATTCTGTGTATCACATAATCAGGTAACATATGAGGTTTGTAACAGAAATCACATGCTCTGTTGCTTCAGCCACGCAAGTGTATTGGCAGCTCTTGCTGAACAGCTACCCTTTCTTTTGACTGATTGAAAGGCTGTTTTCCTACATAAACATCATTGTCTTTAATCTTTTATCTATTCAAACTACCATTTTCCTACAATGGACATCCAGGGTTAGGACTTCTTGGAAAAACTATCATTTTAAAAATTCTTGGGAATATGAAGAAATAGCTTTCAAAGGGACTATTGGTTTTACACAGTCAGCAATGCTATACTTCACTTAGTTTGGAAAACTTGTTAAAACTATATTTATGCTAACTATAAAATTCTAATTTGTCATATATTAATATACTAAACGCCATCTGTTTTTTATATTTTTCTTTTTCTCTTACGTAATCTGCACTCAACCTTGGCTCAATTATAATTATTGTCTTATGCTTTATTTTCTTGTCTATTTTTAACTGTATGTTTTATAATCAATATCTATCTTATTTGGCTATTTATACCATAGCTATTATACTTTTGTTATTAAAATTTATACTAATTTATGATTTATAAACCCTCAACAGATTTATTCATACTTATTTCAGAGAGAAAGAGATTTCCTGGTAAATTTTAAATATTTATATTTTTTTCCATCTTACAGTTCATGGAGCTCAGTACATATCTATAGATGAAATCTTCATGAAAGATAAGAAATATTAGTAGTAAAGGATGTTTGTGAATAACATTTAATAGCCCCACAAGAAATGTGACCAGAGCACAAGTCAAGTAAAGCATAGAAATACAGAGAATCTTGATGCTTGGGCAAGATGGCTTAGAAACATACTTCCATTGATAAACTGTCAGTATCAATTGTACTTTTAAATTTTCCTCTTCTAAGAATTTGTTCTCTGCTACCAATTTCTAGTGAGGGAGAATGACATTGATTATAGATAATTGAGACTGAACTTTTGGGGTGATTTTTAAAGGTGACTTTCAATCTCTTCATAGTTTGCTTGTTGGTATTTTAAAGACCTAATGATAATGATCTTACATTTGCAAGCAGAGCAAGCTAAAAGAATCTCCCATTACAGCACAGACCCTGTCAGAGACAATTCATTTAATTGGATTTTCTTTTTGTTTTTTGTTTTGTTTTGTTTTACCTTCAGTAGCAATTATATATCGTTTCCTTTCCTTTATTGCATTACGTGTTCAAAAACCTTTCCCCCTAAAAAGTGAATTTATACTGATAGAACACAGAAAGATCAAGTTTGTGTCACAAGAGATACTACCATCCTAGGGCTTAAATGTGTCCTCTATTTATCTATGTGCAGCAACATCACAAACAATGATGAGGTGAAAATGAAAGAGGCCTTTGGACCTAAAGCGAATTTAGGTAAGTGCAATGTAATCACCTTTGCTGGACTTAAGCCAGAATGACAGGGTTAACATCCTCAGTAACATTCATCTTAATTGAAGAAAATTAAAACTAACATCAGCTAGTTCCCCAAATGTGAGTCATCCACCTTTTCCTAGTGTCTTTCATTTTCTTTTTATTGTTAGTCCCCCAGACAAGAATCAGAATTTATCTAAGTTAGTTATCTGTTCTCTTTTAAACTATTGTTCTTGCAGGATATAAAAATGCAGGCTAGCTGTTAAGGATTCTGAAATGTGAGGTTCTCTGTGGTTTTCCTTGTTGGTGTCCAAGCTAAGAAAAAAGTCAGAAGTAGGCATCCTATCTCCTCACTTCGCAGCATGGTGTAAAACCATGATCTATACTTCAATGTTATTTTGTTCTCACACATTAAGTTGTATAAATCTGTGAAAATATTAAAATACAGAATTTTGAATAATTACCTTTTGAAACATCTCCTAACTTCTGTTAGAGAACCAATATTCCTGTAAGCGTAGTATGAATGACTAGCCTTTATTATTGTCTTCCTCCACTAAAATATGAATATTTTGAGAATAGAGTCAGTGGTTTTCTACATTTGAACAGCACTAACATACACACGAATAGGTGACACAAACAGATACTTCATATAAGTTACTTAAGGCTTCTCCTGAGTTTATTCACGTCCTCACCACTACCTAGAAAATCTTCAAGAAAGGAATGACTACAATTACTCTTTCTTTTCAGATTTAGCTTTCAAGTCATACATCCCTATTGATCTTATTTTCCAGATTATTCTTAATTTATGCATTTCTAATGTCAAAATATTTTCTTCTTTGTCTTCTACGACAAGCCACCACTGACCCAAATGTGTCTAATTAACAACGAGGTTCCTAACTCTTACTGTTATGCATAGGACTTCTTATTCAATTCCAGTTAAAACTAATGAACACAGACCAGACATTGCCATTGTGTATGCACAAGCGGCTATTCATCTATATTCCAAATGAGCTGCTTGTTTTTTGTTCTTGAATGACTCTAGACACACAGCAGGGTGCGTGCACTATGGCTGGGCTGGGTATACTAGCAAGGTAACCTAAAGGTGAAGGAGAACTTCAAGGAAACAGCGGTAGACCTGGGTTTTCTTCCTGTTGCATGAATAAGCTTCTTGTGAGACTAGGCACAACTGGTCAAAAATACCATGGGAACCCATAGCAAAAGACAGAGGGAGAAGTAAGATATATAAAAAAATCCAATAGACAAAAAGAACATTCATGGTATTCAAATGGCATGAATACTTTTTATTTTGGATACTGTTTTAATTTAAATGTTCATTTTTTCATCATTTTACCTGTCCACACCATCATAAAGATTGGACACTAGATTCAGGTAAAGGATATAAGAACTATTGAGTCATTGTCTGCCAACTAAGAGTCGTCTGATTTCACTTTATTCTGTTGACACTTCTCAGAGGCCAAAGCATCAACCGTGACTCAGTTCTGAACATTTTCTGAAGCTTTGAGTTCATGGCCTGACTTAAGACAGCCATCACTCAGAAACACTGTCCACGGGATGCTGCTCTTGCAGAAATTCTGGCCCAATCTAAACCCATCCATTATTGATATTTTCTAAGAAACATTTGATATCATGGACTTTATAGCACAATCGAATAATTTTAAAAATTCTTATGATAAACACATTTATACTCTGCCAAAATTTTTTACCCCAAGATATTTTTCCAAACTATAACAAACTGCTTTTGTAAATCTCATTTAAGATCTAGTTAACTAATGTTTGATCAGCTCTACAGAAGTGATTAATGCTACTCAGAATATTTCTCAGTTATCTTCCATAACTATTAATACGGCCTCAATTATCTGCTATTTCATCTTTATGACTTGAATTATTTTATATTCATAACTACTTTAACAGCATCAGGATTAGATTTGTTGTAAAATTTCATATCTATATTGGAAAATAAAGATGATGCCACTAACTACACAAATGTTTCATTTTAATGAATATTATCTCTTTTTAATTTATTTTTTGAGAATTTCATATCTGATCTCCTATGTTCACATCATTTCCATCAGTCTCTTTCCACTTCCATATCCCAGTGAGTTTCCATACCATACTTCTCAGATTCTCAGATTCATGACTTCTTCTCCCATAATCATTATTGTTGCACACATACACATGCAAACACACACACACACACACACACACACACACACACACACACACACACACAATCTACTCAGTCCTTTGTGTTGCATATATGTATGTATGTATGTTTATGGCTAATCATATGGAATTAGATATCCCTCCTAGGAGACTGGTCCCTATGGAAAACTAATTCTCCTTCTTCTTAACATCATTGATAGCCCTCATCTAGTAGCTCCTGGTTAAGTTTCCCCCATCCACATTGCATAATTCTTATCTTAATTCATAATGCTTCCTTTCTCACAGAGATTTTTTTTTAGTCATGTTTCAAGATCAAGTCCAACATCTAATGCTATTTCCTAGAACTCTTTCCTAACTATTCAGATAAAATGAGACTATGGCCTATGCTTACTCAGAAGAAATATAAGAAAGGAGGAAAACAGAACCAAACATATTAAATCATCTCTCACGGAATAGACTCTTTCTTCAAAATATGACTAATTTTTTTTAACAAATCCCATATATTACATCCTTTACGTAACAGTGGTCTAGACACCTTCCTTCTCAAAGACTGTTGGAACAGAGATTTACTGTTCTCTCTTTAGCTAATCTTCTTTTTGTGTACTCTATCCCTACCTAATAGGTCTCTGTAATACCAAGAAAGATTATTGTGATGGTTAGTCAGCTTGTCACAACGTAGAACTATCTAAGGAGAGACTCTCAAGTAATTGTCTTTATTGGGTTCATTGGTGGGCATATCAGTGGGTGATTTTCTTAATTGCTTATTCATGTGGGAAGTCCAACCCTTTCATGCCAGTGCCATTCCCTAGGCAAATGGTCTTGCAAAATATAGGATTGAAGAAATACAAAGACAAGCAGACATCATAAATGCATGAACTTCTATTGGTTCTTGACTATGGATGTAATGTGAAAATTATCTCAAGCTCCCAATTCCATTACTTACAGTAAATGATGCACTGTGAACTGTGCCTCCTTTGGCAGCTATATGGCATCCCTCTGGCTCCACCTACTCTCTCTTTATATAACTTTGTTTAGATCTCCCGCCTGACTTTGTTCTGCTAAGCCACTGGCCAAAGCATCTTTATTTATCAACCAATAAAAGCAACACTTATACATAAGGTTATCACTTTCCTGTCCTTAGTTGTTTTGGATCAGAGTGTTTTTTAAACACCGCAACAGAAATGAAACTAGATTGGAAACCGGTGTAAGAGAAGTGGGTTTGTTGCTGTGATGTACCTGCCCATATTATTTTTTATGCCTTTGAGCTATTTTATTGAAAGATAGTGGAAGTGATTGGAACTTTGGACTTAAATAGACAATAGTCTATTATCGTGGGAGTATAAAAAAGACTAATACTGAAAGAAAAATCCACTGTGGAGGACTAGCTCATGAGGTTTTATGAGGGATTAAGGATTTCATCAAGAAATAGACAAAAGATATTTATATGATTGGGGTTTTGTTTGTTTCTTGGAAATTGTGAGCTGATTATGCTAGGGTTAAAGAAGCAGCTGTAACTGACCATGAAATCAGCACCAACGAAGGGAAATCATTTATACTTCACTGGAACAATAGGAACATGCTCCTTCAGGATCAGTACACAAAGCTCCCCAAAGAGCCAGATTACATACTTTTAATACAGTGTGGTAGTGTATATAAGTGATCCATCTCATATTGATTTTGAATTATTAAAGGAGCAAGAATGAGCAGCCATTGAAGTAGTTAAAGTTTGACACATAATGACGAGGTTATAGTCTTTGCAGGTAAGTCCTTAGAGGGCACTGATGAAAGGCAAGTCTCAGTTGCAGGGGAAGACCCCAGGACACTGGAGAAAATCAGACCTCTGGGTGTCTGCCAAGGACAGCTACAGATGTAGAGTGAAGTTAGCCCATGCCAGCAGGAAAACTGCATTGCTTCAGATCTCAGAGCTACAGAAGGGGACCACCCCTGTCTTCTAAAACCCAAAAATGGACAAATACTTGTTATACACTGAGCTACAGAATTTGGAATTACACTACTGAAGTTTGGTTTTATGATAGTGTGCCTAATTTTATATCCTGATTACTCCCTTATGGAAAAACAATTTATAACCTTGTAACTTTGTTTTTATAGGAGCCCATAGTTAAGACACGTTGGGCTTAACTATAAATTTTTCCCTCATTTTTTTTACATCCCTCCTGCATATTCCCCTCCTTCTTCTTCTTTCAGTCTCCCAACTTCCCACTTACACTGTGCCTTGACCCACTCCTACTCCATTGTTTCCCTCCACAAAAGGGCAGGGCTCTCAGGGATGCCAACCACACATGGTATGACAAGTTGTAGTAAGACTACACACTTTCCCTCACATTACGGCTGAAAAAAGGAAGAAAATGGTCCCAAAAGAAGGCAAAAAAGTCAGAGACAACTGCTGTTCTCTCCCTGTTCAGTGTCCCACAAGAAGATCAAACTATACAAGCACAGAACATATGAAGTGGGGCCAGATCAGACCCATGTAAGCTCCCTTATTGTGGATTCAGTTTCTGTGAGTGCCTGTGAGCTCAGGCTATTTTATTCTGTGGGTTTTCCTGCAGTGTTCTTGACCCCTGTGGCTCCTATAATCCTCCCCCTCTTTTCAGGATTCTCCAACCTCCACCTAACATTTGACTGTGTGTCTCTGCATCTGTTCTCAACAGTTGCTGAATGAAGTCTCTCTGGTGATGATTATGTTAAACTTTGGTCTATAAGTATAACAGAATGTCATTAGGAATCAGAATGAAGCAAAAGACACATTGGACTTTTTTTCTTAATTGGAGTATGAGTGTATTTTGTTTTGTATTATAAAATTGATTTGTGACCTTGGGGACAAAGGATGGAAAGTTAAGGTTTAAAAGTAATGTGTTTGTTAGTGTGACAGTTTGACAAGGAGTGTTTATGATGGTTTCAAGTGCCCACTTGCCACAACTTAAAATCACCAGGATAAAGAATCTAAATAAATAATTGTCTTTATCAGATTGGACAGTAGATATATCAATAGAAGATGTTTCTATTGTTCTGTCAGACGGGAAGACCTAGATAGAACATTGGGGTTTGCACCTTCTCTTAGGTTGAGGGGGTCTAAAATCTCACAGACATCACAGATGCATAGTTTTCTTTCTGTTCTTAACTGTGGATATGTTACAACTTGTCTCTGTCTCTGTCCTCTGGGTCTTCCCTGTAAAGACAAATGATATCCTGAATTGTAAGTCAAATAAACCCTTGCCTCTGTCTAGTTGCTTTTCCATTGCTGTACTTATTCACAGCAAAAGAAACAAAATTAGACGACCATGTTCAGAAATTTGCCTAAGGGTCCCGAAAACCCTTGTATTTCTCATCCCTTTCTCCCTATTCTCCGGCTTAACCTGAAATGGGCAGAGACCTTCCTGCTGTCACTCACGTGCGACATACATCATTCCTGAGTTCACACTCTGTTTACTTTGATTGTTTTTGCCTGTTTGTACTGTGATACAAGTTTAATGAGTTGTTTTTGTGGTTCCTTTGAAGGATATCTGGTTTGTTCTGTATTCTATCTCTAATACCTGGCCTGTAAGAACATCTTAATATATATGTGTTAAGAAAAATTAGTATCCTCCTATTCACTGTGTAGAGATCGCAGGTATCACATGACATCCTGTCCTATGAGGCAGCAGGAGACACATAGATATCCATTGAAAAAGAATTTCTTTTACATATTTGTATATATTTTTTTTCCTATTTTCCTCAATGTGGGTTGTTTTCTGCTTGGTGCCTGCGATCACCGAGTATCAGAGCTGAAACTTGAGCTCACATCTTTAAAAACCAAATCTTGCCATGCTCTCTTCTTAATATGACATCCACTCTCTGCCTCAAAAGAATCTTGTGAAAGAGGCATGAACATTATCCCTTTATTTTTTAACAGTCCAGACTCTATAACATTCATGTAGATTTTCCAACTCTATCAAAAGTATGCTAGCTGCTGCGATCACACAAAGGAGCTGTGTAATCTTGTAGTAAAATATTGCAATGCAAATAGTGAAATTCAAGCAAAATGCAGAGTATAATATTGACACAGGGCCTGGCTCTTTGCCACATTAACGATTATGTGTCCTCTTTGGGAGACGTGTGGTGCATTGTTGGCTGGCAGCATACCTAGCTCTAAGGATCAGATAAAAAGACTTACACATTTCCAAGTCAAGGGATTCTTTCACTTATTTACTCATCTGCCTTTTTGATTATCTGGCTCCTTCTGGTAGGAAAATATTTTAACATTATTTATTATCATGATATAAACAATTCCTAAGAGGATAAGTACACACTCACTCCTGCATGATGTACACAAAATCCAACAGAGAAAACATAATTTCTTTATTGTATGCTTTTCATAGTTATATCTTCCAAGACTTAATTTTATATTTATTTTCTCTGTTTTCTATTCTTGTTGTCTCCTGGGAGATGTATTGCTGCTCACAGTGCAGGTTTTTATAGTTTGATTTACTTGTCATTTTATTCAATATTTATCAATGAACAACGTTTGAAAGCTTTTAGTCTACCCATGGATTTCATAACATCCTTGACAGCAACATATCTCTATTTTGTTTTTCTATTAAAGTTATAAAAGTCCGGGGAGGGTAAAGAAACACTCCCCTTTTCCTTTAAGTTAATGGTGTGTGCAATGATAAACATATTTGGGATTATCATACATTGTTTCCAAGAATCTTAACCTTCTGTATAAAGGACTTAAGGTATAGATACATTGACTGCATATTTACTTAATGCTCAATGCTCTTTCCTAGCTGTGTAGTATTTGTGAGTCTTGTTTTGTGGACTGGAAATTGAGACTAAGATCCATTCAATAATGTCTGCAAAGCCATAGAACTTTTAAAGGCTAGAGTTAAGATCTCAACATGAGCCTTCATCTTCTCCTAAGGGTTTAAGAATCAGTAACTTTAATAACTAACATTCTAGATTAGGCTCTCTTAAGCATTCCCTACTCACTATCTCCTTCTGCAAGAGAAATTTGTACTTGATGACCAATATACATACATACATACATAAATATGTACATACATACATATACATACACACACACATATATATACATGCATATATATGTATGACATTACTCAAATATTTAACTAAAAATTAAATCATGATGAAATCAACTTAAAAACAATTCTTGGGATACATACATAAATTTATTACTTGTTAAAAACAACCAAATTTTAATAGTGAAGAGATGATATGTTTATTTCATGAAAAGATCAGATCCTGGTTATGGCATCTTCAATGTCTTTCAGAATTGATTGATCTTCAATTTCATTATCATCATTGTTGAGAATGCCAGTTAAATCAATTTTTAGAACATACAAGCAGAAGTAGGTTTCTGGTGATTTCAGAAATTTTTATGAATTCTGTCCTATCAGCAATCATAATTCATTTAATGTTTCTTGCTCATTGTAAGCGTCAAACCAGCAATTACTCAAACAGCAATTTTTGAAATGCAGTAGTGTATTGCTGCGGGAGCTCCTTCTGCTCTTTCAGTCAATAGCCACTGAGATACTAGCCCACTGGGGCGTGGTCTCTTTCTCTTTAAAAAGCAGTGGCAGCCCTCTGCTTGCTCTCTTGCTCTAGCGATTAGACTCCTTTCCTGGCTGTCGTGTAGGATGGTGTTCTGTAAGATTTTTCCCCTTAAATAAATAACCTTTTGAATCAAACTGGTGAGGGATTGTTTAGTGCTTTAGTGTATCACAATAAAATCCAAATATATCCTCACTTAATACTTTCCTAGTGAAAAAATAATAATATTATCTCTGTTTTCTATAATTATGCCATTATGTTTTAATATGACCAGAAAAAAATGAATGTAGTGAAAAAATGAAGTTGGTAAAACAAAATATGTATCTGAGCCAGTATATATCAGGCAGCATTTGTTGGTATTGCATGGCCTGAGAGAATGGTCAGAAGTTTTGCAAGGTAACAGATACTAATATTACCAGAAATATCTCAAATTCATCATGAATTACATTCTTAATGAACTTTTCCTTCGAACATCCAGAAACCCTTACTATTGATAATTTTTTTCTGAATGTCTACTTTAGTTTCATACACAGACAGACCCACAGCTTAAACCTGTGTTCTAGACAGTAGTGATTATTTTAGTAATATATATATTAATAAAATATGTATAAAATGCATTTCAAAGTAATGCAAATGGATTCAGTGAGATCCAATATGTCAGAGAATATTTATTACTATTAAAATAGAAAAGTATGCATTGTACATAATTTTGTGATAGAATCCTAAATATTTTACACTCTGAAACTAAATGAACATTAATTAATAAATTTTCTCAAGATTAAATAAAATGAATAATGACTCACTTTGAGTTTTCATCTCTAAGTAGGACATGTATTTTAGTAGTTTAGTTTTGCACAATAATAAATTTAACTCTTGGTTTACTGAAAAAATTAATTTTTTAGTACGAATTTGAAGAGGGATGCTATAAAGAAATCCCATAATAGCTCATAATTGAATATAATGAATGGTTATTTATTTACGGATATACTCACAGGTCACCGTCCTCTGCTTGAATAGGTAATCCAGCAGCTGGAAGGAAGAGGGAGCACGTGCTTTACATGGACATTTTCAGTATAAAAGGCCATGCCCAATAGGCAGTAACTTAAAGGCTACTGGCTGAAGGATTTACTATAGCACCACCCCCTTTTGTTTAAGTCTAATACAAAATTATATACAATAAGAACAAATATCATGTATAAAAATTAGAATTGCAACAAGCATAAACAATATCAAGCAAGAAACATGTGATAAATGTTTCAATAATTATCTGATCCTCAGGAGTCTAAGTCTTGTATTGTAAATAACTTGGTCAAGTCATGAGAGGAAAGTAACTATGACTATCTAGTCTTCAACCCCATCGGTGACCCGAGAAGGGAAATAATATTACTTGAGTAAGCAGGAAGTGCAGTTATGCAACTTTGAAAATGTGCAAAAAAATGACGGAGGCAACTGGTAACCTGGACAATCACCCAAAGTCATATTTCCAACAATGGAGCAACCAACTTTGGCTACGGCCTAGAGTAACTGACAGACTGTTTTCATAGGCAGAAAATTTTTCAAAACTGTCTTACCCTGTCTTGGCAGGATTCGACAGTCTTTTTCTCTTGTATCCTGCTTGTCCTGTCCAGACATTGTGAATTTTGTCAGTATTCTATGCATAGGAAGTTCCTTGCCCAAAGGTCAGCTTTGCCAAGAAGAAAACAAGATGCAAGTGCAGTGTCTTTGGTGCTCAACATTCTCTTGGGAATAGATTGGTGCTGCCAGAAGCAATCATGTCTCGTGTCAACAGAACTCCAAGTTATTTAAATGTTATATTCTATAGCTCTTTGAAGTGGTTGAAGATTACCTATCTATGCAGAATACAATCTCTATGTATCTAAATAACCTGATTAGTCTAACTATATGTATGGCAAATATGGATGATTATTGAGCTATAATTCTTAATAACTATATAACTTAAAGACTAAGAGTTCATATAAGAATATTAAACAATCTTTAAATAACTGTGCAACAAATGAGGACAAAACCTCAAAATGTATCACTATACAGTATATCGTAAGCAGAGGTAGAAGCATATATGCATACAATATGACAAAAAAACTTTGTCTAGCTATACAAATGTTGTAGACAAAAACAAGGATCATATTCAATATAATTTATGTTTGTATCAATATACAAGAATCTATACAAATGTAAATTGCCTTTAACTAATAACTCACAAGTATTTATCTATTACTCACTATTATTATTAGTGTAAGTAAACTCACACTAATCTATTATCCCATCTAATTTATTTTCTTTTTTTCAAAAATATCCCTGAGCCTACATAATTTCCCATCCAACCCCTAACCTTATACCAATTATAATCAAGCCCTAATTGATGTCACCAACCCTGAGGACAAACATTGTTGGGATAGGGGAGATTGTCTTCTAGAATTATTTCCAACTGTCAGGGGAGTAATGTTTTTTCAGTGGGATCCCGTGAAAGTAAAATGATGGTTAAGTTACAAGATTACTCTCTGGTATAATTACAAATAGTCTCTGGGTATTCGGTAGGGTTTTTCTGAGGTTCCTGTTTGGAGTTCTGTTTTAAAAAGGTACACCATTTCAGCTAACCAAGTTAGAACCATCTTGAGCAGCTGGTACCCAAAATTCAGAAGACTTTTCTGTTATACAGTGTCTCTCTGCTGCTGTTGTTCCTTTCTCATTAGTGTTAAGAAAATTCAAGGTCTATAATGCATTATGTAATCTAAATATGGGGGTATTTTCCATCACTTTTTGTTTATTTAACATATCCTTTATAGTTCTATTTGGTCTTTGTATAACTGTCTGACCTATAGAAATGTTTGGTATGCCTTTGCTATGCTTTATATTACAATAAGCAAAAAATTGTTTCATTTTCTTTGAGATATATGCTGAACCATTATCTGTCTTTACTTGTGCATGTATGCCCATGATAGCCATAACTTCTCATAAATACCTGATTACTGAATCAGTCTTTTCTGAGCTCAAAGCAGTTGTCCTTTGAGATCCTGAATAAGTGTCAATGGTGTTGTGTACATATTTTAATTTTCCAAATTCTGCAAAGTGGAACACATCATTCTCCCAGAATTCTTTCATTTGAGTACCCTTTGGGTTAGTCCCTGCAGGTGACAGTGTTTCGTTATAGAAAGAACAAGTAGGGCATCTCTTTATAATCAAACTCCTTAGCTTGTTGCTATGTAATAGAAAACTCTTTCTTTAAACCTTTGCTACTGACATGATGTTTTTAATGAAATTCTGAGGCCTGAAACATGCTTCCAATCAGTAATTTATCAATTTCTGCATTACCTGTGCTAGAGGACCTGGCAGATCCTTATGGGATTGAATGTGTGTTATGTACATAGGACAAAGCCTATTCCTGAGTATGTCTTGCACCTGGATAAATAATGAAGTCAATTCTATATCATCTGGTTTAAATTCAATATTTTTAATATGCAAGACAACTCTTTCTGTATATTATGAATCAGTAATTATATTGAGAAGTTCTTTAAAATTCATTATTACCATGAGTATAGCATATAATTCTACCTTTTGGACAGAACTATAAGGACTTTGTTCCACCTTACTTAAATCTTTGAATTTTTAACCTTATTTTTCTAATTTATTTGCATCAATATAAAATTACAGGCTCCAGTTATTGGTGTGCCATACACAATGTAGAGAAGGATTCAGGCAATTCTCTTTTTAAGGTCAATTCTATTGCTTTTGGAATAATTTTTATTAATCTCTCCTAAAAAATTAGCACAAGCTCTTTGCAAGTTTCATTATTTTCCCTTAATTTTTAATTTCATCAGTAGTAAAAGGCACTATAATTTCTGATGGGTCTACACCTGCTAGTTGACGAAGTCTAATTTTCCTTTTATAATTAATTCTGAGACTTTTTTAACATAAGTTTTTAATTTTTTTTACTTTGTTTATGTGGTAAAAAGATCTACTCTAAGATAATATTTTCCCTTTGAATTAAAATTCTTGTAGGAAAAATACTGGAAGGCAGTGTGAATAGAATGCAATTAAGATTTGGATTTGCCTTATCCAAATATGCCACCTGCAATTTTTCTTCAACAACAATCAATTCCTTTTCTGCTTTAGCTATTAATTCCCTGTTACTATTTAAGTCTCTGTCACCATCTAAGGTTTTTGTTTAAATGAAATATTAGATCAGATGTTATGCCAACAGCTGGCCATAGACTAAAATGTCTCCTAACAATCTTTGAAAGTCATTAAGACTCCACAATTATTATCCTCAAATTTGTGCCTTTTGTGTTCTAATTTTCTGTAGTCTTTTTTTTATAACCTAGGTAATCGATGGAATTTCCTCTCTGTATTTTTTTCTGTAGTAATTTGTAATCTCCATTTTGCCTCTTCTGGCAAATAACTTTTCTACAGCAGTTGGTGCCCATCATCCAGGACTGCTGAAACTAATTGAAGTCAGTTGTGTGGGTGCCCTCGATGCTAGCAGCCCATGCCCTTACTATCTCCTTAACAGATGCTAAATGCAATTCATAAGTTACTATTGTTTGTTTAATTTCATTTAGATATTCATTCCTTGAGGTATCCAATTACCCTTTTTGGAACCTTTTGGGCATTTAGAACTTGACACTTTGTAGATTACAGGGTAGGAAGCTAAAACCCTGAGTAACTCATCTCTGACAGTTAATGGCAATGTTAAATCCTGTCCTTGTACTTTCTTTCTCTGCTCGTCAGCTCCAATAATTTCCTCAACTGTTTTATATCATTTTTCTGCAGTCTTTTGTAAAGCCTCGATTTCCCGGCCTGTGTATATTTCTAGTGATTTCATTGAGGCACCTAGCCTCTGGTCCTCATTCTGCACATGTGATTCCAAGGTCTGAAGTTTTTCCTTCAAAGATAACACCTTTTCCTTGGACATTATTTGGATAGATTGTAGATTGCTTTCCTGGAGAGATATTACATTTGCTAACCTTTCATAACTTTTTAACATATTTTGATTGTCAAATTCAACAGTATGAATTCTTTCAGATAATTTATTAGTACCCTTTGACATAGATTGAATTTTGTCTGTCAAGTTAATGTTATCCTTTTCAGTAGTATTAATTTTTTCAGGTAACTTTTGATTTTTGATGGTATTAATCCTGTCAGCTAGCTGTTCATTATTAGCCTGTAAAGAGTGTATCATTTCTAAAAGTGCCTCATTCCAGCTCCATTTTCAAACCACTTTTCTAAGGATACAATATGAAGAAAAAATCTGGGTCACAGTATTCAATAAATGGATGTATCACAATAACAATATAAACCTTGCAGAATATAATCTATAGTATCAGCAAAAAAGATTATTAAAATTTTGCAAGCTAATGTTGTCTCCAATTATATAAATTTCTAGCCCTTTGATGTATGAATTAATCAAATAGTTACCTGTGTTATGACATCTGATAAATTGTTTAATGTGTAATAATCTTTATCATGTAGCAGGTGTCACTGCTGGAGAGTCACGACCTGTGGCAAAACCAGTGGTGGTATGAACAGTCCTGTGCAGCTGTGGCCTTCTGCCTTGGTGCTGATCAAATCAACTCCATATAACAAGCAAGAAGCCCAGAACTCACAATCAGGGAGCACAAACATAAGCCTGCAAGTTGCCATGTGGTAGAACATGGCAGAGGTAGGAAATGTGTGCAAGCTTGGAAAATTTCCAATTGCTGCACACTTAGCTCTGTTGTGGATGAGTTTTAAGGAAAAACCACTTAGATTGTAAAAGTTAGTCAGGCTGGTAGTGGTGGGAGACTTTCTTGCCATGGACCATTTGGGCCTTTTGGAGTGGTCCACCAGGTAGTTGTGGAGTTGGGTGCCAGATAAAGAGGGATGAAAAAAAAACTCACACTTGCTAAGAATTGAATATAATAAAGGGTTATTTATTCAGGGGTAGACTTACAATCATAGTCCTCGGCTCAAAAGGGGTATCCAGCAGCCAGATAAAAAGAGGATATATGTTTTACATCAGCACTATAGTATAAAAGGTCATGCCCAGGTAAATTAAAGGGTGATCGCAGAAGGATTTCCTACCGCACACAGTAAAAGAAGTTTTTTATCTATATTATTTGTATTTACATAAATATGATGCATGTGTATAAGTATGCATGCATAGGCATAATTGCATAAATGTCATGACATGTGTAGAAATCAGAAAACAATCTTGGATGTCAGTCCTCCATTTTTACCCATTTTAATATTTGGTATCTTTTTATCTTGTTGCTCACTGCTGCCTATGGCAGGCTAATTGGCCAATGACTTTCTTGAAATTCTCTTGTTATGATACCATACTCTGTTTTATGTTGGTTCTGAGGACCTGAAGTCATATTCTCATTCTTATGTGGCAAATAAGTCATCTATTGAGCCATCTTCCCAGCCAAGGAACTATTTCTTGAAAAGTTTTAAAAGCATCTGGGTAGGAAATATAATAAAATTATAGAGGTCTTTTCTGGTCTGCAAATAATTCTTCTGTCCAACCAATCTCTTACAGCCTTTCCCAGGGTCTAGGTCCATATGTCTCCCTGACCTCCCATTCGTGCTTTCTCCCAACACATCAGATATAGTCAAGGTCTCACATTCAACTTCCATACCTAGTCTGGTAACCCCTGTCTGATTCATAGTCGATATCTGGAATTATTCCAGGACCCATTCTGCCTGCTATCACCCATGGGTCCCTTCTACTCTGTATTCCATCTTTGCAGCTAGCAAGATTTCTCATAACTTTCTCCAGGATCTAGACAGTGAGTTTCGTGACATTCCTGGTTCACGCTTTTTTCTCAGTCACCCAAATTCCCACCTGTGCCCACCCCATCTATTCCTGACCCTTATTTAGTCATCAGGATTTATAAGACCACCTCTGCCTATACCAAAACAAAACCATAGACTTTTACCAGGACATACTCCTCATATTCTTCAATGAACAGGCCTCTCCTATATCTCCTGAAAACTTTCTAAAAACTCAGATATACCCCCATATTCTAGGCTTATACAAGAAGGCACATCCTGTATACTAGTCTGGTTCTCACTCTTCACTTGACCTCATTCCACTCATGTTATTTCTAACCACTAGGCTGAAGCCACATGCATACCTTCTTCTCTGCTCAAGTTTACTCTGTCAGATTTAGAACAGACAAAAGAAGTCCAGAAGCACAGATCTCATTACAAAATTACAAATGTTATGCAATTTCAAGACAGGATCTTATCTCCAAAATATACTAGTCCTGAAGAATTATTTTTCAATGAGAATTATCTACATTAACCTCAGAACAAGGAATGCAAAAGTACAACTATGGAATCCATCAAAGAATTCAAGGAACTTAGGAAGAAACAAAGAAACAGCTTCATGGTATCAAGGGGAAAAAATTTAAGGAGAAAAAAAAATGCCTGACTCATTACCAAGAAAACACAAACATAAGGAAATGACAAGAAAGCCAGGATTTGAGAAAGAACTCCATAAAGAGATAGAAACATTTAAAAGGAATGATGTGAAATATCTCTCAGTATACTGCAAATATTTTCTATTAGTGTTGGTTCATAAAGAAACTGTTTTGGCCTATGGCAGAATATAGTTAATTAGGAAATTCAAACAGATACAGGGAGAAAGAAGGCAGAATCAGAAAGATGCCAGTATCTACCAGGTAAACAAAATATGAAATAACAAGCACAGAGCCTTGTGGTAAAATATAGAATACTAGAAATGGGTTAATTTAAGTTGTAAGAGCTAGTTAATTGTAAGCCTAAGAAAAAGAGCCAAACAGTTTTCAAATAATATAAGTCTCAAAGTGGCTATTCAGTAATTGGCAGATGTGAGAGAAATACCTGGCTATACATGGCATCCAATATAGGCCATGGATCCACATATAATGCAAAACAGCTTAAAAGAGAAAGAGGGCTTCTAGACCCACAAAAACAAGAGTCAAGCATAGCCTCTTGGTATCCACATTTTTTTTTCAGATCAACTCTGTTTTCTGTATGGTGAACAGTTGCATGGCTCCTTTAAGAAAAAGCTTCCTTGTTTGTGTTGGCAGAATGGAAGGCTTTTTCTAGAAGTCCTGCATTGAAGTGCATGATTACGGTTTGTGGGCAATGTGCGGTAAGCTGTTTGATGGCATTATGGACTTGCTACATCCCTAGAGATGGGGCAGTGAGCATGGCTCCCAGAGCCCTTAGCGAACATACCTCTACCATGTTGGAAAGCCAAATGACATGGAGCCAACACCAATGCCTTGGCTTTGATCCAAGCCATTCCTACTTAGAATTTTTAAAATCTCCCTGGTTATAAAATGATATAAAATGCAATAAAGACAGATTCAGACAAAAAAATAAACTCTCTAAATGGATCACAGCATGTTTAAAAGATGTGTGTATACTTAAGAAAGAAAGAAAATGAATTCAGGCAGTTTTAGAAAGAAATAGGTTAAAAAATTAGAACAACTTTAAAAAGACAACAAAAGTAATGCAAAAAACCCAGAGATCTAAATTAGATATACCATTGTGTTTTCTTTGAATTTTTGACAGTTAATGAGCTAACTGCAGAGAGGTATGAGATTGTGGGGGCTACTAAGCTAAACCAATAAAGATGTCCTGACTTCAAAATTTGGGCCTAAGAATATGTTGCTTTGGAAAAGAGGTTCTGTTTTTGTTTCCATTGAAGATGAGAAGCTGTGGTGTCCTTCCAAGCTAATATAGCTTGATCAAGTAAGACCCCCTACCAGGTCTCCATGGAAGCAATGGGCCAGGTGATTCAACATCCAGAACAGTTTCAACAGGGTGATATGATGCAGCCTCACATACTACTACAGCCAAAATTTAACCAAAATTCTAAATTTTCTCAGGATCCCCATAAGATTACCAATACCCCCAATTAGCAGTAAATAGTATGGAAAATATGCCCAAATTCTCAAAATATTGTTTATAAATTTTTCTTTTCATTTGAAGGGGTTTAGTTATAAATGGTTAAGAGTCATAGTCAATCTCTTTCTAAGTAAAAAAGGGATATAATATATGTGATGAGAGAAAGATAGATTAATGAATCTACTTTAATCTAAAAAGCAACTGTCAATCTCAAAATACTTTATATTGGTATTGCTTTTGGTTTATTGATACCAATTTAAGGTCAATTTTGATATACATTTTGTACATTTCTACTTTTAAGGTATTTTGTTTATGCAGCTCCTTTAAAAATGAAATGTATAGTTAAGAAATACAAATTAATAGTCATCTATAACAGTCAAATGTATACTCATGTTAGGTTTCCTAGATATGTAGTAATATCAAATAGATAGCTAATCTTCAAACACTTCAAAGACCTACAGAATATGGCGTAAAATCTTTAAAGAACTTAGACTTTTCTCAACAGTGAGAGACATCTGTTCCCGGCAGCACCAATTACTTCAAAAGGATGATGAGCGTTGAAAAACTCCTTATGGAGTCTGCTTTCAATGTGGTAAGGCTAGCTATTTGGGCAAGAAACTGCTTTTGCCTGAACCACTTGACTATATGTTGTATATACTGGATATGTAGAACCCATAGGAAAGTTACTACTGAACTTGCCAAGACAATATGGGACAATCCTTCAAGGTTCCTGCTTCATTAAAAAAAAAAAAAAACTGCCAGACATTGTGCAGAACACAGGGAAAAGTGACTGACAAACTGTCAATATAGATGGGACAGTCTTTCCTGCTTCACTGAAAAGTATGCTAAATACTATGGGCCAGTAGGTTGAAGACAGATTCCCTAATGTCACAGAATAACTTTCAGTGACTGTTCAAGAAACCAGTTATTTCTGTTAATTCCAGAGCCTAGAAGTTGCTAACAATGTACTTCCTGTTTACTCAGCTAATATTATATCCTTCTGGGATCTTCAATGGAGTTAAAGACTGGATTGTTATAGCTTTCCTTAGAGATGATAAATGATAAATTAAACATGAAACTTTAGACTCACGAAGATAAAACAGATAATAGAGTATTTTCTTTAATTTTGTCCAATACAGATAGACTAAATATTATAACTGTAATCCCTGCTTGATAACCATTTTTTTCTGTAATTTTACTATGTTAACTAAATTAAAACCTTCCTTTTTGATTAGACAGAATAGTGGAAATGATTAGGATATCTCTCTGTATGGTGTATGGATATGTTTTATTATCATTGGTTAATAACGAAGCTGCTTTGGCTTATCATAGGGTAGAATATAGCTAGGTGGAAAATTTAAATAAATACAGGGAGAAAGAAGGCAGAGTCTGGGAGATGCCAGTAGCCACCTGGTAAGCAAGACATGAGATAACATGCCACAAACCTCTTGGTAAAATAGAGAATAATAGAAATGGATTGATTTAAGTTGCAAGAGCTAATTAATAATAAGCCTGATGAATAGGTCAAACAGTTTGTAATCAACATTTACAATCCCAGTGTGGTTGTTCAGGAACTGGCAGGTGGGAGACAGAAAAGGATGTAGGTTGAAATGAAGATGGAATTTAAAAACCCAGTGAATCAGCTAGAAATCTTAAAGATAGTTATACAAAGCAGAAGGAATCAAACAGGAAATAGAACATAAGGAGTTGAAGATAAAGTAGAGGATCTAAACCAAATATCTAGTCAATGTCATAAACCAGATCTTTAAAAAGATCATAAAAGAAGATTTCCTAAAACTAAAGGAAGACACAACCTTACTGACAGAACAAGCTCACAAAACAACAAATAAATAGGACCAGGAAAAAATGTACACACATCATATCATAATTAAAATTCTAAGTATACAAACAAAAGAATGTACTGAAAGCTGCAAGAATAAAGCCTCAAGTCACAGGTAAAGAAAACCCCTTCAGACTAAAATATTTCTCAGTGAAAAATTTGAAAACCAGAAGAGCCTGGGGCAATGCATTCAGAATCTAAAGGATGATAACAGCCAGCCTAGACAGTTATAACCAGCCAAAATATTTGCCATAATTGAAGGAGAAAGAAAATCTTCGTAAACAGCCTAATATATATATAGCAAACAAACCACAAAGGACATACATGTAGCAATATTTAAGGCTGAGGAATGAAATAAGCATAGTAGAGGGACTGAGGGAAGAAGTATGATGGCATAATTATCAAAATAAATTCTCTCTGAAAACACAAATAACATCAAAAAATTAACAACATGATGACCACAACTCCAATGTTTCAACAGTAATCTTAAATATGAATAGCTTCCAATCAAATTCACAGGCTGACTAAATGAATCAACAGATATTATCTCTCTGTGTGTTGTCTATAAAAAACAAAGCAAACCAAAATAAAATAAACGAACAAAAAAGTCAAAAATTTATGTTTTTTCTTTAAAGATAAGTACCACTTTAGAGTGAAAACATGAAATAAAGAAAGAAATACTCAATCCAAATATAGCAAAAGCCTAATAATGATGATGATGATGATGATGATGATGATGATGATGATGATAAACTTAATAGTCACAAGCCAGATAGCTGAAGTTCAAGATGTTGCAGTGTCACTTTGATATTAGTTTACTTGGTTCACTTGCTCCATGTGGCAAAGTGTTGAGCTTCCATGGAGAGTTAGAAAAAGAATGGTATGAGGTAAAAGTTTTTCATCAGGGATAGAAGACTCAGGTCTTGAAGGCCATTAAGAGTTTAAATTCACTTTGCATGAGTGAAAGGCTCCGTAGGCTTTTGCATAACTATACACCATGATGTAATTATAAATTAACAGAATGTTATCTGAAGGGAAATATATGGTAGTATAATAGCAGCTGAAGTATAACAGTGATAATTGGTTATTACAATACTTCAGGCAGGAAACATAATTTAAAACATATATTAGAAATAGACCTAATACTTGCAAATAGATAAGACAATGAATCATTGCCACAATATCCTTCCCCCAAAACCGTGTATTCTGTTGCCCTCTTCTTCATTCTATAAAGATGTGCCTCTATTCTGCCCAAACTTGTATTTTAGAAGGAACAGTGGGAAGAAAGAATATGAAGTATGGCTAGAAACAGTAAACCATCTGAATTCACATACAATACTCACAGTGACAAACAATGATGCTTCCAAGGGCAGCACAAAGGAGGTGAAGAGCCTTCTGCATACTGTGGATCTGACCTAGTGACCTTCTGGTAGTGAAACACTAAAGGAAAGAATGACTCATGGTTTTCTGACCAACTACTTGGGTTAGGTTGCCATTCTAAAATGAGAAAACACGGCAGAAACAGAAAGGTTAAATTGGAAGACATAGGAAGACAATACAAATTCATTTGTGGAAGAACTGAGTTCAGAGTTCCTGCGAGAAATTCAGGTGACCTTTGGGAATGAATGAGTGATTCATATGTGGGCTCAGATATGAGGAAGGAGGATGGAGATTCTGACTTATGTGCAGGTGTAAGAGTAGTAAAGGGCACATAGGCAGGTGGGAAGGGGACAGCTTAGGGAGTATTTGATAGAGAGGAACATGTCTTTATAAGATATAGACTAAGTGTAATAAGGTGCAAAAGTTCCTAGAAGGTGTGGAATACATTATGAAGTTAGAGGGTAGGGTAGGTTAAGGAATGAGAGTGAATAGATAATCATATAAAACACTCACAAAATTCAAAGATGTAAGGTAATCCAGTCTATTTAGTACCATGGAGCTACTCTGGGATTTCCAGAGTAAATGGAGAAGAATGGATAGTATCAGAATAATACCCATTCTGTCAACTAAACAAGGATCTCCTACAGGTAGCGACCACATATTCGACTTTATTTTTCATCCCCCTTTCCAACTCATGGCATACCAAATAATAGAAATTAGAGATTGACCATTTGTCTGAACTGGTAACTTAAATTGCAACAGTAAGTCACTGACTCCATATGGTTAGTACTGTTGCCCTTATACATCTTACAAATATTATCCTTGACTAAATTTCCAGCGAAAAACATCAGGAAGCTGGCATATGTGTTACGCTGAATTGCATTTGTCATCTCCTGTTTTACCATAAATTCTGTCTTCTCATTTTCAGTACCACTAAGAATCACTGCCTCTGGTTGCTAATCACTAAAGAGTTGCAAAGTATCAGCTATTTGTGACTGGCTCAATCTATTTTGATCACTATAGAGCCTGCATTCAGGGAATGTCACATTCCACTGTGTGCTATGTTAGATCACAATATCATTTTACACCGAATTCCAAATTCTTTACCCTCCACCACTAATATATCGGGATCTGAATACCCTAATTTGTGAGCTACATAACTCCTTTGTTCCCTTGTAATCGATGTCATGCTAAACTGTCCTTCATACCCCAAAGACAGTGTTCTTTCCATATAAAGCACCCCATTATTCCCACTTTCAGTGTGGAGCTTTTGTAGTTTTATTCAGTGCCTCATTCATGTCGTTTCTAATAAAGGCCTCTTTGTAACATGCACATTAGTAGAACTCTCTAAATCTCGGGATCTCTAGAACTCCATGGAAAAGAGAAATATTAGCATATGTATCTTTAGAGCAAATATAAATAATAGAATGATCAACCATGGTTTTCAGTCTGCGTGACAATGACTGAGATGTCATGATAAACATGTGGATCAGTGTTCTCTATTCTGAAGCAATGCCTCCCTTTGCTGCCTTAAAAGTGTTTACCTACTTATTATTATACTTTTGCCTTAATGTACTTTCACCTTTGACCTCACATTTTTGATGTTAGAAACTTATGCATATGCAGATACCAAACATTTCCATAAGGTTCTTTATATCACATAAAAACATTTGAATTAAGTGTAAGAATTTTCGAATTTTAAAGTTATGCTTCCTAATTCATCTGTTTAATCCTTCGAAGGAGATTAAATTTGACTTTGAAATAAAAAGATGTTTCTTCTGATTTGATATCTGATATCTCAGGATTCCTGGTCATTTTTTTCCTATTTGTTGCAATAAAGAAGAAAAGAAGGAAGGAAGACAAGAAAGGAAGAAGGGAAGGAAAAAAGGAAGGAAGAAAGGAAGGAAGGAAGGAAGGAAGGAAGGAAGGAAAGAAGGAAGGAAGGAGGCTAAAATCATAGCAAAAGAAAGTCAGACCAGCTATTACATTAAGCTGTGGCAAATGTGCTCACCTTTTATAGTCCCCATGTTTTATAATGAAGATACTTCATTGAAACAATGATGCATACTTCAAGGGTTCCCCGGAGAGCAGTAAACCCTGTGTGGAGAGATTCATGAATATGTGCATTAGTACAATCCAACTGGAACTTGCCCTTAAAAAAAATGAACCACAAGAGAAGCTGATCAGGTTCCGCTTATGTATATAATCAGAAGGTTATCATATTATCTCGCTCTCTATGGGAAAAGCGGGTGTGAATTTCTCTTAGATGAAAAATGCCAAATGAAACCCTTTTCCCCTATGTGGTGTCCATCATGGGAAAGCCACAGGGAGACCTTTTAATACTGGGTGAAAAGAACAGAAAATAAACATGGGCTCCATTTTAAAATGAATTATTGTCCCTTTTTTTTGAACGAGATGAATCCTAGAAAAAAAACCTTCAAATAAATATATTTCTGCCTTCATTTACTGAGTCACTATCAAAGCTACATTCAGTTAAAGGACTTCTAGAGACGGAACAAAATGTGAGAAACATTTTAAATCTCACACACATGCACTCGTGCGTGCCCGCGCAAGAACTATCCTTAAAGATGAATGAGGGACACGTGGCAGATCTTGAAGTATTAGTTTATTTAAAGTACAAAGAATTTCAGGACAAATATTTTCAACCAGCAGTTGGTGCCATTTTCAGGAAAAATGGACGACCCCTATGAAGTCCATGACAATGATGAAGTGCATGTAGGTGTATTTGTAGATTTATCTTTAAGTCTTTACCGCTAAGAATTTCAACCAAAGCTGACATTATATAAAAAGAAGACTCCTATATTCTCCCTGTCCTTCCAAAATCCTCAGCCATCTTGTAGGTACTGTAATAACAGTATGAAATTTTCATTATCTAAACTCCCATTTAAAAGTTGTTAAACTGCCATTGTCTAGGCTTCGCCAAATAGAAATGCCATTTTAAAACATGAATAATGACTGCAGGAACATTGAAGATGTTTCCTATTAAATTTGGTAAAAATCATGTTAATAAAAAATGTTATATGCAATGGTTTATAGATTTCTAATTTCTGTCTTATAGGTTACAACACTGTCCGTCCTCAGAGCGTTGGTGTGTAAACATGGAAAGGAAAAATAGTTGTCTCCCAAACCCCATAATTATAATAATGTTAATAATAATTAAACCCTGTTTAATTCTTGCCTGGCAAATTTATTTGTGACATGTGAATTAAGTCATGACTTCGTTCTCTGGTACTGAATTGCCAGACAATGTTCTGATTCTTCATTTCTAGTCTCCGTGTGCATGGAGAAGAAAACAATGTTTAAATTTGGTCATTTTACCCCAAATCTTTGAATTCAAGGCCTCCTTGGACATCTTGAAAGTGCTTCCAATAATGAGTGGCGGGTCTGCCACCATTTCAGGAAGTACAAGAAGGACAAGGAATTCCTGTCAATTGGAGAGGGTAAGGCACTGGAGTCAAATATTAAGTTATTTCTAACTTTTCTCCAGAACTTGTATTCATGTTTGGGAAAGCTAGTACTTTGCCACACTCCAAGGAAGAAAAGCATTTTATTTAGTAATAGTTCAAATAACGAGGTAAAAATGTCTCTGTGTGCATTTGAACTGGCCCTGGTGGCCTGATTCAGTATTTTGCCCATTTTCTTGGCTTTTTGAGCTTCACACACACAAAAAGAAATTGTCCAAAACACTTAGCACTTTTTTTTTTCTTCCAGCACTAGTAATGGGGCTTTCACTGTACAAAGGGAGGCAGAAATTATTTGGAAAGGTGAGGGTTGTCAGAAAAACTAGGAAACTCCGCTCATACATTTTGGACTCAACTCTGTCTCCACTATTGTTATTATGTTTTCGTTAGGGTGCCTAGAATCTCTGAGGATTTATGCTCACTGTGTGAAAGAGGGAATAAGATCATGTGGACAGATCCACAAACAAATCTCATATAGAAGAATGGTTTTAAAAGGAAGATGACAAATAATTCATTCTATAAGGATTTTACAAGTTACCTTTTGCAAAAGGCTGTTTTCACCAGCAACATTACCATCTGTGAAGTGAAATCGGCTGATTACTGAAATGCTGTGTGCGTGTGTGTGTGTGTGTGTGTGTGTGCGCGCGCGCGCGCAGAGGAGAGGTTGCAGTGAGCCAATAGAAGGTCAAAGGGTAAATTCCAATTGCTGTGACATATTTTTATGAGCTGAATCATAGCCAGCTTTTAGCCTTGAACAGGGAAGAAGATCTTAGGAAGGGAAGGAACATGAATGGGCTGATCAGGAAAATCAAGAAGCGCCTTCCCAAATTAGCAGCTAATTGCTCCCCAACCTGCCATATTCATCCACTCGAGGTTTATTTTATTGTGCTGTAGTTGAAAAGATCCGTTTTCTAATAAAGAAATCAGAGTAAAATCTCAGATGCAAAATACGAAGTTGTCTTCAGGAATTTTTTTACCTCCCTTTTACAAAACCTCTGGTGTTTTTCCTGGGGGTTGGGGTGGGGGCATCGTTGAAAATCTGAAAGGAGGAGGAGACTATGTGGGAGTTAGTTCTCAGAGCAAGGCTGACAATGCTCTGCAGTGGCAGGCAGCAGCAGGAGAGGGGAAACGTTTAGCTGCTGGTGAGACAGGAGGGCCGAGAGCCTGGCTTTGTTATCAGCCTGAACTACTATACTCCAGCTTCCTCTCCTGCAGGATCTCCCCACAACGTGGGGACGATTTTCTGCTTTATAGTAGGCTTGCTACCGGTCAAAGAGAAAAAGAAAAAAGAGGAGAGAGAGAGAGAGAGAGAGAGAGAGAGAGAGAGAGAGAGAGAGAGAGAGAGAGAGAGAGAGAGAGAGAGAGAGAGAGAGAGAGGCTCTGCGGGGCGGGGGTAGGGGGGAGAGGGGTCAGGGGTCGCAGTCCAGGCAGAGCAGCTGCCAGGCTCTCCCAGCATCTTAGTTCCTGCAGTCTCCAGCGCGGCGGCGGCGACCGCACTTGCAGCAGCTGCAGAGAGGCCCTGCTGGTCCCCAGCCCGCGTGCGCTGGGGTCAGAATGGGGGAGTCTCTCTAGTTCTCATTTTCTGAGCAAGCAAATTCTTCGCATTCCTGCACTGGGGCCCTCTGGGTATCAGCTGATCCGCAGTTAGTTCCAGGGTTCCAAACCTGCCACCTCTGGGGACACTCTAACCGCTAGGGATGTATTCTAGAAGGTGTCCCAGAGCTATCTCCTCCAGGCCTCTCCTCCCCTACGTATGCCTGAGGGTTTCACACACCCAGGCAGCCCTGGCAGGCTGCAGAGCTTCAACAGGACCATCATTTTTTTTTCAAAGTTGACGGGACAAACCCAGGCTTAACTTGAGATGGGGACCAGTCCTGAGACTAAAAGAAGATGAAGAAATTAGGCAATTTCACTATTAGCAGAGGCAGCGTTGTGACCCTTTTTGTTGTAAAAGGGACATAAATGTAGTTGCAGATTGAATGAAGTTATAGGCCATAAAAGGGCAAGAGAGAGAAGGGAAGAGATAATAGGCGCTGTCCATCTGCGCCTCTTACCCTCCCTGTGTCAGACCTCCTCAGCATTGTTGGTGGCAAACAGTGTACCGACAATAATAAATGGGGGAAGGCGGAAGGATAAATGCCACCGAGCGCGGCCGTGCATTTTAGAGTGGCGTCAATTGCTGTTTATTTGCTTTTCGTTTATGAAAATGACAAAGGGCAAGGTTATATGTGAGACACATCTCCACAATGTGGTTTACTCGAGGTTTTGGGAATCGAGGTGACTGGAAGCAGCCAACTTTCATTTATTTGTATATGAAAAAATATTTCTGATATTTTTTTTCAAAAGTACAGATTTTTCTTTATTAAATCTTTGGCAGAAACAAATGCAGCAACTTTGGGACATTTAGTCATCCTGTTTTCCTTCACCAATCTTATGCCCTAAGACCAGTAAATTCTGCTCAAAGTTTATCATAATTTCTATCTATGAAGTTCAGGTCTGCTGTGCAATTATAGATTTAAAAATATGCTTGGATATTTCAGCTCTGAAATTTTTAGATACTGTTTATTTGCTGGAATATTAAGTAGCTTTACTCTTGTGTTTCATTTCTTGGTCTAAGGTTCAGTCCAATAAGGTCAAATCTGGGAATTCTCCATAGCCTGGCAGCAACTATCCTCACAGCCTAGAAAAGAGGAGAGATTTGTTTTAGATTGAACAGATAAGCTAATTGTGGGTTTGTTTTATGTGCGTGATGACTGTTTTCAAACGAACGAGGTAAATGCAACATTTTTAGGGCGAAAGATGCTTTGTGGTAATTCCAAAGTGATAATTAATAGCAAAAGTAATTGCTACTTTAAAATATTAACAGGGATCATATTTTACTTTTTGACTATTCGAAATGGAGTAGAACATGTACAAATAATAAGACATTCACCGTAGGCCATGGAGATTAAGGTGAACTAGAAACACAGCCATAAGGCTTTTATACTTAAATTATTTTTCCTGAATATCAGCAACATGTTGAAGCATTTCATGAACTCTGAAAATGTTTTCTGAAAGGATAGAGAATGGAGAGTATCTGAACAGTTAATACTGTGATTAATGGGAGATTGAAGGAAATCTTGTGAACTGTATGATATAAAATGAAATCCTATATCTTATTAAGTATATTTTTGGGCAGTTTTCAAAAATCAAGGAAAGGATATGTTTTGTGGACAAATAGGATTTTTGTGTTTCTGATTTCATTCAGATAATATATGTTCTATGTTTTTAAATTTTTGACGTATTTTTGAGGTTTCAATTAATTTAAATGGGGAGTTATGCTCCTTCTTCTCTCTTTCCATTAGGAAAAAAATCAAAGACTTGAACATTGATGGACTAATCACAATTTGTATTATCATTATTTGTTAGATGCTAATACTGTATACATTTTGGCATCACTGTATTTCTAAAAAATAATATGAAATAGGAAACCTATTTCCCTTAATAAGAAACATACGTTTTAGCCACACAGTTAAAAAATACATGCTGTTTAAAATGTAAGATAAAATTGTATTTCTTTAGAGTCAAACAAAAGCTCTCTGAATGGAGAGTGGGGGATTTCTTGGGCTTTGTCTAAATTTAAAGTGCCCTCTACCGTCCAAAGACTGTACTACTTGAAGAGAAAAGGACAAGCCTTAAATCACAACCTAGATAAGTAGAGACAGATGGAAGAGAAGACTGTAGATAATATTGTGTTCAGCCTGGAGTCATCAGTTTGCATGGCTCCATCAGTAGAGAGCTTTGCTCCACTTCCAAGTTAAAAGTTCCATTAAAATGTTTGTAATTTTACGATGGCTGTGATTTCCCTTTCCACTTAGTTTTCCTTGAAAACTGAAATTCAACGTTGGTTTCATTGCAAAACTTACAGTGTTAACTGGGCCAGTGTTTACATATGACTGTCAGCCTAAACATCAAAACTTACCGCCTTCATATATTAATTATTAAAGAAGCTTATCTAGAATGCTTTCTTCTGCATACACCTGTGTATCAAGATACTTTCTTTTTTTTCACCATTATCTTCCTGTTCTTTGTCATCATTGTCAGAATATCTATTATATCTATTTCAAAACTTAAAACGCGATTATGTACAAAGCTATATAATCAATTAATTCTTTGATGTAAATTTTAAGAGACTGTATCAAATGGGGAGACACCTATTTTGTTGTTCTGTTTTTTAAAAGCATTTAAGTATCCAGTTAAACATGATGTGTGCATTTTAGTAATTTTGTTACTATCTTTTATTTCAAGGAAGTCGCTTGTTAAAAATTTGTTATAAAAATTTATGTGGAATAAATTATAGAATAAAAAGGTAAATGCTATGATCTGAAATGAATTGCATTTTGCATTGTACTACTAAGCAATAAAACTTAAGATTTCAGAATATATGTGACTATTTTAAAATATTTTGTTGTAGGAAAAGTCATTTATTGCATGGCAATATATTTTTAAAAATATTTTGGTTAAATGGATAATACTTAATGAAATCAATAATTTTGCTGTAAATTTAGAGAGGTGACATAATTGGGGTGTATGAAGCTTAATTTGTCAAGTCTGCAACATAGACAATAGGTCTAGTTTCAGTGGTTTACGAAGTATTTGGTCTACATTAGAAGCAAAATCAAAACATGAAGAAAGATAATTTGGGAAAGGTATTTTGAGTAGGTGTCCAGTATACTGACCGCTTCCACAATCCCTAGGGCCTTAACATAGTCGCTGTTGGTCAGGAAGGAGACAGCAAGATGATGGGGAACCATGCAGAGCCTCCAGCCAACTGGGCTCAGCCTGACTTCTCATTTCCAATGCTGCCCTGCCTTTTCTTTGTCAGTTGAGTTCCTCTTTCTGACTTCTAACTTGACTACTCCGCAGATGGATGGTCTTGTTCCCTTCTCTAAGGGAAGGGTCCTTTCAAGAAGCAAGCCATATTGTGCTTTCCTGATAATGGTGACCTGTGAGGGAGATTCCAAATGCTTACAAACCAAAGAACAACTGAAATGAGAGAAGGAAGCAGAGCCTGTCCCAAAGCAGAGACTCTCCAGCAGTGGAGTTTAGGGCCAGTATGGAGGAGTCATCTGTGAGGTTAAGCAACACAACAGTTCAATGTTTAAATGCTGGCATTGCTGGTACCAAGCAAGCTGGTCTTGTCAGTTTTTGGAAAAATCCAGTTTATTCAATGTATCTAAGTATTTCATCTACTTAGGAGATATTTGTTGAACCAAGTATACAATGAATGAATTACATTCATTACAATGAATGAATAATTAATGAATTAGACTACCTTATTAGGCACATCGTTTCTCTTGGCTAATATTCAGTTACTTTCTACTTCTTGGAAAAGAATTATACTGTAGCATCATTCCAGAGCTCCATTAACACATACTCCATTTAAAAAAGTCAGATACCATGGTGCACTATGTGGTTAGCTACATTCTGCATGTATTATATATCCTTCACTTTCTATAATCAATTCTTTTATAAATTCAATTAAAGATAATCTAATTTCTAATTAATTTAATATGTTTAATAACAGACAATTGTTTTTGGACATAAGTACTCTTTCTCATTAGGAGTGTATTTGACAAAACTTTAAATCATGGAGCTTAAATTTCTCTAACCAGTGAGGTGCAAAGGGGGTCTTCGAGTTCTTGTTTCTAGGATTATGCATTTTAAGTTAAAATAATGTACAGAGGTAGAATAAACCCAGCGGTTTTTGAAGGGATGGGTCTTTTATCTTAGGTGGTAGGAGCTGTTGCTTAATTTAAAAATTTTTCTCCTTTCTTATTTTTATTTTTAAAATTTTTTCCATGATATTTATTGAGCTCTACATTTTTCTCTGCTCCTATCCCTGCCTCTCCCCTGCCCCCTTTAATCCCCCACAAGGTCCCTATGCTCCCAATTTACTCAGGAGATCTTGTCTTTTTCTACTTTTTACTTCCCATGTAGATTATATCTATGTAAGTCTCTCTTAGTGTCCGTATTTTTGTCTAAGTTCTCTGGGATTGCGGTTTGTAGGCTGGCTTTCTTTGCTTTATGTTTAAAAACCACCTATGAGTGAGGTCATGTGATAATTGTCTTTCTGTGTCTGGGTTACCTCACTCAAAATAATGTTTTCTAGTTTCATCCATGTTCCTGCAAAATTTAAGCTGTCATTATTTTTTTCTTCGATTGAGGGGCATTTAGGTTGTTTCCAGGTTCTGGATATGACAATCAAAGCTGCTATGAACATAGTTGAGCACATGTCCTTGTGGCATGATTGAGCATCCTTAGGATATATACCTAAAAGTGGTATTATTGGGTCTTGAGGAGAGTTGTTTACTCCTTTTCTGAGAAATCACCACACTGACATCCAAAGGGGTTGTACCAGCTTGCACTCCCACCAGCAATGCAGAAGTGTTCCCTTTCCCCCACAACCTCTCCAACATAAATTGCCATCAGTGTTTTTGATCTTGGCCATTCTTACAGGTGTAAGATGGAATCTCAGAGTTGTTTTGATTTGCATTTCTCTGATGACTAAGGATGTTGAACATTTCTTTAAGTGTCGTTCAGCCATTGGGATATAAAAGAGAAACAAGAAACTTTAGAAAAGGAGATTGCACTGATTAAAAAAAAAAGAAGTTAGTAAAAGAAGGGAAGGCAGAGCCTGTCTTTCGGGAGGAGATTGTTGTGGAGAGGTTAAATGCAGGAGGATTGCACTGATGTGATGGTGGAGTTTCCCCCCAGCGTGACCTTAGCATGTTGGCTGGCACAGGAAGGTGCCTGGACTTAGCAGCACAGATTACTTATGACCCTGTTGTTTATACTTAGGCTGTAAAGCATGGAAAACTTTACTTAATTAAGGAGCAGGGAAACACCTGTCTAAGGTCCTTCAACAACCTTCAGAACCTTTGAAAGGAGATTCTCCTTTCATATAATATATCACAACCCAAGTTCTCCCAGATACCTGCCACCTCCATTTTTCTCCCAATCCACTCCTCCTCTTTCTCCCATCAGAAAAGTGCTGGCCTCCATGAGACAACAAACAAAATACTATAACACAAGGCAAAAGACCTCACACAGAAGCTACAGAAGGTAACCTACTAGGAAGGATCCAAAGAGCAGGTCAAAGAGTCAGAGATACACCTGTAACCACTGTTATGAGACCCACAAAAAAAGCTAACAACCATTATATAAAAAACAGAGGACCTGCTACAGACCCGTGCAGGCTGCATGCTTGCTGCTTTAGTCTCTGTGAGCTCATACGTTCCCTGCTTAGTTGCTTCACTGGTCAGTATTCTCCTGGTGTCCTCCATCCCCTCTTACTCCTAGTCTTTCCTTTCCCTCTTCCAGGGAATTCTCCAAGCTCCAAAGGAGAGGAACCTGAAATAAACCTCTAATTTAGACTCTTTGTGCACAATGTCCGCCTGTGGGTCTCTGTTCTGCCTTTGCTGCTGGAGGAAACCTCTCAGAAGATAATTGGAAAGAGAATAGATTTTGTAGATGGACTGGGGTGCAGGTGGGGAGGGGAGTAGCAGGGAACAGGTGGGAATATGGGAGGAGAAAGTGCAAGGAGAGACAGCTGGGATCGGGGGACATTAGAGGGACAATGGGAAAACTCACTTCAGTAGAAATTTTCCAGGAGCTGCTTATTTTTGAAAGACTGTTCATTTACATTTTCTGAAAGTTTCTGTGGGTTGCAAATTATAATTACAATAGATTTTATTTTTGCTTAAGCTAGCCAGTAAGCTTCTTTTGTTTGCAACCATATAAGTCTAATTGTCATGATGTGTGCCTTCCTCAGAGAGGAACTTATAGATTCTCGGGTGCAATGTTTATGAGGTTCTGTCCCTCTTTTATCATAGTATGGGAGCATGCACATGTGTGGGTCTTTGCCCAAGCCAACATCTTTCTTGAACAAGAGATGGGTACACAGTCCATAGACACTTCATGGTCAATGTTTTTACTAAAGCATTGACCAATTATCTCTACTCCTATGAATCACTAAGCTTTGTGTCTAGATTTGTTGTCATGATTCTTGTCTTCTTTATTCCCAGAATCTAAAACTAAGAATATAAATTGATGTTTAAGATAAAAATCATGTGTAAAATATTATCAAGTAATTTCAGAAAGATAAAATATTATTAAGAAAAAGTATTTGTTGCATACATATGTGCCAAATATTTTACAGTTATATGTAATAGGAAGTGAAATTTAGTGTTTTTAAAGCATAACATACTTGGATTTGATAAATTTATATATCTTCATAAGTATTGACCGTTTACAACTTAAGGACATAAATTGGAATCCTTCCTTTTTTTTCTTATGAGACCTGAAGCAAAGAGAAAAAATGTGAATTTTAGAAAATAGCCTTTCCTTAAAAAACAATAGTAGCAAAGCATGACACAAACATTTAATAAAGGGATGGTTGTAGGCTTCCTTCATTCCTGAACACCAACAAAAATATCTCAAGGGACAGATCATTAAATGCTCCTCGGCTTTACCGTGGACAGCATCTCAGGAGGCATCTCTGAAGGTGGGAGGCATTTATTAAAAGGATGTTTTAGAAAGCTCTGACCATTGTCTCAAAAATCATTCCTATAGAACATAACGGGATAGTTACCAAGCATTTCTGAAAGCCATGTATAACTGAAAAGATTCAGGTCATTAGAAATATAAATGGTTAAGGCTGAAAAGGGGTAAGTTTAGGGGAGAACATATAAAAGGAACATTAGAAGCATAACGCAGCCATCAGATATCATTCGGTATCTATTAGCTTATATTTTTGTATGTGTGTTGAGATCTAGCAATATGCCACAGTATTAGTTTATACTTTATTATATGGGAAAAAAAGAGAAAAAAAAGGAAAGAAAAAATATGGAATAAAAATGTCCACAGCATGCTGTTTTCTTATCCTTATTTTCAATTTTGCGTTATTACTTAAACTTTCTGACATTCATAACATAAACCAAGTTGAGAATCCTTCATTAGCTATAATTAATTCCCATTACTTTTTTTTCTTCCAGGAAGGATTATTACTAAAACCATGATTTCTCTCCCAAACCTTAATTTTCCCTTGACCCAGCAATTTACATTTATTTCAGTGATTCCAGATAACAAGCATGGTGCAGTTCATGTGCATCGATCCAGATTTAGGAAGTAGTTTCATCTTCAGCTTCATTTGCCTCTCTTAAGGGCACTATTTTGTAATGAATGGAAATTTCTTTTCCTGAAGATTTGTCTGATGCTTTAAACAGTGAGATTTAAGGATTAGTTCAAGAACACACACACATTAGAAAAGAAATTTAAAGAATATATCTCAAGACGCCTAGTCTGTCACATATTATTTCAACAGTCCATTTACTTTTCTTGGTATGCAAGCACATATTTATTTATTCCAGACATCTACCCTTCTAGACGCTGATCAGACTGCCTTGTGCCCAGGTGAGTCTGTGTGCCTTATCAGGATGGCTTTCTCTCTAGACCATGCAGCTGGGATCAATTGAGGCTGCAACCTCAGGTAATCATTTACTGACTAAAGGCAGACTCCGACATAAGAAGCATCAACTTACAATTTTTCAACAGTATGATAATAGATAAAGAATGTGCATTAAGTTGACGCTATACTTTTAATTTTGGTCTCTTCTCCAAGTTTGTGGCATCTGTGTATAACAGTACAATATGATGGTATCAGGAAGCAGTTATGAGAACAAACAACCAATATCAGAGAGAGACCTCAGTCACTAAGCTATCTTATTTGATAGATTACGTGTATTGCATACCTGGGAGACAATTCTGTGATAAGTTGAAAGGCATCTAAACTTGCCCGTAACTAATTTTTATGGAAGACATTTTAGTTTAGATTTTACTCTGAATATGATACTAATACACATTTTTGAACTTGATGAATAAGGCATATAACTTCTGGGCCTAATTCCAGACCAGCCACTGTTTCCCATCTAGAAACCTACATGTGTAGCTACCAGCTCTACTTTGTTTAAGAAGAGTATTCTTACGCAAGAGCCTAATACCATAGACATTTCTTCATTTACTTGGAGGTTGTTATAACTCAATAGATTTCACACTATTTCGGCAAACTAATCTTCATCATCAATCTATACCTTATTTTTCAGGGGTTCTGATGATGTTTGCTGCCATTGTGAATTTTAATTAACTACTCACCTTCTCACATCTTAATATCAGTAATCACTCAGCAAGTTGGCTGGACTTTTCCCACCAGGTTTTAACTTCTAACTCAGAGTGCCTCCATTACAGAATTTACTATTTTAGTCATGTGCTGCTGTACCTTACTTGTGCTTTAAATTTTCTGCATTATAAAAATATCCAAACTTTAATCTCTGACTTAATCCCCTCATCAAATTTAGTTCATTAAACAAAGTTTCTAAATAATATCTCCCTTCAGTAGCTAATGAGTAGACAATACTTGAATGCCTACCTTTAAATCTGTAGTATTCCCAGAAATACATATCATGCAAGTATTCTTACAGCGATTTTGTAATGCACAGTCTAAAATCTATTACTAAAACTTCTTGCCTCAAGCTTCACCATGTATCTAAAATAAGGGACTCCAAAGTATAAGTTTTATCCACACCACCATTCCTGCTGCCCCAACTTCTATGATACTAGTAGTTTGGGTTTCTGCTCTATTTAACAAGTAGAAAGCAAATGCATATGTTTAAAACATAAATGAAATCACAATCCTTCTTTATATTAAATTATTAATCTATTTCTATTACAGGAAAATATCTAAACATCTTATGATGAAAATGTTGATTAACCAAATAATCTAAATCAAGGAGAAAAATGATTGATTTTTTTCTCTCAATTTTTTTCTAAAGAATTTTCCATTTTGTTTCCTTTCTTTATTAAATATAATTTTTGAGACAGATCCCAGATCCCAGTCTATGTAGCCCAGGGTACCTAGAAATCACTATGTAGCCCTGGTTGGGACACTTTTATTTTTTCATGGAATCTTTACCATTCTTTAAAATCTTTCAAATTAGATTTAATGTTCTAGTTTTCACCCCCTCTGTGTACAACCAGCTGTACCAAGATATCATCATGATTAGTTGGTTTTGGCTCACATATTACTGGTTTGGAAGCACATAACCTGACTATTTTATATAATTTAGTAACCATATATTTGCCTTTTCCTTATTTCAGTCCTGATGTTTGAGTTTTTCTGTTACTGTTGTCCAGCATCCCAGGAGATTATCATATTGCAAGCCTGGAGAAATGATTAAAATTCAAAGTGTGAACTACAAATCTTAACAAACATGCATTTCCTATATACTATCCTAAAGTTGGAAAATAATATTATTGTTATTAAACAATAATATTTTGGGAATCAATGATTATCTATCTGTCTGTTGATCTATCTATCTATCTACTTATCACCAACCATCTTTTTATCTAATACATATATTATCATGCATGTACACGTATGTGTATATACAAATAAAAGAATACCTGAGCCAAGCTAAGTCAACTTACATGAGTGTGTAAATTCTGTTTGTCTCAGAGGAATTTTACAGCATATGAATTCTTAACATTTTTAGCATGTTTATTAGAAGTTGTATTAAAATGTTTTTGCTTTTTCTTTAGGAATGCATGGCAATTTCATAGGAGATATTTTCCTACCCACTGACAATTAAATAGAATTATCCAGATATATAAAGAAAATGGTAGACTTAGAGTCATATTGGAGAACAAATACTTAAAGTTTCAGATATATTAATATATTCAAAATATGTATTTACAGGTCTCAACTATGAAGGTGTAACTTTCCTAAATATAGAAGCTATTTTGTAAGAAAGTGGAAGTGGAAAATGACTAGACATAGGAAGAAGTGGGCAGAGTGGACACAGAAAAGACACTACTGTGTATATACTATGACCACTGAGGACCACATTGTTCATATCAAACTAAAAGTTTCCCGGTAAATATTTAAGCAGACAGATGTATATTGAAATATTCTCTGTGAGGGAAGTCCTAGTGATGAGACAATATTCTTTTAGTAACTGCCATATTTCCTTTCTCTGTTAACAGAATAATGGAGGAAAACTACATATTTTAACACTTTGAAATAGAGGATTCAACATTTGTATTTTTCTTTCACTCTTGGTTGTTTATTTCTAAAATTATAGTGTTTTTCTTAGAGATCAATAAAAGAGAAAATTTCATTGGCTATGTTGGTAGCAATACTGTTGGTGAATATTTTGAGAAAATGTATCACATACAAAGTGATTTGCATTTTTTTCATGTGAAATTCCTCATTGAGCTGTTAGATATGGTATCAATAGCTTAGTTGATCATCTTGGTTTACCCTTTGTCATCTAGTATAGATAAATTAATGTCCGTACCTTCTACCTCACTTCCTGATTAACCTATTGCTTTTAGTACACTACATGCTCTTGGATTAATAGTTTCTAGGGACATGTATCTATACAAAGACTCCATATATTTATTTCTGAGAAGGACATAAACAAAAGGGCAAAACAAATGAAAGTCAACCTCCACTAAAGTTATGCAATGAAATGATCTACAAAACTAGAAGCAAAAGATTTAAATTTGTTTATACAAAAATAAGAGCAGGACAAAATCAACATGTTACCAAACATTAACTGCTTTATATAAAGTCATTGCATGTGACACCTATAAGTAAAGAGCAGGACAAGATCAACAGGCTGTCACACAACAGCTTTATATAAAGTCACTTCAGGTGGGATCCATGTTACATTTCTAGAGGACTCTTAATTTGAAAACTTGGCCAATGCCTTTGTTTTAGAATCCTATGTCACAAAATCACACAATATTATTTTAATGCATCACCATTTGCCATCATCGTTCTGTAACAAGCATTTCTAGTTAAAAAGAAAATCTTGACCCATCTTTTCTTGTGTTAAAAACTTGGGCCTGGAGATTTTGCTCAGCATTTAAGCAGTCTGCTCTACCAAAGGATCAAGGGGTTGGAGTCTCAGCAGAAACATGGAGGCTCAGAGTTCTAACTCCAGATCCAGAGCATCCCATGGCCTCTCCTGGCCTGCACAGGTAGTATGTACACACAGTGCACAGCCACACAGGCACATCCAGATGCATAAATAAAGATAAAGTGAAAAAAAAATCTCTACAATTTGTTAGTAGGCATGTATCCTCACAAGTAAATGAAAAGATAAAGAATATTAAGAAAATTAAAAGGGATACACAAAAATGTCACGGGACTCAAACTAGCCAGTCTCGGGGATGGAGCCTTGGGTCTCAAGAACATGACAAGAAAGTGTCTCGCCACTTAGTTGTATCCCCAGACTTCTACAAAGAACATACAAAATGTTTGCTTCTAGGCACATTTTTGTCTGATTATATCAGTTCTTAAACTTAATTCAGCAGTTTTTGGAAAGCGGTTCTTGTTACTTTACTAATTTTAGTGGTTATAAAGGAAGAAAGAGCTGCCAAGCCAGTGTCTGGCTTGTGTGAGACTCTAATCTGATCTAATAATTTTAAAGCAAGGGTATACTTATTAACTGACCCAAAGCTATAGAAATAGACTATAATTGCTCTTCTAATTTCCAAATAAGTGGCCCAAAGGTGTATGTCAATTGCATTGAAGAAACTAAATATATCCTTTGAGCAAAGTTATTAGATAGGATTCCGTGGGAAAGATTAAAGGTGTGGAAGAGTAGAATGAGGTGATTGGGGTAGAGGAAGAAGAGGAAACAGAGGTGAGTGGGAGTTGGACTCTTCTTAAATATTGGTTCAAGTGACCATAGCATTAAGTCTGTAATCCATAGGGCAGGGGACTCAAATCAAAGCAAATATTGCAGCCTTGAATCCCCAGTTCCTCAGGGGACCAGACTGGAGAAGCAGAGTTTCTACATTGTAATCCTGAGAAAAATTCCATCTTTCCTGAGAAACAGCAGATTCATATTTTCAGCTGATTGGCTGCAGTCGATCCACAAGATGGAAATAAATACACCTCATTCATAATCTATTTATTTAAATATGATTCACATCTTAAAAACAACTTCACAGTGAAATCTATACCAATGTTTGATCAAACATTGAGCCACTGAAGCTTGGTTACATTACATCTAAAATTCACTTTAGCAGCATGTGACATTATATACAGAAATAAGCTGCTACTGGGTGTTGAGTTACAATCACATGTGTACAGGTGAACACACAGGCACAATGAAAACTGATGGAAGCAACCACAGGAAAAACACGACTGTTGGGACAGTGGGGTCATTTTACTGCCCAGCAATGTTTCATTCCAGTATGTTTTCTGAGAAACTAAATTGTTATAAAATGAACTGGAACACAATCTCTGTAATTTTTCATTTTTGCTTTTACCTAATGTAATCAGAGCCCAGTATTATTCCCTTTTCAATTAAAGTGAGTAAGATTACTTCATTTAGTATTTATCTCAATTCTTTGTGTCTTGAAGAAGGGGGGAAATGCCACATTGCCTCTTCTTAACACCCACCACATCAGGACTTATGAGCACTCAGTTTTCTATACTGGACTGCGTTACTATTCAGACATGTGTATGGACATTCTCATGTATAATTCCACTACTTTTCAACTTTATTTATAGTTTAAATAAAATTACTGGCATAATTTATAAATCCATGTTAACTAAGATTATGGAATTGCCAACTTTGACTATTATACAGAAAAAAACCAAGATGTATTTGGTTCTGAATTATAGCTAAATTCATTTGTTATTCTTCTCTTGAGTCTGACATTAAACTCTTTAGAAGGAGTGGGCTTTCCATACAAAGTAGTAATTAGAATATTATAATATTAAAAACTCAGATAGGCACGCTTGACTCCATGAGTTCCTCTTACAGGCATCAGTGGGATCATCTGCTTCCCCCTTAAATCTGACGAGGATGATTTTCACAAGGAAAAGAGCCAAATAGGGAAGACAAGTGGAATTATCCAATTAGTGAACTCTGGGCAGAACAAACAATTTAATTTTCAAGTAAAATTTGGTAATAGGGAATAAAATGTAATATTGTATAACAAGATACACATCCTTGAAGGAAACATTCAATTTGTGATAAAACTAGGGAAATGTTCAACGGCGAAGAATGGCAAAGGAAAAATTTTGGGTAATGGGTTGACCTAGAAAGAAGCCCATTAAACTTGTTATGAAAGCAATATTACTGACAGGGGAGGAAGGCAGGAGAGATGCATTCTGCTTGAGCAACAAGACTGCCAGTTAGCTTCCCTCACTGAGTTTCAATAGTAAAATGGTTTTGGTGAGGACTGAGCAATCAAGATTTGCTGTACCCCGACAAAAGACTGTAATGTGAATGCCACTTTGTAACATCTTTAAAAAAATCAGTAAATAAAATTAATTGGATTATTTACCTGTACCACTGAGAGAATGTAAGGATTAATGAGTTCATTATTCTGAAGAATTAAAACACATTGGGATATCTGAGTGAAAAATGAAAATAATCATTTATGGCTTTACTAGAATGTCTCAGTAGTCATAATTATGTTGGAGTATAGGCTCCGATTCAAGTTTAGTTACATATTTTTTCTACTAAAAGTTAAAAGTGTCATAATTTGTCACTACAGAAATTATTTGACATAACAAAATTGAAACTAAATAAAGTTTGCTAAAATAGATATATTGATAAATGATCATTTTCTATTGTTAACTGGTTATTTTTTTCTATGATTTTTCTTAGATGTTTGAACTGGTACTCTATAGGATAGTGTATGTTTATTTAAATGGAAAATATTTGTGTGGTTTTGAGTATTTTATTTTTTAAATATACTTGAAAATACTTTAAAACAATTTAATGAAAAAAATTAGTGACCATCTATTAAAATTACTAATTGATAAAATGCAGTATGGTTACTATTTGCTGAATCAAATGTAATAGAGGTTTATTAAATATTAACAGATAACAAGAAGACTAGAAAATGCTCAGAATTCAAGAATTGAAAACAACTTAGAAAGGTCATGAAAGTTATCACGCCCCGACAGAACCAAACTAAAAACTAAGCTCAGAAAACTAAGCATAATGCTGAAGACAGAACAGAACAAAGAAAGTAAGTCCAAAGCTAAATTCCTGTGGAATGAGGCATATGTTTGAGGATTTCAAATTTCTGCTGTTGTAGTCTGCATTTCTTCCACTCTGCTTTAGGCTTCACCATTTCTTAGTTTTATTATTTTTATTTTACTATACATTTTTCTCTGCTCCCTTCTCTTCCTCCCCCACCCTCCTTTCTTCTGCCTTCTCCCGTGATTCCCATGCTCCCAATTTACTCAGGAGATCTTGTCTTTTTCTCCTTCCTATATAGATCCATGTACGTATCTCTTAGGGTCGCTTTGTTGTCTAGACTGGTTTTTCTTTGCTTTATTTCTAAAAGCCACTTATGAGTGAGTACATATTATATTTGTCTTTCTGGGTCTGGGTAACCTCACTCAATATGATTTTGTCTAGCTCTATCTATTTGCCTTTAAATTTCAAAATGTCATTATTTTTTACCGCTGAGTTTTACTCCATTACGTAAATGTACCAGATTTTGATTCTCCTTCAAGGTTACAGATTACCTAACCATGTTGGTCTGTAGAAGGCAAACTGTTGGTCAAATAAAATCAAGGTTCTGCATGTGAGGACAGCCTACATTTCTATTGTTCACACTTATCCATTGATACCTATGTGTGGTCAGCTTCTCCCCCTCCTCTTCCTTCTTCTTCAACAGATTTTGAAATCATTCAATTTATTTTCCACAGGGGAGGGATGGACACCCAGTACTAGCAATTGTTGCTGACAAAACCTGACTGATCAATCTCTCATTCTCTCTCTCTCTCTCTCTCTCTCTCTCTCCCCGCCCCTCTCTTTCTCTCTCTCTCCCCAACCTTCCTGTTTTCTTTCCTGCTTACTATATTTTCTCCTCTTTTCTTGTTTTATTTTCTCTTTCATTTTTTTCTTTCACCAAAGTCCACCATATTCTTGGTGGGCTTCCCTATTTGCATCAGCAACCACAGATGTTACAAAAATCTCACTTTGTAGAAACAGTGGCACTGACAAGTTCTGGAAATTTGCTAAATATGAAAAATCTGTAAAAAAGATCTCCACATAGTTTATGTGTCTGAACACATCTGAAACAGACCCTCTGGCCACACCATCCTCCTCCTTGGACTGAATTGTCTCATAACTGCATTCTCTACATAGTGGGTAATGCAGGGCAGCACACGGGCAATTTTGTGTGATAAACCACGGTATGTTTTCTTGAAGAGAGATTAAGGTGATTAGAGATATATAATAAGAGGCAATAGAAAACTAGATGAGATTGTGTTCTTAGTCAGTGTTCTATGGCTGCAAACAGACATGACCGCAGCAACTCTGATAAAGGAAAGCTTTTAATTAGAGCTGGATTGCAGTTCGGGTTTTGGTCAATTGTCATGGTGGGAAGCAGGGCAGCACACAGGCAGACATGCTGCTGGAGCTGTAGTGGAGAGCTCTACATCTGGATCTACAGGCAGCAGGAAGAGAGAAAGAGAGACTGAGCCTGGCTTGAACTCCTGAAACCTCAAAGCCCACCCCCTGTGACACACTTCTTCCAACAATGTGGAACCTACGCTAACAAGGCCACACCTCCCATAATGACAGTCCCTTTGAGTCTATGGGGGCCACTTTCTTTGGGACAACCACATTTTACTCCCTGGCCCCATAAGCTTGTAGTAGTATCATAATGCAAAATGCATTTAGTCCAACTTCAAAATTTCCCATCACAGATTGTGCGCTTATGTTCTAGAAAATCTCTATTCAAATTTAATTTATTATTTTCAATAAGAGCAAGTAAATAAACACAAAAATCTTCAAAGATTTGTACATATATTGTTTGAACACATATTTTTATCTCTGTCATATAAATTTCCAAAGGTACAATAAATAAATAAAATAATATAATATATTGGACATTACCTAAATCATAAACTATTACTCTTTAAAATTCAACACGAGTATAAAATGATAATTCATAACTTGAAAATATATAGAAATACATATAACTTTAATACTAAGCACTAAAATTAACCATCCAAGCTGGAGACATCCCCTTGAACACCTGGGAACCCCTCTAGAGCCAAACCTCTTGCCAACCCCAAAATGGCTCCCTTAATTAAGATATCTTCTTCCCTGCTCCCATATCTGTCCTTCCTCCATCTCAACCATCCCACTCCTCCAAGCTCTACCCCAACCCTCCCCTTTTCCCTCTCTCTCCCCATCACCCTTTCCCCCACCCCTATTCCCCCAACCTTTGCCTGGCAATCTTGCCTGCATCCAATTTCCAGAAGGATCTTTATATGTTTTGCTTTGGGTTCACCTTATTACTTAGCTTCTCTAGGATAACGAACTATAGGCTCAAGCGGAGGAGAGGGTGCCTGAACTGGCCTTGTCTTGTAGTTAAACTGATGACTATCTTGAATATCACCATAAATACTTCATCTGACAAATTAGGGAGAAAGAAACAAAGAGACCCAAGCCGGAGCACTGGACTGAGCTCCCCAGGTACAGTTGAAGCGCAGAAGGAGGGAGAATAAGAGCACGGAAGTCAAGACCATGACGAGTTGGTCCATCTACTGAGACACTGTGCCTGATCTAATGGGAGCTCACCAAACCCAGCTGGACTAGGACTGAACGAGCATAGGATCAAACTGGACCCTTTGAATGTGGTTGACAATTGGGGCAGACTGAGAAGCCAATGATAATGGCACTGGGATTTGTCTCTACTGCATGTACTGACTTTTTGAGATCCTAGTCTATTTGAATGCATACCTACCTAAGCCTGGATGGAGGGGGGAGGGCCTTGGACTTCCCACAGGGCAGGGTGCCCTGCCCTTTCTTAGGACTGGAGTTGTTGGGAGCAGGATGAGTGGGGGAGCAGGAGGGAAGTGGGTGGAGGGGAGGAAGTGGAAATTTTGAATGGTATTATTTATAAAGCAATAATAATAATAAAAAGAACAATTAAACCTAAAAATGAATTAACCATCCAATCAGAAGATGGACTCATAAACCATAAATATATATTGTACCCGAGAAATATGGCGAATAAGCACATGAGAATAAATTTATGTTACTAAATTTTATGGAAATGAAGCTAGAAACACAGAAAAGTTTAAAAAAAATTGACATTATCAAAAAGTGGCAAGGAATTGGTGAGAGAGGATCCCTTGTAATGTCCTCATGAGAATGTAAAACTGTGTCGACCCCATGGAGAAGTTCAGAAGACTTTTATCATACCCTAAGCATCTATACGAGATTTTAAAAATAGATTGCCAGCACCATAAAACACCAGTGTCAGAAAACTCCATTGATATAAAGTAATCTGCCTTAATGGACTGACATTTATTATCTCTGAATTGTAGATGACAGACCACATTCACTAAAATAAATCTGATGTGCTGGTATTGAAAATACATTTCAGTTTACATAGAAACCCTGGGATGGAGCAATAAAATGATTGGTGGAAATATGATCATCATTACTGCAAACACATGTATCTGTAGTCTCTAAAATCCTATAACTGTACTTTTTGCATTTATCTCACAAAACCATGTTACTCAAATGAAGCAATATACATGTGAAACCAAGAAAATTTTATAAACATTTTAAGAATTAAGAATGGTTTTGAGCGTATTAATTGCTTCCCTCTCTTGTCAACCTGCACAGTATTTTATATTTGTTTTGTTTTGATTTTTGTTTTTTTGGTTTTATGTTTGCTTTTTTTTTGGTTTTTGAGACAGGGTTTCTTTGTAGCTTTGGAGCTTGTCCTGAAGCTTGCTCTGTACACCAGGTTGGCCTCGAACTTACAGAGATCTGCCTGTCTCTGCCTCCTGAGTACTGGGATTAAAGGCAAATGCCACTTCTGCCTGTCTTGCACAGTATTTTCCAATACCCGGAATTATTTAGTTGTGAAACCAGTGACCACAACAATGACCAAGTACAGCAAGATATACATAAAAGCTGTGAGTGCCATGCACACGTGAGTGGTAACCGACAGTTGTCTAATTAGATATAAGGCCCACACAACAGGCGGGAAACTGTACCCACTACTAGAAACCTAGCCGACTTCTCCAAGCTAGTTAGATTATGAATCTTAGAAAATAATCTATCCTCACCAGGCTGCTAGACCATCATAATTTCCTACTACATTCTAAATCTTATCCTTATATCCACAGATAACTGTAGCTGTCAATCTTATCAAAGAAGACTCTCTTTATAGTAAATTGATACCTTTCCAGAAAAATATGACTGGATACCATGCAGAGATCAAAGAATCATGGTTAGTGCACCCACAGTGGATACATCACCATCAGAGCTCTTGAACATATGGTGCAATTTGCAGCACCAAAGAAGGGATGAGATTGTAAGAGCCAGAATACCAAGAGATCTGCTGTTCAACAATCTCTCCTGGAAGAAGGCTTCACAAACAACAGATGAACAATAGTAATATCAACAGATAAGCTAACACAGAAGGGAAAATCTTATGGTCACATCCCTGTACCAGGAAAGATAAACTACATACAGGTAGTTGGCTGCTAAGAAAGGAAGAGTTAACATCTCCCACATATGTTAGCATCTCCTAATTGGTTGTCCAGTATAGAGTGCTTTTTCCTGAAACTATATACACAAAATCCACAAAAGCAGAGAAAAGTAGAGTTAGCCTCTCCTAATTGGTTGTGTAACGCAGAGTGTTCATCCCTGAACACACAAACAACAGAATCAAGCTCAGCAGGTTCTATTTATATGTTTGTGCATGCATATGCATATACATTCACACATACATATATGTAACAATCATAATCAGGCAGAAAGAGGATATCAACTTAGGACAAGCAGGCATGTCAAAAGAGTTGGAGGGAGGTGACTTGTTTGAGACTGGAGGAAGGAAAGTAAAGTTATTATGCTTGACTAAAATATATAAAATATATTAATAAAATAATTGTATTACTATCAATTAAGTTAAATATCTCTCAAGCATAAATGATATAATTATTTAAATACTCATTGATACCACTTTAATCTCTTAATTTGATGAAATTCTTTGACAAATATAGTTTTAAGCAATTGCTTTTTCTTGATTGTATATATTGTTCTGGCTATTACAAAGCTATTGAGCAGATTTGAAATTTTGAGAAATTTTCAATAATCTCACCAGGTCACCGAAAAGCATATAAGCCTGTAGTCTTTTTGGTCCATGTTTCTGTGTGGTTTTCATTTGCTCTTTTGTTGGCTTTTGCTACCATCATGTAACAGAATAGCACAATAGGCATTCCACCTCTTTCTTACTTATTTCTAAAGCTCACCCTTCAAGAAATTGCTTAAAACTTTATTGTCCTAATGGTCTCATATGATCTTAAAGCCATGTCTATTATAGTAGACCTGCTAACACAAGGATGAAAATTATAAGCAAGGAGTAAGAAGAATGTGTGTGTGTGCATGTGTGTGTGTGTGTGTTATTGTGTGTGGACTATAGAATTTAAGCCCAAGACAAAAACTTAATAAAGAGAAATTTCTACAAACTACTGCTCTCCTATGGCACATTTGATGGGAGATGCAGCCATTCCCATCACTGACATATACGACAGGGAAGTTTCTTTTCCTCATGCTTTCTCTAGATGGAGAATTTTGACCAAGTCACGCTTCTGCTCTGAGTCTCTTTACTGTATCTGGAGGACAGATCATTCCATACTGACTATTATTCTTTTACCTTTTTTTTTGAGATTTTATTTGGTGCGTATGGGATTGTGTGTGTGTGTGTGTGTGTGTGTGTGTGTGTGTACACAAACAGATGCATACATATGAATATATGTATGTATTCATTTGTACAGGAAAGTATATAGCACCCACGGAGGCCAGAAGAGGGTGATATTTCTCTTGGAATTGGAGTCACAAAGGACTACAAGCCTCCAGGATGGGTGTTGGGTATTGAACACAGGTCCTCTGGAAGACTAACCAGGGTTTTTTTAAATCTTCTTTTTAGTTTCTTCTTTACTCCTTTTAAATCTGTTCAATAAACACTGTGTCATCTAATAGGAAGTTTTTGCCCTGAAACCTTGCTTTCTTTATATTGGAGGTCACTATATGTATGCTGCTAGGGAGAAAAATCCTCAACAATCTTGTGTATTTTAAACTCTATGAGCTAGAATAATGGCTGATATGTCCATGGGAGAAATAGTTGGGTGGTTGTTATGAGGATTACAAACCACCTTCTGTTACATTTTAGGCCCTCTCCATAAGAGAAAAGTCATGCCTGGTACTGTCTATCTGACCCTATCCCATGAAGAGAGAGGTCATCAACCAAAGGCTAAACCTGCTACTTTCAGTTTTGCTAAATGAATAAGGAACCAAACTTCTCTCAAAATTATTTCTCCACCTATAGCCTAGTACATTTCTCAGATAACATCAAGAGGCTTCTTTATGAATAGTACTATGGCTAACAGAGAAATTCACAACTGATCAAAGTGAGGAGAACGTATGTATGAAATGATCATCCACAAGGTAAATGCGTACAATATCCCTTCTTCCCACCCAGGGCTCAGAAACCATTGTGGAAGAGCAGGTAGGAAGATTTCAAGAGAGAGATGTGGAACATTGCTAGAAAACAGTTTCTTCTGGATATGTCAAGATTTACAGCAGTTGTTGATATCAGCACAAGACCTGTACAGGGTCAAGCATTTTGGCATGAGTTTCTACACCTAGCTGAGGAGATGGTAACAGCTGATATCTTCTGAGGGAGTCAGTGTTCATAAGGGAATGAATGACCCCTGGTAGGTCAACGATGCTCCAAAGAATGACCACAAAACTGTGAATATATGGGCAACTAAAATTGGGTTCTAAAGATTCTATGAATAGATGATAGATGATAGATAGGTAAATAGATAGATAGATAGATAGATAGATAGATAGATAGATAGATAGATAAAAAATTGGGAGAAGATGTGGTTTTAGGAGAGGAGTTACTGGGAAAAACAAGGACATAAATAATAAAAATACATTTTACATAATTATCAAGTAATTAATAAAAAGAATTTTTTTTTGCATTTTCCATGGATCAATTTTTTTCTGTTTTCTCAGAATTAATGCATTCTGGAATCTCTGTTTCTTGTCAGATAAAACATTTTGGAATCTAAAATTGATGGTTACTTCTTGAAACTATGTTTGTTTTAGCTTCTACCTACCAAAAAAATCATGGGATCTTAACTTAAGACTAAGTATCACAAATGTGACTGTCCCATGCAGCAGGACACATAAATTATATCATATTATTTCAACATCATGACTGAACATTGAGCTTGAGAAAGGTAAGTAGCTCACTCCTTAACAGCATTGATTACCAAATGGATTCTAAGGAACAGAAGCATTCATCCCTGGAATGTTAGTTTAAAGGACATCTCTCTGGTCCAGGCAGTAGGGAAAAAGCTAGGATTTGAACTCAAATAAACCAGGTCTACACTGTATCAGCTAGGGAAACCTAGCAGCATTATAAATGTTACTCTCTGATCCTCAAAATTTCCCATTGTAAAATAGATACGATGGCCAGATCCACCGAAGAACTCATACTGAGAGTAAAACAAATACATTAAGGACTTTGTATGCATTTCCAAATTAAATGGCACATAGCTTTATTATCAAATTTGAAGTCAAAGAGAAGATCTGCAAGAATTAAAAATTTCTGAAAAGTGATGATAAATCACAAATTCTTGCAATGAAAACAAATATAAGAGAAAGGGGCAAGACATGAAAGACTCTTTCACATGGAATTGTACCACTTCAATGTCTTCTATGTAGTCTGCTACCCTGAACTGGTCTTGAAACCTATTTTTCAAACAGTAACTTAGGACCAGACCCTTGTGTCAGACAAGTCCAATGAGAGACATTACATCACACTGACGTCTTTAGTTTTCAAATGTGTTTCTTTCTAGTTTTGGTGAAAACCCATGGATATCCAGAAACTGGTGTTTTATAATTAATTTTTCATTTTCTAAAACTTAGTGCATTTAATGTGACATTTTAAAATAAATATAAAGTGTATTTTCAAGATGTGTTTTAAAAAAGTGAGATGATAGAGTTATATCAACCAGTTAAGGAATGCATTCACTCAATATTTTTATAATCATCCAACTTTTTAAAATATATTTTCATTACCTTAGGGAGCAGGGCTTTTAAATTTCTTTTAATATAATATAGCATTTTTATTATATATTTTAAGCACTTTCATTTTGTTTACTCTTCTATACTCTACTGTCATTTATATATCATATTCTAAATATGACTGTCTTTGTTAAATCCCCTCTTTGAATCCATCTGAATATGATGTCCTGAAAATCCTCAGTTGAAATTAGTTTGAAAATTTATTCAGCTAATGAAAGACAGTGTATTAATTAACAGGATACAGCAAAACTAGAATGTTTGAAATAAGAACATATATTAAAATTCATATCTAATTCCAAGTGAGTAAGTATTTTTCATTTGAGCTTGGGGATGTTGACTATACTAGTAGCCAAGGTAAGAATGTTATAATTTTCAGTCTTTGAAATAATTGTACTAAAAAGAGGTACTTAACAATGAATACACTGATTGTTCTCTGTTTTTTTTAAGAAAGTTAATGCATATAAATATACATATCACTATAAAATGATATAGAAGTCTTAAGTTTCTTAAGTTTTATGAATTTTGAATAAATTCTTATGTGAAATTTGCCTTCAGAAGATTTTATGAGCCATGAAATACTCAAAAATCCAAATTTAAAGTGTTGCCTATATTGAAAAGTGTATTCACTTGTCTTGGAGAACCTGGAATGCCAACTGAGCCCATAATTTATCACCAACATGGACTTGGAACCCTCGTTTGGCCTTCTCTACTAGAAGTTTCTCAGCTCTGCCAATGATGTGAAGTTGCTTATTGATAATGCATGGAAAGTCAAACACAAGGCAGAGATTACAGTAAATATTCAAGAATTGCAGCTTGTGACATGAAAAATATTGATGCTCATAGAAATTCCAGTGGACTATAACAATACTCAAACTCTCAATTAAACTAATTATAATATGCCAAGATGTAATTTGGAGTCATTAAGTAATAACTGGTCATGATCAACACTCAATCTTAGGACAGAACACAAACAGAACACTTTTCTCCCCATCAACCATGATTGTTTTGAATCAAGTCCCATATTCAACAGGGAACTTCTCTGGTGATTGTTGATTACTCCATTTGTCCTCTCTTTCACTCTGGTGTGATTCTTCATGATTCATGTCTCTCTGAATCCTGAATTTGAATTTTTCTTCTAAGGAGAAGAGGGTCAGTTGTGAAAATCTTCCTCTATAGATGCTTATCTACCTGGATAATATTCAAGAAACATAAAAGAATTCTCCATGAGAATGAAGAAGATTATTGCTTATTGTGAGTAGTTTACTGAAGAACAATTTGCGTTATTATTGTTATACAGATTGATTAAATTACATCAATTATCCTTGTTTTTTAAAATGGAAATGAGGCACCAAGCTGCTAAAGTCATTCAGCGAATTAAAAGTCAATATGATGTACACCATTGACAATGATTACTCCCACACAACAAGTGTAATGGTGACAGTTGTAACAGTGTGGATGCAGAGGGGTGCCAAGAGCATTCTGAGACTGAGCAGTGAGACCTGAGCTGTTAGAGCAGCCTAGGGATTTATAAAATCTTCTTAAATAAATGATGCCATGACTTGATATGGTACCTATAACGGATATCCAAGACAAATATTCTGCCCTTGAAGACACACATTTTAACATCTAATTGTATTATGCACCACCTAATTAGAAAGCAAGAATAGAACCACATAAAAATATAAGGGTTTTATCTGAGACGCAGTACATATAATACTGACACACCTGACGCTGCAGGTAGTACGATGTAAATCATTTTACTAAGTCAGATTAAAGGTGCTATCATTCATGGTTATGTAATACTATCTGTAATTTCTGTGTTAAACTTGACATTATAAATCCTTTAATCTGCGTATTTAAAAGCCATCCTATGGCTCATTTTTCAAACAGATTCCCGTTAACACATTTACTGCTAATGAAGCACTAACGTGTTCTCTCTTTCTTAGATAAATGCTGTTGAACAACATTATTATTTGCTCCTCATATAATTATTTTTTTGGCTTTTTAATTTAATTGCTTCAATAAAAAATACACCAATAATGCATTTTTAATTACACTTCCCAGGTGACCTATGTAAAAAGAGGTTTTATAATGAAGCCACAATAATTAGCCTGTCACAGTCCAGTTTGGGGCTATTGTCTAGTTGTCCTTTCCGTGGCTTGTTGTGGCATGACTAGAATTCTAAAGACCCTGTGTATTATCTCCCATAATACTTAGGAAGGTATTAAAAATGTGTGCACTACTGGCAGAAGCAGGCTTTCTAATTATTGTCAGCTATTTCCAGTGTGACGTGGTAAACTCCCTTGAGAACAGAAACAACAGCCCACTCCAGGGTTTGTAATAGGCCCTAGAGCCTAAGTAGCTGTAGACAGAGCTGTTTCCCTCCGGATAGATAATTGGTTTACATAGCAGCTCAACATCTGAACCAAACCCATTTTTTTTTCTATTGTGATTTCGCTGTTTACTCTAATATACATAAACTATTTTGTTATATTAAATAGTGTATGAGTTGTTTCTAAATAGCTGAGTAAATTTGCATGGATGTGCCTCACCTGGAATACTAATGACTCTTAGGCCTGCCCATTCGTTTCATGCATGAAATATTAAACATATAGTTTGTTAGGAATACACGCTTACTATACATAATGAGTTCTGGCAACTTGTTAAGTGTGATTATATTTAAGTTTTACTTTTATGTAAGAAGCATGGCTTCCTCTTAGGAAGGTAATTGATAGCAAAAAATTTTAAGGAGGGTTGGGCTACAAATACACTGTAATTGATTATTTGTAAATACTTCTGAATGTGTGCATATCATAATTAGTGACAATACAGTCGCAGATTATAAAACAAAGAAATCATATTATATTCTTCAAGTGTGTGTTCTTGGTTTCATAGTAGAAATAAATGACTTAGGGACATAGAGATTTTAGTTAGGCTTATATAATTTTGGTTTTCCAGTTAATAAAGTGCTATAGCTTAGCATTCTACCAAATTGAGTTACTAATGCTTTTCTCTCGAATCATCTTTCTTAAAATCATCATTTTAGTTCTAAGCTCAAAATAGGCGAAGGCCTAAAGCATGGTTGCATGTGAGGGCGGACGTCTCCTTGAGTCTAGAACCTTATCCCTGTCATGTCTGCCCTTCTTTTCCTCTGGCCCCCTTCTCTGTGCCACAGTTGAACCCACGATTGTCAGCACGCATCACAGTTGGTGCTCCCCCCAGGCATGATTGTTTTCTATGTCGTCCATGGAACCTTGTGTAAGGCTTCTGCTAATTTTCCAAAGAGGCATTATCTCTGTTGTGAAGAAGGCAACTTGAACAATTTTGTGCACTCAGAATGATAGGGTATTTTTATCCAACTTGTATTTATCGTCCCAACAATGGACACAATGATTAAAAAATTTAAATTTTCTTTTATTTTTACAGAAATGGATTATCTTCAGTGAATTAGAATAGAAAGTGGGAACTATAATACATGACATATCAGAACAAATGAATCAGATTTCCTATGTTTAGATTTCATGTCTAAACCAGGGAACTTTACATTTCACTGTAGATATGACTAGAATCACCTGACTCCAGGCATACTCTTTAATGTCTGTGAACCTCAGTTAATCCATCTGTAGGAGAAAAAGACTAAAACCCCATCTTCATGGAGAGATAAAAAATATATTATTTAAAGGGTATTACTTGTGCTCTGACTAGGATATAGTACCCCTAAAATATATCACTTCCTTTCATCTTCTGTAAATTGATTTTAATCTCTGTTTAATGTCTATGTTTAAATAAAAATGTTATGAAATGCCGTGGTAATAGACATGTAACTATAATTAAAATTGCAAATTTGTTTTCTTGAGAAATAAGCTACTAAACACTATATACTGTATATATTTAACAATATATAAATATTTTTAAAATGGAAAACAAGCTACCTTTTTTCATTTTCAAATCAATCCCAGTTCCCATTCCTTTCTCTCCTCCCATTTTCTCCACCTTCCTCCCATGCCAACCCCTATCCATTCCTCAAAGTGAAATTTTGATGTCTATTTTCTTGAGTTCTTTATACATTTTGGAGATCAGTTTTCTGTCTGATGTGGGGTTAATGAAGATCTTTTCCCATTTAGTAGGCTGCTTTTTTGTCTTATTGACGGTGTCTGTCCTTTGCATTCCTGAAACTTCTCAGCTTTAGGAGGTCACATTTATTTTTGCTGTTCTCAGCATCTGTGCAGGTGGTGTACACGTAGGAAGCAGTCTCCTGTGCCCATGCATTGAAGGCTTCTTCTGCTTTCTCTTCTGTCATGTTCAGTGTGGTAGATCTTCATATTGATGTCTTTAATCCATTTGGACTTGAGTTTTGTGCATGGGGAGAGATACAGATCTATTGCATTATTCTACATGTTGACATCCAGTTATGGCATCATCGTTTCTTGAAGATGCTTTTTTTTTGATTGTATAATTTTAGCTTCTTTGTCAAAAATCAGGTGTTTATAGGTTTGTTCAAGTATTCTATTCAATTCCATTGGTCAAACTATCTGCTTTTGTGCCAATACCAAGCTATTTTCAGTACTGTAGTTCTAAAATAGAGTTTGAAGCCAGGGTTGGTGATGCCTCTGGAAGTTCCTTTATTGTACAAGATTGTTTTGGCTATTCTGTTTTTTTTGTTTTTCTATATGAAGTTGATTATTGTTCTTTCAAGGTCTGTGAAGAATTGTGTTGGGATTTTAATGGGGATTGCATTGAATCTATAGGTTGCTTTTAGTAGGATTGTCATTTTTGTTATGTTGACCCTACCTATTCAAGAGCAACATAAGAAATATTTTTGTTCTGTTTTGGACACTAAATATCTGTGTCGTGTTTTAATAATTATTCAATAGGGAATAGACTATATGAATGTATACAAATGATACACATTTAAATATGGCTAACAGTTTTATTGAAATCAGATTTTTTTTCATTATTTTTCTCTTTCTCTTCTACCAGTTCCTTCCACCTCCCCTTCCATCGGGATCCAAGCCTCTCTTTTCATTGCTTTCATTCTCTCTCTCTCTCTCTCTCTCTCGCTCGCTCGCTCTCTCTCTCTTCCCTTTTCTTTCTTTCCTTCTTTGTTTCTGTCTCTCATCAGAAGACAAACAGGCTATTCTAAGTGAAAAAACAAAATAAAACAAAAACTAACATAGTAGAATTGAACAAAACAAACAAACAGAGAGAAAATAGCCCAAGAGAAGGTGTAAGAAACAGAGACCTACTCATTCCCATGCTCACTATGGAACTCTACAAAACACTAAACTGGAATTCATAATATATACGTAAATGAACTGTGGGGGAAGATAGTATGGAAGACCATACAGTTGCTGGTCGTTAGGTCTTTCAAAAAATCAGCTATAGACAAAACAGCCTAAAATAATGTCAATTTTATGTTTCTGTTTATTGTATAACTGAGATATAAACCTTATTTTTATATATAAGCATAATATTTATATATGCATGTATATATGACAAATATTTTATCAAGACTACTCTATACCATAGTGGTAAAAAAGAGAATACAAATGGCAAACACACACACTTATTTCTTAGAAGAACAGAAAACTAGAGTAAGAAAAGCAGTCACAGGAGTGGTCAAATATCACCTTTGACATTTTAATAAACTGTTGCTTAGATAGAAATATCAAGCTATTATTAATGGCTATTAATGTGTACATGCTTCATGTAATTTTATAGTATCTTATTTTAATATCTGTAATTTTAATGAATTGCAATTGAGGAAAGAAACAATTTTCATTTACTTTATATAACATAATTATGGATCAAATTAACCCCACACTAGTCTTAATTACATTTAGTTTCATTTGGCTGATCAAGCGATTAACACGCTGCTGTATTTTGGAAGTAAAGGAACAAATTGTTCAGATCTTTCCTCCAAAAACCATGAACTACAAGTGTGGTCATCACATAAAATTATTTCCTGGAGATTTAATACTTTCTTCCCTTGTTTTTTTCATTTTGTTGCTGTGGTTTTGGAGGGCTTTGTGTGTGTGTGTGTATATGTGTGTGTGCATGTGTGCTTACCGTACATTCAGTACAACTTAAGGATAGGTATAATGAGAAAGGCTTGCACCTGGGGTCCTCTTACAAGCCACAGCTTAATAAACTCCCCTGAATGCCACCCTTTATCTGCTACATTTAGATTGGTTTCTGTGCATTTCTTTTTTAATTGGAACTAATTTTAGGTTTGCCATTACTTGTGATTAAACAGCCTCTTTACCACACATATATTTCCTTCAGTTTATGTATTGTTACCTTAACAACTTTCTTCAGAAGAAAATGATTTGTCAGGAAGGGACCTTCTTTTTACTTCATTAGCTAAGTCATATGTGTAAGGAACATAATTTTAACAGCAATAAAAATATTGAGTTTAATAATAGTAGCATTCAGGACCATACAAGTATGACTGCAACTAATCCTTTTCACCTAATTGAAAATGAGAATGGCCCGCTACAATAAGAGTGTATTGTGAATAATCCTAATTAGGATAATGCAAGGCTATTTTAACACAGTTCAGAGGCAGTGCATAGTCCCCACCAAAAAAACAGTTTAGCTAAAGTACAGTCCATTTAAAATTACCTTGGATCCTCTGAGTATCTACAGCTTTCTGATACTGCACACTGCAGGGAAGAGGTCTTGTGAAATATCGGTTACAGCTGTATTTAAAAGAATATAAAAATGTGTGGTGGTTTTATTGTTTTCCAGAAAAACAACTTCTGAAACCCAGATACCATCCATGATAGACTAGATTCCAGCAGGGTTTAAACAAACTCTCTGAAGGTGCAATTAGATGCTTGCTTTCCAAAGTCACTCCTGGATATGTTTATATATACATTTGTTCCTTCAATCTGAATAAAAATAGTGGCTTTTGCAGTTTTTCAGTGAAATTTCATATTGACGGTGATTTGTTGGATGGTATTAGTCACATCCGATTACATTATATCATGTCAAGAAACAATGATGCATAAGGCATTTTCTCCTTTATATTGAAGGACACAGGATTCCTCATTCATTGGACTTTTATGTAAATATTATTTTCATAAAGAGATCTAGAAACAAAAACATAACTAGAATGGTACAAATCTGAAGAAATAAAATGACTGATAATTTAAATAAGATACACATTGTGCATTATTTTGTCTCACATGTATGTTAACAAATTGGAGGTCTATGTGTGTCTAAATCTATTTTTAAAGGAATTATAGTTAGACTTGGAGTGTTTGAAATTAATGGTGATCAGCTTTTTTGGCATTGATTTAAACAAATATTTTGAGGAATGGTGTTATATTTACTTCTACTCTTTTGATTTTCATTTTTTAGCAAACTAGGGATTCAAGCTATACTTTATTAAAGTAAGGAAGTGCTTGGATAATAAGTGTATGGCAATTATTTTGAGCCAACTAAGAATAATGAACCAAAGTGTTCAGTAACGTTAATGTCTTACTTGACATGAAAATAGGACTACTTTCAAGTGACCCACCCCCTAGCAAATGCTATCAGGAAGGTGCTAGCACCTGAAGGGATTGGAATTGTTATTCCTTAAAAAGAAGGGAAACATGGTCTCACAGGAGTGTGACTTATTTCTATAATAGATTGTTTAAAGAACATGTAAAAGTCGATCATTGTTTGTGTCATTTGGGCATAATTCCAGGGCCGATTTGGTCTTGTCTGGGTGTTATCTGTGTGTGGATACTACTGGGTGATGGGACCTGCTGAGTGGTTCTTGTGTATAATACAAGTGGACGAAAGCAAACATAAAGCTGCAATTAGCAAGACATCAATAGTATCTGTCATTTATGTGAGTCTTGGGAAGAGGGTTGTCTGGTCATTTATTTATTTATTTATTTATTTTGGCTCTAAAGATATCCATGTTTTGTCTGTGTTTAGACATGATCAAAAATGGCCTTGCTTTTGTCTTATGTCATATTCTCAGATGGCCTTGTCTGATATTGATAGTCTGTAAAAAGATCTCTGTTCAACAGGAGAAAACAAACCTTAGTCAAGATACTAGAACTCTTCAGGAAGTATCAGTGTTTTCACTGATGGCTCCATGTCACCAGCTCCTAATGTTGGGGGCTGTTTTTTCCTTTCTGTGTTCCATTTTAATCTTAGCTTATATGCATTCAGGTGCCTACTTTTCCAAAGTAAGAAAAATCCTAAACATTTGTCTCTATTCGCTTCACTGGGACAACTCATGCACACACATGGATTTTTTTTTTTACTTCTATATATAATGACTGTTGTAACCTCTATCTCTCCACCTAGGACCTTTTCTTTGTTGGCTGCCAGATTGCATCACTGTTGACATTTCTTTGTATTCTATCCAGTCTAGTAAGAACCAGTCCAGAACTATAAGAGCATATTAGATATTTGTCTATTAGATGTGTAAGAACACGGGATGTGGAAATATTTTCATGTCTTTGTGCAAGCGTGATGATCATTACATATATCCCAAACCCAAAAGCTAAGTCACTCATAAATTGCATGCTTAAAATGAAATACTCTCATGACAACTTGTCACTTCATCCATTAGTCATCTGTGACTAAAAAAATATTTAACTTACAAATATAGCCGTGCACATTCCAATTTTCCTGAGTGTTAAAGACAATAAACTGAACAAATGAACTGTTTAGAGCCAGATTATTATTAAAAAAGAAGCAATAAAGCAATCATGAAACCCATTTCTTTTATTATCTAGTCACTTGAAATGTATCCACAAAAGCAGATCTAGATGTGTGGCGTGGGAAGTTCTTTTCTCTATATGTTGCTTTTGTTGGTCAATGAGTAAAGAAACTTCTTTGGGCCTATAGCAAGGCAGAATAGAGGTAGGTGGGAAAAACTGAATACTGGGAGAAAGAAGGTGGAGTCAAAGAGATGCCATGGAGCCACCAGAGGAGAAAGACGCAATCCACCAGCCAGAACCTTGCAAGTAGGCCACGAGCCTCTTGGTAAAAATATAAAATAATAGAAATGGGTTAATTTAAGAGACAAAAGTGAGCTGGAAATATGCCTAAGATAATAGGCCAAACAGTGTTGTAATTAATATAGTTTCTGTATGATTATTTCTGTTGTGGGCAGCCGGAAACAAACAATCAGCCTCGTACAAATGATGTAAATCTCTGGTCATTTTATATAAAGCACCAATCATAATTATTTTTTTGTAAATTTGAATATGATTAAAATAGTTTAGAAGGTAAGTTCTAGTTTTCCAGACATTTGAAATCATGCATTTTAGAGTTTCTACATCACATCGAAACAGTTTCTCACTATTATTTTGCATGAATAAATATGTGTTGTGTTTTCTTAATAAATACATTACAAAAGCCCCTTTTCTGAGCTGAAATTTTTATGACTGAATTCTGTAGACAGGATAATTTAAACCATACTGATTTCTTGAAGTTCTAGAAGATAAGAGATAGAGGCCAGGGTACCAACATGCTTGGTGAAATTCTTCTTCCTGGTTTAGAGCAAAATGTCTTCCTGTATTCTCACATGACACACTGAGAAAATCCTCTCTTATATACTCATCAGGACCTTAGAATGATAAGGTCCTGATAACTGGTCCACATTCATAAACCATCTTTTCTTACTTCCTGATGGTATCAGATTGGGAGGGTTAGGATTTCAGCATATGAGTTTTGAGACAACACATCATTTAACCCAAAATCACATTAAAGCTTATTTTTGGAGATAACAAGAAATAATCATTTTGACGCTGCCTTAAGGATCTCTGAGAGAAACATAGAATACCACTGTTGACTTCATGTTTCTCCACCGGGACAGATGGGTATAACTACATTCTTAGAATCATAGAGTTTTAAAGTCAGAATGGGTTGTAGAGCACTTTATTCAATTGGTTACTATCTCAGATTTCCAACTATTTTGAAGCTGTTATTTGCCACATCATCCTGGAGTAAGTACTTTCCCAATGAAAATGCTCACCTCTACCAATTGTTTCTCTAACAACACTTTCGAGTTTCTCTGGCATGCTAGACAGTTGTTTAAGACAACATAGCTTTCCTTTCCCAACCCTCATCTGCTTCCCATATATAAAAGCAGACACAGAAGTAATGTCATATGACTTATTTCAGTGTTTCCCAGACGGGCTCTGTGGAAAATTAACCTTACAAAGTATTATATGAACAACAATCCAATGACAGAAACATTCTTGCCATTTTACCAATCTATAGATTTCTCTCAATGAGCCACAGTGAACGTTGTTTGACTGAGGAATGCTGGAAAATCAGTCTTTCTAATTTTTGGACTTTATAAAACTTTTTTTAACTCAGAAAATTTTTAAAGTAACATATGCCACTATTTCTTTGAACTGTCACATAAAATTAATCTTGAGAACTGAGGGCCATGTTTTACTGATATGCCAAGTTAAAGGAGGACGATGGGGCAATTATTGAGTGGGAAAAAAGTTTTAGGAGCAACAATGTGGTGAGAAGCAAGGATAAAATAATTTCTTCAGTATAGCATCTTGCCTTTGTTCTCCGTTGACCAAGCCCTAGCATGTGGCTCCATTTCTGCCTGTTTGTTTTAGCCAGTGCTAGAGGGCTGCTGTTTCAGATAGGAATGTGAGTCAGAGGACATTTGGAGGAGCTCTCAGAAGCCTTAAAACACCATAAATAAGATCACAACAGTTTCATTTTAAAGAATGGCGATGGATTGGGAAGAATTAGCCACAGGGAGTATTACAAGCATTCATCTTCCTTCATTACACTTTTGAGACACGTGGTTCCATGGCATGCAGTTCCTTGCCAGACAGAAATGAGATGGCCCGAACCCTCTATGAATATTTAATAATTACAGATAATTTATTCTCAAGTGGAATTTACTAAAGTAGATCCTAGAAACAATTCTTTTCAGTTGGATTGCCAGCAACCAGAGCAATGTAACATCTTATTAAGCCATACTAAGAAGGAGGGGAAAGTCCTGCTATTTAAGTCAGATTTTACAGGTAAATGCTAGGAATTATAGCTTTTAGCTGATGTTTTCTTGTTATGATTTGGTGATATTTGCAACAAGGGTTTAATACTTTTGACCTGTGTTTTATTACTTATCAGTAATTTTATAGCTAACAACCAAACTGAAGCAAAATCCGAGAATGGACACAATTACAGTGGAATTTACAGAGCACAAGTTCATCTGCTTCTGACAAGCCAATATAATATCCCTTTAGTACGTTAAAGGGTCACCCTCAAATCAGGGCTCTCTAGATTGTTTGATTAGGCAATATTTTAAAAATTAAGAGAAAATGTTTCTATAATAGTGTGTTGTTTTCATTGACTGGAAAATGAGGTTTCAGATTTTAGTCTCCTATTATTATTTTTAGAACATTTTCCAACACCCTCTACGATGATTATTATATTTCTAAATTAAGGAAAATAGAAGGAAAATATCTTTTGTTGGTTGTCAGGAAGTGATTTAAAAAAAACCCTGAAAACAGAATCAGCGGGACTCCTCAGAATGTAGAGCCGATAAAATGGATGGAGTGAGATGTTATTCAACAATGATAATTTATGAAGTGTGTTTTTAGTATATATAATACACATAGGTATGTACACACATGCACACACATACATGTGTTTATGTGTGCTGACCTAAGACACACATATACACGTTACAACCAGGAATTTGCATGGAAATTTGATGGTAGAAAATACTGAATGAAGTCTTTCTTTATTTTATCATTTTACAAAAGTAGTTTATGAGAAGTAATTTTATAAAACCCAAAGAAAATCTATTGAGGACATCTCTCTCTATTTCAGTGCTTTTACATGAAACCAGCAAGTATTGACTAAAAGAAGTTATATGAATAGAACCCAAATATTCATATGGAATGAGGCAGTACTTTTGGGTTAGAGAATAGCTATGTAAATTTTTCTTAATATAAATACAGTCCTGTTAGAGCTGCCACTGCAGCTTTGAGGATCCACATACACGGAATGATTAAGTTTGTCAGAGAGAGATAGAGTGTGGGTACGAATCCAGTGTTGCTGCTGTACTCTGGCAACTAAGACGTTCATCTCCCTGAGCCCTAAACACTGGTCACTTGTAGGTAAAACACGAAAAAGAAAAACGTCCCAGTGGTGTATCCCTTTTTATCCTATCCCAGAATGCGATCTTGTGATAGGAATTCAGTCAGCCTTACATTTCTTTTTCCTTCCTTCCTCTTTCTGCTATTCTTTCATTTTTTTCTCCTTCATCATGTATTTTTTTTGTTGTTTATTTCTCCACTATTTTCATCTCACTAGAATCATTGTGACTTCAGCTCGTGTGAATCGGTTAGTGCAAAGGTGCATGTGCCACATGGAGGTAGCTAAAAGTTGATTTACAGTGGTGAATTGAGGGGAAAAAATGAACGTGGGGGACAGAATTGTGACAATCTTTCAGTCTTTCTCACGTAATTCCGTAATTAACTCCGTATTTAACATGTACAGCCATTCGGTTGAAGGATTCTATGGAGCCTTTTAGAGATCATGGCCTGGGAACATGGTGGAGATACACAGGCTGTGCTGCCTCAACATCCCCAGCATGGGTGCATTGCATGCTCTCAAGCCACTTCCAGGGTGAGAATCAGAGGAGGAGTTACGAATTCAATGGCAAAACTTGAAAAAATTATGAGGATTGTGACATTTAAGAATTTCCCCTTTCCGTAATTTTTAAATGTCAGAGAAAATTGGAGTAGCTATTAAGTCTAGGATCCTGGCACAGTGTTAGGTCAGTTTTATTTGACTAAAATTGGTTTGTATTTGTAGCAAGTAAGCATCGCAAACCAGTGTGACAGTTTCTCTTTCTTTCATCTGTGACTGCATTGTTGCTATAAGACAAAGGGCTACAATTCCAAAGATAAAGCAATAAATATACAAGCAGGTTTGTTTTATTGCCTATGTTAGTTTTGTCTATAAATGCAATAAAATAGGCAAGATGCAAACATGTTTGATGCATTGCACGTCTGAATAGTTTTATTATTGAGAGACTTATCAATAAGGCAGAAGTACATCTATTCAGAGGCCTTGGGGTCATCTTAAAGTAATATTGATACTTAGATTTTCTATAGTAATCAATAAAAACTGTAAATTAGCATTCTTGTAAGAGTAAATCCAAAACGGGGAAAAACCTTTACAAACTATATTTTTTCTTAATTTCCTATTACAAAACATGAATTTCCTAAGAATCAGAATACATATCAAATTATATATATATAAATGACACATCAGTCCCTGTTCAGAGAGAAATTCAGATGTGCAGATAATATCAATTGCTTTAGTTCTTAACTATTTTGGTTATCTTTTACATGTACAATTACTGTTAATTTTGTAATTACTTTATCTCCATATTTAAGTTTGGATCAAGGATCCTTTTTGTTGTTGCTTTTCAGAAGAAATCTCACTCTTCTTGAACTAGTCTTAAACTCTGGACTCTTGACTAACAAGTGGCTCTGCCAAGACTCCGGAGGGCTAGGATTATAGACCTGTCCCATCACAAAGAACCCACTTACCACAGAATTCCATGTAGGAACAAATCTTTCCTACTCCTATTGCTAAAATATTTTACACTTCTCATACATTGCTGATTATTTATTTTTTAATTTTTAATTCTGTGTATTTGTTTGTTTGTTTATCATGTGTGTATGTGTTGTGTGCATGTGGATGATAGGAAAAAAACTTTTAGAGGTCTACCCTATCCCTCCACCATGTGAGTCCTGGGGTGTGAATTCAGGTCACCAGGTCAGACTGCAAATGCTTTTCACCTGCCCTATTACTTATTATTATCTCTCTATTCTGATGTCATTATTCCAGACCATTTTTATATTTCATGTTTAAATCTTTAAGGAAGTTATCCTTTGGTTCATCACAGGACTTACATAAATGAGTTGAATGATCACATATGGGAATGAGAAAATAAAATGGTGATTAGAGATCTATCAATTGAGGATGACAGTTACCTGTTTTTTGACACAGTCCCATCACATTATCTCTCTCTCTCTCTCTCTCTCTCTCTCTCTCTCTCTCTCTCACACACACACACACACACACACACACACACACACACACACACAATTGGAATGCCTTTACAAAAACAGAGTTTGAAATTATAGACTCAGTTTTGAACTCAGAAATCTCTTTTACTACTGGTCTGCATTTGACACATTTAGATACTGAAATTCAAAGAAACTGAGTCCTAAAGTTAATATTGCTTATGTTTTTGCAAATATCCAGGTAAATATGTTAAGGAGATGCAGATATATTTTGCAAACGCTTTAATGTATAAACACGCGCACACATACACACATATATGAATATATATCATTCTGTACCTAGCTTTTTCACTTCACAGTCTAATTTATATAGTACAGACATTAGCCAGTTGTTTCATCATATGTATTTTTCTGATTATTTTAATTTATTTATTCTCTGAGAATGTCATACATGTAGATGAAGTGTTTTGAACATACCCTCTCCTCAGTCCCTCCTTCCATTTCATTTCTGAACCTACCTTTCCAACTTCATGGACTCATCCTTACTATTTTTTCATTTATTTTCTTAACCAACTGATTTCAATTAGTTCTATCCTATAAGCATGGGTATATGATTATCTATTGTGCCGTGGTAATATACCTCATGTCACACCTCTAAAGAAAGCTGATTCTTTTTGAACCAACAATCATCAACTGCCAAAAGTTCCTCAAACGGAGGTGTGGCTCCTTGATCTCCTTCACTAATAAGGCAAGGAATTTATCTGAATTGATCTTCTTCAGGTCTTATGTAGGCATCCGAGGCTTTTGAGAGCTCATGGGTATATTGAAAATGTCATGTCCAGAATTTTGAAGACTGATATGAATATTTCAACATTAAATTTCATATAGATAAATCTTATTATTTTACCCTTTATAGTAAGAAACACTTTACTATTTAAGTTTTTAAAAGCCTTTTCATATATACACCTAATGATTCATAGTATGTTGAATTTGTTTTCAATTTATTACATTAATTATATAAAATATGGATTATACATGTATTTTATGATATATATATGATACATATATAATATACAAAAAACACACATATTATATATAAATATATATTACACGTATATACATATATGCCATATGTGTATTGTGTATGTGTTATATGTGTAACATGATTCTGTATTGGAAGTGTGTACTGAGAAACCAGATCCAGTAGATACCTTAATTTTAAGTACAGAGAGGGTCAGACATGACAAACTCATTTCATTTTTGTGTCATGATAATGGCAGAGTTGTTCAATTTCTCACCCACGTCACAGATAGAAAGAGCAGAAATTGCCTATTAAAAGCAGTGGCTGTGGCTCTGCGTGCAGAAGCTCTTCCCTTTCTTCCCAAGAGGAAGAATGGGAAGGATGAAGCTCCTTTTGCCTTTGAAAGAGGCCATGTAGCAAATCAAATATGAGTCCTCTGTTGAATAAGGATATCTCGGAACAATGTGCATGGTTCACAATCAACTTAAGAAGCAAAATATTATCCTATACATTTGTTTGATGACAGCAAGAAGGGCAAATCACTATTCTAAAAATTTCTCCTAATAAAGGCTCCCTGTTGTTTCTTATGGATCAGGACCAATTCTCTTTCCTCTTCTGTACTCAAAACACAAAACCAAAATATGGGACCATGTTGAGTCTTTCATGAAAATGTCACCAAACGAGGTCACTGTGGATCAGCATACTGGATACTATGTTAAGGCCAAGTGTATACGAGACAAATTGATTTGTAATTGCAGTTTGTGAGACCTCATTTTCAGCAGAATAGGTTCAGCGGAATGAGACCAGGATCTAACTGCTTTTTCCTTAAATTTCCATCTCTTCCCATAATGTTTAATAATGTACTATTACTCATGGATATAAAAAAATCACCAATTTATATAACAAATTTAAAAATCTACTGCCTTGTTTCTCCTGTGTATGCCACTAAAGTATATAATCATCCCTTACATTATCAAATTCCTTTCTTAAGTTCAGTTCCTCAAACATCTCAGTTTGTCAATGGTCCCCACTGTCATTGGAAACAGAATCCATTTTTGCTATTTGTATTTCTTTATTTAAATGAGAAAAATAAATGTTTATCAGCAACACCAAACACTCACTTTCTTAGAACTGCTTTAAATTGAAGTTATTTTGCCCTATTTTGTAACATTTAGACTTCACACAAGATTCATGACATGCCTTAATTAATGTCTTTTTGTATCTTTGGGATCTTTGTAATGATTGATTATACACTTATTATATTCATACTTACTAGTGTTGTACTTTATAACAATAAATTGATGATTACTTTTTATTAACAAATTTTATTTTAAAAATCTCCAGGCATGTCCTAATAAATAATAGATGGCTAACACTATAGTGCTAAAATTACCTGAATTTTAGAGTTCACTGACTTTTCTGGTGTACATATTCTTATCATGGCCTTTTAAAGTTATCACCATCAATGATTTTTAGCAATGAATTAGAAAAATAGATGTGATAATTACATTGTGAGCAGCTAAAAACATTTTTGGTACTTCACATATATTCATGTTCGATAGTTTTACATGGCTACAAATATTTGTAGACTATGAACAGATCTTTAGAAATAATTTTGAACATGAGAATAGTAAAAAGAATTAGAAGCCCCAAACCTAAGGAACAGACAATTATTTTTAAAAATTAAGATATACAACCCTTAAGCATATATGTTTTTCTCTGAATTAACTACTCACTAAATATTCCATTATAGGCCCTTTAATTTTATGATGTACTTTTATTTTTCTCCTTTGTGCTTAATCTTCAGCTGGACCCATAAAAGAACAGTGTGGTTTGTATCAGCTGTTCAAGTTTACCATACTTGATACACAGAATGCTTCCACAGAAAGGTACCCCTCATTAAGTATATTTTAAGAGAAGCCACTTTGAAGGGGATCCTTCAGGTGTCCAGGCATGGAAGCAAATTATAGAGAGGTGGGAATGAAAAATTGGTTCAGATTTTTACTTTGTTAGCCAGGATCAACTTTGGAGAGTCTGTTACCAGGAGGTTCATTGTCAGTATATTTAAAACACATTTTGGGAAAAGTTTCCAGGCAATAATCATTCTAATTCCAGGTGCACAATGAAGTTTAAGTTGTGACTACATAGAAATCCCTTCACAAAATGTGACCATGAGGGTGAATTCTCTAGTTAAAAGACCTGAAATCTAATATTGTCTATGACTGCGACAGCAGAGTGTCAACAATCATAAAATACGTGTGACATTGTAAACTTATTGACCTAACAACTGGACCCAGTCCCACCCTACACAGTAAAATTCTTCAAGCTTGGGACTTGAAATCCCACTAATCCCCACCCTGAAAAATTCCACCCTCAAACTCCAAAAAAACTCTGTATGAACTTCAGCTCAGTTCCCTGCTGTTTCTTGTCTGAGTAGAAGCAGCACTATCCTGGCTTTTCCCCTCTCAAGAAATCTCTAGTGTGGGGATAGTTGTGCAGCGTGACTGCAGCATTTCCTAGCACCAGACTGCCAGGATACCCTTCCATCCCACCAGAAATATTTACAGATACTCTCTTACTGAAAAAGGGTTCTGTTAGCCAGTCGAAAGATAATGTTCTAGGGAAGGAAGAGTCTGAGATAAACATCTTGGATAATGTGAGGTCTACCTCTAGAACATGAGCTGGATGAGGTCTGCCACCACATTCAGCAAAAATGTGGGTGAGGTCTGCTGCCACAGATAGCAAGAGGGTCACCAGGTCATTAACTATTTCTACTCCCTGCTCTCTTGGCAAGAAAACAAGCATTTTATTTCCTCCAAAGGCCCCTGTGTTTTTAATATTCCTGTTTCTCCTAGTGATCTTTGGGCAAAAAAAAAAAAGACCTCTGTGCCCCCAACTCTGTATGCTATGAATCCTACATCACAATGCCACATAAGGCAAAGGATAATTCTAAAGATCTTGCAATATATTGCCTTCTGGGAATATGTCTAAAGTTTCTTTAACTATCTTCTCTTGAGTGGTATCTTTATTGGGTCAAGTTTGAAAATTCCAGAAGGTCAAGAACACTATGAATCTAGAATGTGGTCACTTCAAGCAACAGACAATTACATCTTTACATTTGGCATGATGGGCATTGTATAGAAATTCATCTGTTGGGTTGACCTCTCCTGAAGTCATTTTGTTGTAGTGTGGCTTTTTATTTGTGTTTTAATAAAGAAAGTTGCCTAAAAATCAGAGTCCAAAGTTGGCCACACTGCTCAGCCAAACCAGCCAGGCAGTGTGGCACACACCTTTAATCCCAGCAGCCACACTAGTTAGACATAGATACCTGGCAATGGTGGTGCACGCCTTTAATCCCAGCACTAGAGAGGAATATAAAGTGGGAAGGGATGGTCTGAGGCTTGGTGGAGAACATCACAGTCCGCAGTCACTCTGAGAACAGGATCTCCGTTTTGCTTGTCTGAACCTTGGTAGAGGTAGGAACTCTCTGGTGGTTGGATGCTGTGCTTTTCTGATCTTCAGGCAAGCTTTATTTATTAAAATACAATTAAAATATCACAATACAGTTTAATTATCCTTTATGTTTATCGGTGTCTTAATTTTTATAGAAGAATTAGTCATGTTTGATTGGCAGTTTCCCCAATTAATTCCTAACTTTATTTTTTGAGAATCTATCTTCAAGCAAAGTCACATTTTGAAGATGGTTATGGTTTCAGCATAAGCATTTGGGAGACTAAATTCAGTCCCTCACATACCTTGAAACTCATACTAGCAATAGGTATAGCAGATGCCTTTAATCCCAGTTACTTGACAGACAGAACTCCATGAGTTTGAGGCCAGCATAGTCGACATAGTCAATTACACAACAGACAGAGATAGATAATGGAGAGACCCTGTATCAAAAGCAAAAAAAAAATGACAACAGCAAAAATAAACTCATTTTTATATCTATTAGTTGATAATTTACTTAATCTTCCTTGTTGGTGTGTACTCTTGTGTGTCTCCCATAGTTTTCTCCTCTTATTTCCGTAGATTGTGAGATTTGGTAAATGGAAAGTTCACATTACTGGTATCCACGGTGTTCAGATGTTTCCTGAAGACAGAGCAGATGGCTAGTGATCGTGATAGCCACTCATCCATCCTAAGGAACATGCTGAGTCTTGTGCATATGCATGAGCCTCCAGTGAAGAATAATCTCAGGCATTACTACGTTTATCATTCATTGTTTGGTTTGCTTCAAAATACTGATATCCATCATTTAAAAATTACCTCTTGATGCCTAACTAAATGTTAATATTGATTTTTAAGCTACAGCTGAAAACATCTGGAATATATGCACATTGTCTGCGATCACAGCAAGCATCACTGAACCATTTATTTTCTTAGAGCACTACATACAAAGTGAATGTAGTGTTATTTCGTCTAATTCTGTCTACTTTGTAGTCTTATCTTCTGGTCTTTAAAACTACACATAAAATTTAACAGAAATGATTAAAATTTTTTCTTAAAGTATCATGTTGTAAGAACAATTTCTGTGAACTTATTGTATTCTTTCCTCTTTGATTCTTCAGCCCACACAACTAGTACAAATGTTCTTTTTAATTAAAATGGGAAAATATAGTACTTATAAGCTTAGCTTTAACCAGAGCCAAGAACAAAATCTATAGCTCCCATAATGGGAAATGTTCTATAGAATGGAATAAAAGTGATAAATTGGTAAATACATGGTATAATTATTGGATCCTTTTTATTATTTATTTTTTATCAGTGTCAAGAATATATAAGAACTTCCTAAAATAACTGTTGAATAAAATATAAAAATGTGAATTACTGAAGAATCTTATAGTTTAAAAATATTTGAAATTAATATATCTAGAATCTTTTTATTCTTCATTCAAAAGAATTACTAACAATATTCTAGATATTTTCCCCCATAGGTAATACATACTGTAATAAAAAAAAAATTGTGAGAGAGGGAATGGGATGTGGGAATGGATGCGGGCGCTCACCCAGGCATGGGTGTTTGAAATGTGTGGATGGTGTCTGGTGTCATTTTCAAAAGCAGTCCACTGGTGTTTTAAGACAGGGTTTCAGGCTAGCCTGGAAATCACTAATTAGGGTTGGCTGTCTGTCCAGGCAGCCCTAGGGACCCTCCACTGAGTTCCTCACTTGTGCTGAAACTGCAAGTGTGAGTCAGCAATGCATACTTTCCAATGTGGTATCTGAGAATCACTCTTAGGTCCTCAAGTTGGCACTTACCAACCTAACATCTCCCAGCCACAAGAAACACAATTCTGATGAAGCAGCTGCTTCTGGAGATAATCCTCAGAAACAGAGGAGAAACTGAACTAGCATCTACTTACTCTGTTTTCCCAATTCTCTAATCTACTTGAAATTATATTACTGTCTTTCCTTAAAGATTAGTCCTGTATTTTGCCAGCTTTGATCTGCATATTTCTTCTGTATTATAATAATATTTGTTAATATTTTTGAGTCAGATTTGCCATTCATTTTGTTTTAAGTACAGTTGGATATTTTGACTTTCCATTACATATCAACTCAAATGATGTTTCCATAATATTGTTTGATGTTTATATATATATATATTGTATTATTTATAATACTATATATATATTTATATATTCCAAAGTAGAAGAAAGAAGTGAAGTAGATTTTGGGTGAAACACCACCTCCCTGGCTAGATTCACACTTGATCATAATAGATAAAAATCATCAATGACTATGTAGTTTTGTTTTATTCTAATGAAAATATATAGTTTGTTTTCATTCTAATGGAAAGATATAGCAATCTAGCTCTATATCTAGCAATATATTTACTAATTTTTAAAGAATGTTTTTACTACAATAGCAAAAGAAATAAATATTTTGTGTTGATATTTGTACCTGTCAGTGTTGGGGGACCAGGCAGAAGGGCCTTCAGGATGCACTTAGGTTGTAGAGAGGGCTATTTGAGGGAGTGAAGCCCTCATGAAAGACACCCAGAGGATCCGTCTGCCTTATCTGTCCTGTGAGTACCAGCAGCTTGATCTTTGTCTTCTCAGGCACCAGTATTATGAGAAATCTGTTTCAATTTTATTGTAAGCTATTATTTTTGCCATCCAGCCTATGGCACTATGATATTTACAAGTGCAAACCCATTGTTTACATTTGTAATTCCCAATTTCAGCTTTATTATTGTTGCAATACAAATTATAGTTAGCTTAAGGCATTGGGCCCTGAGTGTGACTCATTATACATTTTATAAAAGTCTCTTTCTTACACTTTATTTCCTGTGTCCCTGGTATGCCTTTGGTGATTTAAAATCATATGGAGATTCTGTTATACATAAGCACATTTCCTTTAAAATGTTGGGACTTTTGATGGAGTAACTTTCCCCGGTTTCTGTAGAGAGAGTAGCAGAATGCTACTAGACAGCTTTTGATAGGTTCTTCGTCCAAAAAAGGAATTGTTTTCTTCCGCTGCCATACCACTTCCGTGGTCCTGTTTTATTTTGCTTCATTGTATCCCCTCTTTGATGCTCACCTTATCTCTATTTGCTCTCATGATTATTTTACGTGAATCATAGACACAAGGGCTGTGGGGAAAATGGCAGGTCATTGTATTCAGACCTCTGTACCCAGTACATGTTATTGCCAGACACTTATATTACTCCCTTTAGAATTATGTTTAATCTCCTTCGGAATGTCTTATTGATGCTTCCTCAATGACCTCCTTGGGTAGCTATTCCATTGCTAAATTGCTCTTGCTTTTAGGACACTTTCTCTTATAAGTAATTTAAACATGCCCTTCTTATCTCCCGTAAAACATTCTGAGTCAACTTCGAATGAGTCTTCACTCTCCACTGTATTACCCTGTCCTTCCTAGTGAAATACCACATGCCACAGGAGGCAAGCTCTCCGTTCAGTATGCTGGCCATTCAGAAAAAAAAAAATCTAACTGATGTGTGCCATTCCCTCATCTATGCAATGAATATCTAAAAATTATTCCAGTTATAATATTCTGTGGTTCTATTATGCCTACATGTTGATAAAGAAATGTATACAGTAATTTCTGTTTCAGTTTGTAATGGTGCAAAATGTTTAATTTTGTGCTTGCATCTATTTTTTGTAGGTTTTAACCATGTAAAATAAAAAATGTGTATTTTAGAATGGGTTTGTTTATTGAATTCTTTGTAAATTGTTTCAGAGTTTTGTATATCGAAGTGTGGCTTCTAAAGACATGCTTCAGTGTTGATTTACAGGTAAATATATTCTCTGTGTGTAGAGTTAAATATACTTTACTGTATTTCATTAAAAACATCATTCAAAATATCCTTGCTGTATATTTTATACTTGTGAGTTTTCATATTGTTTTTCCCTTTGTTTCTCTTTAGTGTCCTTTACCTATAAAGACATTTTATTGAATCTTGTCTTATTCTTCCATAAGTTATTATAGAGTGCTTAATTTCCTTTGTAGCTATCTCAAATTCTCATTGTTATAATTTCTAAAGACCTTAGCACCTTTGCAATATTTTCTAGAAATAAAATGCATTGTGGCTTTTGAAGTTCAATACACAAATTTAAGTGTTAATTGATAAATACACAGTATATACAGAATTGTATTTTCTGCATTGCTTTTCATAACTGACTGATGGAGTATGTCAATGATGGTGATAAATTGGCTCTCAAACTGAAACAAAAGGCAGAGTTTCAACCTGTTAAAAGTCACATTTTTTTAGTAGTATTGAACCAAAAGATGTTTATTGGTAAACTCTCTAGGTGATATTGCCTCATATTTAAGAGAAGACAGCAAAAATCTCTCTAGGAAACTGACATGCTCAGAGGTCAACTGAACAGAGGTGATACAGCATGCATAAGTCAATAAATTTGGGAACTTAAATAAGTGGACCTAAAAACAAAACTCACATGATCATCTCAATAGATGCAGAAAACGCCTTTGAAAAGATAGCATGGCTCTGAGAGAGTAGGATTAGAACATACCTCAGCATAATAAAGGCTGTCCATGACAAACCCAACTGACTTCTGAAGAAACAGCGCCTGCCTCCAGGGATTGTTTTGAGGATTTAAGTGAGGCATCTGAAATTAGTTAGGAGATTTCCAAGCAGAGTTGTATCAGGTTAAAACTCAAGTACCAAGAATGGTAACTGAGAAAATGTTCCTTTCTAGATTCTTAATATTCAGGTTTAAATCGGTTACTTTCCTTTCTCCTTATACTACAAACTAATAGGAACTTTCATCTTTTTTTCTAAGGGTAAAAATAGTATACTAGTAATTTCATAGCAATTTTCTAAACCTGTGAAATTAGAGATCTAAACCTCTAATTGGAAAAGTCCATTAAATGGAGCACACAGGCACCTCACACTCAACCTGTTCAAACTGAAATGTCTGCTTTATTGTGTTTCTTTCATGGTTAACTCATCCTGATTGGAAACATCAACTATGCCAGCCTTTTCCAGAAGATTCCCACACTTAGCAGGAGAGCATCTTCTGTGATGGAAGAACATATTAAGATTTCCTTAATATTTAAAACACCAAGAGTGAGATCCAGCGCTCTTGTTATTTGAAACTTGAACACACATTGGCTCCCTCCCATGTGAGTCTGATGGGCATAAACTCAGCAGCTTGTGAAATGGAAGGGAAGAATTAATTGGAATGTCCTCGCCGATCCATTCTGTTTCCTTTCAGCATTTTGTAGCACAATGCAGCTTTCACACAACCTGATTAAGAAGATATAAATTATAAAAAATGAACATTTGCCGTAAAACACTTCTTGTAGTAAACTACCATGTAAGGCAGAGAGGTTTGTCACTCTATTTTCCAATTATGTAAAATATTCAGTGTGTTCTACCAAATGCAATGTGTTGACCTGATCCAATCTCATATCTGGGTTGTGTCTATCCACTCCTGTTATTTGGATACTGAGAACACAGTCTTACAGTGATCTTCCCACTGTCCATTCTACTCTGTACACAACTCACTGTCTGTTCTACCTAATAGCTGTCTCTTTGTGTGGTGTAGGCAGAGCTTTTGTGTCCCAGAAACCCTTTATTTAGCACATAATCACTCAAATACTTAATACTATTTGTAAATGATTGGCCAATAGCTGAGGCTTATTACTAATTAGCTCTTACATTTTAAATTAACCCATTTTTTATTTACACTCTGCCACGTGGCGGTAGCACATGACACATTCATCTCTTGTCCTTTCACCATTGGGTTGGCAACTCCAAACTCTACCCTTCTTCCTCCCAGTATTCTCCTAGCCTGATTCTCCTGACTAACCTTATTCTGTTCAGCTATTGGCTAGTTAGCTTCTTTATTAAAACAATCACAACAAAATACGTTCACAAGTATAAAGGAATATTCTGAATACTCTGCAGCAGTGTGGTATATGGCTGCTCATGTTATCCTTACCTTGGTACCAATGTTCCATTTTGTATGTGATACTATAACAAATATCCCTAAACTAGATGGCTTAAACAATAAAATTTCTTTCCCTCATAGTTATTTAATCTTGACATTGAAGGTCACAATGGCAGTCTGTTATACTCTGGTGAGGAATTTCTTCTTGATCATTGATTTTCTCAGTGAGTGCTTAAGCAGTCTTTTCTCCATGTATATGTGTGTGAGTATGTGTGTGTGTGTGTGTGTGTGTGTGTGTGTGTGTGTGTATTCTTATGAAGTCACTGTTCTTGTCCTATTAGGACTTCACTCATGAGGTTTTTTTTAGCTTTTATTTTTATTGCTTATCTTCTAAAAGTTATTTCCCTTAACTCAATCAACTTGGCAGCGAGGATTCCAAAATTTTAATTTGAAGACTAGAGAGACATGTTTTACCCATGGTCCCCTATGTTCAAGCTTATTAATGTTGGGCATCTAACTATAGCATCTAAGCGCCTGTATTACCTTAAATCAACCTCTCTCCCCTGTGATTCATTTTGAATCACACTTGACTTAGCAAGCAGGACTCAATGTACAATGCTTACAAATTCTCCCAAATAAGCTTTGTTACCTCTGGATTTTCTGCATAGGCCATCTTCATATACATACCACTAAAATATTTCTTCTTCATCATCACAAACACATTTCTGATACCTCCTTCTTCAAGAAACTTACAGATGGAGCAGTGAGTGATCATACACTCGACATCAGTACTCTGGAGGTAGGCTAAGTAAGGTGTGGGAAGATCTGCACCTTCAAATCTAGCCTGGGCTGCACGTAAGAACTGTCTCAAATAAACAAATGGACAAAATTAAGAAGCAATGAAAGAAGTCTAAACCACAATGGTTTTCTTTTATTACTCTATTCACTATTAATGTTTCAGTTTTGGTATGAGGTTTGTGCCCTCCTTACAAGTAAGTATTATATTACACTTTAATAATTTTCTCACTTGCTAATTGTCCTATTAAATTATTAATTAATTTGAAGATGAGCCCATGTTTTATTATTATTATAAGTAATAGTATTAATATTAGTATTATTTCTATTTACCAGTGTTGAATGTTGGACAGTTAGATGTCCAAAAATACTTTTACTAAAAAAGATTTCTCAGATCACCTATAACCATACAAACTGACAAATATGACTAATCAAAGGTTCTGTTAGAAACTGAAATGTCTCTTCAACAAGTGTGCTAAATAACATTAGTGATCATACAGATCATGGTTATGGCATAGCCAGGATGTAAACACCAAGCTATTTTCAATTGTGAAGGAAACATTGGAGGACTGAGAGGGAGAACAAGACAGAATAACAGAGAATAAATAAATTTCTTATGACTTATCACTGCATTGTGATATATTCTGGGAGATAAAACATTATAGTGGAAAGAAACCTCGCTCCACTATCAATGATTCTGAGTTCCTGTTGCCATAGTCACTTGTATCCAGTTCCTTTTGAGGGAGACAGTATAACCCCTTTTACAATAGATGTAGTCTGAAGCTGTTCTACCTACCTCTGTGTTCAGCTTTCTACAGAGTGGGCGTGACTTTCCTCCCTCTCACTTAAATTCTATTTAAACTGAATCTCACTGTACTGAGAAAGAAATTATAGCATTTCAATCACTGAATAAACCATAGCAGCTCAGCCAAGGATGTGGGTTAAATGAAAAACATGCCTGCTGGCCTAGAATAAAACCTATTCTTGCTATATTTTCTGTGTGTGATATTTTGGTTTTATGGTATGCTTTACTGGGTAGGTAGGTAGATACTCTAGAATGACATTAAATGTTTTACTTTGTCTTGAATTCTTCTCCTAGTATCAGAAGGCCTGAAGCAAATTCAGGCAAGTGTAGATTCTCCCAAATACACACATACCTGTCAAGACCCATTCCCAAGCCAATCACCAACACAGACTGTGTTGAATTTATAGCAATACAATGGTTTCTTCTCACTAGGTATTCATATGTCACGAGAACAACCATTTCAGTTAGATCAAAATCCCATCATGCACACCTCCCTATTCCCTTGCTATCATGGTCACGTAAACCTTTCAAATTACAAATGAATTTGTAATGACTGTGAAGTTCCCCTAATATTTATGCACTTAGGTCAAAAGTTCAGAAGGAGAAGTAATGTTTATAAAGAATCAGTTTCTGCACATATAACTATCAATTGTCTTTAGTGATGCAAGAAAGAAGAAATAATATTAGAAGGCAACCAATAAATTGCAAAATGGTCAATTTTAATTAAGAAATACATTTTCTAGTCATTAACAGTTTTTTATTGCTATATCATTTCCAGAATTATACATTGTTTTATATATAAACAATTTAGGTGGAAGCAAATAAATGGAGACAAAACACTGTAGTTTGATATCTCAGAGGCAAGATAATTGCAATTGTAACTTCAAAATAAAAGTATTGTTTTTTCTTTGGGTGATATGCTTTTCTGAGATTTTGAACTTGATGACCTAATGGTACTTCACACATAGCAGGTAAAGAAAATTTTCTCAGAATTAAGAAAAAAAATTTAAATATCAAATTGTATGTGAAGTTGAGAATGCCCTAAGGAAAGCAGAAACTCGTATTTAAGAAGGTGACGGAATAAGCAAAACGACCCAGCCATAAAACTTAGCCTAAGAGAGAAAATAGATGGGAGTGAAAACCCGTTCTTCGGAACACAAAGATAGGAGGATAATTGGTCCAGAAGAGACACTTGTACGTGAAGCAGAGAAAGAGTAGGTTGCTAACCCTTGTGGGATGATGAAGGAAGGCACCAGTACTGTCCTCATAACCATGGTGGCTGGGATGGCCCTAGCAATATAGATTCTATTGCGAAAGTTAAAGGACAGAAGAAAGGAAAGTCATTGTTCACTAGGCAAGGAACTAAAATGATTTCAGGCTAAAGAAAACTCAGGCAGGATTGAAATATGTGAAAATGTGTGGAAATAAAACACCGAAGAAATATCAGTGATAGAAAATCAAAATTTTTATTCCGTAAAATTATTATTCCGTAATAGAGCAATTACGGAAAGAATCATATCAAATGATTGAGTTCTCCCACATTTTTGTTGCTACTGAATCTAAGTATAGTACGTAAGAGCAAACAAAGTTAGTGACAGCTTTTCTCCTCCTCCCTCTCAATCCACACGCATTGATCAGGCAAAAGTCTAGTGGGGAAAATTCAGAAAAGAAATCAAATAATTCTATTATGGGCATACTATTACAGAATGACCCAAACTATCATCCGGACTGTGATAGTGTGGTTATGAACCCACTATGCATAAGCTCTACCCTGTAGGTATCTGAGAAACATCTATTCTGCTACTAAAGAACTCAGTCTTGGAAAAGGATGGTAAGTCACCAATAAGACCATCATGTATAACAAAACTGTGCACACTACTGTGAGATCAAGCATTGCATAGTGCATTTTCTGACAATCAGATCAATCATCTGCTTATACCAGAGACACCTGAAGGCACAGCTGTCTCATCTGTGCTCCTGGTGGCACATTCACAACATCGTGGCGGAGTGAGGGGGGGGAGTTCCTATTTCTTTATGATGTTTCAAATGTAAGTGCTGCATATTTGGTCTCCATATTTGAGACATGTATGCATGTTCATTCTTACTGTTCTCATTAAAGGAAACCAGAAAGAAAACATTCTCTGACCTGGTGCTATTCTTTCCAAGGAATTCATTTTTTATTCAAATGTGGGAGCTGCAAGATTACAAATGTGGGCTGACTTTACTGCTGTCTGCCTTGAAGTCAGTGAGAACCAACAAACCCACTTCCCAGAGAACCTGTCTATGAAATGTTCTATGAAAGTGAAGCATACTTAATTGTGTATAATTTATAATGTGGGAGCATTTTCTGTTTACTCTTACCTATTTAGCTTTAGATTAATGTTGGTTATAACATACAGAGCCCTTAAGGAATATGTCCAAATGTATGTTTATGTCATTAGATTTTTCTCATGTTTATCTCAATCCAGAATTGTAGATAAAAGTTGCTATATTACTTTCAGAATATGAACACTGAAAATTAGAATATTTGGATTTATTAGTAAAACCAATAATCTCTGTAAAATGTGCCCAAGTCTTGTAACTTCTAAAGCTAACAGTTATTTCTGAAACTGAACAACATTAAATGGGACTCTAGCACATTCTTCCAAAGTTCCATATTTTCTCTTGCTGGATCATTTTATTTCAATTTGTTCATATCGTTAATGTGTTCCTGTTTCTCCTCCCCACAGAAACATTTTTATTATAGTGTATAACTTTCATTTTTATCTTTGAGGTACGTTTATTCCTAAGTTTAACACTTTCTGTTGACAGGCAGTTCCAACACTTTAAAAATGGCATTCCATTGTCTTCTGGATGGTGTATCTCTAATGAGAAGTTGCCTGTCATTTCTCCTATTCCTCCATATTGTAGTGTGTGCTTTCCTCTGGTTCTTGGGATAGTCACATTATCTTTGTTTTTGCCCATCTGCATGTGGCACACAGTCCAGACGTATGTATGTGGTCTTTGCCACATGGGTTTCTTGGATTCCTTCTGTGCATTGACTTATATACTCAACCAATGAAAAATTATTTATAGTTGAAATAAGTTATTGCTTTAAAGTATTTATTAAGTTATTTTCCAGTTTTATCTTTCCTCCTCTGCTTCTGGATTCCAACCCTTTGCACAGGAGCTTAGTGCTTCCCATATGTCACCAGAGCATTGTCCATTCTCTCTGCAGCCTTCCAGATACAATCCCAGATACAATTGGATCCCAGGTATAATCTTTTCTGTTACTTAGGAAAAAAGAAAAGATAGCCATAATGAATAAGCATGTGAGAATCTCAATAAATGAGAGAAAAGTATTTTTTTAAATTTTAGATACACTAGAATTGAAAATTCTAATAACTGAATGGAATTTTTTTTACCAAGTAAAGTCACAAATGCATTAGATGCTACAAACAAAAGTAACCTTGAACCCATAGAAATTTTTACTCTGAATCCTTGCCTTTTTAGAGAAATTTCACTGTGAAGTCAAGTATTCAGATTCCTTGTGAGCAAATACTTTAGTTCAGTTTTCATCCCACTCACTAGATTGTTAAACAATCATTTGATATTGTGTGTTTGTGTATGCATGTACACATTTTGCATGCATGATATTAAGTGTCTAAATTATGTCACTGAAAAGAAGCGAAAAAGCCGTGCTATCATGATTAACTCATTAAATAGCAGTGATTTTACTAGCTAAACAGGTATAACTCATTCATTTGGAAAAGAGCCAAAGTGATTTACTTACTAATAGCATCAATTTTAGTTGACTACCTCGCTATGTTACATTTTTCTATTTATTGGAAGCATGTGAATTTTAGATAAAATTGAAAATATTTGAAAGACAAACTGTTGTTCATTTTTTTCAAGAAAAAGGGAAAAGATTTTAGTGACAAAAATTAAAAACTGTTCCTTTCAGATAGTGAACCTGAGTATGGATTATCATCTATACACTTTCCTAAAGGACAATAAAATAAAATTACATGAAACAAAACAAAACACAGATCTGATTCTTCCTGGAAGTCTTAACAATATTTGCATATCATTAAAATCCCTGTTGCTGTTTCTCTCTTAAAGATGATATTTAAATTTGGAGATGTATTTACTATTTGAAATAACATAATGTAATAGAAACAGTAGGTACCCTGAAGCCACATCTCTAATACGTGAGAATTGCGTCCTCATATGACATTAGTAACTTAAACTAGAGAAAAATCAAATTTGTGTACGTGGTTATAACTTCCTCACAGCAAGACAAGCTGAAAGAAACTCACCAAGCAACTGGGAACAATTAAAACATGAAGACAATGCGCAATAGAGTTAGCACTTTGTGATAAACCTTTTTTTCTGCAGCATTCCTTTTTCTCACTGATTTTAAAAGTTTCTGTGAAACATTGTAAATAATTAAACATAAAATGCACATAAATGATTGTCTTAATGTATGGTAATATGCCACACATATTCACCCTAGACTGACACCTTATTTTATTATTTATGAACTTAATATGCAAAAACTACTGTCCATATTTTGGATGACTTGCTTTTCTCCTCCAACCTTCCTTCTGTCCACTTGTACACCACTCATTTCACTTTAATAACAATCTGATTTTTAATATTTTCTAATCATTCATTCTCTTCCTATATATAATCTTGGTTACTCTAATGTCTAATGAATCAGATTGTTGACGTTTAGGTACTACTATATTGTCATGAAGATTTTGATGTTTGTCTCTTGTTGCTCTATACACACAAAAGTACACATACACTCACACATATGTAAGAATACATAAAATTACAGTTAATATTTAAGTTTCTGGAATCGTGCATTGGGGTGTGAAGTACATGTCTGGCCATACATGTGTGGCTGTTTTCTGAAATGTTTAACTAAAAACACTAGCCCTGAATGGGGATATGGATGGATATTTGTAGGTTATTTTAAAAAAGGAAAAAGGAGAATGATAAATGACCACTAGAATTTTTATTTCTTTGATTCCTGATATGTTAGGATATCAGGAGTCCCAAGTACACACTCCTGCTGCTACAGTTGTCCATTCTTTCCATAACATGACTGACCGCACCAGTAACCTTAGCCAAATAAGCCCTTCCTCCATTAGGCATTTGGTCATAGTAAAGAAGAAAGTAACTGATGGATGGATTATAACTCCAATTCACTAGGCCATTTATTTAAGGTGTGTAAAATACAAGGTTTTTATGAAATTCTTAAATCTGAGGATATTAGACTTTTATATAAAATATTCTTCCCAAGTTGTGCTGTCACTAGCAAACATATGTTGTATGCTGTCTTATCTCTTTTTGTGTGATTTATTATAGTTATTCCTTTTGTTGTTGTTGTTTTTTTGTTTTGTTTTGTTTTTTGTTTTTCAAGACAAGGTTTCTCTGTAACTTTGGAGCTTGTCCTGAAATTCTCTCTGTAGACCAAGCTGGCCTCAAACTCAGAGACTTAGCGGCCTCTGCCTCCTAAGCGCTGAGATAAAGGTGTATGCCACACTTTTTGAGCAATAACTTCTTGGGTCCATTTTTCCTATCAGGTTTGTGGCTTTTCCAGTATTGACTTTTATGAATCCTACATGCATTGCAAATGCGAATCTTTTATTGTTTCAGTATCTTTGCAGGTATCCTTTTTAAGGAATGAAGGGTTAATGTAGCTCTCAAAGACTAAGGTTGTCCTGGCAAGGGTCACTTGAGGCTACCAGTCCCACTAAGTCTTCAACCAAGTGGAATAGTGAGTTGCACTCTGCCCAGTGTTCTGAGAGATCTTACTCCTAACAGAGGCATCCTGGTGATCAAGTGTGTGCCTGCTCTGTCCCTGGGGACTGCCTGCTCTCCCTGCTGGGAACCACAGGCTGGGCTCAGGACAGCTGACCAAAGAGGTCTTCCTTTGTTATCACCATATGTGGAGAAGCACTAAGAAGACATTCCTTCCCAGAGATGTCTTATATATATCGTTTCCTATTGCAGGAACCAGATTTCAATTCAACTCCATAGTACACTCATAGGAATTACACAGCTACACAATGCTGATATATAATATAGTTCCAAATAAAAGAACCACATTTCTAAAAAAAAAAAAAAAAAAAAAAAGCAGGGCAGAGTGCCAAATGCTTGTACTAAGCTCACCTCCTTCTTTTTTTTTAACCTTGCTAATATACATTTTTTAATTTATTTATTTTTCCTTATTTATTTATTTAAAGAATTTCCACTTCCTCCCCGCCTTCCAATACCCTCCCGCTCCCCCCACTACCTCTCCTCCTCCCTCACCATTCCCAAGAGCAGTCAGGGTTTCCTGCCCTGTGGGAAATCCAAGTTCCTCCCCCCTCCCTCCAGGTCCAGGAAGATGAGCATCCAAACGGGCCAGGGTCCCAAAAAGCCAGTCCATGCAGATGAAGCAAGACCCAGTGCCATTGTCAATGGCTTTTCAGTCAGCCCGCATGTCAGCCACATTCAGAGAATCTGGTTTGATCACATGCTCTTTCAGTCCCAGTCCAGCTGGCCTTGGTGAGCTCTCATTCGATCAGCCCCCTTGTATCAGTGGGTGAACGCACCCTTCCCGGTCCTGAGTTCCTTTTTCATGTTCTCCTTCTTTCTGTTCTTCATTTGGACCTTGGGGGCTCAGTCCAGTGCTCCAAATGTGGGTCTCCGTCTCTATCTCCATTCATCGTTGGATGAAGGCCCCCTCTGATTTTGCTTTCCTTGCTCACGATCTCCCTCCCTCTGCTTCTCATTTAGACCTAGGGAGTTAAGTCCAGTGTTCCAATATGTGTCTCTGTCTCTATCTCCATCCATCGTCATATGAAGGTTCTGTGGTGACATGCAAAATACTCATCAGTATGGTTATGGGCCAAGGCCAGTTCAGGCACCCTCTCCTCTGCTGCTCAGAGTACAAACTGGGGACCTCTCCTTGGGCCTGGGAACCCCTCCAGAATCAAGTCTCTTGCAAACTCTAAAATGGCTCCCTTAGTTGAGATATAAACTTCCCTGCTCCCATAACCATCCTTCCTCCCTCCCCCCTCCCATTCCCCCAAGCCATCCCCAATCCTCCCCCTTTCCCCTTGCCCTAACCATCTCCCCTTACTTCCACTCCCCCACCCCCCCGTGCACCCAAGTTTGCCTGGCAATCTTGTCTACTTCTAATATCCAGGAGGATAACTATATGATTTTCTTCAGGTTCACCTTCTTACTTAGCTTCTTTAGGATCACAAATTATAGACTCAAAGACCTTTAACTATGGCTAGAATCCATTTATGAGTGAGTACATACCATATTCCTCTTTTTGGGTCTTGCTTACCTCACTCAGTAAAGCTATTCTGACAGGTGTAAGATGGTATCTCAAAGTGGTTTTGATTTGCATTTCCCTGATCGCTAAGGAGGTTGCGCATGACCTTAAGTGTCTTTTGGCCATTCGAAGTTCATCTGTTGAGAATTCTCTGTTCAGTTCAGTACCCCAGTTTTTAATTGGGTTAATTAAAGTTTTAGTGTCTAGTTTCTTGAGTTCTTTGTATATTTTGGAGATCAGACCTTTATCTGATGAGGGATTGGTGAAGATCTTCTCCCAATCCGAAGGTAGCCTTTTTGTCTTACTGACAGTGTCCGTTGCTTTACAGAAGCTTCTCAGTTTCAAGATGTCCCATTTATTCATAGTTTCTCTTATTGTCTGTGCTACTGGGGTTCTACTTAGGAAGTGATCTCCTGTGCCTATATCTTGTAGACTACTTCCCACTTTCTCTTCTATCAGGTTCAAAGTGGACAGATTAATGTTGATGTCTTTAATCCATTTGGACTTGAGTTTTGTGCATGGTGATACTCTCCATACCTCTTCAATATAGTGCTTGAAGTTCTAGCAATAGCAATAAGACAACATAAGGGGATCAAGTGGATTCGAATTGAAAAGGATGAAATTAAACTTTCGCTATTTGCAGACGATATGATAGTGTACATAAGCGACCCCAAAAACTCTACCAAAGAACTTCTACAATTGATAAACACCTTTAGTAATGTGGCAGGATACAAGATCACCTCCAAAATATCATTTGCCCTCCTATACACAAAGGATAAAGAAGCTGAGAGGGAAATCAGAGAAACATCACTTTTCACGATAGCCACAAATAGCATAAAATATCTTGGGGTTACTCTAACCAAGGAAGTGAAAGACCTATTTGACAAGAACTTTAAGTCTTTAAAGAAAGAAATTGAGGAGGATACCAGAAAATGGGAAGACCTCCCCTGCTCTTGGATTGGGAGAATCAACATAGTAAAAATGGCAATTCTACCAAAAGCAATCTATAGATTCAATGCAATCCCCATCAAAATCCCATCAAACTTCTTCACAGACCTTGAGAGAACAATAATCAAGTTTATATGGAAAAACAAAAAACCCAGGATAGCCAAAACAATCTTATACAATAAAGGAACATCTGGAGGCATTACCATCCCTGACTTCAAACTCTATTACAGAGCAATAGTATTGAAAACAGCTTGGTATTGGCATAAGAACAGAGAAGTCGACCTATGGAATCGAATAGAAGACCCGGATATTAACCCACAAACCTATGGAACACCTAATTTTCAACAAGGGAGCTAAAGTTATACAATGGAAGAAGGAAAGCATCTTTAACAAATGGTGCTGGCATAACTGGATGTCAACCTGTGGAAGAATGAAAGTAGATCCATATACATCACTATGCTCACCTCCTTCTTAATATTCATGCTTGGTATCCAGCTAGAGGAATAAGAAATCTGTGCTTATGTTTAGGGTAGGATTTACCACTTCAGTACTCCTGATCAAGATAATTCCTGGAAGACACACTTAGACTTTTATTTCCATGGTGATTTCTAAATTTCATTAAGTTGATAATCAAGAATAACCAAGATAATTTGTATTTCCTCTTTTCTATCATTTAATGAAAACAAATTTCTATTTTAATAAAGTCAAGCTTTTATTCTATAATTTGTATGTTTCTTTTTAAGTCCTTAAATGTCTTCTTTTTATGTTCTTTTGATTTTTGTGTGCAAATTTAATTTTGATGTTATTATATAATCACATTTTCCATTCTCTTTCTTCCTTTCAAACCCTCCCAAATATCTTTTTTTGTTCTATCTGAAACCCATAGTCTTTAAAAATTACCTATATCTATATATATACATACACACATATATGTATACACACACACACACACACATACACACACACACACACACGAATTATGAGGCTACTTGAGCTTTCCCCTACCCCTTGATGAGTCTATTGGTGTTGTTCTTGTTCTGGGACAGTCATGTTGAAATACCAACCTGCCAAATGATAGTTTCCTCAAAACCACAAAGATTTAGCTTTTTAAACTTATATGCCTGACATCCTGTGACTGATGTTTATGTATAGTTTAAAGCAGTAGCTATCTAACGCTTCCAGCTTTGTAGACTCTGTATATTCACCAGGCTCTTTCTATATGCACTTCTGCTCTTGCACTCGTGTTATTAATCTATTTCTACAGTAGACATGTTGAGTTTGCCCCTCATGTTGATGTGATACTGAACCTTAATTATAGCTTGATTGTATTGAGAAATGCCTAAGCGATTAGTAAAGCACATCCTGGCTTATGCTATGATGGTGTTTGCAGAGTCAATGATTAGATCACAAGAGCTCCAGTCTAATGAAAAAGCTAATCACTTTGTGGATTCATAATAGGATGGAATGACTTCAAGGTGTTGAGTTGTAGGAGGGTCAGCTAACTAGAGAAAGGAAGTCACTGAACATGTATGCTTTGGGATAGTACCTTGCCCTGGATACCAAGAGATAAACTGGTCCATGTTTATACATAATAAAATTCTATATCATATATATATATATCATTATATATATAATTTAATGATAAAATATGCTATTATTATCTTACTAAAGATATTATTATAATATATAATAAAATACAAGATATGCTATATGTAATTATACAATCTGAAATTATGAGTGAGAAAAATCCTTTCTTAATTTATTTCTGTGTTTGGGCACAAAGACAATGCTACTATTGACTAATGTGCACAGGATGTATGAAGTAATCCTTTCTTGTTTTCCTAGTAGTATTGCATTAGCCTTGTCCTTCTGCTCCTCATTTGGACCTTGGGGGCTCAGTCCAGTGCTCCAATGTGGGTCTCTGTCTCTATCTCCATTCATCGCCAGATGAAGGTTCTAAGGTGATATGCAAAATATTCATCAGTATGGTTATGGGCCAAGGCCAGTTCAGGTTCCCTCTCCTCTGTTATCCAGGGAACAGTCTGGGGATCTCTCCTTGGACCTGGGAACCCCTCTAGAATCAATTCTCTTGTAAACCCTAAAATGGCTCCCTTAGTTGAGATATAAACTTCCCTGCTCCCATATCCATCCTTCCTCCCTTCCCCCATCCCAATCCCCCAAGCTTTCCCCAATCCTCCCCTACTCCCTTCTCTCTAACCCTCTCCCCTTCCATCCACCCCCCACCGTGCACCCAAGGTTGCCTGGCAATCTTGTCTACTTCTAATATCCAGGAAGATAACTACATAATTTTCTTCAGGTTTACCTTCTTATTTAGCTTCTCTAGGATCACGAAAAATAGGCTCAAAGACCTTTAATTATGGCTAGAATCCACTTATGAGTGAGTACATACCATATTCCTCTTTTTGGGTCTGAGTTACCTCACTCAGTAAAGTGTTTTCTATTTCCATCCATTTGCATGCGAAATTCCAGATGTCATTGTTTTTTACCACTGAGTAAAACTCTAATGTATATATGTTTCACACCTTCTTTAACCATTCTTCTATTGAGGGGCACCTAGGTTGTTTCCAGGTTCTGGCTATTACAAATAGTGCTGCTATGAACATCTTACAGGCAGGACAGGTTGTACAGTCAAAGACTTTGTGGCTGATCCCAGGCTTTGATGGTCCAGTCCCACATTAGGAGTCTTGCCTGGTTACAGAAGATGGCCAGGTCAGACTCCTCATTTTTCATTATTGTCCTGCTAAGGTCACCCTCATAGATTTCAGGAAGTTTCCCACTGCACTAGGTTTCCATAATTACTTTGGCCATGACAAGTCAGCAGGGGACAAAAACATTGAGAAACTTTTCTTAGTGACTGTCTTATCCTTTCTTGTATCTTAGCAAATCTCTTAGCTTCCTATTTTTTCAATATTGCTTATTCACCCAATACATTTTCTTCTATATGGCCTCTATTAGGAAATCTTTTCTGACTCTCTTTGACTTCAATGTTGTATGATATTAAAAATACCTTTTGTCCACATATTTAGGTTATATGTCTACATAGAAGCTTATACTTCTAATAAGAAGCATAAAAGCATGGCTCTCTTGGCATGTATTTTGGTTCAAAGTTGTGCAGGTAAAATTGGAATATATCCTTAACAAGGGAAGTTAACCTCACTTCCCTGCTTGAGTTAATAATTATGCTCATGTTACTACAAAAAAAACAGAGAATGCTAATTTAAAAACAGGATCATCTCGAGAAATTCTAATGGAGGTATTGTTCTTTATCACAAATGGGTAAGAAAGGTAAGAAACTCAATATTGTTTTCATTGTTGGTTAGCTTAAATAAACTAGAATCATTAAACTAAGAAGAGAAAAGTTTGAAATGTTTGACCTTAGGGCTTGAATTAAAGATGAAAGTATATTATTGCTGAAGAAATTACACCTTTACTTTGTTCAGGCTGAAAATTGCACACTTTGGTTCTCGATTTAATGCCCATGAGAATCACATATATTTTTCTGAAGTTGACTCACAGTGTCACAAGTTCCAGTCTCTTAATAAGGACCTCCTGGATCTTTATCTAAAATGCCTCCTCTCAAATTTTCCCCAGGAGAGGCTGATTCAATAAGCTTGTGTTAGGTCCTTGGACTTACTTGCATCAGTGATCCATGGGAATCTGAAGAATAAACTCTACCATGCCAAGTAAACCAAACATATATCGTGGATCCTACTTCTTTGTTCCTCTGAGACAGAAGGTGTTCAAAAGAAGACATTTGTACTTCATTGCCGTTCACCTTTAAACGAATGGCAATAATAATGATGGCAGATGACATTAGCCTGCTGTGAGAAGAGGGTGCAAAATGCTTGCATACATTTTGGAGAAGACAAAGCAGTTTCAATAGCTATCAAGTGATCACCCAAACCATGTCTATGGTTTTTGGTGATTACCTAAATTGTATTTCACAAATCAGTCCCACCTGAATCACATCATTTCTTGAAGTCTTTTGTGAAACAACCTAATTTCCTTTTCTATGTCCCCCTTTATGTTGCCCCAAATTCTCTTCTTTTGCTCCAGAAATACTTTCTAAAAGAAATATTGTTAGTAACTTGGGATATATGTGCTATTAATAAAAAGAAGGCAGACAGTTCAACACTTACTTCCCATGTTGTGGGTGGATGAACCCAATATGAGTAACAAGACTTATCATATTTTACATTATAAAGATGGTTTTGTAAAGAGGCATTCCGTGCCTGCAATTCACAGATCAGAAATATATCATGCATGACAATGCTTTAGAGCTAATGCAAACATTCAGTGCTCTGAATCTGTTTATCATAAAGTCCTAATAGTACTTCCTCATGATTTTATGCATTTAGATTTCACTATGATTTTCTCACTTTAAAAAATTTACTACTCTGTGCCACCAGATACAGACATCTTAAAATATTCATTCAAAATCACAGCCTTAAACCAATATGAAAAGTTGAATTTAGATACTTTCAGCCCATTTACTGAATGTTATGGATGTTTAATTGGAAAATGGTTAAGGCCATGTCAAGTGTGCCTTCCTACTAATGCAATGTGGTTCTCTCATTCCACCTCCCCTCCACTCCCTGCACTAAGAGAGAAAAAGTAGAAATGACTTTTAATAAGAAGCTCCTCTTGTCTCCATATTTTGCATTAATTCTGATTAGTGAATACAGTCTTATGGTTCATTTGTATCCAACACTGTGTTCTGAGGAAGGAGCAATTAGATTTTAACAATGGGATTCCGGTACATAATGGACACTGTGCCAGGTATTTAGTTTCAGTATCTTCATTTCTATTCACATCTCTATGTACTGTGTGATTTTTTTCCTTAATTTAATTTTAGTACCATTATTGTATCTTCTGTTTAATTTTTTATAGCTAGCTATAATTAAGCTTTTATTTGGAAGTCATTTTAAACCCACTGCATGGTTGTCATGAAATTGTTGGTAATATGTGATTACATTATGCTGTCTTTTGCCAGGACATTCTTGTAAATGAAGCATTATCCTCAGAGATTTTCTTGGCTGAAAATGTAAGTAATTAAAAATGTAAACAAATATTATCTGTTACATATGCTACAATAATAAATACTTCAGTATAATACAAGTTAATGTCTCCTTGGGGATACAGTTTAATCCAGCTACCACATGTTTTATAAATGGTCAAATAAATGAGTAAACACTTAATATGTTACACACTGTGGCATGTACATGCCCAGGGCTTTGATGTGCTCTCTCCATGGGTATTTACACACTTCTTAAGCAGCATTATCAATAATCCTTTAGCATTATTTGGTGTTTGTAACAATGCCAGCCATGGAGAAATAAAAATAGAATCACTCATTACAAATTCCCCAGTGACATCCAACGTAACATAGTAACTCAGCACAAAGAAAGACTATTCTTTACTCATAACTGTAAGGATCAAAGTTAATATATCCTGTTGGGAAGACTATTTGATAATATGTAACCAAAACTTAAAAAAGTATAACCTTTTACCCATTAATTTGTTAAGTGGAATTATCCTAAGAATCATTGAGGTATACATAAAAGAATGTGTGTGATACTTTAATATTTCAAATATCAAAAGCATTATAAAGAATTAGCCTGTTTAATGTGTAAGATATATACCAAAGAATTTCAAACAATCTTTAGCAAGCAAGCTGTTTAGAAAGATCTGGTGACATTCTGTAACACATCCACATATTATAGATAGGTCACAGCAGAGTCAATGTAAAACAAGGACAGGTTTCCAGTAATTACTTAGATTTTTTTTAAAAAAAAGATTTTATGGTGCTCAAATCAAAATAGTAGTAGAGTAGATTATGAGAATGGCTTTCATTCGAACCTCACAATTAAATAGCAATTATCAGATAGCTAATTTGAGTGAAGACAGACATGATAGAGCTCAAGAAGATAATTAAAATCCCTCATCATCACAGTGGAGAAAAAATATAGAATAGATATATAGACAGATTCACAGGAAGGATTGCTATAACTGAGAACTCGGTGAGAGAGCAGGAGAGACTACTATTTTTTTTTTACCCTTAATAAATACACAGTCCCAAATCTACCCTTTTACAGGTCCCATACTAAGATGCTGTGACTACTTCATGCACACACACCTGCTCCATACCTAATTCTATCATCCTTCTGTTTGTCCCTGTGCTTACTAACCCCAGAGCCAGAGCATCTTTGGATTAAATTATGCCTCAGGTGCCAGAAATGTGGTCACTGTTTACACTCATGCTCCAAAGCAGGCTTTAGAGCTGCTTGGCAGAGCCTTCATGGCAGGCAACTGAACCAAAGTGTTCTTCTGCATGTCTAGACCAGGATTGCATTTGACTGCACATATGCATTCTCTGGAACTCAGCCCCATGGACAGTCCATAGTAGACCATGCCTAGCTCACTGCTAAAGTGAGAGCTTGCTCACTCTGGATTCTGGATTGATTGCAGGATTTGCGCCCAGTTTCTTTAATTTTTCAAGATTATATATAATTACATATTTTCTCTGCCCAAGTCTTCCAATATATCCTCCTTATTTCCTTTAAAATTCAGGTCCTTCTTTTTCATTGTTGTTATATGCATATATATGTATGTATGTATGTGTATATTTATTGCTAAACATAACCTGCTTGACCTGTAAAACATTACTCATATGTTATGTTTTTAGAGCTGACCATTTGGCATCGAATAACTAATTGCTGGGAAGACTATTTCTCATAATATCAGAAATTTTTAATTGCCTGTAGCTCTTTGTATATGGTTGAGGCCTTGTGGTCATTCTGATTTTTTTTATTTTTCCTAATTCTTACTCCCACACACGAGGTCCTCCATAAGTATCCATGTTTTATATACTGTACTGACAACAGAGAGAACACTAGCAATATGGACATTAGTAACTCTGCTTGCTTTGAGAAGAACCTGTGCCCCAATCCCTGAGGACTAGCTCTCAGCAACATAGGGTCACACAAACTGACAAGGGAGAGAAGCAATCACTATGACCCAGAACAATTGCAAGTATAGAAAGATAGTCTGTAAATGTGAGATGGAGATGCACCATTAGAAGACAGATGTTCCCAAAATATAAGGAATCCCATCAAAACATAAAAGACTCGGGGGCGGAGACCAGGCACTAATAGTTAATCATTCTGAAGTTCAAGTAAAAACACGATAAATAACATAAAATAACTCCATAGATAAGCTAACAACAAGTGTGAACAAATGCAAATGATCGGTGGAGTGGAATATCATTCGTTCAACCCAAGTTAAGAAAGGAGAAATTTAATTGGTGAAAAAAAGAGAATGGAAACTTATGAAAAGTTTGGACAGGAATTAAAGGCAGTGCTGCATGAGGCAAGAGGACTTGAGTATAAAAACACTTTAAGAAGTAACGGGAAACCATCACATTTCCTCAAGGACATCCTGCATAAATGAGAGAAAAAGAAATCATATTTTCTCTAACAAGAAAGAGAATGATAATTGAACAAACCTTGGAAGTAAAGAAGCAAAAACAGCACCTCAAAATGCTTAAATTCCACAGATATTCCCACACCCTGACAGTTCCAAAAATTTTAAGTGATTTATGTCAGCAATTTTTAATTTCTTTATATGTAGATGGTTAAAATTACTACTTAAATGATAGGTGTTTTTAGAGCAGATATAAAAACTAATAAAACTAAATACCATTCAAAATTAGCTAATTTTAAACACGGTGATATACTTAGGTTAAAAGTAAAAGAAAGGAACACGATGTGAATAACTGGAACAGAAATAGATTTATTACTATCCAAATTTTATTTTTAAAAATGTTATTTATTTTTTATGTGCATGAATGTTTTTTGCCTAAATGTGTGTATGTTCAAAATGCAATTGCAGGTACCCCAGAAGCCAGGAGATAATGTATTGATTCCTCTAGTACTGTGGTTGCAGATGTTGGGATGCTGGGAACTAAACCAAGATTGTAAGAGCAGCAAGTGCCCTGGACCAATGAGACATCTCCCCAGTCTTCAGACTGACTTTTAATTGGGACAAAAGATTCAGTCCTTCAAGGAAATAGGATTTCTCAATGTGCGAACAACACAGCTTCAGAACATGTGAAGCAAATAGTGACACCCTTTAAAGGAGGATTAATAAAAGGAACAATGATCTAAAACTGGGTTCATTCTAATAAGATCACAGCATTCCTTAGAGAGCAAGTTGTAGAAAAATGAAAATTAAATCATAGCAAATACAAAGATTTCAATAATATTATAAATCAATAGGCTCCAATTGATATTCATGTTATTTTTCATGATAAAAACAAATACATCCTCTTAGGTCAGTCAGAAAATATACACTATACGGCGACTTAAACAATTGAAATTAATTATCTTTGACCACAGTTCTATTAGGAACAGCAGGGTGAGAAAAAAATCCCCCAGCTCTTGGAAAAGCCACCACACAATTCTAAGTTCTCCACATATCAATGGAGAATGCTCAAGGACTAGCAAATAGGCTGTTGAATTCATGAAATTGAAAACACAATATTTCAATATTCATTACAAACTAAGCAGTGTGGAAACAGAAATGTAAAGCCTATCATAATGAGCACTCTGTTACCGTACAAAAGATTTCCACACCAGCCTGGAATGGAGTATTGCAAAGGTTTATTTATCTGGGGATAAATTCACAGAAAGGGTAGCGATCCCCAGGCCTCTGTGTGCACTGGAAACCAAAACTGAATCCAGCAGCCAAGAGGCCCGCACATGCTTTGCAACTGTGTATATAGTACACAAGACCAAGCTGAAAGAGGACTGGTTTCTTAAAGGCGATTGGCTGAAGAAGTTACTACAGCAGCACTCTACTCTATCCTCACTGTAGAAAATGAGAAGAGGGCTGTGGAGACGGCTCAGTGAAATCACCTGCTAGAAATGCAAGCTAACCTGAGTTGAAATCCCCATGTAAAAGCTACATATGGATGCCTGTATCTGGTTCCTGAAACTCCAACCATGCAAGGAAGACATAGGTGAATGAGGATTGCTTACTGTCCAACCAGCCGGGAAGAAATGTCAAGCTTTGGGTTCAGAAAGAGATCTTGTCTCAGAAAAGAAAACAAGAACATTAGGTCAATTGGTTAAGGTTGATACCTGAAGTCCTCTTCTCACGTAAACATACATGTATATGCCCACCTGCACGTGTGCATACACACCACATGTACATACATTATGTAACTACACATATGAGTATGTAATTAAAAAGTAAATGAGATAGAGGAATAAATGCAAACATAAAACAAGAAGGAAAGAAGTAAAACTGTAAAAAGAAGAAATGCACAGAACTGACAACAAATAAAACAAAGTTACATTACTTGAAAAGATTGGGCTTTTTTTTGCAAATATGCAGAAAGCCTGATAAATAAAAAAGCATGAAAATCCAAATAAGCAATGTCTGCTATGAAAATAACATACTCTGTTGTCTGTGGGTAAAATATAAGTGCTGTGGGAGCTCCATCCCACAGACTTTTAGTGAAATTAATCACTTCCCAAGGAAAGACAACTCTACATCTCACAGATATTTTGTATACGGCACAGATATTTGGACTAACAGTGTAACTATGAATACATTTTAAATTACAGTTCTGATGTACTTGAAATAAAATCTTCTGGTCTTATTGGTTTCATTGGAGAATTTCAGAGAACATTTAAAGAGGACATGCCACTGTTTTCACACAAGACATTGTGGGGGGAAAAGAAGGGTCCTTGCTCCATTCCTTTTATGTTATTATAATTCCAAAATCAGATAAAAACAAAATTCCAAGTGGTCACCAGGTAGTTAGAGCTTTACTTTCTTTGGCAGCGTTGTAACAACCTTGAAACCATCTTTTTGACAAATCTTAGCTCAATATATCATCATAAACTATGGAGTGAATGGCAAAATGCACCTTGTCTGGACAGCACAGTGAAGCTGACCCTGTTGAGAAGGGCAAAGGTGAGAAAACCCTAGAACATGAGCATGAGAGACCTCACCCACCACTCATATGCCATAAGGCAGCGGTTGGGGAGAGATGCCTCCAGCAATGCCTCGGGCAGATGGGAGAGCTGAGGTCATAGGAGTGGAAGAGCTGCTCCTTTCCCGGCTGAAACACTCAGAAGAACAGGCCCTGTACCTCACCTGTGTAGCACAAGAGAGCCAGCCCTGTTGGCCGAGGTGTGGATGAGCCAGCCCCGAACTTGTGAACATGAGAGAACTGTCCCCATTACCTATCTGTCATGTGCTGGTGTGGGTGGGAGAGAGATACCCCCTTGATCACCCACACCTCACTGTCAGTGACAGATGAGGGAACGAATCCTCCCCCTTACCGAAGGCAAGCCCTTTTCATTGCCTGCGCAGTACCGCAGAAATGACCCTGTTGACAGAGGAATGCGCTGGTGAATAACTCTGAGTGTGTGACAGTAAGATGTCCGGCCACACCCCACTCATCTGCCATGTGGTAGTGAGGGTGAGGGAAAGATGCTCTCCCCGCTTAACCATGCCGCCCTTGGCGGGCGCTGGAGCTGACTGTCCCCACACTAGCTGCAGCGCCCAGGAAAGCTGCCCCTGCCCCTTGCCTGGGCAGCACAATAGAGTCAACCCTCTTGGAGCAGGTGTGAGTGAGCCAACCCCAAAGTTGTGCACATGGAAGATCTGTCCCCACTGTTCATCTGTCTCGTGGCGCCCTGGGTGGCAGAGAGATGCCCCCCCCCATCTTGCCCATCAATACCTGAAGAAAGTGTGAGAGCTGAACCTGGGGTCATAAAACTGGAGAGCTGTCCCTGTCACCACCAGATGCATCCTTTGGAAGAGCAGGCCCTGCATCTCTTGTAGGCAGCACAGTAGAGCTGCCCCTGATGGTGTAGGTGTGGGAGAACTGAACCTGAAGAGGTAAAAAGCTGGAGAATTGGCCCATCCCTTGATCTTTGGTAAAAGGGGAGAACTCACTAACAAATGGTAGAGAATTCACACTGGTGGTGAAGACAGGGGAAAGCTGGTTGACTGATTAACCTTGTGCCAGAACCAGGGTTATGTGTTGACCCACCCTAACATCCACTCATCTTTGATAGGCTGGAGCACAGAGGAAGGGGTGGTGTGGTGTGGACCCAGGTCTTTACGACACAGAGCCGGAACAGGATATCTAGGAAGAGTCCTAGTGAGGGCCCAGTGAGGGCCCAGTGAGGGCCAAGTGTTGATGGTAGCAGAGAATAGGAACCTTGAACTAGACCAATGATTCTTTAGGATGAACGCCTGCAAGAGAAAGAAATGAATGGATAAAGGGCTTTACTGTGTGAGTAATTGTGCCACACTGCAGCTTCCATGATGAGACTTTCCCCTTCTCTCCTTTCCTCCTCCTTTTTATCTTATTTTATTTTGTTTCTTCCCTGAGTGGGGGGCAGGGAGAGATGGGTGGGATCATGAGGCATGATGGAAAGGACAAAAAGAATAAATAAAAGGAAGTTTAAAATCAAAGAGTCCTTTGGAGAATGTCTAAGAAATGGGATAGCTGAGTCATATGCCTGATCAATTTTACTCTACACTGATTTGCATATGGTTAGACTAGCTTCTATCCCCACAAGCAGTGTCTCAGGGAACCTTTATCACGTCCTTCCTAGTGTTTGATCTCTTGATGGCTGGGGTGAGATAAAAAATTTGATGTGATTTTTTTATGTATTTCTCTGATGGCGAATAAAAATTTTAAAGTACCCAAAAAAAATCAGAGGAATTTTTATTGAGGTTTCATTGAATCTGGAAATTGCTTCAGATAGGGCAAAGCGATTTTGAATTTTGGGAGTTTTTGATTCTAATGATACAGGAGCACGAGAGGGTTTTCCATTCTCTAATGTCTTTCTTTATGTCTTCACTGTTTTAATGTTTTTATCATAGAAATATTTCACATCCTTGATTTACCTCAAGGCTTTTATTTTTGAAGCAATTGTGAATGGAATTGTTTCCCTGGTTTCTTTCTCACTTATGTTTGTCACTGTTACATAGGAAGGCTACTGATTTTTTTTAATCCTGCCACTTCGCTAAAAACATTTTATCAACTATGGAGATTTTCTGGAAGACTCTTGCATGAGAACACTAGTGCATGATAAAAGTTCTCAGTACAGTAGAAACAGAGGGTTTCGTTATATGAAACTCATTATAAAATATTTACAAACTAATGCAACTCGCAGGCTAATTATCAGTGAAGGACTGAATATTTATAATACAAAAATCAGGGCAAGGATGTCCACTCTCGCTTTTATAAATTCACAAAGTTCTAGAAGTCCTGGTCACTAAAGAAAACAATGTCATGAGATGAAATGCACACATATTGCAAAAACAAGAATTATTTATCAATGACAGGAGTGTTACATTTTAAAAAGTCTGACGGAATCTACAAAAGCCAAGAAACTTCAGTGCCTAAGCTTGGTCAATAAGATTGCAGGTTATGATGTCAATACTCAACAATAGAAAATATTTTATATGTCACTCACAATGAGCATGAGGAAGTTATGTAATTCACACCTATTACATGGATGTGATTTGCATATTAATAACTATTCCAGATGAAAGAAATCACAATGTCTGAGTGAGCAGAGATAGATGTCCAAAGACTAGACAAATCAATATGGCTAAGAGATCTATATTCCCCCATTCACTTAATGTGCTCAGTATAATTCACATAGTGTTCTTACACACTGACATGGACAAACTTATAATAAAGTTAACATGGAATGACATTGTTTCTGTGGCACAGAAGGATCAGCACATGAATTTCATAGCAGTTTTATTCATTTAAGTCACAAAGTATAAACAAACCGAGAAACACCATTACTGCACAGGATCAGAAAGGAATGAAAGCAAAAACCTAGGGGACAGTGTCTTGAGTAAGAAAGTCATTTCTTAACTAACCCGGGCCCATAGGGGCTCACAGAGACTGAACCAAATAGTGAGCCTTCATGGGACTGACCTAGGCATTCTGCATATATGTTTCAGTTGTATTACTAGGTTCTCTTATGGGACTACAATAAGTGGGGACAGGGGTTGTCTCTATCTCTGTTACTGACTTTTGGGACCCTACACCTTATACTGGCTTACCTTGCCCAGCCCTAAAACATGGGGTGGTGTTTAGTCTTACTGCAACTTGATACACCTGTTTTATTGGTGATATACCTGTCTTATTGGTACTCCTGCAATTTCTGAATGGAGACAGAAGATAAGGGGACGTATGGTAGGGGAGATAGGGGGGAAAGAATGGGAGGGGAGGTTAGAGGAAGAATGCCACTGAGATGCAAAATAAATGGAATAATCAGAAAAAATAGGGTGATTCATTTAAACCTACTCAGTGTAAAATTTTATTTAACTAATATTTTCAAAGCATAAGACTAGAAAAATGGACAAAAATTCCTAGTAATCACATGTTAGGCTCTTATGGAAAAAAAGAATGAATTGTGTGTAGTTATAAAACTGGTTGAGATGAAACTAATCTTTATTTTTACTGCAGTGCTTGACATAAATCTATACATATAATGAAATGTTATAGAATTACACATACATCCACAAACAAACATCTATATGAGTATATTGTGATGACCTTTAATGGATACAGCTGTGAGGGATCTTTTCTTAATTAATTCAGTAGAAATGGGAAGACCCATTTTCAATCTGGTTCTTCTGAGGTAGAAAGATAAATGCTTTTTATTTATTTATTTATTTATTTAAAATTTTACAAACTAGTCCCAGTTTTCCATCCCCCCCCACCCCAACCTCTCCTATCCACTCCTCAGAGGAGGTAAGGCCTCTCTTAGGGAGTCAATAAAGTCTTGTATACCAAGTTGAAGCAGGACCAAGACCCTTCCCACTGTGTTAAGGTTGACCAAGGTATCCCACCATAGGGAATGGGCTTTAAAATTTTAAGCTGATTCATGCACCCAAGATAAGTCCTGGTCCCACTGCCAGCGCACCCACAACAGATCAATTCACATAAATGTCACCCACATTCAGAGGGCTTAGGTCCCGTGGAGGATCCTCAACTGTCTGTCCACAGTCCATGAGCTCCCACTAGCTCAGGTCAGATGTCTCTGTAGTTTTACCAATTTTGATCTTCACACCACTTCCCATGTGATCCCTCCTCTCTCTCTTCAGCTAGCTCCAGGAGCTCAGCCCAGTGCTTGGTTGTGGATCACTGTATCTACTTCCATAAGTAGCTAGATGTAGGTTCTATGATGATAGTCAGGGTAGTCACTAATCTAATTATAGGGAAAGGCCTACAGGAAGTATAGGGAAGAAAGAGGCTTGCTCTCTTTACCTGGTTTCTCCTGTCACTGTTGGCAAGTCCATTCATTTACTCTCACCAGAGCCTACTTCTGGATTCCAGTGTATACTGAATGTCCAGTCTCATGGATTGAAGAACCACTGGATTCTTGGATCTTCTGTTGGTACAAGATAGCTATTGTTAGGCTAGCTGGACCACAATCTGTAAGTCATTGTAATACATTCTATATACATATATATGCATATGTATATGTTTATATATATGTATATATATATTTGTTTTATCAGTCCTATCCCTGTAGAGAACTCTAATACAGTAGTTTTAGAGTAACAGAAATATGAGGATGAATGTTTTAAATAGCTGAAATAGGCTAATTTGCCAAGCCTACAGTTTCTGAAGTCTCTCTAGTTACTGAAACTACTAGATGTTCAGAGAATACTGAAAACAGACTACAGGCACTATTTTAAAAACTTAAGGAGACAAATGCATTCAATTATCCTGATCCACTATTAGAAAATGCAACAGATTTGATGATTCTGTATATAAAACTTTTCACAATTTGTGAAAAAGTAAGGAAAATAACAATGCTTATTATTTGCTCCTAGCATCTCTGGGTAAAATTGTGATTGACCACAATGTTCTCGGTGATAAATCTGACCAGGTTTGGATGCACATACACAATGTAAAGGTTTTAAGTGTGTGGTAGAAGAGAATCTTCTCTCCAGCAACCACAGAGCTCACGTTACAAGAAATCAAATTGAAGCTCTCATTATAAAGTTGGCTGAATGACAGCAAAAATCCAGGTCCCAGGCTCAGAAGGTGTTATCAGTTAAAGTCAGGACATAATTGATAAAGAATGGGAACCTGTAATTTGGGATGGGATGTGCGGAAGGACCCTATTGAAGCTAAGAGTTTGAACCTATACACATCTCAGTCCTTTTAAAGAAAATATTGAAATATAAGGCTATGTAAAACTTGTTTTTAAAATGTACAGTGTCTTTTTTGTATAGTTAACACACTACTGAATGTGTCCTTAGATAGCCCTGTCCTGGTGATATTTTCAATAGCCACTAACCTTGCCTGGTACCTACAGTCTGGGATTGTAAATTGCATGGAAATTTAAAGCAGGTTCTGGTTGGTTCACAGAACAAATTACTTCTATGTGAGAATGATAGTGCTTAGATTTGGTTTATCTACAGTTATCTCTGATGCATTTTATATGAAAATAATTATTGTTCTGTTGACTGAATAACACTAACACTCTGTAAGTGTACAAACGCAGCATTTTGTTGACTTTCTGAATGATTCTAAGTAAATAAAAATATTATTAGGGAAAAAAAGAATTTGACCCCTTAGGTTCTCAACGATTTACATCACCTGGGGAAGAAGTCTCTCTGTTCTCAGTAGAAGATGTAGTCACACTCCCTGAAATATTGTCTTTTTGCCTTTGACTTAGGAAATTAATCCTTCCTTTTCTACTATACCAGCAGTGTCTTTTTTTGACGATGCCAAGCCAAACATGACCCTCAGGGCTTACCAATGGTTGCCTTTAGACCTATAATTAGACTTAAGTCTAAGTAGGCTTCTAAACTGGAGATAGAAAGTTTAGCCCATGAGGCAATGTGGTACGCTACTGAAGAGTTTAATGCATTTGCTAATGAATCCAAACAGAAGTCTGGGGAATATGTATGAGAATAGATTAAAGGTTTTGAGATAATGGTAGGAGGAACATAAAATTTATCTTGCTGAGCTTTTTGATATGGGCCTGGAGGAGAAATTCTAGATTCAATATGGAATATTCCAGCGTTATAAAGAGTGTTAAAATTTGTTTGAAGCAGAGCAGTGGTGGTGCACGCCTTTAATCCCAGCACTGAGGAGGCAGAGGCAGGAGGATCTCTGTGAGCCTCAGGCCAGCCTGGTTTATAGAGCTAGTTACAGGAGAAGCAGAACTGTACAAAGCAATGCTATCTCAAAAACAAACAAATGAACAACAAAAATTGTTTAAATAGTTGGCTGAAGTATTTGTCATAGAATGATCTACTGTAAAGGAACTGGAGATACTTGATATCCCTTGGTTTCATTTTGATGAGGGGATTTTAAGGCTCAGGAAATTGCAATGATAGATTATGTTGGGTAAAACTTAATTCTCAACATTGGGAAGATTGAGATGTCATGCCCTTCACTAATCTTATAAGACACAAAATGGGGAAAGGGGAACGAGTATGTATAAAGAGCTTTGTTGTTGGATTTCTCGTTTTGCCAGACCTTGGGGCTGGAGATGCTGCTGTTCAGTTGGATGAATTAAATTCAACGGGTTTAATTGGGCCCTGAAATAACAGGGCCAGGTTATAGCACTGAATCACTAATGGCAAGGTGATAATAGTTATCGTAATGGACAGAATAGATGAAACAATGTCAATAATGTGCTAACCTGTAATGAGCTGCACAGACAAGGTGACTTTCTGGTGGAATGACTCATGGGGACCTTTGGCAGTGACTAAACAACCATGGTCTTTCCATGCATGAAACAGATAAGTAGCCTACTGCACTTTTGTTTGATCTACAGCAGAAATAGTCTTTAACAAATGAGAGAAACGCAAAAGAAATCTCAGCCCTTAGATTCTAGATTTACATCATGTTGGAGACCCAGAATCCCCTGAATGAAGAGATTGATAGGGTTCCCTGAGGAAAGACCTTGATAAAGTACTAAAAGTTTTACTGCTAGTCCTTCCCTCAGAAAGACATACAAGTGAACTATACACCAAAAGAAAGGAAACAGACTTTCCAGGGTCTACTGGATATTGATTCTGTATTAACACTGATTCCTGGAGAATCCAAAAAACATTATGGCCCACCAGTGAAAGTTGGGGCTTATGGAAGTAAGGTGATAATGGACTGTGGATTGAAAGCCAACTCATAGTAGATTGAGTATGTCTCAAAATTCATCCCGTGCTTATTTTTCCAGTTGCGGAATGTATTGTTAGACTAGGTACACTTAGAAGTTTGCAGAATTCTCACACTGGTTCCCTAACCCATGGAGTGAGGACTATTATGGTGGAAAAAGTTAAATTGAAGCCTTTAGAGCTGCCTTCACGAGAGAAAATAGGGAATCGAAAACATTGTTCCATCTCTGATGGAGTTGCAGAAACTAGGGCTTCCATCAAGGACTTGAAAGATGCATCTCCCTTTAACCCTACTATCTGGTCACTCCGAAGTAGAGATGTTCTGTGTAGAACAACAATTGACTATTAGAAACTCAATCAAGCAGTGACTCCAATTGTCACTGCTGTAACTAATGTGGTGTCCTTGTAGATTAACACATTCCTTGGTATGGCATTTTGGAGAAAACTATGCCCAAATTCACTGAATGATTGTTTATAAATGTTTGTTTGCATTTAAAAGGTGATATGGTTTAGAAATACATATTTGCATTGGTATGGATCTTGCTCTATTGATACAAATTTAAGGTCAATTTTGTTATGCGTATATATATATATATATATATATATATATATATATATATATATATATATATCTGCTCTTGATTAAGGTATTGTGTTTATGCAGCTCATATAAAAACATAATGTATAGTTAAAAATACAGATTAATAGATAATCATCTCTAATAGTCAAGTTTGTAGTCATGTTAGTTAGGTTTTATAGATATATAGAAATGGATTTCAGTTAGATAGGTATTCTTCAAATCTTTCAGAGACTTCAGAATATGGCATTTAAAATGCTTTAATAATTTAGGATTTTCATGACAGTGACACACATCTACTCCTGGCAGCACCAATAACTTCAAAAGGAAGATAGGCATCGGAGAGGCTCCTTATGGAGTTTGTCAGCCATTTGGGCAAGAAACTGCTATTGCCTAGACTGCTTAATGTTATGCTGTATGAAGTGGACATGCAGGACCCACAGAAAAATGACTATTAAAGTTGCCTAAAGAAGGTGGGACAGTCCTTCAGGTTTCCTACTTATGAAAGAGTCTGCAAGACATTCTACAGAACACAAAAGAATGTGACTGACAAACTGCCAATATAGGTGGAACTGTCTTAGAAATTTTTTGCTTCATGAAAAAAATCTACCAGATACTATGGGCCTCTAGGTTGAATATGGAAGTTACAGAAGAACTTTGGATGATGGTCCAGTCAGCGAGATGTGTCCGTCAATTGTAGAATTTTAGAAGTTGCTTACAATGTACTTTCTGTTTATGTAGGTAATATTATATCCTTTTGGAGTCTTTGATGTAGTTCAAGAATAAATAGTTTTCCTTAATTATGATAAAAGGTAAAGTAGATATAAATATTGTAACTGTAATTCTTGCTTGATAATTGTCTTGTTACATGTAATTTTACTATGTTAAAGTTAAAACCTTCCTTTTTATTTAGACAAAAAAGGGGAGATGATGTGAGAAGTCCTTCTGCATATGTGTTGCTTTTTTTGGTTGATGAATTTAAAAAAGTCTTGGAGCCTATAGCAAGGCAGAACAGAGCTAGATGAATACCATGAATACTATGAGAAAGTAGGTGGAGTCAGGAAACATCACGTAACCATCAGAGGGGAAAGAAGTGAGCTGCCAGCAGGAACCTTGTTGATAGACCACAAGCCTCATGGTAAGATATAAAATAATGGAAATGGGTTAATGCTTGATGTTAGAGCTAGCTAGCAATATGCTTAATTGATTGGCCAAGTGGTGACTTAAATAATATAGTTTTTGAGTGATTATTTTGGGTCTTGTCAGCCGGGAATGAACAAACAGCCTTCAACTACAATGTAGAGATTTCTAAGACACACAAATCTAAATATATGCTATGAAATATTTCTGTTGGTCTCTGAACTCATTGTGGCTCATGATCAACAGCTACAAAACCTTTTGTTAGAAACTCTCAATCTGTTTCTAAATTCTCTACTTAAAAAAATCCTACCAAGGTTAGTCAAAACAAATCTTTAAAAGAACAAATCCAAAACATATGAAGTATATGGTTTAAAATATTATTAATGTCACAACAATCAATACTTTATTTTGCTTTTACAAATAATAGATTATCAGACATAGGAGCAGAGTCAGAAGATCAATCCAGGTGGCAAGATCAGTGAAGGCAGAAAAACTGTCATTCATATATGATGCTGGATAACCAGGTATCTAAGGACAGCTAAATAAATGACTTTTATACATTTAACTCATGCCATGTAGAAAAATAACTGAAATGGATCTTATACTAAATATCAGGCTTAAAAGTCTGTCAAATTTGCAGTGAAAAGCACAGAAAGAACATTGTCATCATCTTGAGATTGTCAGAGTTCCTAGATGCGCTATAAAAACATTATGATCAGCATGATTGCTACCCAACTTGACACACCCTGTAATCTCTCAAAGAGAGGGTCTGAGTAAGGCTTACATTGGTGTAGCTTATGGGCATGCCTGTGGGAGTTCTCACAATTATAATACTGTGGAGAAGACCCAGCCCACTGTGGGTAGTACCATTCCCCAGGAAAAAGGTCATGAACTGTTTAAGAGTGGAGTAGTTGAGCTGACCTGAGCACAAGGAAGCAAGTAAATAAGTAGATTTGCTTGAATTCGTTTCTCTCTACTTTTGATAATGATAGTCATAGCTAGTCAGACTACATATTGTAGCTTCCCACAATGGCGAACTACAACCCAAAATTTGAGTCTAAAATAAACTCTTTCTGTCCTATGTTTCTTTTTGTTAGAATATTGTATCATAACAAACAAATACAATTAGGACAATGCATCAAGGGAAACCAAAAGCATATATTGATCACTGAAAATGCTAAAACACAATTTTTAAAATGAAAATTCAGACTAGAGTCAGGTAGAAAATTTAGCAAGACATATATCTGATAAAGGAATTGTTCAAGACTTCAGAAAAAAAGTATAATATGCCATGAACATTTGCAAGTAAAGATACGTGGAACTAAAGAGTTTATTTTGTGACTCACTATGTCACACTGCAACTTCCATGATGAGATCCTTTTTCCTTGCTTCATTTCTTTTTTTTTTCTTAAATTTTACTTCAGTGGGGAGAGATGCAAGGTAGAGGGTGGATACGCAGGGATGGGGCATGAGTAGGATCAAGATGTATGAAGCGAAAGACAGAAAGAATAAAAAATACTTAAAATTAACTTAAGAGAAGGTATGTAACCTGATTTTTAACAAGGAAAAAGTACAACAGAGAAAGCTTATTAATGGCATCAGCTCTATCAGAGGGTGCTCAGTTAATTAGCCATCAGAGAAACCCGAAGTAAAGCTATAAGGATAGAACTCTACACACCAGCTGTGTGGCTCTAATCAGTGACACAAACCATAAAGAGGTGGCAAATATATGTAGAAACAGAACTTTCTTCATTGCATTGGGAAAGTAAAATGAACCAGGTCCTTTAGAGAAAACTACAGCAGTCATTAAGAAAGTTAATCATAAACATGTCATATCAACCAGAAATTCCATTCCTGGGGTCTATGCAAGAGAATATATTGGAATGCTGTCCTTAGCAGAGATGTGTATACAGTTCCTCGTGACAATGTTGTTTAGAATAGCCAAAGTAAAGGACCAATCCAAAGGTTATTGACTGGTACAGGGTAAACAAGATGTGATAACATGACACCATGCTGAACTATTTAGCGATTAAAATGGATGGTTATTGATACAAAAATGTCAAAACTGTTAATTATGCTCTGGATAACCAGAAAAATGCAAGTTATAACACATTAATAGTGACTCAAGTTATATTACTGATTGTCTAGCGCATGGACATTGCTACGGGCAGGCCAAAGGCGCCAGTCACAATTTCTGATTATCAGCAATGTTCTAAGACTGAATGGTGGTGATATTTGTATATCTTTATAAAGATGTATAAACAGCATTGAATAGTTCATTTATCATGGATGGTTGCTATAGTATATAAATCATGTCACTAAAACCATTTTATGTAAACACTAATATTACTACCCCAAAACATGCACTTAATTAAACAAAAGAAAAATACACCAAGAGAAAAGTTCTGAGCTGTTCATTTTCCTCTTTAAGATCCACATTTGAACAACCACTCATTCATTTTTATGTGTTGCATACAGTTGGCAAGTGAGTAGCATGCACAGAAATGCTTTATTATTTTAAACAAATTTCATGCTCTTTTCTCCAACACGATTTGACACATCGTTTTGAATAGATCCATTTTCGAAACGCAGTTTAGGGTAGTTCTTCCTGCTGCTCCATAGTTCCCCAAGCAGGTGAGGACACAGATGCAGAGCTATCTTTATCAGGGAGCATTTGTGTAGTGCCCACCTGTGCACACGTATATGAAACAGTCAATTTATTCACTTTGAAGTTTACACTTATGAAGGGTAAAAATTCGACAATAGAACTTTCTCACATGGTATCCTTAAATTAGAAGTAAATTAGACGAGGTCTCGCCAGGGCTGCGGTCCTGGCAGATGCATAGTGAGGGACGCAGAAGACGAGGAAGTCTCAAGTCAATCCTACTTGCCTGTTTTACGTGTTATTGAAATCAAATCTTGTTGTTTTTGCCTTTAAAATATTGTTCGTTCTTATTCCCTTTCTCTGAGTTAATGAAAACTATTTTAATTTAAATTAGACCATCTTATACCCCTCCCCATTAAAGACCTATCATATACCAAATGACATGGAGATACGCAACCAATGACACCTAGATTATAGTGAATTTTCTCTGACTTCAAGACACCTATAATCTAACAGCAATTTGACATATATGAAAGTCATTAGTAAAAAAAAAAGTAAATGTGCTTGATTTGAATACTCTATTCATTCAACAATGGTTCTTAACTTTTCATTAATGTTTAGTGACAATGGAATAGACATACACACAAATATGGAGTCATTTCAGTTTAACACCACAATGTAAGAATTTCCCATGGAAGTGTGAAGAAAATCAGGGCACATCACAAAGGTTTTCTGTAGCTGGGTTAAAATTAGCTCTCTTTGTTCTTTCAAGTTCAGTTAAATTTTTGTCTTTCATTTTAAAGGAGGACAATCAGAGTTAAGGGCATTACCAAATCCCTACATGTTCCAAGTAGTGCGGGGAGACTGTTGCTACACTCTGAGCCCAGAAGTTCACTAACTAAGCCACCAGTCACATAAAGGAAGAGGACAAAAAGAAAACCTAAAGAGACCAAGGAGCAAGTGTTCTCTCTGTGATCTTCCTTTCCAATTCAGATGAAAACGGCAAGTGTGATGTGAACCAGATTCCAATCTGATGTCGACAAAATTCCTTTAAATGGTGCCCAGTAGGATAATTGTCATAAAAGAAACTTATGTTAAGCATCACTAAGCATATATTGTTCTATTTCTAGATTTAAATAATGTAGCCAATTTATTTAAAGGAGTGATAGCTATCTCAGGCAGTATCTATGCTTGCTGCTCACATCTAAGATAGAAAGCAAGGCTAGCACTATTAGCTAGACTCTCAGAATCTTTTTTTAAGTCTTAAACAAAGGGCTATGGAGAAATACACCAACAGGGAATGTAGTGTGGTACCTTTATCATATTTACTAAGTGCTACAATATTTAAATCTAAGAACGAGACAAAAATACACTAATAAAAATGACTTGCAGTTTTACACTACATCTTGGGGCAGACTGAAAGTGTTCTACAAAACAGTGGCTTGTTTCCTCAGTCAACAGGAAGATTTCCTGAAGGATGAAGCTTTTCTGTCCTTATTAATTCATAATTGCTATATTTCTTTCAGACTCAGACCACATATCAGACAGTGGCCTTTCTATATTCTATTTCCTTTTGTCTCTTTCTTTTTGCTCTGTGGATGATAAGGGATACCAAATCAATAGCTGTGTAGAAGCAGCAGATATAACATTCCCAGAGACACTGGAGACAGGGAATAGAAGCAACAATTCATTTTTTCTGTCTCAGTTTAAATTGTATTTATACCACCTGCTATGCCTGTGGGAATGGAATCTCTGGGAGTGTCTTTAGACACAAAGTTTCTCTTTGTGACTTTCCTCTTTCTATTCAGCGTGATAGGATTTTTTTTTTCTGAGAGAAGTAGCCTATGGCACTTGGCTGAGGAGATGAGACTTCAATGAGATATAGGAGACAAAGAGTGACAAATTAGAATGACAAGGCTGTCTTATAAGATTGTGGTCTAGTGAAATGAAGTATTTCTGGCCTGGTCCATGTAGACAGCATTATGCTATGTGGTAATAGATTGCAAGACCTGGGCGGCCTGTATATGTCTTGGAGATAACTGAATTTGTCACCATCAACACTCTTCCAAATTGTATGTTTTCCCAGCTTTCAAGAATATGGGTGCGGGCAAGAATTTTTCATATAAGCCAAGTATTTTCAGAGACAAGGTTTTACTAAAAAATATCTATCTTTCATAAGAACTTCTTGATAATTTAATCACTGCTATGAAATTAGTGTAGAAGATGACTTAAAACAGAAGCAAAGAACAAGAAGAGCAATGGTGGACTTTGCCCCTGTTTCTTCCTAAATGTCTTTCTGCATATGTTCCCTCACAATCCAGGAGCAGGTTGACTACACACTTGAAATCCAGTCTTGCCTAATGGACACCTCTAAATCTGGGGTTAATCACATGAGGCTGAATTCAATCAACACTAAATCAAATGATGTATTTTCTTTTTAAAAAATGAACTGCATTCATGCCTATTGTGTCAAAAGCTTAATTTGCATAATCCATACTCAGGTTATTGGCAGCAAATGAGACTAGCAAAGAGAACTTTAAGTACATACAGGAAATTTAGTAGTTTCCAGTATTTTCTTTATTTTCTGTCCCTTGATATATCATCAAGTGCCATAGCTCTTTATATTGTAATATTTTTCTCTGATAATTGAGAGATTTCCATTAGCCATTCAGAGAGAATGCATGCAGAATGTATCAATTTTGAAAACTGACCTAGTGTCACAAGTATTACTAAGTAAATAAGGAGTTCCTATTTGTAGGTTTATAGTCTCACTTAGAAAATAATTTTAAAATAGACCATGAATGAAGCTTGAACACAATTTTATTAGAATTCAGAAAAAGCAAAAATCTATGAACAACAACAAAAGTGGGGAATCAGGGCAGCCAATTAAATCTCAGCATCAACCAAGAGAAGAAAAGCAAAAAGAATGAAAACCATGCCTGTTGGAGTTACAGTCAAGAAAGCCCGCCTGTTCATTATGGAAGCCCAGTAAGCAGGTGTCAGGCTCAAGGGGTGGTAGTCTTCAGAGAAATCTTGTGAGAAGAGTCCGGGATGTCAGGAACACTTTCTTGTGGTTTGGCAAGTATCCAAAGCTCCAATAGAAAGAGAAGAAAGGAAAGGTAGAGATTTTTAGTTAGAACTCATAAAAGTGGAGAGGCTTAGCAGTGAGTGTTGTATGGTGAGCGCTTTGGGAGTAGATGCCTGCAATTGTTGTAGTTTTTCACGGAGCCCTACAAACATTTTTGCCCTTTTTTACTGCCTCCTGTCTCATCTACACTCTCATTTCCTTCTAAAGTAATCCGGGTATTTGAAACATATTTTCTTTTAGAGTATTGAGAATATATAAAAGTAATTCTTATCCTATGTCATTCCATAATGATAATTGTGGCCAGTCATAATACTTTGCTGTATTGGAGCCAACTAAAGTATATCTATTTTGCATCTTGGAAATATTATGAGACTTCTAGAAGATTGAAGACAAAGACAGAGGACAACTCTCTTGAAAAGTCCTAGATGTTCCCTGCTGTGCATGAAAATGTGAATTTCTTCTTTCAGTATTATGTGTGCATCTTTAACTGGTTACAGAATTTCCATTCTTTCTCTGTCATTGGCTAAAAAAGTAGAGGCTGAAGGGTCGCATTAGTACCTACACCTGTAGAGATGGCATTATTATATTTGGGTCTTTCACTAGTTAGACTGTACCATGTTATTTCTTATGAGCATTTCAGACAGTTTCTACTTTTCAAAAACCAAGAGCTAATGTGTAGATAACTTGTTCAAACTTTTTGTAAAGGAATGGAAGGAAGCCTGCATGTTGTGGACATCTGTAATTCTCCAACATTCTTAAATCTGTTTCATACTCACCTATCAAAATGTGCTTGTACAGTCCTTTGGATGTAAAAGAGTTTGATAGGTGGTTATTTAGTAATTCAAAAACACAAACAAAAGGCAGAGTATATTTGTCCCTAGGAACCAAGAAGTTCAGAAGTTCCTTATGATGAACCAATGAGGCTTTTGTTCATAGTTCCATAATAGGAATAGACATTATCTTTGCAAATCCTCATCATAATTTTAACAAAAGATAGAAAATAGGTCATTCAGTTTTTTATTGAGATTCCTCCAATGATTAAATACAAGAAAATTATGAATCATAAAATATTAGAGAGAAAATTTAAAGACATTTATGCAGATAAATATCATTAAACACAGCATTCTTTGGTAAATTTTGTGTTTTTAAAATGCATAGTGTTCAACAGATAACTTTTCTTCTCTAACCAATGGAAAGAAAGATGAATTACTTCGACATCAAAGACAATGCTGAATGAATGAGCGTGACAATGGTAATGTTAGGCTCAATTGAAATTGAGATGAATAAACAATTTCAATAAATTGAATTAATTAGATTGGGCTTAAGTGTGCAAGCATTTCATTTTCAGGAATTGCACACAATAACTTGCCCAGGAAGTGCTGGTGTGTAACTGCCTAAAGCCAGAGAATAAAGAAGAGAAAAAGCCGAGAACCCATTATATTCCTGTTAACAGTCTAACTAAACTAATTAACTGCTATTTGAATTTTCACACCTCAATTTCATGATCTCTCTTGCCTAAAACTTCTGAGCCTCAAAAGCAACAAACAAACAAGAAAAAGTATTTGGGGAAAAAAAAAACAGTGCTAAAAAACTGCAGAATACTCCATTGCTGTCTACGCTTTCCCTACTTTCATGTGTTTACCCTGATTGACACCGTTTCATGCACACACTGTACATAAACTCAAGAGCTAATCGGTTTTGTGAATATAAGTAAAATAATGAAGCCTCTTCTCTCCAGCTATGAGTGTAACCTAGCTGTGATAATCTTATGAACATCTTTACTTTGCTAATGGATATCACAATCCTAGAATAATCAAGGGAAGCTCATTGTGAAGTTTTCTTTAGTTTTTGTCTGGACTTGAACACATGAAACTGTTAGAGTTACTATCCATTTATGGGCACACTTTTATTTGAAATGGTTTTTATTCAATTATTCTTGATTTTACAGAGAAAACATATATAAGAAGAAAGATTTTAAGTAGTGTTTCTATAAACAAAAAAGTGACTTTAAGACAACAAACTCAAAACTAAAGTGATTCCACAAATGATGTGAACTCAGCAATATTTGTCCATTAATATTATACAAATGGCTATTGAATATTGTTTAAACCGATTTTCTTCTGGGATGACCAAAGTATTTAATTTCTTACATATTTCAGTTAATGATGGTACTGTAACATCTTGAATAAATTTCCAAATCTCACAGGTTTCTTATGATATTAATCCATATGTTTACTGTAAATTTGAAAAACTAAAAACATTTCTTATATCTTTATCTTTAACTAACTCTCTCTTTTAGTCACTATAATAAAATAGATTGTATTGGAGGCATGATCATTCTCAGGTCTTATTGCATCATTCCGTTCTGTAAGTTCTACAATATATTCTGATACTGAACACTAGTTTCAGAAAGATGAGTTTCTGTTATGCTTTGTATAATGTTGTATGGATAAATTTCATCTATAAAAATAAAATATTAATAACAATAATATTTTCATTTTAAGATATATTTAAATTATATTATAGCTCTATCATGCGAAAATATAATTAAAATATTCTAATTGCTAGTCATTGCTTTTTAGTACTTTTTGAAGTTTATGGCATTATAAAGAAGTCCCTGAATATGTTTGAAAACATCTTTCTTGATGTGTTTTTACCTACATTTCATGTATAAAATTAAATCTAGAATTACTAATCAAAAGCACAAATCATATTATAAACTTAGAGATAGAAGAGTTGCTAGTCTGTCAAATCCATGTCCTGAAGTTTCTTAGAATGATCAGATGCTAATCTCTTCCATTGTTCTCCCTGGTTTACTCTCTGGAGAGAGTATCTGGCTAGTTTCTACAGTTGAGTTCTGACTGAGACACGGCATTGAAGTTCAGCAGGAAACATTTCCTTACACATCTTTAACTGGTGCTGACACTGGTGAGAACACATAGCTAATTAACTCAAGACACCAAGTTCATGACTGTGTGGACCAAGTCTCTTTGTTGTATTTCGGGGTTAAGAAACATGCTCTACATCCCAAACACCTTTCTAATTCACATATGTTGTTGCTAAGGAGAGATCCTCTTGACAGTGTTTGTGAGGATCAAAGCAAATCCAAATGGTCCCAGACCTTCCCCGGATTCCTCCATTTTTCTCTCTTCAGCCCTGAGAGAGAACTTACACCTGTGATAACTGAAGAGGATGCTCACACGCAGACTCATTGCACAAACTCTACTCTTCCTGTCCTTATGAATAGATTTTGAGGTTCTTAATATCACAGAGATTGCAGAATTTTTCTAATTAAGTTATGATTTGATTAACTCTTAAAATTATCATATATTTGAAAGATGTTATAAGGGTTGATTTCATTTTTTTTTCAGGCTCTCATCATTTTATGAAACTATGCTCATTTATAGCATCTAACATCTTCTCATGTACAAGACATAATATAAAGTTCAGTGTATTTATGTGTATATATATGCATATATACACCCATATATATAATATTTATACATATGAGTGTTTTGTCTGCCTGTGTCTAAGTGTACCACATACATACCTAGTGTGTGACTAACATGTGCAACACCAGTTCCACGGGATCCAACCACTTCTCTGAGTTACTTCTCTGAGAGAAGTGGTTGTATCCCGTGGAACTGGTGTTACAGATGTTTGTGAACCAGCATGTGGGTTCTGGGTAAATATAGCTCTGTTGCAAGAACAAATGGTTCTAAAGGATGAGCCATCTTTCAAGGCTGAAAATTACACTGTTTTAGATTCTAGCTTCATTTACATTTAAAATATAACAGGAATATGACCAACAATATAATGGAACATATTTTATATAATTTATGTATAGACACCCTAGCAAGATTTTATTTGATAAAAATTAATACCTACTAGTATTTATCATTCATTTGTTAATAGTCACTGGTTAGTTTAAGAATAGAAGCCTCCGTGTGAGTAGTTGGAATAACAGAAGAAAAGTTCAGCAATAGCACATGTAGAAGACAAAACAAAACCATCAAATAGTACTTCAATTGTCGAAGACTACTCAACCAAGTTTAACCAGACACATTATTCTGGAAACTTCTATGAAAATGTTAAAAGTAATATTATAGTTATGCCTTTAACTAAAGCCCAGAGATACCTTTGACTTGCAGTTGGGTGGGCTACATGGAGAGACTCTGCTTCACACAAACAAATAAATAGAGAAACATCACAAAAAAGAGAGTCTATTATGACCCCAAAAGAGACACAGACAAGAATGTTTCATCTATTCTTCCAAAAACCCCACAGAATTGAACTGTATTTTACTTTAAATAAAGACTTTAACATATTATAAACAAAATATAGAAAGTGAACTAGAAAATTAACATTTGGGTATTGGTATTAGTAAAGAGAAAAAAATGAATTAAAGTAATAGTATCCCAAGCAATATCATTCGATCCTAGTTTTTCTTAAGATGTATTTTTATTTCAATTTATTTTTTATACTGTTAGCTTGTTCCATTTCATTTATAAGAAGACAGGTAGTATAATATTAACTCTTTAAAATATTTTATTTGAAATGTGTGCTGCAAATACCTTTAACCTTTAGCCTACAATTCTGGTGCTGTATACCTATTTTGAACAAATTCTTAGTGAAGTTCCTCAGGAAACATGTACAACGATACTTGTGTCAAAAATGGAAGTAAGTAGTTATACGGATGATCACTTGGAAGCAGTAAAGAGAAAAGACTAGTAATTCACAGAGAAAGAAGAGACCATAAAACTTAAATAAAGAGAAACACACACAAACACACAACCAGCAAAGCTAACATCTATGGTTATCTTGCGGTAGATGCTACCTAATACAAACAGAAAACACAATATATCTTTAATTTTACTTTCATCTTCATCTGCATGCATACCTTGCAGGAAAAAGAAGAGAAAAAAATAGACAGGATGGAGAAGTAAACAAAACAAGAGAGACTTAGTCTTGTAGGGATAAAAGAAGATAATCTGTCATGGCTTGAGGAATTTACCTCACCTTTTTGATTTGTCTCACTCTTTTTCACCCGAGGTTATAGAAGTGAAGAAACCAAAGCATGGGAAAAGAAAAGGCAAAGAAAAGAAGAAGGAAAAGTGCAAGTCAAATTTGATTCTGATTCTGTGCAAACTTTTAGGAAATGCCATTTCAGGACGACTTTAATACAAAAATAGAGCTTGCTTAATATACCTGTCAGCATCTTTGTGTTCAGATGGAAAATATGCTTCAAAACATGGTCTGGGCTTGGAGCTCAAACACTGCAGGTCTTCAGCCCTCACAAGTTTCTTACACGTATTCAGAGCACAGGAGACTCAGATTATTTTAATTTAGAAACTTTTTCTGATAAAGCTATTTGTATGATGACATGCCCACATGACTTTGAATACATTCAGTGAACTATTAGAATCTTAAAAGGGTACTTTGCGTATATTGAGCTTGATTAGAAAAAGTACAGCTGATTGCCCTACAGCTAAACTCTTTATTAATCTGTACCAGGCAATTTCTAGTTTTAAATTCATAGGCATTTAGAAAATTAATCCTTCACAGAGAGAGGATAATTCAGGTGGTGAACTTAGTAGAAGGAAGGCCTTCTGGGTATTTACTTTGGACACATTATCCCCAGCAGACCTGAATGAAGAGCACTCTGAACCATTTGCTGCAAAATCCTTTCAGCAAGTCAAGTTCAGATGTTGGCCTTCCTAGACATACTGTAAATGAATAAGTCTTACATTTATATAGTCCTTTGCATTTCAAAATCCTACAGTGCTTTACACTGTCCTTCTGTGTTATGTGGGCAAGAGTATAAAATCGGAGACTGTAGATGCAAAATAACCTTGATGCTGCTACCTTACTACCAAACACACTTGTTCTTCCACAGCTGTTAGAAACCCATGTTGACAGGATAATCTTCCCAGAGAAGTCAATTGAGACATCACAAGCATACGATTATAGGGGAGTCTTCTGTTGGCCAGTGATACAGAATCTTCAGGTGAGGAGCTCAGTTCAGTTGTCAAGAGTTTCATGATACAAATGTCAGAGGTCAGAACTCACGCTGGAGCGTAAGTGCATGAATACAAACTTTGTTTCTGCAGGAAAGACAGTGAAATGATCAGACTTCTATAAAGCAACACTACTGAGTATTCTGTATTTCTTTTGCTTCCGTTTGGTGGGGATGGGGTGTGCAGGCGGTCTTCGAAACTGACCTCAAACTCCATACACAACCAAGGATGATTTGAACTCCCGATCTTCCCGCATCCACCACCCATGTGTTCGGAATACTTGTAACTACCTCCGGATTCAGCTTGTGGATGTCTTTCACTGTGACTGACAAAAGTAAATTGAGATGTATGACAATATCCGTGTGCATCCAGACATAGGCACTCATCTGAGGTGCCGCCAATTAATTTTTCTTTTAAGTGGTTAGTAAAAGATTCATTTGATAACCTAGGCCTAAACTGAGAACTCCAATTATACATTCCATGGGTTTATTTATAACCTACACATTTAAACTCTCAGAAAACACCACAGTAACACAATTTCATACAAATACATAAATATATATATATATATGTATATATGTGTGTGTGTGTGTGAGTGTGTATAGGTATACTTATAGCATGAAAGCATAAATAAGGGAAATGAATTTAATAGATACACATCACATACAACTTTATTTTGCAGCTTATCTTTGTCTTAAAGAAAAAAACTTACGTTAGACAGTTTTTAAAGTAAAGTTTTGCTTACCTATATATCATTTGTCCATGCTAAGAAAACATTCTTAGAAAAGTTAGCTGATGTTACATCAACACATTCGAGTTGATTTTTTTCTCTTTTCTCTATTTTAATACAGGGCGAATTTGAATCATGAAAGAACTGGTTTGGGGGGCAGATGATTACATTGCTCAGGAGTATGCTGGCAAATTAAAACCACCACCTGAGGTCGGGAGAATATCAAAGTTCATCTGTGTTTTCTTTCTTTTGTAATTTAAAAAATATTAGAAGCTAATAATGATTTTCAATATGAGCCTATATTAGAGAATGTATCTAATGTTAGTTATCAACTAATATTTTGATACATTTAGGTGATTGAGTGACATTAGCCACATACATGTATCAAGATGTAGACACCTATTTGTTTATTAATAGTTTACTGATGTAGGAATCCTCCCTGATTTGAGGTAAATTTACCACTGTTTGTATTTATTACATATCTGCTAATGAGATGACAACCAAGTATAACTAGCTTAACTCTTTGGCGGTCTTTACTCCCGGTACACACATAAATTTATGATGATATTTTAGTCTTCATTTCATATTTTTTTTATGAATCTTGTAAGGATCCTAGAGGAAGGTCACTTTTAGAAATAGGTACCTTCCAATAGGTACCCATTGGAGGTCAATACTGACCAGCTGTGCCATGCTTCAGTTAGACACACTTCTCTAGGCTTCCAGGCTTGCAAACATCTTTAAACAACAAAGTGGATGAGTGAGACGGAGATACTGGGATGACCAAATTGAGAAGCATGCAGCATTATTGCATTTTATTTTTTTAATACACAAATTACTAATTTTCTTAGGACATATGGGTGAGCGAAATGAACAGTTTAAATGTCTGTTTCCACCTATTGTCTGTGACTGCACTACAGAGGCACTGGTCAGCTTGGCTTCATTTGTCCTCCAGACACTGCTGAGATGTGAGGCCAGGCCAATTGGGGTTAAAGCAGGCGGGGCACAAATACAGCTGGGGATCGTTAAGCCTGATCAAGGGCCAGCAAGGAGAAAACATCAGCTGAAAACAAGGCAGAGCGCTCTTCCAGGGGAGTAGCCAAGCAGTGTGTGCAGAGGGACCAGCCTAACCCCATCCAGCGAACTTGGTTGATTTAATTAGATTGTTGTTTAAAATGCCAGAGTACGAGCAGCTTGGTCAGCTTTGATGCAAAAATTGGCAGGCAAAAACCATTGTTAATTTTCAAAAGGAATATGATTGGAGTGATTAAGAAATGTTAAAAATCTGTCATGATTAAAAAATTGTATTTACATGATATAGCACACAATGTTTCTCTTACTGATAAAATATATACACTTAATGTATCCTTGAAGAATTAATGCATAGCTTGTGGACTTATAGCGTCACACCCTGCACATCTGTGCAGTTTTTAAATTTACTTCGGCTTTGTCTCACATTTTGATTTCTCACAGTGCTTCTTGGTTGAGTTTCCAGATGAATTATTTGCACTCAAATACTTGCCACTGAGTCTCTTTGGTGGTCTAAATCAAGTCAAACAAATATTTAGTAATTATTTAAACCAGTCCTGAGCTTCAAGGAATGTTTTAATCACACACACACACACACACACACACACACACACACACAGAATGACACAACAGTAGAGTGTTAATGAGAGTTATTTGATTTTTTTTCCAAAAAGATGCAAAATTCATGACTCAAAAAGTTAAGTTTTCACAATTTTACGTCATATTTATCCAAATACGAAAAAATGCTTATTAAAAAAATTTGTGGAAATTTAAGCGATTGCTTTGCCAATGCAGTATTTTGAGAACCAAGAAAGTTTGAATTTCCTTTGAGTGTACTGATGTGGAAGATGTGGCTTCATAGTGGAACCTTCTAGCGTGGGTCTATAATGAACAGCACATGGCCGAGCAGGGTAAGGGGGTGGGGGCGTCACAACTACATTTTTATTATGTTGCTTTTACATCCAAACATTTATTTCCAAGGAAGAAAAAGGAACAAATCTGACCTCCTAGAGATCAGGTTACACTTACAAGTGTCATTAGAATACCATGTCAGAGACACAGATGCTTCTGTCTTTCCACAATGCCAGAAGTTAGTAAATACTGATAAAGTTACAAGGTACAGTAGTTTCATTCAAATTAATTTTCTGGATAGCCTCGCTTTTCTAGTTAGCCTCAGGACAGGCAAACATATATTCTTTTTTATTTTGAAGGTGTTGAAATTATCATATTCACTTGTAATGCTTCTCTGAATAATTTTTTTATCATTTGAGAATTTCATACATGAATACTATATTTGCACAACTTCTGTTTCTCTCTCTCCTAGCTCTTTATATGTCCCTCCTCACTCCCTTTCAAGTCATTGTAACTTCTATAATTAGTAATATAACACATGTACATATGTGTGTGTGTGTGTGTGTGTGTGTGTGTGTGTGTGTGTGTGAATGTGCATGCATACACAAGGTCTACTGGGCCCATCAGTGTTGTTTTAAAGAAGGCATATTTAAAAATGACCACTTTAGATTGTACAACCTACAAGAGACCAAAGAGCATGTAGAAGACTGAATCTTCTTCCTTATTAGCAAGTGATCCCCTGTATTTCTTGGCCTAGGGATGCGTCTGTTTGAAAATGTCCCTCTCCGCATTGGTCTGTTGATTGGTGTGTTCATTATATGGGTTTTGATTAGGTCACCATATTGTTAAAATTCCCTGGGTATAGCTTCTCTGTCACATCTAGGAGACATTCTCTGGAACAGGTGTCCTGGTCTTCCGGATCTTACAATTTTTCTACCTCCCCTTTTCACTGTGTTACCTGAGCCTTAATTGTAGATGTAACCACACTATTTGTTATTCTGTGTCATTTGACCGGTTGAGGATCTGTGTAGTAGCCTCTGACTACTAAGAAAAGAACATCTTGGATGAAAGGATCAGTACTTTTTTAATACACTAAGTCTACTTGGTGCTCTCAGGATACACATGGGTGTAGGGTCCTCTACTAGATCTCTTGGATGACATATCTAACAAGAAATCCTGTTGTCTACCACAAAACTGCCATCAGTAGTCAATAGCACCCCAGTTAGAGGCAGGATTTCAGGACCACTTCCCCACTCCATGCTAGAATTCTGTGTGGTTTGATCTTGCATAGGTCTTATGTATGCTGTCACAACCTCTGCGAGTTCATATGGACAGCTTCAACATTGTGGCTGGAAAACACCATTCTGATCACAATTACTATCATTAACTCTCAGATAACAAAGCAAATATAGCAGTGTTCGTGGGGAGGAGAGGGAGTTGCAGAATGATTACATATGCATATTCATAAAGATGCATGACATTTCAAAGAGGCCTGTGGAGCCAAAGCTAGAAAACATAAAACTGACAAGTTGTGCCTGTGGTGATGAGATAAGTAACCCAACTAATTTCTTCTGGAGAAGCCGCAGTAAGCCAGGCTGCTACCAGTTCACAGGTTACAATAGAGATGCATACTTGAGTTCAGCTGCCTAGGTGAAAGAGCGAGATGGATCCCAAATAATATGGTGGAAGAGAGATGAACACTGCTTCCAGACTGGTGAATAGCACATCAGCATAAGGCAATTTGGGCACACATATCTACCAGCAGCAGCACAGCTAGGCTTCAGGGTTACATCTTCTTTAAGAGTCATGATTGTCTGAAAAACTCTGTCTGTCCTCTCTCTGTCTCTCTCATGCATATGTACACTAGATAGGTAGACAATAGGTAGGTAGAGCCATCAACATAACATTGTTATGTGTCTTCCTCTTTATGCGATATAAGTGAAGGAGTTACACTTTACTCAGTGTGGTGTATATAATAAGTTTTTGGTCCCATTTTTCTTGGTACTATTTTAATATGTCCATTCATTTCTACAGTCAAACTCACTCCAACAAATATATAGCATTACATACTTTCTACTCCCTAAAATGTTCATTATCAGACTGCATCCCATTGGTGGTATCAAACAGATGCTGGTGCTCCTGGTATACAATCAGGCATGTAATCATCCTCTAGCTTGGAGATGCAGTGATATGCTGCTTGGCACAGAGATTCTCAAGGGGAAGCACACTAAAATGAAAATCTATTTTGCATTTCCTGAAGCATCTTAGGACAGGACCTGGGATGGTTCTCAACATACGATCGGAAATTAAGACAAAACGATCTGAATATGGCTTTCCATGAAGCCCTGGCAGTTTCCCCTACTCTAGAATTTGGCTGCTGAGCCATAGCATAACTAGTGCTTATCTAAGATGATAGTTTGACTACCAGCATCAGCATCACTTAAGAGCTTAACACATGTCTTTGGTCTCACCCTCGGTCTGTTGTATCAGTCATCCTGGACCTAAGGGCTCAAAACCATGTTAGGGAAAGCTCTGTACGTGGTTCTGACTTCTATTAGGGTTTTAGAAATACTCTGTCTCTTGGGCATTGAGGATGCTCCATAATCTTAAACTCTGTTGTGACTATCGGATCAATGCTTCCATTTCTCCAGCCTCAAGGTACCTGAGTGACATCACTCAAGCTTCAGTCATTAGACCAACTGGAGGAAATGGTGAGGATTTCTTCAAACAGAATGTTAGGAAACTAGCCCACGTTTAACCTGCTGACAGTAAGAGCAAGCACTGGGCTAAGTACACCTACAAAGAAGAAAGGTTCTGCATACAGTGGGAGTGGACACAAAGCCTTTTGCCGAAAGATCTTGACATAGTGTTGAGCAAAATTCTTAAAAGATACTTTCCCAGGAAGTGTAAACAAGAAGAACAATGTTTTCTGGTGTTCAGGGGTATGCACTTCCTTCAGCGCATTTCAATGGCAGTCAATGCTATGAGTTCTGGGAGAAAAAAAATTATTCTTAGTCTTGATTACTTTGTTTGAGAAGGAAAGAGTAAGAGGCTGCATAAGACTACATAAACGTTGTAAAGGCCTGACACTAGTACTCCATCCTGTTCAAGGACAAGGAAGTGAAAAATGACATTATAGTGAAATATGCTACAGATTAACTATGATGGTCTTAGAGTGAGGTTAGTAACACACATGTTCTTAGGCATATATGCATCCATGTCCATAGTTTAAATTTTTAGATAATTTCTGGCAATGACATTCTTCCAGAAGAGAGATTCCAGGACATGATTGATACAGATGAATTTTATGATAAATGGTAGAAAACTGGAAGAATCCTGGCATGAGATTATTTTATTAAATCCTTGACTTTTGAAAGAGCAGAACATTTTTGCCTTATGCAATCAATCAGGTAAATATAGAACCTTAAACTCGAGTTCTTCATCTTTAAAATAAAATAGGATTTCAAATGGTTAGATTTATGAACTTACATTCTTTTCTTATGAGAGTTAACATTAGGGAAGACCACATGTCAGTTCAGAAAGGGATTTCACTGTGTTCAAAATTATCATCACATTGTTTTATTAATATTTGCACATCTGTTAAATAACGTTTACAACACAACTTTATAAATCCATTACATAGATAAATGTTTTGATTATCTTTTATTGTTTATTTTTCATCTTTGGGGATTCATTACATTGAATATACCTTTCAAGCCATAATCTACAGCTTAATTAAGCCTTGCAGTTATAAATTTTGAGGCAACATATTAAGAGAGAAGTTATTGCTTTTGGGGGTACAATATTACTAATGAATGTTTTGCTCTCCAGCATCTCCGCTGGTATCAAATTCTAAATCTAACCAAAGGAAGCTGTCTTTGATTTCACTATTCAGAGATCATAAGTCAACTTTTTATGTACTACAAGCTTCTTAGGAATAAAATCCAAACCCATTGATGGCTGAGTAAATTTCACAGCTTGTAGAAAAGACACATATCATTGTAATGTGTGAAATTTTAATCAAAAAATGTTATGAAGGAGGAAGGTAAACTGACTGCTATAATTAATGTGTTCTGACACAGAGATTTAGCCAGCACGTTTCCAGACTGTGCTGATCTCTGTTAACTGTTCCATTGCTTAATGCCTGTCAGTGCTGGAGGAGCAGTGTATGGGGGGGGGCAGTTAGCACAAGACACGTTTCCTTGAAGATTCAGTTTTATCGTGTTTGAAAATGTACAGTCATCTTTTCCTTGGATTTACCATTAATATTTAGTTATATTGCATAGATGTTTGCTGAAAGGGCATGCATCTTCCCTCTATAAAGAAATGTCATATGAAATTAAACTGTATATACGTTGTATTAGGATGCACCAACTTAAATTCCATTTCTACGCTACATAACTACTATCTAATGTGCTAAAGACTAGCATGATTTTATTGAGACAATGAAGAAGTTATAAACTTTCCTCTGGCAGCACATGATAATAAAATATTCTCACATGATGACGCAGATATTTCATAATTAAGTAATACTTGCTTGGTCTCACAAAAACAAAGCACTGCCCCCATTTAGAAAACAAGCCCTGCTTTGTCCCAGGATGTTTTCAATGTATTTATAATTGGGAAGTAGCATCCAGTTCATGGACAAATTTTAAAATGCTGCTGAATGCTCCCGAAAAGAACTGCCATGCCAGACAGCAGTTTCGCTAGTGTCTATATATTTCAAAGACACTCTTCTGGAAATTATAGCAGATTTGGTTCCTGACTCTGCTGTGTCAATCTCCTGCTGAGATCTACTGCAGAGTCTCTCAGAACACTGCCAGTGTGGTTGTGCAGTAGACAAAAGACATACCTGAAAGGGGAAGACAGATATGCCACTTAAATTAAATAGGAAATGAATTGGCCGGCAAGTTGGCATGTCTGCTGAGACAAATCATGGACAACATGTCTCTCAACAACAAAACTTATTTGTTTTCTCTTGCCAACAGATTCATCACTGCCCAGGCAAAACAGGCAAAATACATTAGTGTCATGGTAAACTGATAAAGAGAAGTGCCTCCATCTAGCATCCTCAATGGCGAAAGTCTTAGGGCAGTATTGATCTGTGTTATATAAATCTTGTTTTCTGTCTGCAGAAGTGAATCAGGAATGACCCGTAAGGTTAACAAACATTGTAATGTCTTTCAGCTGGGGCAGATGCCTGTGAGCTCCACACATTGTATTTGGTCAAGTTCCATCTTGTCATTTTACCGCCAGGAAGCTTAACTAATTGCCGGCAATCATAAGAGTGTTTGACAGAAGGAGATAATTCCTACAGGTTTTGCCCCCTTCTTCCCACCCCTTTCTTTCTATTTTTCTCCCCACCTCCCTTAGGACTTAACAAGCAAGTACTCAAAGCCAAGCTGCGGAAAACAATCAACACTGAATTAGTCAGCAGGAGTCTTCACTTCCGTGAAAGTTTATGTAATTGGCATGCCCTGCTCCTGCACTGCCAAGAACAGACCTGATTAAGCTGATGCCCTTTGTTTCAGTAAGTTTGACAAAGATGTCCTCCAATCCTTTTGAGTTACTTGTCAACATGTGTACATAGCATAATTTTCTTGTTTCCATGAGGAGTCAGAGCTAAACATGTATTCTGTGAGCTGATGAACTAACAATACTCATTAAACTAAAGCTAGACAAGGCCGATATTTGGGGAAAATGGGGGAAGAAAAAATGCTAGCCATCAAAAATAATAAATAAAAATAGTTCATGTGGAAAAACAGGCTTATGGGGGAAAGTACAATTAACCATAAAAACCATCTTTAGTTTCAAGCAGAGAACACATAAGGTAACGGTGAGTTCAGTCTTACCACATTTCTTTTGGCCAGTATGCTTTTGGCAGGTGCAATGTCTGTGTCATATATACACATATACATACATACATACATACATATATATATATATGTGTGTGAATATACATATGCATATGTATGCATATATTTCATGTGTACATATATGTATAACCAATATTTCTGCAGTCTTAGGCAACTTTTATCATTAAAACTCTTTTTGATATTTTTCAGCTTTCAAATTTTGTCAGCTAAAATCCCTTACATGGCTATGGGGAAAGAATCCTTCCCCTCTTTGGAAAATCTGCCCTTACAGAGAAAAGTAGGGTCCCAGTGTTAGAGAGCTTAAAGCTTTAGCATTTTGTTTACAATTGTTCTCTCTAGTGTCCCCTTGTCATAACCCTAATTCAAATTATAGGTTTGTACTTGGCTTAGATTATTAAACTCAAAGAGAGCAGTTGCTGAGGGCTCAGTCCACACATGTATTACGTCATAATTGATAATATAATGGCAAGATTCAGGGAACTGATGGCGTTTCTCTTTCTCCCCCCACCCCACGCCTTTTGTCATAGAAAGGTCAAGCTCGTTTTCGACATTTTTATGTATGTCATTCTCAATATAGCAACAGAATCTCTTATGGCAAACAATGTAAGTAAATGTCTTCACGATGCTCCTAGTCACCTGATCAAAAGGCAATGTTGAAAAACACTCCTAATGACTGTCTCTTATGCATCAGTGCACCTACTAATGAGCTGCCAGAAAAGGCTTTGTAAAGCTTTGCAAGACAGAGCAGGAATGTGAGAATCAGGGAAAGAACTTCCCTGCTGTGATCCCTGCCTTTCTAACAGGGAGCCTGGTCTTGGAGCAGTTAATGAGCAGGCTGGAGAGAGTGCCCAAGCCAATGCAGGCTGGAGACAATTCACCAGTCTGCTCTCAGATCCACGGTATGATGTATGACAGAAAGACACTCAACAGTAGCTTTTCGTTAAATAATTTAAGTATTTATTGATTTCCCCTCTCTATCCCTGTATCCTTCCTTAGCCCCTGCATTTTATTTTCTTTTGGTGATTTCTCGCATCGTCAGGGAATAGAAAGGGATAAAAATTCTTCTGTCTTCGGATTCTGCCACCCACATATGCAAGATTAATACCATTATGTCATATCATAGCAATATGGAATTCTTAATTAATTTTTATGTAGGGAAGAGAAATATGTGGCTTTTGAAGGGGATGTTTACAAAATAAGCTGTTGAAGTGAATAGCTTTGTAAAAAGCCAACATGTGGCTTATTTAAATTAAATTCAGTATGTAGCATGCATCCTGTTATTTGAAACAATGTAGTTGGCATAAGTTAAAGACTTTCACCCCCTAGCAATGCCTTGTTCACATCTTTACCCATAGGCAATACCAGCAGGATCTCTGTAGAGAACGCTTACTTAACTTGGTTTGTAGAAATTCCTTGCCTATGAATGAAATAGTTAACGGCAGGGTACCTTTCAAGTTCAATGCTAAGCTGTTCACATTACACATTTTGATGTCATGCTTCTTTTGAGTTTTCCTAGAGGCAATTTCACTAGTTAATGTTTTTTAGTCAAACAAAATTACAGAATACACACTGTGTAATTTTACCAATTTGCAATGCCACAGTCATCCTCGAAAGAGAATCCACATCTCCATCCATTAATTACAAACCTCTCTATCTGCTGGCCTCCCAGGAGGCAGCCTGTGTGGTTCACGTGGGCTATTGCTATCTGCGACTTCCAGTTGCCAGTGTTCCTATTTTCCACAGCTCACCCTTGCTTTTTCTCCGGTTGATACAGCGTACCATGGGAAATCGCCAGCTCCGTGGCAACTGGGGAGATAAGAATGCTGTGGGCCTCAGCAGCCCCTTTTATCCAAGGATCTCCAAAGAGCGTCATAAAAATCTAGTTTTTAATCCTCTGGATATCCCTGTGAGATAGGTATTAGCCTTAACTCACTGACAGAGCCAAATATTAATAATAGTAGTAGTAATAATAATAATAGTAGTAATAATAATAATAATAATAGCATCTGCCTGCTGCTTCTCAGTCCTAGAACCTATCTTGGGACTGAATGTGGTACTGACAAACTTGAATTCTGAAGCCAGTTCTAATCATTTGAAGGGTTGGCAAAAGGGTTTCCTGAATGAAAATCAAAGGGGTACAAAGAAAAGAGATGCATAGAACCATGTAGTCTGGTTTGTTTGTTTTAGATGTGGTTTTTGCTTTGAATTTCTTGTTTTGCTCAAGAAAAGACTAGACAAAAGTAATACCATCTCTCATTCCACGTGAAAAATGTTTTATAGTGGTCTTGATGGAAGATTTTTGTTTCCATGGTAACGTTACGTTCTCAAAATTGTACTATGCATCTCCACATTTTAATTCGGCTTGGTAAACCATTTGATAAAGATCAGTGGGAAATGGTGATAAATTAAGTGCAGCTTTTCCAACAAACTGTATCTCCTTTGAGAGCTACTGAAGACTTGAAACGTTTCTACTTTCAAGAAACCAACATTCTAAGCTTAAAGAAAAATCAGCTAATGTAAGGAGCAAGTCATTCGCATGGCACGCATACAGCCACCCATCAACAGGAATAAATCTTGTTTGAACTTTTTTAGAGAAAATGCCAGTAAATAGATATTCACCACAGATATGGCACCAACCAGTGACCAAAGGGATGGGTCCACCCAAGACTACCTCGGTGAACCAATGAGTTCATTGGTCTTACCTGCTGGAGCTTGGATGAGGGTTTAATTACAGAAATGTGTCCTGCCACATAACTCAAGCGTCCCACAACAATCTCTGGAAGGCTACAAGATGACTACTCCTTTCTTTGGTTGGCCTTCCAGAACTGGGAGTATTGCACCATTTGTCGATGGGACACAGTTATATGCAGTTAGTCTGGGTGAGTGAGAACAACCGTATTTTTATACTAAGAAATAACCTTGAAACGCCATGCAAGTTTCTCTATATTAATGGATGCTGACGACCCCGGTTCATTAGATGTCACGTGGTCTTAGTTCTGTATATATTTCCTAACACCTCTCTTTTTATTTGTTGTCTGACATTCAGGCTTAAGTCCCCTGGAGGCTAGCCAAACACTCCTGCCACTGAGCTATAGTTCCAGCACTAAGGTTTCATCACTTAACCTTAGCTTCCTAACCAAGAACAGAGAATGTTCTGTTTAATTTTCCCTCATATTAGATCTGTGCTGTTCCTCAATACCCTGTGACTAAATATCTAAACACATAAATAATCACCTACTAAATTAATTAGGAAATCTGTTTTTTTTTTCACTTCCTTTCTTTTTTTTTGTTTTCCTTGGGCTCTGGGCTTATAACAAATCTAAGTGTAGCAAATGTTCCTGGTACTTCAATGAGATGAGAAACATTCTTCTTTAAGCAAAGGAACTTTCTGACAGGAAACTCTGCCGTTGGAAGAAAATGCTCACCCTAGGTTACTGAGTTCTATGATTGACTAGATCGTCACTTTTCATTTAGATGTTTAGATTTCTTACTTCTGTCAGTAAAATATTTAATCATAAATACTCAAAATAGACTAGTTCCTAACTTTCCATTTAGATGTTTAGTATTCTTTCTTCTGTCAGTAAAATATTTAACCATAAACACTCAAAATAGCCTCATTTACTTATGAATTTTGTATTACTTTCTATTTACTTAAAAATGCCCAGACATATAATATTGAGAATGATATTACAGAAGATACATTCATATTTTGTTTGTTTTTAGGGAGGCAGATATGTTTCATGTGCTAGTGAGGGCTACTGTAATACTTTAAAAATCCTATTCAAATGGGTATAATTTCTTATTTTTACTAACCTTAGTTAAGATGGTGCCTACTAGCATACTTCTTTTATCCCAGAATTCAGGGAAAGAAGACAGAAAATTCAAGGTCACCCTTTCCTATTTAGTAAGTTCTAAGTCAGCCTGAACTACATGTCAGTCTTTCTCAGTTAACAAACAATGACAACAATAACAAAAACAAATCAAACTAGCAAATAAAAATGCTGGGCAAAAATTTGCTACAACAATTCTAAGGACTAATTCTAGAATCTGATTGCCTCGGGACTTGGTATTAATTGCTATCACAGCTGCAAATAATATCTCACATGTTTTTTTCTGAAAGAAATACTTGCATGAAATATAGTTTTATGATTCCAAAATATAATCAAATATTTTATGCAAATATTGGTAGTTACTTTTCTTTTAGTATTTAGTGCCAAGCAGTGATTTCATGTTTTTATTTATTTTTATTTCTTTTAGTTATTTTTTGAGAATTTCATATAAGAATGTAATGTGGTTAAAATACATCACAGTACTAAAAAATTTATTTAGTATATTTTCTTTTTTATAAAATACGCAAAGATGACTCTTTATGGGATGCCCATTCCTTTGAACACACAGATACTAAGGATGGAGTTGCATGATTTAGGAGATGGGTAGGATCTGGGGGATGTTGAAGGAAGGGAATAAATACTGACAGAATACATTGTGTACAATTTTCCACAAACAAGTAAAAATATTATTAAAAAACAAATTAATTAGTATTGCCTGTCTTTGTGTAAATATATATATATATATAGGTTTTTATTTATAGGTTTCTATATATAGGTTTATATATAGGTTATATATATATAGGTTTATAAATATATATATATATATAAGTTTTTATGTTCAACTGGATTTTATTAGTCTTGTTCTTCTAAATTACTAGGAGGAGTCTATTTTTAAGCACATTACTTTTATAAAAGTTATCCTTCCTGTTTAAATCTTACACTCAGATCACTGCAGCTGGTTGCATACGCTGAAGACAAGCCACTGTGCAAAGTCGTCTGTATCTACAGCACTGTGACACACGAGTCTTCTCTGAGAATGGCTCTCCTGGGATCCAGAGCAATGACAACCTCTTCCAGGAATCTTCCTAAAGCATAATTTCTTTCTGCTTAGTACCTTACAATGATTTCCATTACAAGCTCTGATATTTTTCTATATCTTAGGATCATGGCTTGTCCATTTTAGAGACCATCGTTCCAGCTAGCAATAGGATGGTGTGACAAATGGCTGAATAACACTTAAAAAAAAAAAGTTCAGCATCCTTAACCAGGAAAATGCAAATTAAAACCAGCTTGCGATTTCATCTTACTCCGGTCAGGATAGCCAAGATTAATAAAACATGATAGAAATTGAAGGCAAAGACGTGGGGAAAGGGGAATTCTTATTCCTTGTTGGTAGGAGTGTAATCTGGTAAAGTCACTATGGAAATCATTGTGGAGATTCCACAAAACGCTGAAAATAGGTGTACCACAAGACTCTTCTATGCCGCCTTTGAGTACGCACCCTAAGGACTGTGCATCTTACTACAGAGACACACTTGCTTCATCGTGTTCATTGCTGCTGTAGTCCCAATAGCCACAAGCTGGAAACAGCCTAGATGTCTATCAACTGATGAATGGGTAATGAAAATGCAGTACATTTATATGATGGAGCTGTGTTCATCTGTTAAAAGAAATGGAACTATGAAATCTGAGGGTAAATGGATGGAGCCACAAACAATCCCCCGGAGCGTGATATACCAGAACCAGAAAAGTAAACTTTTCGTGATTTCCTTATATGTAAATGTTAACTTTTAACCTTTTGGTAAGTATGTTTCATTTAGAACATCCACAGTTAGGTGGCTTATAAAGGAATTGAGGGAAGGAGGGAATCTTCCAAGGAATGGGAAATAGAATTCCCATTCTATTTCCTGGATATCACTATATCACTGGATATCACTATATCCCAGTGATACAAAGGGATAAAGAGGAGCTCAGAAGTGGGGTGAAAGTATGTGGGATTAGGAGGGCAGGTAAAGGAGGACAACCATCAGTACAGGCCTTTGAAAACCCAAAGGAAAACAGACTTTATAGATGTTGCCACATAGCCTGTGCGTGTATACAGGCTGTCTCTAAGCACGTGTATACTGTATGTGGCTTCACCATTCTATGCTATATATAAAAGAAAATTTATATGCTTAAGTTGAGGCTGCAAGTTACCAATGGTTATCTGTAGCAGGCCGTTCTGCTACACAGAGACTTCTTATTAGCTATAAATGCTCAGACTTAGCTTAGCTCTTTTCCTGCTAGCTCTTATAACTTAACCTGTTTCTCCTCATCTACATTTGCCTCAGGGCTTCTTAATTTGTTTCCCCCTGTACTTTCACTGCTTCTTGTGTTTGGCTGGCAGCTGCCTGGATTCTGGCGCCAGGCATCTCCTCCTCTTTCTCTCTCATTATCTCCTGTCCAGTTCCTATTCTCTATGACTGCCAACCCTGCCCATCCCTCTCCTATCCAGATATTGCTCATTCAGATTTTTATTAGACCAATCAGGAGCCTTAGATAGGCAGGGCGAACTAGATGCTACACATCTTTACATAATTAAACGAATACAGCATAAACAATTGTAGCACATCTTTACACCATTAAACAAATAGCAGAAATAAACGTAACACACCTTTACACAGTTAAAGTAATATTCCATAGCATAAACAAATGTAGCACATCTTTGAACAGTTAAATATTCCACAGCAATTATCGGTATTATGTGTGGTGGGGTTGGAGCTGACTCTAGAATATCTCTAAAGCGGCCACTTTCTATTTGTAGCTCACCTCGGTTTGTCTCTATGTGAATGCAGCAGCTGTATATACCATTTTACATATTTTATTTTAAAATATAAAATCTCATGGAGTTAAAAATGGACTTTCCAATTACCTGTCACTTCCAAACCCAGTAGGATGGTGCTCACTTCCTAACCTGATGTGTTCCTCCACAACAAGAAATAACACGTTTCACATTTTATTTCTAAACTGAGTGGCCATAAAACTCCTCCTTTGGATTTCCAGTAAAGAAAATTAAACATTGCACCCATTTATGTCTTGCTTATCAATTCCTCCAATGTTTATGAACTATATTTTTGTCTAGAGTCTTCATAAACATCACTTAATTTCTTGATTAATGATTTTGATATTAAATCTAACTTTTTTCTGGTAAATTCTATTGTTATTTATTTTGTGTAGTAATATTTATACTATATTGTATATTACATAACATAATTAATATATCAATAAATTATTTTATTGTATATATCTATATATGCTTTATTATATATCACATATCATATATACTGTTTAACATAGAACTACTTTGCATGTTGATTAACTCTGATCATTTTTAGAAAACAATATTTGAAACATTAATTTTGAGAATTTTCTGAACATAGAGAAAGCCTGTAGCCATGGATTCTGTAAAACAGCCAGTGCCTTTTTTTTTTTTAGCCAATTGTGCATTCCTTAACAGCAGAAGTTGGGCACTTACCTTACACTTCTTATCCCCCATGCTTCAAGGCTGAGACCTTCTTAAGCAGCCAGAGTGCGTAAGATGTAAAAATAGGTGTGTCTGTATCATATTCCACAGAATATGTGGTGGAATTTGAGAGAGAATTCTGTGAGAGAAAATATTTCTGAATAAGATTAGCCGTACATTGCATCTTTTTTACTTTTTACAAAAGAAGCTTTTTCTTTCTTAACTTTTTAGAACAAAACTTTATTTTCAATTTTTAGAAAAAAATGAGATGTATAAAAGAAAGACTTGACGAGGTTTATATTTCTAGGTCTTTACATGAGTCGCAATGCATGCTCTTCATTTCACCCCACACCTCAGCCTTAGCCAGCACCCTTCATCTGACTCAGTTTACAGCATTTAATCTTCAGCAGCCTTTCTCTTCATTCTGCTTGCCTGAGACAGCCCCTGGAGGAAATCCATACTATGACACAGTCAGCGTCTGGTTTCTGTGTTCTTCAAGGAAAAGCTTCTGTCAGTATTCCACTTGTTCCTGTCTTCAGAAGCATATTAGCCTATGATAAATGTGGATGTAGCCATCACCAGTTCTTAGTGAGTTCTAAGGAAATCGTAACTAAAACATCTGCACCATCCACTGGAATTAGACAGAAGAAGTTAATGCATGTTCTCATCTTTGCAAGCCCTGTCTTTAGAGATCTTGGAACTTTTCATCTATTAATAAAAAGCCTTACCTTGAAGGCTATGTAAACAAATCATTGGGACAGCTGCTCATTTCCAGGAATTGAGCAGGCAGTCTAGAATTCCACAAACCCTAGATTTGCTGTGCTGTAAATAGTCAGTCAGTGCTGTTCATTTACATTACCACCTTATTGTTGTGATATATTTTTGATTTCCGGGAAAAAAATTTAAGTCAATTATTTAATCCATGATACCTATACTCATGAATGGCACTTCATTGAAATCATGAAATACATGATTTTAAAGCTTTAAAAGTTATGGATCTAAGAAATTTTCATTCAAACACAGTAGATCTATGGATGATATAAGTTGACAAACACGGGCAGCTACCATCTCATAATATCATTTTATAACCAATAAAATGATGAATTAACATTACATGATAGTTTATATGAATTATAGCTTAAAATTTCTTCTTTTGATTCAAAGATAGTAACAGTTGCAAAAATAGTGCATTAACTAAACTAATACGAAGCATCAGTGTAGTGTATAAAATTTTAAGGTATTTCTCTATGATTTAAAATTGTGAGAAAATCTTGGGCCTGTGGTGAAATTTACATTTGTATAATCTTGAAATGATATATATTTGAAATTCTTCTGAAATCATTCTTTAATCTTCGACAAATTTTTAAATAATTTTTAATATAGTACCACCTAACCCATGCCAAAATGATTCATAAAAGTTGAAATAAGCCAATAATTTCATTAAGTTAAGTGAAATGGGAAGTAAGCGGAACAGAAGGTGACATGGGAAAGCCTCTTTCATGTTCTCATTCCACACATAAATAACGCCATTAGAGCTGGGTCCTCCGTGTTTATAGAGACCACACTCTCACTTACTGAGTAAGTCAACTTACTCTGCTCTCCTCGTGTTAAGATGCCCAATTTCACTAGTACTACTTTGGCATCAGTAATAAAGTATACATATTCTACAGAATGTAAGCTCTAAGGAGGGGCTGTGAAACAGTTGGTGTGTTTCTTAAAGTAGTTCCCACCAAATTAATTTAAATTGGCTCTGGAGTGAGCACTGAAAACTTGCTTAAGGACCATAAGAGGAAGGTAATTATAAGCAGCAGAGCAGCCGGCTTAGGGGAGTTGTCTGGTGGGGTGCTTGGTGCGCATCCAAGTTTTCTCTAACAACTTTATTAATTATCTGGAAGAAAAAATAAACAGCATGTTAATTAAATTTGGGGCTGATAATAATTGGGACATGTTGCCAACTTTAAGGCGAAACTAAAATCAGACAGGATGTAAAAAAGAGGAAATAAATAATGCAAACAAAAAGGAGAAAGGGGCTGTCTGTGGCCAGAAACACACAGAAAAATATGAATGAAATGCTAAGTAAGACAGAGGGAAAGAGAAGGATGAGTCCAAACAATAAGTCAAGGAAAAGAAGACGTTGGAAACACGGCATAAAGATGTACAAGGTAGTTAGTATTTTAACAAATAAATAATGTAACCTTGAACATGACAGCAAATGCAACTAGCCATCTGGAATGATTTCACATCGTAAACATATGCATCATCAATAAATTTTAAAACTGAAAGAAGCCTAGCACAAAAGACATGACATCTTGATGGTTGAGATTCGAATACTATGTAACAAGAGAGGTGATGGGGTTCTATAAAGGACTGGGCCATGGTGTGTTTTCATTATTTGGGGTCCATTTCTTCAGATATTGTATATGACCACTGACTATTTTTAAGCAAACGTATCTAGAAATTTTTTTTAAGACTGAATGTTTTTTTCTTTATAAAATTTGTATTTATTCATCAGTAATTTGATACATTTTTTACAATTCATTTAAGCGTCTCCACCACATACAACCCACTTTAAGTCCTCAAACAGCTCCTACAACGTCCTTCTCCTAACTACATCGTGATCTCACCTCTCTTTCACCTCTGGTGTCACAATACAATAGTATCCTGAAGACCAAAGATACTAGTTTAAGCATCACTGTAATCCCCAGTGTCAAGAGTCATAACTGATGTCTTGCAAATTCATAGGTAAAGGTAACTGAGGACATGCCACATGGTGATGTAGAAACATGTCTTATTACGTCACAGTTCTGATATTATGCAGAACATTACCTCTCTGAGACTTAATTTTTTTCATTCCTAAACATAGGGAAGACAGTACTGTTTCTGCTACATATTTGGATGATTTACTTATAAAACCTGGGTCTGATCCAAAAAATATCTAGTTCCTCCCTTCTTTTTACCATTTTTTGTTAAGGGAATCTCAATAAAGAGAATATAATGGTACCAGGCAGTGGTAGCATATCTCTGTACTTGGGAGGCAGTGACAGGTGAATCTTTTGAGTTTTGGCCTACAGAGCAAGTTCCAGACTGCAAGCAAGGGGTACTCAGAAAAAACTTTTCTCAAAAATTCATTAAGTGCACACACACGTGTGGTATGCACATAAATTAATTAAAATAAATAAATAAAAAGAATCTCTGTAGTTTTTCCTTTTTTGAATCAATTCATCAATAAAGTGATTTAAAGTATACTTGAACATAAATATTTTAAAGAATAGATGGCTCTACAAAATATAGATTTAATTATATTAGATATTATATGACTAAAGTGGATGGTTAGTAATTATATACATATATACAGTTGTTCACCTTTCTTCTCAAATTTCTACAAATCCTATATTTGTATATGATAAACGACTTATCTTGATTTCTCAGAGTAATGATATGTGAAGAGATCTTGTGATTTATGTGTTTGGGAATTTTAAGACAATTATTACTTAGCACACTCTCTGGCGACTCCATAAAAATACACAGTGCCATAAAATAGCTGCCTACAAAGAATGGGATCCTGAACTTCTCAAGATGAAAAGTGAAAGTAGTTACAATAATCATAATTTCCAATTTTATGTAGTTAAGTGGTTTTACACAAAAAAATTAGCCTTCCAAATGACATCGCTATAATGTGTTAATGGTAGCATAACGTGTTATTACATTATGCAACATCATTTCATGAATATTATGTATGGCATTTTAGAAACTCGTGTACTTACAGTTATTAGAAGATACTCAATTTTTTAAAGCCTTTATTCTTCTTAACCCTATTACTTAATGTAATCCTTGAGTAGCTCCTCTGCCTTGAATAAAAGGTCTCTATATGGATTATATAACTTATTTTTTTAACAATTTAACTTACAGCTTTCCAACTTCTTCATTACCACGTTTTGCATTTTTTTAACTGAATGTTTAGATTATTATGATTATTATCTTAAAGGGATCCAAAAGTCAAAAAGTAATTTTGATCTCAAGGGCATAGTTTATGATGAAAAGAATTTGCTTTTAAAAGTTGGTTATCAAAGAAATAAATGCTAACACATATGGATACATTTGGATGTTTCTTTAATCCTCCATAGCTCAAAACATATAATGTTTTCGTAATTTGTTCTAATCTTACTGTTTCTCAAATACTTAATATGTGAATGTTGTGCTTGCTAAGTACATGTGTTTTGAGTAACTGCTCACACAGTGCTTAGGAGAACATATTTTAGCTTAAAAGGGACATGGATTCAAGTTACAGAACTCAAATTCCTGTAATGGAAGAATCATTACTTACTAATAAACTCAAATTTTTAACCAACAGTAAAATAAATTTACTTAAACAAAATTACTTTTTTGAATTCACTGAAATAATATAGCTAAATTAAGTAGCATATTATAGCTATTCAAGTAAGGGGAAGATTTATTATTCTTCTAATTAATGATTCCGTGTATCAGTTGGTCATTTTATAATGGAAAAAATAGGTCAATAAGTATATGAACAATAAGCTAAGACTATTACTTACTCACGTCAGCTGAGACCTTCTTCTTGAAAGAAACGCTATCTAGCAATAGGACATCAATAAAACCTAGCAAACAACTATCTGGCGCAAAAGTTTGGATATCAAACGAACTCCAAATGCTCATTTCTTAAGAGCTTGATCCCAGAGCGGTAATATTGGGCACTGATGGAAGCTTTAGGGGGCGAGGTCCTATGAGAGATGTGTAGGGCTTAGCAGTATGCCCTGTAGCTGTGTAGGGCTGAGCAGTATGCCGGGAAGCCCCCTCTCACTCTTCCTTCTTGTTTTTCAGCCATGAGCTGAGAGCAGTGGTATTCTGCCATGAGATCGACCATCAGGCATCAGGTTCTCTACAGGGCTAAAACAATGCTTCTATCCCACAGCTGAGCCCACATTGTTTTTTCTCTTTTATAAATTAACATTGCAAGTAGTTTATTATGGTAGTGTGAAATGAACTTACCATTATACCATATAACATACCATTATACCATATAACAATATACCATTAGCCTCAATACAAGACAATGCACATATTACTGCAACTAACTTAGAAGCAAATTTGGACACATTGAATAGTGGATATAAATGAATTGTTGAGGAGAATTGGGAACCTCTTTAAGGTCTGAATTTAGCTTAGTAATGATTGAATAACTAGACTTGATTAGGAAAGATTTCAAATCTAAAGGAAATAATGATCAAGTTCCTTAAAAGCATTAAAATTACTAAATGTTTCAAAGTCAAAATTAGTATTTCTCTGCAATTGAGAGGTGTTAGATTCAAGAAACAGTGAATACAGTGAAACATAAGGACACTGTGATATTTGGCAACATGTGTGCACAATTGTTTTTCCAGAAAATTAGGGAATGGCTGATGATCTTCTAAATAGCACAAATCATTTCAAAACTATAATGTTGCCTTTTGTATGCATGCTGAAATTTTTTGTGAAATCTTTGTAGAGTTGCAGGTTCCGTTCTCAGACCACAGATGCTACCCTCTAGTATTTGTTGCTAATTTGGATATTGATTGCAACAATGAAGGAAAAGCATCAGGGAAGGACACATAGAAAGAAGACTGACAGGGACAAGGCTGTTTGGTGTGGTAAGTTAGAGGAAAGAGGGAGGATTTCCTATGCAACCCTTCCTTTTTTTCTGGAATCCTAGAAGAATGCCCAAGATAATTTCCAGTGGCTGAGCTTTGTGAACGCTACACACTGCGCAACAGAGAGGGTGCATTAGTAGAAAATAACATTGTCTATAAACTCAGCCAACTGGTATTTTAGGTTTGAGTGCTCCCACTTTATAAACTAGATGGCTGTCATGTTTTTGAATTCTAGAATACAGTGGTAAGAAAAATGGATCTACCAAGCGGTGGTGGTGCATGCCTTTAATCCCAGCACTCGGGAGGCAGAGGCAGGCACATCTCTGTGAGTTTGAGGCCAGCCTGGTCTACAAGAGCTAGGTCCAGGTCAGGCTCTAAAGCTACAGAGAAACCCTGTCTCAAAAAAAATGGATCTTTACCATGTGTTGTATGTTGTTTGCACAAGGGAACACTATAGAAGGTGCTGCACAGGGAAGACTCAACTACTTCTTTATTCATGGAGATATTATCTCTTAAATGATAGAGTTAAGAGCAAGTAACTTAGGTCAGTGGATGAAGAAACTTCATGCCAAACCTAAAAACCTAAATTTAATCCCTGGGACTTATATGGTGGAAAGAGAGAAACAGCTCCCAAATGCTGCCTTCTTAACACCTAATGTAAACACCCCCCACTCCCTACACAAACTAAAGTAATAACACTTTCTGAAGAGATAGTAATTTATTTGTATCATACATATGAGTCTAGCTTTTATATAACTCAACTAGCTCTTAAATTTTTATTTTAATCATTCTTGAAAGCAAGTTTTTATTACAATAATGATTTTTTCACTTGTTGGAGAGTTAAAACCATAAGCAATTTGTGTGTGGGAGAATCCTAATTTTATCTTGGTTTTACATTTCAATCCCTTAGGAAGTTGTCACTTAGAAAAAGAAGATTTAGTCCTGCCAAAGTCTGAGAAAATATCAGAATGCTTCTATGTGGTTTCTACCTCTTGGAGTGCACCTGCATCCTCTGACCCTTTCTATTCACATGTCTTCTTAGCTGATAAAAAGTTTTTACATTCTTTCAAAGGAAATTAGTTCAAAGAATAGTGTTAAATGAACTGTTTATGGAAAAGTGTTATTTTATTATTTTTTGACAGTTTTATCCTATTGTTTTGACCGCTCTTCTCCTTGTATTCTTCCTGCAATACATGTATACAATACATGTACACATGTATACAATAAATTTTCTTAAAGTTTCTTTTTTTCTGATAAAAGTTTACCAAATATAACATTAAATAGAAATTTAAAACATGTAAATCATTTCACATTTTTCTTCAAAAATACCTTAAGATGTCAGATCACCTGAGCAGCAGTTAATTTGTTCTCACCATCTGTCCTGCTCTTTCTACAAATGTGCATCTTACATCCCAAGTTTTATGATATGTTTTCTGAACAAGGATGCTACTATGTAGCTTCTATTTGTAATGTAGAGCTGAATCAGGCACATAGACCAAAGCACATTGACTAAGAGAAAAGGATTAGCTCAAGTCCAAGAAAATTCATTTTTTTGACTAGACCTCCTTTCCATTTATTAAATGTAGGAACTGAAATAGGTGATGTTCAACCAATCATTTACTTAATTTCAGAAAAGAGGACAGATAATTTTTTCACATATGAAGACCAGACAAATTTAATTTTGCGTAAGTATCTTGTTATGTCCGTTTGCTGGTTGGTCTCGAACACATGGCTTCTATTTCTCCAATTGCTTCTGCTCCCAGGTAGCTGGAGCTATGCCAGTGCACCCAATGAAACTAACAGAATCTTCTAGGTTATACTTCCCTCTACATTTCATTTCTTTTTTCTTCTACTTATAAGATTAGATTCTGTATTCCATGCAGGTACAATCATATCAAAATTTCAAAAATAGATGGCCTGTCTATGAGTTACTCCTATCTTCCTTCCCTATGTTCACCACTGATTGCATGATAGAAAACTTCAGATACTTTGCTTTCTAAATCTTTTGTGTCAAGCATGTGTCTATATGGCCCAAACTGACCGGTTAGGAAATCTGGTGTAGGGAATATCTGCCAGGAGCCTTGAGAAAAAAACAATATTCTTTAATTTGGCAGCTTTACATGTGGCCTTCTCTTTCCATCTTTGAGTGGAACTGTATATGAAGTGCAGTTGTAGTAGCCATATGTGCTCAAAATTTAGCTGGTGTAAAACATGCTAAAATATTAAAGCAAAAATATACATGATTTGGGGTCCTCAATCCTGGCATTTATCTTATGAATACAGGTTGGGAAAGTTTGACTATGGACCCGTCACTCAACTAGTAACAAATGCTAAGGCCTAGTTAAGAAAAGCAGTGTCTGTCAAAAACCTTGCAACTCAAAGTCACCCTTACGTCATGACCACCGGAGACCTGGAAAAACTTGATCCCTGAAAACTATGTAAGAGATTCGCATTAAAATTAAAATTAGTATGAAAATTTAAAACCACAGTCAAGTTTTTGAGAGTTGAACATGCTATTGCTTTCAGCAGAAACTCAAGAGTAAGACTGTTCAAGTTCTTCACATGTTTCATATGTGTTCCCTGGTCCAAGCATACTTCCTTTTCATCTCCTTTCCTGAGTCTTAGTATTTCACAGAGAAATATTTATTTATTTATTTATTTATTATTTATTAATTAATTTGCAATTACTTCTCATTCTTGCTTCTTACCAGAGGAAAGGCTTTCAATCACTTGCCGGCCTTTACCTTTTGATTTACTTGTTTATTTATTTTAAAAAAATTGAGAGAGTTTCTCTATGTAGCCCTGGTTTCTTGGAACTCATTGTCAGACCAGTCTAGCCTTTAACCTACAGATACCTGAATGTCTCTGCCTGCTAAGTACTGGGATTAAAAGCCTGCACTACCATATCTGGCACTTATTTGTTATTGACTCAGTTGCCTTCTTTTTTTTTCTGCATCCCACTCGGTTTCAGCCCCTTCCATGTCCCACTATCTTGCATTTTCATATCATTGTGTTTTTATCGAATGTCACTCTATTCTTTTTGATCCTCACTTATTAATCTGGACCAATTTATAAGGACTTTTTTTATCATGGACTGCAAAACTTTTGACAAAAGAATCTTAGGGAAAGAAGGGCTTGTTTGATCCCCTTGCTGTTGTGGTGGAAAGTTATGTTGGCAACAGCATGGTGTGGTGGCTTGTATTGTTTCTGATATCAGGAAGCAGAGAGATAAGAATACTAGTGCTCAGCAGAACTTGAAGTTTTCTATACCAAAAAGATCGCACTATTTTAAGCTGTCAGAAGATGAGAGAATGTGTTATACTAGGTATTTTATAACAGTTTGTGAGAGTTTAGCCAACTCATAAGCAAATTTTGAACGTTGACTGTTTATCCTATAGTAATCTTTTTAATTTCAATTTTATTGTTTTATGTGCATGAGGATTTTGACTACATATATGGATATATAAATTATAGTGCCTATGGAGGCTAAAAGAGGGGATTGCATCTCCTAGAACTGGAGTTATCGATGGTGCTATCCTGCGGATGCTGGCAGTCAAACCCAGCTTGTCCAGAACAGCAGCCAGTTCTTTTAAGTACTGAGCCATTTTGGTTAGCTCACTCCTACCCTTTTTTATAGGACAAATACTACACTATCAGAAAGTCTCATACTTGCCATTATTCAAGTTAAGAATGATTTATTCCTTGTCCTTCAGAATAAGAAAGATTTTGATAATCAAAAGGGTATTTCATTCCAAACCCTCCACATTTCTTCTCTAGTTTAGTCCATACTCCATACCTATGTTAGAAACTAATGTTGGAGATGAAAATATAGCCATGCTGAGAGAAGCTGAAAATTATTAAATGGATATGTGTTAGAAGTTGTTTGTTTGTTTGTTTTTTTCATTTTCAAAGTTAGTATGTATGCTTTCAAGGAAATACTTTCACAAGTAAATACATTTTTCCTCTTTTTACACATTCATATTTTCTTATTTACTTTTTTATTGCTGTAAAGAGATACCATGCCCAAGGAAATATAAAATAAAACGTTTAATATGGTTTCAGAAGGTATTAGAGTCCATGATCACTATGGGGAAGAGCATGGTAGTAGCATGGCAGACAGGAATGGTACTAGAATAGTAGCTGAGAGCTTCCTGATCACAAGCATGTGATAGTAAGTGGGGGTGGGGAAGAGACCTGGCATAGTCTTTTGAAATTGAAGCTCCATTCCCAGTGGAATACCTCCTTTAACAAGGCCACACCTCCTAACTCCTCTTAAACAGTTCCAGCAGCTGAGAAATAAGCATTCAAACATTTGAGTCTATGAAGACATTCTCATCCATGTCACCACACATATCCATAATTTTTCTCAATTTTTTAAGGAAACCAATTCTGATATTATGACATGATTTCTCAGAGATACTTTTACCAAATCAGCTTTTTCATTTTCCTTCTCTGCAGCCCTATTGGGCTCCTTGGCTAGTCTCTTATATTAGCACTGGAGTGTGAAGGTAACTGTTCTAATGCATGTACAGTCAGGTTCACGTTGCTGGTGCCCCTTCTGCTGCCAGCCCTGAAACCCAGATGCTTCCCTCCATTGTGACATTTGGGTTGGTACTGTATCTTGTCTCCTTTCATCACCCATTCTCTTGACAGTAATTGTTACATCTCAACAGTAATGCTGCTGTTGGAGTAGCTGCATCCGAAATATCCTATAAAACTATGATTAATCATTGTTGTTTAAAGAAAATGGATGGAGAAGGAAAGTTGGCCCAATATTTAATACAAAGACATATGAAGGTATTACAAATGCAACCAAGTAAAAACAAGTTCCTCAGAATCTAAAGAACCCCTTCTTAAAACATGGGTGAGTTAGTTGCAGTATTCAAACTCAGCAGTCTGTTCATTTTTTACTGTCTCAGAAGTTATTTTTTGTAGACTTCCCTCTCCCATGGATGCTAGTTACCTGCCTCTCTGCGTACCTCGACACTTTAGAATCTGTGTAGGGCAAAGTAGAGCCTGTCTTCTGTTCCGTAAGAGTTTGTCCTTAAAAAGGCTTTAGCTTTTTCCAGTTTTAAAAGGTTTAAAAAGGCCATCGAAAGAGTTGCATGAATATGGAAAAATTAAAGATAAGAGAAATGACCATTTATTTTTTAAGCTACAAAAGCAATTACAGAATTTGTTCGTTGAAGAGGTCTTGATAGACCGTGTCTTTTTGTCCTTTTCTCTCCATTTATTTTATTTTTGTCAATCTCACTTTTTTTTGAAATTTGACTTTTGAGACAGATCCATTTAAAATAAGTGGAAGTAAATTCTTACTTTTAGAAGGAACCTAGAGCCTGGCTTGCCTCTGTGGATTAGGCTCCTATTTACTCAAAACTCTGAAGGTCCTATAAATAGTGGACAGAGACCACAGTGGGCAATGCACACTTCAGTGTCTAGAAGACCGACCTCAAGCCAACTTCTCAGGGTATTAAGCAAGACCTACTTGAATCAGTAGCAATTTTCTGGAAAAAAAAAAGAAGTGAATTAGCTTTAAGAGGTCATTTATGCCTATAGATTATTTTAGTGTTTTCTTGTTTATAGGCAGGAGTGTCCAAATCTTGTCAAATAAAACAAGGCAAAGGGATAGAGAAAATGTAAAACTAGGAAAAATCTCCTAATCGTATTCCACAACCAGTTGCTGGACAATCAAGACCATTCCCATGGAATTTAAATTAGAGTTTAAATTAGCTCTCTGTATAAATTACACTCCATGAGTACTCTCTAATTTAACATCCCTGCTGAGTTTAGATCAGTCCAGCAGTGACATGGAGGATAGATTATGCAAAATCAGTAAAGATTGAGGAAAAAAGAATATTAGAATGGCCCAATGAGCCGGTTCAATTTATTCTCTTCTTCCAAAACCTGCATTATTTGTAAAATAAGAAGGAAAAAAACCTTTAAATTAATGAAAAAGTTTGAAGTCTTCATTATAAAGAGATAGGACAGTTACAACTTAAAGTGAAATGATTAATAGGAGTGATTCTGCCTTCCAGGAGCCCACACTTGCTTCACTTGAAGAGCAAGGGAAGAGCCGTCACCATCCAAAATCAGAACCAAGCCCAAGACAGTTTGCTCTCTGTGTTGTTACCAGATATGCCCTCAATAATGGTCATCTCTTATGACAGAAGCTTTGATGAGAAGTGAGAGCTACATCTACTGTGGCTACAAGCATAAGTGTTTTGAATAGAGTTATAAATTATTTCTCCTTTTATTCTTTTCCTTCTGCTTCACCCTCTCTTCCCCCTCCCCAGTAGAAGTCTCCAACCCTTTTCCCTGATCCTGTGTTCTGATCTCTCTCTCTCAATACCTGCTCCTCCCTAAAATGTCCCTTTAGACTTTCTGGTATTTTATGGTTAGTTTGTATTATATCCTGAAATCAAAAGCCTTTCCACTCCGATTCACAATAATAGTGAATATGCCTATTTGTTTTTTAACTTCGGTTTATTTGTTGTTGTTTGGTTTCTATTTTTTGTTTTGTATTGTTTTTGTCTTCCTGGATCTGTGTTACATTACTCAGTATAATATTTTCAGGTTTGAGTCCATTTACCTTCAGGTAAAAGCTAATGAAGAAGACATAACTATCCTAAACATATATATGCAGCATGCTCTGACATGCCCTATTTCATAAAAATTAAGCGAAAATGAATTCAAATACAGAGAATGGCATCAAGCCTCTAAAATTAAGTGGTTTCAACTACCTGCTTTCAGCAAGATAAGTCATCTGAACAACAACCAAAGAAACAAACTAAAACAGAGAAAGATTGGAATTAATTGGCATCACACATCAAAGGGATTAAACAGATAGCTACAGAATGTTCCACCAAGCACTAAGTATGACGACTTGAAGGAAAATGGTACCTATAGACTCATAGGGAGTGGCCTTCTTGGATGTGTGACCTTGATGGAGGAAGTATTTCTCCTGGGGTTGTATTCCATGGAGGAGCAGAGTCTGAGTTTTCAGTAGCTCAAGTCAGGCTCAGCATCATCCTGCTGTCTGCTGGTTCTGACGTGGGACTCTCAGCTTTTTCTTGAAAACCATCTGCCTGTGGGCCACCATGCTTCCTGCCATTATGATAACTGGCTTAACCTCTGAACTGATACACCTGTATTAGCTAAATGCTTTCTTTTATAAGAGTTACCATGGTCATGGCATCTCTTCACAGCAATAAAAGCCTAACTAAGACAGGGCTAGTACCAGGGACTAGGGTGTTTTTGTGATAGGATGGATGTGGTGAGAATAATATGGAACACATTGGGATTTTGGACAAGAAAAGCAGTTAATTCTTTGCTGTGGCCCCACTAGTAAGAGCAATGAAAACAGTGATGTTGAGGGTGTTGAGGCCCAGCTCAAGAGGTTTCAATGAAGATTAATACTAGTATGTGGCCTAATAAGATCATTCTTATGATATTTTGGTGAAGAATGTAGCTATTTTTTTTGCCTTTGAAAAGTCTGCATGAGAATTACTTGAAGGATTTTGGATTATATGCATTAATTTGCAGAGGAGAGCTCAAAACAGCCAAATGTTAAATGTGTTGTGTGGTTATTTGTGACTATTCTTATGCAGATCTATAATGAAAAGGAGCAAGCTGAGAAAGAAAACTTGCAAAATGTAGTTTCAGGAGAAAAGAAGCAGCATGAAGTATGCACAGATTAAAGAAAAGCCTGATGCTAAGAGGAATAATAGGAGTGGCAACCTCAAAGCAAGATCTCGCCTAGCTAAGCTTCCAGCTTGTAAAAAGGAATTAAAGAAATGTGAAAGAAAAATTTTTCTGGGCATGGTGGTGCATACCTGTAATCCCATCACTCAAAAGTCAGAGGCTGGTGGATATCTGAGTTAAAAGCTAGCATGGTTTGCGTACAGAGTGAGTTCCAGGACAGTCAGGCTTAGACAATGATGGAAACCTTCGTAAAGAGAAAGCTAACGAAAACATATTTGCATGAATGGGCCATGTCCCAGCACCAACAAACAGCAAAACTTGTCAACTTAGGTCATGTGGTTCTTGCTTGAAATTCAAGGATAAAGGAAAGATTACAGAATCTCTCTCAGCAGCTAAGGAAAGCTGGTGAGGCCTGGCATTTGTCAGGGGTGTTCCTACCTGGAGGTCTACAGAGGCTGCTGTGTGAAACTGTGAAGTTGAAGCCTGCATCACTCTGGAAACTCCCAAATGTGGGAGATACCAGAACTGTAGGATGTCTGCGGAGAGAGCTGCTAACAGGGAGTGGAGCCAGCCCAAGAGAATCAAGTGTGTTTCAGTCAGCAGTGCTGAAAGGAGTTGAAGATCTGATAGTCTTTGACATCAGATATGGAGATGTTGAGTTTGGACTTTGCTAAACTGGTTTTTGGTCCTGTTTTGGTCCATTATTTCCTCACTATGGTCCCTTTTCTTTCTTTTGAAATGGTAATGTACATACTGTGCCATGGCATATTGAAAATTTGTGATCTGTCTTTTCATCATCATTATTATGTTTTTACAGGAGATTGTAGTTAAGAGATTATATGGGTCTCAGAAGAGACTTTGAAATTTGAACTTTTAAGCAGAGTCGAGACTGTTATTGGCTATGAATGTGAAGTTTGAAGTTGAACTGAATGTCTTCTACATTATGATATGGCTACAAGGCTGTGGAGATCACAGAGTGGAATGTGGTAGTTTGAATGAAAATTTCCCCCCATAGGCTCACAGGGAGTTTCACTGTAGGAAGGTGTGGCTTTGTTGAAGTAGGTATGGCCTTGTTAAAGGAGTTGTGTCACTAAGATTAGGCTTTGAGGTTTCAAATGCTCAAGCCCGGCCCAGTGTCTCTTTCTTTTCTGTTGCCTAGGGACCCAGATGAAGAACTCTCGGCTACCTCTCCAGTGCCATGCTTGTCTTCATGCCACCATGCTTCCCACTGTAATCATGGACTAAACTTCTGAACTACAAGCCACCAGATCCAACGAAATGTTTTCCTTTATAAGAGATGCTGTTATCAAGGTGTCTCTTCACAGCCATAGCACACTCAAACACTGATGCAATTCAAATGATTAAAAAAAAAAAAACAGGAACAAACCAAATGCAAAGCATGGCAATGGCAAGAAATAAAACGAATAATAACAGAAATTTACCACAAAGAAAGAAAGCAAAACAAAACAAAATGAAAACTAAAAATGAAAAACCACAACCATGCTAACAAGAAAAACATGTAGACTGGCAGCAGATACTTACGTATTCATCCCTCTTCTCTCCAAGTTGCACCCCAACTCTGAAGCAGAACACCTGCTGTGACCCTCTCCTCTCAATCCCCATCTCCAGCAGAACTCATTCTGCTTCCCACTTATCTTGTTATCCCTGTCCCGAATCCCAGCAGGCATTTCCTGGGAACCCCACATCTGAGACTACCAGAGAAGCAAGTAGATGAGAAAACCAGAAATGCTGACTTCTGATATTCATTTACTCTTTCCTCTCTTGCATATCAAATCCCCAAGTCCCTTTCCCAGCTCTATAGCAGACTAGCTGCTATGGTTTCTCCTCACTCTCTGCCTTCTTCTAAGGGGACTACTAGACTCTGGTGGAACACCTTGTTTGTTTCATTCTATGGAGCCCCTCAGCAATCTCTCCTAGGCCATCCCAATTTTTAAGTGTCAGCTCCCAAGCCCAAGAAACACATTTTACAACCCACAGTGGGCACACCTAGCAGGATCACAGAACTCCTTACTAGTCAACACATAGCCACCACATCCTCCTAAGACTCAGAGATGGAAATCTGAAACCAACACACAGAACATCCCCAACACAAAGGCATGACAAGATATCAACACTTAGAATTCCTATCTTCCCAAATCCAGATGCCTAGACACCAACATAGAAACACAATTAATAATAGCAAGGAAAATAGTCTCCACTAGAGCCCGGCAACACTACCACAATAGACCTCGAAGACTACAAGATGGCAGAAGCACAAGACAAACTCCTTAAAATAACCTTTTATGAATATGATAGAGGCCCTTAAAGAAAAACTGAATAAATTATTTAAGGAAATCTTTGAAAACACAAAAAGTACAAGAAAATGAATAATCCAGTTGAAGACCTGAAGGTGTAAATAGAATCAATAAATAAAATCCAAACTGAGAGAAATCTGGAAATGAAAAATTTAGAAACTCAAACAGGAACCACAGAGCCAAGTCTCACCAACTGAAAATAAGAGATGGAAGAGAGAATCTCAGGTATTGTGATTCTTAACATGTATGCACAAGCACAAAAGTACACATGATCAGAAAAGGAATATTACTATAGCTTGAATCATGTACAGACCTCAAACACTGACATTGTAAAACTTCAGTGCCCCACCCTCACCAACAAACAGGTTTTTCAAATGAAAACTAAATGGAGATATGCAAGCTCTAAATGATGCCATAAGTTGAATGGACCTGACAGATAGGTATAGAATATTTCACCCAAACATATAAAAATATACCATTTTCTCAGGACTTCTTGGATATTCTACTGAATTGACCACATACGTTGACACAAAGCAAGACTCAACAGATACAAGCAAAATGAAATAACATCCTGCATCCTATCTGACCACTAAAAATGAAAGATGAATATGAACAACAGCAGAGAACTCAGCTTACAAACTCATGGAAATGGAACAACTCACTACTGCATAAAAATTGGGTCAAGACATAAATTAACAAAGAACTGAAAGACTTTCAAGAACTGAAAGAAAATGAATATACAACAAACTCATACTTAAGAGAACAATTAAAGAGGTTTGAAGAGACAAGTTCTCAGTACTAGGTTACCAGAAAAAAATGTAGGTTTTACAGTAGCTTAACAGCACACTTGATATCTCTAGAACAAAAAGAAGAAATCATACCTAAAAGGAATGGATGGCAAAAAATAATGAATCTTGTGGATGCAGTCAATAAAAAGAGAAACAAATAAAAAGTCATACCTAAACAAAAGTTACACAAAGAATCAATGAAAAGTTTTTTTGAGAAAATCAAAAAATTGATAAAACTTTATTTAAATTAACAAAAAGAGAAAGAAGATATCAATTAATAAAATTAGATGAATGGTGAAATACAACAAAGGACACTGAAGAAATTTGGAGAAGGATGTTATTTAGAATCTTGTACCCCAGCAAATTGGAAACTCTAAAAAAGGATATGTTTCTAAATATATACCACCTATCAAAATTAAATCAAGATCAGATAAGCAATTTAAGTAGACCTTTAATCCCTGGTAAATAGAGGCCTTAATTAAAAGTCTACCAACAGCAAGCCCAGGGACAGATCATTTTAGTGCATAATTTTACTAGATTTTCAAAGAACAGTTAACACCAATACTCCACAAATTATTCCAAAAAATAGAAATAGAAGGAATATTGCCCAATTCATTTTACAAAGCCACAGTTGCCCTCATACCCAAACTACAAAAAGACCCAAGAAAGAACATATGTCCAAATATTCTCAATGCAATGCTTGTGAACTGAATCAAAGAACATATCAAAAAATCATCCACCATGATCTGGAAAGCTTCATCCCAGATTTATAGGGATGGTTCAACATACATAAATCGATGACTGTAATCTACCATATATCATAACTGAAAAACAAAACCCACATAATCATCTTAACAGAGGAAGAAAATTCTTTGACAAAATCCTATGCCTGTTCAAGATCAAGTAATGGAGATATTACATAAGGGACAGACCTGGGCATAATAGAAGAAATATACAGCATACCTATAGCCTAAATCAACTTAAGTTCAAAGAAACTCAAAGCACTTTAAAAACATAGCAAATACAAAACAGTAAAAATCCTCATCCTACCAAAAGCAGTCTACAGATTCAGTGAAACAAATGATTCAATCAAAATTTCAACACAATTCTTCATAGACCTTGAAGTACAATTTTCGACTTCATATGGATAAACAAAAATTCCAGGATAGCTAAAACTATACTAAACAATACAAAAACTGCTGGAGGTCTCACCAGTTCCAATTTCAAGTTGTACTATAGAACTGTAGTAATAAAAATCTATGTGATATCGACATTAAAAACAGACACACTGATCAAAGGATTAATGTTTATCCATTGAAGAACAAGACACAAACTCCCATACATATGGATACCTCATTATTTTATAAAGAAGACAGAAATACACACAGAGAAAAAGAGAAAATATCTTTAAACAATGGTACTTTGTTATACTGTATGTATGTATGAAGAAGAATGCTAATAGATACATATTTTTCACCCTTCACAAAACTCTAGGTGAATCAATGACCTCACCATAAAACCAGATACACTGGACCTTACAGCAGAAAAAGTTGGGATAGACTCGAAAGCATTAGTACAGAAGATGACATCTTGAGCAGAACACGGATAGTGCAGGCACTGAGATTAACACATAATATAGGGGACTTCAGGAAATTGAAAAACTTCTGTAAGTCAAAGAACACCATCAATGAGACAAACAGGCAGCCTACTGAAAGGAATAATACTTTTATCAACTACACATGCAATAGAGGGCTAGCATCCAACCGATATAAAGTATTCAAAATGTTAAATATTAAGAAAACAAATAACCCCTCAAAGATATGGTACATATTTAAACAGTGAATTCTCAAAGGAGAATTAAGTGGCTGAGAAACACTTAAATAATTTTTCAACATCCTTGGTCACCAGAGAAATGCAAATCAAAACTACTTTGAGATTTCATTTCTCATACAATCAGAATGGCTAAAATCAATAAAACAAGTGACAGCTCATGTTGGCAAGGATATGGAGTAAGGTGAGAATGCAAACTTGTACACCTGCTAAGGATATCAGTGTAGTGGTTTCTCAGGAAAATAAGAATTGATCTACATCAATATCCAGCTATAACATTCTTGGGAATTTACACAAAGGCTGCTTCATCCTACTACAAAGACATTTGCTCAAAGATCTTCACTGCAGTTCTATTCATAGTAGCCAAAGTTGAAAAGAATTTAAATGCCATTCAAAAGATTAATGAAAAGAGAAAATATAGTACTTTCATACAATGGAATATTTCTCAACTATTAAACAAATGAAATCATAAAATTCTCATTTTAAATTTAATGGATGGACTCAAAAACAAAAACCCTGAGTAAGGTAACTCAGACTCAGAAAAACAATATGGTGTGTAATCTATTATTTGTGGATAATACCTGTTACATCAATGATAACAAAGCTACAATACATAGAGAGACAAAGGGTTGGTAAGCGTAATGGAGTGTCAGTGTGTGGGCAAATCGATATCTCTAGGAAAGGGAAATAAAATAGATAGTTATGTATGGATGAGTGGGGTCTTTAAATAGGAGGATCAAGTGGGAAGGTGGAAAGAAGAGGGGAAAGAGGGAGGGAACATAGGTAGCAAGAGATAAATTTAAGGGCCATTTGAGAGGTAGTTTGAAAATTTAATACAATATAAGCTTCCTTAAAAGTACACATACATAAAGGTAATATAAATGAAATTACCAAACAAAATGTCCAGTACTAAGATTGGGTTATAACCAATTGATTTTTTGGACAAGGGAGTTTCATGGGAATCCCCAAGGAACATAGGCTGTTACCAAGACCATAGGTTACTTTCTGCATACTGATAGAATGTCCCATTCTGGAGACAACACCCAAACAGCTCATTGAACAGGAAAAGTTAAGCTGTTGCCTACCTAGAGTCTTCACCTCTACTTGCTAGTATCTTTGGTGAAGGAAGGCACTCTAAATGCTACCAAAGGAGAAATGTAAACACCAACCCAACCACAAACCTCTAAGCTTCAGTAGTGCAATAGTGGCACAAAGCTGGTTGGATTAAACAACCAGTTTATGATTTGACAAAAGGCCCACTTCACGAGATTGATTCCGTGTTTGACACAGTTTAGGGGACAATGAACCTGAGACTAAATAGCCCAAGGACCTAGGGAAAAATCAAACAATGCCATTCTTAAAAAAAATTAAAAATTGAAAAGAAACGAAAGAAAAGAAAAACCCAACAAAAAAAAAGCAATGAAAAAAACATAACAATATAATAAATCCTAACAGCATTCTTTTGCACTCATAGATCAGTGCCTTTTTAGTCATCGTCAGAAAAGGTCCCTTCTGCAGCAGATGGGAACATATCCAGACCTACATCCAGACATTACACAGAGTATGAGAGACTTTGGAACACTCAGCTCTAAACAGGAAGTCTCCATCAAGTATTTCTTATCAGAGTTTAAGGAACCCTGTGGAGGAGAAGACAGAAATAGTGCAAGAGCCAGAGGGGATGGAAAACATGAGGAAAACAAAGCCCTCTATATCAACAGGATTCATGCACATATGAACTCGTGGAGAAGGAGGCAGCATGCAAAGGGTCACAAGGGTCTGCCTGTACCAGATGGGGTTCTGCACCTGAAAGAAGAAATGGACGCTTGCCCCATCTGTGGCTCAGATGCTAGCTCCAATCGATGATTACTTGCAAATGAAGCTTTGGTTTTCTACAAGCGAATTTCACTGTGAAAATCAACTACTCTTGATGGTAGACGAGGAACCCAGCAGCAGATGACCAGCAGAAACAAAACTTAATGACATCTTAGGTGGTTTCTTGCCTCAAAATGTTATTTCAGGGCTTTTCCATGTGTGTGTGTGTGTGTGTGTGTGTGTGTGTGTGTGTGTGTGTGTGTGTATGTGTGTGTGTTGTGTGTGTTTGTGTTATATCTGCTCCCTGAGCCTTTTCTTGGGCTCTTTTCATTCTGTTTGTTTTATCCTATTTTTATGTGTTAGTTTTTATTTTATTTTTATGCCTTAGAAGCTTGTTTATATACTAATGAGAGACAGAAAAGGGATGAATCCAGAAGGGAGGAGAGGTGCAAGTAACTGGCAAGTGTAGAGGGGAGGGAAGCCATAACCAAGGTAGATTATATGAAGAATAATCAATTTTCAATAAAATGAAAACAAAACAAAATAAATGGAATCTAAGAGCTACTGGTTCTTTGACAAAATAAACATGATTGATAAACCTTTGGCTCAACTAACCCAAAGAAAGAAAGAAAGACCCAAATTAACCGAAATAGGAATGAACAGGAAAATATTACCATAGACACCAAATAAATTCAGAATATTTTAGGGGAATACTTTAAAAAGATATACTATATGTTTGGAAACTAAACTATCCTATCAAGTTGTGAAACCTAAGAGAAATGGGTTGAATTCATATAGTCAGTCAAATCACTAAAACTAACCAAGAAGCAGTCAACGAAATAAACAAACCCATAATAAATGAGGAGATTAAAGTATTAATAAAAACCTTTAAGCTAAAAAAAAAAGGTCATGGCTAGGAGGATTCACAATGGAATTTTAAATTCTATCAGACTTTCACAGAAGATTGACAGTCAATTCTTCATAAACTGTTTGAAACAATCTAAACAGGAGAAGTCACAAACCATATGAATCCAAATCCCTCTAATGGTAATCAAGTAAAGACACAACAAAAAAACTATAGATTAATATCACTGATGGAAAAGATACTAAAATGATAAATAAAATAGTTGGAAATAATGTAGACAAAGACAAAAATAATTATCTCCAAGACCAATTTGGCTTTATCTCTGAAATGCAGGAATGGTTCACAATATATATAATTTGAAATATGTAATAAGTTATATGAGTGGTACCAGATGGATCAATAAGACAAGAGAAGGAAACAAAAGGGAAGAACACAAATAGGAAAAAGAAGTCAAATTATCCATATTCACAGATGACATCAGACATTCCAAAACACTACTTGAAAAATTCTGGAAATAATAAAATTTAGTAATATGTTGGAATACAAAATCAACTGTCAAAAATCAATATTATTTTTGTATATGAGCAATAAACACAAAGCTAAAGAGGTCATGGACATTCCTCAATTCACAATTTCTAGAAACAAATCTAATCAAATGGTGAAGAAACTTTACAATGAACATTTCAAACCTTTGAAAAAAGACATAGAAAAAAACAGCAGAAAGTGGAATGATATCCTACGCTCATGAATTAGTAGAATTAATATTGTAAAAAAAATGACCATTCTACCAAAAACTATTTACAAATTCAATGTAATGACAATCAATTTCCATATTATTCTTCACAGAAATAGAAAAAAATCCCAAAATTCATGCATACCTCTTATTTAAGTCATTCATCCACCATTCTGTTCATACTCCCATAGACTTCATATCAATGCTGAGAAATAATGAAATACTAGTCATTTGAAGCAATAATTGTCGTTCATAAATTATATGCTTGTTTCACCTACATAATAAATTCTGAAGCAACATGAATTAACTCCTTGTCTCACTCACATGGTTATCCAGTATATAAAAAGTATTTTAATTGTATTTTTTCTATTTTCTAGTAAAATTCTAGATTGAAAAACTATAAAAATGCTTAATAAAATTCGTTGCAGTGTGAGAGAAGTACAAAACAATTCCAGTCATTGTAAGAGAGGTAATGATTCATCCACTCAGGCATTTTTCAAATCTTGCACTCTTAAATGTTCCTGTGTCCAGCCACCACTAGAAGAACAATGAATTCTTATAGCAAGTAATCTGATGAAGCACTACTTCCTTGATACTGTGTATCTTTTCTCATATGAATAGGAAGTAGAAGTAGAAAGACTTATCTTTTCTAACATCAAGTCTTGGATATTCCTCAAACATCTCTAAACATTCAAGCTCACTTGAAACTTTTATTTTGGTGTAGACTTTCAATATCTATTGATCATATTAATGGAGTAATAGTACTAATATCACTAATATAAGCTACAAGTATAGTCTAATGTTATATTATCTGTGGTAGACGTTTTTACCTTCTGTAGTCTTTAGAGTCACATTTTTAAAAAGATATTTCAGGCATGTAATTCTTTCACAATACTATTCTGTTACTCTTAATATGGGGTACCCTAAATGTACATTACTCAGGATACCCATTCTCCTTCTTTAGCTATACTTCTCATTTCTACCTCAGAAATAATTTCATGATCTTGTCAAGAGAAAAGTAATAGTTTGAAATGTAAATATACAACATGCATCTTAAACAAATACAAAAACACATAAAGAATCCCATAGCCTATTGTAAAACTAGGCAGAGAGTGACCATCCTAAATATTACTTTTGTGTATCTGTCAACATTACTGATTTAATATTTGTCAGAGCAAATGTACATATATATTTATATCTTAAATTATTTTTATTACTGTACTCAATCCCCTGAAAATCTGCATAAAAAACCTTACTACATGCATTCAGGGAGACTACATCATTAAAAGAAAAATGAATGGTTATGAGTAGTTGAAAAGAAATTGTCTTTATCTTCTGATGAAGTAAATCAGAAATCACAGGAAGGATACCAGCAGACAGTAAAGTAAATCTTTTCTTCCATTTTGATTTTCTTTGAGAAAACTGACTCTACATAGAGTCTTGTAATGGAATCATTCAAAAAAGTTTCATGAAATAACAAATATCTGTGTTTTCTAGGCAGGAGAAATAGTTACTGGTGAAGAATACTTTCAAAGGAAATTCAATCAAAACTTTAACTTAGAGAAGACAAGAAACAAATCAATGTACTATGTTTTCTCTTAGTACTTGAATATTATAATATTATAAGACTTCTAGATTTTATGTCACATATGACCTAAGAACAAAATAAAGGAGTTCTATCAATAATGTGATAGTTCAAATAGTTTCATTTGCATTAATAATTTGCAAAATACTATTTTATAAACAAGTTCTTCAGAATCAGAAATACTAGGAAAAAAAATACTGACATTAAAAAAGATCACCTGCAGAAAACTTTTCAGTTATTGGATTGTAATCAGATGAGATATCTCAGTCAGAACACTTCCCCAGCGCTTGTGAAGTCGTTTGCTATATACAAAACAGGACAACAAAAGAATACCAGCGCCAAAACAAAAACAAAGCAACAATCTGAGAGTCTCTAAACATTATATTCCTGCTTTTTTCAAATAAATCTATACTGAAAGGTGATATATACACCATTTTCTTTGTCATATATCACATTGTCAAAAAATCAATAAGTGTTAAGAAATTCTTTGCATGAGGCTGGCCATTTCAGGATATTAGAAAACAACAACTATGTAGGGTCTCCAGAAATGCCAGGCTTCTGAAGTCTGCCAGTGGATTCACAAATTCCTGGCAAAGCAAAACCCAGTGTGGCTGCAGAAACATCCAACATCAAGACCCTGACACTTCCTTAAGATTCTCTGATCACAGAGGAAGAAAACTCAGCTTCTAGTTCTATGGATATTATAGTTAAATGGAAGGGTTCAGCCTCCAGGATTGTTAATGTAACAGTTTCCATGAGTCCTAGGGTTCAAGGTAAATAATCCTTTCAAAAAGTATGCATTAAGTTTTGTCTAACTGAATCGTGGGAAAGTGTTTTCTGTTTTAAACCAATTACTAAACATTAAGAGTTACCAATTACGAGGGTCTTTACTGACAAGGTCATTTTAAAAAAACTCAGTCTAGCTAGAGAAAACCACTGCTGACCACATAGTTAAAACAATTTTTCAGCTAAATTCTCAGGAAACTAATGCTTCTGTTATCTGTATTTGTGTTTCAGGAAGAAGTGGTGAGAACGTTGTATCCTTGAACTGAGAAGCTGCCTCTCTGCTCTTTGCAGAGAAGAAGAAAGTTTGATTGCAGTGGCAGGCTTGAGCAATTTGGATACACCGAGTATTGATTTCTCTCCTGTATTTATTCTATTCTTGTGTTAGAAAACGTTAAGTATCTGGAGAGGGATGGCAAAGTGGGCATTTTTAAAACAGTTTGACATGATTGAAAGCCTTCATATTTGTCAAGGTGTTTCCCTGCTATATGGAATTGTTTTCCTTTCACATTTTTGTTCTCAACGGATGTCATATCCTTGAAATGTGGCAGATTCATCTCTCTGAAGTAGCAGTTTTTCAGCTCAACAGCAGAGAAGGGTCAGTTGTGGATTGGAGAGCCATGGTAGGCTGGCTGACATAGCCTTATAAATCTGCTTCACATTTTACTAATCTTGCAGTTGGTAGGTAAAAGAAATTGTCTGTATTCACTGTGTGGGACACAGAGCAAACATTGTTTAACATCATATGCTAACCAGGAACAGAAACTCTTATGTCTCAACAAGTATCACAGCTCCAAAGATGGTTTCTCTGGCAACTGTAGAGTCAGCTGAATTGGGATTCATAACTGGCCAGCCACTGGGGCCCAGGATTTTCTGTATCTACCAAGCTTCGTTGGGGCATGTGGAGTGTGCAAAGTGGTTACCCCTCCCAGCTTCCTGGGTTCTTTGAGACAGAACCAGTGAAGCACATCTCTGTTCAGCTCACTGGAAAGATTTTCCCCCTTCTTTACAATTCATTCAGAACTGCTTTGAATTTCTTAATAGATCGTTGTCCTGGGCAACAATCCTGCTTACTTTGGACTGTTTTGTGTTCCTCATAGACGTTGAGCTCCAATTGTTCTAAAGCTTTTGGCTCAGTTTATAAACTGTCATCTGGAAAGAATTGAAAAATGTTGCCTTCTGCATCCTTTGCTAATATCACTTTTCTCTAACACAACCAAATATAAACAGAGGAATAATGTGTCAGGATACTAAAACAAGTCTCCATAGCCTTTTCATGGAAGATGTTTCCAATTGATTTTTTTGAGGCAAAGATAATTATCAAAGTCTCTTAATATCTTTTATAAGTTTGTAGAACACTTCCCAGCTCTTGATGGCAATAATTTACATTTCTACTTATGTGTAAATAGTCTAGCAGTCTAGAAAAGTAGTAGCTAATTGAAGCAACAACATCTGCTGAAATCTGTCACAAACGCAGAATAATTCTTAATTAACCCAATAAAAAGGAGCATCACATATCCTGGAAAGTATCCAAACACATTCCTCCACTGGCTAATGCAGAAACAAGCATGCTCATTTGTGACTGAACTTGGAATGAACCAGCAATGCATTCACAGTTGTTTTGCATTGCCCATGGAGACTCATTCAATCTACTAAATAGTGAAGATGGTGGACCGTCAGGAATATCTACTTTTTCAAATTGTTACCAGGACCGATAATAGTGCACAGTGTTTAAAGGCAGAGACTGTGTAATTGTTGCTCTTAAATGAAGCTGTTCCCGAAAGCGCCATTTTCACAGAGACATCTCACTAAGCCACAGGAAAACACACCTTTCTTCTACTCACCATTGTCAATCTCATGATTGGTCTCTAGCATTTTCAGCTGAAATGCCACCACCAATAAATTGAAAAGTAATTAAATTAATGCTCTTCCCATGCCAGGGCTACTTTTTTCAAGAAGGCTCCTTGCTCTCTCAATGACTTTCTTTTTACATTGATTCTAGGCACATGAGTTCCTGTGAATATATGTGACCAGGTGTTCTTTCTTTTTCTTTTATGGCTTACCATAGCACAAATTGCTGCAGATGTGAATGTTCTTATTGGCATACATGGAGGAATGACCTTATTTTATAGTGCTATTATAAAAGCATGGTTTAAACTAGCCTTTCAATTTTTGTGTGACAGAAGAAGGGGATAATCTTATGGGTCTTGACCTCTCTTAAGCATTCAAACTATTGATGACAGAGCACATGGCTCTTTACATTCCCTGCTTGTCATTTTCTTGGCCTTAGATGGTTCCCAACCCATTTCAGTTTGTGTGCCTTATTGACGTCCTGCACTGGAGGCTAATGCATCTTCTTAGTCTCAATGTCTCTGGACTACACTTCTGTAAGGATTAAGAGGGAAAAAGAGCCTTCCAAATAAGTCTTAGGCCCAGTTTTCTGCATTTCCTAGCCATGGCAGCAGATGCGCCCCTGCAGGTCTGGACTCCCCTCCTTACTAATAAGAATACCTAACCAAAGTGATGTTCCAAGTGACCGATTGATCACCCAATTCATGCTTCAGCTTTGATCACTAAACTGGACCTTTATTAGAGACCTCAAGTTTTTTATTACAGAGGTAGATGTCTCAACTCACATTAATTCTATATTCAACACAAGTTTTAAAGATGATCCTATTGAACGTAGATATTCTTCCTTTAAAAGTTTATCAAAATGCAGCAAAAATTTAGAAGATCCGTTTTTTATTTTTCATAAGAATATATGAGTGTGCAATATACAATCATTAAAGATGTGTTAATGATGTAGAGAGGAAGAAACAAACAAGATTAAAAGAAGCTATCCAATGCTATCTGGATGCTTAAAGTTTCCTTGAGGATACCAAGGCCCAACATGCCTGTCACTCCTCCATGCCCATCCAGGTTACTTACAGTTTCTGCTACTACCCTTATCACATTTACTTGGTACGTTGGGGTATTCTGGAGTTTGGCTATCTGTAAACTATCTTTGTTTCTCTGTTGTTTCAATCTCTCAGTGGCTTGATGTTTCTACTAATGTTGCTGTCATACTGTTTTAACTGTGTAACTTTAAATTAAGATCTGAACCTTCAAAAGTGTCCTTTTCCCACAGTTACTCAAATAATAATGTCTAGTTTATCTTTCTAATATATGATTTCTTCAGATTCTAAAGTAATATCTCTGGGATTTTGATTGGATTGTCTTTAAATAAAATCTTCGGGGAGAAAAATCACAATATCGCCATGTAGTAGACACTGATTCACAAAACTCCAAATTTCTGTTTTTTAAAATATAATCCCATTTAGGGCATTGAAATTTATTGGGGTACAAAAGCAGTGTATTATGGGAGATGTGACTCGTAGGATTGGCTTTCAATTTTATACTTTCATACAGTTGGGGAAATTAATTCACTGCTCTAAGGCTCAGTTTCCTTATTTGAATAATGAAGAGGTTGTAGTAGATAAGGCATTAGAGTGGTCACCAAATTTCATTCCGAATTGTGAATCCAAAATGAACATCTGTTATTAAAAATAATTTTTGTATGCCCACAGGGTACTCAGCAATAACATCTTAGTTCAACAACGACTATACCTCCCATTTTAGCTTTTTTTCCTAGGTGAAGATATATCCCATAGACACAAATGGGAATTATTATGAATTTAAATATACTTTTCCACCTAAATAGATTACCTAATTACCAGGGGAATCTTATGGTTCCCCACAAATCTAAAAGTAGAACCTCAGATTCAATTAATTAGGTGTTTCATAATATAACCACAGTGTGCCTATGATATCTTATGTGTATTTTAACTCCAATACATAGTAAGAAGTCTGATAGGAAAAAGCCAGAAAGAGCCAGAAATGGAAAGCAAAGTCATAAAAATATGTAAGTAGTAATAGGCTATAAAAATGACTTTTGCAGAATGAATGTAATATAAACCATTGGTTCGAAATAGACTCAGTACTTGAAGTATAATTTTATGAAGATTAGGTTAAACATAAAAAGTAATTAAAATGTTTGTTTTCAAAACTGCTGATCACTTAGGCAACATGTACAGTGTACTATAACCATCCCCCACCCCCCCACACACACACAGTTTCTTAAATTGGAAGATGAAATCAGGTCTTCCTCCATGTGGACACTTGAGGTGGAGTAGCAGGGAGTGATGTGGGAGAGGATCTATTTTGTTCTGCAGCCGACAGACTCAGAGTTCAAGTCCCCTGTGCATGCAACGTCTCACCTCACTTTCCAGGAACGCTTTAGAGGTGAGAATAAGCAAGGAAGAAGGCACAAAGTCTCTGCTGACACATTACTTCATCCTTTCCTCTCACCTAGGTTGTAGTACTAACTAATAATGGAGGCTGAATCTGAAGGAGAGGATCTAGTGGCATACTTAGATGGACGAGACTCTCAGGTTTTCCAGTCTCCACATGCATTGGCTCTACACTACATATTTCTGCTCATTAAACCTATTTATACATATTTTGGATATTCTACATTAGCATATATTCTTGATTTTCCTCTCTTATAACTATGCCGAAAATTCTAATAAAATTAAAAATTATTAAAATTCTAGGCAGAAGAAATATTTTCCAAAGATCAAAATGCAATACGGTTGTTAGTAGAGCTGTACTTCACAGGAGTATGTTCTTTCCCTCATGTGATTCAAGAAACTCATAGGCTTAGTTCTTTTTGGGCTTGCATGACTGGTTGTTAAAGGAGAAAATATTGTAGGCACATTTTATTTTATGAGCATGGGTGTTTCGTTTGCAGATATATCTGTGTGCCACTAAAATGCCTACCCATGGGGAGCAGAAGAAGACATCAGATCCCCTGAAACTTTAGTTAAAGATGGTTGCGAGTCACTGCATCGGTACTGGGAATTAAATCGGGTCCTCTTGGGGCTCAGTACTTTCTATTAGCCACTGAGACACACCTCTAGCGCCAAGGACATCCATTTGAATTGTCTTGATGTGAAAAGTATAATTATCAACTATAATCACAACTGGCCAGAAATTTATTTTACTGGTGCTGTGATGGCAAAAGAAGGCATGGAGAGTTCTATGGCTATTCTCCCAGGAAGCAGAAGAATATCAAGTTCTGTGGCAAACACTGACGTTGATGAAGAAGGATTTAAAAAATAGTGTTTGCTAATAATGTTATTGTGAGATTTTTCATAGCAATTTGCTTAAACTACTATATTTCATCTGAAAGGAGTATGACAATGACAATATATTCCCCTAGCTTTTCTGCAGTTTTGGCTATAATCTAATTCTTCAAGTATCCCAGGCATGGAATCTGGGGACACTTGGTTCTAGGACTCCTTTTTTGTTCTTACATTGTGGCAGAGAGGTGACATTGTTTCTGGGAGCCTTTGTTGTATCAGGTATGGAGAAAGGCCATAGATACTACCAGAACAATATCGGTTGTTCTACAGTTCCAAATAGTGTATATGTACTTACATATAAAGGCTGAGTCATGAAAATTAATATTTAAAATACTTTAAAGCTCAGTGTTATGGTAAAGGCATTTGAAAAACTAACTAATACATATTAGTATATAATTAAATTGTATATAATTCTTATCAAAGTAAAGCAGATAAACAGTCAAAGAAAAGTTAAGAATCAAATGTAAAGAAAATAAATACATAAATACCATGTCTTGTCCTTGGATAGGAGGCTAGGCTTATTTAAAACATGCACAGCCACATGGATCTCATAAAAACAAACAAACAACGACTGCCCCCAAAATCCTACCTCCTCTAGCCTTGTGATATATATATATATATATATATATATATATATATATATATATGGATTGATTCCTATTCGTCAACCTCAAATCCACCTTGTTCCACCTGACTTTGCAATTCCAGCTGACAACAGTGCATCTATTTATGCCCCTTGATTTTGACCTCAGCCATTTGACTTCCTTGGGCCCATGGCTGTTAGTAGATGAGGCATGTTGAGTATGCTTCTGTGGTATCCTTTTCCTTGATACCACAAGGTATCTGCCTTCTGCATAAGAAGAGCTCACGTTAAGTAACACATTCCTGCAAACAGGATGGAAATTGAGGCAAAGACTTATATTTTGGATCTAGGCATAATTAGTTCCCACTGATTGAATGATCTGTGGACAAGAAAAAATGGCTATTTCAGGCTACTCAGTTTTATGATGTCCTAAGGAAGGATAGTGGATGGTACAGCTGCTAACAAGATAAAAAAAAATTCAGCTTCAAAGTAAGTCACTTCCCAAAGCCAAGATCAAGGGAGTGTAACAAGATGCCTTTAGTCACAAAAGGTTGAACTTGTAATATTATTTTCAGTTCCAACTTAGCTTATATAGGAAACTATTTTATGCCATGACTTAAGTTTATATTACCAAAGCTTATATATCTTCTGTGTAAGTATGATGAAGATAGTATTTAAAAATTAAGCTTTGTTTATGTGTTTGCTTATAGTTTTCGAGAGTGTGCTTTAAGCATTGGCCACAAGCCACATTGGGACATTAAGTAATCACAATGCTAGCACATTTCAATATTCAGCTGGCAACAAGGCCTACAATTATAGTTAAGCTTTCATTCTCTGTGTCTGCAATTACCTAACCAGTGATAAGGAGATTTTCATGATTGCCATTAAGGGTTTAATTATGACTGAGTTAGATACAAGAACAGCTGTTAGCAAATATCTACCCATTCCTAAGGGTAAATTGCCCTACCACTGGAGAGGGCTTCGGAAGGTAGACCAAAAATACAGCAGCCAATGACTTTTATTCCAGAACATGCAGGACATACTTTTATCACTCTTTTCTGAAAGCTTCATCATGTGTGAGCCTTAAATCCCTCAGTACCTTGGGAAAGTCTATGGACCCAAGGTGAAGATCAGTCTTTTGTCCCAGAACACTTCTCTTGCTTTGAAATTCTCTCTATTTACCCTGTAATGAAGAAAAGAAGGTCTTTAACTCCTAAAAAATAACAGACCAAATAAACATTTTGAAATCCTTGAAAATTGAAACAGAAGATGGGCACATATCAGTAATTAATGGTTTTAATTCTTGAGTATTCTTGTCATTTTCATAACCAGTTTTCTAATGGAACACATGATGGGGTATTTAATGACTTGAATATAGGTTGTATCAAATACAACTTGAATCGAAGTTCAGTCAAGAGGAAAACGTCACAGGTTTACTTAGTTGTTTGACTGTTATTGTTGTTGGAAGGTAATAAGTTCAAAGTGCCAATGTTCTTTAAGTAGAATCCAAACTAGTCTATGAACAAAAGATCATCTAGGAAATAGCAATGGTAAGACTTCGTTGTGAAGTGCTTCAGAGAAGCTAGTTATGGAGGATGCCAATCTGAAATGTAAACAAGACAATTTATCATATAAATAGCTTATTGGCTATTTATATGAGAATCCGAAGTGTATATTATCCTGATTAGCTATTTGTTTGAACAGAACATCAATGACCATAATGCAGACAATAAACACGGTTCATTGTTCAGGAAAAGAAGCATTATTCAGTGTCTATGTGTAGACGATCATTGAAAATAATCCACTGAACAGTTTTGATATAATAGCTCCAATTATTTTTGTGTATTCAGTACATATTGATAATTTTAAATGTCTGGAAAAATATTTTTAGGATATGTTGCAGTATCTGCAGTTCCTGATTAGAATTTCATGCCATAGTCAGTTTTATTTCTATAAAATATTGATAATGTGTATTTAAAAGGAATATGAAATTAATATTTTTTTATTTTTCAATGACCCTAAGACAAACTTAATTTCAAGCCAATTAAAAAATATCTCAAACCAATGTTAATTGTAAAGCATTAGAATCATGCATTCTCTTGATTTTAAAACTTTAAAGCGAACACTTTCTGTGTTTAACAATAATAGGAAACATTTTATTGTAATTTGCTCTCATACTAAAATTATCATTTAAAATAATACGTAATAGGAAAATTACAAACATCTCAAAAGTAAATTTTAATAAGCATTAAACTATTCTAGAAAAAATATGATCGTGTACTTAAGCAAGGTAAAATTTCTTGAACACTGAAATTTTCAAAGAGCAATATTTAAAACACACACATTGAGTAAAAACCATATACGTGGGAGTAAATAGGTAGGTCCTCTAGTCAGGCTTCCCCAGTCTCAGATAACTTTCCCAGTGCATGTGAAAAAAAGAAAACACAAATGGGAGAAAAAGCAGTGGCTACATTACTGATTATCATGGTGTTTGTTTATTTTAAAGTGTACTTTGGCAGCATTCCCTAAGCACTAGACATTAGCCATTAGCTGTATACTACAAAATTAACTTATGAGACAACAGCATAAGTCATTATGTAGACATGATGTCTCTATTACAGACTAGAGCACAATACCATGGCCCAAGATATATAGCAGCATAGGAGGAGGGGGGCTTTTATGGGTTCAAACAGAGGGAGGCTGAGTCTAGAGTAGGTACATTGAACCGCTATAATCTAGTTTCCTGTGAGTAGTCCAAGGGAAACTGTCTTTCCTACATTCACTGTCCTATATTGGTATGTTTCCAGGTTTGTTGAAATGTATTGAATATTTATTATAATAACCTGAACTCCAACTTATACAACATAGTTTATGTTCTTTCATGTTAGGCTATATTCTCTTCACCAATCTGGTATTCTTTTTGTCCAAACTTACAATTGGAATTCTGCCCGAACATTCTGAAGGAAAATATAGTGTATAATTAAACTATTTCATGGTTTATTTGGAGAAAGTCAATGACTCAGAGACCATCACCATCAGTATTTGTTTCGTATAATCGTGGAGGTTACCTGTGATTTCTGCCAATGGTTCTGCCTTATTTCTCGGGACTCAGAAGGAGATATAACCTGTCCTCTCTGGGAAAAGGCTTTCTCTTATTGTGGACAGCATGGAACACAATTCTGTCACAGATCACATCAAAGGCAAGTGTCTGATAAAATTGTATATAATGCAGAATATTTCTTTAATAATAGAACAACAAGGCAACAAAAATCATAAAACTTCTTAATATGATGCAAAAAGTCACTTATCACTAGATATGGCATCTCCAATGACAGCACCACGTATTGGTTCTCTTAATTCTAAGTATGAATAAAGCTGTCTGAACATGAAGGCAAAGCTGCCTAGAAGTACAGTTTAGATGATGAAGATGATCCAAACTAACATTGAAGAAACTGGTGATGTAGTTGCCTTGAAGACATTTAAATAAAATTGTTTCATAGTATGCGATGATAGAAAATGCTCCAAACTTAAACCACCATTTCCTGAAGTAAGTGCTATCAATTTGTTATTGTAATTAAATATTTTTAAGAACTACTAGACATCTGACATCTTCGTCTACAAAGTACACATCTCGTGTCTTTTGTGAGCTACGTACGGGCAATGTAGGTGATTACTGTTGGTCAGAGTTTCCTAGGAGATAAAACCTTCCAAGTTGGAGGAAGCTCTTTAGACTCGTGATGTCTAAAGGAGGATAAAAACATCCCATCCTCCAGGGAAACTCATTCGGCTCAGGAAGTAAACAACTCAAAGCTTCAGGAAGCCTCCAACACTGAGTACACTACGCCCCTCACTCCCCGAGTATATATAAGCAGTAAGGACTTCTGAGATACTCGTAGACTAGCAAGGCTTCTAGGAAGAGTTTCAGACAAGTTGAGTCATCTGGAAGAGTCAACAGCTTTGCTACCTGGAAGAGACTCGGGTCAAGCAGGATACCTGGAAGAGATACTTTCCACCCGTTAAGCTGTTTGTGAGCTGCACTGACTGCTCCAGGATTCAAGGCTTTGGAAGGCAGCACCTATGGGTGGGCTTTTGTTTTGAAGTTTTTAAGCCATGTCTGCTCCTGTAAGAGAACTCTCACCTGTACTCCTGTAGGCAGTCCCAGTAAAATCCATTGGCTCACCACATGGGACTTGTGGCATCCTTGATTTGGTCTCTCCAAGTTCTATAACTGGGATGAGTCGATGACAAGTCTGATCCTGTCTTCCTGGAAATAATATCTCACAATATGCACGCATAAAATTTGAGTGCGTATTTTCTTAAATACATCATACTTCTAAACAGAGAATCTGATTTGCTTTCCTGGCCACCCAGACCTAAATAATCACAAGAAACTATATTAATTACAACACCTCTTGGCCTATTAGCTCCGGCTTCTTATTAACTAACTCTTACATCTTAAATTTATCCATTTCTATTAATCTGTGTATCACCATGAGGCTGTGGCCTACTGGTAAGCTTCCAGGGTATCATGGTTCAGCTGATATCTTAGCTACTGCTCTTTTTGAAGAGAAAAAATGAACCCCGAGCTCAACCCTGTTGCTTTTGATGGACTTTGTTATTCTTTTGAACACTCTTGACGATTGAGCAACTCAATAGACGTTGAACTGCAGTTCTGACACTTGCACTGGACTTTTAAACATGCATAGCTTTGAAACTCACATAAAATGCCTGTCCTTTTATTTATGTCAATATATAAGCGTATCACAGCTTGTAAAATATAGTGTGTGCCTTCATTGCTATTAGTATTCATAAGCTATTGAGCTTTTGGGCTGATATATCCAACTTCTGAATTTGTGTCAGGAAATAAGTATATTTGTCATATCATACACTTGAAACGATGGAGAAGTACAAAATGCTATGGTGTTCTAATGATAAGGAAAACAATGCTACCTACTGCAGATACTTTATAAGCAGTAGTCAGTCATTACGCATGCACTTGGAACGATGGAGAGATACAAAATGATATGGCATACTAATGATAAGATAAACAAGCCTATCTATTCTAGATACTTTATAAACAGTGGTCAATTACTTAATATTTTTACATGCATATAGAACCTATAATGTTTGTATAAAGTTTAAGCTTTGAGTGTGTGTTTTCATGTGTTTGTATGTATATGTGTGTATGCATGTGCATCATAGAATATGTGCAACAGTATCCTGAAATTAATTATGTACAATTTGATAACAGAACTATCCTAATGAAATAAAATATCTACCCAATAGGTTTTATTGAACGAAAATAACTTGTTGCATAGATACTTGATTTCCAACCCTCAGAGCATAGAATTGCTTATATTTTTACGTATTAATTTCTGTTTTGTATGGTATGCCTCTGGCAGTCAGAGGACAACTTGCAAGACTTAGGTTCTTTCCTTACCCCTATGAGTTCCTGGTATTGAACTCAGGTAGTCAGTTTGGATAGAAGTGCCTTTATAAGCTGAGCCATCTTGCTCACCATAAAATGATCTCTTATTAAAATGATATGTGTAGTTATGTGTTTGACGAGCTTAATGGACAAGAATTGAATTCTATGCAAATAAGAACAAGGAGTACACTGACGAAATGATGAGAAGAAAGGACACTGTGTATGAGGGACCTCTTGGAGAAGGGTAGGGTAACATATGTATACAATGTCAGTATGGTATAGATTTGCAGAGGTTTAATTTTTGATCACTAATTACACAAAAAAGTCCACTTCAAGCTCCAAATTTGCATTTTCATTTTAATTAAAAATTCCATTTCCCTATTCATTACCATATTTGCAATGAAAAATCAGATATAAAATTAAGAGGGCTGAATTAAAAATTAGACTCTGAGAACTCAAATAGAAAATGCTTCAACCCAAGTTCTATTCCTAAGAGATTGGTCAACAGTGCCACCTTGTGTTGACCATCTGATTTTGTGGTTTGTTGTCAATTATTGTTTTTATTTGTTTTGGGAATGCCACACTAGATAAGATGTAAATATAGATCATTTTAACTTGAAAAATAAACTGAAACACTGAGAAAGGAACCAAATCAATATTTAAAAATGATCCCCCACTAGTCACTTTTTCTTCTCACTCAGTTGGACTTTAGTGTATTTAGTTGGGGAGAGGTATCAGAAAGAGATGGATTCTGTTCCAAATCTAAGAGTACGTAAAAAATATACAAAATATTGGGCAAATCTCTCCAAAAGGGGGCAGAATTTAACTCAGGCAAGACAGGGTTAATTTATTCTTTTGCCCCAGAATTTTGCTATATTTCCCCAGCTAGCCTCAGAAGAGGTGGTGTGGAAGGGATACTCTTGTTTCAGGTAGCCGAGGATACAGGAATGTATTGGCATACTTGGCAAATAAAACTGTTTAATTTGAAACTCAAACATACCAAGATGCCCCTGCAGTGTTTAGTGTAAATTTTAAAAGGCTTCGCTTGTTTGTGTTACATATCCACATATGAGTTATATATACTTGAATATATATAAGCTTTATGGTTGTATGTAAGCTTTAATGTGTGTTTTGAATGTATTCATATAATATACATTTATAATTTTATTGAAAATTGTATTTTATATGTTTACAGAAAATGCTGACTTTATTATGAATTCTGTATTCTCAGCGGTATGGCTAATGAGGTTCAAGTGTTCCATAGTAATGGTACATGAGGAAATTATATACCAAATAAAGGTAATTTTAGTTTCTAAATGTTATAAGAAGCCTTCTTCCCTTTTCACACTCAAGGAAAATATTTTTCAATTCCTGAAGTTTTAGGTTATTAATTAAAGTTCGTACTTCTGTGCCCAAATCAACAATATGTTTAGCTAATACCAAAACTTATTAGTTTTTAATAGAAAGAATTTTATTAAATTAAAAACCAGGAGTGTGTCACTAAAAATTACTTAGAATGCCATGCTTTTCCCTTCATTCATAAACATTCTGCCAATGTTTGCAGAAGGTGTGTTTTTGTTGATTTGGAGTGTGTTAGTTTTAGCAGGAAGCTGCTTGATATATTACCGCACTGTAGCTGGCCAGCAGATCACTCACTACATAAGCCCACTATGCGTAATTACAAAAGATGAAGGTTGTGAAATGTGCATAATTGCAACTATTGGTCGGGGTCGGTAACATATTTGCATTATCTACTTATGTTGCACACCAACTCTTTTAAGCACCACTTTATGAAAAGTCTGCTAAGTCAGATGTTTGCAGGTGTCAGGACGCTGTAACCTATGATGCTGGGGATGCCTTTTTCTGCCCACGTCTCGGCGATCGCATGGCTTTCTAAAATCAGTTCTAGGTTTGGGTACTGTTCTACATTCCAAGCCTTTGAGAAGAAACAGCTTTTCTATCTACAACTCCATGTAAAAATAGAAATGACTAGTACTTCTAAATCAAGTTCCACATACTCATTTAGTCTTTTATAAATAATTATTTCATTTTCTATAATTAGGAGTAATTTATATCCACAAAGATGGCATTCCAACAATGAAAGAATAAAGAGACAGTCGAGAATAGCAGTTGGTATTTACTTTGAAAGCTCACAGAATTCTTATATCTTAGAGAAATAAGCCATTTTCGTAACTGTTACAATTTTAATGTCAAAATAGCACGTGAAATAATTAAATTAGTAAATGAAAAGGCAGGTAAGTTAATTAGTGTTGAGCATTTGCTAATAAAAATAATGGTGTTAATAGCTACCATTAATTTGGTAGCTTCCATGTTCAAGGTCCAAGCACTTTATATATATTACTGGTAATTCTCATTAAAAGATGCTAAGATGGGTAATTTGCCATTATTTCATTAAAAGAATCTGGAGCCCAGAGAAATTTTGATTAGTTGCCCAAGAGTTTATAGAAATTAAACCTGGAGTTAAACCTACTTTTTTATGATTATGGTCTGTGGTTTTCTTATACTTACCTCTACCCCTAAAATTACAACTATATTTTATGAAAAACGCCTTCCTGGCAGAACCTTAAAAATCTAGTTAATATGATAGATCATTGCTTCAGCATTTCTATGCTTGTAGAGATTAGTTGTCCTCAAAATAGTACCAAGTGCATTTCATTTATTTCCTCAATCAACTAATACTGCCTCTTCGCTCTGTGCAATATGCCGTTATAGCCGTAGTGGGGATATCAATTAGGAAGGGAACAGAATCCAAGAGTCTAATAATAAAACACTAAACATTATTACACTGGTTGTAGAGAACATCATAAAAAAGAGTAAACAAAGCAAAGTCAAACGGGAATTTAAGGCGAGAGGTTGGAGTACAAATGGCTGGATGCAGTGTTCTGAAGACTGGTAAATCACTAAAATGTATTTACTATAATAAGCCAAACTACCTTTACCTTCTGCACTCCTGGCCTGGTGCTTCCCCTCTTCTGTAGCCTCTGCAGCATCAGTACTGTAACAATTGGGAGCGTTATGAGTGTACTTCTTTAGTATTAGAAGGCTCAAAAGAGAGAACTTCTCTGTTAGGTTTTGCAAATAATACGTGCCATTCCTGGACAGCATAGTGTTCAGTGGGTATAAGTATTTAGAAACATAATTTGAAAAAGAGATATGGAGGGAAAAATAAAAGACAAGAACAGAAAAGGGCATCCTATTCTTATAATGACTTTGTAAAAAAATTTGGGGTAGCCAAATGGCCCATTCTGGTTTTGTATACACAAGTAACTGAAAGATAATTTATTGAACCATATTACTATAGTCAAAATAAAAACAAGCATTTTTTTACAAATTAAACAAGATAAGAAGGTGTATTTTTTAATTAATATCACTAAACATTTGTTGGTCAGCCTCAACAGTCAAAATTGTCACAGGACGAGAGGCTACCTTAGGTGGCTTCTGAGAAGCCCATCCAGTTACGGACTTTACATTCATAAGTAACTGCAGGCTTTCTGGTTGCCTTACCTTGGTTCCTTTGATTTCTATTCTAAAGAGCAAACATCCTCACTGTGTTTCTGGAACTTGATTTCTCAGCATTTTCTAAGAAACAAGAGTTTCAGTGAACATCTAGTTAATTATGAACAACTTTTAATTATATAAAACAATTCAGTCTTGTGAGTAATTGAAGAGGAAATATGTAAGGTCTCTTTTACATAAAGATAAACTCTATCATGAAGAATGATAAAACTCTTATGCTTTGATTTCTCAGAGTGAGCCTAACTCAAACAAATAACAACAAAAGGCAAGTGTATGTGCATGAGTATGTATGTGTTGGTGCACCTATACCGTGCTTCCTGTCATAGTCTTGCTTTGATGACAGTGATAATGTGTGGCTCTGAATGAGCAATTCTATCAGTACAGATTTGAATACCTGGGTTTTGTCTCAATTTTCGTGACATTGTGACTGAGTCACTTTGTCCTTGCTTTGTTTGTGACTTCGTCTCTAAGGCACCACTCCCCAATTCCATTGGTTTCAGGAAAATGTTCATTAAGCCTGGTGTCTGTAATCCCCTTTCTTCCTCCCTTCTCTCATCACCATGTGGGGCTCTGGTCCTTTATATTCCTCAGGTCTCATGTAGGTTAAGCCTAAGCACTTATGCTCCCTGTCTGTAACTCAGCCAGCAATGGCATCTGTATTCCATCACCCTCTCTACGAATAAATAAATGCAGGGACAAGTCTTCCAAATCTCAGGTCTGACTGGACAAACAGCTTGAGATGCAGCTCCTGTCACAGTTTCCTCTCACCTTGCAACAAATAACATTCCAATGGTACCAAGATGAGCCTGACTGCGTCTTTAGTTCCCCAGTGTGTAATTTGCCAGTCTCCTGGAGGTCCACCACAAAACCTACGAAGAATTAACATCCAATGAAAGGCAAACTATGGATCCAAAGGACAAATTAAGGCAGGAAGAATGGACTATGTCTATGCATAGGGTAGTTAAGGGCTCCAGGAAAGATGTTTATGCCCTTTAGAGGCTTGCTCTGACAGGGGATAGATATAGCTAAGCTTGTTTGAGCAGCCAGGTAAACAATTTGCACTGTTGATATTTTTCAAACCTTCCTCTGAAAGTCCATGTGTCTTACTTAACATAAAACATTTTCATTTTACACATAATAGGCTCCTTTGAAATTCTTCCAACATCAGTATACTATGAAGGCAAACAGAGAGAAATGGAGTTTGGGCACATTTCCTTTCATTTTTATACAAAAGGTTTAAACAGTTAAGCTGTTTATAGTTTAAGTTCATGGAGCATGACCACTCCTGTGAATCTAAATCCCCTCTATGCATAAGGTGGTTAGATTTACACATTTATATGCTTTTAAATATAGTATTTTATTACTTTTTGAGAATATCATATAATGTATTTTTATTGTATACACCCACCAACTCCTCTTCCCTTCTCCCATATCCACCTTTTACATCTGTATCTCCCCACAACTTCACATCCTCTTTATATATTGTAATTAAAATTATAATTTATTGCTATGCATATGGATGTGTTGCCTACATGTGTATCTGTGCACTACATGAATATAGATATGATAGAGGCCAGAGAGGTCATCAGATCCAATTTAGCTGAAGTTACAGACAATTGTGAGCTGCCTTGTGGATGGTGGAATTGAACACTGGTCCTCTGGAAGAGCAGCCAGTATTCTTAGTCACTGAGACATCTCTCCTGTCTCTTCTAGTTTATATTTTTAACAACCCTCACAATCCAATTTTTACTTCCTTATAATCATGGCTGTGGGACCATTCACTGATACTGAATGACTTAGCAGAGACCACACCCTCAAAGACTAAGGATTCTCCTTCATCCAGAAGACACCCACTGTCAAACTCCTATTTGTGATAAGGGTTCATAAGCCTCTACCTGTGCATATTAGAACGTTGACTGGCTTGATATTATGCAAATCTTGTGTAGGTAACCACAACTGCTCTAAGTTCATGAATGCCCTGGTCCTAAATATCCAGAAGATACTATATCAGTATGATCTTCCTAGATCCCTGCCTCTTACATTCATTCTGTCCTTCTTCCATGATGGTTCCCAAGTCTTGATGGCAGCATTGGAGGTGATGCAAGTGTTTCCGTTTATGTTGAGCATGTCACTGGTACTTATTCTCTGCATTGGACCAGTTGCCAATTTCTGGGTTAATCACCATTAGTGCATAAAGAACCTTCTCTGCTGAGGTCAGAGGGCTATGCTTATTTCTCTGTATAGAGATGTAAATTTAGATGATATTTTGATACTATGACTATTTAGCAAAGTAACAAAATCAGGCTCATCCCTCGGTGATATGAGGTCCTCAACCTGGGTTTTTAACCAGATTTATTGTATGAGACATTCATTACTCCTTTGGATTAAACCTTAAATCCAATAAAAAAAAATAGTTAGTTTTCCTCATAACACTATTGTGCCCATGAATACATCTTGCCCTCTTGCTGGTCCTGAACCTCCCAGGGCTCATAGTTGAGGAAGATTCTTGATGGTTCCCTACACACAGCACAGCCCACAAAGCACTTTCCTATACTGTGAAATCCAGCTTTCATGGAGGAAACTTTCTTGTCAATACCAATGAGATTTCCTCATGGCCTATGACCAAAATGTGTAGTGTCTTAACATCAAGTTCTAGTGGGCACCTAAGGCACTGGAAATAGTTTGAAATGTGTTTGGGGCTGGGGTGGGGCATGGCTCTGGGACAACCTGACTGGGGGAGAGAATTATCCCTTTGGGTTGAGTAATTCTAATCTAATTCTTTTATATGATATACCAATGCACACACAAACACGTGTGTGCACGCACGCAAACACACACACATACAGTGTGTATATAAATCTTCTATTATTAGGCTCCCAGTGACTTTTGCAAACATCCTTAGTGTTAGTTATTCTGCCCCTGTCCCTACCCTTAGTCTCTCCTACCCTCCTATTCCTCTTCCTTAAACCTCTCTCCCAATTGCTTTCCTTTTCCCACCCATATCACCTGTACTCTACTATTGATTCTGCCTAAGTGTCTTGTTTATTTAAACAATTCACTTTATTCTTGTGTTCTTCTCCTCTTACCAGTTTTTCAATAGACCACCAGTGGTGTGGGATTCCCCTCTGTATGTTGTGAATATGATGTATAATCATTGGTTAATAAAGAACTTGCTTTGGACTATGGCAGGAAAGAATATAGGTAGGTGGGAAACCTAAACTCAATGCAGGGCGAAGGAAGACAGATCCAGGGAGATGTCATGTAGCTGCTGAAGGAGACAGATGCCCTGTAGCCGGTCAAGAAGCAAGAGGTAACAAACCACGAGCCTCATGGTTTTGTGTGTGTGTGTGTGTGTGTGTGTGTGTGTGTGTGTGTGAAATGGGTTAATTTAAGATATAAGAGCTATTTAATGAGAAGCCTGAGCTAATACGCCAAGCAGTGCTTTAATTTATAAAGTTTCTGTGTGATTATTTAGGTCTGGGTGACTGAGAAACCAAAGCAGAGTCTCTGTTTACACACTACTTGAATGCATACATTTTCATAATATTGTGCCTTCTTGAAATAAATAATATTATGTGTGTCTACATTTTAGCATAAATATATCTTATGACATTTATGATATTTATGATGTTATTTTTCAATCTTTAGCTACTCTATTGCTAATATAGAAATTACTTTCATTGTATACAAATTGTTCCTTGTTTTGTATTGCTGAAAAGGGTTTAGAATGAGAAAGCACGTCAGTTTCTCCAGTTTCTCTATTCATTAGAGGTCTTCGTTTCAGTTTCGAATGAAGAAGAATAAATAAAGTTTGCTTTTGGATTCATGGAGGGTGTGGGATAGGCTAAGATAATATAATGACCTTGTCTTAGGTTGAAGTCAAATGTAGTATTTTCAATAAGTAAGATTATGGTGCAGGCACTTTTGATTCATGACATTCAGTATTGTACACTGTGAGTGTACTAATCTTGACATATCTACTTACTAACTCCATGCTTTCAATAAACTGACTACAACAAAGTTACTTAGTTTGAGTGTTATTTACCTTATCTTCAATATAGATATAAAACTGATGTCCCATGTTGATTCAGTCTAGATTGTGGTACTTTCAGGTCCCCTTCCTTCCTAATCTTGAGAATTTTGTACCATAAATATGCCTGTAACATATGGTACATCAAAAGTTAGTTATGATTCTGATTCACAGAGATTTCACCCTCACTATAGAATCTACAAGATATAACCATCCTGTAGAAAATTCTGATTGCTGAAACAAAAGACAAAGGAATTCTGAAGTGTCACAGAAAAGTATAAATCAACAGTTCATTGGAAACAACTATATTTCTCACAAGTTCTGGGTCACAATTATTCAAATACCTCAACACTTCAAAGTCAAACTGGGAAAAATCTCACTCAATTCCCACCAGTAGCAGAAAATTCAAAATTGAGTTAGCATCCCAATGACAACCGAATGATGTTCAAGGACTAAAGAACTTATTTCTTCTTACATGGTTAGTAAAGTTCCAAGAACATTGTAAATACTGAATAGCTATTATCCATTATTTTCTTAGCCTGAGTAAGTCTTATAAGGCCTTTAATATATTCTCAATACTCTTTTTTTGAAATTTATGACGTATTTCTTCCAAATCTGTTTTCCTCCATATGGCATATGACAGTTTACATAAGTGATGTATTGTGCTGATGAGCAATGCCTCAAATTCCTTACTCATCACACTCTCTTGATTTTCCTCACACATAATAAAATCTGTATCTCCCATTTCCTTACCCATGCTTCCATTATAATTGTATCTAACCTTGGATATTATGCTTTACTGGTAGCAGTAATGGGTGGCTTGTTGTCTTTCAGATGTCTTTACTTTTTTCATTATAGGTTTTATTATATATTAAAATAATTGCCATACCAGTACAATTTTTTGATTGCCAGCTCTAAAGTCCTTGAACACAGCGATCTCATTTTGTTCATTTTTTCCCCCAAAACCTGTAGGATTCTGATACTTTATAACCAATCAGTTTTGTTGCATAGAAAAATGTCATTTTAGAAATGTAATACCTCTATTAAGGGTACTCATTCATCTTTTAGAAAGAAAATATTTCAGTATTATTTTAAGATTATGTCAATCAACATTATAGCATACTTTTTAATCCTAATCCTAACTGTTGTATAGCACATGGATTCATTATTTTAAGAACTATTATGCTGTCAAATATTTAAAGAAGAAAGTTAGGAATTATGAAAATAGATATTTTAATAACATCATTAATCATATACACATTTATAGGTCTCAAGACATGACCCTTTAAATAACTCTTTATTCTTTTCTTTTCCTCATTCTCCCTACCATTCTCTTCTCTTTTTTGTTATGCTGGCCATAGTTAATTCTCTGCTTCATTGCAGTGTGCTGAGGTTACAGGCAAGTATCACTGCACACATCTCCAGGATATCTTTTTAAACAAAATGGTGAGCTCAGTTCCACCAACAGAACTAAATGGTCTTCCGGAAAGTTCATTCACCTCCTGCACATCATACTAACCTTCTTTCCCACATTCCACACTCCACGTTCTTCATTACTGCATCAACTTCCCAAATGGTGCCTGTTGCATTAGTCTCTGGTGCCTCCAACTCCATCTGCAGTGCTGTGGGCAGTGACTGAGCACAATAATTATGTGACACATGTCCCTTTTGCAACATTATTAAAATCCTTACTGCCATTTAAAAATCAAAGGGCTGTTAGTCCATTGATGGCTCTCTTCACTACTCACTAACTTTCTTGCTGGACCCAAGCCTTACTGGCACTCCTTTCACCCATGTTCTCCAGTGACCTGGGGACACGAATGCTCTGTGTGCTGGTATAGAGGGTATAGTGATTTATGTAATATTTCTTCCCTCTAATCTCTGTCTACAAATAGATAATTTCACCTTTTAAAGTATCCAACTTGAATACCAAAGTTATCTTTCCTATTCATCTTATTTTGATAGTGTTTCAATTTTATCTTAAAATATGCATTGAATTTTAACTTTCTTAACAAGAACTTTCATTGATCTGTATTCTTTCCAGTTTCCATTTAAATAATTGAAAATTACAGTAACTGGTTTCAAATTTTAATTGAATTAAATGTAATTAGATTAATTATTGTGTATTAAGTTATTGAATTAGTGCTTCAAATATAGTCACAGGTTCTAGTATTTGTGATGTAGGGGTGGCTAGGAACTTCACTATTCTTCATTGACTAATGATTTTACCCAACTCAATACTATTTAGTAATTAGTTCATATTTTTTCATTTTCTTGACTTTATTTTTTCTATATTGATAACAAATGAAAACAATAAGAATATGCTTTCTATAAATATATAATTATTTGAAAAATATGCAGAAGGATCATGATCATAAAATTTTTAATATTTGTTGAAACTTAAAACTCCAGTTATTCTAGTTATGTGAGATATAGAATAGAGACATCTGGTGGCTGTCAGAGACTCATGCATCATCAGTTCATCATGTATCAACCTAGAACTGTGTTTCTGTCTTAAGGGAGAAGTTGCATTTGTACATTCACCATTTTATTTTTGGAATATTTGCTGCATTGCTTGCTGAGAAAATTAGTATATAATGGTAGGATAAATTTGATTCTCTCACATTTACAGTCTTAAATCCAGATTTTTCTCCTGGTAAATACTGAAAATTTTTACACACAAATTGTCCTTAGGTGTAAAAGGAATAGGAGGTTAGCCAAATATATGCTTTTGATGTGTAATCTATATTACTTTAACCCTAAATTCACTCTCTCCTAAACATCTCTCAGAATACATATGTCCCAATCTACTCTTTGTCCTCGGTGTGTTACTAAGGTAAAAGAAAAGTAAAAGTACTAAAAATTAAGCTCCAGACTGTCCCTACCAGGATTAAACTTTGTGACCCTAATCAGGACATTTAATTCCTTTGACCTGAGTTTTCTCATCTTAAGAATTTAGGCTAGACAGACACATGTTTAAAAATTTAATGATAGAAACTTAATAGACGGTGATGATTAATTACAATGACATAGCTCTCCTCTGATATTTGGCATTTGGTACATAGAGGATTGATATTTTAAAAGATGATAATAAGGCTTCTCTAAATTCATATTCAATACTCATATAACATCCACTGGCAAAGAGCCAAAGCTATTACAGACACAATTTTGAATAAATTAGTGACAGCTTAGGCACAGTTTCTCACATTCAAGAATCCACTAAATATCTGTGGTCCTGCACCTATTCACTTTTCCCCCACAAATTGTTAGGGACCAGATACATTAGAATAATCTGGACATTTATAACATGTCTATCTCTGATGCTCTCCCCCAAACCTACTGAAAGGAGATAAAAGGAATGCACATTTTGTATGTGGTAACTTTTCCTTTCCTGACTTAGGAGCTACTCACTGTCCCCCCCCCCAACCATGTATAAAGTGATACCAGTGCCTTCTAGTTAATAAAAGAGAAAGTCTTTTAAACCAGGACTTGAAAACTTAACTGTCAACAAGATCTACAAAAGTATTTTAAATAAAAAAAATGGACAACTAGAATTTTAGGAAGGCTGCTTTAATTAGCTCTAGTGGTTGGTGTCTTTTTTTAAAAAAAAAAGAAAGACAAATAGAAATATGATTCTTACATGAAGTCTTCAATCGCTAGGAGTGGGAGCTACCAGTGCATACTAACCAACACACATGTGAGGGCTTCAAATCCCTGCTCTTCAAGCTGGATCTTGTTCCTTCCTGTGCCCCTTCGCTCACACTGTTCACTGTCTCCGAAGCTCTGCAGCTGCAGTCTGATGCTAGGTTAGTTACTCTTATTACAGCAACTATCTGACATGGAAAACTTAAAGGAAGAAAGATTCACTTGGGCTCACTCAACGTTCTCAGTCCATCCTGATAAAAAGGATGTTGCAAAGCAGTGCAGCTCACCCTGTGGTATTCAAGCAAATGAAGAACACCTGTGTGCCTAAATCTCCTTTAGTAGTTTTTTTTCCCAAATGGTATGATGCTTGCATTGAAAGTAGGTCTTCCTCCTTAGAGAATTTGCTCTGGAATTACATCCAGAGATGTTTCACCATTCTCACACAGACTTCTCTATCCAAGCAAGATGATGGCCAAGATTAATCATCATAAATGAATCTATCCAGGTTTCTTAATCTGAAGAGCTACTCACACTGAACTAGCTTCCCATGCTTTATACGATCCCTTTCTTTGACATTTTTCTTGTCTATGTTTGTTTGTTTATTGAGGTAGGCTCTTGAACTCCCTTGCTTGTGGCCTGGAAATCATGATGACTCCAGCTTACCATGTCAGCCTACCTGCCCTTGAACTTTTCTCCTCCTGCTTCAAACACCCAAAAATGTGTAGAAACTTTGTTTTGGTTTAAAGTGATATCCTTCAGCTACATGCAGGCATCTGCAAACATACTCTTTCTAAGTGGAAAATTCAAATACGTTTTGTATTCATTCATTGACAATTCGTGAAGGTGTTGACTCTAAAGTGTCATCTTTTACAAAGAACACAATAAGAAAGTAGAAAAAGACATCACCACAAGACATTCACCAGCACCCAAGGCAGCATAGCCAACGATTTCAACATAAGGAGAAATTTAAACTAAAAACTGAGAAAGATTCATAAGAAAAACACTGTATGCTGCTGCAGGGACTATTGATGACAAAAATAGGTAGTCAGATAACTAGGTACTTGCTTTTAAATGTTTTGACAGTTATTTTGGTGATAATGATTGGTAAATAATTGTTTCCAGGTAACGTGAAACTATATCAAGGTACCATTAAGGGAAAAAAAAAAAGGAAAATAGAAACATACCACAGTGATAGAGGTTGTAAAACAGCAGTAGGAAGTGTTGGACAAATCAATGTACTATTAATTATCTCTGTATATTTGAATTGGTCATTCAGAGGAATTTTGAGATTTATCACAACCTGGAGCACATCCAAAAGCCACTAAATTTCTGAGTCGATGACACATCACCAGGATTCATATCATTGTAAAATGATATGACTTGATTAATTTGTATGAAGATAAAAGACACCTAAATTTTATGTCCTATAATAGGCTTCACTTATGTGACACATTAGTATAATTTATTAAGGTTGATGATTTGTTGAACATTAACTGTGATCATGGCTTTGTAAGAGATATTGGAGAAAGAATAAATATAAACATGAAATTAATGCCATTCTAAGATAGCTTGTGTTGAATTTAAGGAATACAAATTTAAAAAAAATTAAAACACAGAATTATGTTAAACAAATGCATACTTTAATAATAACTTGGTTCACTGAGTTTCCATAAAGTTAAGTATAAGGGTTCAGATACAAAAGGTGGAGGAATCAAACATGTTATCTTAGTAAGTCAGCAAAACTGACTAGCTTTGAGTCTTCTGACTCAAACAAACATTCACTTTTTCCTACCAACAGACATTGGTGAAGAGTTTTCTGCATCTTTATTAAGTGTTTATTAACATTTTTCAAAGTCAAATATATAAAATATTACATAAACACATTATATTATATAAATTGCTACAAAAGTCTCACTACTGTCCCATCTCCATTAAGCTAATAGTATTCCTACCTCTATTGCACAAGATGCAGAATATCATACATGCTGGTCTTCATTTTTCGGCATTAAAGTGTTCTCTGTGAAATGGAACAATATTGTTATATGTAGCTTTTTGGTTATTTCACACAACCCAGAGAGAAAATGTTTTGCCAATATCAGTAGCAGTAACCTTGTTCTAACAATAACGATAGAGGTTATTTATATTGCTTAACTTTTCCAACCAAACTTTCTACATATTCTGGTACTTTTACATAAATTCTGATTAGCTCAAGGACAAAGAGGATAGGGGAAAGTAACATGAAATACAAAGCCAGAGAGATCATATAGGTATAAGAAAAAAGTTTTCAAGCATTGGAAGGACTGCTTGGAATGCTGCCTATCCTTTTTCCTGTCTACTATAGAGTACAGATGCTATACTTCCTTCCCACATGAGCTTTGTCCTTAAAAGAAAATTTTTTGACTATCATTAATACAAAAATTTAAGTTCTTAATTTAGTTATTCATAACATATAAATAGAATAATGAAGCTAGTCATGGTGATGCATGCCCTTGAGTAGGCAAAGGATCTTAGTGAGTTGGAGGTAAGTTTGGTTTACATAGTTCCAGGACAGCTAGAGCTATATACCTGGGAGACCCTGTCTCAGAAAAAGAAATAAAAGATAGAAGAAAATGAGTGCACAATATAAAACTCAACAGAGATAGTATTTACTAAACAATCTTAAACAAAGTTAGGAATGTTGATATATCTTTCATATATAAAAAATTATACCATATAAAATTATATATGTAAACATGTATCCACACAACTTTAAGATTTTGTTTTTTATTATTTATCTTAGAAATCTTCTCCAAGATAAACCACAGCAAGAATTACCCTCCATTTTTGGAAACAATTTTTAAAGAAACCTAATACAACTAATCTTTAAGACATTGCATCCTTTGGCTCCCCATTAATGCACACAGTATTATTTTTTCTAGTAAAAAGTATATTTTCTATCTTAATATCATGTTGGTAGTAAGTTATGGCTCATTACACAATCAAATCGTTAACTGAATCATGTCATGTCCCATGGAGTTTTATCATGTTTAAATTTTCAAAACTTGGCTTTATGTAGGAAATGAAAGGTATTAAAAAAAAAAAGAACACCAAAAGCCTCAGTTCTTCCCAAGCTCTGACAGCTCGAAAGGAACCCAACAGAGAATCAGAAGTCAAATAAAAACTCCCAGAGCCTCAGCCCGCCCATACAAGTCTCTAATTGGCAACCTTCATAGGGGATTTTTCTCTCTTCAACTAGTATATACTCTTATTTCCTGAGCAACTTGAAAATATAGAGACTGATACTTCATTTTTTATTAAAATTAAGGCATTGTTAGTTCAATTTTTACCAAAGTTTGAACATAATATATGTTAACTTAAAACATACCTGCTATGTAATTTTTAAAACTTTTAGGAATATGGTTGTTATTTGCCTTAAACGCTGACACTTTTGCAAAGGACATCTTCTTCAAAGACTTAATCTCCGGCTCAAGACTCAGTTAAGGTTTCTACTGCTGTGGTAAAACAACATAACCAGTAACTTAGTTTGGAAAGGGTTTAATTCCTCTTTCATTTACAGAGAACAGACCGTCACATAGACAAAGCAGGACAGGAACGAGAGACAGGAACATGGATGCAAGAACTGAAAAAGAGTCGATGGAGGGGCATTGCATACTGACTTGTTTCTGATTGCCTGTGCAGCCACTTGCTTATCAATGAAGGACCAATACCCAAGGGGTAGCCCCGTCCAAAGTGGGCTAAACCCACCCCCATCAGTCATTAATTAAGAAAATGCCCTTCAGTTATTTCTGCAGGTGATCTGATGGAGGTATTTCCTCAACTGAGGATTCTTTTCCCAGAAAATTCTATCTTATATCAAATTGAATTTTTAAAAATGCAGAAAGGGCTCAGGTAGTCTATTTATTTTTAAAGTTTCTTCTTTCTAAATGTCAAATACTTCAGAGTGTGTCTCTGAAATTTGGGAATGTGACAGATCAGGCCTGACATCTACTTTTGAGAATGTGTGTGGTGTTTTTTGATGTTATGTGAAAGAAAATTCTGCTCCTTCTTTAAAATATCTCAAACAATGTTCAAATTATCTAGTTTTAAAATTCTATATTCCTATGAGAGGCTGATTTTTTGAAAAATATGTGCTTCCTTAACGCTTCATGCCAGTGACATAGCTCAAAATAGAAAGGATGTATCTTTCCTGTCAATTTGCTCTTCAAGCTAGCCATATTAATAGGACAACTTCTCTCATCTGCAGATCAATAATAATATGATCTCTTGTCACACAACCTCTTTGGAGAATTGTCTGAGAGCTATATGGTGTGTGTTTTAAAAGAACACATTGTGTGCTAGCTAGTGTATAACTTATGGAATACCCTATAGTTGAATAGTGACTGGCTATATTTGGATATGAGCTCTCACTTCAAGTGGTTTTTATTTTGTAAATAGATATAGAGCTCTAAGAACAATGCTACATGTTACATTCACAAACTGCATGCTCTCCAGAGTATTCTGGAATATCGTTCATAGATCATGGAAGAGGAGAGTCACATCCTATCTTGAGTTTAGATTTACGTTAACTCGGGTACTGAACATGACCACTCAAGGTACAAAGAAAATTGGTTTTAAATGGAACTGCAAATGCAAGCTACTTCAATAAAGAGCAATGGATACGTCCATTGATGTGACATTTGGGAAGTATTCTTACCACTAAATATTCTAGTACCATGGTATTTCACTGCATTGTACAGTCTTCCTTGGCTCATTCTGTGTTGCTAGGGTTCTCATTTTACGTGACGACTTTTAGTTTCTCCTATATCTTAATTGAAGGGCTTCCCTTAGTGGCTTCTTCTTGAGCGTCTTTCTTTCTCTCACAGATTTGTTTGGCTACAGTTTGTTATAAAGTGCCATTTAACATAAGCATGTCTACCCTTTGGCTTGCTGCCATTTCCTCCTCTGTTTTCATATTAGCTTTACTTCAACACATCCTGGGCTTTCTTTAGCTTTTTACTCCTGAGAGCACCAACATATGCATCTTTAGCCTTTACTAGGTCACTTTATAGTTATATTTCATAGGTATTTTACCCTACCTCCAACTATAAGCTCATCGTGTATTTGGTCTTACTCACCTTTATCCTGTCACATGTCACAGTGAAGCATCAGACAGTAAATATTTGGTGGATGAATAGGTGAATGATTGATCGTGGGGTAAGGGACCTCCTTTCTTTTCAGAACACAGGAGATGGAAGATCTACTCTTTACCAGCACAATCAGTTTTGCTTCTTAAGACACTGCCTGGGGATAAAATGTTAAAGACCACTTTATTAATATATGAAAACAGCATCATCATGTGTATCTTTAGCTTATGACTCTGGGATAATCATTTTAGTAAGTAAGACCATATTCTCTTAACTATTCACCTGATACAATAGGTGTTTGTTGCCTGAAGTCATTCTGAAGGGGTGCCATTTGGTTTATGTTACTAATGTGTCAGGCAGTAAGAATTATAAAGGGAAGACCATTGAGACAAAAGCATTTCTAATCCAATAGGATTTGATTAACCATTAATGCTAAATGGAAAGTTCATGACCTGAGCCTAATGGGCCCTTTACAAGTTGTAGTGGACAATTAGGCAACTCAGCAGTGAAACTGACTTCAAGGAGCAGATTTTGCCTGCCAGCCGTTCTCAGGTTTGAATTTCACTGGATCGAGTTCTGAAAGGTCAGCACTGGCCGGATGAGCAGTCCAGAACTGCAGATGGCAATGTAGTCACCTGACAACTCTGGGGCTCCCCAACCTGCTGCACTGACTCAAGTTCACCGAAAGGTCACAGCAGGCCCTGGATGATGACTCTCCAACACACAATTCCCAGGGACTCTCTTTTCTACATTGTGCAGAATAAAATATATGCTTTGTCTACCGGTCTGGGAAAGGAACAGGCCAATATTAGCACAGTGGAAAGGCTGAAGCTGAGCTGGGAAGAGCAGCCCAATTTGGGGTTTCCATCTCCAGTTATTCTTACTACAATCAAACAATGCCAGGAACTTCAGAGTCATGTACTACATTTGAGTCCAAAATTCCCAGTTATGGGCTATATATTTTGGGGCCACTTCTGTCTTAGCCTTGAACTCTAGTTTTATCTCCAGGTATAAAATGTTTAAAATAGTATTATTCACCTCTTGCCTTGGCATATTTGGGTAGGTGATAAACATACCTTGTGCATCACTGGCAAAACTAGTCATATACGAATATGCTGTCCATTTCTTTCTGATTAATAAAGTTTATGAGAACATCCAGAAAAATTGATCAAAATAATATTTTCTCTACTTTTAAATATGTCAGTGAAGATTAGTAAGTTGAACAATCTTTCTTTATCATTCCTCAAATCTTAAAAACATTTCCTAAAGAATACAAGATGACCTTAAAATATTTTTGATCCATTGTTGTCTAACAAGAAAATAATTTATATGATGCATATCATATAAATATATTTACTATTTTAATCACCTCAGGCTATTTTTAATTGACTTGAAACTTACATTTTTATACATCAATACATTTTTAAAAGTATCACAGTTGCATAAATTGAGGACATTCAAAACTGAACTAGAAATAGATTACAAAGATTGGGCATATTATTAGAACATCGTTTTACCCAGAACAAAAATCAAATAAAATCTTTTCACTTTTGTTATTTTTACCCAAGTCAACTTTAGGTTTGATACCAACTTTAGCAGAGTGTTACATTTGGTCACAGACCTGAAATCCTAAATATTTCTCATTCAAGGCAGAGAGAGAAAGATTACACCCAGATGTGTCTATCTACACAAAAGGAGGAGAAAGTTCTAGAGTCTCAAGCAAGGAGGTCATTTTCCTCCTAGGAAGCCTCTAAGTACAATTGAAACCAGATTACAGGTCTAGAAACAGCTCCCTGCACCCCTCTTCTGTAAGCCTTTGGCAAGGAACCTGCTGATTTTGTGCCTGAAAGTTTTGGGGAAAGAAATAGTTACTCTTGGAGATCATATAAATATTTAAGTGAGAACAAGTGTGAAAAAATAATTTAAAACATACAATTTGGAGACATTCTTCATAGAACAGAAACCAAAGATGGCTTTGTAGTCTTAATGTGCTCAAATGTGTGCTTTAACCAACCTCAAAAACACAGAGCTGTCTACAGCTCATGTAGCTCTCTGAAAGTCCCAAGGAAACCCAACCAAGAACACAGTGAAGAAGAGGCCAGATGAACAGTCCTTCAAATCCCAAGGTGACTTGTTGTAGGAAATTGGGAAGGGCTTATTTGCATGGTTGGTGCAGACCAAAGTGAAAGGCCCACTGACTTGTAGCTTGGGTCTTAGCAAACACTGCTGCCTTGTTGAAACGGGAAGGAAAAGAAATAAAGAAACCAGTTTCCTCCTATAGAAACTGTTAAATTATAATTACTACCTTGTTGCTTTTGAATAAGAGACATTAACATGTATACAGGGATGAAATAACGTCTTAGAGATGGAAACAGGCAGTTATCGTTTATTTAAAGGCTCCATCCGGTATGTGGGCAGTCAGTATGCTGAACAGTTTTCTTTGAGTAGCAACTGCTCTAAAAAATGATTTCTAAAGTGAATGTCTGCATGCGTGGCCAAGATTTTCTATCATGATTGTCCTTTATGGTTTGCTTTTGTGTGATTCCAGGAACCAGGACTCCTCTTTGCTGCCGGAGTCAATAATCATTGCGATCTCTAGTCCCTTAATTGACTACAGGATTTATTTCCCTTGAGGTAGTGGCTGGGGACAGTTGGAACTGGAACATACCAGCTCTCCCCTTTTCCTATACCATTCTCCCAAAGCTGAGAGATACTTCAATTACTCAAGGTGCTTTAAGTGCATCACTTTAAATGGTTCCTACAGAAGTCACTCCAGAAACATCACCCTTCTCCATCTTTGAAGTCAGTCCTCATTTGTTTTTCTAGCCCAGGGGTCTTCACAGCCTCAGCACAAGCCCAGTCTGCCCTGAACGTTGAGCTGTCCTTTCATAGTGGGGGAACCTGATGAAAATATTTCACACTGAAGTTTTAAGCGCTTAATCATGAACACTCCCATGAGTGCCTTCATTTTGAAAGAGGTTGCCTGGTGAGGTTTTTGATTTAGACTGAGAAATGCATTTCTAATCCTGGAATTTCATTCCACGAAGGGAAGGAAGTTTATACGGTGGGGAAATTCTGCCACCCTTCTCTCTGTCCAGACATTAAACAGAAGCAGCCACTGCCTATGTCCTCTGTAGCCATGCCCTCTAGATGATGGCTGAGCTTTTAACTAGACGGTCATGATAACTCTGATGGAAGGTAAGGAGAGAAGAGAAGGGGACTAAGGGCAGCACCATCACGCCATAGCAGCTTAAAGAATAGACAGTGCCCTTGAAGACCTACACCTTCAAGAATGATCTTGAAGACTATATTTGAATTAACTTGGTACTTTATATGACAGTGGAGTTTCAGACCTGAACTAGATAAAAATAAATGCATACTAGCAATAAATATAATAAAAACATACCAAATGATAGAGCCCATTTAATCCATGACATCTTCCCTTTTTGGAATGTACTTTATGGGTTCTAAAACATAAAATGTTCATCCACCACAGGTCAAGAATAAAACCAAACCAAACCAGGAGATTAGAACAAAATGTGAATGTGATAACTGACTATCAGAGATGACCTTAAAAGGTGATGATATTATATGAAGCTTAACAATTTAAAAATGAATAAAATTCCCGATAGAATTGGTGATCTTTATTTAAAACAACGATAAAAGCAATGCCATAAGACATTTCTAAACTCACCCTTAACTCGGTCAGAAGAAACCAAGAAATTAACTCTACCAGAATAGTGAAAAAGATAGAGTCGATAGACTGACTCAGGAACAAGTAACAAAGCCAGACAGAAACTGTTTTCTGTAGTGAACTCTGAGGTTAAACATTTGTATTGCAATGCACTGGTCCCACACAGTTGGCATGGCTCTGAATCTGTGACCTCACTCTCTAATACAGACAATGTTTGTTCCTGGTATACTACAATGACTGAATTCATAACACTACTAACACTACAAATTGTGCTTCAGAGAGAACAGGAACTAGTGACTTGGAAGATTTCAACTAACACTAGGTGATTGCTTAAACAGATTAATAAATAATAAATAACAAAGCAAACAAACACTCAAAGCCCAAAGTCATTTTGACTGAATTGTTCATAGTAAAACACTGATATGGAAACAGAAAACTTTCTAAGGTATGTTTAAACATAGTGTAATCATTATCTCTTTGATAATTGTTGGTATAGCTAACTTAATCTAGCTAGAGGTAGCAAGATCAAGATAGGCATATTACCACCTTTTGACTGACTTTTATTCTTTAGATCGACTCTGACTTTAAACCCAGAACCCAGATTCACCACTTTCCTCATACTAGGCTAAATATTACCTTTTAGGTAGCACCCTCTCCTTTACCTCATGCCTCCTAACTTTACTGTTACTAACATTGGTGAATGATAGCCGATAAAAAGTCTGCTAATGAGAAAAATCTTTCTGTGTATCTCTGCTTTGGTATCTCTGTTTTTCTCTGTCTCTCTCTGTATCTCTGTCTCTCTGTCTCTGTCTCTGTCTCTGTCTCTCTGTCTCTGTCTCTGTCTCTGTCTCTCTCTCTCTCTCTCTCTCTCTCTGTGTGTGTGTGCACATGCATGCGTGTGTGTACACATCCATGTAGGTGGAAGCCAGACACCAACCTCATATGTCATTCCTTAAAAGCAATCTCTCTTGCCTCTCATTGTTCTAGAGCTCCCCGATTAGACTAGGCAGGCTAAGCAAGCTGGCCAGTGAGCCCCAATGATCTGCTTGTCTCCATCTTCCCAGTGCTGGGATTACAGATTTTCCCATGTCTGTTTTTGTTGTTTTATGGATGACACTGATCAAAATGATGGTGATAAAAATTAGGTCCTCCTGCTTAGAGAGTCTACATGCTGAGATATCACCTCAGCCTTAAGTCACTCTTTTTTTTTCTTCATTTGTTTTATGAGTATATCTTTTATAGGCCCAACAAAGAAGTTATGAGTTAAAATATTTGGCTTTGTTCAAGTTGTTGGTTGGGCTAATGCAAGTGACTCCCCAAACAATGTCTTTGGTTGCCTCTCAGAGTTTGAGAGTTGAATCTCTTTTACTAAAGACATTGTTCACTTATGTCAAAGGACATGGTACTGAAAAATGATACCTAGATTTAACTTAAAGACCTTTTCCTGCAGTGTAGTTTTCATAGTACCCATTCATAAGTCAATTCACAGATTCAGTCTGTAGTCTTGCCTAGTAGTTATGACTATAAACCACAACAACAGCCAGCCTGGCAACGGTGTGGGAAGTCCTTCTGTATATGTGTTGCTTTTTATTAGTTAATGAATAAAGCTGCTTTGGCCTATGGAAGGGCAGAATAGAGCAAGGCAGGAATTCTAAACAGAGATAGAGGAGAAAAGTAGATGGTGTCAGAGAGATGCATGTAGCCATTAATGGAGACAGATACCTGGTAACCTTACCAGTAAACCAATAGCCTCATTGTAAAATATAAAATAATAGGAATGGGTTAATTTAAGATATAAGAGCTAGCTAGCTATATGCCTTAGTAATAGGCCAAGTAATGTTTAATTAATACAGTTTCTGTGTGATTATTTTGGGTCTGGGTGGGTAGAAAATGAACAAGCAGCCTCCACCTCCCTGAAATGTATCATGGTGGCACTTATGCCTTGCAAATAACCAACAGATACTTAATGAGACTTTAGGCCTTCTCAACAAGAGGGGAATACAGAGTTACTGAAGACATAGGTATATGAGGAGAATCTGCCAAGATTTTTCTAGATCACCATAATTCCTAGCTGCATTCTAAAACTTATCCATATACACACATGCTAGTGTCATTCTCATTCCTTATCTTAGAAACTTGCCCTTACAGCAAATGAATACAATTACAGAAAACTACTATTGGTTATAATGAAGAGACTAATTAATGCTGGGATGCCAGACAAACAGATAAATTTATAGCATAACTCCTGCATGTCAGGCACATTGTGGAGGAAATATCAGAAGAACCAGAGGACCAAGAGGTCTCCTGTGATATTGTATCCATTAGGGATGAGAAACACTGTGGTAAAGCTTGGACTATCTGATGGCCCCCTGGCGGTAGGATCAGGATTTATCCCCAGTGCATGAGCTAACATGTTGGAACACATTCCCTTTGGTGGGATGCCATGCTCAGTCTTAATGTAAGGGGGAGGGCTTGGCCTTGCCCCTACTTTTTGTGGAAGACATTGTTGACTCCCCATGAAAGTCCTTACCCTTTGGGAGAATTGGATAAGGGATTGTTGGTGTGGAGAAAGGTGAGGTGGGTGGGAGGAGGGGTGGGAGGGAAAACTATATTTGGAATGGAAAATGAAATTTTAAAAAAATAGTAAAATAAAAAAAGAAAGAAAAGACGCTGAAGTTGCACCCATTATACCCTAACAATCTGACTGTTTAAACAAGACAGAACAATAATAATTCCAAAAGATATACTAACATGGAAAGGAGAAATCAGTTCCATCCTTTGACACAAAACCAGAGGCAACTAGTGAGCGCTGAGAGAGAAATTATTCTTTTCTAGGAATGGAACTATTCAATTGGTGATTCAAAAAAAGTGGTCATTTCTGCGTAAATACAAAAGCAAGACCAAATACATCCAACAGGGTATATTTATATAACTATGCATACATATGCATATGTAGCAATAATAAAGAGAACAAGACCATCAAACTGCAAGGGAGTGGGGGAGTACACAGAAGGGGTTTCAGAGAAAAAAAGGGAATGGGGAAGTGATATAACCATATTTTAATTAAAATAAAAATTTTCAAATATTTAAAAAAATATATTCTTCCTAGAATCGTCCCTGTTTCCAGAATTATTTGTCAACCATTTAGTTCTGTCTAGTATGTACTGGATGTTCTATGTGCACACACAGTTTTATGGAGCACAAAATTATGGTGATATAGCTACTGCATACATATGTGTATCATGTGTACTTGGTCCTGCTTCTTGGCATTTCACACAGTTGGGTGCTTTCTGAGAGTCACAGAGATGCCTTGAGTTTTAAGTCAGGTGTAGGTCTAACTCTTACCTGGTGGGGAACCATGTTGAAATGTCTGAATCTGTCCTATTGTGTATGTGTAATTCTTTATTGTCTTGAAGAGCTTTCAACTTGGTAAACAATTTGATTGCAGCTGCTCTGGATACTGGCTCTGCCTCTCTCCACTTTCAAAATGGTAGAGGTACCATTACTGCCAGCTCTGGGACTGCCAGGTAGGAGTCATGCTCAACACTTTAACTCTGAGGATGAGCATGCAGCACATAAACTTTTTTTTTTTAATCTGAGTAATAGCTAGATATGCCATGCAGAGCATTGCATGGCCTGGAAATTTTTCTGTGTATTGTGGCAGGAATCTTCCACGTTCTCCTGCCTGTGCATTTTTAGAAGTTCTAATATTGCTTCCTGTCCAGGCTGGGCCGTTGAACTGAAGGTATGGTCTCAACTACTTTACCAAATGGGCATAGAAACACGTTGCCTCACAAACCCCATTCAAATGCTCCATAGCCAGACGTCCAGAAAGAGTCGGTTTGCACTGGCAGCACAGCCCAGAAAACCAGCATTCCAAATCTGCAGCTTTTTTTGTCTGCTACAGCTGAATCAGGAAATCCTCTCTTAAAGGAGTCATAGCATGCCGCCAGCAAGCAAAACCTATTCAGGAAAATAAGTGTGGCCAAACTTTGGTTTTTTAGTGTCTAGAATTTCTTTCCAAACCCTCTCAGGTTTTATTTGGATTTAGTCCACCACGATGGTAAATCAATTTGGTGAAGGAGGGCCGCTTGTTTTATTCCTGGCTACTCAGCCCCGAAATAATCACACAGAAATTATATTATTTAAATCAGTTCTTAGCCCATTAGCTCTAGATTCTTATTGGCTAACTCTTATATATTAATTTAACCCATTTCTAATAATCTGTATATCACCACAAGGTTGTCGCCTACTGTCAAAGTTTTGGCACATTTGTCTCTGGCAGTGGCTCCATGACTTCTCTCTGACTCTGCCTCCTTTCTCCCAGCATTCAGTTTAGTTTTCCCTGCCTAGCTCTGTTCCCCTATAGCTCTGCTGTAGGCCCTAAAGTAGTTCCTTTATTAACCAATGATATTCACAGCATACAGAGGGGAATCTCACATCAGGACCACACAGTTTTCTTATCCTATTTCATTTACTGCTGATTCCTAGGTAAATTACTACCATAATACATATTTGCAGAGTTGTTTCAAGACTAACAAATCAATGGGGTTATGTGATCTATTACAAAACTTGGCATACAGTATGTGACCAAGAAATATTATCTTTTTTCTAGATTACATTAAGTATGAAATAATATTATTATCAATGCCAATATTTAATTGTCCATATTCCTAAACTCTCAATTTTTCACTACCATGATCAATATAGAAGAGTTCTTAAGTTTCTCTAACTTAAGCTATATAATTGTATCTGAATGTAGAAAAGTAGACATAATCTACTTGTGAAAATGGACCATATACAATTGCTGCATAAAGTGTTCAGTAAATTTTCCATACTCTGTTTTTGTTTGTCTGTGTAGTTGTTGTGCAAGGCTTGCTGTGACAATTTCTCTCAGCTATTCTGTTTTTTAATTAGCCTAATCAGCTTATTTATTTCATTTCTGAGAGACATATAAAATCATTAATGACCTCTGATATGGAAACCTTAGTTTTTCCTGTAATGTCCTTTGTGGCTCTCAATAGGTCATTTATTAAACATAAGACTCAGTTTCTCAGTCCTGAAATCCAGTGCCTAAATGGGATCTTGAATGTATCTTTCATCACTTGCGTATCGAAGTCATTTTCCTGAAGCCATTATGTGAGTGCAAGCCATAGGGCGATCAACATTTGCCATAAAACGGTGTGACCACTACCTTAATTTCATAGTCTAATGTGAAATAAACCAACCAGGTTTCCTGTAAAAGAAGTGCATGCCACTTGGAAGTCAAACACTGACCAACTCTAATTTAAAGATAGTTTTTAATTTATTGCATTTCCCCCTTTTTCTAATTTAGTCTTCTGGTACAATGTCCAGATAAAAGGGCCTGCATACATTACTTGGGCACTGGGGCTCTCGATGTAAGTTATTTTATTTTTTTTTCTTTTTAACGTCATTGCAAATTTACTACAGTGTCAGCCCAGACCTTATGGTAAGTGGAACCATAGCATGAAAAAATTATAATCTGATGAGTCTTAATGTAATATATTAATAATTTGCCAAAAGAAAGCTGTGCATTAAGACATTTACCATTGTAAAATGTGTGGAAGACAGTGACATCTACAGGGCATTATGAGGAATATAACAAATGAGATTCAGGCCAATCCAGAATTCTATGGGTGTGGTACATAAGATTTCAGTGTCTGGAAACTGCTGTAAATTGAAACAGAAAGATAAAAACTCAACATGAACACTTCAGCTGGTGTGGTCTCCTTTAAAAAATAAAAATGCCAAAATATTTTTGAAAGCATACATAGCTTTAAGTGACTTAAGAAATTGGTGGGGAAGAGAGTAATTTCCATGGTAACAAAAAAAAATGGGGAAAATAGAAGAGTAAGAAAATGTGAAATCTCCAAAAATAAAAATATACTTGGCAATAAAATAAGCAGTGCAAAAACAGTTTAGTTAAATTATATCTATGTAAAATACTATTTAATTTTCTGCAGGAACAGTAATCAAAGTTATGCCCATAATTTTAGTTATGCTGTGTGCTATGACGTTGTAATTACATCTCCTAATATATTTTTGTTTTGCAGGCATATCTAGTGGTCATCCCCAATGGAGGGAACTATGAACTGCGTTCCAGATTTGTATTCTAGACTCCGGATCACCTTCACCCTTCCAGGCCTTAGTTATTTTATCCAGAAAGTGAGAAGGGATGATCAATCCATCCTAAAGATCCATTGCAACTCTCCATTTTTCCATCCATAGCTTTAAACACTGGAGACCTCTCTGTTCTAATGGTTCTGGGAGTCATGGTTAACTTGATGTGCGACGTTTCACAAAGCGCTTGACCTCTCTGAGTCATGACCTCCTCCTTTGTCCCTGCAAGTGTATGGCCTAGACAGCAATCAATCGTTATCTGCATGATATGGCTCATCTTAAACACTGTATTAGAGTCACAAGTTCGCTCTCTAAGTAACATAAACACCGATCTACCTTTGGGAAGGGTTGAGAAAACTGAGTGAAATCCCAAGTCTATCTTTTTAAAAAGATTCTGATCATTTTAATGATGAGTCATAATGTTCAAATTCATTTATATGAGCTTTGAATGGACAGTGGGTGCTTTTAGATGCTGTATCCAACTCTTCAGGCTTATTATTTGTGTTGCTCATTGAGGATGTAAAGGCCAGGTTGGTTTTGGCTATGGCATTTATCACAGGAACAGAGGAGCCAAACCATGTCAGAGGCTAACCGTAGTAACAATGGGTGTTTCTGTGAGAGACCTGGTCATAGGATTTTTGATACTTTGTGCTATTTTGTTTAAGGAAAACAGAGGATTTTTGACTTTTTGTCTAGAAAATCCATAGAGTTCTCAGTGCCCAAGGAACTATTGTGAGAACTTGGAAGATGATGCTGGGAGAAATCCTGACAGTGGAGGCCTGGCTTATGAAGTTCCAAAGGGTAGCAAAGATTGTATAATTGATCTTTGTGGGATATATTTGAATTAGGAATCTGTTAAAATAGGGCTGAGTGATGGCTCTGTGGTTAGGAGCTCTGTCTCCACGTCCAGAGGACCACGGTTTGATTTTCAGAACTCATATTGGCAGCTCACAACCCATCCGTAAATCTAGTCAAATGGGATATGTTGCTCTCTTCTGGTTTTCTCTGGTATTACACACATGACACATCAACAGAAGCAGGAAAAAAATCTCCACACACATAAAATAATGTGGAAAAATTAAAAAGAACTAATAGATAGGAAAACTTTTCCTTTTTCAGATAATGCATTCTGGAAAGCTTGAGCTGAAAGCAAAAACCATGATTGATAAAAGGCTAATATTGTTGAGACAAAATATTCTGAAATCCATTTCTCAGGATGAGCACAAGAGTCCCTGGTCTGGCCGAGGCTAGCTTTTCACGTCAATCTGTCAACTGACTCTGGTACCATTTAAGATTCTCCACAGTATTTGTATTTTAAATCCATTACATTTATTCCAGATAAAGCTATTTGTTAAGTAAACAAGTACTTCCTCCTCCTTTTCTTATTCTTGTTTAGGGTTTTTCTTTATAATACTGTGTGCATATGTGTGAACTGAGTGTGTATATGTGTGCAGTGTGTTTATCTAAACAACACATGTGTGCAGAGGCCTGAAGAAGACAGTGGATTCCATGGAACCAGACTAGCAAGTAGTGGTGAGCAGTTCCATGTGGGTGCTTGTTGGGAACCCAAGCTGGCCCCTCTGCAGCAGCAAAACTTGAATCATCTCCCCAGTTCCCAAAGCTTAATATCTATAAAAGATTTATAGTTTTCTGCACACATACACACATACACACACACACACACACACACACACACACACACACACACAAAGTTTTATCATGAGGCCAAGCCTAAAAGTCTTTCAGGAAAGAACTATTTTATTGGGTACATAGTATGTGCCAAACTCCATACTCCATACTCAGTGTGTTGATTGATCTTTTTTAATTAAATGAAGGCTTCATAACCTTTTTACAAATGATAAAAATTAGGTCATAAAATTATAAATTATTAAGTGCTAGGTTGAATTGAGATGTCATGAACCACTTTTGTTGCATCACTCATTTCTAGTTTTGTATGTATGTCCCTATATTGTGCATTCCTGAGATGCATAGGAATTTAAGTCAACTTCAATTGAGTCTTACTGGTGTTATTATAGCTTCATTCAATTTTAGGTTACATGCATTATGGTTTAAAAGTAAATGGCATCTTGCTTTGTTTTGTTTTGATTTGGTTTTTTGAAACAGGTCTTCTCTATGTAGCTTTGGAGCCTGTCCTGGAACTTGCTCTGTAGACCAGGTTCATCTCAAAGTCACAGAGATTCACCTGCTTCTGCCTCCCAAGTGCTGGTATTAAAGGCAAACACCACCTCCACCTGACAAATGGCATGTTTTCAGCTTCTATATAAGAAAAACTTCCTAGGGTTTTGACTAAGAGTTTTCTTCTTATCTTGCATTATTGTTTGCCCCTGTTGGCTGATGTTTTCACAACCTATCTCTTGATATATGTCTTAATAACCATTTTAAACCATAAACAGTGTGAAATCTGGTTTACGCATTCACTACTCATTCATTTAGTGGTTCAATTTTATTATCAATGTATAGTAGTATCAGAATTATGAGCTTGCACCTCCATTGGAAACAATATTATCAGAATACAGTAGTAACATGTAATTTCTTTTGCCTTTAGTCCTATAGATTCCTCTCAAACATGTGTAAGTCATTATTACTAAAATACATATGTATGTACAGGTTAGAATATAAATACACTTTGCTCTGTCAACTGAGAAGACACAAATTATGCTATTCCACCAAAAGTACACTGAGATTCTAAATCTTGGTTTCTAAAACCAAACTATAATAAAAGGAGCCCGTGACTCTTAGGGAAATGCCTTCAATAAATAAACCAATATTGTATTTGGTTTAGACACAACAGAAAATTAGAAGAGGAAATAAAATCATGTACATACTCAGATAAATAGAGAAAACTGGCACATAAGAAGGACACTGAGGACTGTATTATAGTGTAGTCAATTGTTTGAAATTTCTCTTAGAAAAGAGAAAATTAATTTAGATGTGCAATTTACATAATTAACATTACATATGAACTGAAGATTTACATTTGAAAGGTTGACTATGAATCTATTAAAACTGTGTTTGTAATAATTTTCTAATGCTTTGGTATGTTAAAAATCTTTCAAACAACCTGGAAGCAGAGAAATGTAATGGGAAAAATGTACAGATTTTTGACTACATTTAAAATGACCCTGTATAAAAATGCAAATATGGGAAAATATGGAGAACAAGTTGTCAGTGCCAAAAGCAGCAGGTATGAATACTTACTACATTCATATTAGCAGAGTAGTAAGAGGTATCTGAAGGGGTTTCCAGGTTCTATAGTAATCGGAGAAAACAAGAACATCATTGTCGTGTGGACAAGACCCTAGAATTTGATTATGTGAGCCATTATTAGTAACTAAATCTAGCGACTTCACCCTCCATCTGATAAAGACCTTCACACATCTACACATTTTCTCACAAGCTAATCAGTACCTGATAAATACAGTGTATTAGGACTCAATGCTGTCCTCATGGTGTTTATATTTTTAGTAGGAACGTGAACATCTGTTCACTTGGAACTTGGCTCTCAATAAAAGCAAAAGTTAATGTAAGAGCATTCTAGGACAACACTTTTATGAGCCCAAATGATTCTGCCCATGAACTATCTCTAACAAAGTTGACACAGTTCAATAGTGTAGATTTTGGTTTCAAATTTACAATGTAGCATGAAACCTAAACAAGGCTCAAAGATGATAGGGGAATAAAGGTAGAAACATTCTGTCCAGTTTGTGTCCTCATAAAAAAGACCAAATAAATGCAGAAAAAGATCAGTCTGCTGGCTGCCAAGCAATAAGAATTTGGAAGGTGACTGTCAGGTCTAACTGTCCTGAGTGATGGCACAATTCCAAGAGATGCCACCCAGGAAAACATCTCTGACTCAGGATTATAAACACGTGTATTTCCTGGCGGGGTTATGTGCTTCTAATATTTAGAAAGGAAAATTCCAGTTTTCAACATCAGAGATATCAAAATTTCCTGAAATCAGGTGTCACCGTTGCTTTTTTCATGCAGGGAATATACATTTAGAAAAAACTACATAATGTGTCTTAATTTTAACAGTATGTAAATTATTCTGCAGATAGCATAACTCCCAAAGGTGGAAGGTGGAACGGACCTGCAGATTTCTGGTAGTGCAAAAATCTGGGGATTCTAGCTGATGCCTTAATATTTCCTTCTTTAGACATGAAATATCAATCCTGCAACACTACTCATTCAGTGTTTCTTCCTATTGATCCTGTTTTTGGTACCATTAACAAACACTAGTTTATTAGAACTTTCATTGTGAGTATGCACATATTTAAATGAGCAATTAGACAGTGGGATCTTTTAGTAGAGCCTATCAAGGAAATGAAGAAGTCTGGAACTTGAAGCAAAGGACTCTGAAAACTGTCAGCTCTTTAGGCCTCAGACTGTTTAGTTGTTTCTTTGATACACAAACTTCAACATGGCTGCTCTTTGCACAAATAGAGCTGCACTGTATTGTTGGTGGACATGGACTCTAAGTCACACATATCTGTGTATGTGAGCCAGACACAGTCACAAATCACCAATGAACCCTTTGTAAACATGATATGAGAATTAGTTGCTGCCACTTAGGGAAACCTCTTCTTCACAGAAGGTGAAGAGTGCTCCGTGTGAAGATGCTGTGGCATGGGGAGAAACGTGAGAGGTGATTGGCAGGTGGCTTGATTGGCCTAAATTAGCTCCAGTGCCAAATCCAAGCCAATAAACTGAATGCACAATCTCCCCTTTTGTTAGAAGCGTAGCATGTGATTTAATCAGTTAACTGCAAAGCCTGAACTGCTCACTTCCTGAACTCATTACTTTGACTAACTTCGTTGGCCTTTATTTCTTGTATGCGAACAAACACGAGCTTGGGAAAAGTTGGGCTGAAGAGTGCTTTTGGGAGCACAGTTGTGAGAACCACCTTATTTGTTGTCTGAAAGGTTCAAGGTGCGCCCAAGGACTGGTGTTGTTCTTGCTCACTCTAACTCCTCCTTTATTTCTGTTTGAAATCAGCGCTACTGTGTCCTCGCTACTTTAACTTACAATACAGAAATCACACTGGTCACATTCTCCATCAAATTAACGCAAGGAGTTCAAGGCAAATCACTTTATTACTGGTTAAAAAAAAAGACATTTATGGAAATGAATAATCGGCAGCCAATGGATATGTAAAATAGTCCCTTGAGAGAACGTTCCCATGCATGAACTGGCACATGGTCAGAAGTCCTTCACGTGAATCAAACCATATGAACTGTTTTTGAACAAAGATAATGTGAGGACAACTCTGTCGTTGAGATATTTTTTGTAAAATCTTTGTAAATAGTTACCAACTTTATCAAATAAAAATATTGTGCATCATCATAATAAAAAAGTTTAAACTTTGAGTTGAGTAAGGAATGAGAGAAGCATAGATTCTTTAAGGATTTCTTCTGCCTTTCTTACTCCTTGATTCTGGTATTCACATTTCATTTCATACTCATTCAATACTTCCTCAGTATTCCATTTTGTTGTTTTACATTTTAATTCTAGTTTTGGAAGTTTCAGTTGGCATACTCCAAGCCTCGAGATATTAGTGTGTCATATTTAGTCTTTTAACATGTTCTTCTAAGACAATCTTTATTCCTGTTGCAGTGATTTATATTAGGCATTGCTTTTCGAAGCTTTCTTGTAATGTCTACGTCTGTCTTCAAATCATTCATTCTTGTATGCTGTTAGAGGACTTCCCTGGGGAAGTGTGAAAAGTTTGTAAGGGTTACTTTATGGAGCATGGTGGCCCCTAAGGCAGCTGTGTCACCAAAAGCTACCCTAGTGAGCTACAATTCACAACCCCGTGACGTCAGGGCAGTTCTTCTGGTCATATTCTTCTCAAGCCAGCATTTTAGCAGGTTGATTACTTGGGAGAAAGACCTTGTGATTCTTATGTTTCAGAAGCCTCCTGAGACTTACAAATTTTGTTCACTTCCTGAATCTTAAAGTCTCATTTACTTCCTGAATCTTGATGAGTTTCCCTCCATAACGAAGGCTTCAATCCAGAGGACACAGCCACAGCATACACGCCATGTGCTTATCCTATCAGATCCTAGTAAGACATTAGTCATAATTCCCTGTCTTATAATGCCATTGCCCATGTTGTATTTGGACCTGATGACTACTTCCCCTCCTTAGATAGTGCTTGGTTTTCAGTGCACTAGCAAGGCTTTAGTGAAGCTAGGATGTTCCAGGCAAAATACAAAGTGTTGTGCTCAGTGGTAGAGTGGCAAAGCAATAGAGGAGGGGAAAGGTCTGGAGTCCTGTGACTCACTCGCACTCCTTGTTTCATTGAGCACGTGTTGCATGGCTCTGAAGTTCACACATGCTCGATGAAGTACAGTGTAGTTCCAGGAAGTGAAAGTGGTGGTTTCCCGTTTCTTGATTTTTGCTAAACTTCAATCAAACCTCAATCATTTCTGTTTTGGTTAAAAAAAAATCAGTCATGCGCCACAAAACAATATTTCAGTGACAGACTGAATATATGTTCATGGTGATGAGGAGATGAAATATTCGATTTGTCATCTAGAGGTATCACAAGCATCCTGAGATGGCCCTAGAATAACAGAAGGTGATTCCTCTCCCACAACTAAGAAGTTCTAAATCTAAGCGTTCTTATTATTTTGTTGTTTGCAAGTAGAATTTTTATTACAAAGTTCCTTAAAAGTAGTTGGCAACTGCATCTTTTGTTTACTCCTTTGTGAAGCATTTGTTAAGGGCATCTTCCTAATAGTCTGTGTCTCATCAAGAACGGTGCTTAAAATGCTTCCAGATAGTCCTCAGATCCTTCACACAACTATTTCCTTGTTTTACTTCTCTGAATTCAGCTTTCCTCAGTCCTTTCCTGTACCAAATACTTACAAGACCAGACTGCACTAAAATAACGGCGGCTTCACGTTCTATGTCTCACTTTTTGAGTGTTCTTTCCAATCGTCTAATTGGAGAACTGGTTATTTTACAGTTTCTTTGATACATTAATCGGCCATCAATAGCTCTGCCACATGGCGGTGGTTGTTAGAAGGAGCCTAGCCGTTCTCGACCCGAGATCTGACTTGCATGTTCTGGGAGAAAATAGAATCATCTGTATTTTCTCTCCTAGGTCTCTGATTCTTATCATTCAGTATTATCATTCTCAGAAAAAATCAACAATTGTTCCACTAACTCTCAAAAAGTTTAAAGCCAAGCGTAGTTTCATTTCTTGATTCCCCATGGTTTAAAGTGTTGCAAGTTCTTAAAAACATTTCTTTAAAACAATATATTAATAATTGAGAAGTGTGCGACCGCTAGTGTTTGGCAATTTTGCCCTCATGTCTCCCCTTGATACTGACTTTTGTGGAATTATTCACTGTGCCCTTTACTGTGGCGATCTACTGCCATCTGGTGGCAATCATATGATTTGCAGTCACTAGCCCAAGAGTCTAAGTGGTTAGCTAGTAGTAGTTCTACTTCAAGGAGTGAAGCAACATACTGAATGGAAATTAGGCAGCAACTCCTCAATCACATATTTTATTCGCAATCTCATGATTAAGAATTTTGTAGATAACTCCTAGGTGAACAGATATGTGTTATTCCTTCATTTTCATCAGAGGACTTTTTATTATCATTACGGAATGTTCTTTATCTTAATTCTTGAGGTCTAGTTTTTAGCTTTGATTATTTATATTGTGTGTCTTTTTCTACTACTTTAATTTCAATAACCTACACTCTAATATTGAAGGTGTGGTTGCTGTCAGTATCTCTGGCCCACTGGCTCTGCTTCCTGTTCCCTATATGCCTCTAAAGCTGCACACAGCTAGCTCATCTGCAAACCAATAGCCTGTATGGCTGTTTGTCATCTAAAAGGCCAGACTACTGACAAGAATGACTGCTCCTAGTACTGTGATCTGTTCTGCAAAGGCTCCCACTTACCACCTCTGCTTGTGACTTTGTGGGGAAGGTAACACTATGGGAAATATTGCTAGAAACTGCAAACGAAATTAGGACAAATATAGTTTCAGAGGCACATTAACAGTGACAAATTTATACCACGTTTTTTTTTTTTTACCTAAAGATTCTATTCAAACACACCTACAGATTTATGTAAAACTAGCAAAATCCCCATGCTCCTTGTCCACTCCCATCTTCATGCCCATGAATAGAATAGATGACTCTGAAATGGAAAGGGAGAATAGTAAATCAAAATGTGAAAAGGTTTGAGAATGTGTCAATGCAAACTTCCTGAGAAACTGCACCAAAGTAACAGAAACTCCAGAATGAGACCCATATATGCCTGGAGACTTGACTTACGGCAAATATGTGAGTGCATTTTTGTGAGTAACGGCATATAAATTATTCAGAATATAATATGTTCTATGAAGTAAACATAGGAAGCGTATTGATTTTTGCACACCTCTTATGATACTCAAATTTTAGGGATTTATCTGAACCCAGGATAAGAAGAAAAATGTGTATCTGGCACTGTTTAGTGGTCAACATATGAATATCAGGCCAGGAAAAGCCAGAAGTTAGAACAGAAATCGCCTACACTGTAGACGTACTGAGAACTGCTGTTTCCTGCATGGTAGATGGCACCCGTAGGGTGGGTTTCAAGGAAGAAGGCGATGTAAAACAAGTAAAGATTAATGGAAAGAAGGTCATTGTATTGTTCTGTGAGCATCAATGTATGTGACTGGCACACTCTTCACTTCTGAGTTCCCTAGGTAAGTCTCTGAAAAAATGAAAGTGAAAATATATCCCAGAACCTTCATCTGGCGATGGATGGAGATGGAGACGGAGACCCACATTGGAACACTGGACTTAACTCCCTAGATCCAAATAAGAAGCAGAAGGAAAGAGAATGTGAGCAAAAAAGGCAAGACCAGAGGGAACCTTCATCTGACGATGGATGGCGATACAGACGGAGACCCACATTGGAGCACCGGACTGAGCCCCCCAAGGTCCAAATGAGGAGCAGAAGGAGGAAGAACATGAAAAAGGAAATCAGAACCGCGAGGGGTGCGATCACCCACTGATACAAGGGGACGGATCTAATGAGAGTTCACCAAAGCCAGTTGGACTGGGACTGAACGAGCACGTGATCCAACCAGATTCTCTGAATGAGGCCGGATTCTCTGAATGTGGCTGGCCCGGAGCCTTTCTGAAAAGCCATTGACAATGACACTGGGACTTGTTTCCTCTGCATATACTGGATTTTTGGGATCCAGTCTGTTTGGATACTCACCTTCCTGGACCTGGAGGGAGGGGGGAGGAACTTGAACTTCCCACAGGGCAGGAAACCCTGACTGCTCTTAGGGATGGAGAGGGAGGAGGAGAGGGAGTGGGGGGAATGGGAGGGTGTTGGGAGGAGGGGCGGAAATGGAAACTTTTATAATTTAATAAACTTTGAAAAAAATAAAAAAAAGAAAGTGAGAATATAGTCATGTCAATTAATACCTGTACAAGAATTCTTCTGCTGACCTGTAATTTTTTGTTAAACAAAATTTAAAATTATATATACTCAGATTGTGAGCTATTGCTTTCTACTAAAAGTGTTTATTCAAAAACCACAATACAATACAACACAACTCTGTCTCTTAGGAAAATAGGTGTGAATAAAATACAAATGAATGTTTCTGAGGTGCTGGAATCTTCCATGATGAGTCAACATGGAGAAATGACCAGAATCCTGAATGTTATCAGTTGTGATGCTTCTGCCAATCTGGTTACTTTGGCCAACTTTCAGGATAAATATGGCAATGGCACAGCCTATGGAATAGAGGAAAATTTTTGTGGACTATTTTTTAACAAGAGATAAACATTCTAAGTGTATAAAGGGATCAAAACCCTGACACCAAAGAACAAATATTGTAATCAATCTCATATTGATGGACAAGAAAACAGACTTCAAATTGTAACTAAATAAATGAAAAAGATGTTCAACATCTTTAGTCATCAGGAAAATGCAAATCAAAACTACCCCAAGGTTCTACTTCAGGTCAGTCAAAATGGCAATCATCAAGAAAACAGAAAATATATTTATTTGTGAGATTGATCAACAAAGGGAACCATCATTAACAGTTAGTAGAAATAAAAATTGCTCCAGCAACTAGGTAAATTAGGATGTAAGTCACTCAAATAATGAATAGTAGTATATAGCATGAGAGAACAACACACCAACCCTTTTATAATGCAAATTCTTTAATACTACAAACACTTCTACTAAAAGAGTACGGGTGATTTAAAAAATAAAGTTTAAACACATAAGCATAAACCCCAACACAAAACCCAGGAAAACAATGTGAAAACGAGACTATGATTTCTCCAAGTAATTCATTCCATAGAAATGGTTTCCAATGAGACCGAATTAGACAGATTCCCAGACAAAGAATTAAATAATGGTCATAATTATGTCCAAAGCAATGAAAGAGGGCAAAAAATAAACTTCCAAATGAACTTTCAAATAAATAAATAAACAGTCGAAATAATAATGAAGTCAATAAAGAAGATAAAATCAAATTCAATTAAGTTAGAAACATTTAAGAGAAACCAAACTAAAATACTGGCAGTAAAAATCTCAGCAAACTTTGGAACGCTTAACCAATAGAATGGAATATGAGAAGAACAGAACAGAATAGCGGGAATTTTTGCAAGGAAGGATTTGAAAACTTAGAGATTGACAAAGATAAACTATTTATAACATTGAAACACTTGAAAGCTATGGGACACTGAAAATTGAAATAACGTGCATAGCAGGAGAGCATTATTCAGAAGTTACAGAAAAAGTTCAGTAAACCATAACTAAACAGATTCCAAACTCTAGAGATGAAGAAACTCACCTAGGTCCCAGAGGCATTTAGAACACCCAACAGACATGGGCCAAAAAGAACTTCATAGTGGTATATTATAGTAAAAACACTAAATATACAAAACAGTAAAAGTATACTGAAGGAGAGAGAAACACCGAGTCATTTAATAAAGACTTGTTCACACTAATAAATTTTAAAATACAGGGATGGCTTGGAACACTTCAAAAAATACTTGGAATTATTTCAAGACAAAATATAACTAGTTCAGTCCTGACTATTATAGACTTCCAAATTATCTGTCATAATTGAGGATAAAGAAAAATTTCCATTGTGAAATAAAAGGATAATGAAATTCATGATTACTACGTCAGCTCTTGGGAAGATACTTGAAGGAACCTTTCAGGATAAAGAGAGCAGGTAATAGATCCATGGGGTGCAAGACAGAATGAACTACAGTAGAGCATAGTTAAATAAATAAAGAATATGAAGACAACAAAACTATAAAAACAACAGAACTGCAATTCATGTATATTTTTATAATCCTGAACCCTGAGGGCTTCAGATGCTCATTAAAAAGCAGCTGATAGTGGTTTGGATTTGGAAACAGCAACAGCACAGGCATGCAGACAGACAGACAGACAGAAAAGTGCATCAGGTGGCTTCCTTCTGGATGCTGAAATGATGACTAAGAACATTCCAAGCAAATGTGGCCCCATATACAATACAGGGCATAGAGCTAAAGCTCCGAAAGATGGGGGTAGCAGGAGGGGAAAGAGGGAGGGTGTAAATTATACAAATTCAGTGACCTCACATATGAAATAAGCAAACCATTTAAAGTAGTCACATGGAACAGATGCAAAAAGTTTTGTAAAACAAATACCTCCTGATGTGAATCACAGGTTAACTCCCATAAAATGACAGTGGAAGACTTCAGAAATCTTACCCTCTCCAAAATGCAAGCCAGCCAGTTTACACAAACAGAAACTTCTGAGTTCAACACTATCAGGAACCATCTGAACCTAACAAGCAGAACTTTACATTCAAAGACTGGAAAATAAAACTTCTTCTTAGAATCTATAGAAATTTCTCTAAAGCCTGTAATTGGACATAACTCATCCCTGTTAATTATGGGATAGATGAAATAGCTTCTTTTGCTGTACCTAGCTACCATGGAGTAAAACAAGAATTTACGAGCAAGAGGATCCATACTGAAATTCACTCATATTAAAAGTGTGTTATGAAATGACAAATTTATATGAAATATAAATTTCCAAAATATGAAATTTCCAAAAATAAGTAAAAATATTTTTGGAAAAAAATGAAATGAATAGACAACATAGCAAACCTGTGTCATATAATGAAAGCAGTCCTTCAAAAGAACATGACAGTTACAAGTGTCTACTTGAAATTTTCAAATTAAAAAAAAAAGAAAAAGCCAAACTCCAAAACATTAGATGAATTAAGAACAGGGCAGAAATTAATGAAATGGAATTATAAAATTGATGAAAAAATGATCCTTCAAAAATACAACAGAGAAAGACAAACTGATAGACTAATCAACTAAAAAAGATGAATTAATTATTCAATAAATTAAGCTAATTAAAGCAGGGAAGAAAAAAATTCATTGTAACAGATACCAAGGAAATTCAGAAGATTATTGTGGCACTGAGGCTTACATTTTAGAAAATTGAGAAAAACCTCAAAATAATTTTTAGATGCATATGACCTAACAATTTAATCCAAGACAATGTAAATAATGTGATAAATTCCATGGTAAGGCATGAATTTTAAGCAATCATAGAAAACTACACAAATAAAAAGACATTTCCAGAGAGATTCACTATCTTTCAGAAATAACACCACTGTCTCTCAAAATACCCTATATATTTGAAAAGGAAGGAATTATACCAAAGTCTTTTTATGAAACTGACTTTACAATGAGACCCAACCAAGATAAAGAAAGTCATAGCAGCTATAGAAAATTATACACCAATTTACTTGACAAATTCAGAGACACAAAATTCTCAATAAAATCCATGTACACAAAATTTACAAATACAATATAATTATAATTTACCCAATTAAGTTGGTTTCAATCCAGATATTCTGGGTTGGTTCAACCTACAAAAATCAATAAATATATCATTTAAATAGCTTAAAGATAAAAATCAGGTTATCATTTCATTAGATCCAAAAAGTCTCTGACAAAATCTAATATCTTTTCAAGCTAAAAAAATCTTAAAGAGACAAGAAATAGAAGAAACATCTTTATCTCAGCACAATAAGGGATACATATGACACACTTGTAGCCAACATTGTACTAAAATGGTAATAAGCTCAAAAAATGTCTGCTAAATCAGGAACGAAACACAACTGCTTATTTTCAGTATTGAACTTGAAGTTTTTGTTAGAAATACAAAAGAAGTACAGTGGTTTGAATGTAATTGCCCCCATATGTTTATAGGGAGTGACACTATGAGGAGGCAGGGCATTGTTGAAGAAGGTGTTATCTTGGTGGAGGAAGTATGTCACTGTAGGAGCAGGCTTTGAGTTCTCCTCTATTTTAGCTATATCCAGAGAGACAGACCACTTCCTGTTGCCTGTAAAACTCTCTCAACTCATTTTTAAGCACCATGTCCCACAAGGATGGTAATGGACTTAAACCTCTGAAAATGTAACCCATCCCTATTAAAAGTTTTTCCTTTATCAGAGTCCTGGTGTCTCTTCACAGCAATAGAAACCCTAACTATGACAAGAAATAAAGGAATAGCAGCAGGAAAAGGAAAGATTCAAAGTATCCTTATTTGTGTATTAAATTATTCTATACCTGAATGAATCGAAAGACTCTACCACAAAACTCCTCTACCACAAAACTTGAAAGGTCCAACATTTGCATCTTCAAATCATTACATTCATATATACCAATAGTAAACAGGCTGGGAAAGAAACCAGGGAAATAATTCCATTTATTATTATCTAAAAACTACATTTAAATAAACCAAACCAAGGACATAATAAAATCTATAGAATTAAAATTCTAACATAATGAAGAAAAAAATTAAAGACTTTAGAAGAGAGGAAGGCAATGATCATGGATAGAAAAATAATATAATGAAAAAATTATTCCACCAAAAGCAATCTACAAATTCCTTTACAATAACAATTTAAAAAAAACATCCAATGTCACTTTTTCTGAAATGAGAAAAACAACTTAAAATTTGAAGAGCAAATATTCTATCTTCCCAAAACAATTCTGAGCAAAAGGAAGAATACTGGTGGTATCCCCTTAGGTAAGCTCAAAATGTACCATAGTAAAAATAAAACACCAAGTTATGAGAATAGACATATATAGATCTATGGAAAAGAACAAAAGACCCAAATCTAAACACAGAACTCTATACCATCTTGACTCCCCCCAAAAAAATTAGCATAAGAGAAAAAGCAGCCTCTTTAACTAATAATGCTGGGAAACCTGTCATCCACATGAAATAAAAGCAGATACTCATCTCTGACCTTTCATAGAAATAAACTCAAAATGGATTAAAGACCTTAAAAGAAGATCAAAACTTATAATTTTAGGCAAAAGTCATGAAAACATATCAAAATATAGGCACAGGTAAAATTCTCCAATAGGACTCCAGATTCTACAGAAATAATTCCAAACTTTGACAAATGAGACCTCCTGATAGTAAATGCTTCTTTAGAACCAAGAGTTACTGAGTTACTATACAAACTAAAGCATCAGAAGAATTTGGGAATTATTGACTAGCTATATAGCTAGCAATGGATTAATATACAGAATACAAAAATAAACTAAATAACAAGATATCTAGCAATCTAACTGATTCTAGACCAATAAAATGAACAGTTGCCAAAAGAAGAAATAAAAATGGCCAATAATCGTATGTAAAAACCAAAGAGCCTCAGCTATCTGAAAAATGTGCGTCAAATGGTTTGTGGCTACATTGGTGTCCCAGTTTCTTCACTGAAATTCTTCCCTTTTTACAGAAGATGGCTAACTCAAACTGGCTGCATATCCCCCATTGCTAGGAGTCTTAGCCAGGTGTTCCTCATTCCAGTTGTCACTCTCAGTACTCTCTCCCTCCATCCAACTCCCACCTATCCCTCCTATTCTCATCAGTTCCCCATTCAAGGCCCCTTCTCCCATCCACTGCCAATGTCCATTCTATTTCCCCTTCACAGAGAGATTCCTGTACTGCCCCCACCCTGCCTTCTTGACCCCTCTTTGTTATATAGCTTCTCTGGGTCTGTAAGTTGGAGCATGTTTCTACTTTATTTTAATGACAATACCACTTATGAGTAAGTACATACCATGGTTGTCTTTCTGATTCTGGGTTATCTCATTCAATATGATCTTTTCTAGTCCATCAATTTGCCAGCAAGTCTCCTAATATCATTGTTTTTTTAACAGTTGTGTGTAAATGTACTACATTTTCTTTTCTTTTTTTTAGATTTCAGATACTAGATTTTATTTATTTTTTTCAAAGTTTATTAAATTATGAAAGTTTCCATTTCCGCCCCTCCTCCCAACACCCTCCCACTCCTCCCTCCCCCTCCTCCTCCCTCTCCATCCCTAAGAGCAGTCAGGGCTTCCAGCCCTGTGGGAAGTTCAAGTTCCTCCCCCCTCCCTCCAGGTCCAAGAAGGTGAGTATCCAAACAGACTGGATCCCAAAAATCCAGTATATGCAGAGGAAACAAGTCCCAGTGTCATTGTCAATGGCTTTTCAGAAAGGCTCCGGGCCAGCCACATTCAGAGAATCTGGTTGGATCACGTGCTCGTTCAGTCCCAGTCCAACTGGCCTTGGTGAACTCTCATTATATCAGTCTGTTCTTTGGTTGAGGGACATCTAGATTACTTCCAGTTTCTGGTTATTGCAAATAAAGCTGCTATGAACATTGTTGTGGAAGTGTCCTTGTATGGTTGAGCTTCCTTTGGGTATATGCCCAAGAGTGGTATATCTGGGTCTTGAAGTAGAGAGAGATTCCCCAATTTCTGACAAGCAGTCATATTGATATGCAAAGTATCTGTACAAATTTGCACTCCCACTAGCAGTGGAGGAGAGTTCCCTTTGTTCTACATCCTTTCTTGCATGAGCTCTGACTTGTGTTTTTTATCTTAGTCATTCTACAAGTGTAAGCTAGAATTTCAGTGTCTTTTTGATTTGCATTTCCTTGATAGCTAAGGATGTTGAACATTTCTTTAAGTGATTTTCAGCCATTTGAGATTCTCTGTTTAGAAATGTACCCCATTTTTAATTTTATTATTTTACTTTTGATGTCTAGTTTCTTTATATATTTTGGATAGTAGATCTTCTGCCTACAAGATGTGCTGGGTTAAAAATGGCACAGAAACTGTAGGAGTGACTAACTAAGATGGGCCCAGCTAAGGACACATTCCCTGAAAGGAAGTTCACCCTTGAGGGCCAAGACCCAGATGCAGTTTGCCCCAGAGACCTAGAATAGAATCAAACCAACCAAACAAGACTAACAACCACCACAACAACAAAAAGACAAAACAATGAAACAACCCTAAAGATATTCTGCTATTCTCATAGATTACTGCCTAGCCCAAATATCATCAGAGAGGCTTCATCCAGGTTCTGATGGGAAGAGATGCAGAGATCCACAGTTAAATGTTAAGTGGCTTTCATAGAATCTTATGGAACGGGTGGAGGGGAGCTTGTAGGAACCAGGGCAATCAAAGACACTGCAAGAAAACCCACAGAACCAACTAAAAGGGCTCATGGGGGCTGACAGAAACTGAACTGACAATCGGGGAGCCTACTTGGGACTGACCTAGGCCCTCTGCATATGTATTATGGATGTGTAAAATGGGTGGTCTTCTTGTGGGAGTTAGAACTCCTGGTTGTTAGAACAAGGTATGTCTCTGACTATGATGCCTGTTTGGGAGTGTATTTCTCCTACTGGATTGCCTCAAACAATCCATAACTGAAGAGGAGAAGCGTAGATTACAACTTGATATACCTTGGCTGGCTGATATACATGGAAGGGCCACCTTCATCTGAATAAAAACAGTGAAGGAGGCACGGATGAGTAGATGTGGGGGAGGGATAGACAGGAAGTGGTGGTAGAAATGGGGGGAAGGGAAGACAGTGGGAACTTTGGTTGAGATGTAAAAGCAAAAAATAATAAAACAAACAAGCAATAACCCCCCCACCCCAAAAAAAAGCAGTAGAAAGAAAAGAATTGCAAACAAACAAAAAGACAAAACTACAGTGAGATTTAGTAATACCCTGGTCAGAATGACAATGATTAAGAAAAGAAATACCAAACCCTGGTGTCTTTGTTAATTTTGTTTTGTTTTGTTTTGTTTCTGTGAAAAGATATCATGACCATGGCAAATCTTACAAGAAAAACATCATGGCAGAAAGCATTGAAGACTGCAGACGGATGTGGTGTTGGAGGAATAGCGGAGAGTTCTACGTCTTGCAGTCAGCAGGAAGCCGACTGAGAGTCACACTGAGGCAAATGAACAAGAGATTTCAAAACCCACCTTGACAGTGACACACTTCCTTTAACAAGGCCATACTTACACCATCATAGCCATACCTCCTAATAGTGCCACCCCCTATGAGATTATGGGTGTCAATTACATTCAAACTACCACATTCCACTCCTTAGCCTCCTCTAAATGTATAACAATAGTATAATACGAAATGCATTTAGTCTAGCTTCAAAGTCTCCATAGTCTATCACAGTCTCAACAACATTTAAAAGTCCAAAGTTCAAGGTCTCTTCTGAGATTATTGATATCTGTTAGCTTTAATCCCCTATAAAATCAAAATTAATAAAAAGAGATCACATACTTCCAACATATAATGGTGTAGTAAGAGGATACTTGTTCATTCCCAGCTGCCCAGACCGCGAAATAATCATGCAGAAACTGTACTATTTAAATCACGGCTTGGCCAATCACTTAAGCATATTGCTAGCTAGCGTTACATCTAGTATTAACCCATTTCCATTATGTTATATTTTACCTCAAGGCTTGTAGCCTACCGATAAGGTTCCAGCTGGGAGCTTATGTCTTTCCCCTCTAGTGGCTATATGGCATCTCACTGACTCCGCTTATTCTCTCTCTCTATCTCTTTCAGCCTGGCTTTGCTCTGTTAAGCTATTGGCTGAAAGCAGCTTCTTTATTTATTAACCAATAAAATCAACACATATACAGAAGGACTTCCCACACCATAATGGTACAGTACATACATTACCATTCCAAAATATATGAAAAGGAACATAGCACAGAAATACTGGACCAGAGCAAGAATGAAAACCAGCTGGGTAAACACCAAACACTGTAACTTCATGTGTGACTTCCAAATGCTGTTCAGATTTCCAACTCTTTTCAGATTTGTTGGTTGCAACATGCCTCTTTATTTTGGGCTGGTTCCATGCCCTGTGAGCAGCTTTCCTCAGCAGGTATCTCATAAATCTAGCGTCTCTAACATCTTGTGCCAGGGCCCACAGATGTTAGTCCTGAGCCACTTTGGCTAAAGGTCAGAGAGTTTATTTTTGTTCCCTCAAAGCTGTTGACAACAGGTGTGGCTACAAATAAGAGATCCTGACCTACGGTGTGGTTAATTAGTATTTTGAGTAAAGAGGTGAATTTGCTCTACCTTGACCAAAGGTCAGAGGATGCAAGTCTGTTCCTGCCCCTTCAAAGGAGATTGATAGGAGGTTCCAGGGAGTAGCTGCCTGTTGGTCTAAGGGTGCAGTCATTACATGTCCTTTCTAAACAACAGAGTGACTGAAGATGCTCTGCTTATTCCTTATATCATGTTAATGAAGTCTGTTGCCTCCCTTCTCCCCTTTTGGAGTAAAGTATACAGACATGTGGAAAATAAATGCAGATGACTTCAGTATCCACTGAATTTCCCTTCCAGTGTTATTGTGTGTTTCTGTTTTTTATTACTCTCATATTACTGTCCCTTTTACTTAATGATTTTAATCCTCATGCTCCTACCCTGGAACATGCAAACCCTGTCAAGGCTGGAACCCAACAATCTTGGTCACTCCAAGGCTATCTGTAATGAATTAACTTGAAAATGCTACAGGTTCCCCGGCAGCTGCAGCAGCAGAAATGCTGCAGGTCCTCAAGCAGCTGCAGTGAGCCATGTGGTGACAGGCAGCAAACAGTGGTTCCCAAGAGCAGCCAGTCCCAGGCAGGAATGGCACAGTTCCCCAAGTGGCTGCAGCAGGCCACAAGGAGAGACAGAGAGATGGGCACGCCATGAGTCCACACCGAAGATCTCTGAAGGTGCCTAGTTCTGGGCAGGGAGCCATGGGCAGGGAGTGAGAAACAGATGGATAGGCACGCCCTGCAGAGTGAGGTTGGATATTTATTTAGTGGGTTAGGAAGGGGAAAGAAAGAATGGAAGAAAAGCAGATAAGAGGAGAGAGAGAGAGAGAGAGAGAGAGAGAGAGAGAGAGAGAGAGAGAGAAGAGAGAGACAAAAGGGGGAAGGGGAGAAGTGGGGAGAAGAAGAAGTTGCCTCTTCAAGAGGGAGATGGCAAAAGAAAGAGGAACTCAGGCTGGAAGCTGAAGATCAGCTTGTTTCAGTGGACATGGGAGGGAGTGGGCGTGGCTTGTCTCTTAAAGAAACAGGACAGACCATTACGCAATCCAGGCTTCAACTTCAGAACTTCATGGAATGACCTCTCTGCAAAATCTCCATTCGTAGACACCCCTGAAAGAGGCTTGACCTCAAGGGCTTTATTCCGTGACTCCTTGTTTCTGTCCTTAACTCATGATCTAGAACCATGTAGCTGAAGTTGCCAAAGTCTGCTGTTTGCTTGTGCTAGAACAGCCCCCTCACTCACATACATCTTCACCAGCTTTCTGTCTTTCACTGCCTAGGTTTTGCTGTCTTGAAACTTGCTTCATAAACCAGGCTGGCCTCAGACTCACAGAACTGCCAGCCTCTGCTTTCCCAGTGCTGGGATCAAGGCGTGAACCACCACATCTAGCTCTAAGGTTTTCTTTAGTTCATTTTTTACAAGTTGAAAGCTTAGCTGGGTGGAATCTTGCCCTGGAGTTGCCACACCCTTTATTCTATTTCTTAATCTGTTTATCTCATCAAACACAGAATTTAGGTCTATTCCACTTCTTGGTTCTCTTTCTGTCTTCTGAATTTTCATTTTGCAATTTACCCTGCTCAACTTGCTCTTTTTCATTAGAAATCTTTATAAACATGAACGCTTGTAACCTCACGACAGAGTCTATACTAAGTTCTTTTGAGATTTCTTCTGCCAAATGAATTAATCCAAAACTCTTCACATCAGCCTCATGCAGACTCTTTTTTTAAAAGATTTATTTATTTATTATGTATATAACATTCACCTCCATGTATGCCTGCCAGCTGGAAGAGGACACCAGATCTCATTACAGATGGCTGTGAGCCACCATGTGATTGATGGGAATTGAACTCAGGACCTCTGGAAGAGCAGCCAGTGCTCTTAACCTCTGAGCCATCTCTCCAGCCCTCCTTGTGCAGACTCTTTGGACAAGGGCAAAGACTTTAAAATAAAAGTAAGCCCAAGGTTTTGGAGGGATAAATGAAACAATCCACTGTAATGAACTAAACTAATAGCATCACAAGAGGGTAGTAGGTGCTGAGAGGGCATGGGTCTGACAGCATTCCATTGTAAACATTAAGATATTAGCAGTAATTATTGCGGAGGAAGACACAATTTTCATGAAGGAGTGAGGTGCACAGGAAGAAATGAGAGATGAGAGATGGGTGGGTACAATAAAACTATACTGTACTTATAGAAGAAATTTTCAACAAATAAAACAAACCCACACAATTCAAGAATTTTCCCCTCTGTGTTTTATTGAATCAACTCCATAAGAGAATATGATCCCAGTGTTCACCAAAAAACTTTTTACTATTTATTTAGAATGCAGTGGAAGTGTAGTCCGATATGGATTACAAAGGCACACATTATACAATCGTTGGATATAATCCTTTGTTTGAATAAAGCTTTTGCACATTCTTTCAAAGAGAAAAGGATACGCTGACTAGCAGCCAAGACTGGACCTTGGGGATATGTTTCCTTTCTGATTCTACTTTTGTACGATCTCAATACTCAGCAGGGGCCTCACCAAAGCATTTAGACCCAAAGAAGAATACAGCAGGGCACTGGTGTTATGTGAATTAGACACACACGTGCATGGTTGTGATCACTATCTATGTTTTGGTTTATAATTGTCTAGTCTTTAACTTGGATATTTACTTGTGAGAACATTGAATTACTCATCTATAGTGCTTATAGAAGACTTCAGGAGGAGTGGTGAGTTGATTCGGGCCACGGCAGGGGCCCGGCGAGGGGGAGCTAGGACTTTCCCCGACCCCATAGACACCCAGGTCAGCCTGCCCTGCTGGCTCCACCCTGCTAGCTTCCCGCCAGCCATCCCAGCTTCCATCCAGAGGGCCTTCGGAGTGGTGAGTTGATTCGGGCCCGGGGCAGGGGCCCAGCGAGGAGGAGCTAGGACTTTCCCCGACCCCATAGACTCCCAGGTCAGCCTGCAGTGCTGTGTCCACACTGCTAGGCTCTCCCGCCTGCCATCCCAGCTTCCATCCAGGTACAAATTTCTATATTTCTCCCCTCCCACTGAGGCCATAAAATTTCCCCAGTTCAGCTGCCTTGCACACTGGGCCTGCTCTGTAGGGGCATCCCGGAAAGAGGGAGTGCCTGTGCTTCAATACCCTGCCTGGGGAAAGGTAGGCATTCTGTCAGTGAACTCCCTGCCCAACAAGGGAACCTGACCCGATACCAGAAGTTCCAATAGAGAGCATTGGATCGAAGAGATGGGCAGACGCCAAGGCAAGACCTCCTCCAACAATCTGAAAAACAACATGAAAATATCAGATCCCAACGACCCTACAACAGAAGGATTTGAGCACTCTAACCCAGATGAAGTGGAAAAAAGTGCCATTATGAAAGCAATAGAGTCCCTTAAACAGGATATGAATAACTCCCTTAAGGAACTGGTCGAGAAGTATAACAAAAAGTTTGAAGAAATGAGTATAGAAATGGATGAGAAATATAACAAAAAGTTTGAAGAAATAAGTAAATCCGTGAGTGATACCCTGAGAAACCAAGAAAAAACAATCAAACAAGTAAAGGAAACAGTCCAAGAATTGAAAACTGAAATGGAGGCAATGAAGAAAACACAAAACGAGAACCGGCTGGATATGGGAAACCTAGGTAAACGAGCGGAGACTACAGAATCAAGCATAACCAATAGAATACAAGAGATAGAAGAACGAATCTCAGATTCTGAAGATACCATAGAGAAAATAAATGCTCTGGTCAGAGAAAACGGCAAATCCAACAAATTCTCTTCACAAAACATTCAGGAAATCTGGGACACAATAAAAAAACCAAATCTAAGAATAATAGGGATTGAAGAAGGAGAAGAACTGCAGATCAAAGGCCCAGAAAATATATTCAACAAAATTATAGAAGAAAACTTTCCCAACCTAAAGAACGATATTCCTATGAAGGTTCAAGAAGCATACAGAACACCGAATAGATTGGATCAGAAAAAAACATCCCCGCGTCATATAATAATCAAAACACAAAACATAAATATTAAAGAAAAAATTTTAAGAGCTGCAAAGGAAAAAGGTCAAGTAACTTATAAAGGTAAACCTATCAGGCTTACACCGGATTTCTCTATGGAAACCATGAAAGCCAGAAGATCCTGGATAGAGGTACTGCAGAAACTAAGAGACCATGGATGCAAACCCAGACTAATATACCCTGCCAAGCTACTGTTCACTATCAACGGAGAAAACAAAATATTCCAGGATAAAAACAAATTTAAACAATACGTAGCTACTAATCCAGCCTTACAGAGAATATTAGAAGGAAAATCACTACCGAAGGAATCCAACATTCCCACCACGGCCTACAATAACTCGAACATCTAGCGACCATTCACAAGCACAAATTAAAGAAGAAAAACACATATACTCTACTACCTAACAAAAAAAAAAAATGACCGGAGTCAACAACCACTGGTCATTAATATCACTTAATATCAATGGACTCAATTCACCTATTAGAGGCACAGACTTAGAGATTGGATACGAAAACAGGATCCAACATTCTGCTGTTTACAAGAAACACACCTCAACCACAAAGACAGACACCTACTCAGAGTAAAGGGTTGGGAAAAGGTTTTCCAAGCAAATGGACCTAAGAAACAAGCGGGCGTGGCCATTCTAATATCTAACAAAATCGACTTCAAACTAAAATCAATCAGAAGAAATGGAGATGGACATTTCATACTCATAACTGGAACAATTCATCAGGAGGAAGTCTCAATCCTGAATATCTATGCTCCTAATATAAAGGCACCCACATATGTAAAAGAAACTCTTCTAGAACTCAAGGCGGTCATCAAATCACACACACTAATAGTAGGAGACTTCAACACTCCTCTCTCACCAATGGACAGGTCAATCAGACAGAAACCAAACAGAGAATTGAGAGACCTATTGGAGGTATTGAATCAAATGGACTTAACAGACATCTATAGAACACTCCACCCAAATAGGAAAGAATATACCTTTTTCTCTGCAGCTCATGGAACCTTCTCGAAAATTGACCACATACTCGGTAACAAAGTAAACTTCCACAGATACAAAAAAATATTAGTAACTACCTGTGTCTTGTCAGATCACCATGGACTAAAATTAGAATTCAACAACAATGCTCCCCCCAGGAAGCCAACAAACTCATGGAAACTGAACAGTCAACTACTAAATCACCCCTGGGTCAAGGAAGAAATAAAGAAAGAAATTAAACTCTTCCTTGAATTTAATGAAAACAAAGACACAACATACTCAAACCTATGGGACACTATGAAAGCAGTGCTAAGAGGAAAGTTCATAGCACTAAGTGCCCAATTAAAGAAAGCGGAGAAAGCACACATTGGAGAATTAACAGCACAATTGAAAGATCTAGAAAAAAAAAGAAGCTGATTCACCCAGGAGGTCTAGAAGACTGGAAATAATCAAACTGAGGGCTGAAATCAACAAAATAGAAACAGAGAAAACAATCCAAAGAATCAATGAATCAAAAAGCTGGTTCTTGGAGAAAATCAACAAGATTGACAAACCCCTAGCCAAGTTAATCAAACGGCAGAGAGAGAACATGCAAATTAATAAGATCAGAAATGAAAAGGGGGACATAACCACAGACACAGAGGAAATTCAGAGAATCATTAGATCTTACTATGAAAGTTTATATGCCACAAAGTTGGAAAATGTAAAAGAAATGGACATTTTTTTAGATAAGTACCATATACCAAAGTTGAACCAAGAACAGGTGAACAATCTAAATAGACCTGTTAGTCGCGAAGAATTAGAAGCTGTTATCAAAAATCTCCCTACCAAAAAAAGCCCAGGACCAGATGGTTTCAATGCAGAATTCTACCAGAACTTCCAGGAAGAGCTAATACCTATACTCCTTAACGTATTCCACAATATAGAAACAGAAGAGTCATTGCCTAACTCCTTTTATGAAGCTACAGTTACCCTAATAGCAAAACCACACAAAGACACAACCAAGAAAGAGAATTACAGGCCAATCTCACTCATGAACATCGACGCGAAAATTCTCAATAAAATACTGGCAAACCGAATCCAAGAGCACATTAGAAAAATTATCCATTATGATCAAGTCGGCTTCATTCCAGAGATGCAGGGCTGGTTCAACATACGCAAATCTATCAATGTAATCCATCATATAAATAAACTGAAAGAAAAAAACCATATGATCATCTCACTAGATGCTGAAAAAGCATTTGACAAAATTCAACACCCATTTATGATAAAGGTGTTGGAGAGACTGGGGATACAAGGATCATACCTAAATATAATAAAAGCAATATACAGCAAGCCGACAGCTAACATCAAACTGAATGGAGAGAAACTCAAAGCCTTTCCACTAAAATCAGGAACGCGACAAGGCTGTCCACTCTCTCCATACCTCTTCAATATAGTGCTTGAAGTTCTAGCAATAGCAATAAGACAACATAAGGAGATCAAGGGGATTCGAATTGGAAAGGATGAAGTTAAACTTTCGTTATTTGCTGACGATATGATAGTTTACATAAGTGACCCCAAAAACTCTACCAAAGAACTCCTACAGCTGATAAACACCTTTAGTAACGTGGCAGGATACAAGATCAACTCCAAAAAATCAGTGGCCCTCCTATACACAAAGGATAAAGAAGCAGAGAGGGAAATCAGAGAAGCATCACCTTTCATGATAGCCACAAATAGCATAAAATATCTTGGGGTTACTCTAACCAAGGAAGTGAAAGACCTATTTGACAAAAACTTTAAGTCTTTGAAGAAAGAAATTGAGGAGGATACCAGAAAATGGAAAGACCTCCCCTGCTCTTGGATTGGGAGAATCAACATAGTAAAAATGGCAATTCTACCAAAAGCAATCTATAGATTCAATGCAATCCCCATCAAAATCCCATCAAACTTCTTCACAGACCTTGAGAGAACAATAATCAAGTTTATATGGCAAAACAAAAAACTCAGGATAGCCAAAACAATCTTATATAATAAAAGAACTTCTGGAGGCATTACCATCCCTGACTTCAAACTCTATTATAGAGCTACAGTATTGAAAACAGCTTGGTATTGGCATAAGAACAGAGAAGTCGACCTATGGAATCGAATAGAAGACCCAGATATTAACCCACAAACTTATGAACACCTAATTTTCGACAAGGGAGCTAAAGGTATACAATGGAAGAAGGAAAGCATCTTTAACAAATGGTCCTGGCATAACTGGATGTCAACCTGTAAAAAAATGAAAGTAGATCCATATCTATCACCATGCACAAAAATCAAGTCCAAATGGATTAAAGACATCAACATTAATCCGTCCACTTTGAACCTGATAGAAGAGAAAGTGGGAAGTAGTCTACAAGATTTAGGCACAGGAGGCCTCTTCCTAAGCAGGACCCCAGCAGCACAGACAATAAGAGAAACAATGAATAAATGGGATCTACTGAAACTGGGAAGCTTCTGTAAAGCAAAGGACACTGTCAGTAGGACAAAAAGGCTGCCTTCTGACTGGGAGAAGATCTTCACCAACCCCTCATCAGACAAAGGTCTGATCTCCAAAATATACAAAGAACTCAAGAAACTAGGCACTAAAACTCTAATTAACCCAATTAAAAAATGGGGTACTGAACTTAACAGAGAATTCACAACAGATGAACTTCGAATGGCCAGAAGACACTTAAGGTCATGCTCAACCTCCTTAGCGATCAGGGAAATGCAAATCAAAACCACTTTGAGATACCATCTTACACCTGTCAGAATAGCTAAAGTCAAAAACACCAATGATATCCTATGCTGGAGAGGATGTGGGGTGAGGGGAACACTCATCCATTGTTGGTGGGAATGCAAACTCGTGCAGCCACTGTGGAAATCAGTGTGGCGGTTTCTCAGGAAACTGGGAGTCAACCTCCCTCAGGACCCAGCAATTCCACTCTTGGGAATATACCCTAAAGATTCCCGATCATACTACAAAAGCATTTGTTCTACTATGTTCATAGCAGCACTATTTGTAATAGCCAGAACCTGGAAACAGCCTAGGTGCCCCTCAATAGAAGAATGGTTAAAAAAGGTGTGGAACATATACACATTAGAGTTTTACTCAGCGGTAAAAAAACAATGACATCTTGAATTTTGCATGCAAATGGATGGAAATAGAAAACGCTTTACTGAGTGAGGTAAGCCAGACCCAAAAAGAGGAACACGGTATGTATTCACTCATAAGTGGATTCTAACCATAATTAAAGGTCTTTGAGCCTATTATTCGTGATCCTAGAGAAGCTAAATAAGAAGATGAACCTGATGAAGATTATTTAGCTATCCACCAGGAGGTAGGAAATAGACAAGAGTCCCAGGTAACCTCGGGTGCATGGGGGGGAGGGAGGGTCGATGGAAGGGGAGAAGGTTAGAGAGAAGGGAGTAGGGGAAGAAAGGGGAAAGCTTGGTGGCCTGGGATGGGGGGGGAGGGAGGAAGGATGAATATGGGATCAGGGAAGATTATATTTCAACTAAGGGACCCATTTTAGGGTTTACAGGAGACTTGATTATATATGGGATCCCAGGTCCAAGGAGAGATCCCCCAGATTGCTCTCTGGACAGAGGAGTGGGTGCCTGAATCGGCCGTGGCCCATGTCCATACTGATGTATATTTTGCTTATCACCATAGATCCTGCACCTGACGAAGGACGGCGATACAGTCGGTGACCCATATTGCAGCACCGGACTGAGCCCCCCGAGGTCCAAATGAGGAGCAGAAGGAGGAAGAACATGAAAAACGAAATCAGTACTGCGAGGGATGCTATCACCCACTGATACAAGGGAACGGATCTGATGAGAGTTTACCAAGGCCAGTTGGACTGGGACTGAAAGAGGACGTGATCTAACCAGACTCTCCGAATTTGGCCGGATTCTCTGACTGTGGCTGACCCGAAGTCTTTCTGAAAAGCCATTGACTATGACACTGGGACCTGTTTCCTCTACATATAATGGATTTTGGGGATCCAGTCTGTTTGGACACTCACCTTCCTGGACCTGGAGGGAGGGGGAAGGAACTGGAACTTCCCACAGGGCAGGAAACCCTGACTGCCCTGGGGGACGAAGAGGGAGGAGGAGGGGGAGTAGGGGGAGTGGGAGGGTGTTGGGAGGGGGGGTGGAAATGGAAACTTTTATAATTTAATAAAATTTACAAAAAAAAAAGAAGACTTCAGGATTTCAAATAACATTGCTGTTGAGATAAGACCCTATTTTTGTATTGTAAAATTGTGTCATCTTTTTATATATGAAAAACTAAACTATTGAGCATATTTTCTCTTCTCAAAGCACTATTGCAGGTTCCATTGTATGTTATATATGTGTGTGCATATGTGATATATATGTATGATATCTTACCACAAACTGTGACATATTTTCCATTTTATTTTTCAGTTTGAGCACTTCTAATGTTTTTTTAAAAAGCTCACATGATACATAAGCATGAATCTTACTCATCATTTCTGAAATCGATCACTAATTTGTGTAACATTTACCAAAACTACAGTTTTTATCCCGTGTGTTTTTCCATCTGCCTCCTGTATCCCCTCGTCTTCATTAAAATTAAGATTTGGAATCAATGTATGCCAAACGAATCATGATTACAGAAAGACTGTGGAGTCATAAATGGATTCTCTAAGAAACACATGTATGACCTAGATTGGAAGTTCTCCATATTAAAAAAAAATATTGTCAAGCTTCTTGCTCTGTTAACATTCTTGCTATAAAAAGTCAGACTATCCAAACCTCAAATGAATATGTACATTGCACCAGTTGCTAAGGTAACCTCTTTAAATTTCTCTAAATAGAAAGGAAGTTAAATTCATTATTTGAGGGCACACTGGCTTAGGATCTCCTGAAGCTTTCAAAATGTATTTTTGTAACAGTAGCAAATGTCTGTAAGTAAAAATACTTTGGATTGTAAATGAGATTTAGTTACAGGTAAATTGTTAACTGAGAAGGAAAAACAACGAAATGAAAGCAAAGCAGAAGATAACACCCTTCTGAAGTCCCCTTTAGGAGGCCTCAAGTGAGATTAGCTTGAAGGAGAACTAAAAATGAGGAAATTAAACCATATTGAAATATCTGTCCTTTAGGGTGAGTTCACTACTAGTACAGAAAAAGCCAGGAATCAGTTTTTCACTTCACATTTCCCTTTACTTGAACACTATCTCTCCTCTGGTGTGACCTTTGAAATTATAGATTCCTTACATAAGGTCTTGGAAATGCATGCAAAGCAAAATTTAGATCAAATTATGTTTTGTTCAGGAACTAAAAATAACTAAATAGATATTATTTAATGTGGTGGCCACTGGATGTCATCATAATGCCACCCGAGGTAATGTTTCTGAAGTGGAAACCTGAATATCGTACTCTTCAGGGCATTAGTCGTAGTTCAACGTATGTTGTCTATGCATTCTCAAAGTTACTCTTGCAAAACTGTTTTCATTCAGTTTTGGCAGGGATGGTATTTAGGTTTAGATAACCGATACAGCTTTCACTTTTTCTGATTTATTAGTCAGCGAATAAATGCCTCAAAAAGTTTCAGCTACAGTTTCTACTCTAGTATGTCAGTTATTTGAGAACAGTTCATTTGTTTTAATAAAAAGTGAATGAACATTTTACCATATAAGCCGTCATTATGATCAAATAAAACCAGATACGCTAGACTTTGGTGTACAGCCTATAAGATACTTTAGCTTTTCTATGAAATGGGCAATTGAAAAGGTTTGTAGGTTCACTGCATCTCAGTAAGGCCTTGGGTACTCTATTTGCCCAAGAATTTGGTGGCCTGTATCAGTTGGATACTTCTTTCAGAGTATTGCAGGTTGATGGGCTTCCTCGGTTAATAAGTCACAAGCCAGCGGAACCAGTTTCTTTCAGTTCAATTTGGAGTTCTGTTGTTGGGACCACCAGTAAAAGGAAGAAATGCCTGGGATTACATGTGTTTAAGTTAAGGTAAAACAGATATGTTAAAGACACTGTTTGCACTAAGTACCCAGGTGAGGCTAATGCTGTGGTCTTGGGACCACGTTTTTGAGAACTTTGGCCATAGGGTTTCTATTGACGAAGAGGGCTAAAACTACTATAACCACACTCATATTTATAGTTATAGCTATAGTTAGTAACCTTTCCAGATTACTGTATACTACCTCTCTTCTAAAATAATCACTAGAAGTGGATTCTACAGACCCAGCTAAGTTGATGAAATAGAGATGTACAAATATGGAGATTTAAGGAATAATAAAAGATGTTTTTATCAGTTCCTTTTTGCCTGTGTGTGTGTGTGTGTGTGTGTGTGTGTGTGTATAGTTTGTGTGTGTATGTGTGTGAGTATGTGTGTATTGAGTGTGGGTGCACACATCTGTGGAGACGAGAGATTAACCTCACATGCCCTTCTCACTAATTTTACATCTTGTTTTGTTTGTTTGTTCATCTTTGAGACAGAATCTTTCAACGGAAGCCAACCCTCTGAAAGGGCATGGCTGGCTGCTCAGTGAGTTGCAGGCATCTGCCTCTCTATGTGTGCACTGAGATGATAGGTGTGCATTGCCTCTGTGCCCATTTTTTTAACTGGGTGCTTGGGATGGAGACTAAGTTCCTTGGGCCTGCACCGCAAACCAACTGAGTCACTTCTTTATGCCTTGTTCATTCGTGTTTTTTGTAGTGATAAAACCTTATATCCACTTTTTAATCACAATATGATTCTACTTTTAAAGAGAAATTGGGTTCTCATATATATTGTTTAAAAAAATGATAAAAGTTGTTGATATCAAAGTGAAACCCTTCATTACAAGTTGGTGTTTTGATACTGTCTGCAGTAGCTTTCTAGTGATAAGTGCTGTTTATGCCTATGTTGAAGGCAATATTGTGTGCTTTTCTTACTTAATTAAATTTGTAGTCCAGGTTTTTTTTTTTAATCTAGTGACATTATTGAGTCACTACAATCACACAGCATCTTCATCATAATACCAAAAATTCTTTCAATTTTGAGGCTTCTAGAAGCTCAAAACAGAGTTTGGGTGCTGTCTGTTGTCTTTTATCACATTTCCTGGTGACTAACTATCAGGAAATTATCTTGGATGCACATCAATAGAAATAAATTTATTTGTGTTTTACTCCTTTATTCCTGCAACCTAAGCTTTGAACCTATATTAAAAGGGCAAGAAAATACAGAAAAAATGAATAAAGAGCCACACAAAAGTTCAGACCTCAGTAGTAGCAGAATGAACTATGGAAAACAAACCTGAATTTTACATGAGGTAGGATTTCAAATCCAGAAAGTGCAAGTTATTTTTCCAATAGATTTTCAATTAGTCATCATGTAGATTATAATAGTGTCAATAACAGTCTAGGATGAAAGAGGTTTCTACTAAATATTCCAAAGGAATATTTACTTATGATAATACAGTAATTATGGGGAGGTAGCTGAGAGGATAATTGTGCAACCATGAGAGCCAGGGTTTACCTGCCCAGAACCCTGGAGGACGTGGGCATCATGAGTCCTTATACACTTGATTCAGAGCAGAAGAAAGTTACAGGATAATCTCTAGAGTTGTGAACCAGCTAGCCTAGTGGACATAATATACAAACAACACAGACCCTATGTCAAACAAACTGAGCAGAGAAGAGTGTCATGAGGCTGTCTTTTCATTTCCACATCTATGCCATTAATACACACACACACACACACACACACACACACACACACACACACACACTATAAAAATGAATTCTTTCCCCAGGCTTTAGCTGAATAGTCTCTTTTCATTCTATTTCTTTCTAAGTGATACTTATTCCATGAGATATTTCCATTGTTATTTTCATCATTTACATCCCTCATGTAAGAAGAAAGAGGTAAAGGAATAACAGCATAGAGCAAGTAGGGAAACTGAGTGACTTTTGGAATTGTCATTGGGCAAATAATGAATTCTCTTTTTCATTTGACGACTGTTACAATGTGTTACAAATCATGCAAAGTCTGATTATATGCTAAATGTAAGTACCTTACTGACTCTAATATCCTACACTACCATCACTATAATAAGCTTACAGCGGCTGCTGATATTTGCTGAATACCTACTCTTCTCCCAGGCCTGGCTCTATCTATTGAACTCTTACACTTCCTAAGACTCATGAAATTGCCAACATAATCACTTGTATTTTCTATGGAGACAACTGGAGCATTTTATTTAATGCCATATTGTTAAGAACCAATATAATCTAAGGCTAAATGACTATATGGGGCTGTGTGAATTATTCAAGGTCTTAGCCCCAAACAGTGAAGGAACAGAACTGCTTTTGGTAAAACCATTCCTACAGGGAACATCTTTGCTCTTAATTTCGCAGTCTATAAGAGGACCAGAACACAGCACTAGATGCGCTAAAATACCACTTTTATTTGGTAAATTGGGACACAGACACTGACATGTGGAGCTTCCCTTTGGGGAAAAGTGGAGGCTTTACAGTGCAGATGAGTTATGAAGCTGATCTTCCAGCTGATGTCAGCTCCGTTTTGTCTAGAGGCTGTGGCAGTCTGATGAACTTTTCATTGACAACATTTTCAGTGTATGAAATAAAATATATAACAGATACCAGTGAACTCAACTATGCATAATAAAACTATAAAATAAAAAGTCAATATGTTCATGCTTGGTGATTCACTAGATAATAAAATATGCTGGAATTTTAAATAATCATCCTAATTTGAAAAAAAATGTTTTAACTTCCAGAAAATGAGAACCCAAATAATTTTCAGCTGCCCATGAGTGCTTTAAACAGTAATGAAAATACCTGTTCTATTATGACAAAGGTTGACAATATGGGGATTCTCAGCATACACTGATTGCTGAACGATAAGCTAAATTTCAGTTAGGAAGTAGCAGAAGTAAGAACGGTTGCTTTTCCCATTAGAATGTGAAAATTCATTCACTTCCATCCATGGACTTTTTTGGACTGAGAGACTCTGAGTTCAGAACATTTGGAAAAATGAAGAGAAATTCCTGACTTGGGCAATCATAATTTATGCTATGCTATGAGCTTTATCAATTCAATCTGAATTTTATCACACTAGATGTTGGTCCCCAACCACAAACAACAGTTTATTATTTTCACACCATAAACTGCAAGAATAGTTCACTGAGTAACATCATTAATTAAAGCAGAACAGTATTGGGTTATTCCCTATAAACTTTGAACTTTCTCCTTATAGCCAACTTAGAATGTGCAGATTTTAATGCTTTAGTATTTTTGAGCCCAGATAAAGTACAATTTCTCCTGAATTGATATCCTCTGCTAAGAAAATACAAAAGTCTCAGCATATCTTAAAATGTAGACCTCACTCACACCAGGACCAGACTTTTTGTAAACAAATATGAAGGATTTAGTGAATGTCCACCTTGAGACCTAAGAGACCATTTGGAAAAGCTGATAGAAATAAGAAACATGGTCACTTCAATGGCCTTGATTAGACTAAATGAATAACACAACAAAATCAAAAGACACGAATCTTGGGGGAAAAAAACAAGTAGGGAGACAAAAAGCTTGGTGAGGTGGTGGAGGGATAAGAGGTAGGGGAATAGTAGCCAGAATGTGTTTTATATATGTATGAACTTATCAATAAAGTATTTTAATTAGAAAAGAAGGAGAGGTGCATTTGTCCCCATTTGAAGGCTAGGTAACCTATGGACATCACTGAAATTGAAGGCTGCTTGTTTGTTTATCATCCAGTCCCCTGCTGCAAGGTCTCGGTGTGTTCTGTCAAGTTCCCCCAGAGCATGTAAGGGCTCCAAGCAGTCCATTAAAGCTTCTCACCTCTTCCCTGCTCAGACTTATCTTTGGAGGTGTAAATTAGAGAGGCAGATGTACAATCTGGGATGGGTTCCAGCTACATTTTTAGATTGGGGAATGATCAGCACCGTAGGCGTTGAACAGAATTTTTCAGTCTGTCACATGTCCAGATTCAGTGCCAAGGAAACCCCCTAAATGGCCCCCGGACGCTTAGTTCTGGAACAAAGCAAATCTCCACCAGGACGTGACACGGTCTGTTTGTTGGTCTTTGATGTTTCATGGGTGACTGAGCCATAGTGAGAGAAAGGGATGTTTCTTACATTGTAGTCAAAGGAACTTGAGTTATTTGGTTAAATGAGCTCTATGAGGAGAAAGATTGGAAGGATTCCCCCCAATGAATTTGTAGAAAAGTCTCATGTACTAAGAAGACAGAGAGCAGAAGGCTGAAATGGCATATGAGGATAGTTACCAATACTGGAAAAAAGCCTTTGGATTTGAAAAGTGTTATCGTACATTTTATCTCTTATTATTCCTATAAAATCTCAAATATACGAAGTAAAACTTGTTTTTCCAAACTCAGATAGAAAATTGAACTCCAATTGGCTTTGCAAAGCTAATTCCACGAAGCTAAGTTATGGGGGTGATTAAGTGTCAATTACTGAAACCAATTGCTACCTCTCTTTTGTTAAAACTCAGGGGAAAATGAAATAACATGGAACTGTAGCCTCACTTCATTTTGTCCACTATTTCCAAAATACTTAATATGAAGGGAAGTTTTTAAGAAGTGGAAATATCACATGAAGCCGCTTTGTGAACACAAGCAAGTCGAGAAGATTGTGACTTTGGATGCTTCGGCCATGGAGATTACCCAATCTCACACCTTTTAAAAACACAAATTAAGCTCAAATATTCCCTATTGTAATTACTTATTTGATCTTCCTTTCCTCTAAATCATTTAGAGTAAGACTTCACTGCTAGGGAAAATGCTTCCTTCCTTTCCCCTCTCCCTCTCTTCACCCTCCCCTCCCCCATCCTCGACAGTGGGACAATCCAGAGATAGATTCTTTCTGCATTACATTTTGAGGGTTATCAAAACAACTAAAACTCAGTTGCTCACTTTATGATTATATCAACAATATAAATACATATAAAAATCTTGCCACCTTAAACTTTTATTTCTATTTATCTCTCACTTTTTTCCTCTGAGGTTATTTTTGAAAAGCCGTGGTTTCTGTTTCTTGATTCTGGAAGATGTTCAGTCTAAAATATACCAAACCATAGGTCTTTGGTTTTATGTAACCCAATTACCCTGTCACACTCTGTATGAAAATAGAAACAAATTCCATTACTACATACTAGAAATTCTATACATTAATGGGACCTAAATCAAAATCTCCAATAAAGGATTTTGGTGCCACAAGCTTCTACCTTTGAAGGAAGCAATAATCAATGAAATCTAGATTTCTATTGCCCACAAGCCACACCACATAACTTCAGGGCCATATTTATGCATTATTTCATTTTCTTCTATTATATAAAGAGCTCTGAATGGAAAAAATATATAAACCACCCTCTTCTCTGCAAGAATTACCTTGCCAATTCACTTTTATCATAGATTCTCTTTCAATTATTTAGGCCCCCAACCAAGGGCTTCACTAATGTACGCCATTCTATTTTTGTCACAAAATTCAGCTTGCCTTTCATGGCTTTACACATTCCAAGAGAATATGCTAGGAATTCCCCCATCTCCTCTGAGTGTTCTCTGGCAACAGAGGAGAGATAGATAGCATTGTTCCTGCCAACTGCCGTGCCACAGATGCCTCCCTCTTGCCACACTCTGTGTTTATCAGGAAGTCATGCCTTCTGGGGACTTTGTGGTACCTTCTGTGCTGGCTTTAGGAATGATGGCTATGCTGCTCTCAAAGAACAGAGCACTTCTGACCCAAATTCATGAATTACTAAGATTCTCTGACTTAAATATTAACACTTAACTTAATAAACCATGTAATTAACCAAAAATTAACCTAATATTGCTAACAAAAATTAGTAGGCATAGTCAATTAGCTGTTATCTTTTATGTGTACTGCAAATGATTGTGGCAAAATAGGTATCCTATTCTCTTCTGTAGAGGTGAAATAAAAATGCCCTGATCTCTACTGCTAGAATATATAGTAGCTTTGTTTCAATTTTTTTTAAAATAATTAAGCAAATGGACATTCCATTTTAATACTATGTTCAATTCAGAAATAAGTGCAAGTAATTGGCAAGGATTGTGGACAACTGTAAAGTCATCATAATGCTTTGTCTTTTAGTAGTTTCGAGTGTAAAATAGTAATTTATAGGTTATAATGGTATGCACATATCAAAAGTGAATACCATTAGTTCTTGTCTTTTCTTGTTCCCTGTGTGAAATGACAGGTTTGCGAATATGCCAGATTCCCACGAGCAAATCTGTTTGAACATTTTGCCATTTTTGAAAGCTACCACTAGATGGTATGCAAATACCCTTTCTTAAATTATTGCTCTGTTCTTTCTGAGTTTTAGACTATAGGAAGGTATTGTATGTGATGTTCTTATTTATCTTGTCTTTCTTTGATGAATTATGGAAGGATATTGTTTGTTTGGCCAATTTTTAATTAATTGTAATTGTTTCCATAGAATCAGATTTCGATTTTTACAACCTGGAGATGAAATTTTCACTTTTTCAACTTGTACATTTTTTTCTATACCATTTTCCCACTAACTAATGAGTCAGTTGTTAATAATACTTTAAATTTCTGCAATTACCAAATATTCTTCAAATCTTGAAGTTCTTTGGATATGAATAATTAATAGCATTTTATATTTACAATTTAAACTTACACATAATTACAAGCAACATAATTACCAGTTATAAATAACATCTCAGAATCTTCACAAAGAAAAATAATTATCTGTCATATAAACTAACTAGGGTTTTTGAAATGATAATTGAACCAAGGACAACATGAATTCTAGATGAATATGTTATAAAATACTGCATCCCTTCCAACGTTATGCTTAATAGGTAAAGTCATTTATAGTTATGCTAAAATGTTTCTAAAATATGTGAAAATGTGTATTCTCATTGGTTTTCACTAATTCATAAATTATATTATTCTGCTATTTCAAATACCACGTCATTTATATGACAAAGCTAAGCAGAGCCACCTTATAAAACAGAAATTACCATTGGCTGACTTGTGTACAATGCACATTCAATACTTGAATTAATGCAGATATATATATTACCTTTAAAAGTTTATTTATTTTCAGATCAAGGGGACCGATACCAAAAAAAAAAAAAACCAGATGAGCTTGCTGATCCAGCATACAGAGCAGCTTTTAAGGTTGCTGACTGAGATGATCCCGCCTCACAGAATACTCCAGCCAAGAATTAGCAATTATCCCGATTTTCTAGTGATTCCCTGACAGATGCTAGCACCTCCAGTCAATAGGAAGTAGTCTAGCAAAAACAATGATCACATTCACAAAAAGATGGATTATGGATGTTTGATATCATTTAAGGGGGGGTTGGTCACAAGTTATATTGGTCATAGTCAGAAACAAGCTGAACAAAAGAGCTAAATTTATAGATTTCTTTCTAAAGGAAAAAAAGGGTATGGTATGACATAAGAATGACAGGAAATGTGGGTACATTATTGAATCTACTTTCATCCAAAAAACAAACTACTAATCTCAAAATGTTTTACGTTGCTATGGATTTTTGTTTATTAACACAAATTTAATGTTAATTTTGTTATATTGTATTATGTTTCTACTCTTGAGAAATTGAGTATTGCATTTATCTAACTCATTTAAAAATGTAATGTATAATTAAAAAACTAAAAGTTAATAGTAATCTATAACAATCAAACCTATAGCCATATTAAATATGTTTTCAAGGTTAAGCAGACACATTTAGACAGATAGATGGTCTTCAAACATTTCAGAGACCTACAAAATATGGCATTTAAAATGTTTTGATATCATAAGAATTTTCTTGGCAGTGAAGAATATCCAGTCCTGGCAGCACCAATTTACTTTAGAGAAGGTAATGGACATCAAAGAAGCTCCATATGGAGTTTGCTTTCCCTATGGCAAAAACTAGCCATTTGGGTAGAGAAACCACCCTTGCCTCAATTGCTGATTGTATACTGTTCAAACTGGACCAGCAGGATGCAAAAAAAGTGTCTGCCAAAATTTGTCAAGAAAAGATAAGACAGTCCTTCAAAATTCACTGCTTTTCAGAAATGTCTGCCAGATATACCAGGCCTGTAATCCAAAGTTGGATGCCCTGATATTACAGAAGAACCTAGGGTGATGTCACTGTCTTTGGGTAATATTTAACCCTTCTAGGGTCTTTGAAGGAGTTGAAAACTAACATAGTTAACATTTACCTTTGCTATGTTAAAAGGTAAATTAGGTGTAAAATTTAGAATCACAAAGATAAGGTAAATTATAGATTATTTTCTCTAAATTTGTCAAATGAAAATAGACTGGATATTATAACTGTAATTCTTACTTCATAGCTATTTTGTTGTATATAATTTTACTATGTTAAAGTTAAAACCTTCCTTTTTAATTAGACAAACATAGAAATGTAGAATATTTTTTCACACTGTGTGAATATATGCTGCTATGATTGTGCTAATAAAAAAGTTGACTGGCCAATAACTGGACAGGATAAACTCAGGCAGAAGAATCAGACTACAGATAGGGGAAAGTAGAAGGGCAGAGTCAGAAGAGTAGCCAGCCAGATGGAAAGAAACTTGGAAATGTAGGAGAGGTAAAAGCCATAGTTTAACAGAAATGGGTTAATTTAAGTTGTAAGAGCTAGTTAGTAATAAGCTGGAGTGGTTAGCTGAGCATTTGTAATTCATAATAAGTCTGTGTCGATTATTTGGGAACTGCTGGGTGGGAAAGAAAAGTTTACCTACAGAAAAGTAGCTAAGATCTTTGTCAATTATCTCAAGAATGGTCTCCAGGCCACTGTCCCCTCTGAAACCCCTGTAACCCAGATAATTCTCAGCACTACTCTGTCCCTCTAGGATAGCCCATTAAGTGCAGCTCAACACTTACAATCATTTTCTAGTACCAAGATTCAAGGTCATCTGTTTATTCAAAACACCATATGGTCAATGGTCGGGTCTGTCACAGCAATAGCTCGCTCCTTTACCAAATTCCGAATTAACTACTTTTCTATTTCTGTAATTAAAACACCAAGATCAAAGCAACTTCTAAAAGAAAGTGTTTAACGGGGCTTACAAATCCAGAGTATTTTGATCCATAATGGTGTAGGTAAGGCATGGCAGGAGGAACAGCTGAGAACTCACATCTCAAGCCAAAAGCAGGAAGCAGAGAGCAAACTGAAAATGGCAGGAGTCTTTCGAACCTTCAGCCTGCCTAGGGACTACCTTTTTCAGTAATGCCACAGCTCTTCTTTTCCTTCCCAAACAGTTCTACCAATTGGGAACCAAGTACACAAACAAATGAGCCTATGGGGGCATTCTCATTCAAACCATTGGAGTAACAAAAGTATAATAACCTCTGGGATACAAGAAAGAGCATGAGAGGAAATTTATAACTATAAAGGTATTCCTGTTAAAACACCAGTATTATTTCAAACACCTCACCTAATAATTAGTACATCAAGACTCTAGAAAAACAAGAAGCCAAGTCCCAAACACATAGTTTAAAAAGTTATGATTTAGGGAGTAATTTATAAAATGTTGACTAAAAGAACTATACTTAGAATTAATTAACTGTGGGTTTGTTTTTTTGAAATAGCTAATAAGACTGGCAAACTCTTAGCCAAACTAGCAAAAAAAGAGAAAAGATATAAATTATTAAAATGAGAAATTAAAAGTTTTGATAGAACAAAAATAAAATTCTCAAATGAAATCCAAAATGTTTTGCAGGATATTTTTGATAATTTATACTACAGATGCTTGGAAAAATAGAAAACATGAGTAAGTTTACAAACTCATATGTCCTAACAACATTAGATATGAAAAATATAAATAATTTAAATAGGCCCATAGCATGCAGAAAGACTGACACTAACTTCCTTGACAAAATGAAATCAGGGATGGACAAATTTACTACTGAATCCTATACACTTCCAAGAGAGGAATTGCTGGGTCCTGAGGGAGGTTGACTCCCAGTTTCCTGAGAAACCGCCACACTGATTTCCAAAGTGGCTGCACAAGTTTGCATTCCCACCAACAATGGATGAGTGTTCCCCTCATTCCACATCCTCTCCAGCATAGGCTATCATTGGTGTTTTTAACTTTAGCTATTCTGACAGGTGTAAGATGGTATCTCAAAGTGGTTTTGATTTGCATTTCCCTGATCGCTAAGGAGGTTGAGCATGACCTTAAGTGTCTTCTGGCCATTCGAAGTTCATCTGTTGTGAATTCTCTGTTCAGATCAGTACCCCATTTTTTAATTGGGTTAATTAGAGTTTTAGTGTCTAGTTTCTTGAGTTCTTTGTATATTCTGGAGATCAGACCTTTGTCTGATGAGGGGTTGGTGAAGATCTTCTCCCAGTCAGAAGGCAGCCTTTTTGTCCTACTGACAGTGTCCTTTGCTTTACAGAAGCTTCCCAGTTTCAGTAGATCCCATTTATTCATTGTTTCTCTTATTGTCTGTGCTGCTGGGGTCCTACTTAGGAAGAGGCCTCCTGTGCCTAAATCTTGTAGACTACTTCCCACTTTCTCTTCTATCAGGTTCAAAGTGGACGGATTAATGTTGATGTCTTTAATCCATTTGGACTTGATTTTTGTGCATGGTGATAGATATGGATCTACTTTCATTTTTTTACAGATTGACATCCAGTTATGCCAGCACCATTTGTTAAAGATGCTTTCCTTCTTCCATTGTATACCTTTAGCTCCCTTGTCAAAAATTAGGTGTTCATAAGTTTGTGGGTTAATATCTGGGTCTTCTATTCGATTCCATAGGTCAACTTCTCTGTTCTTATGCCAATACCAAGCTGTTTTCAATACTGTAGCTCTATAATAGAGTTTGAAGTCAGGGATGGTAATGCCTCCAGAAGTTCTTTTATTGTATAAGATTGTTTTGGCTATCCTGGGTCTTTTGTTTTTCCATATAAACTTGATTAATGTTCTCTCAAGGTCTGTGAAGAAGTTTGATGGGATTTTGATGGGGATTGCATTGAATCTGTAGATTGCTTTTGGTAGAATTGCCATTTTTACTATGTTGATTCTCCCAATCCAAGAGCAGGGGAGGTCTTTCCATTTTCTGGTATCCTCCTCAATTTTCCCATTATTACTTCTCAAACTTTTAAACAAAATTTAAATGCTAACCAAATGATCAAACTCATCCCACAATATCAATATTGTCTTCATAGCAAGCAAGATGAAATCATAGCAAGAAATGAATTGTTAGGTCCCTTTCTCTGCTGAACACAGATACAAAAGTTCTAAACAAGGTACTCATGCATGGAATGCAAGATGTTCATACACAACAATAATTCTGGCTTTATTCCAACAATACAAGGTTGCTTAGACAAATCCCTAAATAAGACTGTGTAAATTTAAATTCAGGAAATATATGATCATCTTATAGCTATAAAAGAAGGACTTTTGATAAAATCCAAATGCCATCATAATTAAAGCCCTAGCAACATTTGGTATAGATGATGGAAAATGTATCACAATAATAAATCTTTTTTTGTGACAGACCTATAGCCAACATTGCACTAAACCGAAATATTGGCAGCATTTTTCCTAAATCTTGGAGCAGAGCAAGGGTACCTACTCACTTCACTTTAATTCAGTATAGTGTACAAAGTCTTAGATAGACCATTAAGACTAGAAGAATATATAAAAGAGGGGTGAAGAGTAAAAAAGTCAAATCACCCCTATTTGTAGACATCATGATTTTATATATGGTACATGAATGACTTCAAAGAACTTGCAAATTGGATGAATGCTTTCAGTAAAATTGCAGTATTAACATACAAAGATAGTGGCTTTCATGTGTACCAATAATAATCTTTTTATGAACGAAATTTAGAGAAATTTCTATTCATACTTATTTCAAAATAGTAAGTAGCTAGGAAATTAACCAAATATTGAAAGATAACAACAGTGAAAACTTTAAAACTCACATAAAGAAAACAAAGGCCATAGACAACGGGAAGTACTAATGTGCTCATGAACTGGCTTCTTCTGAGTCAACTCTCTGGTCTATTGGTGCTATTAAAGTGTCTGTCACATATTTAGTTGTTACAAGAAATATAGGAGTGGAGAAACTAGTACTGCTTTGAATAATAAAGGATTATGGGCACTGTCTGCCACTAGGTCTGCGATGGTACAATGTTACTGAAGACATTTGGACCTCAGTCTGCCTATCAGTGAGTTCAAGCTGAATATCAAAAATTCATGGATTTATCACTATGCCAAATTATAATAAAAATATAACAAATGTTATTGTCTTCCTTCAAAGCCTTCTACAATGTGTCATAATTAATTGCTTACCTCTCATCTTGTTGCTTTTCAGTCTTCTCTTTTCATTCATAACACAGTTGTATCCTCTGACTAGCGATGCACTCAGTTTACTATTGCATTTTCCACAGAGTAGATGTGGGTACGCACATGATTTTTCCATCATTGTTCAATTACTGTGTGTGTTATATTTATTTCTAGCCAATTGTAGAGAAAAGACTTCTAAATGATATATTCCTCTTATAATAAAGTTTATTTCCCAAAACTAATATTAAAAATTAGACTAATAAATTATACCATATGGTGCGAAGTAACAATAAATTTTAACGTACAGTTCTTATCTAATTACAGGTAAAAGAATAAGTTAAAATGAACACAAGATACAATTCAATTAAATAAATTAAAATATAACTTGCAACTTCAAAATTATGGAATGATATATTTATTGATTATACTAAAATTAAAAGTTAAACATAATTTTAAACTAAAATTGTTTTCCAGTTAAGACTGAATATTAATTGAACTACTTGGGTTGTATGCAAAATTAATTTAAAATGTACCTCCTCAGTACTTCTTTACAATAAAATTATTGTATAAAGTAGATTTTTGAGGCAAAGATCAATAAGAAATATAAAATTTATTTTTAAAATTGTATTTTAATTTTCAATGAGTTAGTAAAATTATAACTTGTCAAAATTATATTGGGAAATAAAAAAATAAATAACCTTTAAATATAAACTAAATATATGAGTCAGAATTTTTAGTAATTTGTATATTTTTCACAATTTTTTCTAACATTTTAATTTTATCGTTGATACTAAATATTTTTAAATGCCCTTACTGTGCAATATTACTGAACATAATTAAGCAAATAAATATTTTAGCTTTTCAGTGTTTTGCTTGATTTTATGTCACCTTGACACAAGCTCCAGTCTGTTGGGAAGAAGAACCCTCAGCTGAAAAAGTGCCTCCATAAGACTGGCAAGTCTGTAGAGCATTTTCTAGATTAATGATTACTGTGGGAAGAACAAAATCGCTGTGAATGGTGTCTGAGCAGGGTGATATAGGAAAACAGAGAGCAAGCCCTGGGGAGCAAGCCAGTAAGTCGCATTGCCTCCATGGCCCTTGCTGCAGTTTCTGCCTCCAGGTTCATTCATGTCTTGAGTTCCTGCCATGAATTTCCTCAGTTATAGAGTGTGAACTGAGAATTCTGAGCTAAAATAAACTATTTTTTTCTTTTTGCAAGTTGCTTTTTCTTATGCGGTTTTATCCCAGCAATAGAATCTCTAAGACAGAAACTGGTACCCGGTTCATGGAATACCGTGTTGTGATAGCAGCGACCTTCTATTTTGGAGAGGATTGTCATGGTATATGAACCATGGGATCTTGGGGGATAATAATGCTAAGAGCAATGCAGAAGATGGAGGAGGCCTTGTACTCTTAAGTTCAGAGACAATTAAAGACTCTTCTGTGACTATGGGTAATATTTTGAATTAAGGATCTGAGTTGTTGGTTAACTGGGTCTGAGAAAGCAGCTGTGATTAACTAGCACGCTGAAATTAAACCTTTGCTTTATTGGGAAAATTGAAGCTAGTTATGTGGAACATGAAAACTATGGGTGATTAAGAAGAGACTTTCTGGGAGTATTTCCTTCGGGTCGGTACATGAGCGAGCTGTGGTTCAAGGGCCAAAACATCACAATCTCATGCTGGCAGGTAAACTTTGTAATGTGTAAGAGTTTCAAGGTGGTGCTGGTATGGGAGGCACGAAAGGGTCTTAGGGAATAACAGCTGCAGCTTGGAACTTTTAATTAAATTTAAACATGAATAAAACCTTAGATATATTTCAACCTTACTTTTTAAAACCATACTTAAAAAGAAAATATATTAGTATTACTTTATTAAAATTAAAACTGCTTTCAAATTGAATTCTGCCTAATGTATTTGAACCCAACATAATCAGAGTTCTGTCAGTATTTAGAACCAGAAGAGTCTGAGAGCATCTCTCTCTGGATTCTAGGTTCTAGCTCTCTGTGGACGAATCTAGAGGACACAGGCAGCTCTAGTTTAGAATTAATTTAATTTATAATCTCTAGCCAATGAATGATAAATAAAGATTTTCAGAGGTTAATTAATTGATCACTGTGAGGGGAAAATACAGGCAGAATTAGAATTCAAAACTAGACTGTTGTGTATTTTTAGACATATACTATCTTTGTGAACATGTGTCTATTTCAAGTGTAATGATCTAGAAACACTTTGTCTACTGGGCTCTGTTAATTTTAGAGGTATTTTATTTCACTTCATCAGAAAATTTCTACAATAAAGTTCAGCTTTTATTGTATATGGCATCTATTGATTGCCTGCTGCAATGTTTGTCAACCTTTCCAATGCAACCTTTAATACAGTTCCTCATGTTGTGGTGACACCCAAACATAAAATTATTTTCATTGCTACTTAGTTACTGTTAATTTTGCTACTGTTATGAATCATGATGTAAATACCTCATAATATGCAGGTTTTCTCATATGTGAAAAAACCTACAGATTGAGGACTGCTTGTCTACTACGAGGAAAAACTGTTTAAGGGATACCTCTAAAACCAGCCTTTTCAAACTGATCTCCATCTTACATTTTTAAAACTTGAGACAGAAGTTCTTATCATCCAAGCTGATAATATTAAAATTAATATATAAGAATTCAGAAAAATATTGTGGAAGAATTTACAAAATAAGTAATCCAAATATGAACATCATTTCTCTTCTTACACTATATGTATATTCAACGTGAGGATACAGAAGCATTTGAAAATCTTTAGCGAAGAAGTGTCCCAGATAAATATGTAAGTTTATAATACTGAAACATTCTGTTTTACACTAAAATTTGGGACAGACATGGACTTTAAGGAATTCATACTTGTATTCATATTTTAGCTGGTTGGACACCTTGGAGAATAATATTCTGATAGAATTAGCAGAATTTTAATAGAAATCCAATTTGTGTTTTTGTATCTGGCTATTGTTTTGTAGTAAAGAAATAAACATATAGGTATATATGCATATGAATATATGTTAAATGTGTTAGCTATACACCACCATCATAACAAATAAGAACTTGAATAACTTTTAATGACTTAGTCATAAGCACATTATTTTTATACCTTCTCCACAAAGAATTCCACTATTCTCTGAAAGCAGGACATTTTAAGCATTTCTCAGCAGAGTACAAATCTTACCATATGTGTCTATGATCTCTAAAACATATTTAGCTGTCATTAATTGAATGAAATATTGACAATTCAGACATGACAAGAGAATTCAATAAGAGTTCTGATTAAATACGTGCTAATTGTCCACTTTATTCTGCCAATATTTAAAACTTGGTTGGGAAATTCATTTAGTAAACATCCATCTGCATTCTCTGCCTTCCTTGGTTCTGTATCCAGAGTGATTTGATCATGAAGTGATATTGGGTGATTAAATGGCTAATCTTGTTTGTCAACTTGGTTGGGTTCTCTAAGATAGAAGTGAAGTACACTTCTGGGTGTATTTTCATAGACATAAGATAGTGAAGTAGTAACTTAAAGAGAAAAATATGCCCTGAATGTGGGGTAAAGAAGAAAAATGAAAGAGGCCATGACATGTGTGGATTCTTGATTTCTTTTGAGCAAGTATATCTATTGCTGATGCTACATAGTATTTACGTCAAACTTGCCTTCTTCAGACTTTCAGCCCAAAGTTCCATGAGTGAATTTTCTAGTTTTATCCTTGAACTAGGTATGCATCATTAGTTCCCTTTTATTCTGAGTGTTTGGGTTCTTGGGATCAGCTCCTGGATTGTCTGAGTCTCCAGAATTCAAATGGTCATTTCTGGATCATATATATTAATATTTTATTATTATGCACCCATCCATATTTTGCATATAAATATTTCTTTATTTGTATCTCATTTCTTTAGAAGACCTTCCTAATTCAAATTAACTTGAGAAGAAAGACTTTCTAAACCAGTGATTATGGGTGTAGTCTATACATAGCCTCTTTAGGACAGTTGGTCTTTCTTCATTAAATACAAATTCCGATGCTGATAGAGTTTGAAAGTTAAAATAGAGCCAGTCCACATCTTAAAAATGTTCATAAAATTGAAAATGGGTAATTCTTCTTGAAGTCTTTGGAGAATTGAAATCACCGGACAAGCCCTACCCCTGAAACTGGAGAGAGCGACAGAGACAGAGAGAGAGAAAGAGAGAGAGAGAGAGAGAGAGAGAGAGAGAGAGAGAGAGAGAGAGAAGAGTAACAGCTATCAAGAAGGAGAAATTGCTGGAATTTGTGACTGGACAGGATGTTTATGTGCTAATGAACAAAATATTGTTTGACTGTGAGCTAGTTTCAAGGCTAACTCTCTTGGTGCCTCCATTGTAAGTGTTCCCTATCTTTCAGTAATCTTATCTCAAGGGTTTCTACCATGATCTCATGAGGATCCCTAATGGAAAATCCCCTGTGCTTCAGACACCAAGGAAGGTAGTTAATTCCAAGAACACTGTTTTCCTCTAATCATGCTTTGCCATCATTGGAATTTATTTTATGATGCCTCATCTGATCTAGGAGAAGGGCAGGAGTGCTGACCTAGTTTCACATAAATGGAGAAATAAGGAAGCCAGGAGATTCTTCTGAACCTGATAGTTTCCAACACCCTAAAAATGTAGATGTCTTGTACAATAATAATGCCTCCCTTCCCAAGAGTTCAAACCACATTAACATCCTCTAGTATTATAATAGCAGAATATATTGAATATGAAAATCAGTCAGCAGTGCACTAGGCAAGGAAAAGCTCAGTCTGAAGGAACAAAATGAGACCAAAACTAAGACCCAATTTTGATTTGTCTTCAGCAGAAAGGAAGTCAGTAGTTACTAAAGTTATAGACTAAGCCTTGATGAACAACTGGGATGGCACACAAGGACACATGACCAATGTGAGAAGAGAGATGGATATATAAAAAGGAATCCTAAGGAAAATTTATACACTAACAAAAAAAAGAAATGAGGACCCCCTCACACATTCTTACCAATATTCTGGTTCTAGATAACAAATAATTAATGTTGTTGAAGATTTGTCACTGAAACTTCTAAAATTAAAATGTAAACAAAGAAAATGTAGGATTAAAGTAAAAAGATCAACATATCCAAAGAAACTGCTGCAGTAACAAATGGCTTTGGTGGTGGGACTGGGACCCCTACTCTGCCACAAAACTTTTGACCTATAATTTGCCCTGCTTGCAAGATGTGCTAAGGTTAAAGATGGCACAGAACTTGTGTGATTGGGCAAGCAATGACTGCTCTAACTAAAGACCCATGGGAGCCCAGGCTGGACTCCTTCCTTGATTTTCTTCCTACTGCGTTGTCTCTTCCAGCCTTGATTGAGGGTTTACACCTAGACCTTTTGTACCTTCTTATGCCATTTTGTGTTGGTATCCCTGGGAAGTCAGCTTTTTTTCTGAAGGGAAAGGAAGTAACAATGGATCTGAAGGAGAGGAGAGGTGGGTGGGGTGCTGGGAAGAGAGGAGAGAGGGGAAACAGTGATCTGGACATATTGAATAAGAGAAGAAGAAATAAGCGTTAAAAAAACATAAAGGGATTAAGAAGATAAAAGAAACAGAAGAAACATTTGAATCAAAACAACAGAATTTCTGACACTTCAGGACAGACACTGATCCAAGAATCCAGTAAATTTAGAGAATCCTAATGTGGGATTCCAAAAAGCACAAAGAGGTATTCAAATATTAAAAATCAAATGAAAAGAAAAATAAATGAGTGAGAAAAATTAAAATTACACTGTGCTCATCTTCTGAAATCAAATAAGAAAGAAGGAAAATGAGTAAAGTATTCAAGCTTTTGGTAGAAAAAAATCCACTTTTGAATTCTGTATGCCCAAAAGTTACCATTTGAAAGTGTGGGAGAAATGATGATTTTCTAAGAGAATTTAACAAAATTATTTTTTTGCAGAATTGTTCTTAAAAAGAAAAGTCAACAATATAGCTTATAAACTATGATTTATATGAACAAGTATCTAACTATTAATGGTTGAACAAATGACTCAGTAGTTAAATGTGGGTATGACTCTTGCAGATTATGCAAATCAGTTCCTAGCATACAAGTTAAGTGCCTTATAATTCTTTTTTTGGTGGGGGGAGGGGATAGTTTCGAGATAGGATTTCTCTGTTCAACAGATATGACTGTCCTGAAACTCACTTTGTAGACCAGGCTGTCCTCGAACTCACAGAGATATACCTGCCTGTGCCTCCCGAGTACTGGGATTAAAGATGTAAGCCAGTACTAGCCAGTTTTTACAATGTGACACCAGTTCAATACCAGGTCAACGTCATTTCTGACCTTCACTCATTCTCTCTCTCCCTCTCCTTCTCTCTCTCTCTCTCTCTCTCTCTCTCTCTCTCTCTCACACACACACACACACACACACACACAAACACTCACATGTACACACAGATACACACACTCACACACATAAAATATTTTAAACGAAATATTAAGAGAACAATTAATGGAGATAGAAAGGATTTTTTTAAATACTTAATTAAAATTACATGATATCCGCAGAGGCAGTGTAATCAGTGATTTTCTCCTATGAACACCCTCATTGAATGACAGCAGTTTTAGGAGGGAAGTGTTTGGGATAGGGAAGAGACTGGGGATAATCTCCTCAATAGTGTTTTTAGAAAGTGACAGAGCAGTGGTGTTACAAACTCTACGATGATTCTCAGAATGCTGAACGTGACCATCAAATAAAATAACAAAGGTTCCTTCACTTAGTAAAAGTCATGCCTAGAAAATAAATTATGTGATTAAATGGTTATATTATAAAGAACATCAACTCTAAACTAATAATCTAAACAATCACTTCTAGAACCAACCCAGAAAAAAGGAAAGAATGATACAAAAAAAACAGTGAAAAAATAAATATAATGAACAAGAATGAAAAAAATGAAATGCTTATTTTTCAAAATAAATAATAAAACCATTATCACCACTCATTTTATCCTTAAAAGCATAAACATGGTACAAGTTGTTAATATCAAAAATGGTAGTCAGTGTAATGACTCTATGGGCATGGAAATAAAAAGTGAAGAGTATTATAAAACAACTTTTTGCCCTGCAATTTTTGTAATTATACAAAATGGAACAATGTTTAATAAGCAGGATTTACTAGACCTTCCATGAAAGTAGTTGATCTATAATATACATGCATATATGCATGTATTAAATACTTTGAATAAGCAGCTAATAATCTAAAAGTTAAATCATTACACCAATATACCAAGCACACCGTATCAGAGATGAAATATCTTGAACATTTAAGAAGAAAGTGAAGCTAGTATTCTATAGACTCACTTAGAACATTGAATCAGAGGGATCAATCTCAAACTCGTGCCGTGACACTTTTATTTCCATTATCTGAATGATTTAAAAAAAACACAGCAAGAGAACACAGTAACGCTGGCCTTCAACATAGTCGTGAGTATTTTTTTTCAACATTAGCATATCAGACTAAGCAGTTGATACACAAAATCAATTATACTGTACTAATAATTGAAAAATTTCCAGATATTTTAGGCTATGACTTCATTCAAAGTCAACCACTATTATCTATTACATTGTTACACACACACACACAATAGATGCAGATCTATAGCAGGACTAGGACAAGTACTTAGTAAGTAAGATTCATTGATATGAAAACAAGAGAACCTCAGACCTGGGTTCAGATCCTCAAAACTCCAGTAAAAGCTGAGCATTGTCATTCATGCTGGGCAGGAGAGAGATCAATGATGGAAGATCTCTGGTCTGCTAGTTGACTTGATAATAATGCTAACACACAAGATCATTATCTTTTTTCACTGGTGGAGATTAAATAAAATGGTTTTATGTTCTCAGAAGAGTATCAATTGCATAGTTTGAGATTATTAAATAACAAAGGTTAAAATTATCATTAACTATTGTTGTTTCCGAATCACACTTTTACAATTGTACTTTTTATTTTATTATGCTTTCCTTTATTATTTTATTCCTACTGTTAGAAACTAGAAAATACATCTATCCTTCTCTTCTTTATCATGTAAGGTTCATCTTTTACCGGCACTCTGAACTCTACCTACTCTGCATTTCCATTCCTTTTTTCACCCTCAATGTGGTTGTCTCATATGCACCTGTTTAATTTCTAATAAAAACTTGTAAATAAAATATCACACACTAAAATTACTAAGGTGAAAGCCTTTGCATTTCAATGAACAACTACACAGTTGGAAGAGCCTGCTAACATCTCTATTGGTGATTTCTTTCTTTCTCATCATTTCTAATTATGGTTAAGTTTTACAGCATATAAGCAGCATGAAGCATTCATTTTTGTTAATATCCATGTAATTTTCATTCAAACTAACCCCCTACAGACAGCAATTATAAACTGTAGGGACATGAAACATAACCAAGTGATATCCAGAAGAGTGACCGCAACTGGAGGCAGACAGCATTCCAGCCTTGAAAGAATCACAACATGTGCAGAAGCACCGGTCTTCCCTGGCTCTTCCACTAAAGGCATTTGAAAGTTTGTGAGAAAGAATGGTCATAACTCAAGCAGGAAGCCAAAGACATGATGCTGTGAATGGAAAGATTAAGAAGGAAGGAGACAGAAAATGGAAATACCCTGAAATACAGGCTACTCAACAAATGTTGAAAATCACGATTATAAAGCAATACTCTGAGAAAGTTAAAGATGCCAAACAGAGATTGCCCAAATCAAGGTAGAAGGAATAGTGTCTGATGTACAGCAATAATTAAATAAGGTAGTTAGATAAGAGAATGTAGTCCTTACGATATAAAGATGTTTGGTAACTTAGAATGGGGTACCTGTTGGAGTAAGGACTACAACCCTGAGCAGGGTATTGTTTTTTAGATGGAGACAAAAATTGGAACATTTCTGATCCTGAAGAGCTGAAGATGAGCCAGTAGGTACTGACCACAGTACATTATGACTTAAAATCTGCCTGTGATTATAAATTGACAAGAAGATAAATTTCAAGCCCATTTCTGGATTTTACATGGGTCCTTGTTGCCTGGAGCTGTGTGACATGTCTTTCTTTGCACAAGTTACTTGTTAGAATATTTGATTGCAGACATTAGAAATGCTTTCAGTTTCATTCTATTTCTTGTCTTGATTTTTAGCTCTCTTCAAGGAATAAGTATTTATTCCTAGAATAAATACTACCTGGAGAAATTCTACTTTTCTGTAACTTGTCTAATTCCTACTCATTCATCTGGCTTCAACTTAATTAACCTTTTGTTCTAGGAAGCTCTTCACTGTTACATATTATGTTAAGGCCATAACTGTTCCCATAATACCCACTCTCCTCCTACTATATTTAATTACTTGTTCATTTATCCATATTTCTTATTTGCTACTAAACCGGTGATACAGAGATTCATTAAATATACTTCCCTTCACAGAATCCATATTCCTGATCCACAAAAGAACTTCAATTATTGCCGAATATTTAATGGGTGACGGAGTGATCATATGAGCATCTGCAATAAGAAACAATGGTATTATTATCACTGTTTTGCAAAAAAGAAAAAAATTAGAACAGCATTTAGGAAATGGGTGAATGTTACCTACGAAGCTATTAAGAAAAAAGCTATCAAAACCGATCATCTACAAGAGCTTCATTGCTGCCTGAATTGTTACCATACATTTCAGGGGTGACTTTTATTTTTTGTTCACTGTATTATGGAAGATTCAACCTTGGGACCTGTCTACACTAGGCAAGAACTCACGCCAAGAATTATGCTACCAGCTGTGGGGTGGTTGTTTTGAATAGTGTTCATTAACACAAGGACAAATGGTCATTTTCTCTCAACCACTTCAAGCAAGTGGCAGATAGAAGGCTCTGAGAAGGTTAAATCTGTTTGTTTTTCTTTTAAAATATATTACTGATTTCAGATTGCTGTGACAATACTGCCAAGGAGTTAAAAGTAAGTTTACAAGTCAACTTCCCAGTGGAAACTCAGAGGAAGCAGCACAGTTAATGTTTTCTCATAAACTATAAAAATTTCAAAGCACAGAAAACTCCCAGTGGAAAATTATGGATTTAATTTATGGTACCCTCAGACAACACAAGCAAGCAAATTGTCTAATGATGGCTGAGTAAATTACTTCACCTGATTGCATTGCCCTGCCAGGCCCTTTCTTCTTAAGTTCAATTCTTAGTCTTTCCTCAGATGGTGCTTAGTAAACTCATCAGATGTAACACAGGACTGAAATTTCTAAATAACAATACAATTTGTTTTGTAAATAGATTATTTTAATTTATGATCTTTAGGAGTTGATGAAATGGTATTAACCAATTCTTACTCTGTGCTTATGGTTCACCAGAAACTGTTCAGTTAGTCATCACATGAAAGACTAATTACAACCCATTGAAATATCACATGTAAAATATTTACAGCATGGGGTTGAGAAAATCTAGTAATAAAATATGACCAAGTATTTAAAATTATAGATGTATTATCAGTGTAAAGAAAGGTTAGATGAACCCATATGTGAAACCTTGACAAAGAGGAAGTCGACAACACAGGATTTGTAATGATTCCCACATTTGTTACTGCTGCTTTGAGAAAACAGCTCACCATTTGGTCCAGGTTAGCTTATAAATTGTGGTCGTCCTGCCTCGGTCTCCCAAGTGCTAGTATTAGGGGCACATGTATCCCACTTGAGTATTCTAACTTTTAGTAAGTACCTTTTTATCTTCTTGTTTTTTTGAGACAGGGTTTCTCAGTGCAGCCTTGATTGTACTGGATCTCACTCTGTAAACCAGGCTGGCCGAAAACACACAGAGATCCATCTGCCTATGCCCTCTGCCTCCCAAGTGCAGGGATTAATGGCATGCGCCACCACTGCCTGAGTATTCTAACTTTTAAAAACAAATTTTTATAATGAACCCTTAATGGTGTAATAAACTATCTAAATAATCCATAACTATTTATCTCTTCATATGCATAATTTGATGTTGAAGAAATTAACAGGGTGTAGGGGATCTTTGTTACATTAAGTAATACCTTATTTTCATCTTCATAAACAGAAATGTCCTATTGATCCAGGATTTTTTTTCATCCTAATACCTTATGTCTGAACCATAAAGCTGTCCCCGAATCAGATCAGCTGGGAATGACTCAGTGAAACATAAATAACTGTTTAAAGTGGAATCAAGTATAAACAATTGTGTTTCAGAGCCATGCATCCTTCACAGTATACAGCAAGACATTGATTTACCTTCAAGATATATGAATAATATAAATACTAACCACATTAATTTACTCTAAACTTTCAGATCTGCATAAACACTCTTAAAAATGTAACTTCATACCAACTACACCAATAACACAGTATATTGGTGATTAAAATAGCCCAACAATTTAAAAAAGACTACCTGAAAATATTTTCATTCAACGTCCACTTAACAATTTTATAAGACTCCAAGTTGAGAATGTGATATGCAACGGACTTTTGTAGTCTCAACCAAATCTTTGAAGTTAATGCCAGCCTATTAGAGCACTCTAGTGATTTTTCTTGTTGTTTATACATGCTGTTAAAATTTTATGCTTCAAGTTTTTACTTCTTTAGGATTTGGCTCACCTTTACAGATCATTTGGAACACATTCCAATTGCCCATCTTATCACAGGAGTCCATTAGCACCATGTAACTAATAGCATATAGTAGGCACACATTATATAAGGCAAGGCAGTTTCTGCTTAACAACACTGTCTGGTTTAGACCTCAACCACAGACCTTTATTCTACATATTTTTCCTTGTTTTAAGTCAAAGCAGACATATTTCACATTAGTTCTTTTAAGAAAGAACATCTAGAAATAGATTAAGTCTGCTCATAGTAAATAATTTGGCTCTGATTTTATAAAGACCTTATTTATTAATATATTACTTAGACCTGTCTTTACATTGTTTTCTATTTATTTGAGGACAGTGTTTCATCATGTAGCCCAGACTGACCTCAAACTTGTCTATCTTCCCTTAGCTTCCAAAGTATAAGAATTACAGGTGTGTGGCACTAAGCCTAGTTTTCAGTCTTCTGAATTACCTGGGGAACCTTAATAGATATTGGGCAGTAAAGAACATGTCCCTGCTTCTAATGCAAGTGAAACTCTGAATTATATCAGTTCTACCTTGGTTATTTCCTGATAGTTTTTATAGACATCTGACATAGGATTACATCTAAAATATAGAAATTACTGAAAAACTGAGCATCAAGAAAACAAACAACCAGGTATAAAAATGGGGTATGGATGTAAACAAGCAATTTTCAAAATACTAAATACAAAGAACTGAGAAACATTTTAAATATGCTCAGCATCTTTATCAGTTTAAGAATTTCCTGGAAATGCAAATTAAAACTACTTTGCTCTTTTGAAGATCTGAAAAGCAAAAGAGCCAACACTGACTCTTACCTCAACCTCAGCCTGAAAATAGTGATCCTGCCTGCAGGAATCTCAGAAAGAGATTGTGTGTTGAGAACTGTTTCTTCCTGTTTTATAATCCTCCCCATGGTTGGGATTAGATGCATGCACCATCATGATTAAAGGCATGCGCCACCTGATTTCTATGGCAACTAGTGTGGCTTCTGGGATTAAAGGTGTATGTTACCATAATACGGTCTGTAAGGCTGACCAGTTGGACTGTTTTACTCTCAGATTCTCAGGCAGTCTTCATTTATTAAAATACAATTGAAACGCCACTACAGTTGTATCCACAACCGGTGCTGAGACGTAATACCTGTCTGGCTACCTTCTGGAGTATTTGACGTTTTGTGAAAAAATGTAGCTAAACTATGGGCAGTTTATTTGGTCTTTTATAAAATTATTCTTAGGCATTCTTAATCTAAATTGCTTATTTGTAGAGATTTTGTGCATATGTTGTTGGTCTTATTGAGAAACATAATAAACTTCTCAGCCTTTAGACGGAGTCTTACTGATAAATTTCAATTCATTTGATTTAAATGAACACCGGGAGATTCTTATCAATTTTTTTAAAATATATGAGACTCACACTCTACTATTGTCTAATGAGCACCTGGTAATCACCATGATACAACGCTTCCTACCTTCTTAGTGTTCTTTCTGACAACATGAGCTCATTAACATCTTGTTTTGTGCACTTATTGTTTAGGGCTTAGCCAATCATCTGAGTGGGATCTATATGACTCCATCCATTACTGGATGACATCCTCAAGATTTACCCATTTTTTAAATCCCATGCCTCTAAGATATAAGATATAAAATGGACAATAACAAATAAAGTTGTGGTCATATTTTGAGTTGTACACCCCCTACAAAAAAACCATATAAACTTGTGTTTACATTGTAGGGAAACCCATATAAATTAAACTGTGAAAGTGTATTTATTCTTTTACATTTAATCTTCTATGGTTTGTGTTTATTTGGTTCAACTTCAGCCTCTTTAAATATCCTATATTCAGTTATTCAGTAGTAGCTAACAAATATGATTTTTCTTCCTCAATTAAGAGATGTAAAACATCCCATCGACTTTATTATCTTGAATTACAAATAATTAACAAACCAGGAGTCATTGGAATATTTTATTAAAATTAAATTTATTTAAATGTTGAGTAGCTCTTAATTATGTGAATGTTGAGACAACAAATGTATGAGAAGCACCAACATTAGATGTGATTATGTTAAAGCACATCAGTCATTCTGCAATGAGCATGCAAAGGATTGCATGAGCAGAAATGAGGGTGGCAATCAGGAATACCAGCCATCTTTGTGCAATGAAGTTTCAAGCATATATTTTATTGATTATCAATTTCATTCGTGTATTAGAGTGATGTGGGACAAATGTCTATATTCTGTCAATTATATTTCAAAAAAATGCTGATTGGCCAGTAGCCAGACAGGAAGTATAGGCAGGGCAACCAGACAGGAAGTAGAGGCAGATCAAGAAGAACAGAAGAATTCTGGGAAGAGGAAAGCACATTTCCTCTGGAATACTGATCCATCCACAGAAAAAGCAAGATGTGACTGCGTCGCTGAAAAAGGTATCGAGCCATGTGGCTAACATAGACAAGAATAATGGGCTAACTTAAGTTATAAGAATTAATATGATGCACGAGCTAATGGGCCAATCAGTTTATAACTAATGTAGACACCTCTGTGATTTCTTTGGGAGTTATTGATTGCGGGAACCAGGCAGCACAAAGATCGGGTGGAACAGGAACTCAAGACATTAGAATTCATGAATTTAAATTGTTTGGCTAGAGCAACATTAATGATATTGGAAAAAGATTTAAATTTTGTTCATAATCAATCATCTGAGAACCCTTCATACTCACAAAATACTTGATGTGTACAAACAAAATTTATACTCTCTTCTTATTGAATTACACTAATTACCCTCTAATGTAACATCTTATGATCTTCTATTTTACAGGTTACACTTTAGACTTTAAGGTAGTGTCCAAATAAACACAAATATTGGAAGTGAAGCCTGGTTCTAGACTTGCATGATATATATCCTGGTAGCACTTCAGTTTTATTTATCCATGGTAGTTTGTGTGGTTGGATCCTACCTCACTGGGTTTGATTTTGATAATGTTCCTGATAAGATCTAATCAGTCTTGATAAAACACAAAGCAGAATGGGATATTTAGTGTTAGTTTACAGTTTGAGTTTGATTCCATTTAAAATAATACTTAGGAAAATAATCCCAGAATTGATTTATAAGCATGTAGAAGTCACCTAAACTGGCGCCTGTTAAATTGGAATCTAAGCATCCTAAACGAACCAACTCTTATACTATGTTGTATCTGTAAGAGAGTGTGTGAGAGATATGAGAGAGACACACATAGAAAGAGACAGAGAGACAGGGAATATTGTTGTTATTTTCTATTAAACCTGTATATATTTTTCCTATACAGAAATATGTTAATTTTTCTGTATATTAATTTTATACATAATTCTGTAATTAATTAATATATTGATTTCAACATGAACAGGATGAATTTTGTAAGGGAAAATCAAATCAGTTCATTTTGTAAAATAAATACGTTTTAAAGAAAAAGAGACACAAGTATGTTGCTTCATGCCTACAGTGGCTCATATAAAGTGTGGGAAAAGGGGAATAAACTATACATGTCCGCAGCTTTTACTCTCCACGACTTAGAAGTAAACTACTGCTTCTCCTCCGGGAAACAGAATACACAAAATAACTTTCAGTCCTTTATATGCCAGTCCCAGATATTAGACTCTCTTTAACATTAAACTATACTTTAACAACACCTAGTTCTACAAATAGCATAGCATACTGTGAGTAAGGGCAGTAGATTTGGGTATGAATGAGAACAAAATACAATGACATAGGTGTAAGAAGACAGCATTGTGATTTCATATGCTAATTACAGAATACTTTCAAAATAAAGAAAGAGGGTTATAAAATTATGTAATTTTAATGACTGTTTGGATAAAAGTATTAGCCTTGACAATCAGGGAATTCATCTTTTATCTGTCTGTTCTGAACTGAAGCAGACCTGGAGAAATCTGCTCTTGTGTGTCTATTTTGCTTCTATTGCTTTGATAGCAAAATTGCACCATTACTTTGATTATTAGATGTTCTGTATAGAGCTTGATGGTTCTTCTAAAAAGCCCTCAGTGCTGAGAGCTGAAAGCGACTGATTGTAGGAGAGAATCTTGAAGAATTTATATGTGATTTTTGTTACTGGAAAACTCTATTCTAACCTCACAATCTATTTTGTCCAGCCAAAATTTAATAATGGCACATATATGTATATGAACATCTAAGTCTCTATATGTACATAAAGTCATACTAAAATAAGACATAAATTTACTTTAATATAATTTCTACAATTATAGTTTTGCTGAAAATGAGCTTAATTTTTACATGACAAAAAAGTATAGCATTTATTCTAGATCTTTTATTTCTGAACTTAAAACTACACACATACACAATCATTAAAATTGAAAATAAGATAAGATTAAAATCTTCATAGTTATGGGATCTTCTGTTTTGAGAATGGATATAATGTAGAGAAGGGAGACACATGGTTAAATAGAACTAAGTGCAGATAGCACAGGTTTATGGATAAGTTTCCTTTCTTTTATGAGTAAGAACGACACATGCCTATCAGGCTGATCAGTATCCATAGATAGAAAAGTATTAGAGTACAGTTAACTTGTGCAGTAATTTGTCAATATAACTATTGAAAGTTGTATTTCACACATCAGTGTATTTGCATGCTATAAAGAGATAATTACTTTTGCATATCCCTTTGTTTATATAAATTTAAATTAAATATAGTAAGTGTGGGTAGACTTTGGTGGGATATTGCCAACCGCACACCTGTAATTCTACTACTCAGTAAGAAGCTTTATGGATGCAGTGAGTGTACACAGGCTTTCAGAAGCAAGGCCACCTCTCTATATACAGAAGAGCACACACAGGTGAGGACCCTGACTTGTGTATTACACCTGAGAACTCACTCAGCAGAGAAGCCCTATGCATATAATACCCATGAAAATGTCTATCCCAAAAGTTTATGCCTTCAGAAACAATTCTCAGGAAAGAAATGTTTATATGTGTTGAATGCTCAAGGCCTTCACTTAGAAACGCTCAGTAAATATCAGAGAGAGCCAACATGGAAATCATGAAAACATGGGAACTCTTTCTGCTCAAGGTGATGTATACATCAAAGAATGTAGAATGATAAAAATCAAATAAATGAAGCAAATGCTAGATCCTTTCTCCCAAGAGCTTATTTCTGAAATCTTCTAAAGATACTCAGCAGAATTCTCAGAAGTAGGTCTTAGAAACACACTCATGACAAGTAAGTCCATTAGGAGAGATTGGAATGAGTATTCCAGATTTTCCTAAGCAAGTCAAATGTAACTTTATGGAAAATAGGCAAATAGAATGGAACAGAAGTAGTAAACTGATGGGTTCACTTTGTCACAAGACGATTTGAAGCATTCCTGCTGAGATCAACCCATAAGTTTGACAAATTTAAAAAAAAAATCAAGTAAATATCCCAAAAAATAATCACAGAGCAAGACTGATCTACTTATCTAGTAGGCTTTGATAAGATAATCTGGAAGATGACACTGTGCAAAATAACAAAATACTACAGAAAATTTGAACATTATGTATTAAAACTGAACTTAGTAGCAATAGGATCTGTGGCAATTTCAAAACTTTCCACTTATTACAGAATTGAACAGGAATTAGTCCTAAAACCTCAAAAAAGATAAAAAAAACAGTGATGTTTACTTCACTTTACAAGTGAAAATAAAATTTAAGTATAAAATTGACTTACATTTTTAAGTGTAAAATAATTTATGCATTTTTGTATATAGTTATTGTAATGGATTAATTAAAAATGCTGTAGATCCCTGGTGGGCACAGTGGCAGAAATGCTGCGGGTCCCTGAGCGTCAGCAGTGTGCCATGTGGCACCAGGCAGTGAACAGTGGTTCTGAAAGCATCCAGTCACAGGCAGGGATGGAGCAGATCCCCGAGTGGCTGCAGCAGGCCACGAGGAGAGACCAACAGATGGGCACACCACGAGACCATGCTTCAGATCTCCGAAGGTGGTTGGTCCTGGGTAGGGAGCCACATGGTGAGTGGATAGGCAATCCATGCAGAGTAAGGTTGGATATTTTTATTTAGAGGGTTATGGAAGGGGGAGGAATGAGAAGGGCAGAGAGAGGGGAAGGGGGGAAGAGGAGAAGTGGGGAGAATGGAGAGAAGCAGATGCTGCCTTCTGGGGAGAGATGGAAAAGGAAGAGAGTCAGGCTGCAAGCAGGAAGGAAGATCTCTGAGGACAGGGGAAGGAGTGGATGTGGCTTGTCTCTTAAAGGAACAAGACAAATCATTACATTTATTGACAAAATCCAGAATTTGTTGTCAGAGAGCATGTATAGTTCACGTTTGAATAATATTGTCTGTGGGTTGAATCAATCATGCACATAAAGGTGGCTGGAGTGTAACATGAGGGCCGGCTTGTTGGGGTTTCCGTCCCGCCCGGTACCCCAACAGCCGGCAAATCCCAAAGAGAAATTACACACAGGACTCCATAAGGTTATAAACTGATTGGCCCATTTGGTCAGGCTACTTATTAGCTCTTATAACATATATTACCCCATTATCCTTATCTATTTTAGCCACATGGGCTCAGTACCTTTCTCAGTGTGACAGCTTACATGTTGCCTCTTCGGTGGTCTGTGCAGGAGTGGCTGAGGAAGCTCTGCTTCCAGAATGCTCCCAGTCTCTTTGCTCCACCCCTACTTCCTGTCTGGCTTTCCCGCCTATACTGCCTGCCTGGCCAATCAGCGTTTTATTAAAATACATGATTGACAGAATATAGATAATTCTCCCGCACCATTTCCCTCTTTTTTTTTTTTTTAAACAAAGGCAAATACCCATAGTCCATTTGTTGGGAATGTGGGCATAGTATTTCAGGCTACTTCCTGCTGGTTGGGGGCGCTGATAATCTTATGGGGACCTAAAGAAAATTTAGAGTTATGATCAAGTCCTGACTGAAGTATCCTGTGAGTCTTGATCATCTCAGGCAGCAGTCTTGAACCTGTTCAAGAACTCAGACATCCGGATCATCTGTTCCTACCGGAGATTGCTCAGGTGGTCTCCCTTGGTCAAAGATGATTTTTCTTAACTCTGAATAAATCCAGAGCCTCTCATTTTCTGTGGAAACAAAAGCAAAATCTCTTCTCCAAAGTAACATACCTTTTGACTTCAATTTTGAAGCCAAGGTATTTTCAAAATACCTATCTTGGATTAATTCTGCAGCATTTATAAGCAAATATCTTTTAGCAGCTGTTGCTCCTTCCTCAGCATTCAAACAATTTAAAGAGAGCATAATAGCATACAGTATCAAGATTCTCTGTGTATTTTCCATCTTTACGTGGCTTTATTTTAACCTCTATTTTTTTTAATTTCTACTTTTAACTTTTGGCTTTTTGAGATAGGTTCTCTGTATATATCTTTGTCCTGGAATAACTCTGTAGACCAGGCTGTCCTTGAACTCACAGAGATTCTTCTGTCTCTGCCTCCCCAGTGCTGGGCTCAAAGGTGTATGCTACCACACCTTGAACTCACAGAGATCTGTCTGTCTCTGTCTCCCAGGCATTGGATTAAAGGCGTGTGCTACCACACCTTGAAGTCACAGAGGTCAATCTCTACCTCTGTCCCTTGAAGTTTCAGAGGTCAACGTACCTCTGCCTCCCAGGCATTGGGATTAAAGGTGTGTTCTACCACACCCAACTACTCTCTTTCTTCCCTTTTTACCCTAAGAACTTTAACCTTTAGCCTGTATATATTTTTAACACATAGTAAACCATTTAGAGGTTTTTTTCGTCTTTGAACCTCTCTTTACTATATCTCTCTCTCTTTTTTTTTTTTTTGACCACATGAGTCTAAAAACCATGGCTTTGACGGCTGGATCTAGGCCATTTCTTAGCTTTCCAGCCTCATGGCAGAGGTACTGCTGAAGCCATTTTTATTGCCACAACTCTGTGGCATTTCAAGGTCCCTGCTAGCAAGCAAGCTGCAGCATTCTGCTCACAGACCACACTCAGTCGGACTGCCTGCCTGAAAGAGTCAGAGATTGCCTTGGCAGGACAGCCCAGAAAGCCGGCATTTTAAAACAGCACAGCTTTTTTCCTGCTACTGCTGAAAACCCGAAAAGCATGCGTTCAGCTTTTCACCAACACCATTTAAGTGTTTCATGGCAGGACCTCTTAATGAGCTGCAAGGTTTTGCAGCTAAAGCTGAGTCAGGAAGCCTCTCTTAGATGAGAGTCTTGCTTGCCTCTAGCAAGCAGAGCAAACCCGAGAAATTGCTGCTACCAACAAAACATGCTTTACTCTATTCTTTCCCAAGCTTTCTCAGGCTTTCTGTGGATTCTGTTATCCACACGTTGGCGCCATATGTAACATGAGGGCCGGCTTGTTGGGGTTTCCGTCCCGCCCGGTACCCCAACAGCCGGCAAATCCCAAAGAGAAATTACACACAGGACTCCATAAGGTTATAAACTGATTGGCCCATTTGGTCAGGCTACTTATTAGCTCTTATAACATATATTACCCCATTATCCTTATCTATTTTAGCCACATGGGCTCAGTACCTTTCTCAGTGTGACAGCTTACATGTTGCCTCTTCGGTGGTCTGTGCAGGAGTGGCTGAGGAAGCTCTGCTTCCAGAATGCTCCCAGTCTCTTTGCTCCACCCCTACTTCCTGTCTGGCTTTCCCGCCTATACTGCCTGCCTGGCCAATCAGCGTTTTATTAAAATACATGATTGACAGAATATAGATAATTCTCCCGCACCACTGGAGTGGTCAAATTAGCAAAAAAAAAAAGTGACAGTTAGAAAAGGGCACAGTTGGCACCAAAAGTGTAAGAAGCTATGCCAAAAGCATAAGATCTATGCCAAAAGCGTAACAGTTAGAAAAGGGCAGAAAATTAAAAAAAAAATAGTAATGTCACAAAGCCCATGAAGAATGTTCCCAGCCAAAATGGCACTGAAGGGGAGCAATGGGCAGGGGAGATTTGACTTATTTACTAGAAGATGTTTGAAATGACTGATATCCTCATGATCTCCCATTAGAAGCTATGGGAACCAGGGCTCATGAAGACATGAGTACTGATGTGATTGGCTAATTGCTTTTCTGCTTCTTTCTGGGATCCATGGTTTTTTGCTTTATAAGTTGCATGATGTAAGGGAATAAACAAGTTCCTGCTTGGCTGGACTCCCCACTATGTCTGATTGTCTCTGAGACCCTGGGGGCTGGATGGTGAGCAGTGCACTTCCCTTCCTCAGCCAGAAACAGCTGAGGGAGGATGGCTCAGTTCTTCAGCAGGGTCTACAAAGGACTCTGCAATTATCTTCACTAGAAATAGTTAGTGTTTCTTCAAAAAACAACAAAGTATAATATAGGGGAAATATTATATGAGAAAATACTAAGGGACAGGTAAAAATAATTTTAAAACAAATGGATACAGGGAAAGAACTCCGTAATCAAATTAAAAGGGTACGGGGGAAAATTTGGTTTGCTTTTTTCAATAAAATTAATAAAAACAAAAGTGATTCTACAATACATTTTTAAAATGTATCTAAGAATTTATTCAGATACATCATAAAATGTACAGACACAAAGGAATGGACATCTTTCTGTTATATTAATTGTATGTTAGATTATTTGACAAAGTAATTACCTTTTTACCAAGAAACTGTGATTTATAACAATAAAAATTTACTGCTAGAAAAAAAACAGTGGTTATAATGATAGAAGAACATCTTTTTCACTACACAATGCCAGTCCATAAATACAGAGTTGATAAAATTACATCATCATAATAGCGATGATTGATTCAGTCAAAAACAACCAAACAAATGGCAAAGTAATTGCATCGCATCTTATTGTGAAAAACAAATTTCAACATCTAAAAGCATTATTCCACATGAGTGTTAGTGAATTACAGCGAAGAAAGCATTATTTACTTGGGAAAAAATTCTGAGGTAGGTACCAACATGACTGCAGAATATAATAGTCAGTCAGATCAGTCACTTTCTCAAGGTGATGTGGCAAGAGAAGCCAGTACCAGCTTTACAACATCCCTGCCAAGAATTCCAACTGAAATTAATCATAGGTAAATGATCAGAAGGCATAGAGATAGAGTATTTGACATTAAAAATAAAAGTCACAGGACATTAAAATTGAATGATTAATAAACTATTGATAAATGGCCTAGGTACATAACTATATAGCCATAGCAAGTACAAAACTTTGTTCGTGGCAAAGTCAAAATTTTAAGAGAAAAGTCAAAAAGGCATATTGTGAAATGTTAGATGTCGATGGCAACTTTAGCCTTATAAACTTCTCTAAATTAAAATTAATTTAAATAAACCATAAATCTTTCAAGGAAAGTCATTTGCTATGACATTATTTACAGTAGAAAGGTTTTCACATAAAATTCATAACAATGCAAGAATTTTGATGAAATCAAAAATAGATCTTATGCATTGAATATTTGATACTTTAAAAAAAATACATTGGAAAATACAAAATAAATAGATTTGCCAAAAATATCTGTCCCATGAGAAATCTTCACATTTCAGGGTATGTACTACTCAATATTTTAGCATTTTATTTACTTAGTGTTAAGTCTTATGGTCTGGCTTTTCCTGTGCATCATTAGTCATTTTGCACAACGTCCTTTTCCACTTTCCAATACCATAACCTCATTTTCTAGGTACAGCAGTATCCAATTATGGCTCTATATCTGTATTGTTTTGTTTTCTGGGTAACTTAGAAAGATTTATTAAAATTAGATTCACTTTTTAGAAGATAGGATTATATGTTGCTGGTTCATGCATGTGTGTGTTTGTGCGTGTGTGTGTGTGTGTGTGTGTGTGTTTGAATGAAAGAGAACTCTAGCTTAACTTATAGCTAGGAAATTAATGGGGAACAATGACAACAACATCACATTGACATTTTACCTTTGGGTTACTTGCTTTCCTTTGGAAAATACTGAGTCTTGTGCTCCATAGCTAAAGACATCTGGTATCATTTTCTCATGCTACTTGAAAGGATAAGAATGCCAATATTGATGTTTTCCTTGCTACTGTCTTCTCATCTTTTATTTATACACGTGAGGAATGGAGAAAAGGCTCAGTGAGTAAAGTCCTTTCTGCACAGTCGTGAGGACATGAGTCCAACTGCCCAGCACCAACGTAAACCCAGGAATACTGGCGTGTGCCGCATGTGCCTATAGCACTAGTGGTGTGTTGAATGGAGACAAGTGGATCGTAGGTGCTTACAACCCCGAGAGTCTTGCTGAAACTTAGAATTTGTCTCAAAGATAAAAAGTAGAGTGACAGAGGAATTTACCTGAGGTTTATCTCCGACCTTCATGCATCTCCCGCACCCGTACATGAATATAATCCTCACAAGGAAAACTTGGAGAATGTTTGCAACTATTTAACTCGAAGTACGGTCGAAGGAAAGCACATTAGCAGGAGCAACCGTCTATCCAGTGTTCCTTTGTATTGGACTTATGCACAAAAGATCCTCCTCCTGCCTCAGGAAGTGGCTCTAACCAGCTCCTCTCTTGTACCTGCGGTATCTTTTCATCTCACCCGTTGTCAAGTTTTGTGTATAAATGCCATCTCCTCTGAATCATTATTTGGGTTTCCCGTCTGAAGCCTCTAATCCACCCAACACCAGATTAACAATTTTCAACAAAACATGCAAAAATTCCACTTCTTTTTTTGATATTTCATTTTTTAATTTTAATCTTTTTAAAAAAAAAACTGTCTTTTCTCATTTTACATGCCAAATCCATTTCCCACTCACTCTCCTCCTCCTGCTCCCTCTAACTTCCCCACTCCCGCCACCCAGCCACTTCTCAGAGAGGGTAAGGATTCCCATGAGGAGTCAACAAAGTTGATCACATTGCTTTGAGGCAGGACAAAGGCCCTCCCTGTTATATCTAAGTTGAGTAAGGTATCCCCCCCAAAAAATAAGCCAGAACAAGCATTAGGGATAAATCCTGGTCTCACTACCAGTGGCTCCACAGTTTTCCCCAACCATGCAACTGTCACCCACATTCATTCAGAGGGTTTACTTTGGTTCTATGCTGTTTCCCTTGCTGTCAGATTAGAGTTGGAAGACTTCCATTAGCTCAGGTAAGCTATTTTCAGTGGGTATCTTCACCATGGTTTTGACCTCTTTGCTTGTATTCTCACTCCCTCTCTCTTTGGACTTTGGGAGTGCAGCCCAATGCTCCGCTGTGGTTCTCTGCATCTGCTTCTACCAGTTGCTGGATGTTTTATGACATTTGAGATAATCATCAATCTGACTACAGGGCAAGACCAATTCAGGCATTGTTTCTACTATTGCTTAGGGACTTTACTGGGTTCATCCTTGTGGATTCCTGGCAATTTCTCTAGTGCTAGGTTTCTTACTAGCCCTATAATGGCTCCCTCAATCAAGATATCATTTTCCTTTCTGTTCTTTCCCCATCCCGAACATCCTGTTCCCTCTAGTTCTCCTTTCCCCTCTCCCTTTTCCCTTTATCTCTTCTTCTGCCTTCCCTTCTACCCTCCCAACCCCCTCTCCCATGTTTCTTAGGAGAACTTGTTTATTTCCCCTTCCCAAGGGGATGTATATATGTTTCTCTTAGGGTTCTCATTGTTACTTAGTTTTCCTGAGGTTGTGGACTATAAGTTCCTTATCTTTTGCTTTATAGCTAGTATTCACCTATGAGTGAGTACATACCATGCTCGTCTTTCTGTGTCTGGGTTACCTTACTAGGAACTTTTTTTTTCTAGTTCGACCCATTTACATGCAAAATTCAAGATTTTTTTTAACCACTCCATTGTGTAAATGTACCACATTTTCTTTATCCATTCTTCAGTAGAGAACTATCCAGATTGCTTCCAGGTTCTGGCTATTACACATAATTCTGCTATGAACATAATTGAACAAATATCATTGTAGTATGATTGAGCATCTTTTGGGAATATGCCCAAGGGTTGTATGCTGGTTCTTGAGGTAGGTTGATTTCCAATTTTCTGAGAAACTTCCATACTGATTTCCAGAGTGGTTGTACAAGTTTGCATTTCCAGCAGCAACGAAGGAGTGTTCCCCTTACTCTGCACACTCTCCAGCATAAGCTATTACTGGCGTTTTTGATCTTAGCCATTCACTTCTTTAGATATTTCACCAATATTTTAAAGTAAGAACTGTACTCTTTGTTCCATAAATTGCTTTGAAAAATTTGGATATTAAAAACCATATCCTTCTGTATATCTGTGACAATAGAATAGTTGGAAAAATTACAGAATTTGAAGAGGAAGGCTGTCTTTTGTGTTAAAGCAGCTAACAAAACACTTTAATGCACAACACACACACACACACACACACACACACACACGCACACGCACACACACACACAGCATAATGACTAGCAGTTCTTCCTGAGAGGTCTGACCTCATTAATTATTACTGCATCACTTTTGGCAGCTCCAGAGGCTCACTGCCGTGACAGCTGGCTGCTTGCCAAAGGACAGTCTTCCATCTCCTTAGTGGTCTTCATCCTCTCATTAGCTGAGTGTGATATTGTCACATCTTTCTGAAGAAGTCTCTCTTCATAAGAACCTGATTCATTCAACACTCTATCTGTCCTAAATTTTGGGAATCACATGCTTGTAGGTATTTCAAGAAACTTTATTTTTAGCCTGCTTCGTTTTGTGCCCAGTCAGCACTCATAGTTTCCCTGTTTCTGTAGCAAGGTGGAGAGGAACAGCTAATGGCTAAAAGGAAATTTGTTTAGAAGGAGCCTCATGACTTCTGAATGACTCTTTCTCTTATCAAGACAAATATTTATATTTATATAAATGTCCTATGGAATAGCATTGTTTAGTTGGTGTGGATTCCATGGCACTAAAGGTCAACCCTTTTTTCAATAAACTGATTATCTATATCTATTCACAATGTCCTGATTTTGATTTCTGTCTGTCTTTCATTCAGAATGAATAAAAAACAATACAGCTTTGGAAATCTTGGAACAGTGTAGCCACACAAATATTAGGATATGACAAGTTGGTGGAAAACAATTTGAGAAAATTACCACAGTACTCACAAATATGAATTCTTTTAAAGGTTCCTTGGTGCAGAATGATAAAGAGAATTTATCAATTTCAGTGGAAAAAATTACTGCAATGCCGGTTTGAAACTTATTTTTGTTTTAAATGTGTTTCCTAAGTGCTAAGAGGAAGCCCAGTTCTCATTCTGCACTTTTCCCACAGCTTGCTTAGTCTGCAGAACTAAGGTAAGAGGTTTGTCGCTGAGATAAGAATGTTTGAAATAGTTCTAACTTTTGTTTCATGAAAGTTATTAAGAAGAAATGGAAGGTTATTGTCTATGGTTTACAAATCTAGCCTGCAACAAATCTGAGGAATAGATCAAATTAAGTCTAAAGATAATTGCTCCCATCAAGAATCATAATTTAGCTGGGAGGTGGTGGCGCACACCTTTAATCCTAGCACTCAGGGGGCAGAGGCAGGTGGATGTCTGTGAGTTTGAGGCCAGCCTGGTCTACAAGACCTAGTTCCAGGACAGGCACCAAAACTACAGGGAAATCTTGTTTCGAAAAAACAAAACAAAACAAAATGAAACAAACAAACACAAAAACAGAACCATAACTTAGACAATTCCCTTATATTTCTTTATGTTTTATACAACAAAATGAATGTATCTATAAACTTTGTTTCCTTTCTTTAATAGTAAAAACAAACAATTATTCTATTGATTTATCAGGAAAGAAAGTGCACTGAATTCCAATCCAAGTATAGTGCTGGTATTACTATGTGGTCTAGTATTAACTTGGAGGATTCACTCTGGAATTCTTGTTTTCATTACTTATTGATTGATATGGTATGGTGTGTGTGTGTGTTTGTTTGTGTGTGTGTGTGTTTGTGTGTGTGTGTGTGTGTGTATGCATGTATGAGCACACACATATACACTTTCATGTGTAAATGCATGGTACACACATGTGAGTATGTAATTCATGTTTATGAACATGTAAGTACATGAGCCCCTGTGTGTATGTGAAGAAGCCAAAGCAAGAAAGCAACTGTCCTTTGTGGTCTCTCTTTGCATTTTTAAAATGTGGTGCCTTAGATACCTTCCTACTGCTATATTGCTATACCATGTCCAAGGCAAGCAATAGAAGAAAAAGTTTATTGATGGACTTCAGTATCTGAGGGTTAGACCATAATGATCATACAAAAGGGCATGGCAGTAGACAGGCATGATGTGGGAGTCTTGACTGAGAGCTTACATCCATATCCACAAGTAGGAGGCAGAGAGAGTAAAAGAGAGAGAGAGAACCAGAAGAATGTCATGGGCTTTTGAAATCTCAAAGCTTGTCACCAGTGACACATTTTGTTCAACAAGTTCACACCTCCTAATCCTTCCCAAAGAGTTCCATCAACTGGGGAATCAATTATTCAAATATACAAATATATGAGTGACACTCTAATCTAAATCACCTCCACTGTGATCTCAACCTAGGGGGCCAGTGATCCCTGTGGATTTACCTGCCTTTTCTCCACTAAATGGGCTTATAGATAGGTCTTTTAGTATGAGTACTGTGTATTCAATATCACAATCTCAGGTAGTCATGTTTGCAGAACAATAGTCTTACTCATTGGATGTCAATCCAGCCTTGCCTTTTTTATAGTAAGTTATGATAGGACTTATGAAACCTGGATAACACAAGGGAAAAAACACAGGACTTAGAAAATTGCATATTTAGTTCTCCAAGACAACGTCTGAAGAAATTCTAATTGATTAATAAATGAGATTTTAAAAAACTAGCACAAATCTATTACTAGCTTATATATGTGACTTTTAAATTTTGTAAATTTAAGGTACCTTTCTTTAAGGTACATTATGTCCTTTTCCAAAATGAAATTAAAACCTGACATCCATGTATCCTCCATTTAAGCATAGATACACAAAGGTACACACCAAGATTAAGACATGATTATTGTGTTCCCATGTACCTATAACAAAGATAAGCTAAAATTTTGAAGTTGGTAAGATAAATAGAAAGTCCAAAAATATCATTGCCAAAATACTTTCATATTACTAAGCTACTGAGGATAATATAATGACTCAATTGTAGGCACTCTGCATGAGTGGATATTTTTCCTCATCTTGTAAAGAAAATTGGGATTTCCCAAGGAGAGGCTCAAGTTTTGTATTTACTAGGAGGTAAATATATTTTTAAATTAAAGCTCCACATTGAAATGTGTCACATTCCAATGTATGTTAAGCTTCCCCTTGAAAGTTGGTATCCTCATCACTTTTCATCTGTGGATTATGAGTCATTCTACAACAGAGTGATCCTTGTCAACCCTGATGAAGGTATCTTGACCTCCCAAAGGAAATGTTATGCCTGTATGATGCTGATATGTTCACCTATTTTGTTTGCAACTTCAGCAGCAGCAGTGACATCTTTATAATTAATATAGCATCAGGCTTCCTTCAAAGGGCATCAATAGGGCATTATGGTCACTTGTCTGAAGACCTCCCAACGCTGAAATTAGAAAATTAATGGAGGTGATCAGGGTTCAAAACTGTATTTCTGTTTTCTGTTTTGTACCTCTCTCAGTTCCTCCTGGGAAATCCTGCACAGAGATGTTAATCAAAATTCTGCTAGAACTTATCTTAATCTCTTCATGACTCATAAGTGAAAGTGGAGCTTGTGGTGTATTTTAGTTTGAAGGCTGAGTAAAACTTGGATCTTCATTATAGTGTAGATCACTTCTCTGTTATCAATTCAGAACTTTTCTCTTACATCGATTTAGCATTTGATATTAGCACTTTGGATTTACACCAGCTTTGTGTTTGTGGGGGAAAAAGGTGTGTTTCAAATGCTTTGGTTTTGAGCCTCATTCAAAGCTATTTCAATAAAAGCAAACTGAATTAGTTCTTATTGTGCAGAGGTCACCCTGCACATAGGAGTTAGAGAAAAGTTGGTCCTGTGCCATTCTAAATTTAGCAAGAAGATCCTACTGAGCACAGACACTTTGTCTGCATAATTGCCAGAGATTCCCCCAGCTTTGTCATAGAAGCTTATGAAAAGAAGTGTCACCCTCCACCACAGCAATGCCCAATTACACTTGAGCATCATTAGGTCCTGTGCTTAATTGAAATTCTTCTCAGAAAAGCACCTGGTCCTCGACATGTGAAATTTCAATCATATCCACCACTGTAATGAGACTTCAGTAGAGACAGTGTCTCCAAAACAGCTTGAGTTGAGCTGTGGACTCCAAAATTGTCCCTTCTACCTAGAACAGAAATACAGGTTCTTGTAGGCAACATGACTTGGGAATAACTCAATGAATGGGGTTTCTGGAACATGTGATTCAGTTTGCCTTGAACAGAAGAAAATGCATAATGTTTATAATTATTCATTATCATTTAGCACTTATTTGACACTTAGATGACATTTTTTTATTTTGTTTTTTTGAAACAGGTTTTCTCTGTAGCTTTGAAATCTGTCCTGGAGCCAGCTCTTGTAGACCAGGCTGGCCTCAAACACAGAGATCTGCCTGCCTCTGCCTCTCAAGTGCTGGGAGACAATATTTTCCATAGAAGAATAAAAGAACTATATCATATGTATCTGAACTAGGGATAAGAAATATGGTATTACAGAATGCCTTCCACAAACATGTCATTACAGTCAGCATTTTTTGTCTTAAGTTACTTTCTAACTTCTAAAACCTCAGATTTTTTCACTCAAAGATTCAATTCCTGCCATTGATTAAAATAACAAAACACCTGACAATAGCAGGCCGATTTTCTAATGTCTAATATAATCTTTAAATTATATCACTTTAACCTCTCTATCAATTTTGCACAAATGCTTCTTTAAGGGAAGCTCCACATACGAAAACATCCCCTGGGAATGTTAATGGGAAATGCCAAAGGATATATCATAATTTCTAGGCGATGTTAAAAGATAATTTTTAGGTCAAAACAATTTATTTGACAACTATATATAATGATTCCTGAAATGAATGCCACGAAAAGACTATCTCATATTAGTACAGCAGGCCTATTCTCCCCCACCCAGGAAGACCTCATGTTTTGGAAACCTGTACTCCTTTCCATATACACTGTAAGTCCAAACACATTTATCTGGTCTGGTTTTCTGATAACTGTATGACTTTCAAGGAATTCTTCTGCATTTAGGAAACAGCATTACCTGGTATTGGTCTGTCTCCTCAAATAGTCAGGGATTATTTTTTTGTTTTTGCAAGAATCTAAATCACAAAGAATTTAAAATAGTAGCACTTTCAATACCATCTGAGTGATTACAATTTAGAAACAATAGACAATATACTTGTTAACCTTTTATGGCATTTAATATGGTGTTAGAAGCAATAACATCATCCTGCTCTGTTATGTTCCAAATAGTAAGAAAAATGGATGTTTTCTTATAAAAAATCATTTAAAGTAAAAATTGTTTTCTTTTAAAGTCATGAGAAAAACTGTGTTATATTTTCTACAAAAATACAATTTTGTAGTGTGCTCTTCAAATACCTAAATAAATATTATATAGAAGGCTGTTAACAGTGTAATTTCTGTACTGCCCATTCTGTCTTTCTTGATAGTTCTGAAACCTGAGAGAATTTTATTTTTTTTGCTTCCGTTTCATTAATTAAGAAATGTAAAATAAACAAACAAAAACAAAACTATAGTTACTTTGTAACTGTACAGTGAAAACAAATGAGCTAATAGCAGCTCAGTCTTTGCAAGAGTGATAGGTGCATGGAAGGAATGAAATAAACAATACTTAAAGGAATCCCAGCCTGGGGATTCTTTGAGCACTGTCTTGCGGTACTAGCTTTCATGTCAACCTTCCAAATAAGGAAGGTAATCAATATCCCCACCCAGCTATTGCGCCTATCAACCACAGTTATGATCAACATGGTATGACAAAATAATCCGACAGTTGTAGTAGTGGCATATGTGCATTGGCAGTAACCCACAGTTCTTTAATTATACTTAAGATATGTTCTACAAGAAGGAGACCATTTCTGATACTGGAAACTTAGTTAACAACTCACTGTTAATGAAGTTATGCTTTGAAGAGAATCTACAGACATTACTTTACTAAAACAGCAAACTTCCTAAAAGCCATCTATAAACTTTTGTTCTTATTTAGACAGATAAGTGTGTAACATAAGGGCTGGCTTGTTGGGGTTTCTGTCCCTCCTGGTACCCCAACAGCTGGCAAGCAACAAAGAAAATCACACACAGGACTCTATAAGGTTATAAACTGATTGGCCCATTTGGTCAGGCTACTTATTAGTTCTTATGACTTATCTTAACCCATTATTCTGATCTATGTTAGCCACACGGGCTCAGTACCTTTTTCAGCTGTCAGCTTACATGTTGCCTCTTGGTGGTCTGCGCAGGAATGGCTGAGAGAGAGCTTCTGCTTCCAGAATACTCCAAGTCTCTTTGCTCCACCCCTACTTCCTGTCTGGCTTTCCCGCCTATACTGCCTGCCTGGCCAATCAGCGTTTTATTAAAATATGATTGACAGAATACAGATAATTCTCCCGCACCATAAGTGCGGTATTCATCCCTCATCATGGAAATTTTTCTTGGCAACAGATGAACCTCACTAAAACAAAGCCACAACCAATAAAAATATAGAGCTGTGAAGTCCAGTGCCAATCCCACAGACAAGGCTCAGGAAACATTGCACAGGAAGGGCAGAAAAAAAATTTTTTATTTGCTTTTATTGAGCTATACGTTGGCTGGGAAGTGGTGGCACACAACTTTAGTCGCAGCACTTGGGAGGCAGAGACAGGCGGATGTGAGTTTGAGGCCAGCCTGATCTACAAAATGAGTTCAGGGCTGTTACACAGAGAGACCCTGTGTGAAAAAAAAAAAAACCTATCTATAGGATCTCATGGCACAACAGTAGCACATCTGATTCCAGAAAAGTTTTAAGAGACAGGATCAGAGTGTTCCCTAGTAAAATCACAAAATGCTTGCATGCTTTAAGTTTCCCAAATATACTGCACAAATGAGAGCTAAACAAAGATCTGCAGGCAACAGGAGGAAGCTGGGGGAAAGGTTCTCCCCAGGAAAGAACACACCAATTAATTGTCCAGTACCAAACAGTCAGGCCTTAAAAGATACCTACAAGTAACATTATATGAACTCAACAGGTTATACTGAGTATGTATACGTGCACATACAAATACATATATGCACACAAAAAATAATAATAAAAGAGGCTATGAAATTGAAGAATAGTGGGCAGAGGCTTTTTAAGAAGCTTGGAGAGAGGAAAGGGAAGGGAGAAACTTGATGATACTCTTTATAATCTCAAAATTAAAGAGAATAGAGAACTTAATAGAATTACATTATGATTGATAAGAAAAGAGACAGAGTCCTTGAATTCATCTACACAATTAGAGACTTACTCAAGAAGGCTGGAGAGATAACTCAGAAGTTAATAGAATTGCCTGCCTTGCAGAGGATCAGGGTTTGATGCCCAGAGCCAACATGGTTCTCTTAACTGTCTGTACCTCCAGTTTTAGGGTATCCTACACTATTTTCTGGCTTCCACAGGAACCAGACACCCACAAGGTTCAACACACACAGCCAGGAGAAACACTCATATGCACAAAATAAAAGTAGTTTAAACATAGTTATTTACTCTATTCTATTTTAATATATATTTTTCTTTTTGTCATCAGTAGACTTCTAAAGGAAAAAAGTGACTAGTGTGTATCTTACACTGTTGACTAGCAACTAAACATAATTATTCAAAGCATTTTAAAATAACATGGGATTGGTAATTGAAGTGTATTTTGAAACTCCATTGAGTTTTATTTTCCTTTATCGCTAAGAATGAAAAAGAAATGGTTTGTATTTAGTTTGACAAACCGTCTTTAGCACTTGAAATAATCTCTAAATCACGGATTTCAACACCTCGTGCCACAATTACGTTGATGATTGGGACCAAGTCTACCTGACTTGGTGTTCTTCCTCAGACTCAGCAGGTACTCTAAAGTGACTGGGCAGCTTTGCTCTCGCTCTCCTCCCCCTCCCTAACTTTGACAATGCTCGACTTCTCCTAGTAGATAATGAGAAGCAGGTGCACATGAGTCAAAACTCATTAAGATGGAAATCAACGGAGGCTCGTGTTTCCTCTCTGTGCACCGTGTAACAGATACAACACTCTCACATTCAAGTAAGTTTCCATGCCCAACCTGTTGCGCAGACACGGCTAATGAGAAATGCATGGGACTAAAAATCAAATCACAGTGGCGTTGCTTCTAATCTATACACTTTCAAAAACATAACTAAATTGCGGATTCTTGATAGCCAGTCACTCATGCATTTTGTTTGTTTTATGTAACTCGTTTTAGAAAATGAAAAAAAAATGATATGCAAAAAATGTTTTAACCTATGAACAATTTTATACAATTGCTGACAAGGATTAACTGTTTTAGGAGTTTAAGATACATATAGTAGAAAATAAACCCACAAAGAACTTAAGTTTAGTATAAATTGCACAGTGACAAAAGAGATTCATTTATAGCAAATCTCAGCAGAATCTAATAATTGTGCTACTTCCTTTTGCAGTGAATTATATACAGTATAGAAAAACTATATATAGATATCTTCTCTTAGCGCCATAATTATGTCTCTTTTGATTTAATTATGGCATAAGTTAGGATCTCAATTTCAAATTTCTTGCATATTTAACTTAAGTATGTAAGTTCATTTAGACTTTAGTATATGGACCCATTTATGTTTCTATAGGAACAATGTATCAAGAAAGTATCTTACTATTTCTCTCTGTTTTGAGGAATAGCTCAAATTATTTCAATTGTTTTTAATCCTTGAAACATTAAATTACTTATACTCTGCTAACAATACTTTTAAGATATATTTTAGGGTCAAAATATAATAATCTATTATATTTAGGGTTCAAATTTTTATATTTTGAATAACATATTTATATCCATGACCTAAGTAATATTGGACTACATTTTTCTTTTTTTTCAAGATGGCATAGGTTTATTACTTAGTGTACCCTTTTGATATAATCAAGAGATACAATAAACACAATATTGACAAGTCTGCTACCAGGAAGTGGATGTTGTTTTACAGAAAACATTTTTTCTTTTGCTAAGTAGAATTGATCCCAATGAAAATAGAAAAAATATAATAAGAACAATATGCTGCATATAAAAACCAGTAACATTGTCATGTATTACTATTATCAAGTATTGTATACTATACATAATTTTACACTCTATACATTGTATTTTTATATAGTATGGCTTTACACTAGTAACAGGACCAACCAGGGAGTAATGCACTGTGTGACACACTAGAATGTCTATATCATCATTAGTAATAGGAATTTTTCATCTCTGTTATCACACTTGGGTTGTCATTAACCAAAATGTTACATGTAGTATACTCTAGATTTTTTTGATAACCCAACATTATGAAGGCAACTATTCAGGTAATTATAAGATTCAATGTTTGTATATCTTGGTTTTTACCCTCTATTTTTCCTGTTTGGTCTTAAAGACAACAGTATAAAACAGTACTCTAAAACTCTGTCTGTGAAAACACTGTGTGTTATTTGCATAGATGGCTCACCATATCAGTGGTATCCATGGATTTTACCAAATGCAAACAGAAAATATCTGGAAAGAATATGTCTGTATTAGTTGGTCAGTGTTTCATAATTGCGACAGCATTCCTGTTGAGAGCAATATAAAGAAAAGAATTGTTTCATGTAACAGTTTCTGAAGTATCTGCCCATGACAGCACACATATGTGGTACCTACCAACATGTTAACATGTGTCCATACATACACCTCACCATATATTCATGAGAGTTAGGGGACAGAAAATATTGATTTAACATTCTAAAAAGGAGTAATGGAGTTATTAAGAGGCAAAGGTAATAAAATATGTAGAAAACAATGGCAAAACAGCAGAAGGAAACTTTTCTATACTGGAATTACATGAAGTTTACATACATTAGATTTTTCAGTGAAAGGTACATGTTTTTAGAAACAATTTTTTTCAGTTTTTTTATTAATTTATAAAAATTTCCACTTCCGCCCCTCCTACCACTACCCTCCCACTCCCTCCACTCCCTTTCCTTCTCCCTCTCCAGTCTTAAGAGCAGACAGGGTTTCCTGCCCTGTGGGAAATTCAAGTCCCTCCCCGCTCCCTCCAGGTCTAAGAAGCTGAGCATAAAAACAGACTAGGAACCCAAAAAGCCAGTACACACCGAGGAAGCTAGGCCCAGTGCCATTATCAATGGCTTCTCAGACAGTTCGCGTGTCAGCCACATTCTTGTTTTAGTATTATTTTAGCTCAGTGCTATTACTAATATCTTCTATATCAAAAACAAAAAGTGAGTAAAAATTTAAATTAAATTAAAATACATGCCACTATAAAATAATTAACAAAAATTTCTTTGTAGAGTATTTCAATTAGCTAGATACATGTATGAATGAATGAACATGTAAATGCATACATCTATTTATATAGTACATTGATATACGTTCTGTTATATTCCACATACATAAATAATGTTGCCTTCCGTTTTGGAGGCTTTACAGGAGCCAAACTCTCATGCTTGCTCTTTGTAATTCATTTCACTTCAGTCAATCAATCTTAACATAGTTTTACATTGTGCTTAAATTATAGTCTTTAATAGCAGATAATACCTCTGCTGTCACTACTGTATGAAACATTATATGTATTGTTGCTCCACATTTTTCCCTATCAAAATTTTTATTTTAGTATTGATTTTTGTTATAGTGTCTTGGTAGAGACAGGATAAATATATATTTTGACACAAATAAATGCTATCAATTATTCCACAGTGGAGACACATTTTATTTTTCATCCTGGAAGTCCTATTGCAGCCGTTGAAACAACATAGGACTCTTAATTAAATGGCTTTTAATTTTTTTTAGTGGTACTAGCGAAACTAAGTGGTTAAAAAAATTTTGCTCCACATATCATTTTAAAAAGTTTCCTATTATAGCTTGGAAGAATAATTTTCATTTATATAAAGAAAATGTTTTCAAAGAAAAATGAAGTCCCTACATTAAGAAATTAATAAAGTGAACTCTGTAATTTGTCACTTATAAACAAAAATGTGTATTTTTATGCACATTATGTATGACTCATTTGCTCTCTTGTAAAAATATTGATATTGGCTGGATAGAGAGCTCAATTGTTTTCGATCCTAAAGAATTTATTCAGACTTGATGAATTTTATCCATCTTAAGAAAAGATGCCTGTGATAACACACACATAGTTATGAAATACATAATTATATAAATCAATGAATATATAAATTAATTAAAAAAGTAGTATAAATAATGTGAATATATATGCATATATATATTAATGAAGGTCAAGGAACTTAACATGCACATACAAGCAGGAAACTCCAATTTCCAAATATATATTACACAATGTATTCTGAAGTATGAAATAACAGTTATTTCTAGCTTCAGAAAAATGTATACAAACTTCCTTTGTAGATCTATTTTGGATTGTTAGCTTCATTTTATTATTCAAAAATAGCTAAACTTAGTAATTCATGCTTTTCTAATATAAGCTGTAAGCTAACAGTGTTAAAATAAAAACAAGCCTTTCTCTCTAAGCTGTTTAATATTTATTTCAAGCTTAGTTTTATCATATTATTCAGAAGTAAATTGGTTTCTGATCACAAGTGATTAGATTTTTAATCACACTCCTCCTTTGTATTGTTTTATAAAATTTACAAAATGGAGAGTTTATCTAAATGTAAAAGTACAAAACAAAAAAAGAAAACCATATAGAAGGTCTTCTAAATGTCAGGACACAAGCATGATTCATAAAGTAAGAATTGAAAAGCTGAAGTACATTTAAAAGTATTGAAAATTCTTTTATGAAGAAATGAAAAACAAGCCACAAACTGAAAAAAATGCAAAAATGTGCTTGAGAAACAATCATCATATAAAAGGTACCAAGATTTTTAAAAATTCATTTATAGCAGGACAAAGAACCTCACTAAAAATGGACCAAAGAAAAATCTCTACGGGTATCTCAACAAAGAAGATATAAAGATGAAAATGTCATCTAGAAAAGTTAGTATAAAGAATGTTATCAGAAAAGTACAAAATAAACTAAAATGAAGTATAACTATGCACACTTAAGATGACCAAATCCAGCTCTGACCACACCAAATCTAGGAAGCTGAGTAACAAGAACTGTCATTTATTCATGGTGTGAGTGCAGAATCCTAATATCATTTTGAGAGCAATTTGGCAGGTTCATGAAAAGCTAAACACGCTATTGTTATATATTCTTCCATTCATACCCTTCAGTGTGTGAAAAGGAAGTAAAACAATGTCTTCCCCCAAAAGCGCACATGAATGTTTATAACCTTAGCTTGGAAGTAGTAGGTTGTCCTTTATTGGGGCAAAACATTACAGAACATCGGGAAAATAATAGTGGTGTCACAGAAATGGGCTTTTTATCCAAGAGGGTGTGAAGAAACCTCATGTACACAAACTAGGTGAAAGAAACCTGGGCTTCAGGTGGCATCATGTTCCATGTGTGATATTCTGAAGAGCACCAATATAGAAAAACAAATTTAAAAAAGTTGGTGTTTGTAAGTTAACAACAAATAAAACATAGGACTTGGTAGCCTAGGGAATCTATTCTGAGAGGTATCGTCATGGTGGACTGTTAGATTCCGCCTTCTAGTGGATATCCACACCCAACCCAGACGCGCGCCTTCCCGAACTCGGGCCCACGAGAATGGACGATTGTCCTGACGGTTAAAAACAGACACACACAAAAAAGAGACCTTTGCTCATTTACCAAGAGTAAATGGCAACTTTATTAAACTCAAGTGGGGTATTTATACCAGTGGGCAACCAGGATCAAAATGGGCAAGGCCTCCTCCCAACAAAAGCAGGAAGGAGAATAAAGGCCCCAGTAAAGGAAAACTCCTCCCACCCAGAGGGGGCTGGGGAAACTGGCCTCTGAGGGAGTTTTTCCCCAGGCAGGTGGTCGAGGGTACAAGGCAATGTCAGACAGGTTAGATGGGCCTTGGCGCCTGAGCTTCTTTGAGGCAGGTTGAGAAATTGCCATTTTAAAGTAAAATAGATCCCTCAGGCTAATGTACCAGACTGTAGCAGAACCAAGGACGGAACTAGCAGGAAGCTTAGCTGGTTAGCGTAAACATTATTTGCATCCAGTATTTTGGTCTCAAGGATCAGGGAGGACAGGGTCCCACAGTGGACCATAAAGCATGATACAAATGCTAGAGTGGACTCTTAAACTGTGGACTCTGACTGAAGCTGTCTTGATCTAAGCTCGTAAATCTAATCTATTTTCTATGAATATTTTCTACATATTTAACACTACTGAACATACTCAGTATTCTTAAAAATAAGTCAGAATTTTACTTGTATGTTTGAGTTTCACTGATTAGTATTGTGAACTCAAATTAATCCTAATAGAAGTAAATATCCTTAGTTAAGCTACTATGCAACCTAATCTGTCTTCTTGTAAGCCAGAGACTGCTTTTTCATTTCCCAGCTTCTCGAACGCGAATCACACAGTAACTATATTAATTACAACACTGTTAAGCCTATTAGCTCAGGGTTATTACTAGCTGACTCTTACATCTTAAATTAACCCATTTCTATTTTTCTGTGTATTGCCACAAGGTTGTGGCCTACCATTAAGGTTCTGGCTGGCTGCTGGCATTTTTTTCCTTTGGCAGCTGCATGGCTCCTCCCTGACTCTGTCTTCTCTCTCCTTATACCTCTATTTGGATTTCCTGACCGGCTTTACTCTTCTAAACTTTTGGCCCAAACAGCTATACTGATCAACCAATAAAAGCAACACATATGCAGAAGGACATCGTATGTCAGTCAGCTTGCTGATATTTTTATGGGACTCATCTTTTGATTATTTCATTTCACTTTCTATGACTATAGTATAATCATGTTTCAATTAAGCTGCAAATAGTAGACACATTTTTAGTTTTTAGTAAAGCATGTAGGAAAAACAGTAGAAACTGCCATCATTTTAAATAAAGGAGAGACAAGCCTATCAAAGTAGACAATTAAATAATAATATAATAATAAATAATGTGGTTTACTCTCAACATTTGTTGGTGAATATTCTGCTTCTTAACTACAACAATATCACACCATATGAGTAGGAAATTAATCATGAATTCAAATTTTAGAAGATTTAAGACTTAAAATAACCAAAGTGGATTCTACTTAAGCAGCATCTGTTCTCACCCACCATCTTCTTTCTGGGTTCTTTTCTTCTCATAGTTTAAAGAAGTGGAGATGGAGGACAGTTGGCAGTGTTGTTCTGTGTTGTACCTTAAAGTTGAGGATGAAATTGATGTGAGTTACACTGTTTCTAAAGGACCGATTGAATATTCTACAGTAAAGCTGTTCCTTAGTAAACATAGAACTCATGCTCTATCTTAAAATAGAACGTGAAATGCAGTTAACAGTTTCTCATAACAACCCTTCTAACAAGGTTTTGCTGACCAGACCTTGCTAGGTTTCCATCATAGTAACAAATACAGTTTGTTTACAAAATATATGATCTGCTCATTTTTATCTCTCATTGTAATTCTTTGGTGTTTCTCACAGTGCCATGCCATGGTTTGATTCTTCAGTATGCAGTGAATATATATTCCTCTCATTGGTTAATGATAAAAGCTGTTTGATCAATACCCAGGAAGGATGAGGTTAGGCAGAAAAATCAAACTGTGAGGACTTGTACAAGGAGGAGTGGAGTTGAGGGAGATGCCAACAAGCTTCTGGAGGAACAAGATGTATTAAAGCACAGGTAAAGCCATGAGACATGTGGCAAAACATAAATTGATAGAAATGTGTTAATTTAAAAATAAAAGCTAGTAAGTAATACATCTTAGCTGTTCGACCAAGAGTTGTAACTAATATTAAGCCTCTGAGTGACTATTGAGAAGTAATTGCAGGATGTGACAGGACAGAGAAACCTTCATTTACTGGACCATATGAACTCATTACTATTTAACTCCACCACATACAACATAATACATGACAAATAAACACTTCAGATAAGACTACAGTTGTCATACATGATCTGTTTTCAATGTGTTTTATTAAAAAATATTTATTTTTATGTTTCATGTATAAGTATTTGCTTACATGTATGAATACACACTGCATATGTCTGGAGTGTGAAGATCTCTGGGAACTTGGATCTCTTGGAGTGTTGTGACCTCCGAATATTAGTTATGGATGAGTGTGAGCTGCCATTTGTGTACTGGACCTGGGCCAAGGTTCTTTAAAAGATCAGTATGCCATCTGAATACCTGAGCCATCATTCCAGTCACCGATATTTTATTTATTTATTTTATAATAAATATTTATTTTTATTTATGAAATTTTACCTACCGTTAAGTTTTTTTTGTCACTTTTTTTAATGTTAGGGCGGAGTTACCAAAATGTGACTAATTGCTGATATCAGACTAATGGAAGCTACTCTTAATATATTGGCCAGTGTATTTAATACCTTCTATTAGACCCCCAAATTTCACAAAATGGAAGGGAAACTAGTTGTATTGGTGAAACTTTTGGGAGTTATGAGATTCAGTAATACAAGATAATATTTTACTTTTTCATTCTGACCACAGGTTATTCAAGGCCCAAACTGGATATTGCATGAACAGTAACCTACCTTAGATATTCCATCCACTTTGGGTCTCTTACATTAATTACCACCAACTAAGAGAAGCTTTTCTGATGAAGGTTAGGTGATGCAGAGATCTATGAATATGACAGTATGTCATTAGCAGTCATTTTGCAGCTTGTTTATTAAGCAGAATAATAGTAGCAGATTTCTCCTCAAGGGCACCTCACTTCACTAGTCTCAGGATACTGATCACATTTGAATGTTCGGGTATGGATTGCATCTCATGAAGTAGAGCTTAAAACCAATCAAAATATGGCTTATTATCCCCTGTAACATTTGTGCCTTGTTGCACCAGTATGTCTTGCAGACAAACTCCTGTTGTAGGTTTCGTGGTTCATAGCTGGGTGACAATAATGATACTTTTCTCTCATAGCATGGATAGTACAATGCTAGCCAATAGAACAATCTTCTAGTTTTCTCTCCATGTTTGATGACATAATAAGTGGTGACTTCAGGGCCAGGAGCTTACATTAATACTATGGAGCATAACCAATAGCATCAACAATGACTGGTAACATTTGTGAATGGTCTCTGGGCTCCCTTTCTCCAATGACTCACCAAAATATAATATATTCCTGGTACTTTTCACTGGAGTCTCTGAAACCAGAAGGGCCTGAATGGATATTCTCTAAACTCTGCAAGATCACAGATCACAGTTCAACATATGGTTTCCAGAAAAACTATCACAATAAAAAGAGAAAGAAGACATTATATGATAGAAATAAATTTAAGCAATGTGCAATCATCAATCAAGTTCTACAGAAAGCAGTAATGGGGAAACTTCAGGTTAACTATACCCAAAAGGATACAAGAAATTAACAATCACAGAACAGTTAACAAAAAGAGAGGTAAATTATAATACAAAATAATTGGACTTAATAAACACTATTTAATAGTATATAAATATATTAATGGTCTCAGTTCCTTAACGAAAAGATACAGACTAACAGATTGGATTAAAAAACTTAATTCATCTTTCTGCTGCATCCAAGAAACATTCCTTGCCATCAAGGACAGATAATACCTTAGGGCAAAATATAGAAGAACACAATCTAAATAAATGAAACAAAAGAACAAATAGGCATAGCATTTGTAATATCTGACAAAGCAAGAACTAAGCTATCAGAAGAGATACTAATTAAAGGAACTTCCCCTAGAGGATAGAACAATTCTAAACATATATGCACTTACCAAGAGGCCACGAAATTTCATAAAAGAAACACTACTACATCTAAAAATGCATATTGACTCTCATACAATGATAATAGGTAACTTTAATACCCTACTCTCACCAATAAACAGGACAGGTATACAAAAACTAAACATTGAAACTCTGAATTTAAACCTCATAAATGTATTGAACATAAATGACAACATACTCTTCTGAAGATGTTTTCAGAATCTGTTATCAATCCCAACAAATACCTCATGACCCAGTAGTGGATCTTATCATCTTCCATGGGGAAGTGGGTGAAAAGTTGGGACATCAACATACACAGACAATGGGAGTTTGATAGTCGGCTTACAGTAGACTTGTTTATTTAACAATGGGGGAAAATTTAGACACAGTCCCAGCATCGAGGAGTTCTAATCCATAATAGCAGACATTTCCTACTCAACCTTCATTGTCTATTAATCTTATTTTATGGGAGAGTTCACTTGTATATTCCAGCTGCTCAGTGATTTTAGACCCAAAATAATCACACAGAAACTCTATTAATTAAATCACTGTTTGGAGCATTAACTCAAGCTTCTTGTTGGCTAAATCTTACATCTAATTTAACCCATCTCCATTAATCTGTGCATCACCATGAGGTTGTGACCTACAAGCAAAGTTTCAGCATGTCTATCACTGGCGGTGGCTCCATGGTATCTCTCTGACTCTGCCTCTTTTCTCCCAGCATGCCATTTAGTTTTCCCTGCCTATGTAAATTCTGCCCTATAAAAAGGCCAAGACAGTTTCTTTATTCATTAACCAATAAAAGCAACACATAGACAGAAGAACATCCTACACCATTTCCCCTTTTCTGTTTAAACAAAAAAGGAAGGCATTAACTTTAACATATTAAAATTACATATAACAAATAGGTATCAAGTAAGAATTACAATTAAAATATTTTTTATCTAATTTATTTTTTCATAACTAAGGAAAACTATAATTATAACTATAAATTCTTCAACTCCATCAAAGACTACAGAAGGATATATTACCTAAGTAAATAGGAAGTACATTGTAAGCAACTTTCAAAACTCTAGAATTGACAGAGACATCTCACTGCCTAGACAGTCACTCAAAGTTCTTTTGTATCATTGGGGCATGCATCTTTGGCCTACAGGCCCATAGTGTCCAGAGACTTTTCCATAAAGCGGGAAATTTCAATGACAGTTCTGCCTATATAGGTAGTTTTCAGTCATTCTCTTCTATGTCCCGAAGAAGCTGACTCTTTCATGAAGCAGGAACCCCAAAAGATCATCTCACATTTAGGCTAGTTCAGCAGTCATTTCTCTATAGTCCTGCACGTCCAGTTCAGCAGTCTAAGCAGTTTCTTGCCCAAATGGCTAGCAAACTCCATAGGGAGCCTCTTTGATAACCATTTTCCTTTTGAAGTAATTGGTGCTGCCAGGAGCAGATGTGACTCAATGTCATGAAAAGTCTTAAGTTATTAAAATATTTTAAATGCCATATTCTGAAGGTCTCTGAAAGATTTGATGAATACCTATCAATCTGAAATACATTTTTGTACATCTAGAAAATCTAACATGACTACAATCTTGCCTATTATAGATGAATATCTAGTAAGCTATATTTCATAATTATATATTACATTTTTAAATGAACTACACAAACACAATTCCTTAATCAAGGGCAGAAATATACATATACAGTATAACACAATTTACTTTAAACTTATATCAATAAACAAGATCTTCACCAAAGCTAATTATACATCTCTATAACATATCCCCCTTTAATTATAAAGAAACATTTGTAAACAATATTTGGGAATATTGACATAGTTTCTCCAAACTGCTTCCTGCTGATTGGGGCTGTTGTTAATCAGGTCTTTTATGGTGCATCTTGTGTGCTAGGTTCATCTCAGTCAGCAGCTGGGCAAAGTAATGTTTTGGGGGTGCTCATGGCAACCTTCAGGAGGCCTTATTTCATCAAACCACACCAGTCTGGAAGCAATCCACAGGCTCTCATCCTCTGTGGAAACAAAAACAGGAAGTAGTTGGGAGAAAGACACCCAAATTCCCCAAATGATTGTTTACTGGAGGAAGTGGTGTTTGGGAGCCCGTCCGCCATTGTGTGCCCAATGAGCAGAAACAAGCAGCATACAAGAGGTGAGCTTGAGCTACTTCCATGATTTCTGAGTGTGATCCCATTTCCTGGAGTCCCCACAAGGGGCAGCAGCTGGAGCTGAGCTTCACCAAGTGCAACAGCTGACTGCTGTGAGTACTGGTGGAGAGGCCCAGAAGGTGGCAGCAGGGCAAGGAGGAAGATGTCCCTGACTCTGTGGTGCAAGCTGGTAACCGGCTTGGTGGAGTCTCCCTTGATGAGAGAGACTTCAGGATCACGGTGGCTGTAGTGCCCGCTTTGGAAATGCCATCAGCCAAATGACTTCTGTGGCTATTTTGTATAGATACTCTAAGGCATTTTCTAACTTATTGCTATCATATTTGTGCAATGTCCATGCCAGTCCAGAACCTTGGTCTAATTATATAGAAAATGCAGAGCTAGTGGGGGCTTTGGACCCCCAGACCCTGAATTTTCTGTAAAGAACTTGTTTTCCAGTGCTTGCAAATATGACTTAAGTTTGACACAAATGAAGTAATTTTACTGTAGTGTGTAAGATTTAAAGACACTTCCATGACTATAAAAACTTTCATTAATTTTTGCATCACTAAATCTTTCAGAAACACTGATTCTCAATTGATCTATTTTGTGAACTGTTCTCGTGAAATATCCTGTAAAATTAATATTCTTCCCAGTAAAGCTAAACTTATTAGTGTATTTAAAGAAATTGGTACTTTGTTTTCCCTTAAGGTATTTAAGTTTTATCAGAATATGTTCCAGACATGCATTTTGTATCATTTTCCCAAGTACAATTTAAACTCAGAATGTTTATTTAAGTTTATTATTTCCTCAAGCTTACCACTTTAAATACTACTTTTATTCTGCTTCAGGTTCTTTGATTATTTAAAGGGAATTATATTTCTTGCTTATTTTCGATTTCATAAACTTTCTCTATAAACAAGTAACTCTAAGAAAAAGCTCTATGCAATCTTTCAGCCCTTCCTCTTCCCTTTCTAAGTGACTTTTGTTAATATTTTTATTCTAATCTCTATTTCCATAAGGATCATACAATTTATGTTTCATTTCTTGCTTAATTTTGCACTTCTATTCACTTTCTTTCCTCAACTGCATTGACTTTTGTTACATTTATTTTTCTGCAGCATTCTTCTTAGATATTTTTATATTTTTGGTTCAATGTATTATAAAATCAAAACCAAGTAATCACAGAAGGAGTATGAGCTACATTTTACCACTGACTTATTGACTTAGGGAACGGGATATATATCAGAACACATATTTTGAGTCTTAAACTTTTGCTTAATTTTCACAGCACTTTTCTTTAGATTTGGCTCAAAATATTTCACTTTTAGCCTTTTGTTTACCATTTTCAAACCTCAAGAATACTAGTGATATTCATCTATCTACCCCCCCACATAGATATAGATATATACCTATATAAGAAGATATATACCTATATATACATGTTCTTAAGAAGGATACTCTAATGGTCTAATATTTTTGTTTTGGTTTGTCTGTGATGCTTAACTTTCTACAGTCCAGGATGTAAGTTAGGGCCTTTCATAAAATCATTACGCGCACTACTATTGCATTAAGTTGCATCTCTTACCCCTGTTCATTATGTTTTAGTTTTTATTTTTAAATGATCTTTCGCTGCCACTGCTTACTTTTTAAAAAGTATTCCGTGGGGGGAAAATATGTCTTTCACAGATAGCATCTTCTTTGAAACCCATTCTACCAAATGATGCTTAAAACTACCTGAATTTGGTGCTTAGGTGCTTGGGTGCTTAGTTTCACTATTTCTTTTTCCGATTTTGAATGTCGTCTTAGTTACTTTCTTGTTAATGTGTCAAAAATACCCATAAGAAAGAAGAGTTTATTTTGGTTCAGTTTAAGATGGTTCATCATGGCACAGAAAGAAAGGAGCGAAATGCAGTTGATCACATAGCACACGCACTTGAGAAGCACAAAGTGAAGACTGCCCACTTTTCCCTTTGTACTCAGTCTGGGATTGCTGCAGTGGGCTGATCCCACCTGCACTGAGGGAGTCTTTCTACTTTCAGTTGGCCCACTCTGGGAACTTTAGCTCAGAAAGGCACACAGGTTCTTCTATCAGGATTTTCGTTCCTGTCAAGTGAAAAATATTAACAAACACATGGGTCTTTCCATTCTCTTACAGAAACTCTAATGTCTGCACTCTTTCCTGTACTCTCTAAACTAATGGAATGTTCCCAGCTACAAGGTAGTCTTCTGCTTACAGGTATTGGAAGCCTACAGGAGGGCTTATTTATCGGCAATCCCCAATGTGTTACCAATTGTACTCACATTTTATAAACACTCATGTCTTCTATTGTAGTTTTTAGAAGACTATAGGGAAGGCTTCAGATTCTGGTGACCATTGTCATCTATAAGTGAACATTTGCTCAGAGATTGTTTAAAGCAAAGATTCTGATTATAAGAGACTTGTGGCAGTTCAATTGCAATAATAAATGGTATTGTTACAGACAGCTAGGTTACTGAAATGATTCACAATAGCAAAGAAGCAACAGAACTTGAAAGTTGAAGTTCAAACTATATTTCTCTATCTGCAGACTAGTTTCAATTTCTCATATAGAGACTCTATTTAAAAGAAACATACATTATAGACTAGCTTTTCTACGAGTTAGTAGATTAAACCAGTCTCCTACTGGTGTGTGCTAAAGATTTGTAAGTGACTGGACTGATTGTGGTTATTTGAATGAAAATAGATAGTGTCCCTTGTTCTATAGGAAGTGGCACTATTAGTAATTGTGGCCTTATAGGAGTAGGTGTGGCCTTATTGGAGGAAGGTTGTTACTCTGGGAGTGGACTTTGCGTTCTCATATGCTCAAGTTACACCCATTGTGGCAAGCAGTCTCTTCTACTGTGCGCAGATCAAGTTGTAAGCTCTCAGTTACTTCTCCAGCACCCTATCTGCCTACACCATCATGCTTTTCACCATGATGATAATGGGCTAAACCTCTGAAAGTGTAAGCTACCTTCCATTAAATGTTTTATTTTATAAAAGTCTTCATGGTCATGATGCCCTTTCACAATAGAAACCCTAACTAAGACCAAGGGTGGTATTGTCACCAGAAGTGGGGTATTGCTCTGACAGGCCTGATTGATGATGCTCTTATTTGAAAAACTTGGAAACATGGCTCTGGTTTTAGAGTCAAGGATGTAAGAAAGAGGTTATAGAGGAATGTGGATGTTGGGATTTGGGCTAGAAAAGTTATTGAGTTATTTTTATTGGGCTTCATTGTCCATACTTGTGAGAACGTGGAAGAGAGTGGTGCTGATGGTGATTTGAACTGTGGGTCCCTGGCCCAAGAGGTTTCAGAGGAGAAAAGTTTTAGTATGTGGACTAGAGATCAGGTTTGTAATATCTGGTGAAGAATTTGGCTGCTTTTTGCCCTTCTCCAAAAAGTTTGCCTTAGTCTATATTCAAGAGTTTCGGGTTAATTCTGTTGGCAGAATAGTAACAGCCTAGTATTATTCTGTTGTGGGTTTATTAGTGTTCACTTTTATAAAGATATATAATGAAAAGAGCAAAGCTCACAAAGGAAAAAGAAAAAATGTATAATTTGAGAAAAAAGAGGGCACCCAGAATGAATGGAGTTAAACTCTGCATTCATGAGGATGAACAAATTAAAGAAATGTATGATGTTAAATGGAATAAAGAGAGTGGTGACCTCAGAGCAAGATTCCATCCAGCTGAGCTTCTATCTTATGAAAAGGGAATAAAAAACATGTTCAGAACTGGTGTAGTAGTACACACCTTCAATCCCAGCACTCTAGAGGCAGTGGTAGGAGGATTTCTGAGTTTAAGGCTAGTCAGATCTACAGAGCAAATTCCAAGACAGCAAATCTTAGGCAGTAAAGGAATGCACTGAAAACTAAAAGCTTGTGAAGAAATAATTGAAACATGGGGCCGTGTTTTAGCTCTAGCAAGCAGCAGAACTTGGCATCTTTGTTCACATAGTTCTGACATTAGTGTCAAGGATATATGAATGGGGTTATAGAATATTCCTCCATGACTAAGGAAAGCTGTTGAGGCCAGGCCTATGTTGGGTTGTCCCTAAATGGAGGTTTAGAGAGATTGCTATGTGAAGCTATGAATGTGGAGCCTGGATTGCCTTGGAGACCTCAAGATGTCGGAGGTGCCAGAGTCATGGGATGCTGCTGAGGAGAACTCCCAACAAGGAATAGAATCTGCTCAAGAAAAAAAAAAGTGTGTTGCAGCCAACAAAGGTGAAAGGAGCTGGAGAGCTGGAAATTATTTTGACACAAAACATGAAGATGCAGAGTTTGGAGTTTTCCCAGCTGGTTTTTTGGTCTTGCTTTGGTTCAGTGCTTTCTCACGTCCCTTCATTTTGGAATTGCAATGTATATCCTGTATTGTTAAGTATGGAAGTGTGTGATCTCCTTGCTTTATTTTTCAAGGGATTACAATTAAAAGAATGTATGAGTCTCAGAGGAAACCCTGAGACTTGGACTTTTCAAAAAGCTTGAGACTGTTACATACAGACTATAAGAACTTTTGAAGATAGATTTAATGTATTTCTATATTATATTATGGCTATAAGTTTATGGGGGTTATGGAGTAGAATATGGTTGTTTTAATAGATATGGTCCCCATAGGTCCTTAAGGCATGGCCATATGATGAACGATGGCCTTGTTGAAGTAGGTATGGCCTTGTTAGAAGAAGTTCATTACTGTGGGGGTGGGATTTGAGGTTTCATAGGTTCAAGATATGTCCAGTGTGGCATAATGTTTACTTCCCCTGCTGACTGACCAAAATATACAACTCTCATATCCTTCTCTAACACTGTAAGTGCCTTCAAACCACCATGCTTCTGGCTATGATGATAATGAACTAAACTGAAACTGTAAGCGAGTCTCCATTAAATTGTTTCATTAATAAGGCTGCCATGGTTATGGTATCTTTTCACATCAATAAAAACCCTAAGATGCTGATCTTTAGTAAAATGCAAAAAAAAAAACATGACTAATATGATTTGAAAGACTTAAAATCTCATCTCCTCAGTTCATTATTATGAGTCCTGTTACCATTCCCATTTCTTTTGGATATTTGGAAGATTGGCTTAATTGAACTGTTTGGTTTTTTTCCTGCACTAATTGTTAAAATACTTACAGTATAAGGGAGTTTTGTAACTACAGAGCAAACTGGTTTAGATTGAATAGATACTCATATACACTGTCACTAACATAAGTTATTTTAAGAACTTTAATAACCTATTTAAATTATTCTGAGGATTATAAGATGGTGTGGGAGGTTGGTCCCTCTGTCTATGTGTTGCTTTATTGGTTAATAAACAAAGAAACTGGTTTGACCTATAGCATGAAAGGAGGAGGACGAAGTAAGCAAGAAGCTTTGGATCCTCAGCCTGAGACAGATACTGGAAACATTACCTGGTAAGCCACAGACATATGGCACTACATAGATTAATAAAATGGGTTAAGTTAAGATGTAAGAGTTAGCCAATAAAAAGATAAAGCCAATGGGCCAAGCAGTGATTTAATTAATACAGTTTCTGTGTGATTATTTCAGCTCTAAGATAGCCAGATGGTCGGAAAGAACAAGCAAACCTTCCCCCTACACATATTGAATATATGAATTCAGTGAACCTAGTCAGATGAGTGGACACAGCAAAATGTGCCACAGGAATCTTGGTAAGTGGATAGCTGGTCATTATCCAATGACTGGAGTGTAAGACTAAAATATGCACAAGGGAAAGAAGTGAGAGAATACTACACAATATTCTAAGTCTTGATATTGCACCAAGAAGTGAATTATAAATGGAGAAACGGGTTTATGAAAAATATGATTGGTTCACACTTGAGTTTCAATCTATGATACCTGTTATAGTTTATTTCAAGAATTTCATACATGTGTATTGTACTTACATCATTTCCCTCTTTCTTTCTGCCTACACGAAGTCTTCTCTTGTCTCTCATTTCTTCTCGAATTCAAAAACTAATTTTTAATTTTTATGGCAGGCATTCATTCATATATTTATCAAGGTACCTATATATATATATATGCGAATATATAAATGTGTGTGTGTCTGTGTGAGTGTGTGTTTGTGTGTGTGTGTGAGAGAGAGAGAGAGAGAAAGAGAGAGAGAGAGAGAGAGAGAGAGAGAGAGTAGAGTCTTGTGAGATGTTCCCCATTTACATGGGCATGTGACCTGGTGCTGTTACTGGTAAAATTTCATAGATACAGTTTCTCTCTTATATACAGAAGACATTACTTTTCAGCAGATGTTCCGATCCTCTGGCTCTTGCAATCTTCCCACTCCTCTTTAAGATTTTCCCTGAGTCTTAGGTGTAGAGATTCTGTGGTAGATGTGGCAATGGTTGTATGGCACATTGCAGTCTGTCATTCACTAGGTTTTAATCCCAGTTGCAGATTTATGTGATAGTTTCCATCTGTTCAAAAGTTTAAAAATCGATCTTGATGAGGGGTGAGATACGTTTTCCTGTGAGTAAAAGGATCAATATTTAGAATGTAATTAGAAAGAATATTGATGTAGAAAAATGGCAACAGTAAGTTTTTTACTAAAAGTCCATGATCTCCAGTCTCCAGGAGGATAACTACATGATTTTCTTCAGGTTCACCTTCGTATTTAGCTTCTCTAGGATCACAAATAATAGGCTCAAAGACCTTTAATTATGGCTAGAATCCACTTATGAGTGAATACATACCATATTCCTCTTTTTGGGTCTGGCTTACCTCACTCAGTAAAGCGTTGTCTATGTCCATCCATTTGCATGCAAAATTCAAGATGTCATTGTTTTTTTACCGCTGAGTAAAACTCTAATGTATATATGTTCCACACCTTCTTTAACCATTCTTCTATTGAGGGGCACCTAGGTTGTTTCCAGGTTCTGGCTATTACAAATAGTGCTGCTATAAACATAGCTGAACAAATGCTTTTGTGGTATGATAGGGCATCTCTTGAGTATATTCCCAAGAGTGGAATTGCTGGGTCTTGAGGGACGTTGACTCCCAGTTTCCTGAGAAACCGCCACACTGATTTCCACAGTGGCTCTACAAGTTTGCATTCCCACCAACAATGGATGAGAGTTCCCCTCTCTCAACATCCTCTCCAGCATAGGCTATCATTGGTGTTTTTGACTTTAGCTAATCTGACAGGTGTAAAATGGTATCTCATAGTTGTTTTGATAGACAAGAGGGCCAGAACCTTCATCTGGCGATGAATGGAGATAGAGACAGAGACCCACATTGGAACACTGGACTTAACTCCCTAGGTCCAAACGAGAAGCAGAAGGAAAGAGAACGTGAGCAAAGAAGGCAAGACCAGAGGGAACCTTCATCCGACGATGGATATAGATGGAGACCCACATTGGAGCACTGGACTGAGCCCCCCCAAGGTCCAAATGAAGAGCAGAAGGGGGAAGAACATGAAAAAGGAAATCAGGACCGCGAGGGGTACGATCACCCACTGATACAAGGGGACTGATCTAAGGAGAGTTCACCAAGGCCAGTTGGACTGGGACTGAATGAGCACGTGATCCAACCAGATTCTCTGAATGTGACCGGATTCTCTGGATGTGGCTGGCCTGGAGTCTTTCTGAAAACCCATTGACAATGACACTGGGACTTGTTTCCTCTGCATATACTGGATTTTGGGGATCCAGTCTGTTTGGATACTCACCTTCCTGGACCTGGAGGGAGGGGGGAGGAACTTGAACTTCCCACAGGGCAGGAAACCCTGACTGCTCTTAGGAATGGAGAGGGAGGAGGAGAGGGAGTGGGGGGATGTTGGGAGGAGGGGCAGAAATGGAAACTTTTATAATTTAATAAACTTTGAAAAAAAAATTCCATGATCTCACTAACCATCTGTAGTTAGCTAGATTTACAGCTTCTAGCATGAAATCTGTCCTGTTGAGCAGGCCACAAGCCCAGTTAGACTGCTATTAGTTATCTTTATTGTATAAGTATTAGTATTTTATCCTTCGGGATACCTTTTCTCTGCTGGTCATTGTTGTGAATCATAGGCTTTACAGTTTCATAAGACTGGTTGCTGAAGGCCTTGCTCCAGACGGGTTAATTGACCTGGGATGGATGTGTGGAGATAGCACCAGGAAGGAATTGTGACTACCTGTTGTTTAAACAACTGGTTCTGGATAGCTTGAGCCATCCTTATTTACTCTGTTTGAATGGTTTGTATAAACAGTTTTACAACCAGTCTTTATAAGTTTCTAACATTGGTTTTAATAATTATCAGGTTGTTCCTTATTTCTTTGTCCTTCAGTCTCCCAAACATCCCACGAATAGCCATTATCTTTTTGATCTATCTTTATTGTCAGAAGCATAAGCAATTTTACAAATTACAAAGAAACTTTTCTAACAAGGAACACCGATGGGAGGAACAGGGTGCCCAACTGTCAGCACGGCGACACATGTAGTTACAGCATCATGCAGGGTAAGAGACAGTTTACAGCTGGTAAAGTCTGGGTTCTCATGATCAACTCACCATCCAGAGCTGGAACAATTCATTCTATATTTTGTTGTGTTCTAAGTCATCCTATGCTTGCCAGGGTTTTCATTTATCCTATAGGTAACATAACTTGTAAACTTACTCTTAATAGTTGGCACTGTTCATCCCTTATCTTTATATCTATCTCCCTTAACTTCTTGGAATATTGGCATCGTTACTAAGAAATGAGGTAACACTGGGCTTCTATGTTTCTGTTTCATTTCATGTTCCTTGAATTTTCTCATTAACTCCTATACCATCTATTTGATAGCATTCGTTTAAAAGCTCTTACAGTTAAAATAATTCTTTCCAGAACAGTTATGCAAATATGTATCATGAAACTTCATGATGCAGTGACTCTTTCAACCATAAGTATGGCTAGCCTAGTGAAAGCAGGCAGAGCATGTAATGCACATGCTTCTGGGGTCATACCCAGACTTATAAAGTGAACTCTTCACGGGTTCTTGACAAGTGGATCAGGAGCCCCATGGTTCTTGCCACAGGGGACCCATTTATGCTTGGTCTACAGAGCAAGTTCCAGAACAGTTTCCAAAGCAACACAGAGAAACCTTATCTCAACAAAGCAAAGCAAAACAAAAACTGATGTGGGATTCCTCTCTGTATGCTGTGAATAAGTTTTATTAGCACTGGTTAATAAAGTAAGTATTTTATTAACCTATGGCTGAGCAGAATAAAGCCAAGTAGAAGATCCAAACAAAGTTGTAGTGAGAAACTAGGTAGAGTCAAGGAGACACCATGAAACTGCCGAAGAAGGACCTGGAAACTTTCCCGTAAGCCACAGTCTTATGGAAACACACAGATTAAGAGAAGTGGTTTAATTCAAGATATAAGAGCTGGCTAAAAATATACCTGAGTCATTGGTCAAATAGTGTTGAAATTAATATAGTTTCTGTATGATTATTTGGGTCTCCATCTACAAAAAAAATACAAGGAAACAAACAAAGAAAGAAAAAATAAACACAGAAATCGTCAGCCGTGACAGTTTCATTGGGGACTGTATAAATGGCTTTCTCATAGGAACTGATTCTAGAGGTGTAGGGGGAAGAATAGAGTCACTGACATTTTGATGAGTGTCCTCTGAGTTTATTATAGCTGATTCTTAAAAATCACTGTCCTAGCTTAGCAACTAGGACACTTCTGTTAAAATAATAAAGTACTCAAATATAATACTATGATTATAATGTTTAACTTCCATAGAAATTTATTAAATAACACAAAAATGCTAATTACCTCTATTATGTACAGCATAGTTTTGTTGTATATTTGGTTGATGCCTTCTATTGGTTCTTCTTCATTAAATAGATAGTACTATGGGTTCTCTATCCTCAAATGAACAGCATGTTTTGGACAGATACATAAATGTTTTGCTCTTCATTTTATCCCTTTGTTTTTAAAAGTTTGATTGATGGAATTATGTACTCAGCACTTCTAAGGATAAAGTGAAATAATGTGCACTATACTAACATCAAGCAAAGTTAAATAAACTTTAACAGTTGTGAACATGATGGACCACATAATGGTAAAGAGAAGATAGGATAATATTGGGGAAGACGTAAGTATACTACATAGAGACAGAGCAAAGAAAAACACAGAGACACTAATATAATTAATAAGAGCAATAATTTAATAAGTGGTAAAGCATAAATTTCCCAATACAAGTAGAGGCCCCGTCCTATGGCAGGTTAGAAATAGAAGCATTGTGCACTGCTGTAGGAGGGCACTCCCAGGAATGGCAGCATGGGTAGAGTGAAATTTAGATTTTGAAGCATCAGTAATCCATAAACATATAGGGTACTCTGTATGGAGGAAATCTTCAGAAAGTGTTCAGAAGCTTTGAAACACAGTGTGCATGGTTGAGAGGGATTTTTCTATTTTGCTTTATCAGGGGAGTAGTAAGAAATAAAATTGGAATGTTACACGAGTCTGAAAAACTAGCATGTGAAGCCTTTGCTTATTTTGCCAGCTTTTCCCACACAGGTGCATCTAACACAAAGAGAGCAGAGGACTTTTGTTTCCAGTTTGAGAAGCAGTCCCAGAGGTGGTAATGGAGATGTCAATACCGTGCCGTTTCAAAATAAAATGAGTCAATGGGAGTCTAGAAAAGAGGTCTCTCTTAGTCACAGACTCAACCCAGTCTGTCACAGGAACCTAACAAGAAGGGGGAGCTTGCAGTATCAAACAGATGTTACCTTTTCTCATGACAGCAGTTCCCCCCGCCCAACCTTTTCCCCTAAAGGGAACTTTAAGAAAATGACAGCATTCAGAATTGCAGAGGACAAACTAACGGAACCTTTGGTTATCAAAATCACAACTCGATCAAAAAAAAAAAAGAGGCTCAGGAGTCCTGCTTTCGCCCTGGCACACTCACTTTCCTAACTGCTGGGACTCCCAAGAGTTATACTGATCCCATATTGTTGATTCTGTTGAACTTGTCCAAACTGGGCTTCACGGTCTAAGCTGATGAGAACCACTGACTGGTGAAGATGAGTTATACTGATTGGTGAAGAAATGTTCAATTAATACTATTTTTCTACTTTAAGTAAAAATATACTGTAGTTCCTCTTATATACAGGGAGTATTTCCCAAGGTCTTCAGTGAACATTCAGAATAAAAGATATAAGTGAATCCTATATGTGCATGTTTTTCTATACATAAATATGTGCTGTGATATTTTGTTGCGGGAGTACCTTTGGCTGCTTCAGCCAATAGTCGCTGAAGTACGAGCCCACAGTGCAGCGGGAGCGCCTTCCAATAGCCGCTGAAATACCAGCCCATTGGGGCGTGGTATATTTCTCTTTAAAAGAAGAGCCACAAGCCTCTGCTTGGCCTCTTGGTTCTGGCGCTTGGTTTCGACTCCTGCTCCAGCGACTAGGCTCCTTTCCTGACGATTTATGTGCATGTAAGTTTACCCCCCAAAATAAATGCCCCTTTAAAACATAACTGGTGTGGGATTGATTCACCATTAATATTTAGGTATAAATCAGTCACTGTGGAGATTAAATAAGAAGAGTGTTCGACTCTTAGAAAGCATTAAAAATACATTTACTTTTTCTTTATCCAATCAAGAACTTTAAACTTTACTTAAAATAAGCACTTTGCATGTTTTATGTGGCAAATCAAACCTGTTATCATCACTTTTCCTGTAACTATGGCCCTCATTGGGTGATTAGATGATAATAGTACGTAAGCATTGTGACAACACAGCAATCTAATAATTCAGGTGGCTTTGCACTGGTTAATATGCAAACAGAGCTTCTATATTATGGATGCCTGTGCTAGGCAGAACAAAGTGGGAATCATCCTACTGTTTGGAATTGGACACACTTTAAAACTTACATGGTTTTTATTCCTGGACTGTCCTTACTTTTAGAACACAGTTGTGAGTATGTAAAACCTAAACTGTGGAATGTCGAGTCAAATATGGGAAATTCCAGCTTGTGTCATACTTCAGTTCAACAAGTGCTGAAAAACTTAAGTTTTATAACTTCGCAGATAGCTCAAGTTACTCATCAGCCTTTTGAGTATCAAGTTACTAAGTATTTAACACACATATTTTTAAACTAGGTAGTCTGCTTGTTATTTTTTCTCAGAAAAATTATGTAATGAAAATAATTTCAGGAAAAAACACAGATGCTGCAAATTATTCCAGGAACTGTTGACCATATTTTCACAGTTTAAAACTTATGTACTTAAAATACATAGATATGAATGGATAAAATAAACTGTGTCTTTATGCATAAGTGTTTGAAATACATGCATATATTTCAAATGTAACTCAAAGCATATAAAAGTGTGTAATTGCATAAACAATAAATCATTAATTTCTCTTAGAAGGATTATCCTTAGTATTTTGATATATGAGGAAAAGATCTGACCTTATTAAGATTTGGGAAATTTGCTTGCTACATATATTCTTAAACAAGTTTATGCAGGATTGAATGAACTGTGCAACTCTAGATGATCTCTAAGCTCTCATAAGAATGCAGTGGCTTATGGAAATGACAGGTCACATTACTACTTCTGAAGATAATAACATGCTGAATTCAAAGAGGGTGGTTTATTGAATGACCTCGAGAATTCAATAAAGCAATGTCAAAAACCAACAAATTTACTGAATAATATCATCCACAGCATTATTGGCTTTCCTAATGACACATCGTTTGTACTTTCAGAAGGTGTACATCAATTATTGATAGAATTATTAGAATGACAAAAATGTCAATACAATTTCATTATATAAGTGCTGCATAAAAAGATGCAAAGCCTGTTTATCAAAAAATTACTGCAAGGTGAAACAGGCATTACTTTGAAGAACAACAATAACATGAAACAAGGGTCAAATAAAGGGTATGCCTGTAAATATTTAATTCATTTCAATATAAAATAGTGGAGGGACAGTCTAGATATCTTTAGAAAGAGCAGCCTCAAATGACCTTGGATGTCATGAAATGCATAGCCTGTGTGTTTATGTTGCTGTTATTGCTAATGTTTATTGAGAGAACAGGCTTCTGTTATTAACTAGCTTGTCAACCTAAATATAATTTTATTCTAGGTTACTGAGTGCTTTCTATTTGAGAACATTTCATGGATAAAAGAACTTCTCAATTTCATTATTCAACTGTTAATTCTGTGGAAATAATAACCTCTTTGACATAATTCCTAAGAATGTCAACTTCCTCTTTTTGTAAAGAAATGCCTGCTTCTGGTCTGATTGTACCATATCATTCATTTGGATTCATTTATTTAATTAAAATAGTAGTTCTTTAGGCAAAACTGCAAACTTTTTGTTGTTGAGCAAAGTGATGTCATAATTTATCTTTATTGTACTCAGAACTCCACCTTCAGCTTCTGTTGGCAGAGGTTTTTGAACATTTAGTATCATATACCACTTTAATAGTAATATACTTATTACTGCTTACTTCTATAATTGCCCATGTTTTGTTAAAAAACCAGATCGCAAGAGCACGTAATCTATCATCATAGTCATATAAATCAGTTTAACACAGTGGAGATTTACCACATATTTACTGCATTAAGAACAAACATTTCTACTTGAACTTTTTTATTTAAATGTTACTCAAGGGAGTGAAGCAGCATCTTACAGAGGATGTTATATAGGTGATGATTATGCAGCAAAGGTATTGTTAGGAATGTGATTCTATTGTTAAGTATCAGAATGCCCAGTGTTCATTTAGTCTATGAAATTATCATAGACTTCATTAGTTGATGAAGGGGAGGATCCAAAATGTGTTAAAGTTATAAACTTGTTATTTTTGATGCTTCCTTGCATATTGAGGATGGGAAAAGGAAGAGAAAAATGTTGAGGGTGGTATCAAGGTTTTATTTGCTTAATTTTACTCACTGTGTCTTAGAAGGACTAATCATAGATATAATATAGAAAATATGAAAGAATATTGGTTGGAGGAAGACAATGAGTTAGGTCTGAGTATGTTAGTGTTAGTATGTTAGGCAATTTATCAAGAAAAAGAGTCTGAGATAGCTAATTCGCCAAGGAAATAAATACCTGATGCTCAATTAGACATGAAAAATTAGTTGAAATAAGTACACAGTAGCAGAGTTGTGGTAATATCAAGAGACAATGAATGAAGTAATAAAACAATACAAGGAAATGTCCTTTAGAAATTGTAAATGTGTAGACCAAACTACTGCTAATAAGACCTCTGAGTAAAAGCCAAGGAGGCAGACAATCAACAACAGGGTCTCACTGAAGATGTGTTTACAAGTAGCACAACTAAATCTTGGTCCAAGTATCAACCTGCCTGCTATGTTCACCATTGATCCTAGCAACAATTCTCAACCATATGAATATTTGGGACATAATAGTGATATATGACTTACCATTGAGTTTGACTGAAATACACACACACACATATATACACACACACAAACGTACAAACACGCACACACAAAGCATTCATTAAACAAATGCATACACAGCAAACACAAGTCATTTAAATGGAAACACCAGATGATGTACTGTCAGAAAAACATAAGCATTGCAAAAGGAAACAAAGGCTTTCTTTAAAATAATACTGGTAATGGGCTGGATAAACATTTCTTCAGTTAAAATGTAATACTCATCCACAGAACCCAAATTTGGTTTCCAACACTCACATTCAACGGCTCCAAACTGCCTGTATTCACTACTTCAAGAGACCCAATGCCCTCTTGTACTCTTCTGACCTCCACAGGCACCTATGCTCATGTGAAGATGCCTCCTACCCCCATGCCACGAATACATAATTGAATTAGTTTTTAATTAGTGAACAAAAATAGCAGAGAAAGTTCTTAAGTTCAAAAAAACAAGGTAACAAAGTTTTTAAGTTGATAAAAACAAACAAAAACAATAAACAAGGTAACCAAGTTTTGAATGACAGACGGTAAAAAAGAAAGTTCTATAAATCCCAGCATGGGAGAATTGGAATCGAGTCATGGGGAATATATAGCAGAGCAGGAATTTTCCTCACTGAACAGTAGCCTCTCCACGCATAGAGTGTCTAACACTGGTCTTCTTACCATAGGTTCTCATGAGTCTATATTCTATATGCCTATAGAATTGAAAACACTCTGGAAGCAAATTGACTTCCATACCTAGACCCCCATGCTTGACCACACTTGAAAGAAAAATGATTGGAAGTTGTCAGAAAATTTGTTAATATAGTCTGTGTATAGAAGATTAATTATTTCACAGATCTGGGAGCTCTGAGGACATAGAGTGAAATTATTACTCTTTTAGATAAGATCAATTCTCACCTAGACATCACATTTATTTTGCAGCACTTGAAATTTTTATGAGACTGGAAGCTTTTGAATCAGAGACTAACACTTTTTGAACTTGACATAATCAAATTCTGAAAATAAAATTTTTCTAAAATTCAACTCTATAACTATTTTCTACCAAAATTGCAAGATTATTGAATGGTTTTAAAAGCTTTCAAGATACTTGGAAAATGGATATTTTTCAGCTATTTATGTATTTTTTTGCAGATGTGGATCTAGAATCCATACTGGGTAGATGAGCACACCGCCGTGGAGCTATGCCCCAGTCAAAAAATATTATTTTAAACCTGACTTTTTTTGTTGCTTTCTTCTCCCATTTCTTTCCCCTTTTCCCCTTCTTCCACCTTTCTCTTAAAACATAAGTATATTGAAAAAGAGTTTTTAAATGGATGTGACTGTACTGAAGATGACTTTTCCCGCATGTATTTTCACTTACCTCCGTGAAGCTAGTTTACAGTGTTTGGATACATTCTCAGATGTTTGCTATGCTTTGGCAGAAGCCTGACTGTAGGTAGACTGTTACATAAGCCCTGCTTCTGCACAGACTGAACATTTGGAGTGCCGTCATTGACAGTTGCAGACACCAGGAGCTGTTTTATCTAGACTTACAGGATGTCTCAGTAGATCTTTAATCTGATATAATTGTGCCAAAATAACCTGATACCATGAATGCACAATATGCCTGTGCTAAAAATTCTTACACATACACACACACACAAAACAAAAACCTTGAGTGAGTAACCTCACAGACAGAGCAACTGGGATCTGGTATTTTCAAAACTAATGTGCTTGTGGTTGTTGTTCCCAAAGAGCAAAGAGAATATTACGCATAAATATGTTCAGTCTCTCTGCATCCTCTGTATGTGACGTGCTGTGCTTGATCCCCTCTACAAAATGTCAGTGTAACATATAGTTTACCTGCTTGTTTCTCCTCATTGGCGTAAGTGTAGAGTCTGCATTGGGATTTTGAACATTTATTCTAAATGAGAACCTACCCTTAAGACATTTTCTGACAGAAGAAAAAAAACCTCTTTACAATAAAATAAGCTTTAAAATCAGCTATAAAGGGAACACACAATTATTCAGAGAAGGGTGGAAAAGCACAAGTACTGACTGGGTCATGGGTTCTGAAAATTTATGTGCTTACAAGTCACATAAAATGATAATAAAATTTCAGTTTCATGGTCCTACCTCAGCCCTCCTGGAAAGGAATCTGGGGGTGAGAATTTACCAGGAAGATAGGAAAATAACTTGTGGTGCTTGCTATGCCAATTCTCCTCAACCATATCTATATTTACATTGGGTCTAAGACAAACTTTAGAACTTCCTGGATATATTAGGAGATGCTGTTCCCTGTTGCCGTTGGTTTTCATGCTTTCTTTCACCTTATATTCATTTAAGAGTGTGATGTGAGGTTATAAATAGTCCACCACTAGTGGAATTGAAGGAAAGAGAGATGGCTCTGTTAGACATAGTTATATACTTGATTCCTACCTATAAAGCAGAGGCCCAGTGATTGTGACTGACCAGGGAATTGGAAGGAATTAGGTCATTCTCTGAGCAGGTACATTTGCCGTCCTTATTACCAGGGGATCTGCCCTGATTTTCTTGTCTTGTTGATAGAGTCTTGTCCTAAATTAATCATCACTACATCCAAACCATCTGTGTTAGTGGTCAAACAAACAGCAGTAGTCAAAGGTACTCCTCAAACACTCTCATCATCCTTTCACTAACTTTAATACCATATTACATAGAAATATGATAATTCTTTTGATGCATATCTAGTCTTTTTAAAGAGATATGTAACTTAATTCCCCTAAGGAAGTACAAGATGGTCTTTTAGAACTATGTCATATATAAAAAGATTTAAAGTCTGAAAATGGCTAATTTTATGTACAAGGAAAGCCTGGGCTCTATAATTTATTGTTGGGTATTGCTTTTACCCCTGGTCATTCTTGGATTATAAATTTTTAAGATTAATTTAAAATTAAAGTGTTATAACCCCAAATCCATTGGAATATTTTACCTGCAAAAAATATCTATACAGACAACTTTGACCCCTACATAAATGGCTAGGATGCTTGGTATGCTTATCTAACTAGTATAAGCAAATGCACTTTTAACCAGAATTGATTCAAAGAGGATAAATTTGGGTAAATAAATGAGGGCCTGATATCTTCCTCTATATTAATGTTCTCATCTTACACCTATGGAGCATTCCTCTATTTCCTTCTTTATCTACAAAGACAAAGAAATCTTTACTATTTTCATAACAACATAACTTCAGTCTCAAGAATCCACATAGAGATAGAAGAAGAGCAATGATTCCATGAACTGTCCTCTGAATTCCATGTCTATACCAGGGCGCACACATGTGATTTAAGCACATGCGCATTCTCTCTCTCTCTCTCTCTTTCTCTCTCTCTCTCTCTCTCTCTCTCTCTCTCTCTCTCACACACACACACACACACACACAATTTTATAATAATCTCCTCTTAACATACTGGCTTGACTTAGATCTTGGGCTAAGTGCAAGGCATTAAAATTGCATTATGTCAGTCATTTGCAGTTCAAAGTGTGGTATTTAAAAATCCATTGTTAAAGAAATAGCAGCTTCATGAGAAGGCTCATGAATTACATATTAGATACTCCCCTACCCTTCCTATTGGCCTAAGAAATACTTATTTGGTCTACTGCACTTTTGCAATAAAGAACACAAATAATGGAGTGGTGAAGTTGTTAGACTTCTTTTATAAGGGAATAATCTGGGTGAAGAATGACCCTAAAACAGAAATCCCACACTAACTCAGAACTGAGTATAATAAAAGATTATTTATTTAGGGATAGACTTACAGGTCACAATCCTCTAAATGAATGGGGAATAGGAACCAAATCACACCACCAGAAGAAAGGGCGAACATGTGGTTTACAACAGCATATATAGTATAGAGGCCATGCCCAAGTAGGCAAGTAACTTAAAAGGCTACTGGCTATAGGATTTCCTATAATACCTCCCTCTTTTGTTTAAATAAGAGAGTTCTAAGCCTAATACAAAATTATATGCAATAAAAACAAATATCAGCTATAAAAATAAGAATTATAACCAGCATAAACAATATCAAGCAAGAAACATGTGATAAATGTTTCAATAATTATCCTAAAGAGTTTAAGTCTTGTATTATAAATAAATAACTTGGCCAAGTCATGAGAGGAAAGTAACTAAAACTATCTAGTCTTTAACTCCATTGAAGACCCGAGAAGGGAATAATATTACTTGAGTAAGCAGGAAGTACAATCAAGCAACTTCCAAAATGTGCAACAAATGACAGAGACAACTGGCTACCTGGTCAGTCACTCAAAGTCTCATTTGCAATGTTGGAGCAATCAACTTTAGCTAAGGCCAAAAGTAACCAACAGACCATTTTCAGAGACAGGAAAATTTTCAAAACCCTCTTATCCTGTCTTGGCAAGATTTGACAGCCTTTTTACTTGTATCCTGCTTCTCCTGGACATTGTGCATTTTGTCAGTGGTAAATACATGGGCTTTTCTTGCCCATGGGCCAGTTTTGCCAAGAAGAAAACAAGCTCCAAGTGGAGTGTTTTTGGTGCTCAACATTCTCTTGGGAATAGATTGGTGCTGCCAGGAGCAATCGTGTCTTATGTCAACAGAACCCTAAGTTATTTAAATGCCACATTTTACAACTCTTTGAAGTGGTTGATGACTACCTATCTATGCAGAATACAATCTCTATGTATCTAAAGAACCTCATTAGTCTAACTATAAGTAGAACAAAGATGGAAATCTTAATACCTATATAACATAAAGAGTAAGACTTCATATTAGAATATTAAACAATCTTTAAACAACTGTGTAACAAATGAGAATAATGAAAATTATTTAGTACCATTGAGAACGAGAACTTTGTTCCACCTTCCTTAAATCTTCTCATTTGTAACCTGCCTTTCCTGATTTATTTGCATCAGTCTAGACTATATGGGCTGCAGTTATTTGTGTGTCCCATACAATGTGGGGAAGGATTCAAGTAGTTCTCTTTGTAATGTTAATTCTGTCCCTTTTGGGATAATTGCTATTAATCTCTCCTAAAATAAATAAATAAATTAATAATAAATAAATAAATAAATATAGCTTAGTAGGTAAAAGCAAGCTAAATGGGCAGGGGTGTGATAACTTTCTGGGTTGTAGACCAGTTAGGCCTTTCAGCTGGTCCACCTGGTAGGTGTGGAGCTCAGCCCCATGTGGGCTCCAGATGAAGAAAGACGCTAAGAAGAAATCACACACTAGCTCAGAATTGAGTATAATAAAGGGTTATTTATTTAGGAGTTGACTCACAGATCACAATTCTCTGCACAAATGGGGAACAGGAACCAAATTATTCCACTGGAAGAGAGGGCAAACATGAACTTGACATGGGAATATATAGTATAAGAGACCACTTCCAAGTGAGGAGGAAACTTAAAGGCTACTGGCTGTAAGAATTTCTACAGCATCTGGGTGCCATGGAAATCCTTATTCTGGCCATTATGGCAGACTTTATGTGACTACATATAATCTGCTTTCACTTAATGTAAATTCAACCTAGAGACCATCCTGTCCTTGTAACACAGTCACTCCTAATTTGAAGCCACAGGACCCCTTTCGGCTTTCATTACAGTTTTGTTGTCAAATCTCTGCTGAGATGAAGAAAGCTAAGCATTTTAGCTTAAGCATTGGCAGTAAGTACTAGACACAAAACAAAAATGTAGAGAAGAAATAGATGGAAGCAGAAGATAATAGAGTAGTGAAGAAGCCTTCAAACTTCTTACTTAGACAAATTTATATATAAACTAAAAGAATTCTATAAAGCTTTAAAAAGTTATTCGGCTTGACAGAAAGCCTTTCCAATTTAATGAACAGCATGCCTTCATATAGAAATAAGCATTAAAATACTACTGTTCTTCAATGAACGAATGCTTCCTAATCAATCTTGGGCAATGGATCTTTTGTTTGTTTCTTTTCTTACCCTTAAGCATTCATAGCTCTTACACCTGTTGTTCATCCTGTATATATACTTTTCCACCCTTCTGAGACTAGATGTATGACTATCCACTTTGATGGTATCTTAGTCACATTTTTATTTCTGTGATAATATGTAACAGCCATGACTAAAGCAACTTATAGAAGAAAAGTATTTAACTTGGTGCTTACCATTTCAGGGTGTTAGCACTCATGGTGACCAAACAAAGGCATGGCAGCAAGAAAACCTGAAACCTTGAGCCTTGTTCAGCAAACTCTGCTCAGATCTATTGTTCATTTTGTGATTGGGTAATTTGTTTCATTTATTCTTAGTACTTTAAAGTCTTTGATTAATGTGACTAATAATCCCCTATATGTGGAGTTGTCAAAGATTCATTCTTATTCTGTGAACCTACTCACCACTCAATTATTTCCATTGTTAGACGGTCGGTGTTTGGACTTATAAGGTCCCATTTGTCAACTGTTGACTTTAATTCCTGAGAGAATGGGCCCAGGTTTCAAAAGTCCTTTCTGGTACCTGTGTCTTAATAGGTGCTCCTTATGTTTTCCTCTAGTAATTTTAGTGTTTCAGGCTTAACATTGAGTTCTTTGGTACATTTTGGAATTTTTTTTCCTGAGGGGATGACAGATAGTTGTCCATTTAGTTCCTCACATTTCCCTACCTTCATTTGTTGAAAATGCCTTTCCAGTGTATACTCTTGGCATAAGATGACTTAATTAGTTGTACTAAAGTTGGATCTATTATTAAGTTCCATTAGTGGGCATGTATGATGGCATGCCAGTACCATGATCTTATTACTACTGTTCTCTGGGATGCAAGCTGAAATCTTGCTGCTAATCCCTTCAGCATCATTCATTTTTCTCAGAATTGTTTTAGCACATAGGCTCTTTTGTGCTTCCATATGAATCTCAGAATAGCTTTTTTGCTTTTGTGATGAATGGGGACTTTGATTGTCATTGCCTTGAAGCTGTACATTGCTTTCGGTGTGACGGCAGTTTTCACATTGTTATTCTACTAACTCATGAGGATAAAGGGCTATTTCCATGTTCTAGTGTCTTTCTCAGTTTCTTTCTTTAGAAGTATAAGTTTTCATGGTTGAAGTCATCTACCATGTTGACTGTGCCTATGCCTAGGCATTTGTAGACTGTTATGAGGAGCAATGTGTCTGCGATCTCTTTCTCAGCAATTTTTGCTATTGCTTTAAAAATGCTGTCAATTTTTATAAATTGGTATTGTACCCTGTCACTTTTCTGACAGATTTCATCCTTTTAAAGTTTCTGGTGCAATTATTGAGATTTCGTACATATATAAGAATATATTGACTGCAAATAGGAATAATGTTATAATTCTTCTCTTGTCTTATTGGTCTAGTTAGGGATTCAAACACTATATTGAAACAGTTGTGAAAGTAAAAAAGCCAAGTTTATTAAAATTAAATGAAGAAGAGATAAATAACTTAAGTGACTTTACACAGATATTAAAACGGCAACAATAAAGCCTTATAACTGAGAACTGCTCAGGTCCAAATGAATTCACTGCAGAATGCTTTTAGACTTTCAAAGAACTATTAACTACTGCTTCTCAGATTTTTTTCATAAACTGCAAACAGAAGAACTTCAAATCATCTTCTATAAAGTGTTACTTTAATTGTAAACACACAATCAAAAAGCACTAAAGGCCAAAAAGAACTAAAGGTTAACATCCCTAATGGATATAGTGGAAAAATTCTCAGTAAACTACTTACAGACTAGATGCAGTCGTATTACAAAGAGATTATTCACCATAATCAAGTTATATTTATCCTAACGATGTAAGGTGGCTCAACAAATGCAAGCAAATAAATCTAAGAAATCAAATCAATAATCAGTTATAGAGAATTATGTCCTAATTGTTGGAGATGAAGAGATGACTCAGTGGATAAGAGTATTGAGATTATATATTGATTGCCCTTGAGGAAAACCCAAGTGTGGCCCTAAGTTTCCATTTCTAGTGACTCACAACCATCTATAGCTTGTGCTCTTATTGACTCAGTGGGTACACATACATAAACACATAGAGACATACGTAAATGCACACAGATGCACATACAGAGACAGACAAATACACATACACAAATGCACATGTACTGGCACACAGATACACACACACACACACTTTTTAAACTTATAATTTAAACTCTTAAGTTTTTGTGTATATATTATAAACCTTCAAAATATATATGAAGCCCAAACTGATAATAACAGTGTGAAACATCTTATTACCAACTGAATAGTCCAATAAACATGTATATTTCAAATCCTAAATTAGATGTGAGGGTAAGTGGAGCAAAAGAATTAACTAATAGAACTGCAATTTCATATAGCAGGAGTCACCATAGCTGGTGTACCTGAGGCATATTTGGGGCAAAGACTGTTTGGGTCAAAATAAATAGAAATAATATAAAATAATTGCCTAGGGCAAAGAAGTTACCAAAAGAATTATTCATAAGGAAAAACATCCCAAAGCAATTTTCATTTTTAGATTTCACTCAGACATCTACAGTATTTTACACTTTATTAACTAATGCCTCATCTTTACTAGAATAAAATTCCATGGTCTGGGAAATAATATTAATCAAAATTGATATTGGGATAGATTACACCCTATTTAATGATTATATGGCAGAAAGCCATGTGCTGTAACAACAGTAATGTAAGGTGGCATTTCTTTTGACTCTCCTTTTATGGGCTAAATTACTACTGGGACCCCAAATAAGACTTCATGTGTGGATAATTCTTTTCCTTCTTCTGCCTCATTCACTATGTGTTATATTATAACTTGATATAATTGTGTCACTATAAATCTGGATAAATTGTTAAGACATGGTTGTAATTACAAGATACCATATTCATACCTAATGATTTATAACAGATAATACTTCCTTTAAAGAAAAACTGAAAGAACATGAGACTTTGAATCTGAAAATTCAATGGAATCATATAACATATGAAGTACTTGGAATATGAAGAAACTATTTGTGGAGAACCTGCCAGTGCCTTAAAAGACATGTTTAGAAGCCCTTATCTTCTACATAACTTTATCTTAGAGAATAACATATTTTTGGAAGAATAAACGTTTTCCAGTTACACAGGGATAATCGGCACAATGGTAACAGGATATTTGATGCCTAAAATATTTACTAGTAGATAAAAGAGAATGTTAAAACAACTAAAAATAGGATTGTCAATAGTTAGATTAATGGAATTTACTTAAAATAAAAGAGTTCTAAAAATGATGTGCCTCCCAAGAAAAGGTAGCTTTTAAAGTAGTTTTTGTAATTGAAAATAAGTTCTTCTCTCATACATTACATCTGACCACAGTTTCCCCTCTCTTCTCTCCTACCATGCTCCCACATCTCCCCAGATCCACTGCCCCTCTGTGTCCATTCAGAAAGGAGCAGGCCTCCAGCAGGCCTCCAGCAGACAACAACCAAATACAACAAAGCAAGATGCGCAATGATGAGGCAAAAGCCTTCATTCATATTAAGGCTCAACAAGGCAACCCAGCAGGATGAAAGGAGTTGCAAAAGCAGTCAAAACAATGTTAATCCAGGAAAAGGGAACAATACCACAAAATACTGATTTTCATAATACGAATTTTAAAATGTAATGAATTTAAGACAATGTATGGCAAGTTTAACAGTGGGAAAAGGTTTGTGGTGTCCCATAAGCAGGAATTTTACCCAGTTCATCTCAAATGTGAGGGAAGAAAGTCTCTTTGGTCAGGCACACTACAGAGACACAAGTAGTCAATTAATAAGAAAGATCTAGATCTCCTCATTAATGCAAGTTTTCAAATGAGAAATATAATTTGCATAAGTTCTTAATAATTATTGCAAAACCAGAAGACAAGAATAAGACGGACATATTATATAACTTGTGAATAAATGCAAATACTAATTTTTATGTGACTCTCTCAAAAGACAGCTAACGGCCCTTCTCAAAAGACTGATTCAAGTCCCTTCCAATTTGAGTTATACAGTAAATGCAGACATCTTCCTGAATACTTACAAATCCACATTTTATCTCAATTCCCATATTTTATAGAGTTTTTAATAATATTGTGCTTAATTATAAAATGCTACTTCTGTACTAAATAACATCAAACAATATCCCTCAGGATATTCAAAATACTTTTTAAATATAGTTTTAATATTCTTAATAATTATTAGATTACATTTAATGCTGGAATTACTTGCAAAGTCAATGGATAGATGACAGTAGGACTCACACTATTGCAGACAGACATCTTCAGATGCACTAAAAAGCTGACTAAAAATTTTCTTAAGAGGTAATCTCATTAGAACACTGTGAGCCGTAAGAGGAAACATATTTGACTAGTAATGAATTAATTATTTATTTAAGGCTTCAGCTCATAATACATTTCAAATGACAGTATGCTAATATATGAGAATTATTAAGTTAGAGCAAAATTCTAAAAATATAAAAATTCACAAGAAGTATTTTCAAGTTTGATTTTATCTTTACATCACTGCCTGGATCTTACCAGACATGCTTTTTAAACTGTGTAGTGGTCAATGATTGTTGTCAAGCTAATGAAATCTATGATTACTTAGGAAGCAGGTCGTATAACTACAGTACACCACGACCAGCTCGCCCCGCGAAGCTCTGTCTCTGTGAATACTTATTGCACTCCCATCCTGAAATACTTTGCCTGCTCTTGTCTGTGAATAAATGCCGGACTCTCCATTCTGAAATGGTTCGACTGCAAATGTGCTGGTGATGGTTTAAGGTCATGGCATGGGCCTCAGTAGAGAATCTACTACCACCACTTTAGCAGACCAGCATAATTCCAAACTACATTCTAAATCTTATCCTTATGGCCATAGTTAAGTGTTGCTATCACTAAGTATCATAGAAGTCTCTCTTTAGGGCAAACGGAAAGCACTGCAGGAAACCACAGCTGAATACAATGAGAATTCAATAGATCTTGGTGACCAAAGCTCCAACAGATGCATCTGTAGCACAACTCCTGCCCAGCTCCTGCAGCTGAGGCTCAGGGAACATCACGACAGGGGGCAAAGGACATTGCAAAGGCCAGAAAACCAGGAGGTCTGTGACAATATCTCTTAAAAATGGGTATGAAAGCAGGACATGAACAATGATGTAATGTGGGAGTCTCCTTTGAATGCTGTAAATACCATGAATGAATAAAGAAACTGCCTTGGCATGTTGATAGGACAGAACTTAGGTAGGCAGAAAAAACTAAATGGCATGCTGGAAGAAGAAGGCAGAGTCAGAGAGATGCCATGGAGCCACCACTGCCAAGATAGACATGCTGGAACTTTGCTGGTAGGCCACAACCTCGTGGTGATATACATATTAATAGAAATGGGTTAAATTAAGATGTAAGAGTTAGTTAATAAGAAGCTAGAGCTATTAGGCCAAGCAGTGATTTAATTAATAAAAGTTTCTGTGTGATTATTTTGCTTCTGGGCAGCCGTAATGAACAAGCCCGACAGCCGCTCCTTGCAACAATGATGTTATCAACAGCCATGCTTGCTCATAAGTACAAAAACATCACTGGGTTCCATACGCAGACAAAGAATTAAGGCAACTATTGACTGCTGGTAAAGAGAGAATTAGCCTCTTCCAGGGATAAGTCAGCTAATTAGCTACCCAATACAAAGTAGGCATTCCTGAAACTGTACATACAAACAACAGGAGCAGACTCAGTAGGTTTTATTTATTTATGTGTTCATATATGCTTGTGCGTGTATTATTGATGCATATATATATGTAGCAATAATCAGTGGAAAATAGACAAAGAATGGTGAGTAGAGGATACATGGGAGGAACTGTAGTAAAGAAAGGGAAAGGAGAAAATGATCTATTTATATTTTAAAATAATAAATTTTAGAAAAACAGAGACAACAGCTATATGAATACCTCACAATATGAGGAAAAGTTTTTAAAATACTTTGAAAGTTAGGAAATGAGTTTAAAATGCAAGACATTGTTATAATTGGAGTTTATTTATGTAGTCATCGATACTGGCATTGTTTTAAATAATTTTAATTTATCAATATAAATACCTTCATTCAGGGGAAAATGGTAGAGAACTTTATTTGGAGAAAGAGGTCAATGCAAGAAGGAGATGGAAGGAGGAGGGAAAAGAAGCACTAAGGATCTTTGAAAAGGCCACATGGTGTCATAATAGTTTTTACTCAAAAAAATTTTACCTCAAATTGCATATAATATATAAGTGCATTTAGATATGTGTGTGCAATGTATATATTAATTTTAAAAAGTTCAGCCATTTGGGTGCACAATGATTCTTTCAAAAGTTATACAGTCCCCTTCCCATCTCTCACTGTTGGCCCTCTTCTTACAAAAGCATTCCAGTTTCTTATTTCATGTCATATACATATATATATGCTTATATATCTGTGACAGAAATATAATTGTTATACTGACTCTGGCAGAGTGATCATGCTTAGCAATATGATGTTTAGTTTTATTGATTTTTCCTAAAGTAATGTAAGTTTGTTCTTCTTGGTAACAATAAATATTCATCATGTGTATATATCACTTCTTTAAAATTCATTCATTAGTTGATGGGATTCTGGGTAATGTCCATAATACAGACAGCTATCGTGAAAAGCGCCCGATTCTCAAGATATGCAAATATTAACGTGATACGCTGATCTAAGATTCTTCAGTTATGTATATATCAGGTCTATCTAGATGATACGGTAGTTCTTGTTTGACTTATGTGAGTTATGTCAGTACTCGTCTCCAGCATCTGCATCAGATCACACTTCTTTAAGTGGACTATGATTCCTCTTCCCTCATTGCAGCCCAAATATTGACCGTTTTTTCAAATATTTTCTGGCCATTTGTATTTCTTTTGAGAGTTGTCTGTCCAACTTATATGCCCATTTTTGATTGGTTTGGATTATTGCAATGATTAAAATTTTTAGTTCTTTATATATACTAAATATTAGCTTCCTCCTATTTGTACAGCTGTCAAAGTTTTTCTTCCATTGGTAGACTGTTTTTGCATCATAGAATTCCACTTTACATTATTGAAATTTATTCTGAACTTTTATTAAAACTATATTCATATATGATATAAATAATATGAGTGTTATATAAATAGAAAATATTGGTATATTTATATGTAATATATATTTATGCATATAAAGTAACTCTGATTATCACTATATATTAAAGGATTTTCCCTGTGTGTTCTTCTGGCAGTTTGGACATTTTCAGGTCACATGACAGAGGGCTTGCTATAGGGAATGACCTACTACTGACATCAAGACAGAAGGAAACTATCCATCTCCATGCTATTCTCAGGGTCCCCAAGGGTCTGGCTATCTCTCACTTTACTTATTACTGCTTGGGCTGCGTTTCCTACCACTATATATTTGGTTGCTTTTCTATAGTTCTCTTCCTCTCTAGGACCTCTTCTTTCATTGTCCATCACCCTATGGCTATGGCAGGTTGAATTCAGGCCCTTGACTTGTAACTGTCAAATTACCAGTATGTTTTAGTTCTAAATAATGGTTTTCCAGATGTCACCGATCACAGTTTTTCAAGTCATGGGGAATGACAAAACAGAGCTCATCAGCTCTGCTGCTTTATGACATCAGAGATTTCGCCTGATGAACAAGTCACCGTCTCACTGACCTGCAATAGATTTGAGGCAAGATAATTAATTGTTGGCTTGTTTTCTGGGTAGTACTGTCAGTCTCCTTTCACTAGGGCCACCTGGCTCACCACATGGATATGGATTCTGCTTTCCCTGCAGGGGCTGTAGCTGTGGGTGACTTATTTTTACTCTCTGCTCTAGTTCTTTGCCCTGCTCAATTATCATATCCTTCCCTTTATGAGTTCTAATGTTCATCCTCTCTTTATCTCATTGGGATGGATTAGATTTTTGTTATCTTGACTCTATCTCTTTACCAGGTCATATGGAGGCATCTCAAATATACCATCTTTCATCTGTCATGTTTTGATGGCTAAGAAAGATGGAATCATTATGTTATGTCATATTTACACTTCATGATTTTCATTTTTCTGAATTCTGATTTATATCTTATAATGACAGTTACTCTAATTTCCCATTATACTCGTTTGCAAAATGTAACTTTGTCTACCTTTACTCTTACACTGTACTTAACACTCTATAATACATTTTTATCCAAATAGCAATTTCTTTCTCTTTTTTCTTCCCGAGAGCTTCTCCCTTATAGTTAATGGGATTTTCTCTGCTTATATTCATGGTAGTTCTATGGTGGAAATTAAGCAAGTCATTTCCTTACCTGTTTCTGAAATAATAAGATTTTATTAAAGGCCCTCCTAATCAAACACTGTCACATTTTGAGACAGTATGGATTGGAACTTTGATATATGAATATTAGAAAAAAATAGAACTTCTCTAGTGACTTTATTTTTTGCTAGCTACATAGACCTCTAACTACAGGCATAAAAATCTTTGATGTTTAGTTGTGTATTGAGATGGTGAAATAGATAAAAGTGCAGATCATTTTCCCAGAAGCAGAAAACTGGTTATTATTACTTAACACCATTGTTGAGGGCTTGTGACTGCTTCCTGTTGTGTGATTCCCATTTCCTGGAATGCAGAAGGGAAAGAGATGTGGAGGCAATGACACAGACTCTGAGAGATTCCAATACAGAAGCTCTTTATTGTAAAAAGGTTGGAGATTATTACGGTATTAGGGAAATTAAACTGCCACAAGAATGTTTCTGGCTGGTCCTTTTGAAACTGGTGGTTGCTGCTGGTTGCATGTTGTGATTGACTAGGAGTGGGCATCATTAGTTACCGTGCTTTTGGTCCTCTGACAGGTTGTTTTGGCCAAATTTGCATATTCATTGTGAGTTTGTATGTACTTGCTTGTGCTATTGCCCTGCCCTTCTTATTGTATTTTTATTGGGTGACCTAGAGGGAGTTATGGATTTTTTATAACCCCGCCTCACGGTGCCCTTTCAACATTTTGGGCTGTGCCTATCTTAGGTTGACCTGTCAGACAGGCTCTTACCCATATTTGACTACCAGTCCTTGAAGGGTTGGGTACCCAGAAGGTCCCAAGAAGTCAGAAGCAAGAGGAGACTTTTAGGAGAACTAAGGCTTTCAATAAAACTGAGCAGCTCTTCTCTCTGTACCATTCCTGCTCTGTCTTTCAAGGTTCCCCTTCCATGACTCAGTCTCAGCCTCTCAAAGCAGTGAGTCCTTCTCTCCCCAGGGGATGTGTCAGTCATCACTAGTCAATTCCCTATCAACTGTCCCAGCACCACCAGAGGAGTTGGAGTTACTGTTTTCTACCTAGGACTGTAGGGCCTGATGTGGTCTCCTGTGGTCCAGATAGGGAAGAATTATCAGTGGCCTCTTACCATTTGCAGGATGCCTCCTATAGAACCTCTAACTGAATCCCTCACTGAACTAAGAGAAAAGTGTTTCTTGAACTTCCACATTGTAGAGAAGGAAGTAAGGGGCCCTGCTAGATCCTCAGAAGACAGAAAAGGGCCCAACCCAGGCAGGGGCCTACTCACCCTGCAACTGTCAAAGTACAAGTCATGTGTTGATGCACTCTCCACATTAGGGCTCAATGGGGCCAAGACAGGTGCAGAGAATGAGCCAGAAGCCCAGGCTACCTCATCTCTGAAGTGCTGTAGGAATAGCTCAGCAAAATGGCCATTAAAAGCAACTTCGGCTCCAGGCTTTGCATATCGTGAGCGAAAGGCAAAAAGAGCAGGCAAGATCCAGCGCAGCAGCCCTCACATGGGACTCACAGAACTCATGCCAATTTTGGGGAGGGGGTGGTGGCAGCACTGGCAGAGAAGGAAAGGCCCCATTCCTCTAGGAATATGGCACTATTTATGATGAGCCCCAGGAGAACCCTGGGAGAAGGGTCAGCAAAAATAAAGAGGCCAGAAGACACGGGATAAGCAGCAACAAATGCATCTTGCTCCCTACATTCATCTCCAGGGTCAAGCTAGTAGAAGTAGCCTCCATCTGAGGAGAACATTCCAACCCCAGAAGAGAAAGGGGATTCAACCACAGTCAAGCAGACAAAGCCTTCTGACAAATGAAGAGACTGACCACTGTGCTAATGGCCCTTAATAGGTGGTCATGTTACTGGATTAGTTGAGAAGAGAGACTAAGAAAGGAAGCCCAACTGTTCATACTCCAAAGAGAAATAGGGAATTCCCATAAAGCAAGAGAGCCTTCAGACAATCTCAGAGAGTAGTCATGGGCAAAAGTCATCAGTTGCTCTCAGGTTGCTTGGGAGTCTGCAGGAGGAACAAGAAGGAAAGGGAAAGTAGTGTTTGCAGACTGAGTGTGCTGTTTATGGTGAGGAACTTCCGCTGGGTTGTTAGGCTGCAGCTGTATGCTCACATAGTGTGCCCAGGTGAAAAGGACTGGTCAGATGGTCCTCTATGGTTCTATCTCCTGAGTGGTCAGCCCTTATGCGGAGGTATTGGAATGGACCAAATAACGATCGAAAGCTCCTAACCAAGGAGACAAATAAGGGAAATAAAAGAAAATGTAGAGATAAGAGAGAAAGTCGCCACACACCACGGTTTAGAAAACGAAAATAGGAGCCCACTCACTGAAAACAGTTGAAGAGGGGCAATGGTCTTGTACCCTGTAAAGATTTGTTTCTTGTACTTATTTAATAAAATGCTGATTGGCCAGTAGCCAGGCAGGAAGCATAGGTGGGGTGACCAGAATAGGAGAATTCTGGGAATAAGAAAGGCTCAGTCTGCAGTTATCACCCAGACACAGAGGAAGCAAGATAAGAATGCCTTGCTGATAAAAGGTACCAAGTCATGTGGCTAACACAGACAAGATTTATGGGTTATAGTATGATGTAAGAATTAGTTAATAAGAAAGCCTGAACTAATAGGCTAACCAGTTTATAATTAATGTAGGCCTCTGTGTGTTTCTTTGGGACTGAATGGCTGTGGGTCAGGGCAAGACAGAAACTTCTGTCAACAGGGGTGTACTAAAGACACCAACGGAGTGTTGGGATGGGACAGCTGCAAGCAAGAAAAAAAATGCCCAAAAGAGAGTAAGGAGGACCAAAAAGCAAGTAGAAGGGAAAGGTCCATCCAAGCTGGATGGCTTGTTGCTGCTTCCTGTTGTGCAATCCCCATTTCCCAAGGGCTAGGGGATGAGAAGACATAGAGTCAATGACACAGACTCTGAGAGATTCCAATACAGAAGCTCTTTATTGTAAAAAATGTCGGGGACTTATATGGGATTAAAAAAAATTAAACTGCCACAGGAACGTTTTTGATTGGTCCTTTTGAAACTGGTGGTCACTATTGGCATGTTGTGATTGACTAGGAGTGTACATCATTAGTTACTGTGATTTTGGCTCACTGACAGGTTGTGAGTTTATTTATTGTGAGTTTGCATGTGCTTGCTTGTGCTTGCACTAATGCCCTGCCTCACACCATGACTTTAAAGTTTTCATTGCCTTATGACCTATACTGGAGGTGGAGAAATGTTGGTGATCTTTGTATACTTTATATCTTTTCTAATACATAATTGCTCAAATCAAATTTTTGAATTATTTTTAATTATTGCCTTGGGGACTTAATGTGTTTTGTCCTTAGCTTTATTTTCTATTATGTATAATAGTAGCATTTACATGTGGCTCAATTTCTATATCCACCCTCTTGTTTGTCAGCTTACAAAATTTGCAAAATCTTAAACATTTAAGCCCTTATGGCCTCAAGTGCTTTCTGTCATACTTTATCTCTTATTCTTGTGGAACTCTGATCAAACAGGACAGGATAGGATATTTGATTTTCTTGCTCTTCGAGACTGCTTACTTTTTTTTTAAAGTTATTTCTTACACAAATATTTTCTGTTGAAATTCTTCATATACATTTATGCTTTTGATTATTCTTTTCAAATGCCTTTAGGCTGATTTCAGGAATTTTACTGTAAAACTAAACGCACAATCTTGAATTTTCATTTGGCTTATGTTGACATTTCCCATTTCCCTTCTAAAACCATCTCTACAGCCATTCACTTCACTATATTCTTTCCAATTTTTCAATATTTTTTAAATTGTTACTATAATTATTTTCCTTAATTTTATCATTTAGGTTAATTTAATGCCTGGATTTTATTGATTTTTTTTTTCTTCTAGTAATCTTTATTGTGTGATAAAACAGGTAATAATTTTCCGCCTTTCTAGTTTCCATTAGCTTCCTCAGGAAAGTGTTGAGTCTTGTTTTTCAGACAGTGGAAGTTGTAGTTATTAGTTTTGAGTCATGGGAACTTCCTGTTATGTTTCCTTGGGAGTGCACTTTTGGGATTTTTCTCTTTGAGAGAAGGCCCAGGTCTTGACACATACACTGTCACCTGTTTACTTGTGAGTCATTGAGAAGAACACACTATCAACAAATCTGTTTGATTTTCTGGGGATAAACAGAGATATTCACCCGGGGAACTTGGTCTCCTGTTTGGTATTTTCTGCTATTATTACTGCAGTCTTCTGCTGGCTGTGTATAATAAAGAGCCAAGAAAAAGGATAATTGCACACTTTTGTGGCCTTCGACTTTTCAGAATTTGAATTTATAAGTTTCAGTGACTCCGAGTTTCTACGCTTTGCCCTTGGAGATCTCCCAGTAAGGAGGGAGCCACATTCTGCTTGAATGTGTCACTGCTACCAGGGAAAGCATTAAATGGTTACACATGTTAGGTAAGGATAATAAACGTTATTCTAGCATATGCAGACCACACCCCTTTCAATTTATATCTATAAGCAAGTGTCAATTATCCAGCAAAGAATGAGAGCAAGACTGGAGACTACTCATAATGACTTGAATATTCTTCAGCGATGTGTGGGAAGTGTCACTGAGGAAGTTTGGAATTAGAGTAAACTGCTTTTGTTTCATTTGATTAAATGTTTAAGATAAAAGAAGTGGAGCAGAATATTCAGCGGAGGGAACCTTCATCTGGTGATGGATGGAGACAGAGACAGAGACAGAGTCCCACATTGGAGCACTGGACTTAGCTCCCTAGGTCCAAATGAGGAGCAGAAGGAGGGAGAACATGGACGAAGTCAGGAGTGCGAGGGGTGCGTCCACGCACTGAGACGGTGGGACTGATCTAATGGGAGCTCACCAAGGCCAGCTAGACTGGGAGTGATGGAGCATATGATCAAAATGGACACTCAGAACGTGGCTGGCAATGAAGGCTGACTGAGAAGCCAAGGACAATGGCATTGGGATTTAATTCTACTGCAGGGACTAACTTTGTGGGAGTCTGGTTTGTTAGGATGCTCACCTTTAAAGACCTGTTTGGATGGGGAAAGACCTTGGACTTCCCACGGGGCAGGGAACCGTGACTGCTCTTAAGACTAGAGAGGGAGGGGGAGGTAGAGAGGGGGACGTTGGAGGGGGAGGGAAAAGGGAGACGGGGAAGAGGTGGAAATTTTTAATAAATAATAATAATAAAAAAATTTTAAAAAAGAATACTGAGTCCTAAAAAAAGATAAAATAAGTGGAGAGATGTGTTTTTAATACTGCAAATAAATATAGAATGTTTCTCCTAGAGCACATGCTGAAAATACAATTTAAAACTGAGTGTAAATTCAGCATGTGCCACTTCAGTTACTGGGTCTAAGACTCGTAAGGAAGAATAAATAATAAAATTTTTAAATGCTTTTTCAGATTCCGAGGTAAAAAGGGTGTTATCCTTACAGCTGATAGAACTATTCCATCCACAATAAAACCTCAGTCAGCAATCATTCTGTGTGTCCACTCTTTCAAAGAGTGTGTTTTGCATGTTCCGGAGGAGAGACTGATTTCTGCAGATGTCATTTTTCATCTTCTTCAAAATATTTTATAACCCTTCAAAATCGTTCTGACAGTTTTAACTGACACAGAGGAATCAGTCGGTTCAGTTTGATTGAAGAACTTTGATTTTTATGAAGTGAAGGGTCTGCTCTTAGAATTTTGGAGCATGTTTTGTTCACTTTTTTCCTTACGTAATTTCAGAAATTGTCCACAAATCCTCTTTATAGATATGCCTGCAAAATTGAATTTAGCAAAGCTAGTTAATTAAAAGTATAACTATGTGCAGAGAATGAAACCAGAGCTGCTTAACCTAAGCATTCAGCTATTCCCACACTGTCTTTTTCCTTCTCTAGACGACATGCTTTGTTCGTAATCTTGCATTTCCTTATGGCTGTAAATGGCTAGAACGCCTAAGTCTGGAAGGATTAAAATGTAATACTCTGGCACTTGCTTTTAAGATAACCATTAAATATTAAGACACAGAATTCTTTAAAGATATTACACCCTACTGGATAAATCTGTACTCTAATTTCATTGTTTAAACCAAACTTTGTGTACTGAATTATGAAAAATTGTGCAATTAATTTTTGAAATGAAACAAGCAAAAATTATTATTTAAAACACAAGCCATATGGGTCAATTTTTTAACTTTTCTTTTTATATATAATTTTGTTCCTGGAAATTTCAATGTCTTTGAGTTCTGTCTCAAAAATGTAGATACTAGTTTCATCCATTTGTCTGCAAAATCAAAATATCATTTTTTTTAAAACCACTGAATAGCACTCCATTGTGTAAATGTAACACATTTTCTTTATCTATTTTTTTGGTTCAGGGGCATCTAGGTTGCTTCCAATTCTGGCTATTACAAATAATGCTGCCATGAACATAGTTGAGCAAATGTCCTTGTGGTATGAGTGTTCAGCTTTTGAGTATATGCCCAAGAATTGTCTTTCTGGGTCTTGAAATAGATTATTTCCCAACTTTTTGAGAAACTGCCATAATGATCCCTAAATGACTGTACAATTTGCTCTTCTACCAGCTATGGAGTAGTGTTCCCTTTATCCCACATCCTCTCCATCATAATTTGTCATCACTGTTTTTGATCTTGGCCATTCTTACAGGTGTAAGATGGAATCTCAGAGTTGTTTTAATTTGCATTTCCCTAATGGCTAAGAATGTTGACCACTTCCTTAAGGGCCTTTCAGCCATTTGAGATTCCCCTGTTGAAAATTCTCTGTTTAGCTCTCTATCCCATTTTTAATTAGATTATTTGGTTTTCTTTATGTCTATTTTTTTGAGTTCTTTGCATATTTTTTACATCAGCCCTCTGTCAGTTGTGGGGTAACTTAGTGTTATGAACATTCCTCTTAGCACTGTTTTCAAAGTGTCTCATAAGCTTGGGTATATTGTCTATTTTTCTTTGAACTCTAGGAATTTTTTTAATTTCTTTCTTTATTTCTCTTTTGACTCAGAGGTGATTCAGTTTAACATTGTTCAATTTTCATGAGTTTGTGAACTTTCTACAATTAGTGTTAGTCAGATTCTAACTTTAAGCCAAGATATTAAGGAACAGTTATTGCTATTTCCTACTACTTTTTATTTTGTTGTTGTTGTTGGTACTATGTGTATGTTTCCTTTCTTTGGCTTTTGCTGGTGTGAGATTTTGTATTGCCTGTGTTTTTGTGGTATAATTAAGTTTCTTGTGTTGGATTTTTCCTTCTAGTACTTTTTGTAGGACTGGATTTCTGGAAAGGTATTGTTTAAATCTAACTTTGTCATGGAATATCTTGCTTTCTCCATCTATAGTGACTGAAATCTTTGCTGGGTATAGTAGTCTTGTCTGGCATCCATGATTTTTTACTGTCTACAGAACATCTATCCAGGACCTTCTGGGTTTCATGGTTTCCATTGATAAGTCAGGTGCAATTCTGATTGGTTTGCTTTTATAATTTACTTGGACTTTTTCTTTGCAGTTCTTAATATTCTTTCTTTATTCTGTATGTTTAGTGTTTTAATTGTTATATGGTGATGGAACCTTTATTTATTTATTTATTTGGTCTGGTCTATTTGGTGATCTGTAAGCTTCTTGTACTTCCATAGACATATCCTTCTTTAGGTTAAGAAAATCAAACCACGTATGTACTCACTTGTAAGTGGATATTAGACATTAAACAAAGGAAAACCTGCCTAAAGTCTATAACCGTAGACAGCCAGGAAACAGAGAGGACCCTAAGAGAGATATACATGGATCCCCTGAGAAGGGGATATAGACAATCTCTTCTTAGTAAACTGGAAACATGGGAATGGGTAAAAAGGGAGTGCGGGGAGAGAAAAGTTGGGGGGAGAATATGAGGGACCTGGAAGCTCAAGTTAGGGGGAGGACAGAGAGGGAGAAGAAGGAAGGAGATATCTTGATTGAGGAAGCCATTATGGGCTTAGAAAGAAATCTGGCACTGGGGAAATTCCCAAAATCCACAAGGATGATCCAGCTAAGAATCTAAGCAGTAGTGGAAAGGATACATTAACTGCCCTTCCCCTATAATCAGATTGATGACTACATTAATTATCATCATAGAACCTACATCCACTAACCGATGGAAGCAGATGCACAGATCCACAGCTAAACATTGGAGTATAGTTGTAGAGGAAGGAATGGTGATATGAGCAAAGGGTTTAAGACCCTGGTGGGGAGCCGGACAGTGGTGGCACACACCTTTAATCCCAGCACTCGGAGGCAAAACCCTGTCAAAAACAAAACAAAACAAAACAAACAAACAAACAAAAGACCATGGTGGGGAAACTCACATAAACAGCTGACCCAAGCAAAGCTCACTGACAGCTAGGGAACTCTGAATGTGGGTGACAGTTGTGTGGCTTAGGCAGTTTGTAGAGTCACTAGCAGTGGAACCAGTATTTACCCCTAGTGCACAAACTGGCCCTCAGGAGCCTATGGAGGGATACCTTACTCAGCCCAGATACAAGGGGAAGAAACTAGGTTCTGCCTCAAATGATGTGACAGACTGTGTTGACTCCTCATGGGAGGCCTCACCCTCTCTAAGAAATTGATGAGAATGGGAAAGAGAAAGTGGGGAGAGGAGCAGGAGTAGGGGATGGATAGGGAACTAGGATTGATATGTAAAATAAGATTGTTTTAAAAACCAAAAGAAAAACTAAAATTTAAAAGAAATATTTAGATACCATTTGAAATCACTGAGGTATATTTCATAGAATCCTTACTCTGTTGCATACAATATTTGTTATATTTGCAGTATTATTTGTGAAATTTTGTGGATAAACACACAGCAGTATTTTTTTTATTGCTGAATCGCATGTCACCTAGAAACCTAAAACACATTATGATGTTTCAACAATTGCAATAACATTAATAAAATTAGGCAACAACAAAGTTTTGTTAAATATCTAAGTTTTTATTGCCACCATTGTAGTCACAAATGAATATTACTTATAGCATGAAGTCTTCATGTGTAGCTTTCATGGAAGGAAGGAGATAAATTATAGATTTTATCTATATATAACTATATATAAAATATAGTTAAATCCATATTTGTTGAGCACAGAAGGTTGTGTGAAACATGTGCAGTGTGGTGGCTAACGCATTGATTGTAAGAGGCAGAGACACATCCATTACCTTAGTCAAATTCTCTAAGTTTCTTGAAACATTCAAAAGGCTATATGTTATAGAGAATGTCAATAATGATCCAATTAAAAGAATTATACTACTAGATGTTTGGCATGGCGGTGCATACTCAAGATTGCAATTGGGTTTTAAAATCTCTTGATGACTGGCCAAGTCAAGTCTGCTGGCATTTCTTCCTGACTCTGCGATGCTGAGTAGAATGTCAAGGGCCTGCTCTGTTTCAAAATGAAAGTGTAATGAGCTGGAGCTGAAGGAAATAGAATTGGCAGAATTTTGTTGTACATTTTCTGAAGCTGATGTAGGGCTATTTATTCAAGAATTTTGTTCAGGTTTCTGACAGTACAAGACTAGGAGTCCATGACCCATAATACCTTAACATAAATATTCCTAATGGAAGAACTGTTTTATATAGGTGAAAATGGCAATCAGGTAAATGAATCATGGCCTTAAGTAAGATAAAAATGTACTGTTTTATATTATACGTTATAATCAGGATTGATATGCACATTAGGAATTTTCCATAGATGAAAATTATCAAGGAAAAGGGGGAATTATTTTCTTGACAGAAAAGGATGAAATGGGGCTACTTTGCTTTGTCTTGGTGATTAATTAGGCATTGATTAAGGAAGAAATGATACAATCTTTATGAGTTTAATATTTAAATATAGGAACAGTGGATACAACTCGGGGTGCCTGTTGAACACTGTTTTGCAAATGTTGGGAAGTGTCTTCCCTTTGTACCAAGCTCCCAGTGAACTCCTGAAATAAAGAGAAACCCTTTCCCTTGCGATCAGTCCTAAACCCTTGTTAGATACTGTCAATTGCCATTTAAAAACAATCAAACAATACTGCTTTCTTTAACAATCCCCCACACGTATAGTTTTATGGGGAATAAAGGCAAAGATTGAGCTAAAAATTTGGCCATTTAATAGATATTTTAGTCCCTATTTCGCTGGAACTAAATTTTCCTCTGTGACCAGCACTGTGATGACATTGACATGAAACTCAATGAGAAAAGAAACAGGTGACTTCCACCTCTAACTTTTCTACTGTGTTCGGCTTGGCTTAGTTTAAACTCCAGGTGAAGAAGCATGCTCTTCTTTTAGATTGACATTATGCTTGGAAGCCCTATGCTACCAAGATTCATGCTCAGGTGATGTTTCTTAATGACAAAAAAAGTCTTCAATATTTCTATTCCTTTACTTAGTAAGAATTCCTAATGCTACTATTCTTATTAACTGTATTTGAAGATACCGCTCTTAAATGTATTAGCAGTATCAAAGTAGACAAAACCTTATTTGTAAGGATGTTTGTAAGCCTATTTAATTCAGCTTAGTTATTTGATGTTTTTGTTCTTTTAAACTTCTTTTTCTGTCTCTCTCTACCTCTCTCTGTCTCTCTCTCTTGCTCTCGTGTATGTGTGTATGTGTGTGTGTCTGTTTGTTCATGTGTGTGGATATGGATGTGTGAGTGTTCACGTACCCATCAGAGGTCAACTTTTGGCATTTTTCTCTTCTCCTTTCCATTTTGCTTTTCAGGACAGGGTTTCTCACTTAGTCTCGAGCCAGCAATGCACTCTGGAAATCATGCTATCTCATTCTCTGCATCCCAGAGACTGCTCACAACCCATTGATGAGTCAGGCTTTTATGTGGATCTAAGCTTAAGCTTTCATGCTTGCACACTTTATCAAGGTAGGAATCTCCCCTGCCTCAGCCTTTTAAACCCTTCTTAACAGACAATGTAGTGACATTTAAGTGGTGGGTACAAACAAAGTGCAGAAATGAAGTTAGTTTCATAAAGACACCATCATTTCCTCTGCTGAAAGCAATCTGAAAAACAAAACCAGAGATCAACAGTGTGAGTCATTAGCTATGTTTTCATCACTGCAACAAAGTACCTGAAAATAAAGCAATTTAAGGAAATAAGAGTTCACTTTAGCTTTCATTTTGGGGACGAAATCCATCCCACTTGGGAAGGCATGGGGACAGAAGAATAAAACAGCTGGTCTCTGTGTTTGCCTCTATAAAGCAGAGAAAGATAGTGAGAGTACTCAGTTTGTGTTCCCTGTTTAGTTCAGGACCATGGTCCATGGAATGGTACAGCCCACCTTTACAATAGGTTATTCACAGCTCATTTATCCCAACCTAGTAAATTCTCTAGGAACAAGTGAAAATGTATAACCTAGGTGATGATGGATCCCATCAAATTAACAGTATTAACATTCACAGTGGGGAGACAGTCATTTCTCTTTTTTTTTCTGTAGTAAACACATTATGTGTTCACAGATTTGCTGGGGGAACATATCTGTGGGTCCGCCACTTCTGCCCAGAAGTTGACTCATTTCTCCATCATGGAGTCAGCATACTTCGAACATTAGAGGAAAGCATCTCTACAGTAGAATTCCTGCTTGCCAGAGGCAGGGAAGGAGAAGTGAGTTACACATGGCCAGCTAACTTCCTTACATTTGCCCATCAGACAAATCCTCTCCACAGTCCATCACAGAATGTAGAGCAGAGTAGTGGAAACAAAAGTCTTCCTTATGAACTAATAGTAGAAAATGAAATTAACTAATTCAGTCAATTGCTGAATAATACTATATACTGAGCAAGGCCTCTACTCGTTTTCTCTTAAAGCTTTGGAACATCATGGATTCCCCCAAAGGTTTCTCTCCCAAAGGACCATCAGAGGAGCTAAATGTATATTATTTGATCCTCTTGCTGCCCTAGTTTGGCTATTTTCATCTCCAGTGTGTTAAATTCTTGCAGGAGCAGGCTCAAGAGTTTAAGACTCCTCAGCAGGTGCCTGGCATTGCCATGGTGTTTCTTTGCCTCTACTGTCATTCATCAATGGTTAATTAACTTTTACTGCATAAAAATGTTAAACTATTTATAATGCTGTATTTTTTTATAAATAAGAATTCTAGAAGAAAAAATCTTGTTGATAGACATGTAATACTAAGCTAATAGAAATGTAATGCTGTTAATAAATATGCGGTGCTGTTAATAAATGTGATGCTACACTAATAGACCTGTGATACTAAGTTCATGTTTTTACCACAAACAAATTGAAGTTGAGAGACACCAACTGAAGTGAAACCTCCAAATGAAGGTCTCAACCACTTCCTGACCGACAAATGCGCTCACTAGAGTTACTATATTTCATTTGTATAGATCTCTCTGTGTCTTTATTACAATTGTCATATTACATCGAGTTTATAATTCTACAAAGCATAAAGAGCAGTTGTCCTAACTTTTTAGAAAAGAGAATTCATTGTAACTAATGTTTTGTTTTCATTGAGTACATTTAAAGCATGAAGGATATTAGTATGGTATACAGACTGAGAAAGAGTATAGTGAAGTAAATTTATATAAGCATTATCTTACATCATTGCCCAATATTTTGTAGTTTCAAAACAAGAGAAGTTCAGGCCTACTCATTTGGTGTGAATCCTATGATAACACAGTTTCATTGCTGGTGTCTTCATGATCATTCTTTACATTTGGACCCATGAAACTCTGACAGGTGCCTTCCCAACTCCTTTCAACACAGCCCTTCTTGGTAATTCCATTTTAACCCTGTGTCACTCTGTCTTTTTATTTTTAAAGATTTTATAAGAAGCCGGTATATATTTTTGTTCTAATATTTTTAAATTAAAATATAATTACCTTTCTCCTCTTTTTCCTCTCCAATCAATCTTTTGTAACGACTTGCTCACTCTGTCTTGTTTGTGCATGTGTGCATGTGTGTGTCATATGTGCATGTATGTGTTTGGTGTGTCATGTGTGTCTGGAGAAGGCAAGCACTTATGTCCTTAATTTACCTTCCTCTTTTTATAAAAATGTTATTTATATTTGATTAAGGCCCCAGTTTTATAGCATTATTTAACCTTATCCACAAATTAAAGTTTCAAAAATAGTCACATTAGGGGATTAAGAGTTCAGTATGTAGATTTTGTAGAAAAACACAAAATCAAAAATAGAGGATAAGAAATTACCTTTGCTCTTGAGGCTTATGTATAAACCTCTGTGCTTGGGTGTCCTTTCTTGTTCGTCAACTGTGACAGCAGCATCTCCTCATGGATCACAGCATGAGCTCTGCTCTGCCTCCTTGTCCTTACAACCTTATCTGCTTCTCAGATCACATGTTTGCTTAGGACTGACCACTTAAAATTGAGTGACCTATTTGGATGACCTATCAGAGGTCTTGTCCCTGAAGAAGACTGGTTTTAGCCTCTGTGTGCAGCCTTTATCACCTGTGACTCTCCATCTAGGGAAAGCCCTGTGAGATTTAATCTGATTCACATTGATAAGTCAACTGCTTTTGTCATTGGGATGGTCATTTTAACACCACAGTAGTGTTGAGATTTCATGGGCTTCCTTGTCATGTATATAAGGCACTATCTTATAGCAGAAGTCATAGGCTTCAGGAGCTTACATTTTTTCAGCCTCCTTCTGTGATGTTTTCTTTGCCTTAGATGTAGGAATTGTTCCATAGATGTGCCAGTTGGCAAGGGTACCCTACAGTGCGTTGTTCTCTGCACTTTTAACCTCTTTTCTAGTGCTGTCACAGAGCCATATGTACCATGGTGAGGAAAATACTATCTGACCCTTAAAACAATGCGTGCTCTCTGATGTGGATGGATACATAAATCAGCAGTTAATCGACCGAGATCACATGAGGTATGGAAATTTGCACATACCTCAAACATCTACTAGTGACCTCAGGGTACTGTGCTCATTCTGAGCCACACAGAAGTGGTGTCTCAATTGCCTATTGCCTTTCCCCTAACTCTTCCACTGAATTCCAATAAGCCCCACACTGCAATGCTTCCAGTATTGCTACCGCAAGCAAGCCCTTTCTCGGAGCAAAGGGCCATAATTGGAGATGTTGTGGGTTTTAAATTATTATCATAAATGAATCTGTGCTGCCATTTGTAAAGATTAAATCATTTTTATGTGTGAATAATACAAGAGCACTGATGACTTGGTGCTGATTTTTTTTTTGCAATAAACCCCATGATTTTTATGGTATGATTTTATAGAGCATTCTTGCCCTGTCATAACAGAACACAGTGTGCTTTCTCCACTGTTTATCAGAAGTATCTCAGAGGAGCTGAAGCTCAATAGATCAATTGGCAGCATATCAATTAAAAAGAATTAACAAACATTTAACAAACATAAATTGTTTTTTCTTTCTTTCCTGGGTCCCTAATTGAACTCTCTCAAATATTCTTCTGGAAATCATCTATCACAAAACTACATATTTCTGAGCTTTTGTTTCAGACTACAGCTTCACACAGAAATTTAGACAAATCCTTCCTGTCCTCAGGAGGCACTAGTCCTATTCTAGGACATAACCATAAATGATTAAGTAAATATAAACAAGCTAGCAAAATAAATACAGATCATGATAACTTTCATGTGGGAAGCAACCGAGAGTTGAAAGAAGATTAAAAAACACTGAGGAAACCAACCTTAGAAGTGATTTACAGACAAACTCTGAAAAGATGACAATTTAATAAGTATAAAAAGAATGCAGTTCTGTTAACTAGTAGCAAGTGCTAATGGTAATATAAGAGAAATGTAGAGGAAAATCACTGGGTGGGAAAGAAGCCAAGGGTGAATAATCATGTTTCAATACTTAAAGATGTGTATTGCAAGGATTAGGACTTCTTCCACTGGTAACACAAGATGACAATCAATGTTCATAAAGCCAGGCTACTGCCAAATATAAGAAGAGAGAAAAGAAGAAATCCCTGCAAGGTTTACGAAAGGAAGCTGACACACATTACCAAACAGTCATGGGGTTTGTTTGGAAAAGGTGCTTGGAAGCTGCACAAAGCATTGAGATATGAGGAAGCGCATTAGACAGAAAATGGTACAACGTATGGGAGAGCCAAGCCTGATATGGGGCTCAAATGCCCCAGGATTTAAATGGAAAAGAACCTCATTATGAATAAGAATGCATTCTCTTTTTCAGTGGTCTTTCCTTGGTCCTTGGCTGTGTCAGGGTGACGGTGATTATCTCCTTCCCAGCCACCAGTTGTCAGAAACTCATTAAAGTCAACAATGAATGCAAACTTGAAATCTCTTTCTATGAGATGCTCAGAGCTTTTAAGAGTAGCTGTTAATTCTCTGGGTGAAAAGTGGGAGTGTCGTATGGTACAACAACGAGTGGTGGATCTGACAAACAAGGGGCAAGGTTCCTTGACCTGTAGACCTGTATATCTACTGCTAAGTAAGGGGTATTCTTGTTATAGACCAAGGAGAATTAGTAAGAGAAAGTGAAAGTATGTTTGGGGCACATTGTGGATGCCAAGTTGAGTGTTTTCAATTTAGCTGTTGTAAAAATATAATAATAATCATGCTGATAAAAAGTAGAAGAGGAGAGAAGGATATTTCCGAACTGACAGATACTATCTCCATTGTTGTGGCCCAAGAGAGCTAATAGAATCTGAAAACATCTCAGTCTCTTAAAAAAAAAAAAAAGACATTATCTGCCAATGTGTTGTCAGAAATAACTTAGGCAAAGTTTGTAAGAAGCCTAGGACCAAAGGAGCCAAGATTCAGCATTCTGTTGCCCTATGAGTCCTGTGGGACCAATGCCAACATATCTCTAAAAAGAAACAACACACTAAGAAAAATGAGGAGGTTGCAGAATGTACAAAATTTTTCCACTAAACGAATGAAGACAAAAAAAAAATGACAGGAATAGATTGCCAGGAAGCATGGCAGTTCTTGTCAAGAACTTATACTTCTAAGACCAGTCCAAAATATATTTCTCGTGGTTTGGGAAATTTTTATCTTTTGCTGGGGGTGCTTTTTTGTTTGTTTTTTGAGAAAGAACTAAAGTGGGGTGCACAGGAAGGAGAGAATCTGGAAGGACGTGGGAAAAGGTAAGAGTAGGATCAAAATATATTGTAATTTTAAAATTATTTTAAATAATAAAAATACAACAGAACAAGGAGTAACAAATAAATAAATAGACATTGACAAACAAAAGTGGGAATAACAGAGAAAGGAAAGAGAATAATAGCTGCCTTGAAAGGGATGATGGGGGCAGAAAAGTACATAAACAGAAAATCCCCGAGAGCAAAGGATATGAAATATGTTTATAAGCTTTTAGGGGATTTTTACACAAACTGATTTAGTTAACATAGGATACATGAAAGACATTCTGGAGGTCCAGTTATCCCAAAATGAGGGCTATCAAAGCACACAGAACAGAATATTTATTAACTGCCTTTCCCAGAGATCCTAGTCTATTTGGATGCATACCTTCCTTAGCCTGGGTGGAGAGGGGAGGGCCTTGGACTTCTCACTGGGCAGGACACCTTGCCCTTGCTTAGGACTGGATGGGGTGGGGAGGAGGATGTGTGGGGAAGCGGGAGGAAAGTGGCAGGAGGAGAGGAAATCAGAATTTTGATTGGTCTTAGTTAGGAAGTAATAAAAAAGAGGGGAAAAAACTACCTTTCCCAGAAAGAGCTACAGGTAAGGTAGAGTTGGTCTGTAGTTGGAGACTGCTTGTTCATTCCCAGATGCCCAGACCTAAAATAATCACACAGAAACTGTATTAATTAAAACACCGCTTGACCTATTAGCTTAGGCTTCTCATTAACTAACTCTTACATCTTAAATTAACTCATTTCTATTATTCTGTGTATTATAACAGGGCTGTGTCTTGCAGGGTAAAGTTCTGGCATCTGTCACCTTCAGCAGTACATGGCATCTCCCTGACTCTGCCTGCTTTCTCCATCTATCTTTCCCAGCCTGGCTCTATTCTGTTAAGCCATTAGCTGAAAGCAACTTCTTTATCAATCAATGGCAATAAAGCATATTCATAGCATACAGGGGGAATCCCATATTAACTCCCCTTTTTTTTTGTCTAATTAAAAAGGAAGGTTATAACTTTAACATAGCAAGATTACATATAATAAAATAGTTATTAACCAAGAATTACTGTGACAAAATTTAAATCTACTTTATCATTTATCATAAGTAAAGAAAACTATAATTATAACTATATAAATGTGTCTATTCCTCAACTCCATCAAAGACCCCAAAAGGATATAATATCACCTAAGTTAACAGGAAGTGCATTTTAAGTAACTTCCAAAACTCTAGAATTGACAGACTTCTCTCTTAGGCCTTGACAGTCACCCAAATTTGTTTTGTACCTTTGGGGCATCCATCTTTAGCTTATAGGCCTATAGTATCCAACAGACTTTTCCATGAAGCAGGAAATTTAAAAGGCTGTTTTGCCTATCTTGACAGTTTGTCAGTAACTTTCTTCTGTACTGTATCCTGTAGAATGTCTGTCAGTCTCTTGCTTTCTGCTTTTATTTGGGCAAAGTATTTTTAGAGGTTCACAGACACCTTTTTGGGCATCTTGGTCCATAAAGCCACATTAGCCTGGAAGGATCCCACAGGTTCTTATCTTTTGGAAAAGAGGCAGAACCTGTTTTCCAAAGTAATATATGCTTAGACTCAAATTTTTAAGTCAAGATACCTTTAATATATATATATTATATATATATTAAACTATATATATATGTACATATATAGTTGGTAAGCTAAACCAACATATATACATTGAAATGTCTCTCTGTATATAACTCATTTATAGTGAAAAATTAAAAAAAAACACAGTAATATACATAATCCAGACTCTCTGTGTTTTCTCCATCTTTATGTGGCTTATTTTTCTTACTCTACTACTTTTTCTACAATTTTAATACTTATTTTATTATATTTACTCCTTTAATCTATGGCGTTTTGCACTTTTTTATAACTTTCTATATTCTTTTCCCCTCTCTCTCTCAAGCCTACATGCATTTATCCAATACTGTGACCCAGTTAGAGGTCTTTTTCGTCTGAATCTGTCTTTATCACACATCTGTCATCCTTTTCTGACCAGGATCACTTCTTAAAATGCTAAACAGTGTGGCTAGAACTAAGGCTGTTTTGCCTTTTGTCTCCTCTTATTTCAACATGGTAGATGTCTATTCACTGCCTCTGAGTCTGCCAGGTGGGACCCATCCTCACCACCTCAACTCTGGGTAGCAGTGTGTAGCATATAAATCTCTTTTATTTTAGTAAAAGCTAAATCTGCCATGCAGCACATTGTGTAGCCTAGAAATATCTCTATGTATGGCAATAAGAATCCACCATGCTGTTCTGCCTGTGCACTCCTAGCAGACCCCATCCTACTACCTGCCCAGACTCTGAGTGCTAAGCCATGTGCATGGTCTCAGCTACTTTCCTTCTGACCCAGAGTGGGCATTCAAGCATCCAGACCCAAAGTAATCACACAGAAACTATATTCATTAAAACACAAGTTAGCCTAGTAGCTAAGACTTCTTATTGGCTAATTCTTACATCTTAAATTAACCTATTTCCAATATTCTGTGTATTGCCACAAAGCTGTGGCTTACCAGTTAACGTTTCAGCATCTTTCTCTTTCGGCAGCTACATGGCATCTCCCTGACTTCACATACTCTCTTTCTATATCTTTTCCATTCTGGCTATATTCTGTTAAGCCATTGGCTGAAAGCAGCTTCTTATTAATCAATGACAATAAAACATATTTATAGTATACAGAGGGGAATCCCACATCAGTGGCCTGATCCCTTCAGGCTGTGGGACATATCTCTTTAGAGTGGTTGACTCATGTGTGCATAAGTTAAGGTGGTCACAACTTACCACTGCAGTTGCTTTTCCAGCATTGTTTGCAGTGATGAAACTGGAGTATTTAGAAAAAAAGACATCATGCAGTGTAAGAGATGAACAAGCATATCAAAAACACAATAAATGTAACCCATTGAGTACCTGGGATGACTACGGGATCTTTAAGGTTTCTACTAAACTAATAGTAGTAATGATGACTTTAACATTGTCATTGACTGTGGCAGGGGATAGTTATTATGGTAGTGATTACAATTTTCTAGTGAAAAACCAATTAAATACAATCTAAATCATTAGAATTATTGTGAATATAAATAAGAGTCACACAATTTTAATTCTCTTTTCAGAATTCTTCAAACCGAACATACCTTTCCAAAACAAACAGAACAAAAGAATTGTAAGAAAGGCATGTCAAGAGAAATGACATTGCTGAGTGTCTGCATGCCATCTCTCTCAGGTACCCTTTATGTGTCATTGTCCTCCTTCTCACGGTGGCCTAATGCAATATATATATATGTTTTCCTTAATTCATTGATCCAGGAAACTGAGTTTTGAAAAGGCTCTCTAACTTTCCCAAGTTTGCTCAGCTTATCCCAACAACATTGTATCTATTGCCATTGAAAACAATAAGCTATTTATAGGCAGAACAGATAAAGTCAACGTTAAAGAGAACGCAGAAAGTGGTTTTAAAACTGTCAGGATTTGACTTGAATTTAGAGTTCTGGAAAGAATAGAAGATAGGAAAGGCTATAATGAGACTCACAGTCTCCTTCCTTATACTGTTCTCTTCTCTTCAGCAAAAGATCCTCTCCCATGTATCAGCACCTCTGCTAGAAACCCAGCATTAGACTTACTGACTATGAATTAATGCTGACTTTGAAAATTTTCTAAAAACAATCAGGAGGCCTAATTAATTTAACTCTTTGCTAATTTACCCAATCAGCCTCAGTATAATGGCAGGCATTTGTATAAGTAGGAAGAGAGCTAGAATGACCTCTGTAAGAAATTGTGGACTTAGGCGTGAAAGGCAGTTACTATGTCAGCTAAGAAAGTCAATTTATCCCTTCTTCATAAGCATTCCAGCATCCCAACCATACCAAGATCAAACAAAGATAACAAAAAATTCGATTCGGTAAAAATCTACCCAGTATATTGATATATGTCTCAAAACCAAATATCAAAGATAAAATCTATTTATCTTCTTCCTTATGGTGATTCTGTACAGTTTTAGATAAAGATGAAAACCGAGGGTTATACGACAAAACATTTAAAGAAAGTGAGGAAATAAAGACTTTGATTGGTCTTTGGAAAAGCCTACACTGCTATAAGTCTGGGATGCCCTCTGTACTTGTGATTTTTGAGGCAGGATGATTTCTGGCCACCATCAAAATCTCAGAGGGGTTTTGTCCTTGGTCACTGCACCCTCACACTTGATGACAACTATGTCCTGGTCCAAACTTCAGTCGAATCACTTGCCTTTTCAATTTGTCTCTGAGTTTTCAGCTAAGATACCCGGGGAGAACCTAGGTTCCTTATGTTTCATAGGAGGCTTAGGAAGCTGGCACATTCAAAAAGATTTTCCAGATATTTCCTTCTGCTATTGATATGCAAAATGTCTCATAGAAGATGTAGTGCTTTTGTCTATACTCATTTAAAACACATTCCCATCCTGCTTTTCACATCTTTTTCCCACGATGGCTGCCTCATCTTGTTACCATATCCATGCATCGGTCTAGTTTTGGTACCACGTTCTGGAAAAAGACGGTTTTTATTAATTACCTTCCCATTGAAAGCAAAGACCAAGTAATATTTACCTTTGTTTTCCAGTTGATATACAGATAATAAAGCCTGAAACCATAGTGACACTTTGTTCCCTAGAACAAATGGCACTAAAGTGGCAAGCAGTGTTTTCAGAGTTCTTCCAAAACGTACTGTGTGAAGCTGTAGTCTATATGACCCCGAATGACAGAACATCGCAAACAATAATGATATTGATGTTATATTGGTAAGCACTACCGCCTTCCAACAGGACAACTAAATGAGCCTTCTTCGTTTATTAACATGGAGTTTAATGCGATTACATGAACATTAAGACTAGGTATCTCTTAAAAATTTGGTTTGTAGACAATCCAGTCTCCTGCTAACACTATGTTTCTCTATCAAATCCAAATAATCACTTCTTTGTTTATCATTGAGAAATGCTAATGACATAAACATAGGAATTGATGGTTTTCACCTAAAATTGATCTTGTTTCTTCTCAAAGTGCACTTTTAATAGCTCTAGATCCTGAATAATTTGCTTAGACTGCAGCAGCTATTTATTTCTATGAAGGAAGTTGAACTTTTGCTATTTATTATATTCAAAATATCCTGAGTTTCTCCATCGCCCTCTGGTATGACTAGTATTTTTTTGTAGGATTAGTATTTTTAACTGTTGTTGCTTTTAATAATGTGAGTATTTTAGGGTGAAGACATACTCAACTCACACATTAATGCTTTATGTTGTGCAAAATATCTAAATCAATACACATTTTAGCAAGAAAAAAATCAATATTGTTCAAATTCCAGAAAATAGAAAATGTCCTTGTATTTCAAGCAAATGCTGATGATCAGAAAGTAGACCATAATTGCATCACTTTTGTTTTCGGCTTTGAGAATAGTTAGGTTGACCACGGTGTATGCTAGATTCATCCTTTGTCATTTCCTATGCATTCTAGACTACAGCCCATTTTCAAACTGTCTGATGTATAACAACAAATATGTGTATGGAATCGTATAATTAAAGCCACAATGAAATGACTTTAGAAACATACTTTAAAGGTAATTTGTAGTGTAGTAGGAGGTTTTAAATTAAATGGGCCATTTTCAATAGAGAACTATGATATTAGTAAAGCCCTTGTAGGTTTTATGTCATGCCTAGTCATGGAATGTTGACCAGATTTACTGTGCCAAGCATGAATTGCTCTCTGTGGTGTAGGCTTCATATTCAACCAGAAAATGGCTGATTTCCCCACAATAGTCACGCTACCACCTCACCAATAAGTACATCATGCCAGACAGATCAGTGTTACATCCTGCAATGTGCACAACTACATAAAATCATTGATGATTTTTTTCCTCCAATTCACACTATGAATGCAAGCCAGCAGTCAGTAAGCTTCCAGCTTCATTCCACTTTGATTTCCCTATGTACCATGACCAAAGTGTGTGATGTCTTCACCAACAACCTGAATGACCAGAAACTAGTGGGGATATTTATTTAATAACCTATGTCTTCTAGAAGGATTTTTTTTGGAAGGAAGCTTCAAACTGAATAAATAAACAAGCAAGCACATTTAGCAAAGCATACTGTCTTCTGTCTCCAGTCTGCCTATAAGGACTGATAAGTTTCAGCTGTTTTCCTTGTCACTCTATTCAATAAGTCCTACAAGTAGAAAGCACACATACAAGCTAGTAAAACACCCTCCGAGATGTTCATTCCAAATTCTAATCTTGTTAAATACATTCTAATCAGATATTTTAAAATATATCAGTTTTAAGGAATATAAAGTCATTCTTCTGCAATCTAACCCTATGTGTTTTCAGCTCTTTTCATTCCCTTCTGAGTAGTCTCTACTTTTCTGCCATGGCTTTGTTCTCATGAATATTGAAAGTTAAATAGGGATTTATAATGTTGCATGTTTAATTTGATTTCCAATCATTTTTTTAATCTGCCATTTTAGGATGTATGCTTACTAACTGGGGATGTGCCTTTCTAAAAAGATCTGTTGCTTGGCAAATGTAACATTCTTGAACTTCAAATAAGAAGAAATCACCAACTGACTGAGTATACTTTCACACTTTAATTTATATGTTTTCATAACCAAATATATATGTAAGAATATGTTATCTTATTCTTGGAAATATTATGAGCAAATAACATTCTATAAAAATAGGTCTTGTTTTATTTTGTTGTTTTATAAGTTAAATTCATGAACTACTAATGACCATTTAGGTACAAAATGAAAATTTTTCTCACATTTGCTGTCATTCAGTTCTATGGGATAGAGTTTATACTGCTATTGTTTTAATTAAGCATTCATTGCCATTCAGGATTTAAATGAATTCTCCTATATCCTAATCTTAAACTAAGCTCAAAATCTTTCTACAAAATGCCTCATTATTTGTTCTTTTTTCTATATATTATGTCATTTCTTGTGAAAATCTTAGATTATCTTTCTTGTTTTGTCTTGGTAAGAAAAAACTTTCCATAATTTTAAAGTCATTGAAATAGACAGTTCATTAAAATATAGAAGTAGTGACATAGGTTAATATTTATTTTTTTGTTATACAAATTTTAATTATAAACACTAATGTTTACATTTTATAAGGTGTTTATAAAGTATTTTATGTACAGTATAGCATCTAAAATTAACTTTATCTGAATACATATTGTTAGCTTGAATGATTAGTTCAACATTGAGAGTCTGTTTTTCCTTTGGCCTTTTGGAGGGGTGAGGAAGTATTTAGTATGTTTCTACACAGACTGACCTCAAACTTCTAGGCTCAGGCCCATTCACTCAGCAGCTGCTCCCAAGTACCTGTTCCTGTGGAGTTCACTATCTCAGGACTGCTCCCGCCCTGGTCACTGGCACAGTCCGGCCTCTGCAAAAGTTCCTGATCTGGATTTGTACCCACTCCCAAGGAGCTTGCTGTCTCACACCCACTCTGGCCTAGGTCACTGGCTTAGGCCTGCTCTTGTGAAGGCCACTGCCTCAGGCCAGCTCTGACCTAGGTTGCTGTCTCAGTTCTGCTACTGTGGAATTTGTTGCCTCAGGCCTGCTCTGGCCTGGGTTACTGGCTCAGATCTTTTTCTCTAAATGTCCCTGGTCTAGATCTTCTCCTGTGGAGGTCCCTGACTTGGGGTTGGTCCTGCAAAGGTCTCTGGCTCTGATCTTCTCCCTCAGTGGTCCCAGACTCAGATGTGCCTGGACCTGCAGAGGACCTTGCTCAGGTGTACTCCTTCAGAGGTCCCAGATTCATGCCCAGACCCACAGAGGTTTCTGGTTCCTACCTACTCCCCTGAACCTGCTCCTGTGGAGTTTTGGCTCTCAGCTCATCGTCCCTACAGCACAGACTGTGCCACCGAAAAAAGTGAAGTTTAGCTAGGACTTAAAATAGTTGTCTATTTATAAATTCATCATTGGGTCATCTCTCATTTGTTATTTATTTCAGTATGCCACCAATGCTTCATAAGTTTGTTACTGTTCAAATTTGTTGTTGTCATGATCACAGATATCATAGAATCTAATAGACATTTTTGGGGCACTTGGGTTGTCGTGACTTATTGAGCATTCTTCTTTTACCAATCTGTTTTCTACCCACTTCTCCACAATGCCATAGACAACTTTTTCTTTTTTCTTTTCTTTATCTTGTGTGTCCCTAGATACTATAAGTTGATTTCTATTTCTGGTTCATCAAAACATACTGCAGGGTTTGTTTTTAAATGAAACTTAAACTGAATTTGTCTGCACTCTCAACTATATTGGTGAACTATTTTCTACCAAAAAATATAAAACCTTAGAAAAATACTATAATCAGTTCCTTGTGTGTCTGTGAGATGAAAGTTGTGGTTGGTTTATTGATCTTTTTTAAGCATCCACAGACTGGGCACTGGTTGGACCATAGTATGTGTTAGACTCCATTGGGAAGCTTAGCTCTGCTTCATTTATCTCAAATTTGTTTTAGACTATTGGGCTAAGCACAACATGCCATTATCATGGAGATAAAAGATGACAAAGAGAACAAGCCATAGCAATAACATATTTATATAGTATATTTAGACTATATATTCTTTCATTTCTTCACATATTTCACTGGTCAAAGAAAGCTACATACTTGAATAAAATTTTAAAATTTATAGAACTGTACACTGTTTTTATAGCAAACAAATGTGTTATGGTATAACAAATGATGGAATGAAAGGTTGCAAAATTGGTATCAATAACTCATACTTTCACATTGATCTTACCAACTCACCTGCCCTTTTTTAGTTCTACAGACATATTTACCCCATATTAATATATTTGCCATACTTTTCCTGTATTTTGAGCTAATCTTTCATCTTGGCTGGTCTTTACAAAACAGCCATCTCCTTGGAAACATTTGTGATCACTCTAAAATAATTGACAATCTTCTCACACTGCACACATCACAGAACCTTGCTGCTTTCTTATCAAAATATACAGCTTTGAATATGTTATTTTACCTGCTTTTTGAGTGTTTGCCTCTAGGATTCAAGCTCCATGAATGCTTGCCACATTGTAGTATATCCTCAGCAGGACACAAGATTATACACATAGCATTAAAACAGCAATTATTTTAATTACTATTTTTTACAAATGCGATTGTAATAATTTCATCTAAAATGGTAGAAAATGTAGAATTAGAACTCTCCTCTCCATGTATGATATGTTTATTGCTGTGATTGTAAGAGAAAGATGAAGAATTTTGGATAAATAAATTACTGTTCTGCTATTTTTTGGTAATTTGGTATTGTTTTAATATAAAGAGGCAGCTATTCTTAGCTGTTTTTTTTCTTACTTGCAATGATATAAGATCAAAACAGACCAGTGAGAATATCACTGCAAGCCAAGATGGTTGTTTGGAGCACCCAAGAGAACAGACACCATCCAAGCTTCTTGTAGCATGATTATACAGAGCATGTACTCTGTTTTGCATATGTACTCTGCTTAATCATTTTCAAACATGACACCATTCTTCCTCATAATATTCTAATGAAATATGTATTAGTGTATATTCTCCCTTTTTGAATAAATATACAAAATTAGAGAAAATGAAACTTGCCAAAATTACTAGGTAATGCTCTGTATGTGGTAGACTTATAAATTTAAAACACTGAGAGTCTAGATCTTAAATGTTTTAATCCATTTACTGACAAAAAAAGGAACTCATCCTTAACTATTTTTAGCCCAGGAACTCGGTGTGCAAAAAGTACTAAGGTAAAACTTCTGCTTAGATGGAGAATTCTAAACACTTTTGTTGGCAGTATGAAATGTTATCTGAATAAGATGAAAAATATATTATTTGAACATGACACATGTGTATATATGCATGTGTTCCCTTGACTTCATGCCAGGCTGAGTTCACTGTAACAAGTTCAGCATTCAGAATAATGTCAGCCTCATGCAGCCTCTACAACCATGGTGGGAGGATACTAACAGAGGAGACAGGAAAATATGAAATGACCTAAGGCAATGCCTTGTAAAACAGAAACAATGTACATGGACATGTTCTAATTGAATGTCCTTGGCTTGCTGATGTTTGGAGGATCAGAGATGGAGAAGATACGCAAAAGACCCAGGATCATTAAGGAAGAAAGCCTAGGAACTATGCTTAAGTTCTTACATATAGAGAAAGCATGACATACCAAAGACTATGCATACCTCTACACCAGAGCAATAGAAAACCACCTGAGGAGCACATGCCACATGCTTTGAATTTTCTGCTGTTGTGATTCATACTGTGTGCTAATGCAAAGCTCATTCTCGTCATTATCACTCAAACACATGAAGCATCTCTTCATCTTTTAGATTTTTTACTTTTTCATACCTTTTTCACTTCTGTAAATATAGTAAGTTCCCCTTGAATTCTGGCTTGAGTCAGTTAAATGTTTTGGGAAAGTCCCTTTTCTAGGATTCCAGTGGCATTCTGAATTAGAATAAACATTCTATACTCTTTAAGAACATTGGCTCTGAAGCAAGATGCTTTGGATTTATAACAAACGTACAGTACCATGTGTGAATTTATTTGTAAAAATTGAGCTTTTGAAAAGTTTAGCTTAACATTTCCATTGTAAGATATAAAGGATCAAAGTGTCTATCATGTCTTTCTTGCAGAACATTGTTATCATGCATTATTTATTACATGCTCCTTGCTTTTACTCAGCAGTGCTACTTCTACAGTTGTATTTTATCAATCCTTATCAATCTGTCTATACACATGTACACATACAACTATGTACAAAATTATTGTCTTCTTAAGTACAAAGCAATAGCAGATTCTTATTTCAGATTATGTATTTTCACATGGCTGGGCTGGAATTTATGATTTTCCATATTTATACTTTTTAGTGTGGATCATGGAACAATAACCTTTCCATTAATATATCCAATGGATTATGTCCCAAAATTTAAGTCAGGCTATTACTTTCATAGGTTCATTATTAGCCCCAGAGTGAGAAACATTGGTAAAATATAAAGTTTTAGCCTAAAGTTTGACTATGTTAACTGCATGGCTTGGGACATTCATGCTAGAAAGATTAGAAGACTCTGACATGTATCCCGGGATAGTTAGTAGAATAAATATCTCTACATAACAGATATCAATAATATCCAGTTCCTATTAGGGAAAACCCATTGTGTTCCCTCCAGATACTGTCAAATGTCTCACAAAGAGCAGAAGTGTCTGCAGGTAAGGACCACTGATCTAAATACTGATCCATTGACATTTGAACTGTTTGATTGTTCCTATCAGCATAAGATCTCACCTTAGTACTCTAAAGCCTCAAATTCCTCATTTGTGAAATACATATAATCCTAGACGCTACATATAAATTCTGTGCTGACTGAATGAGATACTGTTTTATAGTGTCTAGCATGGAACATAGCAATAGTACAACTTGTCTCATTGATACAAATTCAGAAATGTCTATTGCTTATAGTCAGAATTAGAGAAAAAAGATCTTAAAATGCATCCAAAAGGTGGAGAAAAACTTGCCAGTCTCAAACTTTCTGACTTTTCTCCAACCCTGGCATCCATTTCCACTTGATTTGACCCATGCTTGCTACAGTGCTAAAACTGGCAGTGTTTTAAGTAACCTTCATGCACCACCTGTCTCTCCTGGCAACCCCAACTTAAAAGAAGTCAGACGTGGGAGAGAAAATAGAACACAAGTTCAGCACACTGACAAACAGGGAAGGATAGAGTTTGTAGCTAAAAGGAAGCGAATTCATTGGCTCTACATAACACAGTGAATTATGTCCTAGATGACTTCATGGACTCAAACGTTAAGAGAGATATTATACTTTATACTTGAGAAAGAATGTTCCTAAATGTGGTAAAAAGTATTATAAATATTATTATAGGAAAAAGCCATTAAATCATCATATTGCATCCCAGTAGCCTAATAAAACAGCTGCCTATATAGAATCACATTAACCTTAAAATTTATTTAAATATGCCATTGAAACTATAAATAAAATATTGTGATGTTGAAATAACATTGGATGTTTTAGAGTATGTAAATAAAATTCCATGTAGTGAGCCGTATGTGTGTGTGTGGGGGGGTATTTCCAATATTGTGATATGATTCTTTTATAATTAATTAATTAGGGTTTTTTTTGCAAAAAACAACCTATTCTCAGTTTACATACCACTGCCAGTTTCTATCTTTCCCCTCCCCCACCCCAACCTATCCATTCCTCAGAGAGAGTAAGGGTTCCCCTGGGAGTTAACAAAGTCTAGCACATCATTTTGAGGAAGGACCAAGCCCTTCCTCCTATGTCTAGGCTAAGAAAGGTATCCCTCCCAAGAGAATGGGCTCAAAAAAGCCAGAACAAGCAATAGGGATAAATCCTTGTTCCAGTAACAGTGGTCCCATAGACTGTCCCACCCATACAACTTTCACCTACATTCAGAGGGCCTAGTTTGGTCCATTGCTAGTTCCTCTGTTGTCAGTCCAGAGTCAGGGAGCTTTCATTAGCTCAGGTCAGCTGTTTCAGTGGTTATCCCCATCATAGTCTTGACCCCTTTGCTCATATTATCGCTCTTCCCTCTCTTCCACTGTACTTCAGTTGCTGGATGAAGTTTCTGTGGTGAAAACTGAGGTAGTCATCAATCTGATTCCAAGGGAAGGCCAGTTCAGGCACCCTGTCCACTATTGCCCAGGGTCTTAGCTGGGGTCATCCTTGTATATTCCTGGGAATTTTGCTACTGCCAGGTTTCTTGCAAGCCTCATATTGGCTTCCTCAATCAAGATACCTCTTTCCTTGCTCTCCCTTTATGTCTTTCCCTCAACTCAACCATCTTGTTCCCTCATGTTTTCACCCTTCCCATTCTCCCCTCCTCCTCTCTCTCCACCCTCTCTTCTCCCCTCACTCCCACACTACCAATTTTCTCAGGAGATCTTGTCTACTTTCCCTTTTCAGGGGATCCCCCTCTTAGAGATTTTCTTGTTACCTCCTACCTTCTCAGGGGTCCTGTACTATAGACTGGTTTTTCTTTGTATTACTCCTAATATCCACTTATGAGTGAATGCATATGGTGTTTATCTTTCTGGGTGTGGATTTCCTCACTCAGGATATTTTATTTTAGTTCCTTCCATTTGTGGGCAAATTTAAAGATGCCATTGCATTTTACTGCTGAGTGTTGTAAAGGTACCACACTTTCTTTATCCATTCTTTCGTTAAGGGGCATCCAGGTTGTTTTCAAGTTCTGGCTATTACAAATGATGCTGATATGAACGTAGTTGAGCAAACATCCTTGTAATATGATTGAGCATCCTTTAAGTAAATGCCCAAGTGTTGTATTGCTGGGTAGGTTAATTCCAAATTTTCTTAGAAATCACCATACTGATTTCTAAAGTGGCTGCACTCCTAACAGTGACTCTTAATAAGATAGACCAAAGTGGATTAACCTGCAGGCAGCAGAACTGAGAGGTACTGCTTAACTTTCTTTGTTTGCAAGAAAAATTGAAAATTAAAAAAAGATAGAACAACTTGTTGTAAAAAATATATTTGTTCATTTTTCTTTCTTAAGCAAAACAGCTGGAGGTTTTTATTCCCTATAGAGAACCCTGATATGTTTATGGGGTTATCCTTCTTTTGAATTAAAAATACCTCTTCTTCTTCCTTCTCTCTTTCTATCTTCCTGCCCTCCTGCCTTCCACACAATCTTCCTGCTTCCCTTCTTTTCTTTCTACTGACCTTCCTCCTTTTACAAATCCAGCAAATATGTGTTGAGTACTGGAAGCTGCTGTCAGTAGTACTTTTTGTAAATATCAATAAGCCATGGGTTAAGATTGGCCTAACATTACAATGAAACAATTTACTTTATTGATAACATTGATTTTGACATATTAACATCAAATTATATATACTTATATACACATATCTATATCTATATATTTATATATATACACATATATCTTGCAATTAAGCTAAGATTTTTGAAAACAACTATTGTCTTTCAAAGTAGCACAAATAATTGGAATCTGTCTTACTTTGCTTTGCTCTCACCACAGTTAAGATTCCTTCTTTCAACATAAACAGAAGAAAGACAGACACATACCCCAGCTACTGACCTATCACTGCACATATGTATACATATATGTCCAAGCTTACAAATAAGTACACATAAGCCATATACCTCATCTATGATCTTGTTTCTACATAACTACTGATTAAAATATATTTTAATTTTTTATCATTTATTAAAAATGATTTTAATTGCTTTATTAGGGAATGTGAAAGCAAGCACAAGATTTTAGTGTTTTAACCAAAGCCAGCTTTCATTGTAAATGATTTGAAGACCGTGTTCTCTTTGTCTTTTATCATCTCATTCTTTCCATTTAGTAGTAGCCTTATAGCCACTTCTTTCTTGACTCTGTTATGAGACTTTAAGTTGTTTGACTCTTTATGAAAAATTAAAGATGAATCATTTTGTCTCATTTTCCTATATGTTAGGTAATACCTTTTTCTGTGGCTCTGATTGATCTGATTCATTCATGTGGAACTTCCATTCTGATCTTCCTGAATTCTGCTTATACAAATAGGTGCTGCCAGGCAATGATTCAGTTCCTCACTTGTTGATTGTAAACAAAATTTGTCAGAATGTTTATCATAAATTTAATAATAATACTGATGGGAATAGTCTTAGACTTTTCTATGAGTGTTCAATCAAGAGAGTATTTTCAATGTAAACACTAATTTAACTATGAATGTTGCAATATTTTAAGATTTAAATGCACTTTACATGTACTTCAATATATAACAATCACAAAAATACATTTTAAAAAACATGAGAAAAATTCTAAGTTTATGCCTGTACCCATTAATCTATACATACCTAAAAGGATAATTTTTATTTTTAATGTATTTCCAGTATTATTGTCTTATTTACTTTTCAATTGTTATGGAGAGATATCATGACCAAAACAACTGATAGAAGAAATGTCTTTTTGACCCTCATAGTTTCAGAGGGTTTGAGCTCAGGACCATCATAACTGGAGCATACATCACAGACAGGCCTGGCATTAGAGTAATGGCTGAGATCTTCCATTTTGAGATACATTTGACAGGCAAAGAGAGGTTACTAGGAAATACCATGGGATTTTGAAACCACAAAATTTACCCCCAGGGACACACCTCCTTCTAAAAAAAAAAAAAAAACTCATAATCCCTCCCAAACAGTTCTATCAGCTGGTCCAACATGTAAATAAATGAGCCGATGGTACTCATTCCCTTTCAAACCCCTAAAGTCATAAAGTACTTTTTATATGAGTCTCATGGTATTTTCCGTTCATGTTGAAAAAGAAAGCTAAGCTGGATTTAGTGGTGCACATCTTTCATCTCCACACTCAGAAGGCTGAGGTCAACTTGATCTGCATAGCAAGTCACACGAATCAAAAGCAATATAGGAAGGTCCTGTTGCTAAAACAAAGTAGAATACTAGCCACAGTTTCATGAAGTCCCCTATCTGAGGTCACATATTCATGATGTTGGATTCCCCTCTGTATGTTGTGAATGCCATTAGTTAATAAAGAAACTGCTTTGGACCAATAGGAGGGTAGACCTAAGGTAGGTGGGGAAAACTAAACTGAATGCTGGGAGAAAGGAAGCAGAGTTCAGAGAGAAGCCATGTATCCCCACTGGAGACAGATGCCAGAACTTTAGCCAGTAGGCCACAGCCTCATGGTAATACACAGAATAATGGAAATGAGTTAAATTAAAATGTAAGAGGTAGCCAATAAGAAGCTAGAGCTAATGGGCCAAGCAGCAATTTAATTAATACAGTTTCTGTGTGATTGTTTTTGGGTATAAGCTGCCGGGCAGCCAGGAAACACATGGGCTCCTCCTTACAATATATTCAGGCTTAAGCCATTCAACCTAAACCTGGAACCTGAGACTTCTGATTATCTGTCTAGCAGCTTGTTTCCCTTATTCATTTCTATATTGTGTATTTTAACTCTGAAGAAAAAAAAATCATGTTCTCAACATCAGAAGTTCTGAATACAATTATGTGACATAGAAAACTAGTAACTTGAATTGTTTTATGGGCCTATATTTTCAAAAAACACATGCAAATATATTTTACTTTTATTATCAGAACAAAATTTTATGGAGGGTTTTAATTTTAATGTGCTCTGCCTCCTTTCATGTTTTGCCATCCCACTTTCTAGACTAACACCCTCTTTTCTCTATACCCTCTTTGCTATATCAATATACTTGGCACTGGGTTTCTCAGTATAGTGTGTGTATGTGTGTGTGTGTGTGTCTGTCTGTCTGTCTGTCTGTCTGTCTGTCTCTGTGTGTGTCTGTCTGTCTGTTTGTCTGTGTGTGTGTGTGTGTGTACACCCATGGCTTTGTGTCCCATATGTTCTCTTTTGTTCACCATTATGCACTTTGTCCCAGATTCTGTATTTGAGTGGAGTACGTCACAAATTGTTGCTGTTAATGTTCCCACTAAAACTCTTTGCAAACAGAAAAGTGATTCAAAGATGACTGTGACAAAGCAGGTAGACAAGAGAGCTAATTATTCATCTTTGAATTTCTAATCTTCCTCAAGGAAAAATAAAAATAAAAGATGTGCGAGTTTAGAAAACACAGACAAGGTGAATACTAGGTGAATTGCTATTCTGGGACAGATGTCAGAGCATTATCTCAACTCAGGAATAGCTATGTAATATTCAGAAAGCATTGTGTGAGAAAAACAATCATAAACACATGCATACCAAATTGCAAAATGGTGCTTTCTATAGAAATTGGTCAATGTTGCATTAGGCTAAGACCAAGAATGGTGTAATTGGAAATGCACATTTCAATACAGATTTTATCTTGTCAAATGAAAAGGAAAAAAATAACCTTAGGTGAAAAATAAAGATTCAAATATAGATGTTTTTAGTTGTACCTGTTGAGACCAAATATATAAGCGTTCATAACTTATTGAACATACTTGAAACTTAATTAAAATATCTCTTATCCTCTTACACTAATTGTATAATGTACAAAAATAAAGCTCAGCTTAGACAGAAAGGAATCTACCTGCAATGCCTTGCTTGCAGACTGAGGCAGAAGTGATTTGGGATTCCCCTCTGTATGCTGTGAATATCACTGGTTAATAAAGGAACTGCTTTGGTCTATAGCAGAGCTGTAGGGGAAAAGAGCTAGGTGGTGAAAACTAAACAGAATACTGGGAGAAAGGAGGCAGAGTTAAGAGCTGCCACTGGAGACAGACATGCTAGAACCTTGCAGGCTTGCCACGAGTCTCATGGTAAAATGTAAAATAATTGAAATGGGTTAAATTAAGATGTAAGAATTAGCCAATAAGAAGCTAGAACTAATAGACAAGCAGTGATTTAAATAATATAGGTTCTGTGTGATTATTTCAGGGCTGAGCAGATGGGAACCAACAAATGGCCTTCATTACTACAAACTGGCACCCAACATGTTGGACTAAATCCATGTAAAACCTGAGAAAGCTTAAAATGAATCTTAGACACAAAAGAACAGTGTTAAGCATGGTTTCTTGGTAGCGAGCATTTTGCTGGTGGTGTGTCACAGCTCCATTAAGAGAGATTTTCCTGATTCAGCAGTAGCAGAAAAAAAAATGTTGTGCTGTTTTGAAACTGTGGCTTCCTGGTTTACCAGCACAAAGGGCTCTAACTCTTTCTCAGGAGGTTCTGCTAACGAGCATTTAAAAGGAGTTTATGAACAAAGTGTTACAACCTGCTTAATGGCACAACATAGACCAACTGTATACCTGGTACTGGGGCTATGCATGGCTATCAGACGTGGTGAACAGATACCCACCATGTTGCACTGGAGAAGGCAAGCAGGAAGTTCTGTATATACCCTATCGATGCTGAATCTTATATTTTTTAAGAAGTGCTTAGCATTTTAAGAAGCACTCCTAGACAGTAAAGAATTACAGATACACATTATGACAGATTCAGACATAAAAGACCTCTAATGGGCCACAGTGTTGAATAAATGTATGTAGGCTTGGGAGAGAAAAACAAATATAGACAGTTATACAGTCATAGATTAAAGGGGTAAAAAAAATAAGACACATAAAAATGGAATATACACAGAGAGTCTGGATTATGTATATTATTGTGTTTTCTTTTGAACTTTTGACTGTGAAAGAGCTAAGGAACCAACATACATACTTTAAAGGTATTTTGTCTTCAAACTATGGATCTAAGCATATGTTGCTTTGAAAAGGAGGTTCTTTTATTTCTACAGAGGATGGGAACCTGTGGATTGCTTCCAGACTAATATGATTTTAAAAAGACCCCCTGAAAGGTGGCTGTAAACACACCCCAAAAAATTACTTTGCCCAACTGCTGACTGAGATGAACCTAACACACAGAATATACCATAAAAGACTTGATTAACAGCACCCCCAATGAGCAGGAAGTAGTCTAAAGAACTATGCTCATATTCCCAAATATTGTTTATAAATGTTTGTTTACAATTAAAGGCGGATATACTATAAAGATTTGCATTGGTATGGATCTTAGTTTATTGACACAAGTTTAAGTTCAATTTTGTTCCATGTATATTTAAGCTTTCAATTAAGGTATTGTGTTTGTTCAATTCATTTAAAAATGTAATGTATAACTAAGAAATATAGGTAAATAGAGAGTCATCTTTAATAGTGAAGCTTGTAGTCATCTTAGTTATGTTTTCTAGATGTACAATGATTACTTCAGATAGATAGATATTCTTCAACTACTTCAGACAGCTATAGAGTATGGCATTTAAAATGTTTAAATAACTTAGGAATTTTCATGACAATGAGACACATCTGCTCCTGGCAGCACCAATAACTTCAAGAGGAAGATGGGCACTGAAGCGGCCTCTTATGGAGTTTACTAGCCATTTGGGCAAGAAACTGCTCTTGCCTGGGCTGCTTGTTGCTATGCTGTATGAGCTGGAAATGCAAGACCGACAGAGAAATAACTGCTGAATTTGCCTAAAGGTGAGATGATCCTTTGCAGTTCCTGCTTCATGAAAGAGTCTGCCAGACATTCTGCAGGACACAGAAGAAAGTGACTGACAAACTGCTAATATAGGCAGAACTGTCTTTGAAATTTCTTGCTTCATGAAAAAGTCTTCTGGATACTGTGGGCCTATTAGCTAAAGATGGATGACCCAAAGGTATAGATGAACTTTGGGTAACTACCAGGCAGCAGGATATCTCTATCAATTTTAGAGTTTTGGATGTTGTTTACAATGTACTTCCTATTTACTTAGGTAATATTATATCTGTCTGAAGTCTTTGATGAAGTTGAATAATTTATAGTTATAGTTTTCTAAGCTATGATAAAAGATAAACTAGATATAAATATTGTAACTGTAATTCTTGCTTCATACCTGTTTTGTTATATGTAATTTACTATGTTAAAGTTAAAACCTTCCTTTTCATTTAAATAGAAAAGGGGAAGTATTGTGTAATTTTCCTCTATATGTTGTGATTACCGTGATTAATAAAGAAAGTGTCTTGGGCCTGTGCAGGATCTAGAAGTAGGTGGGAAAAACTAATGTGAATTCTGGGAGAAAGAAGAAGGAGTTAGAGAGAAGCATGGAGCCTCTGCCAGAGACAGAGAGATGCTGAAACTTTGCTGGTATGCCACGACCTTGTGGTGACACACAGATTAATGGAAATTGGTAAATTAAGATGTGAGAGTTATCCAATAATAAACTAAAGCTAATGGGTCAAGCAGTGATTTAAATAATATAGTTTCTGTGTGTTTATTTCAGTTCTGGGTGGCCGGGATGAACAAGCAGCCCCCTCCAACAGGAGGCAGCCTGTAAAGAATGACAAATTCCTGATTCTCAGTGGGGAGCTACATCTGCTTTGTTATTTGATCTTCAGCTCATATATCACATATACAATTTGTTTGCATTCTGGCAGAAAACTAAAGTGGAAGCCATTTATACCAGGGGTGATTTTTCACTTTAACAGGTATTCTGAATGAAAGAGATCTTTGTGGCTCAATTTCGATTTTACATGCAAGGATTACCTGAACGTTCAGAGAATGTAAATTTTAGTACTTGGGATGAAGCTGAGTTAGAATATATGATGCTACAGCTTTCATTTCTGGAACTGTGGGGTAAAAGCTTGTAATTCTAGCATTTTGGAGTCTATGGACAGAGAATATTTATAATTTAGAAATCATCTAAGCTGCATTAGGTCAACTTGAACTACACAATAAGACGCCGTCTCTGTAATTATTAATAATGACTTAACTTTTGATTTATGCTGCTCATATTAAGTTTAAAAACTATATTTTGATCAATTAAATAGAAAAAATCTGTAAATAATTTGCATTGAACCATCTGTCATTAACTGGCCATGCTTTTATTTAACCTATAGATATTAAATATGGAGTTCTTGTATGAATAAACTCCTGATACTTTTCCTTTAATTCTGTTTCATTTTCTTAAAGACACAACCTGCCAAGATATGGTATATTTAACTTTTCCAGTAAATGTTTTAAAAAAAATGAAAAAAAAAGTTGGATGGTATATTGTGATTAACTGATAGAAGCTTTTTAAAATCTAGCTATTGGATATTTGAACATACATTGTTTTTTAAACAAAAAAAGAAAATATTACATGAATGTATTACAGAAGGAAGGAAATTCCAAAGTGTCTCATCCTGTCATGTCACCTACACTGAGTAGGTAAAATATTTGCCTGAAATAGAAGAGATCATTAAGTATGTCTGTCGGATAAAGGATTTCACAAATGAAACTCTATACACATTCTCTTTGCTATGTAATAAGACTATATTCATCACTCTTCATATTTAGCTCCAGTCATTAACTTGACTCACCTGGGAAGAGGAAACTTTAAGTGGGTAATTACCTGCATCAGATTAGCCTGTGGGTACATTTGTGGGACATTTTCTTGATTGCTAATTGATGAAGACAAACCTGACCCACTGTGGGCAGTATGAACCATAGCCAGAAGGAAAGGCAGCTGAAGAAGAGCCTGGAAGCAAGTCAGTAAAGAGCATTCCTCTGTTTCAGGTCTTATCTTGGAATCCCTGGCGATGGACTGGAAGCTGCAAAGAGAAATCAACTCTTACCTTCCTGAGCTTTATTTAGTTATAGTGTTTTAATACAACAGAAAAACAACATCATATTTGAAAAGGTTTTACTATTTAAATACTGGAAGCTACAGTTGACAAAGGATGTTACAACTGAACCATAGTTATAACAAAATTTGAACACATTTCATTCATTGAAATTGTAATTTAACTGCACAAATTTACTAACGATGAGAAATGTTTGCGCTACTTAGATTAGACACTTCTCATATTTTTGAAATTCCAGAATAACCAGAAATGGGAAAACTGAAGACCTTAATGAGGTGCTCCATAGAATTTTCAGAAGTAATGTCGTTTATTTTCTGAAATTTTAGCATAGCTTTATTATTTTTTCATTAATCATTATACAATCATATGTAAAACAGGGCTGGAAATGTCCTCACACCTGCATATATATGAGTTTAGTCCTCACTCCCCAATTAAGGAAGCTTCTCTTTCCAACAGACAGAGACCACTACAGAAAACCACATCTAATTAAAATGCAAAGGGTGGAGATTAATCCCAGTGGGTTCATCTACAAAACCATCAGCATGCCCAAGGTCCAGGGAACCTGGTGGAAGAGAGGGCAGAAAGACTACAAGAGCCAGAGAAGTTGGGGAGTTTGCTGAGAGATGAGATTGCTTAGTAATAGCAGAAGCTACAGTTGTGATAGCTCACCTACATGACTACGTACATAAATATGTGCTCAACAGGGACAACAACAGACAAACTAAAGTGAACTTGGGAAGGCTAGGAAGGCTCTAATACTTCACAAAGAGCTACAGATGACTAAGAAATGCTGAGAGAGAGAGAGAGAGAGAGAGAGAGAGAGAGAGAGAGAGAGAGCAATAATCTTCCCCAGAGAAGAGCATACCAACTTGTAATCGGTTGCATAGATTTTTCAGAAAGTGTTTAGGAATTTAGACCTGTGACTGCAAATTTTTATTTCTAGATTGGGTTAATTTGAGAATCTTCATCCTCCCACTCTGTGATGCCTTTCTTGGCATCAAAAGGAGACCATCAAAAGGAGAAGATGAACTGAACATCACTATCACTCTAGTTCTTGGCTGCTGTGGTTGCCTCATACCCTTGCTCCTGACTTTGTTACCATAGTGGCATGTAGCCTCAAACTATGAGTTAATATCTGTGAAGCTGGCCCAGTTGATAAGCCATTTGCCACAGAAGCATGAGGACCAGAGTTTGGGTCTCCAGCTCCTGTGTTAATGCTAGATGGGTATGGCAGCCTGCCTGTCATTTCAGCACTTCACAGAGACAGGTTGGCAAATTCTGAGTTCATTTGAGAGACCCTGCCTCAGTGCAAACAGTGGAGAGTAACTGAGGAAGACTCTGAATATTTGCCCTGTGCCTCCATATGCATACACACATATACTCACACACACACTCACACATGCACACACACACACACGCACACACATACACACACACACGTGTACAACATATATGAGAACATTCATACATACCTGCAAGTAGACCAAACATACAGAAATAAAAAGGAAAGAAAAACCATGAGCTGAAATAAACCCTCCTCTTCATAAGTTGTTTCTGTCACGTGTTTTGTTGAGACAATGAGAGAGGGAATTAATGCAGAAAGCTGGGAGTGAAGAGCTGGTCCACTGCTATGACACACAGGACCATGCATAGCTCTTGAGTCTCTGCAAATGGCTCGCAGGAGGAATGTAGAATGTTCACAGCTGTGGGTTGGGGAAGCCTCAAAGGGTGAAAGTAAAGCTAACCAGACCACCTTTGCGAAGTCTGGAAGATCAGGATGCCAAGAGAAATGTGGAGTGGAAGCCCAGCTCATGAGATTTCAAAGGGGAACAAGGATTCTGTTGACAAGTGGGATACAGGCAAAGAATCAGGCTGCATTTTGCCCAGGTACTGATGACTTAATGGAGGCCGATTAGAAAGGAATGGACTAACTTGCTTGGTGGAGGAACTTTGAAGTTAGGTGAGCTTTCACTCTTCCCACTCAGGTCAGTGAGAGAGCAGAGATGTGACAAGAGTGAGTGTTGAAAGGAAGGGGGTAAAAACAAGCTTGCAGTTGCCAGACAAAACGGGTGCAGAGAGAGTAGCGGTAATTGTTAAAGAGATTAAAGTTATCAAAGAGATGCCTTGAACTCTTCACTGGGACCACAGGAAGTACACTCTGGTGACTAAAGCTCAAATATTTATGGCTCCATCTGGTGAAAATGCAAACTCGTTTGAAAGCAGAGAGAGTAAAGTGGCAGGGCCATGCAAGGTATTATGTCCTCCAAAACGGTGTCTAGGAAACGTTTTCAAAGGTCAGGATTCAGAAGTTGATACAGCCCTGTCCCAGGGTGTTGAGGTCTGACAGAAACGCATTTGATTGGACAGCAGAACTTGGCCTTTTCGTTCACATGTTGCTGGCTTTGCGGGTGTGATAGATGCAAAAGCGAAGGGGTCCTGGAGGCTTGCACCTGGTTCCTGTCTATGCCAGTTCATATGTGGCAGTGTCAGAATCCTCGCAAGAATGATTAGAGAGCCACTGAACAAAGCTGTAAATGTAAAATCTAAGTGGAAACGAATGCATTCCCCCATCTGCATGCCCATCTCCCCTCCCTGCTTCTTGCTGGGAATGCCAAGTCTTAGGATTCCAACATGATTAACACCCCGCCCCCCAGCAGCCCACTGGCATTCAGGTAAACACCTAGCTATCCCAGGACTCTGAGACCGGATGTCTTAAATCATGCTTTGTATAGGCTTTTCTTGGCTGTGTATGGCTCTGTATGCATGCCCAAGCTCTCTCTCTTAAGTAATCTCCACCCACTCACAGTCTCTCTTTTCTGCTGTTCCTGTGAAGGGGCAGGCAAGACTTATCCTGCTTCTTCTTCTTCTCTTTCTCTCTGTCTCTGTCTGTCTCTGTCTCTCTCTGTCTCTCTCTCTTTCTCTCTCCTGCTCTCTCCCTTCCTTTTCCCATTCCCTTCCCATCCCCTAGTAAAACTCCTCAGTTAAGCTCTGTCTGTCTGTTTATCCCTTTTCCCACTCCCTTCGCAGTCAACCACACTTCCTCCCCATTCCTCATTCCCTTTCATGATAAACTCTCACATAGTTTTGTTGAGCTCTGTGCTTCATTCCTCACCCTGCAGCTCCAGCCTACCAGCAGCACCACGACCATAGAACATTGTTGAAGAAAGCTGCAGACATAAACTGGAACTAGCCCAAGAGAATAACTATGTGTGTTGCAATAAAGCTGAAGGACTGCTATCCAAGTTCATTGGCTCCCAGATGATTCCATCATGAGGGCAAGGTGTCTGATGTACATCTGCAGGAGTTTACATCCTGCATGGTTTCAGACTTGCTTTGCTCAGATCCTTGTTTTCTATGCCCTCATTCTGTTTACTATGTGCCATTTTATGTTTCAAGTGTGTAATTTGCCTCTGATGTCATGCAGTTTCAGTTAAAGAGTTGCTCAAGCCTTCTGACGATTCAGCACTTAAAGTTCTGAAGGGGTATAAACTGCTAAAATGTTGGGTTACTTTGGCACTCAGACTGGACTCAGTATACATTATGAGATGGCTATGAGACGATGCGTACAAGAGATTGTCTTCAAATTGATATTCCAGTGATAAGTTGGCAACAGTGGGATTCTGATGATTATATATTGATTGCCTACTTGGTAAAATATCAAATTTTCTAAGAGGCAATCTCTGGACATGTCAGTGAGAAACTTTCTAGATCAAATTACCCTAGGTATGACGACCCATACCAAATGTGGGCAGTGTCATCTTACAGGCTGGGTCCCAAGATTGTATAAGTAGGGAAAAGTAAGCTAACCGCTAGTCTGTGTTTCTCAGGTCTCCTTGATTTTGGATGCAACATAACCAGCCATCCTAAACTCCTACAGCTGTGACTTTTCTGCTTCCATGACTATACTCTGGAACTGTGAGTCAAAATAGAGCCTTTCTTCTTTAAGTGGATTTTGATAGGCATTTTGTTATAGCAATGAGGAAACTAATACAAGTCCTTTCAATAATAGTATTTTTTGAACAAAGACTAATTATTAAAACATCGAAGAGGTTTTTTAAAAATTTGTTTCTTTCTGTTTATTAATTGAGATCACAGAGCAGGAATGGTTCAGCTCTCTCATATAAAATATTTTTTGTTTGCTTTTTTGGTTTAGGTTTTTGTTATTGTTATTGTTTAGGGGAAGCGGGTGTCACTGAGAAGCTCCAGTTATCTTGGAACTCACTACATAAGCCTGGCTGAACTCACAGAGATCCAGCTGCCTTTGCCTTCCAGGTGCTGGGAATAATGATGTACACCCCATATCTGGCTATGCAAATTGATATTTTTCTATTAAAAGAACTACAGAAATTTCTGAATTTCACTTGTGTTTTTAATGGCCATATAGTACTTATGGTTGACTTTCTGGAAGCTTTGGAAATCTTTCCTATTCAAAGATACTTTTTCATTCAAACAAGTATTTATTCTGTTAGCTAAACATCTGCCTTTTATTGGCTTGTTGCCACATCTAGACTATCTCACAACTTTGTTTAGGTCTCTAGAAGTGACTAAAAACATGTTAACTCTTCTGCACGTATACTGCCAGAATGCACTGCTAAGTTAGCAGAGCCCTGGTCAAACCTGAGTCCCCATTCAGAAACCAGCTGTGATCACCATCTGTATTCTCAATTACATAAACAAAACACAAAGAACAAGATGGTCTTCTTAGTTTTAGAATTTTGTCCTTTCATAAGAGACACTTGGTAACCGAATGATTCCTTTACTTTTAGATTTAAAACTTTGTAGATAATATTTCCATATTTAATATTTAACCATCCTAGGATACATGAAGAAAATAGTAACAGATGAAAGAAACTAAAATTTGTAAAAGATGGCTCTGAAAAATAAAGAATTTAACGAGAACGAAAAGGAAGAAATCACCAGAGAATCCAAACTACTATAAATGCTATATTTTAAATTCAATCTCACAAGGGGACCTATGAAATATTTATACTTTAATGTCTCCAAAGTAGTTTAATGTGATCTGCCAAGTCACAGTTGAAGCAGAGTTTCCTATCCAGGGTCAGGCAATGTGCTGTACTCAGCAGGTCAGGTCCAGTTTGCACAGCCGATATCTATCGTACAGTTGAGAGAAAACAAGTCAGTTTAGGGCCTCAGTAAGCCCATAACCAGAGAACTCGCTCAGAAATATTGAAGAATGTTCTCTTCATAGCTCTGCATACATCATTATTTTACACCAGAGTGAAAGAGACCATATTTTCATATGCTGCATAATCTCATAACGTTAAGGTATTCATCAACAGTCTCCAAGGAACCTTTATAATTGAAGCTACAAAGTGATTTTAGGAGATTAAATGTCATTAATATATAGAGATGAGAAGTTTGTTAAAATGGGGCATGACGGAGTTAATGAATCCTAATTGATTTATCTATAATTCAGAATAACATTGTGATAACTTTCTCATGAGCACAGGCGGCTGAAGCATTTCCTTTCAAGTTATATCGTGACAATGTTTATCAGCATACACAGCTTCAGAGCTAGCATCTGTTTTTCTCCTCCACTTAATCTAATCAAAGGTGCCAGCCTTGAGTCTGTTCCAGAGCAAACTTCCTAGTTCTAAGGTCACAGCCTGGACTGCGGAGTTGCTGGTCTGCTGGATGTCATATGACAGATAGACCTGGAACAGAGACGAAAGGATGTTCAGGCCACGAGTCTGGAGAATGACAGTTTTCTTTGTGATGCACCCCAGCACCACAGCTTGTTAAATAAGCCCGTAACAATGATGAAAGACAAAGCCATCAGTCTGCTTCAGACTATGGCCTATCTGCCAGTGACAAACCAAGCTATCTCTTCTCACACATGCTGACATCTCATAAAACATTCCCATAACTAGTAGCCAGAAACAGTGTCCGAAGACAGCCCTACGAGAGCGTAATAGCCGGCTGCTTATCTTTGAGGAAATGAATGGAAAGAAACCTGGAGTGCTCAATGTAGTTCTCTTTGTCTCACAGATAAAAGTTACCTTTTCCCTTAGGATGTTTTCTATCATGGACTATTTCATACAGCATTAAAATCCGAGTCGTAGCATGAAAATGGTCACAAGGATCCTGTTTTCAAAAGCTGCTGATGTCTAAATTCTCCTCCTACTGTCTCATTAGTCAACAAGCTTACTTCACAAGCCCAGTTCTGTTTATTCAGGGACACTGTATAAGTCAAATAATTAGAAACCATCCTAAGGGCTATCTCTTTGCCAGTGCCTACAATGTGCTGAGCTAGGAATATTCATGGAATATATATTACCTCAGTTAATGTCCTTAACACATAAATTACCTTACCATAGCTAGATACACCATCTCCCTAGTGCAATATCATTGCCATACATTTTAAAGCTGAAAAAAAATTCAGATCCCTGAAATACTTTCCTCAGGTGACTCTATATATGAATTGAAGTTTGGGATCTGGGAGTCCTGATTTATCATTTTTACACTGCCAGAATACTAACAAAGACAGCGAGGAACCTAATAAAATGGATAGTCTGAACATGAGAGTTTAGAGGTTTTTGAAAGCCTATTTTGAGGCTGCACCTGCTTTGGGTTTATTGGTCATTTAAACCTGAGGTTGAAATTGTTACTTCTAGTTATCTCCATGGTAGAGAGTGACATTCTTCCAGATGTTCACCTCCTTGTGGTTGTTGTCCTGGAGAAGCAGACATTCTTTCTATACATAGCGCTTCTCTTTCCCTAAGACAGAACTCCTTTTCTCTGTTTCACTTTATCTTACTATTGTTTGTTTTCAAGACCAAGTCTCACGAGGCTCAAACCCGGGACAGTCTTCACTCTCCAGTCCTCCCAGTGCTGGCTTCATAGTCAGGAGCTTGAACATCTGTTCTGATTCCCTTTTTTATGTCTCCCATTCCCCTGCTGCCTCTCTAACGCTTCCTTCCATAAATACCCATTCTCTGTTTCAGACTCTTGCATTTCTGACTGTGTTTCAGCTTTGCTCTCTCCCCGTGAATCATTTTATCCACGTCGTGCCAGTTCTGAAGCCGGGGTCCATTTAAATTCCGTTCACATAGTTCCACAGCTGTTTGGCAGCTAAACACCTGCTCGCCCATCTTCCCCTCCAATTCCTTAAAGATGGAAATCTCTCACTGCTTCTCCCATGGTATGGACAACTGGGAAAGAAGCTCAGTGAAGTTCAGGCAGTTGAGGTCTTTTCTCTGTGAAGGCTTTCAGAATTCAAAGAGGAGATTACTGATGCATAGACATCACAGCTGGGGAGAACTGTTTGCTGCTTCCCTCTCCTGGAGACTTGCTTTAGTACCTTCCATTGCTAGTAAAGCTGGTCCTTAGGGGACAGATTGTAAAGTCAGTTCCAGTTCGGATCTTCTCATCCTTAAGTCAGAATGACATGGTGCCTTCATCAACAGGGGCTTACCTTTAGCATCTGAGAGCCAACAAAGAACAATAACAGTAGTCTACACTGTTTGGGGAGTTTCTTGGATTCCCCCACCAAAAAAAAATGAAAGTGCATTTTCTATATCTAGCATGGCTTGACCCTAAAATCCAGACTAGGGAGACATGGGAATGGAGAAACGACAGACACCAATGAAGTGACCGACAGACATATTAAGAGCTGGGCTGGAGTGGGCTGGATGGGTCTTACTCTGATGGACGACACTTGATGCCCAGATACTCAGTGAATTTACTATGTATAGCACAATCAAGAGAAGGTAGCCAGTGTCAGTGGGACATTTCTGTTATGTAGCAGCCAAATATCTTGGAGGAAGAAATTGTGGTAGATGTTTTCGGCTCACATTGTTAAAATTATTCTCAGACTCGGAGGAAGGATTTACCATTTCCCTATGCCTGACCCAAAGAAGGTTTCATTATTTTCATGAGTCTGCCCGTGTTAGACAATACACCTCCATTCAGGTCTTTATCTGCTCTCTACAAGGATTCTCATACCTGAAACTGAGATAACTTCATTTGAACTATATATAAATGTGCATATTAAAAACATATTAAAACTCCCAATGCAATTATATTTATTTTTTTTAAATATTAGGAAAAAGCAAAGAAGGTAGACGAGCATGAGCAAGAAGACGCAAGCCAATAAGCAGAATCCCCCATGGCCCCTGATTTAGTTCCCACTTCCAGGTCTGTTTCTTCACTTCCCTTCATGAGGGACTGGAACCTGAAAGTTGAAATGCACCTATTCCTCACCAAATTGCTTTCAGTCTTTGTGTTCGTCAGAACAACAAAAAGCAAACTATCACACCTCAAATGATAGAGAGCCACATCCATGTTCCAAATAAGCTTCTCTATAGCAATAGAACCTAACTTGCTTTTTAAAGTGACTGTTCTACTTTATTACAATTAGAAGAAAAAAATGTTAGAGAATAGCAAAATTACATTGCTATTTTGGTTTTGATAGTTACCTTAATTTTAAATGCAAATAACAGGCTTTGGTAGAATTTGCAGACATATTAGAATGAAGATTAGTAGTGACAGAAACACAGATTCAGTTTTAATTATAAAATAGCAGTATTGTATTTTGCTGGAATTAAACTGTAATGAATTCTCAACTCTGGTTTCACACTTGAATGCACTATACACACACTATAAGTGTGTGTGTGTGTGTGTGTGTGTGTGTGTGTGTGTGTGTGTGTGTGTGAAGAGAGAGCATGCGAGTGTATGTATGTGTATATGTGTATTGAGAGATTAGATACAGACACATAGATAGATATAAACAGATGATATAAATATAGATAGATTTGCATGTGTGTGTATATATATATATATATATATATATATATATACACATCCATACAACTGCTATTGTACTGCCTCCACAAATAATTGCTTTTTAAGAATTTGGTTATTTTACTTTACATGTAGGGTTTTTGTCTGCATGTGTGTAAGTACTCCGTGTACATGCAGTGCCCATGGAGGACAGCACAGTGTTTTAGATTTCCTCCTAGGCCTACATTTACAAACAAAGCACCAGGTGGGACTGGGAACCCAACCCAGGTCATCTGCAAGAACAGCAAGCACACGTTACTACTGAGCCATTTCTCTAGCCCCACAAATTCTTGATTCAGGTAAAACAGATGATATCGACTCATTAAAAAAATATCTCCAAGGGATTATGTTACGCATCAACAGGACAAGCCACTGGTTTAGTCTCTGATTAAACCTGGAATGAATTCTGTAGCTTTCCTTGCTAGGTGTCTTGTGGCCAATTCATTTTTAACGCTTTTGGCAACTAAACGATGTCAGAGTTCCAGTAACTTTCATGAACAGAAAGGCATGAGATCGCTTGTGAAATTTATTGTTTACAATCAGAAAAGCCTGTTTTGTTTCCTATTATAATACACAGTGCTGGAAGATTTAAAAATCAATTTCCTTTTAAGAGTTGTTAATCTCATACCACATATGACATTACAGACGTGTCCTTCTCACTGTGTCCTTGGTCCTCTTAGGTGAAAAAAAAGTAAGAAGAGAATGGCTGAGCTGAAATAGGAAATATAATCAACATGAAATTACAGAAAAGAATAACAAAGATTAAACCTTATGGAAACTGAATATCATAAATTATCTGTGAACTTTGATCATGAATTTTTCTCTAATTTGTATTCCCAACTTCAAATAACAGACAATATGTAAATAAGATTGCCTATATGTGTATGAGAATATTGTTTTTCCTTCAAGGAGCCTATTGGGTTTGGTAGAAAATGTCTAAACACATTATCTGATGAAATCAGCTGATACAATCAGGACATTATTATATGGACTATGTTTGTAGAATGGGGGATTTAGAAAGAGACAGCAGGCAAAACTAGTGGAATCTGCCAAAAGCAAGTATGTTTATTGAACTACATATGGTCAGTTATGGCCAATCATTTACTTTTATAAACCATGTATATGTATATATCATACGTGTGTGTACACATGTGTAACAGGGTACATACATGAAAAGATCAGAGAACAGCCTCAAACATAGATCCTCCTCCCTTTCGTATTGTTTGTGATAGTCTGTTTTGTCTTTGTGTGCACTAAGTAGCTATCTCATGAACTTGTTTTCCTAGTCATTCTACCACTAGGATCCTGGATTAGAGAGATGCTATTGTTCCCCAGCTTTACAAAGGCTGTGAAGATACAAGCTCAATTCCTTGTGCTTGCATGTCAAATCCTTTTGTCACTGAGATGTTTCTTCAGCCCCTGGTCCAATTCGAAGAGTGAAAAGTCAACAGAAGATAAAGATTGAAGAACTATCAATGCCTGTGAGGAATTGTGAGAGCAAGGAATTATTTGAAGGCAATTCAACTTGACTTCATATAATAGGGGAGTACAGTAAAAAGAAAAACACACAGATAAGGAAACAGCTTTTTAAAGAACTGGAGAATCCTAAATTCCAGAATTGGAAATTCTATAGAGTAGATTTGGAATTCTTCTAGACTAAAAACCTTATTAATAATTATAGTCTAATATACAGGATTGTCCTGACTATCCTGGGAGTTTTGTTCAACCATATAAAGTTGAGTTTTGTTCTTTCGGGGTCTGTGAAGATTTGTGTTGGGATTTTGATGAGAATTGCATTGACTCTGTAGATTGCTTTTGGTAGGATTGTCATTTTTATTATGTTAATTATACCTATCCAAGAGTAGGGGAAATTTTTGCCTTTTATGATATCTTCTTCAATTTCTTCTTCAGACTTAAAGTTCTTGTCATACAGGTCTTTCACTTGTTTGGTTAGAGTTACCACAAGATATTTTATGCTATTTGTGGCTATTGTAATGGGCGATGTCTCTTTGAATTTTTCTCAGTCTATTTATCATTTGTATATAGGAGGGATACTGATATTTTTTAGTTAATCTTTTATCCTGCCACATGACTGAAGGTGTTTATAAGATGTAGTAGTTTGCTGGTAGAGTTTTTGGGGTCACTTATGTATTCTATCATATCATCTACAAATAATGAAAGCTTGAATTCTTCGCTTACAATTTATAACCAGGATACCTTGCTCAGCCTTGATACAGGGGGAGGAGATCGGTCCTGCCTCAATTTGCTGTGCAAGACTTTTTTTGACTCCCCAAGGGAGTGGATGGAGATGTCGGAAGTGGCGGGCGAGGAGGACAGGAGAAGTGGAGGGAGGGGTAACTGGAGTTAGTATGTAAAATGAAAAGAAATTTAAATAAATACTACTGTCTAAATGTAAGTATAGTTGCATTAGTTTAGTCTGTGGCTATTTGTAGTCTTAGGAGCATAGGACCAAGACAGCCCAAGGCTATATAACTGAAGACTTTGAAATGTTATCTTCCTTTCATAAGGCTATGACAAGTGAGCAATTTCAATACTGTTTATAAAAATACTCCACAGTAGTATAGATTATTTTTACGAGAAGTCCTTCAGTTATGACTGGCTTTAATAGATCAAGTCACATATAATAATGCTCACTTCTGAATCTCAAGGAGGCATAGTAACCTCAGTTTGAAGGGAAACCTTGTGACTAGATATATGAATTTGATAACATGCCAGAGAAGAGGCAGTCAATAACACTGGAGGCAGAAGCTAGGACTTTTTCACCTAAGAGCTTATTTGGTAGCAGTGAAATTTCATTCCAAGGATATAAGGAGTTAAGCACTTGAACACCCATTCTGTGATAAGGGCTGTGATGTTTAGTCATGATTATCAACATGACAGGATTGCAAATTCCGCAAGAGATTAGTAAATCCTGCCTCTGGGTGTGCTTGAGAGCCTTTGCAGAAGGTATTAAGTAAGGAGAGAAAACTCACCCGATTCAGAGAACTTACATCTCATAGGTTTGGGGCCAGAAAGGAAGAAAGGTGGGTGGAGGAAAAGACTGGCCAGCACAGGCATGGCCTCACTCTCCTTCCTTGACACCGTGCTATGAGCTGCTATGCTCTACCCTGCCCTTCCTACCATGACTGACTGAAATCAGGTGCCAAAATAAGCCCTTACCCATTCACGGTTTTTGTTAAGTTGGTAAGTGTGTTTTTGCTTATTTATTGGTGTATATAGTTACAACAACAGAAAATTTTGACTCTCACATAATTTTACTTTAAAGTATGAAGAGCCATAAAAGATTTACACAAAGGGCAGTTGTTTGTGTTCAAAAACACTTGAGAAAATTTGTCATGTAGTTTACAGATAATGGACTACAAAGAAGAGACATGGAAGATGGTGAAGACTTGTAATGAAATTGTTAGGAAGAGCATTCATCAAAGAAAAAGGCTGGATGTAGGTCACAGCCACAGAAACAGAAAGAAAAGGTCGGAGAGCCTTCCTAAAGCAAGAACACAGGACAAGTGGCAATTGCTTCTTGTTTACTTCAGTATTTTTTATCATTCAACTCTGATCAGAGTCAGGAATGAGTTGATTTGTGAAACATTAGCTCAGTAGAATGGGTGACAATTTACTACTTAAAAGGTCACCGAAGTCAAGCCTGAAAGCTTCTTATTTGGATGAAATTACTCAAGCCCGTGTTTGAAGCAGCATTTCTCTCATAAGCCGGCTTCCAAAATTTAGCCAGTCCCCTCAATTAGGCCTTTTCATCTGTGGAACTTATCCAATCCAGCAATGTTCCGTGGCCTTTGATGTCCTTTCCTATCATATCTGACACAGAGAGAACCCTCTGTCTGTGCTGCAGACAGAAAATAACATTAAACTCTACAGCAATGTGGGTTCATTACCATTTAAAAGGATTTTGAAAACACGGAGGTTATGAATGTGACCATATAAAAGCTCTTCTTCTCTTGTTGGTACTTAAGGTGATGGCACACAGACACATCAGTTTTGAGGGGACACAAACAGTCACAACAACAACAAAAGAATACAAAAGTTCTGAAATTTTATAAAAGTCTAAAAGGAAAGCAATCACATTTTGTATCTTGACTTTTAGTACAAGAGACTACAGTTGAATGATCGAATAATTGTGACTTACAGTGTGTCAAATTTGAATAAAGCAACCTCAAGCATTTCTGGAGGCTCTAGTGTCACATGAGATAATCAGGCGTTTTATCTTTGTCGTTTCCTTTTCTCCTGCTTGAGAAACCTTGGCAGGTACACAAGTGGATGCAAATAGCTTGCTTGAACTTTATAATATACTCTATGATTTCTTCAAAGTAGAGCATTCTCAGATTATACAGGAACCTCTAGCACGTCGTGAGATGATAACGCTTCACAGAAGATGACACGTTAAATTTGGAAAAGTCTTTGAAAATTATATAGCCAACCTCCCACTCAGCATAGAAATACCTTCTTGACAAGGATATCCCTGACAGAAATTATCACCCAGACAGTCTGAATGTTCTGCAAGTATTTTATTTTATAACTCCACTACAATTTTTCTTCTATATTCTTATCAAAGGCATTTTTTATAAAAAAAAATCTTGAATGAAGCCAAACCAAATGTTCAGTAGCACCAGAACCAATAAAAAATACTTCTATTTCTTGTTTTAATATTTGATCTCACCTTCCCACCTTGTTCATAATAATATAAGACCTAAACCATTAAATCTTCTAAAGCCAAACTTTCTAAATAGAGAAGCCCAGGGGCTCCATGAAAGGCATTCATATCTATCAGGGGAAATCCTATTAACAGGGGCATGACTTGTTCTCTGTGACTCCATAATAGATTCTGGTCATTGCCACTTTATTTTCAAAGTGGTTACAAATGATCTGCTCAATAATTTATTCTGAAATAGTTCCATGGCTCACTGTTAAATTCTTCATAGTGTACCTTCAGGGTATAATTTATTGATTCATTCAGTTTGAAAACTACTAATGAAGTACCTTTGTGTATCATGCACTTTTCTTTGTTTTCAAGCTGGATTGTTCTACATTTTCTCTATATTCCAGGAGAAAACGTAAAAACAGTACTGTTATTCTAACAGTAGGGAGTGGGAAATAGAGGAACTTTGGAAGCATATATATCTTAGTTAGGGCTTCTGTTTTACTAAACTAACATAACCAAGAGCAACTTGGGAAAGAAAGTATTTTCTTCCTCTTAGGTCTTACTAAATCACTGAAAAGATTCAAGGCAAGAATTCAATGTAGAAGCCTGGAGGCAAGCTCAGAAATAGAATAGAAACAGAAATAGAATAGAAACAAAGATGCAGACTATTGTGAGAAAGGAGACTTGCTACACATGGCTTAGTCAACATGATTTTCTATAGCACCAAAGACCACCTACCCAGAGAGATCACCAATAGTGGGTGGGGCCCTTCCACATCAACCATTAATCAAAAATATGCCCTATAGACTTACCTATACAGAATGATCTCCTCTCCTGGAAACATATTCTCAACTAAGATCCCCTCACCTATGCCTAGGTTTATGTCGAGATGACAAAAAATGAGTCAGCACTACCCTCTAAGAACATTAACTGAGACTATGTTTTCTAGAAGATTTCTGGTCTCTGTTCCAAATATAACCTATAAATAGAAGTTAGATTTAAAAAAAACATGAATAATCACTGTTAAGAAGTCACCCTGCTTTGCAATTCTAGAGATACACTTTTAGTTCCATAAGTAGAATCAAATGAGAGAAAAACATTAGACTAAGGTCAGAAGAGGTTTAAGGAGGTCATGATGGTTTGAAGGAGAGCACCTGCCCAGGATCCTATGCTTGTATGCTCAGTTCCCAGTCCATGGAACTGTTTGGGAAGGATTAGGACATGTGGTTGTTGGAATAGTTATGACCTGTCCAGAGGTGATATGTCACAGCAGGGTGCAAAATGAGGATTCAATGTTTCTCCCTCTCTGCCTGCTGCTTGCAGATCAGGATGTAAAGCTCTCAGTACTGCTACAATCCCACGCCTGTCTGCTTTCCACCATGATAATCATGGGCTAACCTTAAAACTGTAAACAGTTTCCCAGCTACATGCTCTCTTTTGGAAGAGTTGCCTTGACCATGGTGTTTCATCACAGAAAGAGAATAGAAACAAAGATGCAGACTATTATGAGAAATGAGACAAAAGAAGACAGACTTCAGTGGAATTCTAACAATCAAGTGCATATTTTTCTGGTCTGTACTTCTGGTTTTCAATTACAATGAGTAGGTGAGATTGTGTGGGGGTATGTATCAATAAGAAAGTCAGAACAAAAGCTGGAAAGGTATATTGATTGTCAAAGAAAATCCATTTTCTCAGCACATGAGAGACTGTTTTGTGACACGTGCCATTATGAATTTAAACAAGGTGAGACTATGAAACCTTTATTGTAAGAAACTGAAATGGGTTCTTGCATATCTTGATAGGGAAAATGTCAGTGGATGAATAGTAAAGCCAAGATGTTTTATGTGAATGAGTGAACACCGTGATGAAAGAAAAAGAGACTAATCCCAGACAAACCGTGGATCACTGTAGTGTACCTGGGGTAAATCTCAAAGGCAAACATTTAAGATAGAGACATATTAGATATCAGAAAACAAGTATCAAAAATAAGAAAACTTTTATGACTGAATATCAGGAAACCACAAAACTGATCACAAGCAAGAATTTGTCAGATATTTGATACAAGTTTGATGTGGGAGAATTGTCTGTATTCTGTCAATCATATTTTAATAAAACGCTGATTGGCCAGGCAGGCAGTATAGGTGGGAAAACCAGACAGGAAGTAGAGGTGATGCAATGAGAACAGGAGAATTCTGGGAAGCAGGGAAGTTCCTCTGCCACTCCTGCGCAGACCATGGAAGAGGCAGCATGTAACTTGCCCAGCTGAGAAAGGTACGGAGCCATTATGGCTAACATAGATGAGAATAATGGGTTAATATAAGTTATAAGAGTTAACAAGAAGACTGACCTAATGGGCCAATCAGTTTATAATGTTATGGAGTCCTGTGTGTGATTTTCTCTTTGGGAATTGCCAGTTGTGGGGTACCGGGTGGGACAGAAACTCCAACAAGCCGGCCCTCGTGTTACACAAGTTGCACATTCCTTTTACTCATTTTTATTTTTTATTATTTTGTTTGTGTAAGAATTTTATGTGAATGCGTGTTTGTATACCACTTTCCAGTTGTGGTGCCTACAGAGGCCAAATGACAGAATCATATCCCCAGGAACTGGAATTACTGATGGTTGTGAGTTAATATGTGGGTGCCAGGAATTGAACCCAAGTCCTTTGGAAGAGAAGCCAGTCCTCTTAACTGTTGAACCATCTTCCCAGTCTGCACATTCATTTTATATGAAACAAAAAGGAAAATAAAGCAGAAAAAGCTATACATTTACCTACCAGAAACCAATCTCTTCTGCTCCTATTAGACCAATGTACCCTAAACATGTAAAAGATTAAGTTCTTGCAGTAAGGAGGCCTGCAGGCTTGATCATGACTTTTCAAATTGTTGAAAATGTTAAGGCTAAATTTTAAGAATTTTGTAAGAATTATCTAGTTACACTGGGAACTCATTTACAGGTGATAATGATGAATTTATAATTTGTGAAATTTTATTCAATTCATTTACAATTCAGTCAGTAGGTTGCTGATATGAGAAAGGAGGAAATGTTTGATAAAAATGTCTGAAACGTACTGGGTGAAGTAAGTAAATATGATAATTATTGAAATTAAAATTAAAACATTGGGAGGCTGGGACTTAAAATGTTATCTTTGTGGAGGTAAATACCTGCCAGGGTGAATAGAGAGGGAAATGGGAAAGATATCCAGGTGTGAATGCCTCCAGTGGGAGAGGCAAGTGTACAGAATAGGGTTATGTGAGACACTCATAAGAAAGGCCTGGGGCTGGAATAGCTTGATTATTTACCCTCCATAGCTAAGGCTATTACGCAGAAAAAGAGACACCATGTTTCCTAATCATAATTTCAGATCCTACAGAGGAAAGTCCTTGATATATGCAAATGGAGGAAAAAGCAACCTCACCCAGAGAGGCTTGCAGAAGGGTAGAGGTGTCTGACAACATTTTCCTGTATTCCATAAGCTAGATTAGTTATGGCTTTAAATTCCTTTGTGACTGCAGAAGATACATAATTTGAAATGTGGGTGAAGTATATATGATGCCTATAATCCTAATTCATAAGCAACCACGAATGCTCAGATGTTCTAGGAACCCCTGCAGCATTGCAGAGTAAAGAATATTCATGATTGCAAAAAAAAATGCAACTCAGACTAGAAGGGTAAATCCTGTAAAATGATGTTTTAATTACCAGCAGCTCTCCCACAGCAGCAGACTCTCTTAGCAGTTCTGAACCTATACTGTGTATCTTCAAGTTTCTTAGAACAAATTTCCTTCAGCTTATTATGTGTTTCCACTTCATAGACCTCATTCATATTGTGAGATAAGACCCACTTTCATCAAAATTTTACAATGAATGCAAAGCATAGGGAAAATAAGCCAGTGGCTACATCCACAAACTACCATACATTTAAAGCTCTCTTGTATCTATGACTGTGAACCAATATGGTTGTGATTTCTCCTGATCCTTTGTATTACTCACTCAGTAACCCTGCCTTTTGATAGGAATTTAAACCTCTTATGACAATTGTCCTTTTAGTCATTTGTAACGAGCCCTTGTAACTAAACTTTACACAATCATCACTTCTTTTTTTTTTTGTCTTAAGATTGTTTTTTAAATCATTTCCAATTAGCCTGTAACTGATAAGAAGCTCCTTTTTGTCTCTTCATGTAGGTTACAGCATCCCTGTTTTCCTGTGTGGCCCTAATTGCAACATCTGTTTATTCCCATACTAAGTTACTAATATTTGGAGTAACACTAAGTGCTGGAAATGGGTAACTTCGTTGTTGTGCAAAGAGACTGGAAGTTTAGCAGAATACAAAACATATATTCTCAAAACTTGTCTACGAAAGCAATGTCATTAAAACCCACCCATGATTCCGTAAACACAGGATAACACATCTTGTTCTTCAAGTTTCACTAAACAATTGGACTTCTTGAACTGTAATCACTGTTCTATAATGGAAATTCTATCATCGTAGTTCCTAATCACATGAGTCTAACATCATTTTACAAACCTCTGTTGCTTCAAAGGGAAGTTATTAAATGCGGAGGAAAATGTTCTTTGAATAAGAACATTTGTAGTTCACAGGAAAACATTTAAAACCAAAGTTGACAAGTTACTCAAATTTAACTAAATTTTTATTCATCCAGTTTATAACTTCGATTTTTAAATTTGTCTCTGTTGACAAAAAAGCATGTTGGGAAAGTCCAAAGAGAAATTACACAAGGTGAAATTATAAAGATCTCCTGCCCAGAAGAAACGATGGATATAAAATGGATAATTATGGGATTGTAAAATATATTATGAAACCTCTGTGATTTCAGCATAAACTTCAGTATTTGAAGATGACCATTGGGATATAATTCAGCAGCCATTTGTAAATGACTATGGGGACAAGAGTCTCAAGTTTCCACATATGAACAAAACTCTACAATTCTCATGTGATTAGAGGCTGATTGTCAGAGCGGGAAGGAAACCAGAATAAATGCTAGATGCCCAGGGATTGCAAGGAATGTACAAGTTTGAAATCCTACAAGAGTCTAGGATGCATTGCTTTCTAGTGAAACACACTTGAACATTATTTGAGGAATTGTCAGCTAAGCAAAGGATATTCAGAGACATTGTTTTTATGGCTTAGAAAGAGTATCTGATGATTGAAAGGAAATTGCCAGATTTAGTGTTCTAGTATGATTTAGTTTATTGGCAATTATTTCTTTAATCAATTTCCAGCATAGAAGACATTCTAAATTAAAATCAATTAAATTATTGTTTTATTATGAACTAATAAATCTAATTTGTAATTGTTGGGAATATTTCCAAAATACAGATTAGATACTAGAAAGACAGCTAAATTGTTTTAACTATATATTAAATTTTTAAAATGAATTCCTATAAACAGCTTCTACAGATTAAGTAAAAGCAAAAAACTAAGGTTACTACGATGACTATTTTAAATTTTATGTGTAAAGAAGAAAAAAATTTAGTCTGGGAGACAGTTCTGCAGGATCCAGTTCAGCCACCCCCAAACAGAAAAGACCTTACCCACATCATTTTTCTTTGTTTTTTTATCATTCCTTTCTTAAAGAAATGGTGACAGAACCATAAAAACCACATTTGCAATGTCTGCTTATTTTGTCAAACATAATTTAAGATAAAAGAAAGATAAAAAGAAAATTTAGGATCACACATGCATACATAGTTGGAATACAAATAATAGAAATAATATTCAGATAATGAATTTTGAACTTAAAAATAAAATATTTGTAAATCTTAATAAAATGCATTTATAAAACCATGAAAATAGAACTTGTCTTTGAATAAATAAGAATTACCATCAATTTATAACAAGATTAAGCAAAAAAAAAGTTAAAATAAAACATTTCCTTGGGTAATAAAATAAAATATGAATTTATGGAAGGTGATTAATAATGGTTGTTGGATAATGTTACTGGATGGTAAGTCTTGTAATTCTAAAGATAAGAGTTCATAAATAAATTTCAATCAAAATAGTAATCCTGATGCTTTCAATATATACAATACCAAATATAAGGTACTGTGGTAGTGTTGTAGCACACACCTGGAATTTCACAACTTAGTTTCTGAGGCAGTAGGGTCTCAAGCTTGAGGCCAGAGAACCATACAACCAATCAGACAACAGCAAAAGTTTGTGGATATTTTTGTTTGAAAATACTAAAGGATTCTTAGAATGACTTCATCAAATCACTAAGCAAATAATTTTGCAAAGCAAATTATTTGGTGAACATTATGCAAAGGCATAAATGCAAAATTTTATAAAAAATAGCTATGGAATTATTTATGAAAATATGCATTTTCAACAAAGGAAAATATGATCATTTTCATTTTGCTTTAATATTTGTTGAGTTTGAGTACTGTTTCTTCCTGAGATTATTCAGTGACTAATGTGTTTTTTTTCCATTAGTACTTACATCTTTAGTATTTAGAGACTGCTAGCCTGAGTTTTTGCTCCAGAAATTCTATTTTTAGGACTATGATTGCAAGAAAACATTAAAGTAAGTTAGACAGTGGTGGCACATGCCTTTAATCCCAGAACCATGGAAATAGAGGCAGGCAGATCCCTGTGAGTTCAAGGCTAACACAGTCTACAGAGGAAGTTGCCAGGCAGCCAAGGCCACACAGAGAAACCCTATCTTAAAAATCCAAACAAACATAAGAAAATACACATTTATAAATGTATTTCTTGAAGTACTTATTTATAAAGAATATATTATCAACAAACATCTTAATAAGTGGTTTTTTAAAAAGCATACTAGGTAATCACAAAGAGTGATGGCATATCTTTAAAGGGGATTACATTATGACTTTCTCCACAGATGTGGAGAATGTCCTATAATATGTATACAAACTCAGTAGAAGAGAGACAAAAGCAAGCAGCTATTTGATATTTATTGTTTATGGCTAGAATGATGGAAAGAACCCTGGTTAGGCAATAGATCATTGTGAGCCATGGGCCTCTGGGTCCGAAGCTGCTTCTGCCACTGACAGATATTGTGATCTAGGACAAATTGCTCGACTTCCCACTTCCTCACTCTGGAAAGAAACAGGTGTATTGTTGGCTCTTCTGTTCTATTTCTTCATGTTCTTGGCAGAGCTGCTTGCCTAATATAGCATTCTGGGACTATCTGGTTGTTTAGAGGCAAACCTTGCTTCAGTGTCTTATAAACTACACTGATACTAAAGTCACACATAGCGGAGACACAGGCTAATTATACGGTCTCAAGAGTGGCAATGTTCTGTGGGAGGAAGACGACTTAGAGGAGAGCTCTATTTAAACTTCTAAAGTTAGCCAAAAGTAGGTTGAATACTCTTGATAGCATTGCCGAAAGCAGGTGGGAGCAACCCTTTCAAACTCAAGAAATTTGACGTCCGTGATTTAGAAGGAATGCCGGGGTAAGCAATATAACTCCTTTACATTTGCTTCAAATAAGGAAACCATGTACTGAAAATCACCTTAGAACGAAAAAAATCAGATGTGATCTGAAACGGAAAAAAAAAAAGTTTCTCAAGATTATTAAACTTCTCATCTGTTTCTCAGGGGGAAAGATGATAGATTAAAAATTCCTAACAGGGAGCCCTCAAAATATATTGTTCAAGATACAGAATCCTTTCTGGTTACTCAAATCAACGCCAGACTGAAATGTAAGCGACAAGTTGCCGTATAATCACTGTGCAGGGGCAATGAGTGTAGAAAGTGATTCAATATGGCCAGGACATCCTGTCCTGGATTTTCAGTTGCTTCCTCTAACTCAACACTCCAGCATGTAAGATTAACGACTTGAGAAGGTAAGTTTGTGAACCCAATTACAGAAGGACCTGCCACAAAGTGTACTACATTGTGTAACCCTTGAGTCATGGGGACCAGTGTTAAATTTAAAAAAAAAATACATTTTAATGGAACTATTTTTGATTTTTTGAGGACAGTGTGTGCTATCCTCATTTTAAAAGCACAAGCCTTGAGTGATCCCTAGGAGATCAAATTTCCCACTTAGAGAGATAAAATAAAATTCTAGGATGACATTGTGCAAGCATTTTGAATTTGGAAAATGATTTGTCATGCTCTATAGGAGAAACTCCTCACTGTGGTGTGGGATTGGCTCATTCACTACAGGTTGGGGGAAACATGGAGCTACACAACAAGCTCTAGCAAAACTAACATCTCCTGGCTTCTACAGAAGGGTTATGAAATAGTGAGAAATAATATTGAGCCATTTGTATATTATACAAACCTTCACTTTTAAAAATGAAGAACGTCTATCCCTGAATTACAGTATACATTCATACATTTTTTACACTCAGACTAGACAAAAAAGTTGCAAATATCTCAATTATATATTAAGATTTATTTATACAGACTATAAGTCTACTGATAACTAAATTATCTCAAATAAACACATTTGTGTAAGAACCAACTTTATCAGCTCAGAAGGCTACAAACACTCTGGTCACCATCTTCATGCTAAAACATTCCCTATTGCCCAGGTTCATCAGAACTCCAACTTATGACTTAACATTTTTGTTGGTTTAATTGGAACCTGAAATTTGCTGAATTGTGTGGCATGTGCTCATTTTTATCTATCATCTTTTAATCAACTTTAAGTTTCTTAGATTTTATGTATTATGCTTGTCAATGTGGTCTGATCATTCTCATTCTTCATGGAATTTTTTCATTAAAACAGTATATTGTATACATTTCTTTAATATTTAGGAATTTCAGTGATTCTGAGTTAGGGCTATCAAACACCGTGCTATTTTAATTTGTCAGGCACATTTGAAATGAATACATTCCTTTATTTCAGTTATTTTCATACCTAGATGGTGTGGGAGAATTATCTGTATTCTGTCAACCATGTATTTTAATAAAATGCTGATTGGCCAGGCAGGAAATATAGGTGGGTCAACCAGACAGGAAGTAGAGGCAGAGCGATGAGAACAGGAATATTCTGGGAAGCTGGAAGCTCCCTCCACAATTTCTGCCCAGATCACCAAAGGAGCAACATGTGAGCTGACAGCTGAAAAAGGTACCAAGCCATATGGCTAACATAGATCAGAATAATGGGTTAAGATAAGTCATAAGAACTAATAAGTAGCCTGACCTAATGGGCCAATCAGCTTTATAACTTAGAGAGATCTCTGTGTGATTGATTTTCTCTGGGACTTGCCGGCTGTGGGGTACCGGGCAGGAACAGATACCCCAACAAGCCAGCCCGCATGTTACACCTAGAAATGGAACAGTTGAGTCATAGGCTATGTGTGCATTCAAAGTTAGTATATATATATATATATATATATATATATATATATATATATATATATATATAATGTCAGTTTCTCAAAGTGGAGTTTCCTGATTTTTTTATTCAACATTTATAAAACAGAAAGGGAGATGCAGTATGAATTTGAGGACAGCTAAAACTGTATACTAAATGAGTTCCTGAGAAATAAGAGCCACCTAGCAAGACTGTGTCAGAACTGAGAAGTGCCTATATGCAACTATTTTGCCTGTGTCATTTCTTTGCTTGAGTAGTTTGTCAAAGTTTAGGTTGTTTGCACAGCCAGTGATTTGGCAAGACTATGCTCTTCTATCCCTGTAGAGAGTGAAAACTATAAATAGTTCCTAGTCACATGTGATGACTAAAGTTTAAATTTATTTCTTTATAACATTTCATTTTCACCAGTAAAGTATGAGAATTCTCTCTGCAGTACATCTTTGTTGCAATTTATAATAAAATATGCCATAGTAGCCCAGAATGGAGTATATTACAAGTTTATTTATTTAGGCGGTGAACTCACAGAAAGGGTAGTGATATACAGCCCTCTGCATGAGCTGGGAACTGGAATCAAATCCAGCAGCCAAGAGGCCCACACTCACTATATGTCTGCCTTTATAGTACAAGAGGCCACACCCAATTGGGCTCATATCTTAAAGGCTATTGACTGAAAGAGTTCCCACGGCACATCCTTTCAATGCATTTTTTTTAAAAAAAATTTTAATTCTTCTTAATTTTAATTATCTTTATAGATTGTCCAGTCCCTGTGGTGGAATACCTTGCTAAGCTTTGATGCAGGTGGTGAAGGGCTTGGTCTGCCTCAATTGGTATGCCAGACTTTGTTTACTCTTCATGGAAAGCACTGCCCACTCTGAGGAGTGGATGGGAGATGGTTTGGGATGGGGAAAAGAGGTGAGAGAAGGGGAAAGAGGGGGAACTGGGATTAGTATATAAAATGAAAAAATCTTATATAAAAATGTAGAAGGAAGAGAAGGAAAAGGAGGAGGATGAGAAGGAGGAGCAGGAGAAGAAGAAGAAGAAGAAGAAGAAGAAGAAGAAGAAGAAGAAGAAGAAGAAGAAGAAGAAGAAGAAGAAGAAGAAGAAGAAGAAGAAGAAGAAGACTAGAAGAAGAAGAAGAAGAAGAAGAAGAAGAAGAAGAAGAAGAAGAAGAAGAAGAAGAAGAAGAAGAAGACTAGAAGAAGAAGAAGAAGAAGACTAGAAGAAGAAGAAGAAGAGAGGAAGAGGAGGAGGAGGAGGAGCAGGAGAAGAAGAAGAAGAAGAAGAAGAAGAAGAAGAAGAAGAAGAAGAAGAAGAAGAAGAAGACTAGAAGAAGAAGAAGAAGAAGAAGAAGAAGAAGAAGAAGAAGAAGAAGAAGAAGAAGAAGAAGAAGAAGAAGAAGAGAGGAAGAGGAGGAGGAGGAGGAGCAGGAGAAGAAGAAGAAGAAGAAGAAGAAGAAGAAGAAGAAGAAGAAGAAGAAGAAGAAGAAGAAGAAGAAGAAGAAGAAGAAGAAGACTAGAAGAAGAGAGGATGAAGATGAAGATTAAGAGGAGGAAAAAGGCAAAAAATTAAATTGATGGTATTTATCATGAATCTATATTAATTTCACCAAACTTCTTTCCTGTGTCACTTGAGAAAAAACATGTAATTTTTCAGTCCTGTTCATATTATTTTCTTTGAATTTTTATTGCTATGTGCAATCTTCAAATTGGCCAATTTGAAAAGAGAAAGGATGTATTCTGGCTCATCCTTCATTCAGAGAGAGAATGGTATGGTGGAACATATAAACCTACAGAGCTTGAGGAGTCACCAGGGTTGCAGATTTATGTTATTTCAAATCCACTAACACTTTTATTTATTTATGTGTGTGTGTTGTGTATGCTTGTGTGTTGTGTGTGCTGCCAGCAGATGATGAAAAGCAACAACAAAACACCTTTGTTTTTCCATATTGCTGACACCCCCGTTGTTGTTCTATGCTCTGATATCTTGTTGAATTTTCAACATTTCTTTGTATTCAAAGAATGTTTTAGAGATCAAAGTTATTATTTTATTTTAATATAACATATATACAATTTTAATTATGATATCTGGTCCATTTACTTTTAATATAATTGTTTGTGCAGTTTAAGTGGAACCATTATTTTCTTTTAATTTTTTCACTATCTTATTTCTTAGTCTTTCCTTTCTAGCATTCATATCAACTTATGCTATTATTACTCCATAGTCATTCCATATCACCATCTAAATTATACATTCTTTTGTCATTCTTTTAATGCTTACTGATTAAAAATTTATTTGTGATGCATTACCATGTATGTTATTAATAATTTCACTTCCCTTTAGTGTAGTCATCTTCGAATACTTTCAAGAGTCCCTCTCTCATGTTTTTTACCATTCTCTTAAGCAATTGCAAGCCTATTTTTACAGTATAAGTATTCACAATCAAAATAATGTTTTTGGATAAAACTTTATGCAAATTTTTACTAAATACGATGTTCGTTATTATAGTATATATTACATGTATTTGTCCAAAGTAACTTCTTTAAAATTTTATTTATTTGTTTGTTTGCTTGTTTATTTGTTTATTTATTTATTTATTTTGAGACAGGGTTTCTCTGTGTAACAATCCTGGCTGTCCTGGAACTCACAGAGATCTATTTGTCTCTGACTGTTGAATGCTGGGGTTAAAAAAATGAGCCACCAAAGGTAGTTTTCTACTTAACCTAAGAGGTCTCTTGTATGTGTTTGTATATACCAATTGATGTCAGTCTCATAGTTTTTTTTTTTGCTGGAAACATATTCAACTTATGTTTTTATTTGAAAAATATTTGGGTAAGCATAGAATTGTAGATTAACAATTATTTAAACATTTTAAAGGTATGTAGTAAATGGCTTCTCATTTCTTTAGATTCTGATATGTCATTATTGTTATTATTGTTACTACTTCTATTGTTATTGTTGTCATTCTTCTAAAAATTATGTATTTTTATTATCTATCCTCATAGAAATTGATTAATTTTCTACATCATTCAGAAATTTAACTGAAGATTCTAGCTACCTATTTTAAATTAATTTTGTCTTCCTGCCTTCCTTTGCTTTCTGTTGGAGCCACATAGGCTCCATCACACAGATTCATATCGATTTTGCTATTTTTTATTTTATATATATATATGTAGTTGGTTCCTAGCCATCCAGCTAGCTTAGACCCAAAATAATCACACAGAAACTATATTAATTAAATCACTACTTGGCCCATTAACTCTAGCTTCTTATGGTCTAACTCTTACATATCAATTTAACCTATCTATATTAATCTGTATATCACCATGAGGTTGTGGCCTACCAGCAAAGTCTCAGCGCATCTATCTCCCGTGGTGGCTCCATGGCTTCTCTCTAACTCCACCCCTCTTTCTCCCAGCATTCAATCCAGTCCTCCCTGCCTAGCTCTGCTCTGCCCCACCCTACTCTGCTACAGGCTCAAAGCAGTTCTTTATTCACAGTGATCACTGGCAGACAGAGGGAAATCCCACATCAAGATCTGCCTGCCTCTGCCTCCTGAGTGCTGGGATTAAAGGAATGCCCCACCACCACCTGGCTAATAATATTATTATTAATAATGATATATTTTGGATATTTTTATCGACCTGTGAAAACTATCCTTTGATTTCCTTATTTCTTTTCTTTTTTCTTTTTTGATTTTTGGAGGCAAATTTTCTCTATGTAACCCTGGCTGTTCTGGAACTCACTCTGTTGACAAGGCTGGCCTCAAACTCACAGATATCTGCCTGTCTCTGCCTCCCAAGTGCTGGGATTAAAGGAGTACACCACCACTGCCCAGGCCCATAGATTACTTAATTGAAGTTATTGTAGTTTTGATCCTATCATTTTTATTTTTGTAGCATAACAAACAAACAACCTGTCCACTGTTGTTAAAATTTTTAAATTTCTAAATCTTAAAGCATAGTGATATTTTATTTATGTTTCAATAACTAAAGCTTGCCTAAAGATCAGAAGGTAAATGTAAGCCACTAGATGCCAGGCAGTGGTATCACATACCTTTAATCCCAGGATTCGAGAGACAGAGGCATATGGGTCTCTGTGAGTTCAAGACCACCCTTAACTACATAAAATCAGTGCAGAAACAGATTCAGGTGGTGGCTCCAAATCCCAGCACTAAAGGGGAATATAAAATGGGAGGAGACAGAAGCTCAGTTTTCAGTCTGCAGTCATCCAGTCTTGGTAGAGGTAAGACTTCTCTAGTGGCTTGGTTGTTTTGTTTTTTGATCTTCAATTTGAATCCCAATATTTGTCTCTAGGTTTTTTATTAGTCATGATACATTAAAGTATGAAACAGAGTCAATTTATGATCATTGGTTCGGATCTAAATGTCAGATCATCCAAAAATTTGATCATAGGTTCTATGCCTCCTCTTAGTCAATGATAATAGAGTTCTGTGTCAATGCATGCCTCATGGTTTGCAAGATAATGAACATTACAAATCAAAGCTGTAAAGTCTGCAGTTGGAAAGCTGTCTCAAAAGGTAAGCATAGGTGAGACCTATTCCTTATCCTTAAGACTGGCACCTTAAAGTTGATTACCAGAACACACAAGGCGGAAAGAGAATCAACTCCCAAGTTGTTCTCTGACCTCCTATAAGTAAGTATACCATGGTGTTTATCCACCCAACCCACATAAATGAATAAAAGTAAAAAATAATCCTATGCATGGTTAGGTTTTGGAGTCTCTTTTATACGACAGGAGTTCCAGACCAAAAAAGAAAAAAGAAAAAAAGAAAAGAAAGTACTTTACTCCAATCCAAAATGGAGGCAATTCAAAAATGCCCTGGATTTAGTGGGTTGCTTTCCTTTTCTGGTAAATGCACCATAGCAAAATCCTTTCATTAAAGACTTGGGAAACATGTCCTTCTCCTACAGGGAGATGGCAGGTGGTAGAATTGTCTGTGTGGCTTTTGTAGATTTTCAGCTTGATCTTGTCCTCTGCAGCTTGTGTTTTGCAAATATCTCAAGAGAGAGTCTATTTGTGTGCCTGTGGTTTCTCTATTTTTTCTTAGTTTCCCAAAACTCTCTACCAAGTGCCAAGTCTAGATTTTGCCTTTTGTTATAGCTTGAATTGGCAAATGCTAGACTTCCATGATGAAATTATTACTTTCTTCTGATACATCAGAGATAAGTGTCCTCAAGGTCATTTGTTCGAACATCAGTATTTCTGCTCTGAATTTTCAATATTTGCCTCTTGGGTCTTCGTGGGGAGTAGATGAAGTCCTGAGTGAAACATTATTATTGATTTAAACACAGTTATTTCAAGAACCCTAACGGAAAGGGTGAGGCCTTCCCTGGATGAAGCACAGAGTTATGGCAGAACTTTCTCCTGGTTCAAGTGGGAGTGGTAACGACTGACTCACCTATACCTAAAGCCAGTATATTCCAAAGTATCACTTGTGACTTTCTTTTCCTGGATGGATTACTGCAACAGAGAACTCCTGCTATGATTAGCTAACTGGTCTCCTACCTATATCATTGGTGTATAAACTAGTTTGACATGTTTGTTCTTCTTCATCAGAGCATATGGCCAACGTGTTCTCAGTTTTTCTGCATCTGTGTCTGTTGTTTCTTCATTCTCTGTCACCCCTGTTAAGTCACTCCCTGAACCATGCAAGTCACAATAGTTCTTCAGCCAATTTTTTTTTTGCACATCTGTAACTTAAGTACACATTTAGGGTAGTAATTAGCAGGAGTTTCAAAGACTGTAAGCATATAGCCCTGGGTGGAACTTAAAAGCCTTGCTGGGTTATATGCTCCATAACACACAAGTTCTTTCTCTTGGAGGAACCCAGATCATCTGATTCCACACAATACTCCTTAATATTCATATTCACAGAAAGACAACTGAAAATTCTGGGTTTGCCAGATGCTATTTTCTCTGAGTCTGTCCTTAATAATTTTTCCTCCTTCCTCTGCTTTCCATCTACTGCACTTGTATGCCTTCAAAGATATGTTTTTACCCCTCCCTGTACAGTTTAGCAGTGTGAATCTACTATGGACTCCTTATGTAGCTCAGAAGTAGCAGTGTCTAACAGAGAACTACATATTGATGTCGAAGGTCATTAAGAAGGCAATTACTGCTTAGATATCCACAGATATCATTGATCCCTATCATATAAAATACATATTCTGATATGTTATAGAAGATTATGTTTGTGAACACTATACCAAAGGAAATGTCAACTTTTTATCTCTTCTGCCTATGCATTTTTCATAGGAGTTTTCAACTTCAGTTGAAGAGCGGCTCCTCTAAACCTTAACTGATGACTTGAAAGATATGTCTACTTTCAATAAATTTCTCGGTATGTTCTTCTATGCTATCTCCTTCAATAATAAGGAGTAAATGTATTTTGAAATAAAATTCTTCTTTTATCTGTGGTGGCTTATATACAGGGAGACAGAAAGGGATAGATCTTTATCCTTGCTACTTTTATCTACCATTTATAATTAAAAGCTGATGTAAAAAGGCCTTGATAGCTATATAGTGCATACACGCAGACACACATACACACACACACAAAGCTAACAACTTTTGAAGGATAAAGCTCTCTGGCAATTTTGGAATATGTATTTTCATGTTTCCCCAGCTCTATCCTACATTTATTTGCTGCAGATGATGAAATGAAAATGGAAAAAAAGTTAGTGTACTCTGAACTCCCTATACGCTGAAGTCTGTTGACCCTGATAGCAACAAGAAATTTATCTCATTGACTTTAACTTAAGAGACTATCCTGGCTCTACTTAAAATCCCTCAAGCTATAGGATTGCATGACAAATTACACTAGTCTACTAATCAATTTCATCTTCCTCATGTCGGTAGCAACATCTGTCTGAGCCACAAAGGTGAACAAAGAGTCACTAGAGATAGCATTTCATTATAAATCACTTAATAAAATGATAGCTTTCTTTTAATAAAATACTATACACCTGTATTGCTGATATTCCAGCAGTAGTATTTGAAAATCTAGACACAATACCTTGGTATTAAATTCTTGTATCCAGTGGTTTAAAGATTATCGATACCACCACATGATTTATTCATATCCCTCACTCCGTGCCCTCTAACATTGATCACAAGACTGAGTTTGAACTCTGTAATGAAAACTCCAGAGCTTAAATTCTTCATCAAATGCCATTTCTCGGGTACATTTGATGCACAGCTCCTGACAATTAAGGGAAGAGAAAGTTTTGCAGCTTGCATCATAGAAACTTTGCAGAAATATTAGCATGGGAAAAACAATTCAGAATTCAAGAGTCTTACGTCACTCCTTCCTTTATCAGCACAGATGGGAATCATCTTGCTGAGACACATGCTCCCAAGATGAAGAGAGATGAAACAACGCCTATCTAACAAATAGGATGATTCTCAACATAATGTAACTTTTAAGGATATACTTAGGGCTAAAAACACTTTTAAAAACCTACTTAAGATGAGATTAATGTAAGGTACCAGAAGCAAGATATTTCTTAGAATGTTCTATTATCCATTTTTATGTTCTTAAGAGTGAGAAATGGATAAAACAAATTTCATTTCTACTTCTGAAACCACAGTAGACATTGAGGCACTGGTATGATGTTTATATTTGTAAAATGAAAGCAAAAAATCTTCCAGTAGACTCCTGAAATATTTCTGGTTAAACCCTGGAGGATATTTCTGAAACAGAATTTAGTAAATTCTCTATAATTTTGGGTATATGATCAGGTTGACAGAGAAGAGAGAGCTTTAAATTTTCTTTTGTAAGACGAAAAAAGCAAGTCTATTTTGCTGCTGTTACTGACTTAATCAAAAATCCCCATGTTACATGTTTAAAAACAGAGATATTAGGAAAGCTCGTCCTCTCTTAGGTGCCACATATACTGCATATTCATGACATGAACTTTTATAGAGTTGTCCAAAACACCAAATGTGAAATCAAGTAAGACTTCAAAAGCCAAAATAGTCTTGAAAAAAATATACTGTAGCGATAATAAGCATTCACAAACTGAAAGGTTGTCTAGTAGTAATGACTGGTAATCTCATAGTTTATATAATTTCTAAGATGTTACTTTATTTTCACAGAAATAGGAATTTCAGCTTATTGTCTGGAATTCTATATCATTGGTTTGTGTTGAGTTCTTTGTTAGAAATGTCCAGATAACTGAATCAGTGAAGGTTAGATCAAAGAAGAAGAATGATTAGAAATTAAAAATGAACATATTTATCACAAAGGACTTGCTTACATTAGGATGTGTTTGTGACAAAAAACAGTGTCTGAGGCCTGTGGGGTAGGTTATGCACAGAGACAAGCTGGCCTCAAAGGCTCAGGGTGTGGCTACTACCTCAGAAGTTATTTCACGAACGAAGTTCATCTCTGCTGCGAACCCAGTGTTGCCCAAGTCAGGTTTGCCTGTGGAATTTCACCCACCTCCTTTGCTATTCGTCAGTCAATTCTAGCTTTTAATCATATAAAGATATCTTCACACCAATGTAGTCAATACCACTTGGATAGAATAACTTGAGAACCTAAATCAACCAAACTGATGCATAGAATGATTACTTTAGCTACAAACAGAATTTTGGATTTAAGTATTGGTGGATTTCCCTACATTCCCCAAAATACTAAAAATTATGCAATTTAAATTCAAATCCTGATTTCTTGAAAAAACTATTTAAATAAGAGAGTAAGAGAAATTTTAGAGCCTCCTTGAATAGCTTTTTCTCCACTTTTGGAAATTCATACAATAACAAAAATAGAGATTATCTATATAAAAGTATCTTTCAATACAATGCTTTTGAACATCCCTTTCACTGTACTTATTCTGAAAAATTGTTAAAATTCTATAGACACATGAAGTTTACCTGTCACTGACTAATAGCATTAATATGAATACAAAGATACACTGATAGAGATTAGAAAGTCTTATTACATATGCTTTTATTAGTATTTTAGAAATTTTGAACTATATACAGAGAATATTTCAGCCATAGCAGTTATGGCTTGGGATATCTGCAGCATTTAAGAAGAAAAGCCATAAACCTAATTCTTTCTCCTTAGAATTAGCAGCCACTAAAAATGTGTCTTTTATTCTAGCTCTCAGCATAAAACAGAAGTAACTAAAGATTATTGCAAAAATTTTTATAAACCATAAATTTGATTAAGCTGATTTGAACTTTTTGAAAATTTTCTGGGAATCAAAATTTTATATACATTCATGTAATCTCTGTTCTACTAAATACATAAATATGTGTTACACCAAAAAAAACTGTTTGGAATATCATTTTATATTCAAACTATTTCTATACATAGCCACCCAAAACTAGACTGCACACAAGAGAAAAACAGCACCTTCAACAAAAATGGTACTGTGGAAGGTAGGCATCCATACATAGAAGAATAAAATTAGACCCTGAGTTACCAATATATGAAAATACCACTGAAACTTGAAAGCTTGAGACTTCTAGAAGAAAACATTCTCAGTGCACTACAAAATAGAGCTGGAGGAAAGCGCTTTCTCAATAGGATTCAATTCGCTAAGGAATTAGGACCACAAATTGACAAATGGGAACTCATAAAAATAAAAAGCTTCTGTACAAAGAAAAATGAAGCAAGCAATTTGGTGAAAATGAAGGTCACGGGGTGAAAGCAAAACTGTGTTGGCTGTAAATGCAATAGAGAGATAGCATCTAGAACATATGACATAACAATATCTAGAACGTGAATATGTCTTGATAATATCTATAAAATATGAACAAAAAGCAAGGATCAGGAAATCCAGTTACCTAATTAAGAAATTGACTTTGTATCTGAACAGAGGGTTCTAAAAGGAGAAAATAAACATGGTTATGCCTGAGAAATATGTTTAAAGTTGTTCAATTATATCCTTAACTACCATGGAAATGTAAAATAAGATTACTTTAAGATTTCATCGACTTCAGTCAGAATTGCTAAAAACAAGAAAGCAACAAATTCTGATGAGAATGTGGGGCAAAGGGAACCCCCTTTACTGTTGCTGGAATTACAACCTGGTGCAGCCACCTTGTAAACCAAGGTGGGAAATCTCAAAAAGCTAGTTGTCCTTGGCATATGCCCAAAGGACTCAACCTCCTGCTCCACAAATACTTGCTCATCTAGGCTCATTGACATTCTCATCACAATAGTTATGAAATTGATACAAGCTAGTTGTACCTCAATGAATGAATGAAAATATTGAGCATACATGGAATTAAATTCTATTCAGCTGTAAAGAAAAAATGAAATCATGAGTTTTGCAGGAATTTGAATAGAACTAGAAAATATTACACTGATTAAACCTACCCAGAAAGTCAAAGCTGCAAATTTTCTCTTCTTTGTGATTTTTAATACAAATCTTAAGACGTAAGCATATAACCTGGTGTAGCCATAGAAACCAGGAAATGCAAGCAGGACCATTTTGGAGAGACAGGACGATAGTAGAACACAGGTGATATGAGCGTTAATGGGAAGGATGAGAAAAATACATTAACTGGGTAGGTGGGGAGAGAATAGTAGTATACAGTTTAAGTTTTGTCACTTGGGTTGATAATGCTTTTCTCCAAGAGTTATAAACTCTATCAAAACCCCCATTACCAGCTATGAAAAATCTCCCTTCATATTTTTGACCAGGAGTACACCATGCCTTTCAAACACAGGATATGGAAGAATGACACTGGTATTGACTTGTCTGTCTACTTCATAAAAATCAGCTATAAAAATTCCAGGAAGTGTTATGAAATCAGTCAAGAGAGAAGAGCATTCAATAATCTCCCATAAATGAGAGCCTGCAAACCCTAGTGACCACCATGGCAGACAATACCCAAGAATGTAGTAAGCCAATTATAGCTTAGGAATAATAAACAGCTGGCTGCCAACTGGGTATGAGTTCCATTCCGTGGGAGATAATTTCCGTCTGGTACGATAAACCTAGGTAACTATCCCTGGCTAATTAAATTATGAACTCACGAAAACATACTATTGCCACTCCTAAGCCAATATACTTTCTGACTTCATTCTAATTGCTCCTCTTTATACACATAGGTAATTGTAGCTCTAATTCCTCATCAAATAAGCTTCCCTTTCCAGCAGATGTAATCCATTACAGAAATCCATATCTGGCCAAAATGCAGGGCACACTGACCATATGTTGTCAAACCCTACTTTAAACATCTACAACTCAACACCTACATATAAAGCTCAGAAAACTTCACAGAAGAGGGAGCAGAAAGTTTATAAGAAGCAGAAGACCAGAACTTTTGCTTCAAGATCTCTTCTGTGGTAGTCATCTGTAGATGACTGAAAAGCTGTACCAATGAAGACTTAACAATATGACTGCCTAAATAAATAATGTCTCCATAATGATAATACTACTTATCACTTACGCATAGATGGGAGAAGACTCTTAAGGGCCTAGATAAAGAACTACAGTTAATTAATGACTACTGATAAGGAAAACCAGTCTTCTCCAGGGATGAGCTCTAAATATATATAGGAGCAACAATGAATTCACACACACACACACACACACACACTCCACCACCACCACCAGCAACAACAACAGTTGCTAATGCAGAAGGGAGGAAATCTTACAGTGTCCCACCCCTTGTCAAAGATTTACAAATAACTAATAACCAACGAAAAGAGAATTTTCCTGTTCTGGAATAAACCCTCAATTGTTTGTCAAGTACAAAGTGATGAGCAATAAAATCATATACACACAAGAAGCCAAGGCACAAAAAAATGGCTCAGTAGGTTTAATTTATGTGTTTATGTACCACCTGTGTGAAACAATAATTTTTAAAAAGAGAATATCAATTTCAAAGAGTGATGGGGAGAATTGAAAGGATTAGAGAGGAGGGGTCATGGGAAGTGTCAAAGAAAGGAAATGATACATTTATATTTTCAATAGTAAATTTTAATTTTAAAAAACAAGTGATTCTAAATTCCACTAAATTGGCTAAGAAGACTGACAATCAAATTACCCACCAGCACCTCCCCAACTAACCCACTTAATTACTGATTCTTTCGGGCGAGTGTAATAGAGGATACAGAAGTATATACACCAGTGAAGTTTCTTTCTTTTTCTTTCAAGTTTCAAAAGAAAATGTTTGTCATCTCTGTCAGATTCCTAGCTTTGGTGCTGTTGTGCTGACTTAGAATGGGGAAAAAAAAAAAGAGAAAAATACAAAAACAAAATTTTGTGGGAGGTAGCTGTTCAGGAGTGTGATCGTGCATTACATATGTGTGAAACTTCAAGGAATAAGAAAATAAGTTAAAAGACATGATATTATCTTAAGGCTCTTCGACCTTCCCGGCATTCCTTTTGTAGGCTTCAGAGGAGGATCAGGGAGCTTTAGTTATTCTTCTTTCTCATGCACTCTGTGAGCAGTTGTGAATCTCAAGATGCAATTTGACTCTCTTTTGTGGCCTAGCAGAAAAATGAGGCGAAACTTGTTCCAGTTGAATGATCCCTAAGTTCATGATCCTTCTCTGATCTACCTTTACTTACTTTTTCCATTTACATTTTATAAGTACAAAGAAGTATCATTGTGAATTCTACCCAAAGACTTTTAGGCATATTCTGTAGGGATGTACTTATCCTATCTTTGTTAGAAATAGAATTGATACAGATTTGAGTTAGACATGGTACATGTTAAATATTCTTCACACTCTATAGTGTATATATGTACCACTATTGTTTCACATTAAAATTATTTCTACCTTCCACAGATGAGTATTCCTTTGTATATTTGAGCTATACTGATTTTTTTAAAAAAACTTTAAATTGAAATTAATGCATTCCTTTTACCTTTCTTGTTGCTTTGAAATGCTCGGCAAGAATCAACCCTTTATTTATTTAGTCACTCACACATTACATCTTAACCACAGTTTCCCTTCACAAAATTGATTAACAAGCACAAAATAAGAAAACTTTTCAAGACGATAGCACACCCAACACACCCATCTGCCTCCATCTCGCAATATGCCATAGCATATGTTTTTAATAAGTAAAAAAAAATGATATAGACACAGGCTAGACTATATGTGCAACAAAAAGCTGACTGCTTCACAATTTATGCTTGAACATAAATAGGAATTTCCTAACGACAGATTAATAAGATTCATTTGAGCTTGGGAAGAATTTTGGGGTTTGCTCATCAGATGCTGCCCCTGACATGGCCCCGGGACTGCTACTTGCTTAGCAGAACTTATTCTTAGCAAAATTAGAGCTACGGTGCCGTCATCAGCAAGTACTTCATGTAGTGAGGAGGAGTGTGTGTTTGGTGTGTGAGTAAACACACAGACTTAGTTTTCCGCTTTGAAAGGAGTTGTGTCTCATCTGGCATCTTTAAGCTAAAAATATTAGAGAATTGTTTTGACTATTACCTCTGCTACTGAACCCTGAGTCCAGGAAAGGAATTCTAAGTTTGGGGAAACTAGAGACTTCCTTAGGAACTTATTTCCCATGTCTTTTCCTCAGTGGTCCATAGTCTATAAAATAGCTCTGCATGAGATTTCTTGTTGGCTGTGCAGCACAGAGGCAGACAAGGCAGAGCGCCTGGCTGCTAGACCTAGCTTTCCCTACAGTACTATCAAATACCCACATTGATGGCTGGAGTTCTCTAACACTGAAAACCCTAATGGCTTAATATGATTTCCAAATTTTGAAAATTAGAAACAAAGGGTGAAAGTCATTAGGATCTCATTTTATCAGTCTCCAAGTCTTCCCATATGAATGTCGTTATGATGGTATGTTACTCTGAGACTCATCTTTGATTTGTAAAATTAAATATTTTTAGTTAAATTCCAGTTTCTTTTCAAGTCACATTGATACATTTTTTACCCCTACCAACCGCAGTCAGTTACTTTATTACTGCTTAGAAAAGTGTGTTATTTTTCACAGGTTCTCAATCCATTAATGCCTCTGATCTCTCGCAGAAATCCATGTTAGTTTTTCTGACCACACTCCCGTATAGAAGTAAAGGCTGTAAGAAACATCAGTGTACGTCTTAACATAGTTGAATAAGCATACAATTTGACATTGTGTGCAGAACTATTTAATTTGGAAATTGTGATATATTTTAAAGCCTATTAAGTTTTGTGGATTCTAAGCACTCACCCAAATCCTCCCAATCTAATTTGTCTAATTAATAAAACACCCACTAAAGAAGCAAAGAATATGAACAGACAATTCACTGAATTGGAAACATAATTAGGCAAAATACATGATAGACAGATGTATTCAGCCTTGCTAATAGATGAGAAGGAAATGCAAATTTAAATGGCCAGAAATCATTTTGACATGCTGTATGGAGAAATTATAAAAGATTGATAGTGTATAATAATGCTTAGGAATATACGGATATAAGAAACGATATTTTATAAAGTATTATATAAAATAGTATTTGCTGTGTCCTTTATAGAATGTCTGACACATAGGAAACCTCAATATTGTTTAAAAGAAATTCAATTTAAAAATTAACTGTATAATTAAATAGCTATTGCATGTGTGAATTACCTTAAACCTTTTAGAGAGCTATGCAGAAAAATCATAAATATTTAAAACACATTTAAATTTGAATGAGCATTGATACTTTAGACTAATATCATACATAAACAAAAGCAACAGTATTTAAGAATATATGCAGGAGTATGTTTATTTCCACAAAAAAAAACAAAAACAAAACTTAAAAGTAAACTGAGTAGGTGTATCATTGGGGGTAATATAGGATAATTTTATCAGTCCAAATCCCATAGAAAGAGAATCTATGATAATTTGGACAGAGTTTATAAACTAAGGGAGCATTTACAAGAGTAATCAGCATGCTGGGGAAACAGAAGAGCTATTTCAGGAATTAAATTGTAGTAGCAGTGGAGTTTCTATCCTTCCAAGCAGACTCTTCAGGGACCAGAGCTCTCCAGGAGAAAGCAGAGTGGAGGGGCCTCCTATGAAAGGAAAGGCTGTTAGCTGCTCCAGCGGAGGGAGAAGCTAAAGGGAGTTGAAACACATGAAGGGGGCCAGTAGCCAGAACCCATTCCTCGGGCCTCTGGAACTGTGGTCAGACACGCACATGCATACACATGCACACACATGCTCACACGCATGCACACACACATATGCACATACGTGCACTTAACACACATGCACACACATAGATATATAATTTGTATGTGAGTACAAAAATATCTTTCATATTCTTTCAGGAGATATACAGCCATTGTTACACAAAAGTAGGCAGAGGAAAAGCAATCCACCTTATTTATGTAAGTATCTGTTCAGTCACATGTAATGCTGGTATCAGGCATACAGCTTCAGGAATGTTAGGAGAATATTGCTACTACATTTGTAAAAGACATTTTAAAATACTCTTATTTGTGTGTTATGTGTTTCTGCATACAAACACACATCCTTTGTGTGCAATGCAAAAATAAGGACATCAGATCTCTTGAAGGTGGAATTTCAGGTAGTTGTGAGTGGGCCGACATGGGTTCTGAGAAATAAACACAGTTCTTCTACGAAAGCAGCATACACTCTTAATCACTGGTCCATCTCTCCAGCCCTTGACTGCTTCATTTTTAGAACATAGTTATATGAACTTAAAAGCGAAAAAGACATCTGATGTTTGTAAATAAAGAGAAGCAAAGCATTTAGCTGGATAGATCAACTAAAATTAACATACATATGTTCTGTATTAAACAAATCCAGACTTATCCTCAAAGGTTAGCAGATGAACTAATTCATTACTCAATAAAGATCATGTGTTAAGATATACATGTACATATAAAATGTATGTATATGCAAACACATAAACATATAGATATATGATGTAGGATAATGCTATTGTATACTGTAAAATTTTGTCACTCATATTGGTTTAATAAAATGTTGATTAGCCAGACAGGAAGTATAGGTGGGGCAACAAGACTAGCAGAATTCTAAGAAGAGGAAAGGCAGAAATGCAATTGTCATTCAGAAGCAGAGGAAGCAAGATGAAAATGCCTTATTGAGAAAAGGAACCAAGCCACATGGCTAAACAAAGAAAGGAATTATGGGTTAATTAAGTTATAAGAGGTAATAATAATAAGCCTGAACAATTGACCAACCATTTATAATTAATATAAGCCTCTGTGTGTTTATTTTGAACTGAATGGCTGTGGGATCAGGTGAGACAGACACTTCCATCTACAAGTATGCATATATATCTCAAGAAATGATACATTGGTAATTGAAGACTATTGCATACAATTCAGCAAGGGTATACATTTTAGAAGTGCCCTCCAAAGAAACGTAGAAACCTACAAACTAAAAAAACAAATATTACATGCTCTTACTTCATGGTAATTGAAATAATCAGTATGATCTTACTGCAACCACTGATTTTACACAGTGAGCATTCCAAGAAAAGCTCATTTATTAGAAAATATTCCAGAAGAAGGAGTCTATTATACTCAAATTCTATGTAGACAAAAGTTTCTATCCTACCCAGTTCTGCAGTCATTCAGTTCCAAATATGCACACAGAAGCTTATATTAATTATAATCAGTTTGTTCTGTTAGCTCAGGCTTATTATTAACTAGCTCTTATAACTTTAACCCTTAATTCATGTCTATGTTTAGCCACATGGCTTGGTACCTTTTCTCAGTGAAGCATTCTTATCTTGCTTCCTCTGCAGCTGACTCTCTACCTTTTCTCTTCCTGGAATTCTCTTAGTCTTCTCACCCCATTATACTTCCTGCCTGGCTATTGGCCAATTAACATTTTAGTAAACTAATATGAGTGGCAAATCCTTACAGTGTACAAGAGAATTATCCCACAGCACTTCTAAGTACAAGAAACATGTGGAAATACAGGGTCGTAAAAAGAGTAACTGGAAGCCTCACATTACTTCCTTTTTTCTCCATGCCACTTACAAAATCAAGATATGGTGAGTAGCTTAAGATGGCTAGTTTGAACAAATTCTCTGTTTTGTTCTATAGGGCAGTTCTAGTTGCTTAGTCCTTGGCCCTGCGAAAATTAAAGAAGAATACTGTTCGGTGACACATGTGGATAAGGAAAAGAGGTATTCTAGATTGCTTGGTGTGCATATTGAAAATAGATTTCTGTTTGAGCCCTTGTGTTCATGAATATAAAGTGTTGGTAATGAAAATGTATTATCCTGAAGAATATTTTCATACTAAACTGGAAACATTGTATAGTAATTCTAGATATGGAGATTAGGGGCAGGGCTCATTTGGAGAAGAGCAGATGGCTGCATTCTTCCTTATATGATTGCATTATTAGATTTCATTCAGAGAATTCATTTAGCGCTATACAAGAAATCATAGAGTTGAAAAGTCATAAGTAAAACAGAAAATAGTTAGAAACAAGATATTGATTGAGTTCTTGTGATAAAATACAATAAATAATAGTTCAGATTTTCCTAGCATTTGCATAAAGGTACAAAATTAAAAAAAATCCTAATGGCTTCATGAAAACTATGAATTTTTGTTGAAAATAAAGTCATTTTCATCAGGCAGTGGTGGCACACACCTTTAATACCAGCACTCAGGAGTCAGAGGCAGGCATATATCTGTGAGTTCAAGGCTAGCCTGGTCTACAAAAACTAGTTCCGGGATGGCTAGGGCTGTTGAGCAGAGAAACCCTGTCTCCAAAAAACAAAACAAACAAAAAAAGTCATTTTCTAGAAGTTTTTAATCTATATATTTCTGTATTTATTTTATGTTCTCTAGATACTTCATTAGTGTTACTGGTGGAGGGGTATGATATATATTGGAAGGTACTCTGAGAATAGCTCCTTAACTGCTGTGAGTTCAGAGAACTCAAACAGGTTCCTTCTCACACAAACATACACACACATGTACAAACACACTTGAGTACATTCACAAACATACACATATGCACACACAAAAGCACACGTCATACAAGCATACATACACAGAAAGACACATACAAATACACATACAAATACATAAACACAGAAACGCGTACATGTAAACAATAAATAAATAAATACATGCGAACAATGAACATTTACAGAGAGATTATGATCCTGAGTCTCCTTTTATTCAGAGAATCATAAAACTCACATCAAATGTAGAGTATTATGAGAGAACTATTACATAACTGATTGTCGAAAGTTCAGAATCATAACTTCAGAATGAACCCAAGACAATTTTTTGTTCTGTTTTGGTTTGGCTTTTGGTTTTTTGAGACAGAGCTTCTCTGTGTGGCCCTGACTGTCCTGAAACTCACTCTGTACACCAGGCTGGCCTCGAACTCACAGAGATTCACCTACCTCTGCCTCCCAAGTGCTAGAATTATAGGAATGTGCCACCACAACCCAGTTTGCAGAGTTAAACACTGTGCAGTAATTAATCTCGATTACTTCACAGAGGTGGAAATAAAGGGCAGAGCTGCCTCATGTGACGCTGCTGCGCTTTACAGTTGAATGCTTAGTATGAGTGGAAGCTGTGGGATGTGGGACTTAGGGGATCTCATTTTTTCTGAATGTTTGAAGAACAGGTGAAGGCCAAGCAAGCCAGAAGAACAGATAGGTGAACTGAGGCAGAGACTCCCTGCGGGGCCTGAGACCACACCTGGCACTAGACCCACAGATAGGTGGCCCACCAGCAGACCTACTCCACTCATTCACTTTCCCCAATCCCCACTCCCCCGCTGCTAGGGCAGATACTCCTTGTTATACTAAAGGCCAAGCCAGCTGCCAGAAGTCTTGTCCACAAAGACCAGAAGACCAAAGAGGAACAGAACACCCATCCAACAAAGATAAAGACAGAAATCAACACCTAGACCTATAATAATCCCAAAACTAGATGTCTCAAAGAAGGTAAAAAAGCACAATCGGCAACAGCCAGGGTAAGATGGCACCACCAGATCCCAGCTATCCTGCAACAGCAAAACCTGAATATTCTAATACAGCTGAAGCATGAGAATATGACCGTAAGTCCAACTGTGTGAAAATAATAGACATATGAAAAAAAATCTCTTAAGGAAATCAAGGAAAAAGCAAGCAAGCAAACAAGCAAACAAACAAACCAAAAACCGGAGGAAATCAACAAATCCCTTAAAGAATGCCAAGAAGGCTAAGAGAAGACAAACAGGTGAAGGGCACTGTTCAATGCCTGAACATGGTAATTGAAGCCATAAAGAAAACACAAACTGAGGGAATTCTGGAAAAGTAATTTGAACATCAAACAGTAGCCGTTTTATTTTCAGTAGGATTCACATTCACCAAATGCATGCAAATACGTTAGGCTTCAATATTACTACTTCAGCATAGTCATTTGCAATATTTTGATGTAATATTTTCAAAGGTTTCTGAGTGCTAACTGCAGTTTGCAGTGTATTCAATATGCAATATCATGAAGTCACTGTCTGAGACGCCTAGAATGGAGAAACAATTTATCCATGATTTATATAAACTGTATGTTTCTTTGAAATTTGGGTGAAAAATAGGATGTGCAGGTGAATAATCCATCACAGAAGGAAGATGCCAATTCTGTTTGTCTCATATCACCCCCAGGACTGGAATTTAATTGGATCAAGGAATGCTGGGCACTGACCTACTTTTTTATATGGGAAGCCTAAAACCATTTGTAAGCAGCTTCCCCATTGTGTGGAAGTCTAGTGAGTCCCTTGGCTCAACCACAACTTTTCTCAAAGCAAGCTTGATAGAAATTAATCTGGTATAAATCTGTCTTTCTTCTTTTTTCAGTTAGAAGTCACTAACACATGGTTTATATCGTTTAGTTACAACTGTGTATAGTTCCTTGCCATATCTTTAATAGATGTCTGTTTATATCATGTTTTCCCCTTTTTCAAATGTCACTGACTTTCCAACGTCAACTTTCGCGTACTAACTTGCAGAAGTTGTTGTTGTAAAAGCACACGCTAGACTTGGCATTGCTACAGAGAACACCTTGTGCTCACACCGCTGCCTCATCAGCCTTACCTGGGATCATCTTCAGCACTTCAGGGCAAGACAAGGAGTCCCACAACCAAGGGCCTGGAAAGCAGCCAGTCTCACAGTAGTGAGTCAATCTGACACCAGCTGTGAGTCAAAGCTGCGCTTGGCTCCTTAGTCTTTAAGACAACAAACAGCTAGCATTCAGTTTGCGCTGTCGTGTTTGTGTTTATTCCAGCATCTCTGCCTCTTTCTCTCAACGGAATGTGAGTGGTATATGGACAGAGAGTCTATGGGGAAGAATACAAGTATGCCTGGCGTTTGTGTGCCAGCTATGCGAGTAAAAAAAAATTCATCGTAGTTGGTGCATTTTAGTCATGGCTGCAGGTGTGGCGAGCATAATCTAACAGTAGTGTCACCTTCGGTAACAATTTCAGAGCCGCATTTAAGGTAAAACTCATCATGACTAAGAATTTGCTTTAGTGATATTAAAATATGACTCCTGCTTTTAACACCATGAACCGAGTCTTGTCTTTAAGAAGTTTTGTTAGTTCTTAAACAGTGAACTTATATACGTTATCACAAGGAACAATTTAAGTAGATTTAAATTATGATAATTTAAAACAAATGTTCTACTAAATGGAAACTATACCTCTGAAACTACAGAATTAAAATTTGAATTACTGCTTGTTAAATGCATCCAGCTATATATACATGATACTAAAATTGCTAAGGAAATAATTGCTTTGTCCGTGTTAGGTATCCATTCATCTTTGTAACCCTGTGTACCTGGATGAGGTTGTATAGAAGGTTCTAAAGGTATATGAAACCTTTAAGAACAACAAAAGAATGCCAAATTTTTCCTGGAAACATGTATAAAGTTTAAGCATCTCGGTTCCTTCTCAGACCTAAGAGCTCATAAGATGCTTCTATTTTGCTAGAAAATAGAGAAGAAAGGGAAGAGAAATAAAAAATTAAACACAAACATAATGCATAGAAATAAACAAAGAAAATAAATAAATAAATAAATAAACACTCATAAGCCAAGTGGTGGTGGCACACACCTTTAGTCCCAGCACTCAGGAGGTAGAGGCAGGCGAATCTCTGTGAGTTCGAGACCAACCTGGTCTACAAGAGCTAGTTCCAGGACAGGCTCCAAAAGCTACAGAGAAACCCTATCTCGAAAATAAATAAATAAACAAGGACTTACTGTTACTTAGTGTGCTGAAAACACAGAACAAATTATCACCAGTCATTATGATGAATATGTAAGCTATAAAACTTCATATATGCTAATATCCTAGATAGCATGCTTATATTTCTGTTGTTACCTGATACGGTGATTTGAATGAGAATGTCCCTCCCCATAGGATCTTATATTTGAACGCTTTGGTATCAGGGACTGGAACTATTTATAGAGGATTAGAGTTATGTCCTTGTTGGAGGAACTGGAGTGGACTTTGAGGTTGCAAAAACTCATGCCAGGCCCAAAGACTGGGTCTTTCTGCTGCGAGCAGATCCAGATATAGAATTCTGCTAATTCTCCAAAATCATGTCTGCCTGCATGCTGTCATGCTTCCCGGTATGACTCATAGCCAACCAGATAGATAATGGACTAAAATTCTGAAACTGTAAGTGAGCCCCATGTAAATGTTTTCTTTTATAAGAGTTGTTGTGGTCATAGTGTCTCTTCACAGCGACAGAACACTGACTGAGACACCCGAATAAGAATTCTCCAGCTGATTTCTTGGCTTCTTCTTGCTCTCTCTCTATTCTCTTCTTGTTTGGTGTTCAGTTTTTGTAGAAGAAACTGCACCAGGGTGCTTTTTTAAAACAAAAGCAGCTCACAGTGGCCTGCAGATTGGAGACTCCTGATAATAAGAATTGAATAGCACTAAACCTTTATCAGAAGTCCATAATTTAATAATGACTTGCATACAAAAAAACCTAAATAACACACTTTTTATTTCCTTATTGCCTGTCCACACCAATGATCCCCCCCCATGATGATAATTCTCCCGTGCTGTGGTAGCATTTGAGGGGTAAAAATACGTAAGGCAGCTTCTTACTGCAAAAAACAGTATAATAGTGGTGCATCCTGTTCTGTGAGATGTCCAGATGGCCTGGATTTCTTCAAAGCATGATATGAAAAATGACAGAACACTATCCTAGCCCATGAGTAAGCCTATAACTGCATTCTGTTGTCTGTTTCTTTTGTTGTAATAAAGATCGCAAAGAAAACATCTACCAAATCAAATCAAGGGCCACTTACTAAGCTCATGAGGTCATCTTAATTTGCTCACCAATACGCCACATCCAGTTCTATAGAAATAGTGAGGACTACTCTTACCTTGCGTTTACAATAATACGTGTTATAGTCTTTTTTTTTTTTGTCAATTCTGTTTGCTGTGTTTTGCAGGGAAAGGTCTTACTCATTTAGTGGAAACATAATTATTCCTGCCACTACTGCATCTTTCTGTAATTACTGGTGAGACTAAATTTCCACTCCCATTCAATGATATATTATATTTGCTGTATTTAGAAGGGTGTGTGGAGATAATTTCAGAGGTTTGCAGTTGGCTTCTTTATCTCCTATGCTAAGAACCTAAAGCTTGGGATGAAGTCAATTATCAGATATAAACATTACATACGTGGGTACATTCTTTCATGGTTGCTGTGTTCTACTATCTCTTTTGTTTCCAAATGATCATACTTTAAAGATTATTTTGACCTTTATTTCTTACTATGTGAATGTATATGCATTGTGGGATATTTGATCCCTCTGTGAAACTTTGAGACTATGCTAAAATAAATAAAATAAAATCAACCTTGAATCACACAGCAGTGATTAATTGACAATAATTAGGCATAGAGAAAGAGAGTATGGAAGACCCAAAAAGGCAGATAGAGAGATGCCAGGAAGAAGTAGGAAGAATTTGGTAGATTGCAGCAACAGAGCCAATGGACAGGACCAGAAATCCCACCAGACCATGATCTGAGTGGCTGAGAACTCACTGCGAGGCCTCAGACAGTAGTTAAAATATCAGCAGATTCAGGTGTAGCCATTAAGCCCTGGAAAACATGTAAAAGTACCTGCAGACCAAAGAAGTATCAGATCCCAACAATGGGACTTGAGGAGTTTGTGAGCTGCTTGCTGTTGGTTCTGGAAACTGAAACTGGGTCCCCAGACTCTGAGAAACTATCAGAGCTATATGCTTTCTTAAGCACTGAGCCATCTCTTTAGCCCTTTATTATATATATATATATATATATATATATATATATATATATATATATATATAAAATATATTAATTTGGATTCCTTAACATGACTGAGATAATTTTTTGATAGATTGGAGGTTTTCTAAGGTTTGCCATTGTTTTATCAGTATGTCAGTCTATTCTACAATCTCCTGATTACTCAATATTGTTTTTATAGATAATCATACTTTGGCTTATTCATTTATTATTGTCCCTAGGGGGAAATATGCTCTGCTTGTCAGCTCTGTAATTCTATTTATAGAACGGTTTGGCCCTAGACTTGATTCCTGTTTTAATTCACACTGTGGCGAATTGCAGCTATGTTAATCTCATTTTCCAGAGAAACTGTCAATAACTATAATTAGATTTCATACACATAAATGTATATACATATATAGTGTGTTTGTATTTAAATATTTATTTGATCGGATTTATTATGGGATTAATAAGACAACAAATGTCAAAATTTCTCACCATGGGATGCCTGTAAGTTTGAATGCCCATGAAGCCTGTAACAAGAGCAGGAAATTTTGGTAGAATGATTCAATTCAAGAATTTGAAAGCAAAATCTTCATTCCAAGCCTTATTGTCCAAGAGCCCCTATCTCCCTATAGCATATCATAGAGTTAAAAACTGAAGAACTTAAGAGTATCTAGGCCTGAAATCCTTGCTCTAGAACAAAGAGCCAAATAGCCAGTTTCCACTTTTGTTTGCCTTCTGTTTTTATCCACACCCAACATCAACTGGTTGCCCAGTCATGTCCCTGACATGTATTAAACACTAAGTTCACTGAACAACCTTCCTTAGAAACATCATTCACAAGCACATTGAGAAATATACTTTACTAGAACTGGAATAACAGACCATTGGAAAATTCCAGGTGGGTGCTGGTAATTTAACCTATTCCTCTGGAAAAGCAGCTAACACCCTGAACCATCCCTTCAGTTCCTCTAGACTGAAATACCTACAACAGCTAAAGAAATTGAAACAGTCATCAAAAGTCTCCCAACCAAAAAAAAAGTCCAGGACCAGATGGTTTAACCTCAGAATTCTACAAGATTTTCAAGGAAAAACTAATACCAATACTCCTCAAATTGTTCCACACAATAGAAACAGAAGGAACATTGTCAAACACTTTTTATGAGGCTACAATTACACTGATACCCAAACCACAGAAAGACATTACTAAGAAAGAGGATTACAGACCAATCTCATTCATGAACATTGATGCAAAAATACTAAATAAAATACTGGCAAATCATATCCAAGAACACATCAGGCATCACAATCCCTGACTTCAAACTCTACAACAGAGCTACAGTACTGGTATTGACATAAAAAGAAACAGGGAATCCAATAGACCTGAATTGAAGACCCAGATAATAATCAACACACCTATGAGCACCTGATGTTTTTCAAAAAAGCAAAAAATATAAAATGGAAAAAAGAAAGCACATTCAAAAGGTAGTGCTGACATAACTGATGTCAACAGTAGAAGAATGAAAATAGACCCATATCTATCACCATTCCCAAAATTCAAGACAAAATGGATTAAAGACCTCAATATAAAGCCAACCACACTGAACCTCATAAAAGAGAAAATGGGAAGTATACTTGAATGCATTGACACAGGATAAAACTTCCTAAATATAACCCCAGTAGCATAGACTGAGAGAAACATTGATAAATGGGACCTCCCAAAACTGAGAAGCTTCTCTAAAGCACAGGGCAAGGTCAATAAGACAAAAACGGCAGCCTACAGAATGGAAAAAGGTTTTCACCAACCTCACATCAGACAGAGGGCTGATCTCAAAAATACACAAAAACTCAAAAAATTAGTCATCCATGGAACAAATAATACAGTTTTAAAAAATGGAGTACAGACCTAAACAGAAAACTCTCAATATTTTAGAGGAATCTAAAATGGCTGAAAGATACTTAAGGAAATTTTCAACATCCTTAGCCATCAGAGAAATGCAAATCAAAACAACTCTGAGATTCCATATTATACCTGTAAGAATGGCCAAGATCAAAAACACTGATGGCAACTTATGCTGGACAGGTTTTTCTTACTCATATGACTTGGCGAGACTTCAACAAGATAACTTCTCTATGATGTGGACCAGTATTTCCAATCTATTCACAACTCTTTGGTTTGTCATGCAACCTCTTGTCCTCACTCATGAACCAGAAAAATGTAATGGTTTTTTGACTATATGTAGCATATATCATATGACACTGTCATATCTTTGACATCTGTATTTTATCTTTAATGTGTTCCATGGCAATTTCAACACTGACATAGACTTTAATTTGGCATCAAGTAAGCAATGTGCCATCAAAGGCCATTGTAATTCTGCACCTATATCATTTCCCAGAGCTTTGAAAAGAATTATCAAAAATATTCCTGAAAAGCACCAACTAAAGGCATTTACTATCCTCTCCCTAGGAGTACACATTCAGAAACCATTCTAGGAATATGCTGTCTCTTCTACCTCACTCATGTTATAATGATACTCATGTTCATCAAAGGAAGTTGATAAACCTTAATAAACAAATTATGCAACTACTGTAAGCTGCTAGAGTTTGGGGGATTTAGAGACTCAAGACTTTTAGATGTATTAGTTGCCCAGCCTTTCCAAGAAAGAATTATTTATTTATTTTAGCACAATGAATGTTTTTGCTAGGAATTTAAACTTTCCTGCAGCTTACCTATCCTTGTGGTTCAGCTCTAGGTCTAGTCTTCAGCTTTTGCTTTTTACTTTATGAACAAGGTGAGAGCTTCTTATATACTACCAAGGATAATCTCTGCGCTTCACACTTAGCTTTTATGACTGTTCTGTAACTGTTATTGCTACCTTTAATCGTTGACGGAACTGAATAAAACCATCTACGTTCTAATGCTCTTGGGGTCACAATTTACTCTAAATCTCTCAGATACCTAATCCGTTGCACTACCTCATAAAATCACTTCACAGTATGCAATTCAGTTAGCCACTGATAAATATTTTAAACACTATGTTGCTACTTTATGCTCAGGGGTTATCTGTTCTCATCTACTACCAATTATGGGATCTTCAATTAGAATACTGCCCAAGGGGAATGAAATCCAGATTTGAAACTCTGTTTAATGCCCAATTTCTCCAACTCTGCTAAAATAACATGTAATTTTGCTTGGGAAGCTTATTGATTGGAATTCAAGAAAAGATTTGTAAAGAAAATGTTGATAGTTGAAGAAATGGCAAAGAGAAAAAATAAATATGTAGTGGGAAAAAATAAGTAGAAATGGAAGTCCTATGAAATGCCTAAATTGTATTCCCATACAAGACTTTCCCAGAAGTCTGGGAAAGCAATGTATATAGAGGAATATAAGCGCTGGAAAGATTCATTATTTCTCCATGGTATTAATTACTTTTTCTATTGTTGTGAAGACATACTAACAAAAACAACATAAGAAAGAATGGGTTTATTCTTTCATTCAGTTTCAGTACAAATCATATGTGGGAGAAGACATAACAATATCTGGTCATTTTATATTTATACTTAGGAAGCAGAGATAAAAGTTTTTGTCCAGTTTCTCTCTATTTTTCCTTCAGTCCGAGACCTTACGCTATCTGATGACATCACCCACATTTATGGTGGGATTTCTCACTTCAATTAAATAAATCTGGAAACTTTCTCATACTCAGGCTCAAAGCTTCGTCTTCAAGGTAATTCTCAACTCCATCAAGTTGAGAAGTTTGACCATAGCAGTTTCACTTCTATTCATCTTGACATTCAAACATAACACTTAATGTCAGAGCCTACTACCGAACCTCCCTGTAGATTCATAACCATTTCTTGGAGCAAAAAAAGAATCCAATCCGCCTACAAAAGTCCCCATAACCTTTTCCAGTTTCAATACTGTTCGAAGGTGCAATTGAAGAGTCTGAGACTCAAATAATCAATTAACTGTTAGCTACTGTTATTTAAAAAGATAAATTACATATTTGCAGTATACAATGGCACAGAATATAAAGGTACGTTCACTCTTTTTTTGTTTTTGTTTTCTACCTCATTGATATTTTATTTTTTTTCAAAGTTTATTAAATTATGAAAGTTTCCATTTCCGCCCCTCCTCCCAACAACGTACCTCTTCCCCCCACCCCCTCCTCCTGCCTCTCCATCCCTAAGAGCAGTCAGGGCTTCCAGCCCTGTGGGAAGTTTAAGTTCCTCCCCCCTCCCTCCAGGTCCAGGAAGGTGAGTATCCAAACAGACTGGATCCCAAAAATCCAGTATATGCAGAGGAAACAAGTACCAGTGTCATTGTCAATGGCTTTTCAGAAAGGCTCCGGGCCAGCCACATTCAGAGAATCCGGCCACATTCAGAAAATCTGGTTGGATCACATACTTGTTCAGTCCCAGTCCAACTAGGCTTGGTGAACTCTCATTAGATCAGTTCCCTTGTATCAGTGGGTGATCGCACCCCTCGAGGTCCTGAGTTGTTTTTTTTTTCATGTTCTTCCTCCTTCTGCTCTTCATTTGGACCATGGGGGGCTCAGTTCGGTGCTCCAATGTGGGTTTCCGTCTGTATCGCCATCCATCGTCGGATGAAGGATCTGGGACTCTTGTCTATTTCCAATCTCCAGGAGGATAAGTACATGATTTTCTTCAGGTTCACCTTCTTATTTAGCTTCTCTAGGATCACGAATAATAGGCACAAAGACCTTTAATTATGGTTAGAATCCACTTATGAGTGAATACATACCATATTCCTCTTTTTGGGTCTGGCTTACCTCACTCAGTAAAGCGTTTTCTATGTCCATCCATTTGCATGCAAAATTCAAGATGTCATTGTTTTTTACCACTGAGTAAAACTCTAGTGTATATATGTTCCACACCTTCTTTAACCATTCTTCTATTGAGGGGCACCTAGGTTGTTTTCAGGTTCTGGCTATTACAAATAGTGCTGCTATGAACATAGTTGAACAAATGCCTTTATGGTATGATAGGGCATCTCTTGGGTATATTCCCAAGAGTGGAATTGCTGGGTCTTGAGGGAGATTGACTCCCAGTTTCCTAAGAAACCGCCACACTGATTTCCACAGTGGCTGTACAAGTTTGCATTCCCACCAACAATGGATGAGAGTTCCCCTCTCTCCACATCCTCTCCAGCATAGGCTATCATTGGTGTTTTTGACTTTAACTAATCTGACCGGTGTAAAATGGTATCTCATAGTTGTTTTGATTTGCATTTCCCTGATCGCTGAAGATGTTGAGCATGACCTTAAGTGTCTTTTGGCCATTCGGAGTTCTTCTGTTGAGAATTCTCTGTTCAGATCAGCACCCCATTTTTTAATTGGGTTAATTAGAGTTTTATTGGCTAGTTTCTTGAGTTCTTTGTATATTTTGGAGATCAGGCCTTTATCTGATGAGGGGTTGGTGAAGATCTTCTCCCAGTCAGAAGGTAGCCTTTTTGTCTTACTGACGGTGTCCTTTGCTTTACAGAAGCTTCTCAGTTTCAGGAGGTCCCATTTATTCATTGATTATCTTATTGTCTGTGCTACTGGGGTTCTACTTAGGAAGTGGCCTCCTGTGCCTATATCTTGTAGACTATTTCCCACTTTCTCTTCTATCTGGTTCAAAGTGGTCCAATTAATGTTGAGGTCTTTAACCCATTTGGACTTGATTTTTGTGCATGGTGATAGATATGGATCTACATTCATTCTTCTACAGGTTGACATCCAGTTATGCCAGCACCATTTGTTAAAGATGCTTTCCTTCTTCCATTGCATACCTTTAGCCCCCTTGTCGAAAATCAACTGTTCATAGGTTTGTGGGTTAATATCTGGATCTTCTATTCGATTCCATAGGTCGACTTCTCTGTTCTTATGCCAGTACCAAGCTGTTTTCAATACTGTAGCTGTGTAATAGAGTTTGAAGTCAGGGATGATTATACATCCAAAAGTTCCTTTATTATATAAGATTGTTTTGGCTATCCTGGGTTTTTTGTTTTTCCATATAAACTTGATTGTTGTTCTCTCAAGGTCTGTGAAGAAGTTTGATGGGATTTTGATGGGGATTGCATTGAATCTATAGATTGCTTTTGGTAGAATTGCCATTTTTACTATGTTGATCCAACCAATCCAAGAGCAAGGGAGATCTTTCCATTTTCTGGTATCCTCCTCTATTTCTTTCTTCAAAGACTTAAAGTTCTTGTCAAATAGGTCTTTCCCTTCCTTGGTCAGAGTAACCCCAAGATATTTTATGCTATTTGTGGCTATCATGAAAGGTGAAGTTTCTCTGATTTCCCTCCCTCCTTCTTTATCCTTTGTGTATAGGAGGGCAACTGATTTTTTGGAGTTGATCTTGTATCCTGCCACATTACTAAAGGTGTTTATCAGCTCTAGGAGTTCTTTGGTAGAGTTTTTGGGGTCGCTCATGTATACTATCATATCGTCTGCAAATAACGAGAGCTTAACTTCTTCTTTTCCAATTTGAATTCCCTTGATCCCCTTATGTTGTCTTATTGCTATTGCTAGAACTTCTAGCACTATATTGAAGAGGTATGGGGAAAGTGGATGTCTTGGCTTGTTCCTGATTTCAATGGAATGGCTTTGAGTTTCTCTCCGTTCAGTTTGATGTTAGCTGTTGGCTTGCTGTAAATAGCTTTTATTATATTTAGGTATGATCCTTGTATCCCCAATCTCTTCAACACCTTTATCATAAAGGGATGTTGGATTTTGTCAAATGCTTTTTCAGCATCTAATGAAATGTTCATATGGTTTTTTTCTTTCAGTTTATTTATTTGATGGATAACATTGATAGATTTGCGTATGTTGAACCAGCACTGCATCTCTGGAATGAAGCCTACTTGATCATAATGGATAATTTTTCTAATGTGTTCTTAGAATCGGTTTGCCAGGATTTTGTTGAGAATTTTTGCGTCAATGTTCATGAGTGAGATTGGCCTGTAATTCTCTTTCTTGGTTGTGTCTTTTTTTTTTTAAGTAAATTTTATTAAATTATAAAAGTTTCCATTTCAGCCGCTCTTCCCAACACCCTCCCACTCCCCCCACTCCCTCTCCTCCTCCCTCTTCGTCCCTTAGGGCAGTCAGGGTTTTCTGCCCTGTGGGAAGTTCCAGTTCCCTCCCCCTCCCTCCAGGTCCAGGAAGGTGAGTGTCCAAACAGACTGGATCCCCAAAATCCAGTATATGCAGAGGAAACAGGTCCCAGTATCATAGTCAATGGCTTTTCAGAAAGACTTCGGGCCAGCCACAGTCAGAGAATCCGGCCAAATTCCGAGAATCTGGTTAGATCACCTCCTCGTTCAGTCCCAGTCCAACTGGCCTTGGTAAACTCTCATTAGATCCGTTCCCTTGTATCAGTGGGTGATAGCATCCCTCGCAGTACTGATTTCGTTTTTCATGTTCTTCTTCCTTCTGCTCCTCATTTGGACCTCGGGGGGCTCAGTCCGATGCTCCAATGTGGGTCTCCGACTGTATCGCCGTCCTTCGCCAGATGAAGGATCTATGGTGATAAGCAAAATATATATCAGTATGGTTATGGGCCACGGCCGATTCAGGCACCCTCTCCTCTGTCCAGAGAACAATCTGGGGGATCTCTCCTTGGACCTGGGATCCCATATATAATCAAGTCTCCTGTAAACCCTAAAATGACTCCCTTAGTTGAAATATATTCTTCCCTGATCCCATATTCATCCTTCCTCCCTCCCCCCCCCATCCCAGGCCACCGAGCTTTCCCCGTTCCTCCCCTACTCCCTTCTCTCTAACCCTCTCCCCTTCCATCAACCTTCCCACCCCCCCATGCACCCGAGGTTACCTGGGACTCTTGTCTATTTCCTACCTCCTGGTGGATAGCTAAATAATCTTCATCAGGTTCATCTTCTTATTTAGCTTCTCTAGGATCACGAATAATAGGCTTGAAGTCCTTTAATTATGGTTAGAATCCACTTATGAGTGAGTACATACCATATTCCTCTTTTTGGGTCTGGGTTACCTCACTCAGTAAAGCGTTTTCTATTTCCATCCATTTGCATGCAAAATTCAAGATGTCATTGTTTTTAACCGCTGAGTAAAACTCTAATGTGTATATGTTCCACACCTTCTTTAACCATTCTTCTATTGAGGAGCACCTAGGTTGTTTCCATGTTCTGGCTATTACAAATAGTGCTGCTATGAACATAGTTGAACAAATGCTTTTGTAGTATGATAGGGCATCTCTTAGGTATATTCCCAAGAGTGGAATTGCTGGGTCCTGAGTGAGGTTGACTCCCAGTTTCCTGAGAAACCACCACACTGATTTTCACAGTGGCTGTACAAGTTTGCATTCCCACCAACAATGGATGAGTGTTCCCCTCACTCCACATCCTCTCCAGCATAGGCTATCATTGGTGTTTTTGAGCTTAGCTATTCTGACAGGTGTAAGATGGTATCTCAAAGTGGTTTTGATTTGCATTTCCCTTATTGCTATTTTTTTCGAGTTCTTTATATATTTCAGAGATCATTCCATTGTTTGAGGTGGGGTTTGTAAATATCTTTTCCCTTTAAGTAGGCTGCCTTTTTGTTTTATTGACTGGTGTCTTATGCTTTACAGAAGCTTCTCAGTTTCAGAAGGTCCCATTTATTTATTGATGCTCTCAGTGTCTGTCTACTGGGGTTATATTTAGGAAGTAGCCATCTGCGCCCATGCATTGCAGACTATTCCCCACTTTCTCTTCTATCACATTCAGTGTGGTTGGATTTATATTGAGGTCTATAATCCATTTGAAATTGAGTTTTGTGCATGGCAGTAGATATGGATCTATTCTCATTCTTCTACATTTTGATATCCAGTTATGCTAGCACCATTTGTAGAAGATACTTTCTTTTCTCCATTGTATAATTTTAGCTTCCTTGTCAAAATAAGGTATTCATAGGTGTGTGGATTAATATTTCTGCCTTCAATTCAATTCCATTGGTTAACCTCTCTGTTTTTATGCCAGTATCAAGCTGTTTTCATTACTGTAGCTCTGTAATAGATCTTGATGTCATGATTGGTTATGCCTCCAGAAATTCTTTTATTGTATAAGATTGTTTTGGCTATTCTGGGTTTTTAATTTTTCCATATAAAGTAGATTATTGTTCTTTCAAAGTCTGTGAAGAATTGTTTTGGGATTTTAATGAGGATTGCCTTAAATCTATAGATTGCTTTTGGTAGGATTTCCATTTTTACTATGTTGATACTTCCTGTCCAAAAGCAGGGTATCTTCTTCAGTTTCTCTCTTCAAAGACTTAATGTTCTTGTCAAATAGGACTTTCAATTCCTTGGTTAGTGTTACCCCAAGATATTTTATGTTTTTGTGAAAGATGGTGTTTCTCTGATTTCCCTCCCAGTTTCTTTATCATTTCTGTATTGGGGGAGGCTACTGATTTTTTTGAGTTTATCTGGTATCCTGAAATATCACTGAAGGTATTTATCAGCTGTAGGAGTTCTCTGGTATAGTTTTTGGGGTCACTCATATATGCTATCATATCATCTGCAAATAATGAATGTTTGAGTTCTTCCTTTATGACTTGAATCCCCTTGATCTCCTTTTGTAGTCTTATTGCTACTTCTAAAACTTCAAGAACTATGCTGAAGAGGTATGGAGCATGGACAGCCTTGTCTTGTTCTTGATTTTCGTGGAAACACGTTGAGTTTCTGTCCATTTAATTTAATGTTGGCTGTCTTCTTGCTGTATATTGCTTTAATTATATTTATAAATGGTCCTTTTATTCCTGGTCTCTCCAAGACCTTTATCATGAAGGGGTGTTGGATTTTGTCAAATTCTTTTTCAGCATCTAATGAAATGATCATATGTTTTTATTTCAGTTTATTTATATGATAAATTACATTGCTAGATTTTTGTATTTTGAAACAGCCCTGTATCTCTGGGATGAAGCCAAGTTAATCATGGTACATGGATTTTTTATGTGTTCTTGGATTTGGTTTTCCAGTATTACATTGAGTATTTTTGTATCCATGTTCTTGAGTGAGATTGGTCCGTAATTCTCTTTCTTGGTTGAGTCTTTGTTTGGTTTTGGTATCAGGGTAACTGTAGCCTCATTAAAAAAAAACTTTGGCAATATTCCTTCTGTTTTTATTTATTTGAAACACTTTGAGGAGTATAGGTATTAGCTCTTCTTGAAAGTTCTGGTAGAATTCTGCACTAAAATTATCTGGCCCTGTGCTTTTTTTTTGGTTGGCAGGTTTTTGATGACAGCTTCTATTTTCTTGAACTTTATAGGTCTATTTAAATTACTCACCTGGTCTTGATTTAATTTTGGTATATGGTATTTACCTAAAAAAATTGTCCATTTTTTTACATTTCCCAATTTTGTGGAATAAAGATTTTTGTAGTATGATCTAATGATTCTCTGAATTTCTTCAGTGTCTGTTGTTATGTCCCCCTTTTCATTTCTGATTTTGTTAATTTGAATGTTTTCTCTCTGCCTTTTGATTAGTTAGGATAAGTGTTTGTCTATCTTGTTGATTTTTCTCAAAGAACCATTTCTTGGTTTCATTGATTCTTTGCATTTTTTTCTTTGTTTTTATTTTGTTGATTTCAGCCCCTAATTTGATTATTTCCTGTCTTCCACTCCTCCTGGGTGAATCTTCTTCTTTTTGTTCTAGAGTTTGCAAATGTTCTGTTAACTCATTAATGTGAGCTTTCTCTCCTTTCTTTATGTGCACACTTAGTGCTATGAACTTTCCTCTTAGCACTGCTCTCATAGTGACCTATAGTTATGCACAAATTGTGCCTTCATTTTCGTTGAATTCAAGGAAGTATTTAATTTCCTTCTCTATGTCTTTCTTGACCCAGGGGTGGTTCAGTAGTTCACTGCTCAATATCCATGAGTTTGTAGGCTTTCTGAGAGTAGTATTGTTGCTAAATTCTAACATAAATCCATAATGATCAGATAAGATACAGATGGTTACTCCAATTTTTTTTATATCTGTAGAGGTTTGCTTTGTTACCAAGTATGTGATCAATTTTAGAGAAGGTTCCATGAGGTGTTGAGAAGGTATATTCTTTTGTATTTGGGTGGAATGTTCTATAGATATCTGTTAAGTCCATTTGATTCATGACATCTGTTAGTTCTCTTATTTCTCTGTTAAGTTTTTGTCTGGTTGACCTGTCCATTGGTGAGAGTGGAATGTTGAAGTCTCCTACTATTATTGTATGGGGTTTGATGTGCAATTTAAGTTTTAATAATATTTCTTTTACCTGTGCGAGAGTTATTCTATTAAGGGCATAGATGTTCAGGATTGAGATTACATCTTGATGGATTGTTCCTGTTTATGAGTATTAAATGTCCTCCAGATCTTCTGACTTGATTTTGGTTTGAATGCAATTTTGTTAGAAATTAGGATAGCTACACCTGCTTGTTTCTTACATCTATTTGATTGGAAAACCTTTTCCTAACCCTTTAATCTGATATTATCTGTCTTTGAGATTGGGGTATGTTTCTTGTATTAGTAGAAGGCTAGATCCTGTTTTCATATCTATTCTCTTAGCCCATGTCTTTTTATAGGTGAACTGAGTGCATTGATATTAAGTGATATTAATGACCAGTGGTTGTTAATTCTGGTTATTTTTTTGGTAGTAGTGTTTGTGGATTTCCCTTCTTTGGGTTATGCTAGTAGAGGGTTATCAGATGCCTGTGTTTTAGGATTGGGGTTTTTCTTCTAGTACTTTCTGTAGGGCTGGGATTATAGATACATATTATTTAAATCTATTTTTGTCATGGAATACCTTGTTTTCTCCATTGATGGTGATTGTTGAAAGTTTTGCAGGGCATAGTAGTATTGGCTTGCATCCATGGTCTCTTAGTGTCTGCAGCACATCTATCCAGGACCTTTTGGCTTTCATGGTTTCCATTAAGAAGTCAGGTGTAATTATGATAGATTTATCTTTATATGTTACTTGAGCCTTTTCCTTTGCAGCTCTTAATATTTTTTCTTTATTCTGTATGTTTTGTGTTTAATTATTATATGACAAGGTTTTTTTTTATTCCAGTCTATTTGGTGTTCTGTAAGCTTCTTGTATCTTCATAGGGATATCCTTCTTTAGGTTGGGGAAGTTTTCTTCTATGATTTTTTAAATATATGTTCTGTGCCTTTGAGCTGGATTTCTTCTCCCTCTTCTACCCCTATTATTCTTAGGTTTGGTCTTTTCATGGTGTCCCAGATTTCCTGGATGTTTTGTGTTAAGAGTTTGTTGAATTTAATGTTTCCTTTGACCAATGAGTCTATTTCCTCTATAGTAAATTCAGTACCTGAGATTCTTTCTTCTATCTCTTGTATTCTGTTGGTTATACTTATCTCTGTAGTTTCTGTTCATTCACCCAGATTTTCCTTATCCAGAATTCCCTTGGTTTGTGTTTTCTTTATTACCTCTATTTCAGTCTTCAACTCTTGAACTGTTTGCTTTACCTGTTTGATTGTTTTTTTTCTTGATTTTCTTTGGTTTTATTGAGGGACTTATTAATTTCTTCAAATTTCTTGTTTGTCTTTTCCTCCATTTCTTTAATGGAGTTTTTCATTTCCTCTTTAAAGCTCTCCATCATTTTCATAATGTTATATTTAAAGTTGTTTCCTTCTACTTCTTCTGGGTTAGGATGCTCAAGTCTTCCTGTTTTGTGACCACGGGGTTCTGGTGTTACCTTGTTTCGTTTTAGGTTGTTAGAGAAATTCTTACATTGGCGCCTACCCATCTCTTCCTTCAAATGAGGTTAGCAGTGTCTTTGTGTCTTGGTCCAATCCTTGCACTGGCTGTTTGAGTGTTTGGGAGTTTTTCTTGGTCCTCTCTGTACAGTCAATATCTGTCTCAGAAAGCCTCTGAGGTCTCTATAAGCCTGCTCTCTTGGTGTTCTCAAATTACCTCAGTGCTGTAGCAAGCTCTCGGTCTGCTCATTATTTTAGCAAGCTCTCAGCTCTTAGACGGGGTGTGGCTAGTAGCTTGGAGGGGTCCAGTGGATGGATTTGTGTTTTGAGGAAGCCTTTCTCCAGGAAACTCCCTGTTGGATGGCTAGAAAAGCCTAGGGAGTTTGGAGAGGAGCCCAAAGTTTTGTCCCATTTTGGAGGTGTCCTGCAGTGTGGCTGTTCACTCACCTCTTAAGTCCCCTTGGTATTGGAGCAAGCTATGTTTCAGAGTTCCACAGAGGTACAGGAGCAAGATATTCTTAAGACAGTGTTCTTGCTGAGAAATTCATGGCAGAAGAGGGAAGCTATAGCGAGCACTGCTTTCTTGGGTACAGATCACTGTCCTAGATCACAGTCCTCTGCACAAATGGGGAACAGGAACATAGTCTAAGAGACAGAGGCAAGAGCCATTGACCTAATTTTTAAAAAGAAACTAAGCCCATGGTGGGCAAGACAAATATAGATAGAAATCTGTTCATGGCCACTCATTAACAATATTGAGGCAATACATATTTGCTTCTTTAAGTTTCCAAGTCAGCATTGTTTACTTTAAACTGAATTGCACATTTGTTACCTTGAATTTGTTGGGGTTTTTTCTATGTTTAATTCTTCACTAAGTTCTTCCCACTTAGTGAAGAAGCATTCTGTAAGTATGTACATCCTCTATTTAACACAAACCTCTGAAGCATGACTTAAAGATTACTTAAAACCCATGGAGCAGAACGGGATTGTGGGTTATAATTGCTCAGACAGGTAGAACTAAGTTTGTAGCATCTTTAAAATAGATTTGTGCACATTTGTTCCAACCCCTTGTTTCTGATTAAAACAGATTTCCATGCATGGAGGATTTACCCTCAACAAATTACCACTGTTCAGCTAATTTGAGAATGAACATAGTTAACATTCCCCTTTAGACGCCAACTCTTCTAACCTTAATCCAACTTCAAATATCTGAAATATCGTGAAGGTGGCAACCATGTAGAGGTTGCCTCCAGGCTAGTGTAATAAGTGTAAATAGATGCTATATAACTTTGTATATGTAGTGCCACATACTAAGCTACTATTCTTCTCGCTTCTATAACTTTTGCAGCCTATCTTTCGATATTAAACTGAATCTGTGCACACAAGAAGAAAAAAGCTGTAGGACTAATTTATCATTTTTAACTCTTCAAATCACACTTTAAGATTTTAATGTCTTTACCAGATATGAGTTGTACTGCTTCCTCTTTTTATTTTTAAATAAAATATTTCTATACAGGAACCATGTCTTTCATCCAACACATGTTTATATTCGTTTCACAATGACCCATTACATAAGAAGAAATTTCCAAATCAGACCCTATTTTAACTTTTAAAAGAGTGAACCACTTCTCCAAGATATGCTATCCTTATGCCATCCCTTCTGGATCATCTAGAATACTCTCTAGACTCTGGCTGCTAAGTCCCACAAAATGCTGCGGAGCCAACCAATAAAAACACATACTTCTCTCCATTTCTTTAGGAGACCACACCTCTTTCTGAGGAGGATTTGGTTGGATTCCCATCACCATGTAGCTTTTAGGAGAGCTGGGACATCATTTTGTCTAACTGAGTATTTTATTTTATACCAGGCAACTCTAGTGTATTCTGTAATAGCTGATCCATTCACTGAAGCTGGCTTGAATTCATCATTAGAATAAACATCCCTAAATATCTCATATTCAGCATCATCTCAAATTGGTTTATGGAAACAGTTGCACAGGACAAGCATCAGCTTAGACACTGCCTGAATTCTCCAGTTTCATTCTCAGATTTACTTGTGTTTTTATCAAACCTTTTCACATTTTGATGACTTTTACCACTGGGAGACTGGAACTGGGTTTGATTTTTCCTGACTCATGTATTCAAGGTTGTGACTCTATGAAAAATATAGTCATATAAGTAACCCACATACATTTTAATGTTAAAGATGAATTCATATCAAGAATTTTGTTGTTTGGGACTTGAAAGTTCTTTCAAAGATTTGGCAATTGCTGTCTACTCCTCTGAACCATAAAATGACTGCTCTATCCAATAAGGGTGATTTTAAAATATGATTTCAAAATATTACCATGATGCAATTGCTTCTTTGCCTGTAACTGAACACTGGTAAATATGAGAGAAAATGTTTATAAACAATACAGAGCTTCACTATTGTGAAAACTCTCCTATTTCTTCCCTCTCATTTTAATTATAAATCATTTAAATTTATTAGTGAATGGAAAACAGTAAATTGAATCCCAGAAAGCTTAATTTGTAAAGAGAATCGGGGATGACTTTTTTGGATGGTTTTGCCTTGAGAAAAAAATGCATTTTTATGACCTTTGGTCAGAGACTGAATGTAGGAGGGAGAACATAATGTAAAAGAGACTTTATTAGTGTTCTAAAATACTGTAACAAAGGACCGCAAGCTGGGTGATTTGGAAAACAATTAAAATTTCTTCTCTTTCAGTTCTGGATTCTATAGATCTAAAACCAGAGCATCAAAAAGGCTGTGCTCCCTCAGAAACTCATACTCCTTTTTATTTTTTCTTGTGTTTTCTTTTTACATTTCTCTCTCTATATTTCTCTCTCTCTCTCTCTCTCTCTCTCTCTCTCTCTCTCTCTCTCTCTGTGTGTGTGTGTGTGTGTGTATTGGACAGATGTGTGGTGTGGAGCACATGTGGAAATCAGAGTCAGAGGATATCTTGTAAGAGACATTTCTATCCTTTTGCCATGTGTGTTCTGGAGATCAAAGTTTGGATAGGAAGTGACCTGACATGCTAAGCCATCTCAGAAAATGTCAGAATTATTCTTGTTTCTTCCTTGCTTCAGTTTATTGTTCATCAATTTTTATCAATCCTCTGGAAGTGGTATCATTCCTATGTCTGTATCTGTGCTTAAATGATATTATTCTAGATTCCTTTGTCTACATTTTTTTTATTATTTGTCAATACCCCACATCCAGTAAAGTAACATTCTGAGTTACAAAACAAAGTAAGGAAGTCAACATATCCTTCTGTGCAAAAAAAAAAATAAATGATATTATACAAAGAGAAATAAGGAATTTAATATTTATTTTTTGAATTTGGGGTATAATTTAATCTACAATACAAGCTTATGGATAGTTTAAATATAAACATCTCAAATATATCCATGATAGCTAATTTAAAAAAAAAACCTCACAGGTAGAATATATGTATAAACAGAAAGAATTAATATTTGATAGTGTATGGGTGTTATTCACAGTTATCTGAATTCTGTTTGACCAAGGAAACTATCCAGAATAGGATGTTGTCAGTACCTTGCAGAACAACAATGTTGAAATGGGCACAAAGCTGAGGAAGAAAGCAACACTAGCAGGGGTACATCAAAGGAAAAAAATTGTTTTAAAAAGAAGGGTTAATTCTTTAAAAATGTTTTTGATATGGAGCAAAATCTCCAAACCATGAGCAGTTTATTTTATATACATTGTGCTTTTATATTATTTATTTATTTATTTATTTATTTATTTATTTATTTATTTATTTGGATTTTTGAGATAGAGTTTCTCTCTAGCTTTGGAGCCTGTCCTGGAACTCGCTCTGTAGACTAGGCTGGACTCGAACTCACAGCCAACCACGTTTCTCTGCCTCCCTAGTGCTGAGAATAAAGGTGTGTGCCACCACTGCCTGGCTACATTGTTCTTTTTTATGATATACATTTCAATTAAAAGAAAAATAACAAGGAGAAACTCTGTATTGGGTGAAACTGCAGATATAACTTCAACTTTGAAATAATTCCCAATTTTGCCACCCCCTTGAATGGTTATAGTAAGGTAGTCAGAATGGATAGATCCAAAAAGGCAGTAATTGTGTGTTTGTGAATATATTGGCTGATATAGCAGAATTTAGAACCAACATGGCCAAACCTGGACACAGATAAGCTCTACCTTGTGGAGAAGGTGCAAACAGGTCCTTTGTGTCTTCTGTGAAAATCAGGTGACTCTCAGCAACCCTCTGGCCTTATGTTACCTTCCAAAGACCTTATTTATCAAATATGTTAACACTGCGAGTTAGGGCTCCAAGTGTGAATTTGGGGGACACAGTTTATGAAGCAGTAATGGCACAAGCTTGTAAAGAGCAGCATTATTCTTAAGCAAAGATAGAATATATTTTCAAGTTATTAAGGAAAATGTCAACCTTTATGCCTAATAGGTACTGATTATTCCCACTGAGATTTGATCTACTTTTTTTTTTTTACTTAAAATGTGAGAGCAATTCTGCGGCTGCATCTAGGCAGGGGTGAAAGATACCATTGTTCACTGTCTTACTGACATGTATAACTATGAACCCAAAAGCACCTTAAAACTCAATGGGAAGTTACGACCAGAGGGACAGATTTCAAGACATCTGCTAAGACAAATATTATGCCTCACTGACATACAGAGAAATGCAAATTATTGTAAGTCAATACAAAGGCAAAACTGGACTAGCTAGAAGGAACAAGAGTCTACACTTTGAAAAGAAGGAAAAGTAAGCAGGAAGTGCATTTAACACTCATTTAAGTCTCATCGTGACAGCCAAGGGATTGGTTCCACCAAAGCTGTCATGGAGTCTGAAAACATGACCTGAACACAAAATGATTCTTTGACTCACTAATTCTATTAGAACGACTTACTGATCTATTGTCTATACCAGAAATAGATGTAAGAATGGGAATAAGCAAAAATGAAGAAAACTTTGCTGTTATCATGATAAAGATAACATTCTAATGTCATAAGATCATACTAATAAGGAATCAAACTACGTATGTTTCAGGGATTTCTTTCAAACCCTTTGAAAGAAATACAGCGTGGCAATGTAATAAAGGATTGTTGACATGTGTATGATAGTTTTGTCATAGACATGGCATTTTCTGCCAGTATTCAGATAGTAAGCTTCAGATAATTAGCTTTATGGTTTTTCTTGCTGTTGTTTCATTTTGTTTTGTTGTGTGGTGGGTCTCTTGTTTTGTTTTGGCATTTTAAACTGATAGGTGTGCTGTTTGCTTGTTTGGATTTTCATTTGGGGGCTTATTTATTTTTAGAAAGAGAACAAAGAATTGGTGAAGTTTGAAGGCGGGCAGGGTCTGGAAGGAGTTAAGGGAAGGGAAATAAATGATCAAAATATACTGGATGAAAAATATTTTAGATGATAAACAAACAAAAGAAAAAAGTAGATGAGCCAATGTGATAGTGGATGTTAGGTTCCCCAGCCCTGACCTTGAAAACTAGGGAATAAATTACAAACTATCAGAAAAGGGACATGGAAGTTGTCATTAAATCTGAAATGTTTTACATCAATTATTTACTCAGTCTTTACTTCGCCATCTCAATGAGATGCAATCTTTATGAGAAAAGAGATTAACCTGAACTTACATGGGCCCAGTCTCCTCATAGAAATCCTTAAATATAGAAGAAGGCAGAATAATAGGCCATAGATACGAAGTGTGGCATCAACAGCAATTTCCTGTCATTTCTGAGGGTGAAAATGAAGTAAGGGAGCCAGAGCCAAAGTTCGAGTGACACATAGCAACTAAGCCTGTCTCCCATTCCGTGGCTAGCAGGAATACAGAATCTTCACTTCAACAGCTGAAGTTTTCTAGTCCCCAAAGAACCAGGAAGCTGACTTTCCCTTAGTACTTCATAAAGGCCAACAGCCTGCCTGCAGACACTTTGATTTCAGTCATGACAAGCTTCATGGTATCTAACCCATGGATCTTGAAGATAATGCAATTGGAACTATTAAGGCATGGCAGGAGTAGAAAATCAATTTAATCAGCTTAGTAAAAATAAAGCTAGTTTCTAGGGAAGACTATTGCAGGTAGAAGAAACAATAGAGAGGCTTCAGAATGACAAGATCACTGTCTTTGATAAGCAAAGAAACAGGAAAATGAACACTCAGTAGATGAAGTCTGATGGGAAACGGGAGCATGAAGTGAAATGGAATCAAGGAGACAGCTTGTTGGGATGTAGAACTTTACAAGCTCGGGGGTGGGCTGCATTTATTCTTAATGTATTCCAAAGATACTGATAAACCACACTGCCCCTATTTTAGGCTAGAAAGTCATCTTATAGTAAAGAGAAACTCAGTTCATTCATGTTTATGATGAAATCTCTGTTTCTCAATGATTGGGCTATGCCCTCCTTGTAACCTTAACTTCAAATGGTTCTTTACTACCTGTTTTAGGAAGTGACCATGGTGCCTTTGTTTCAGAAAGTTCTTGTAACCACCTTACAGCTCTGTCTTTGTTTCCAGAGGCTGTCATGACTAGCTCCTTGTGCTGACATGTTCTACTTCTGTAACCACAGCTATTTGCCCGCCAAATCCTCCATTTTGAAACACTCTACTCATGAATTAGAAAAACCTTTATCTTCCCCATGATCAATGCTGATCTTTTGAGTGCTTCCTTTAAAGAGAGACAGTCCATGTACATGAATTTAAAAAGCTTGCTGTAATGAAAGTGGCCATGATGATTTGGGTCAATGATCTTTCTCCTCTCAACTGTAGGATTAACAATACTGAAAGGGTTTCAAATATGACATCATTAAAGCATTAGTCTGGCTGTTTTTCAGTAAAGGACAAGATAAAAAGTAACAAATGACTGGGAGTCGAATGCTGATCCTTGTAAGAAATGGCAGTGCACAGGAAAGGGGCAATGTCTATGGAGAACAACGGTGGAATTGGGACACATCTGGAGGTGATTTGAAAATTTGAAGTTGATGGAAGAAGAGTATATCAAGTGACTCAGCAATTTGCTGTAGGGAATTGGCTGTCTGCTAAAGCTGCTTCTTTATGTGGAAGAAATTGGAGAGGAAAGCCTAATCCCTATTGATTACAGATGGTAATCAGTCAGGAAGTAGACTCTCAAACATACATTTACAACATGCTCTAGGAATATTTGGGTTTTTAGCTGTAAGAGATACTAACCGTTTTCTCTAAAGTGTACTTAGAGCATGTATTCAAGAACGAATTCCACATAACTGAACATAATTCCTTTAGCATCTCCACAGCCATATTAGTCAGAGCCCACATGTGACTCATGTGTTGTGAACACTCTACTCCTAGGAATTATGGAATTTTAACTTACACAGGCACACGGTATATTTGTCAGGTCTTTTTTATGAGATTTTATTTTAAATATCCAAAAAAAGAAAAATTGGAAAGAAATCCACATAAAGCAGGGTGGCTGTACTATTAAGAGTGAAGAATACATAATCTACAACCTCCAGCATTAAAGTAACAAATTTCATCATATAAAAAAGAAAAAATTAAGAAATAATCAAGTAAAAATAGTCAATAAAAATAAGATTAGCTATTTTTGACAGCATTTGTACAAAACTTTTGTAACAGCAATAGTAAACATGTTCAAGATAAAGCTAGATCATGTGAAACTGTACACTGTACATTGCGTAGAAATAAAAATTATGGAGACAACAAGGAAATTCCTGAGTTAAAAGTTTTAATGGAAAAGACAATGCATACAAATAGATAAACAGAGAGGCACTATTGTAAAAATGAAATTGATGAACTTCTAGAAAGAGCAATAAAATGAAAGTGAAGACCTCATGAAATATGGCTCCCTCTTTACAATGTCTTCAGGGGCATGAACTCACTCCCTTACCAAAGTCCACAAGGGCCAATTATTTTCAAAAATCAACCATTTATTTTAATCTCTAAAATTCTCCTTTCCTAGTCCTACTTCAGTGTGACAAACAGTCCATGTATAATTGCGGCCCAAAGGGTGGGGATGCTGTTCCTCCAGCAGCCTCCACTCATTGGGTACTGAGGCTCTCTGGGAATACTGGCTTCCCACTCACTCCCACAACAGCTTTGTCACTGAGTGGAAGCTTCACGGTGGGGGAAACACGCCACCGAATTCCAGTGTTCTCATTGGATCTTCTCACTCATGAACTCAATGTTTCGTTCTTGCAAAGGCAGCCTATGATATCCATGCTCACAGGTTTCATCGCTGGGTAAATCCAGCCTAACTCCAGAACCTCTTCTCCAAAGCTTCATTATTTGAAATACTTTAGGAAAGGTAAGTCTACAGGTCAGTCTTCTAAGCAATAAGCAGCAGAGATTTTGAGAGAAAGCAATTAAAAACAAAGGGAGGATACTAACTCATTAATTGCAAACTATAGAATATGTCTTTCAACAGATAGCCAGGGAAAAGAAAGGATTAAAAGACCCACTCACATAAATGTCAATGCCTGGCCTCAAAACTACCCCTCCAGAGTGGTCTAGATTTAATTGGATCTGACTAAATGGTAGTTGATACCTAAGGGCATTGTTGAAAACGACGTAACAATCACCTGGCAATTACTGTAGCCCTAACCGCCCACTGGCATATGGCCAACACAAACCAACGGTTTAATGGAAAAAGAATCAAGAAAAAGAGATAATGTGAGAGACTTCTACATCATGTCATCCTGGATGACTACACATTAAAATCCTGGACTATGCCTCCTCCAATCTCTTAACTGATGTCAAAAACAAGTGCCCGAAATAATGTTATATAATTAAATTTGATTCTATACAACTTGACATGTGCTGTGTTCACAACTAATGCAAAGAGGGGAAGCTTCAGAGTGAAAAAAGAGGGCAGTAAATGATGACATGAATCTACTGTAACGAATGACAAGAGTGAAAAATGTCAAATGTGCGTGCAGTGTCTACTGGATAGCCTTGACTTTCTAACCATTTTATTAAGATGCAAAATTATATAAAGTAATTTGCAACAGTTCATTATCATGGCCATAGTATTTGTCACTATGATATGTACAACAATAGAAGCACAAAATAAAAATGAAACAGATCTACCAGGAATGGTGGTTTCCGTACCATGCCTCATACTCCTATTTACTAAAACCTTGACGTGTGCTGTTATGAATTAAATGCAAAGTATAAAAACAAAAAGTAGTGTTTGAAATACAGTGAAAATATACCACAGTGAATAGGATGTCATATAAGAAAAATGTTAACGCAAACAAACAAGAATTGTCCAGGAAGAAGAGAAGAACAAATGAACAAATGGTCCTAAACTTAGAAGACAGAAGTGATATGGCCAGCATAAATATAAATATCTAGATAATAAGTGGTCTTAAAAATAAGCAATCTAATAATAATGGGATGATTAAGTGATTGAGAGACTATATGAAAAATATAATAGAGAAAAAATAATGTCGCTTCATCATGAGTTCCAAGGTGTGGAAATTGAAAAAAAAGATGAAGCCAAATCATGCAGACGGCAACCATGAAACAGCCAGATTGATTACTCCAAAATTAGAGATATCAAATTAAAACAGAGACTATTAGTAAAAAGGATAAAGATAAAAGAATCCACTCTGAATATATAACAATTATAAACATATACTCAAAATACATATCACAATTTAAGCCTTTAAATACATAAAAGTTGATATTTTGATTAAAGTAGTTGGATGTGTAAATATTAAATTTTCAATGGCAGAACAATTAAGTACAGGTAAATGGGAAATTAGAATCTGTTACTAAAAGCTAGGCTCATTTACACACATAAACACAACATATTAAATAACTTCAGTGTGACATGGAAAACACAGATGCTCAGCCTTCTACTCCAGGTTAAAAGGATCTAAAAGTTGAAACAATGTGGAAATAAGACAGCAACTATGTATGTCATAAATTCCTGTACATACAGAGTAACCCTCAGGGCCTGCGGCTGCAGTTCCGTCTGTAAAATGCCTTCATAGAATGTGCAAGGCTATGGGTTCTATCCCAGATGTCCACCAGATCTCCCTCATAAGTGAAATCACTTGTTCCTCTATGAAGGCCACAGGTTCAATCCCTGGGTGTGCACCAGATCTCTTTCATAAGTGAAATCACATGTTCCTCTATGAAGGTCACAGGTTCAATCCCTGGGTGTGCACCAGATCTCTTTCATAAGTGAAATCACATGTTCCTCTACGGAGGTCACAAAGACATTTCTCTCTAAGGATAAATTTCTTTTCCTTTCTAAATGATATTTAATTGTTCAAAATTTGGTTAACTGGAAGTGGAGGGAGCGCTACAGATTTCTTCTTGCTCTATTAGTGTTACATCAACTTCACGTGTTTGCTCCCTGCAAAGAGTAAAAGAGTATCTGTTACAATTAGTACTCTGTATTGTCAGAGACAGAACATTTATTCAGTGTGTGTGTGTGTGTGTGTGTGTGTGTGTGTACATATTAGCTGGTGAGATGCCCTGGGATGTGAGATTCAACCAAAACTAGAAATACTTTCTATCCTATATAGTTTATGGTATAGCGACAGGAATGGGTAATTAACAACGAGCTTATTCATTTACTAATTCAACTGATTAAGCATGGTAGTTATCAGGAGAGCCTATAACTTAGTGACTTAACCTAATCTGAGAAGAGAGGCAAATGTTTTAATACAGAAGTGCCGATTGAGCTGAGATGATGAGAAGGAGTTTGGGTGAAGGATGAGGAATCCTAAGCTCCAAGAAGTGGATTCTCACATGAATGTCAGATGGCTGGAAGACTGTAGACCTGGGAACTTTCCTACATTATGCTTATTCCCTTTTCTTTTAACGATTAAATGATAAATTGCTCTAGTATGGCCTCTGGGCTTATCATTCTTTTCATTTGCTTAGGTAAGCAATTGGAATTGGCAATTTTTAGCATGTCACCAATTCTCAAATGTTTAGGCTGAATTACTACTTTAAAATACATTAATTAAATTTTAGGGTTCAAGAAAAAATTTTGGTAAAAATTGAATTTTATATGGTTCATTCTTATTAATGGAAAGAAATTAGACTGTAGGTGTGATTCAAGCCACATGCCATATGAGAATCTATGTATCTATGCACGTCTAAATCTTTACTGAATCTTTAATTTTTAATATTCTTAAGTGTAAACACATTGCAGTAGTTTTTATGATCAAGGCAATTTTTTTGTTGTTGTTGTTTTGGACTTATAGACAGGATTTCTCTGCATAACCGCACTGGCTGTCTTGGAACTCACTTTGTAGACTGGGCTGGCCTTGAACTCACAGAGATCTGCCTGCCTCTGCCTCCTGAGTGCTGGGATTAAAGGCCTGCACTACCACCACCTGGGCCTTTGTTCCCATTTAACTTTCCAATTCTTTTATTCTTTTGAGCACTGTCTGTGTGATGATTGCTGAAATTATCAATGCGACTTGGTGTGATGGTCCAAGCCAACTCATGGGATGCACAGGCAGGAATCCTTTGGTGAGTTTGAGGCCTACCTGGTCATTTAGGGTCATCCAGTAATACATAATAAGAGCCTGTCTCGAAACACAAAATCATAAAAAGCTCACAGTATTCCTAAACTACTGTAAGCATATATTCACCTGCAGTGCTTCTTTGGGTGCACATATGTTCATACATAGATTTCTGACTGTGTTGTGTAGAACACCTACTAATTGACATTTCCTCCGTGATCACACTCATGTTAAGAATCTGGCCTTTGATGATTAGCTAAGTGGCATTCTCACCTCTACCACTTCCCAAGTCTTGCTAAACCACATGAGAAATTACCTGGTGACCTTATGTGTCGCCCCACTGCCACCTGGTGGTCAATGTATAGAAAAGGCAGCAAAGCCAGGACTGACTGGCCAAGTGATGGTGAGTTCCATCTACACAAAACTCACATGCTCTGATTTTTTCACAGATGTATAGCTTAAACATTTTCCATGACTAAGTCTGGATTCCTTGAGTAAAGTATATACACATTCCCCAAAACTATGAATGATAAAAATATTAATGGTAGAGCAAAATGTTGTATCAAAGAAAATGTGACAGGAACAAAGATCAACTTTAATTTTTGAAGTTCCACGTTGAAACGCTCAAAGTACTTTTTAAAGACAAGAATTGGCTTTTGGTAAAAGATTTAATTTATTATCAATTTAGCATTTTTAATGAAAGAAAATCAAATAGGCCAACACTTAAATACATATTAGGGTAAATTATTTGAATTACGTAGCTATTGTTCATGATCTTGGTTGAGCTTCAATCATAACCAAACTAAGACTTCTAAAACAAAAGCATTTATTATTTTTCTTAATGTCTTGTCTTTCTTTTAGTCCCTCTGTCTGTATTATAGTATGAATTGCAATAATGTCATGAGTTAGTTGGTATATTTTTCAAAGTCTGGTCATTTCATTATACTACCTGATATACCGTTTTTAAGGAAAATAATAACGCAAAATAACACTTGGTCTCTCCACGTTCAAATGTGTCCAATTCATTATGCTTTGGTGAATGAAACTTGAAAGTCTAGTGTTGACTTCTGTTATCCACTATTTTCAGAGCTTCTCATTTGAGACTTTTCCTCGTGTCACAGTTGTGTGTATATGCCAATATAATATGGATATCTCATTTGAGTTATTCTTATATGCTGTGGTGTATTTTTGTATTAGCGCTAACTGAGTCAGTGTGTGTACATAAACTGTATATATCAGTACTTGGCATTTTTAGCAAGCTTCTCTACATAGTGCATCTGGTTCTCAGAAATTCTTTTACTGTAGAAAGAGGGAAGAAAATAGACTAATTATCTTTATTTTGTGAGTCAAAATATAGAAACCTAAACTGAGAGAAAAGATTTAATCTGATTCTAGAGCCAAAGTTTTTTTTTCTCTATGTCACAATGAACATTGGACAAGTCTATTGATTTTTGGATGGTTACTAAAACCTAACACACTAAAGAGGATTCAGCATACTTCTCAGGATAGGATTTCAGGGCAACATTATACTAAGCAACAAGATCTTTGGTTTTACCAAGACTATGACATAGCATAGTTAAAAATAGAAACAAAGGAAGACAAAAATAAAACAGACCTACAATACATTCCTTTCCTCTCTGTTTAATAAGGGGATTAGAGTTTAATTTATACAAAGCTCCCAGCACAGTGTCTGGTTTATATTAAACATTAAAAATTGTCATTGTCATTAAGAAGAAAACATGAAACAACAAGATTCATGTGGATCAGACTGGGGCTGTTAATCGGTCCTCTTTGATGAATTAAAAATATTTTATCTGAAACATGCGTCTATATCTTACTCTTGGATTCCAGAGCTAGTCAATGGACCGATGTAGTGCCTAGCTTCATGTCTTAAGGGAATAAATGTGTGAATGCTATTAGTTTTGATAGCTGGTTCACAAATCTAGATTTAGTTAGTCCCAATCAGCTTGCCCCTAAGGATCCATTTTATTCCTGAACACTTGACAAGATACATGTAATGAAACAAATTTTTTTAAAAAGGGAGGAAGGAAGGGAGGGAGGGAGGGAGGGAGGGAGGGAGGGAGGAAGGAAGGAAGGAAGAAAGAAAAATCTATCACAATCAGAGGAGAGAATTTTCACAATACCACAAAACAGGAGCTCAAACTAATGACATCAGTCCTCTACATAGGTTGTGTCTGTGTTCACACATTCACATGCATGTTTCAGGGGCACAAAGCACAGATTCCCTGCCAAGAAGGAAAATCAACCGGTGTAAAGTGTTTGTATTGATGGGTGAGTAAAATGAATGGGGATGTCCCAAGGAGTAGAAAAGAGGATGTGGATGCTTGTCTAGAGTCTACCCAGTTCAGCCTCTGAGCAAAGAATGTTAAGAAAATACAGTAGGTGGCCTGGAGACAAAACCAGAGTCTGTAGCATAGAGATCATGTTTTATTAGTATACAGAAGTCAAAATGGCCTCAAGAAAACAAGTCCTTTCTCAAAACTATGGAAAAGAAACCTATAAGCAAGAAGACAACTTAACTGTTCACTCATGCTTTTGAAGAAGTGGTTCAGAGTAAAACAGGCATGTGTAAAACAAAGTGTAAGAGAATTTGAGAAAATAAATAAAAGAAAAAATGATCTTCAGATAAATAGCAACAGTCTCTTTAGTCTAGTTAGAGTAAACAAAACATAGGAAGAAAGTGAACAATCCTGAAACAGAAAGGTGGTTCTATGATCAGTTGTCAATGTGTTAAAAAAATTCATATTTCTATTCAAATACTAAAGTGGTGTTCATTTGATTCAGCCTAATTGTATCTCCCACAAAAGTATGCTATTGCTTCTAAGCAAGTGTATAGTATAGAATTTTCAAAATATAAGTTATTTTCTTCATACAAATAATCACTTGAGTATTTCCTTTGGAAAGTGAATTCCACAAGTTCATTTAACTTGCAAGTTAATTTTGGCCAGCTGGTTACTAACAGCTGAATCCATGGCCCACAGAAAACTTTCTATAGTCTCAGACACAGCAGTAAAGTAAAACACAACAGTTCAAATAGCGTGAAGTCTTAGGAAGCCCAGAATTCCAAGCCCTGTAATGTAGAATCTGCAAGGCAGACAAGAACGTTCTTACCAAGAGAAGACTATAACACATCTCCAGGCTGAAAGAAGAAAGCAGGAAAAGTAAGAAGACACAGTCTTTAGGTACCTGAGCCATCAAATGGAAATTGTAGGACTCTGATTTCACAGTAAAGACACAGAATACTCAGCTCCCACTCAGAATTAACCTTCAGGGGAAACTAACAACTTCATGATTAAACAACAGTCTCTATGGTTCAGCCATAGTGAAGAGAGCGCCAGGAAGCAAGGAACAAAATCTGCAATTGAAAAGGGCAGAAAACTGAAACATCCCCAAAGTACTCAGAGGGAGAAGTATGTACAGACAAAAGCTAGCTCATGGAAGTCTTGGGGGGCTTTAATGAAGAGGTTGCACGTATAAGGAAAAACTTTTGGATGAGCGAGCCTATTCCCTGGTTTTCGGATCTGGCTAAATGATACTCTGCCTACATCACCTGAGCACTTTCTTAAGCTAGTGTTACTTACACTTTACTTTAAGGCAAATAATTTGGAATTATAAACAATGAAACAACCAAAGGTCCTGCGTTATGCAGTCATAAGCAACTACCACCAAAGTACAGAATGTGATTCTAGCTTGGCTTTTTTGCCAGGTGTGTTTATATGACTGAAACACACACTCCTCATTTGCTACAGTTTTACTTCCATATACAACTGAGCAAACTGCTGCTTTAGAGATATTAAATAATCTGTTAAATTTAAGATAATGGGAATGGGGGTATAGTCTGATCTAGGAACTTATACTCTTATCTCTACTACCACATCGAGAACTTTATTCAACTTTCTCTCAATCGTTGATCCATTCAGCAATCATTTATTATCTATTACACTCTAGACTTTAGAAACAAGAAAAAGAACATGACTCATGTCCTCTGGGATCTTTTTTTCCCAGAATCTTATGATAGGAATGTAACCGACTAGTGATGCCTCATGCTCCTCCTGTGCATTTTTTGAAGCGCTATTTCTAGCAGCTCTTGAGCTAAAAATTTATTAGCCATAGTACAAAAAAAAAATTGAGCTGCTATGTATGCCATTGTGTATGTGGACCTTGAAAGTCCAAGGCTCTGATAGGCTATTACCTGCCTAATAATGCTAAGTCAGGTGTCTTTAGTAATCAAAGTGGTGATTCCTAAGAAGTATATTTCACATATTTCTTAACATTTCCATCCATAATACATAACTGTCTATGTATAGCAAAAAATAATTACTAACTTTGTTTAATTGAAGCAAGACAAACTGAACAGGTATTACATCACAGGATGAAAACCCAAATTAATAACAGATTAAAATTTTAGATTTATTTTTGTTTCACGGCATCAGTAATCTTTTCCCAGACTTCTGTTAATGGCGTTGGACTCCTAACCGAGAACAACCTCATGGGAGAAGGCTGTATTTAGATAAATGGGGTGTTTCTTTTGTCTTTTCTGTTGGTATCCATTTATTCTCCTGATTTGGTCCAAATTTGTGTATCCAATGGGATAGAGGCTGATGGATGTCATGTACCCAATTGGGTTCCTCATTAAATATTAAACAGATATTAATGGAATTAAACATCAAATGGACTCCAGAAAATTACAATAAGCAGAGTCATCCTTTGGTGGTCGAGAGTTTTGTACTTCCAACTTTCTACACAAAATATCAGGAAAGCTCTTCGGCAAAAAAAGCTTTTAACAGTGGGAGACGAAAAGTTGGAGTGAAGTCTCTGATGTAAGAATACAAACATTTTCCCTGAAGAAATCTACACTAACTCTTGGGATTAAAAAATGCCATGTTTTGAGTTCTGTCAAAAAGTGTTAGCAAGGCCTTCTTTCCCAGAAGACAAAAAAAAAAATCAGTTTCATATGGCTGTCCTTTCCTCTTCCCCATCTTTAGAAACCAGGTGGGCAGGAAGCCTAAAATCTAGCTTAGCTTTTCATATCTGCAATTAAAAAAAAAAAAAGACTATTTGGGCTTTTACATAGCAAGGTGTGAGTGAAGGGTAAAAGAATTAATCTAATCCATTCCTATTTGTTCAGACCTGATGTGAGCAGCCAGCACCATCGGTGAAAAGCTGTCACAACTCTGAGATCTGATAGCAAGGGCTGGCCACAAGCCTTAACAGGCAATGAACCGGCCAGCATATTCAATTTTAATTAAATCCCCATGCCAGGAATGAGAGCTTTGGAGAACATAGAGCTTTAGGGGTGCCATGTGTTCATGAAGTTGCTCTATATTCACACAGCCATCTCGAAAAATTGCAGTGAGTGTACACACTTAATGGACCAATTAGAAGAATTTTAGCATTTGACTCCTGCCAAACCCTTGACGTAACTACAAAATGATCTTTGAATTCAGCACCCTTTCATGGCTGCTTGCTCTCCTGGGAGGTGAGACCTGCTTTCGGAATTGTTGTGTGTCACAAATTCAGGCTCGTTCTTTCTCTTTCAGTTTCCTGCTACAAGTAGTAAATGAAAAGCAAAACATTTCATTTGTCTTGCACAAACACTATGGACTCAGAAGCACTGTTTTCCCTCTAGCTCCAGAAAGGCCGGAAGAGGTCAATTACAGCTGTCCCAGGCAAGCTGGACTCCTCCTGCAGTTAGTAAGGTCTGCCCAACTCACCATCCGCACCTCCCAGCATCCCTGTTATCAACTGTACTGCTCATAAAGAAATTAAAGAAAGGTCAAATTACACACTGTATATAAATCTGTCTTCCTTGGTGCTAGTTGTATTTGCTTTTGCTACTGTGACCCTAAGGTCTGAGGATGCCAGTGACCTGCTTTTCTCCTCTCTGACCAAAAGAGAAACCTTATGACAGTAATGTCAGTGCACACAGTGTTAGCAGAGTCTTGTTAGTTACCTCAGTAATGCCATACCTTATATTTATGGATCAGTTTCTACGTCTTCACAAGTGCGGAAGATTGCTTTAGTTAAGGAGTAAAAAGGAAGGAAGGAGTATGCAAGAATGAAAGAGAGAAGAGATTTGGAAAGAGTGGGTAGAGACAGGGAAATAGAGGGAAAAGGGGAAGGGGAAGTTTGGAGTCTTCACAAATATTTCTTTTTCTTATATTATTTGGGGTTATGGGCAGAGGACAGAGTTAAGAATCCAAATTTTTTATTAATATCATACACCTAAAAGAGTGTAGCAAATGCCTTTCCTAACTGTAAAGCTGTGGTTTGCCATAAAATGTGGAAAGATAGGCAAGAAACAAAGTAGGGAGTTTTGTGTGTGTGTGTGTGTGTGTGTGTGTGTGTGTGTGTGTGTGTGTACGTACATTGAAAGAGTGCCTGCAATCAAGGCAAATCTCTATATACACTGGGCCTTCATATCTGACTCACGGATCTCAGCTGTCTTATTGCTTTGGCTCTTTTCCGGGCCACCCAAGCCACTGCACAGCTACCGGACTGCATCTGTTCTCATCATCTAAGACCGTCCGCTTTCAACGCCCAGTTATCGGCTCCTTGGCTTACTACAGAAATCCTCTTCTAGATTCAGAATCTTAGGAACCAGGGTCCAGGCTCAGTGCTGCATACGTGCAAAGTCATCATGCTTAAAAAGCCTCTGCTCCCTAGGACTGTTCAAGTCCTTTCTCATTTCAGGTGTGTTCCATTCAGGCGCTTCGGATTCTCCCCTGGCTTTCCTACAGCTGTGATGTCTTCCTTTTCTTCCCCCACTGTTCAATGCTGATGAAGCACCTTAGCAGGTTACTTAAAGAATCCCCTGAATAAGGTCTTTTGACTCTTTGGCTGAAGTGGTTTTTGCAGTGTTGAATACGGAACACAGGATCGCAGGAACACTAAGGAAGTGCTTTACCATGGAGAAATCCCAAAACAGGGTTGGCTAAACAGGCAATGTTTGCTTCTTGCTTCTGCTCCTGTAGTTTTATAGCAAGACCCGTTTATTTTCTCCTGCTTAATGACCTTACAATTGCCATGAATGCTAAATCCAAACTCATAGCAGATGCTGCTTAAGTCTTGAAACCGAGTTTCCAATTTTGCCTTAACAGTAACTCACAAGTGAGAAGCCATAGCAAATCGTTTGCTTCTTCCTGGACTGTCTCAATCTCCTAATGATTCCTAAAGATTTTAGTCTGCCTTTGTATTAAGCCATTCATACATATTTCATCTGTCTCTTTCCTATGCATCTTTCATGATATATTTAATATATTTTTCTTGAAGAGCCACCCAGTCACCATACGTAGAAAGCTTCGCCTTGCTCTCCACTGTTGTCTTTATAGACTGTGTAAGCTTTTTATACTCTCCTAAACCATTTTTGCTTTGGTCTATATCTTACATTACACATACCCATTCAAGAAATGGACTGGTTTTGTTCATTTTATTTTAGTCGAGGCATTCTCTGAGTTTTAGAAAAAGGCCGGTAAAATAATGAATAGTAAAATAATGAACAGAAGAACGGAAGAAAGACAAGGAAAGAATGAAAGGAAAGGCAGAGAGGGAAGGAGGGAGATGAAAGAATGAGGGGTGCAAGGGACAAAGGGTCAAGGGGAGGAAGAGTAACATAAAAAAGGATGGAGGGACAAAGAGAGTAGTGGGAGGAAAGAATACAAGTTGTTGAACCATTAAAGCATGTATCGGTCCTCTGGTAGCGTATTATTAGGGGTCACTTCACCTTCTCAATCCATTTGATACAAATGGAGTTAGCTGTACCCTTGGCTTCAAGAATGGCACGTGGGTTTTGAAAATGTAATTGTTAACATTGCCTGCCAAATCTGAACACAGAAGCCTGGAAAGCTTACAATCTTCAGAGATAGAAAATATTTTGTACTCATTTTCGAGAAATATGTCAGAATAGATATTAAGTACACCTTTGGCATACATATCAACAATATTAAAATGTCTACTCAATATCCAGCAGGTGTTATACCCCAGAAGTCTAATCTATGAAGGAGTACATTAATTTCAGTGATGCACAAACTCATTTACCCATGCAAATGAGTCCTTGGATGCAAGTTTACATACTGCTTGTGAAAACCGACTTGAACTTTTGCCTAGAGCATTGTTATGCACATCCTGTATGCTGATGATCTTCTGTTGCTTGTAGCACAACCATTTTTAACTCATCACCTTTCCTTTCAAACAACTATAATCCCATGCCTCTCATCTGTCCCATTTTTCCGTTCTCTTCTATCACTTCAGTTCTCATTATGTGACCAATTTTCCTTCTCATCCATGATGCCACCTGGTATTTAGTGTTACGGCACACCCTACTTCATATTCTTTTGTTGCTATGTGTGTGGAGTGCTTGGAATTGAACCTTTGTTCTTGTGCATGGTAGGTAGGCATTCATTCACTAAGCAATAATGCCAGCTCCTCTTGGCCAAATAAAAGAGAAGTGCTAAACATGCCGAATTATTACCTATACTCATCTTACGGATGTTGGTATTTAACAAATATTATGAACAGGCACATAGTTCTGCTTTAGAGTATTTGTTTAGCATATATAATACCCTACGTTTGATTCGCACTGGATGGATAAAAACTGAATTTTACTTCCCTTGAAAAATAATTTCAAAAACCCACAGAGACTATGTCCTTGCATGATAACTGCTATGGGATAGATTGTCTTCTCAACGCTATACTGAAGGCTTAATATCCATTAATTTTGAATGTGACTACCTTTGGAATCAAACACTTTATTTTTTTTTCAAATTAGTGCAAGGTTATTTTGGATCAGGCTGGACCTTAGTCCAATGACTAAAATTCTTGAAAAAGGAGGAAAACAGATGTACTAAGCTAATGTCAGGGGTTGATGAATTTAAGGCAACCCTGGGCTACACCATGAGATGAGAAAGAGAGAAAAGAGAGAAAAGGGAAGGGAGTTAGAGTGTGTCTTTCTAATGCAATGAACACCAAGGATTGCTGGTGACCATAAAGAGCTAAGCAGAAGAATCATCTCTGCTTTCAGAGAGATTATGCTCGTGCCAGAACACACTAAAATGACATGTCTGCAGTGAGCTATGTCTCTCAGTTTGAAATACTTCATACCAGTGCTGAAAGTCTGCAGAGGAAAAACAGTCAAGAATCAAGAAAGGCTGTCTCTCAGCCAAAGAAGGGATGTGCCACCTTCTGTTTAGAGAACTCAAGATACTCTCTGTCAATCTGGGTGATTTCTTGGTCACATGTCAAAGTTCCAGGTACTATTTACCAAATGACATACAGCCAATTTCTTAGAGTTGCATGGCATCTTTTGGGCTTGAAGAATTTTTTCTTTTAATCTGATAAGCTGATCATTTATATGCATATATATCTATATTCTTATTTCAGAATTGCATATTTTTCTTAGAAAAAGCTGAATAATATCTTCATGTTTTGTTTTTTGCCATTATTTCCCTGATGCAATTTTAATAATTTACACTTTGACTCTGTTTTAACAAAAGAGAGGGCATATACCTTTTGATATCACGTGCTAAATAATTGCTTATCCTGAGAATTGTCCTATGTGTTAGTTTATATCTGTTGGTATCAGAAGATTCTTCATAGTATAAAATCTAAGAATGGCAGTGTTAAATATTCTGGCAGAGGAGAACAGAAACAACAGAAGCTTTTACAGTGTTCCAGGACATTGTTTGTAACCAGACTCATCAAAGCAAATAAACACAGCCGTGTTATATACAAATGCCTTTCAGTTGAAAGAATCTTTTAAGAAGTAAAAGCACAATGTATTATAATCACACACTTTTATGTCTTAATACATGATGAGGCATGTGAATGGTACCCTACTGTCACTGTTGCTTTTTAATATGAGCAACATTGGTATGAATGTGGGCACATTATGACACAAATAAGTAGCTGAATTCCCAGTACAACAGTTATTTTCTCCTTGCTATAGCAAGATTCCTGACTACAGCCTAAAGAGGGAAGACTTTACACTTGGCTCAGAATTTATTAATATAGTCCGCCGAGGCAGGAAAGGCTGGATGGCAGAAGCCTGAGAAGACTGGTCACATTGCAGCCTCAGTAAGGAAACATGGTCAGGCGAGTTCTGACACTCATCTCCTTTCCTCTACCTCACTCTACTCAGGATCCTAGGCTACAGAATGGCACTGTCCACATACCGCGTGGGCCTTCCAACTCCATCAATCCACTCTGGAAACTCTCCCACAGGCACTTAGACATGTCAGCGAGGTGAGTTTAAATCCTCCCAAGTTAACAATCAATATTGACCACCCCTTAAAGCTTAGTATAGGTAATAAAAACACATGACGACTGTGGACCAGTGAGCAAGAAACTCCGTGCTAAGCTTTCACCATGCTCCATAAACAAAGGCCTCAAGTCGTAAACAGCTTTACTTAAGGTATGACTGTCATTTCATTTTTCCCACCTACTGCCTGGAGATTGAAGTCAATGGCTAAAATTCTAAAATCCATCCTGAAACAATTTATTAATAACAGAGGATAAACACACTGGAAGTCAGATTCCTTAGGGAGATAAAGAGCTGACATATAATTTCAAAACTGCTTCCCTTGGGACATTAATACATGGGAGAAAAGTAAATTTTCATCCTGTTAATACTAGTCTTATTTTAGTTCTTCCAACACATGATGTATAGTCTACTTCTAGATATTTTACGGCTAATTTTGGTTCTTTAAAGCTTTTTATAGTTTGCTCTATTTAAATATTGGCCTACTCGTGGTTTTCTTGAGGTTCAAAAACTGTCAGATATACATTGTGGGAGTATGGCTGGATCGGGATAATTATATAAGATGCTTAACCTTATGTCTAGAATGTTCAGAGCCACAAGAACAAGGGTAATTATAATAATTGCATAAATAAAGACCTGTGGTGTTTTCATTTAGCATTTTTCACATCCAAGAAAATGATTCCCATGGTCTTTAAGCAGTCCTTTGGGGAAAGGGGGACACTTATCTGAACGAAATAAGTATTTGATCTAACTGTTTTCTTTTGTGTTATATGCTATTCAGTACAAAATTAACATGTAAAAATTGTCCCCTCTTATACTAAAATGTAATATTCTTTGAGCTTCAAGTGTGAGGTGTTCAGTTAAACTACTCATTATGATTTATGGCTTTTGATACCTTGTATGATTTTTAAAACCCGTGGCACCCCAAAACAATTCCTAGAAGTTGCAAATGCCATTATGATGACATGTAGACCAGCACTGGGAACTATTTGTTGAGCTCCATAGTTGATTGAAATTCACAGCAAAGTTGAAAGTCTCTGCTTCAAACTATAATAAGGATACATACTTTCTCTACTGGGGATGAGTAAATAGCAACCACTAAGCTGCCTGATGCTGACAATCAAGAAAAGCGATGGTTTTGTCACCACGTATTTCCCTTCTGATAGTCTTGTCTCTCAGTCACTCAATAGCCATGCTAAAATAGAACTATAATTTTCTGCTTAGTTGAGCAAAACTACATCTGAACTCCAAGCTCACAATTGGGAAGTGCCTATATACAACGATTGTGCCATGTGTAATTTCTTTGCTTGAGTAGATTGACCAAGTTTAGGTTGTTTGCACAGCCAGTGATTTGGCAAGAATATGCTCCTCTGTCCCTGTAGAGAGTGAGTGCTATATATTGTTCCTAGTCACATGTGATGACTAAAGTTTAAATTTATTACCTTGTACAAGGGTTAGGTTGTTTCCCTTAATCTCTCTCATACTCTAGTGCACTGGGATCTGAACCACTTGAACATTTCACAGATATCAATTAATCAGACCAAATGAATAAAAAATGAAATGTGTAATAGAGCAAATAAGACCCACAACCCTGCTAATATGAAATGAAATATGTAGTGATATTTGACTTATTTCTGGGAGAAAATATACTATGTAGGGTTTAAGGCTACATAGTATAGGAAAATTAGAACACAAGTCGTTTAATGTACAGTAACAAAAGCCATGACACTTGTTGAAGAAAAGAAAGTATAAATTTTAAAAAGGAAACAAGCAAGAAAAAGAGAACAAAATAAAAAAACAAAATTGTCCCTTGTGTGATATCAGACTTTTATCAGGTTGGACTGTCTGACTAGTGATCCAACTAGAAAATAATTCTGAGTAGAATTCTATAGTTCCTCAGGTGAAAACAACAGCAATTTATCATAGTCATAATATGAAAGCCCCCCAAAATGATCATATCACAATCCTCAGAAAATGTGAATGAATTAGTTATATTTTACAGTATATTTTGTTACCACCTTCAAATTCAATGAGTTCACAGCAAAGTAAATAATAAATGGAAAAAAGGTCATGGGAAACTATTGAATAGGAGAAAATGTTTATAAGCCATTCATTCCCTCAAAAGAGTAATATCCACAACATATAACTAAAAATGCTCAATAACAATAAAAATAAATAATCCAGTTAATAAATGGCCAAATTGTCTGAATAGATATTTCCCCAAAAGAAGAAACACAAATCATCAATCATATGAAAAACATGTGTATCTCTAATTAGTAGGTAAATAAAAGTTGAGACCACATTTGACATAACCTCAAACCAATTAGGACATATAGAATCAAACACTGATAATTGCTGGAAAGGAATGGAGATGAGACATCTGATACACAGATACGCTGTGGAAAACAATATAGAAGTTTCTCAAAAAATGAAACTATTCCATGATTTAAAAAATCCCACCCTTGACTATTTCTTCTCAGGGAGGATGTGGGGGAAGCTGTAGCCAGGACATACAATAAATTGATAAATAAAAAAGGAAGAACAATAATATAAAGCAGTTCAAGAGATCCCTGAAACCTTATTTTTTTATTGTACCTTAATCACCAATGTATGGTATTAGGCAAAATATCCATCAGTACTACAGATGAGGTAAGTACTATTCCGCTTTAAAAGATGAAATTATATCATTTACAGCAATATGGATAAGTGTGGGTATCATAACAAAGTCAGACATACAAAGAGAAGTTCTCAAATATGATGTCATGCTTGTGTTGCTTATAAAGAGACTGCATTCACAGAGTTAGCAGAATAGTGGGAAGATGGGTGAGAGGAAGTGTGCATGGATTTGTACATGGGGACAAACCAAGCATTCTAAAATAATACAACATAGCCAGCACTGTTCTTTCATAAATCAAAATTTTTTAGCATAAATAAAACATAAATGGACTATTTAAATCTATTTATTTAGTGAACCTCTCTGCATAAATATTACACCTGACACTACACCATGAAGAAAGATGATTATTGCCTGTACAACAAAATGTACTTCACATCATGACACATGTTATTCATTCAATATGCAGTTTGGGTCTATAAAATAGTTAACAGGACTTTAAAATAGCATAAACCAAGTCTTTCATAACTCTGTGTTGTCATAACTCAATTCTGGTGGGCATGTAACAGTTTCCTATGAGAATGAAAGATTCCATCCTACATGGAAACTCCTTAAGCAGTGAAGTAAACAACTCAAAACAGCTTCAGGAAGTCCCTGAAACTGACCTGTTTCACTAGGCTCCTCACTAGGCTCCTCTCTGCTCTGATAAATAACCAAACCTGAAGCTGCCTTTCAGAGAAACTGAGTTTCTCCAACAAGCCAAGCTGAAAAGAATATTCAGTGACCAGAGTAGTAACTGCATATATGTGAAATATTCCCACTTTCGGTGAATTTTTAGCTTAGTACCATACCTTGGTTCTTTGAGGAACATCTTTTGACTTGAAAATTCATCATTACATTGCTCAATTTTATAACTATCCTGAGCTATTTTAGGTCTTTCCATGAAATATCAAGGGCTAAGCCCTGGGTGATCTTTCTACTGTGAACTGACAGAAGTGCAGTAATTTAGTTCTCATTTTAAATCACTTATTTTAATATTTGTTACCCAAAATCCAGACTCCGAAAACATTACCACAAAACCATATCTGATGCAGAAGCAAAGAGTCTTTAACTATGGTTCTTCTGCCTGAAGCAGCAACTGCAGTTGAGGTAGTTGTAGCAGCAGCAGCAGCAGTGACAGCAGCAACAAGAACACGGCAGGAAAGATCGTGAGCAGCAAAAAGAGAGGGTTTATATAGAAGGAAAGACGGGGAAATTCCCAGGCTCCAGCCTTGGGATTGGCTGCCCCTGTGATGTAAAGGAATTCCCAAACCTGAGGGGAATTCCCAACTTCCAGTCACTTTTGAACTCTAATTTTTGGAACAGGGCAAATATCTTTGGTAGGAGCATAGTGTGTTGTTTTGGTCCTGGTTTCAGTGCACAGTGTCTTTTCTCTGACTGTAGGTTCAGGGACAAAGTGTCTCTTCCCTTGGCTCTGCTTTCATTTTCAGAGTGTTTTTCTTTCCCTGGCTTTGAACCCGCAGCCAGATTGCTTGCTAGTGGGCTGTGCTAGGGCTATGGACTCACTGAATCTACGGGGCCTGGGCCTCTCAATACTCATTAGGGTATGTCTTAGCTCTTGGATCAAGCTTAATCAAAACATTTTTGTTATTACTGTTGTTGTTTTGTTTTTTGAGAGAGGGTTTCTATGTAGCTTTGGAGCCTATCCTGGAACTAGCTCTTGTAGATGAGGCTGGCCTCAAAATCACAGAGATCCGCCTGCTTCTATCTCTGCCTCCTGAGTGCTGGGATTAAAGTCATGTACTACCACCACCTTTACTGGATATTTCACCAAAACCTCTTGACAAAGAAAAAGCCTGTAGATTATTCTTGTTCAAAAATGTCCAACATCCAGAACAAGCAGGTTCTTAAAGATATATAATGAATCTTAATAGACTGTATCTTGGAAACAGACATTCACTATCAATTACCCGCAGGTAGGCAGCCCAGCTGTTCTTATTGTACATTATGTACAAATCGGTATGTTTGCTTTTCCATTGGCAGAAAATATATAAAGAAGTTGCTAATCTGGCTGTGGATCAGTGTGGGGTAGGGTAGTGAGTACTGTAATTCAAGATACAAACACTTTCTGAGGCACCTGGACAGGCAGAAAGCGGCTTTTCCTAAAGAAGAAATGATTCCACTTAAAATCACTGTGGTATGAGGATCTGTGTTTTTGGTTGTTGTTTTTGTTTTTAGGGCTAAAAAGAGAGAGATAATAATACCAGGAAAGAGGGTGTAAAGAAAGGTGAGAACCCTTGGGCAGCCACTGCTTTGTATGGGCAAATAAATGCTGGATTCAATTAGTTCCGGAAAGACGAAGAGGAAAATTTCCAAGGCTACTTTTCCCTTTGCATTTGACAATATTTATATTATTTGCAGCCACAATAATGAAGTTTTGTTGCTTCTTTTTAAAAACATAAGTTATAATTTTAATGATGGTAAGCAACTGAAGAATTTGATGAAATGTGAAAAAAATATGTCTGGCCAGTTTTAAGAACATTGCTCCATTTCAGTGAAAAGAAAAAGTTACATAAATCTTTCATGGAATTTATTTTCAATGTTAGACCAGTATTTTCTGCTTTGTATTTTATATTTTCAAGGTTTCTGTATGTGTGTATATGTTCCTGAGACAAATAAATATGTGAGATATTAATTATAGAATTTAGTATCTGATTAGTTATCGTTTTACTTGAAGTTAAATTAGGCACACTAAAATATATATAATGTCTGCCTTAGTTACTAGTCTTGACAGTGTGATAAAAATAAGAATAAACAACATAAAGACATGTCTATTTTGGCTCACAGTTGAGGACACAGTCTAGTATAGTGGAGAAGGTACAATAGCAGAAGCAGGAACAGATAGTGGGCCACACTATGTACATTGGCAGAAAGGAAAAAATAATAAATGCTTGTGTTCATCTCACTTTTCCTGTATGCAAGGCCAAGGATTGCCCTAGTTTATTTTCCTGTTTCTGCAATAAAATATTCTGATGAGGGCAGCATGAAAGAGAAAAAGGTTATTCTGTCTCACCACTTAAAGGCTCTATCTACCCTCATAGAACAGATAAGGTTGCAGAAGCTTGAGACATCTGGTCTCATTATATCCACAACCAGGAAGCAGAGAGAGATTAATTCATGCTACTGCTCAGTTCCTTCCTCTATTTATACTCTCTGCCATCCCAGTTGTATAGATACCCCCACATCAGTTAGCATAACTGAGTCAGTTCCCTGAAGGGAAGCCCAGAGACCCACTGCCTGGGGGATTCAGGAATTTGTCAGCTGACAATGAATACTAACCCTCACATGTGGCCATGGCACTTCCCAGGTTTAGTATAGGTCTTCCCGTTTCATTGGTTACCCAATGGAAATGCTTTTCCACAGGCTTACCCAGAGGATCCTGGCAAGCTGACATCATTAACCATCAAAATATGTCACATCCATCTTTGCTCTTTGGACACCCGATAGTGCAGAGTGAATTTTAGTGATCAGTCATGGTAATTGCAGGCATGGGTTTGTCTTTTCACTTAGACATATGTTCCTATCTATAAAGATGTTAAGACATCAGTTGACACATAGCATGCATTTCAATTACTGCTCTATTTTAATGGATACTTTAAAACAAACACTTGAGAAAATATAATGAATCAGTGACTTAGACCCTCATATTTTGGAATGAGATGACTGCTGAATGTCTTAATTCAGAAATGCAACCCTTGAATAATTTCTGCACTTTTGTGAATGACTTTCTCCCAGGTACTGTAGTTAAGAGGTATGATTTCCTTAAACATATCAGAAAGGCAAAGAGATAAATGTAAGAAACCAATTTGTTAAAATATCATAGATTTGTAAAATTTCTAACCTAAATGAACTAAAGCTACAGTGATATATCACTTATTTGTACTCTTCCAAAGACTTTCTATAGGAAGAAGCCAATGTCCTATAGTTTTAATTGTATCTGTATTCATTGAAAAAGTCAATGCTTAAAACCACAGAGTTTAACAATGGAAGTGTATAAAAGACTTCCAAATAGTTGAAACATTTAGACTTGTAGATTACTGCATATGTATCTGTATCATTATGTTTCTGATTAGACAATCATAGAAGATATGCATTCATATTTAGATCATGAAATAGTTAAGGGAACAGTGAAGCTATCGGTAATTTCAACTGGGTATCTTTATAAGAAATCACCAGATGATTTATTTATTACATTAGGTTTTATAGAGAATCATTATAGCTTTTTGATAAAATGGAGAATGAACAAATTGAAAAGTCTTGTTGGAGATTGGCATGTAACATGATTTGAAGGATATTAGGAATATAAATTGTCCTCCAAGAAATTGGTTATTTGGTCTCATTTTATGATGTTAGCTCATATTAGTTGAGCCCCTAAGTATCATATACAAATGTTTGTGCCAGGAAATTTTTGTCTGGGAATTGTTTGAGAAAGTGTAGAGAATGAAGAGATCTCATTAGTTATACATGCAAATATGTTTATGGAAATTTGACAGAGACTGGAAAACTTCAGCATAGAATTCCCAATATGAAATAAAATGTACTAAAGTACCTATGGTATTAACTTCACAGTTGAGGTTGACTATAATTCAGAGTTCTGGTCTAACATCAGGGAGGAATGCTGTTGGAAAATCTTGAGATACAAAGGTGATTTGTCTGGTTTTACAGAAAAATGAAGGCAGATGATTCAACAAGTATATCATCTTCCTGTTATTTTTATTTATTTTTAAAATGGGTTTCAATTTTTCTTTTGTGGTGATTCCCTGTACCAGACACGCTATCTGAAGCCTGGGTAGTCTAGAGTGATTCTGTCACCAGGAAGAAACATGAGAAAAGTGTAAAGCTGTAGATCAAACAACTCTGGATCTCACAATGGCAAAGGTTTGAGCTGAGTTATGACTGATGATAAAGACTTTTATTGCAGAAGACGAGCAGGCCTCTGAGTCAGGACTGATAGGTTCTGAGTCAAGTTCAGTAATAAGGAGATTTCTGTTGCTTTCAACCAGGGCACACTTGCAATCACACACAGGAAAAGAATTTTCTTCCTCCACTCTTGGCTAATTTTTCAGTGTTCCAGTCAATGAGAGCACTTGAGCTCTCTAAGGAAAGCCAATGTTGCGTTGCTTAACTCTGATATCAGTGTGTCTGTGAAAATACTAATTTCTATAACTAAGCTGAATGATCATTATTGAAAAAAACAGCAGAAAATGCCAAACAAGTAGCATGTCGTCCAAGGCCTTTTTCCTAAAAATATTATTTTTTGGTGCACATTCTTCTTTCTTCTTAATATTCACTTATTTGCTGTGTGTGTGTGTGTGTGTGTGTGTGTGTGTGTGTGTGTGTGTGTGTGTGTGTAACTCAAGAATATGGATTGCTGGAAATGGTTCTTTCCTTCAACCATGTGGGTCATCTGAATTGAGTTGAATTTCTAAGGCTAGGAGGCAAGGATCTTTACCTACTGAAACATCGCATGGGCCATTCAGTGTGTTCTTTCACAAATGACTTAAGTAGTACCTTAAAGCAAAAATTGTATCTGTGAGAATGCATGAAAAAATACCATAAAACAAAAGTGAAAAGATTTGGAACAGGAGTTTCTGATTTGAATTCATTCTTTAAATTAGAGTTGATAAAATGAGAAATGACAGTGAGAACCCAATGGGCAAGAAAATGACCCCGTGTTATTTGCTGCTCTGTGACAGAAAGCTGGGAAATAAAAACTTAGATTAAAAGTGGTGAGAAATTAAATCTTCTATAACTTGAAAAATGTATGGATGAAATGAGACTCATTTCCAGTGTCAGTCTATTATTCTAGGCTAACAATGTCAATGACTAATTCAATAGAGGGCAGCCACGGCAGTTTTGATATTTAGTTAAACTCTCCACATACAATGTACTAACAGCATTGAACAAAGGAATTTAACACAGTAGGCTGGAAAGGAAATATTAGTCTGATACCGTTTCATAATTACATTTTGTTCAAGATGATATAGAATGTTGAGTTAGGATAAATTAGAGACAGAGAAATGGAAATTTGTCTTAGAAAAGATTGAACACGGCCACATTAGGCTACAGTATCAGAAAGCATTTCAAGATCCAAAGTGCTGCAAAGCTTTGCTGCAATGTGTCTGGATGCGAAGTATGGCTGAGATATGCAGCGTTTGTTAAAAAGAAACATTCAAATTAGCTATCAAATTTAGAAATTTAACAGATTTGGGAGAAGGAGTATGTTTTAGCAGTGCAGAAGAGAATGGGACTCACATATTAGTTACAAGGCTGCAAAGTGAACTGAACTGAACTCATTTTATGACCTAGAGCGAATCTTTGCTCCATCTCAATCTTCTCAGCTGTAAAGCTGAGCTGAGATGAAGGAGTTCTCATGCGCTCACTTGCGTCTCTCTATGAGCAGGAAGTTCCCTTCAAAGCCAGCACAGAAAACTGTAAAGAGGAAATGGCCATAAGAACAAATATTAACTCATACACAATACATATATGAGTCCTGGCTTTTAATGGTATCATTCATATGACCACTTGAAGCATGACCATCTTTGATTTACAGTCAAGGAATGCTGGTTAATTGTGAGTATACAGTTATACTTAATTTCAATATAAAATTGAGTTTGCACTGCCTATAAGCATGATACTTTACACTCACGTTTATAATTCTTTAAGATGTCATCAAAATGGATGCTATTTGTAGTAAATCATCTATAAACACAGAGTATCAAGCACATATCAATTTTATTTAACACTCTATATAGGAAAATGGCTAGGATTTACTTAGAAATTCTTACTGGTGAATGGAAAAAAATCTATTTTCTATCCACCATTTCTTCTTTATTTTCTTTTGATTTTCTTTTATCCTCCCCATTCCTGTTCCCTCTTATTCCTTTCTTTGCTCCTTCCTCTCTTGCTACCCACTTTTATTTCTCTCCTTTTTTGTCTTCTCTTTTTCCAACTAATTCCTTTTCTGTTTTCTTCCTCTGCCTCACCTGTTCCAACTGCATTTCTTCCATTGGTCCTTCCCTTCTCTTTCCTCTCTGTCCATTCATATGTTCATCCTGTGTGTTTTGCTTTCTTCTTTCTCATAACAACACTTATTGGCCACCACTAGATGACAGATGGCATGCACAATATTAGGCATCCTGAAATAAATAACACATGGTCGCCAAGATACTGAATGTGTGTCTAAAAGGAGAAAAGAATAATTTGAAACTTCTTAGTAAATCATACAGAGGGCATGGTGAATAAGGTACAGGCTAAAAGAATAAAACTTATTTATAATCTTTTATTTATAGCCTCTGTCAACACCTTCAGAGATCACTCAAAAGTGTAGAGAAAACAAGCCCCTACCCAACTGTGCCACACTATACTAGAAGATCCCACAGCATTGATAATAGTTTGCTTTTCTCATTGTTTTAAAAATTATTCTTGGTTTGGGATAAAAATATCAGTGAGTAAGAATACTTGATGTGAAAGCAAGCAGACCTGGGTTTAGACAGTTCACATCCACATAAAAGCAAAACAGCAAAAGGTAGATATATGTGCCTGAAATCCCAGGTGAGCACTGGAAGACTAAGTCAAAGCAGTGATAATTTGATTTGATGAAAGAGGGATCCTGTCCTTAAAAAGTAAGGTGGAGAGTCATAATGGCACCCTATGTATTTTTCTGACCTCACCATACATATAAATTATGCATATATATATATATATATATATACATATATATATATTACACACACATATACATATGTGTGTGTGTGTGTGTGTATTGGATTTTCGAGACAGAGTTTCTCCATAGTTTTTGGTGCCTGTCCTGAACCAGGCTGGCCTCGAACTCACAGGGATCCTCCTGCCTCTGCCTCCCGAGTGCTGGGATTAAAGGCGTGCGCCACCACCACCTGGCTTTATATATTTTAAAGATAACTATCTCTAGCAATGAAACTATTTCATACTTTTTGACAATCCATTACACACACACACACACACACACACACTCACACACGAAAAAAATTACTCTAAATAGTCTTAGAAATAGTGAAAACAACTGACCACATGACTGGATTTAGCAAACCCTAAATTTTTTTCCCCAATGGCCTTTTGCTAAGGTATTGGGATTTGTCCTTGGTGTATCCTACCTGATAAGAGTTTTATGTATGCCTAATGCCTCGGTCCATTCATTGTCAGTTTGGCATCTGAATGGAAGAGTCTCAGTAACTGAAATCAGTCAGATGGGTGCTATGTACCTGTACCTGTATCACTGAACTCTAAAGCCTTGAACATTAAATATCAGGTTTAGTGGTATGTTTTTATATGTTTTCATTGCTATAGAGATTTGCATTGGTATGGATCTTGGTCAATTGATACAAATTTAAGGTCAATTTTATTATATGCATTTCTGCTCTTGATTAAGGTACTGTGTTTGTGCAGATCATTTAAAAATTCAATGTATAATTAAGAAATATAGGTTAATAATCATCTATAATAGTCAAGCTTTTAGTCATGCTAGTTAGATTTTTCTAGATGTACAGAGATAAATTTCAGATAAATAAATATTCTTCAGATCTTTCAAAGACTACAGAATATGGCATTTAAAATGTTTCAGTAACTTTTCATGACAATAAAATACACCTGCTCCTGGCAGCACTAATCTACTTCCAATCAAGAAGATAATGGGCCTTGAAGAGGCTCCTTATGAAGTTTGCTAGCTATTTGGGCAAGAAACTGCTCCTGCCTGGACTGTTTGATGTTATACCGAATGAACTGGACATATAGGGCCCACAGAGAAATAACTGCTGAACTTGTCTAAGGGTGAGATGGTCCTTGGAGGTTCCTGCTTCTTGAAATAGTCTGCCAGACATTCTGCAGACACAGAAGAAAGTGACTGACAAACTGCCAATGTAGGCAGACCTGTTTTTGAAATTCCCTGCTTTGTGGAAAAGTCTGGTGGATACTATGGGCCTGTAGGCTGAATATTGTTGCTCCAACATTACAGAAGAACTTTGGATGACTGTACAGGCAACGAGATGTCTCTGGCAATTCTAGAGTTTTGGAAGTTGCTTATAATGTACTACCTGTTTGCTTAGGTCATATTATATCCTTCTGGAATCTTTGATACAGTTGAAGAATGGATAGTTATAGTTATAGTTTTCCTAGTTATGATAAAAGATAAAGTAGATTTAAATATTGTAACTATAATTCTTACTTGATACCTGTTTTGTTATAAGTAATTTTACTATGTTAAAATTCAAATCTTCCTTTTCATTTAAACAGAAAAGAGGAGGTAATTTGGGGTTTCTTTCTGTATGCTGTGATTACCATTGGTTAATAAAGAAGCTGTTTTGGGCCTGTGATAGGTTAGAGCAGAGCTAGGCTAGAAAAACTAAACTGTGTGCTGGGAGAAAGGAGGCAGAGTCAAAGTGAAGTCTTGTAGTCCTGCCAGAGACAGACGTTGGAACTTTACCTGGGAAGCCACAACCTCATGTCAGTACATAGATTAATAGAGATGGGTTAAATTAATATGTAAGAGATAGCCAATAAGAATCTAGAGCTAATAGGGCCAAACAATGTTTTAATTAATACCGTTTCTGTGTGTTTATTTTGGGTCTGAGCTGCCAGGTGGCTGGGAAACAAACAAGTGGCCGTTTTACAACACCTCATCTATTTGGTAAAATGATTTTTAAGAACACTAAACTGGTTTTTGAGTGACTTATTTGAGTAGACATATCTGGAAGACTATCTATGATATTTCTAAACCTCCCCCACACCTTTTCCCTTTATATGTTTTAATATGAATTCTTTCATTTTAATATTAAAAACTGTAATGGTAAATATTATTTCATGGAATTATTGAATGACTAAGATCAATAAAACAAATGACAGTTCATGCTGTTGATATGAAGTAAGGGTGACAGTCTTCCATTGCTAGTGACAGTACAAATTTATACAGCCACTATGGAAATCAGTGTGGTGATTCCTCAGAAAGATGGGAATTGGTCATCCTCAGTTCCATCTACCAACTATACCTCTCTTGAGCATATACCCAAAGGATACTTCATCCTACTACAGAAATGTTTGCTCAACCATGCTTATTGCTGCTCCATTAATAATAGCCAGAAATTGGAAAAAAAACTAGATGTCTGTCAAAAGATGAATGGATAAAGAAACTGTGATAATTTACATAATGTAATATTTCTCAGACATTGAAAAAGAGTCATGAATTTTGTAAGTAAATGGATGGAGCTAAGCGAGCAAACAAACAAAAACAAACAAACAAAAAAATAAAAAATTTCCTGAGTGAGGTAAACCAGACCCAGAAAGATAAATATGGTACATATTAACTTACATGTGGATGTTAGCTGTTAAGCCATTGGTAAGCAAGCTACAACACAGAGATCCACAGAGGTTAGGAATAGAGTAAGGGGATGAGGAGAGGGAAGGCCGGATCTCCCCTAGAAAGAGGAAATAGAATAGATAGTGATGGATGGACTGGAGCTGTTTTGGAATATGTGGATCAAATGGGGTTGGGGAGAGACAGTGGAGCAAGGGTAGAATATGGGGAGAAACAAATAAAACTAAGGGTCTTCTGAGTTGTTGTATGGCAACTAATATAGTAGAAACATTCTAATTATATACAAGAAAAACATTCTTTAAAACTATTTAGCTGCACCTTTAACATATGCATATTGTATTTTATATCATTTATTCCTCAAAATTATTTTGAAGTTTAAATATTTTGGATTTCTATAAAGGTGTTAGAAAACTGTGTGGAAATACTATAATGTCAGTATAAAGGTGTAATAGGAAAAGATCTAAATTACTTTACTACTTTATGTACCTTCATGTAACAGCCGGAAACGTTTATGACTTCCCCTGAAATCATGAAATTCATGATTAAATCAACTTTTTAAGCTCTTATACTTTGATTCACTGTTTTCCCCAAAGACTCCTCAATCTCTCCCACAAAGAGAACATTTAGTCACCCCATTATTTTTCCTGAAGTAGTCAGACATGCTATAAAATCGGTTAGACATAAATTGGAATTCTTGATTCAATATAAAAGGCAAATTTATTAAGTCTTGCTCTATCACCTCAAAATGTATCTATAGATCACTTATTTGTAAAGCAGGATTTGTTTTGTAGTTAATTTTTTCAAAATGGCTGCAGTCAAATTAAATGTAGGGGCTATTATCAAATAATGTAAACAACAGAAGAACTAATAGGCAAACTAAAACAATTTTAATGTCTACAAATATTGAGTGAAATAGTTCAGACTTTAAAAAAGCGATATGTAAAATGTTTCTCAACTTTATCCGACTACTGAATTATTTCTTAAATGAAAAAATCATGTTGTAAACCACCTTACTACTGTATGCTGCTAAATATTAAGCTAGAAAATTGCTGTAATCTTCTACTTTTTTCATATTTGGAGTGTTTTTTATGCTATAAAGTTCAGTTATTTCATGATATCTGTTATCATCACTTCTTGTTATCATGACTTCTTGTTTCTGTTATTGATGGATCTTTGGCTCATTTGAACAGCTTGTTTTCTGTGATCATGGTCGTAAATGATAGGAAAGAGATGGGCACCTCAGTCCTCACAGAACCAAGTTTGTTACTATAGTCAGGTTAATATATCAGCAATGAGAAAAACAATTCACAACCTACCAGATTTTATGCTAAATACTTGTATATATCTTTTACTTACTGTTCACACTATCTGGAAATCAGGAATTGTTCCACTGATTTGTGAAATAAGACACAAAAAATATATCTTAAACATATTCTCTTGTGTTTTTGTGGGTTTTTTGTGTGTGGAATGTACATATATGAGTGGAGGGTGGTCAGAGATCAATGTTGGGTATTTACCAATATCACTCTGTTCCTTAGATTTTTAAAAGACTCACAATTGTGATTAGGTAGCTTCCTTGGTTGCTTCCACCTTATTTTATAGGACAGGATTTCTCACTGATTCTTGAACTCATTGTTTCAACTAGATTGCCTGGCTAAAATTCACCTGTCCCCATTTTCCAAACATTGATGTTACAGACAAGCCACAATACCTGCCGTCTCTGTGGGAGATGGGAATTCCAAGCCTGGTCATGAGAACTCAGATTGTCATGGTGTGCAGAAAGCACTTCAGCAGTGAACCATCTCCCAGCCCCGAATTCCACTGTAATGAAATACTGTAATGTTAGACCCTAGTCTTTTCTCTCTACTCCAACCTGCACAAACATATGATTGTGTTAATAGATGATGTCAACATTCTTGCCTCTTTGGAGATTTCAAGTCACAGAGGATAATGCAAGGCAAAATCTGCCTAACTCATAACTGTAAAGTCAGTTGTTTCTTTAGTTAGATGTGACCCAGTTAGTAAAAGATTCTAAAGTAGCTCCAGAGAAGACCACATTAAGATAATTATTACAATGATATATTGTGGTCATCAGATCAATAGCAGAGATTTTCTAAATTGTACAAAAATGCTTTACATAAATCTCATCAAATTACTTTCTATATCACTTCTAAAACAGTAAAAAAAATGCTGAAGTAATACTAGTTATTTGCTCATAGAGTTGCCAGTTTCTCTCAGCATAAAAATATCACATAAAGACTGGAGAAACCATATATGATGCTGATATGTGAGTCCCCTCTGTATGCTGTGAATATGTTTAATTACTATTGGTTAATAAAGAATCTGTTTGGACCTATGGCAGCGCAGAATAGAACAAGGAAGGAATTCCAAGTACTGATAGAGGAGAAAAGAAGGCAGAGTCAGAGATGCCATTTAGCTGCCACAAGAGACAGATGCCAGATGAAAGCTTACTGGTAGGCCACAGCCACGTGTTGATACATAGATTAATAGAAATGGCTTAATGAAAAATGTAAGAGTTAGTTAATAAGAAATCTGAGCTAATAGGCCAAGCAGTGTTTTAGTTAATAGTTTCTGTGTGATTATTTTAGTCTGGAACCAAATAGCCTCTGCCTACATGATGCTTAAAATTTTTCTAATGTTTGTTCTTAAGAAAAGTCTGATTTCTTTAAAAAGTAAAGTGTGCTAGGAATTGAACCTAGATTGCCATGCATGCTGAGCAAAAATGCTTTATCACTGATTAATACGCTCAAGACCACACAGATGCATAAATATGTGTGTGAAAACATATTGTTTATTACGTGGATGTGGTAAATATTGTTAAAATATTTACATATTTAAATTCTTAATAGCTTTGTTTCAAGGCAATGTGAATAACTATAACTTTAAAAGACATACGAACCTATTCTGTGTCTTTGTTCATAATTAGGTGACTGAGTGTCAAGTTATACATTTCATGGTACTTTGAAAGCCCAGTTTAAGTTAATTTTCATTATTTGAATTTCAACTTCAAAAATTCAAAATGCTTATTAGAAATAAAACACATAGTATCTGAAGTTAGATTTATAGAGGATGAGGATGAAAGTAGATTAAAAACTTTCTAGCCTGCAAAAACCTGATTGTCACCCTTTGATTTTATTCTATTATTGGATGAGTATAGATTAATGTACTTGCCTCCACTGTGGCAATATATAATGCATGAACACAATTACCAGGGTAATTTGAAACAGAATGCCTTTAATCTTTCATTCAAATCAGCCAATTACAATACATAGGTTGTGGAATATTATATGATTGTGCATAGACTTGTGAATAGAACTGATCTTATTTAAATATGACTGGGAAAATGTGAAACCTATAATCTTACATATTACATTACATGTAATTTAATATAAACCTTATATATTACACAGCCTATAGAAATTTATAATGTATTTATTAGCTAATCCAAAGATACCATTTTGAGAATTGTAGCTAAGGAGAAGTATCTGGTGAAGAGGATTTCATTTTTTTCTCTTCTGAAGAAAGTGGAGTTACAAAATTTCCAAATTCAATAGCCTATGAAAGTCAATGGCACAGTCATGAATAGAAACATTGCACAGCAAACTTCTGCATGTCAATTCTTTTTTTTTCCTTTAGTAGAGAAACATTTGTGTTTCAAATCATACTGGGGATTGTTACTACCTTGAACTGGTATTCATTTGCTGAGTTTATAAGTCATTCAAAATTTATTAGCCAGCCATGCTGCTTTCTTGCAACTTACTGTTGTATTATTGTGTCATGAAACCTTATAGGCAATGAAACTTTATATGGGAAACTTACAATCCACACAACTTGTAGGTTAGTCTTCTTTCCCTGGAGTCCTTGATTTGAGGAGAAATGTGAACTTGAATTTAGTTAAAAAGCTAAGTAAACAGAAGGGTGTTTAAGAAATGTGTCAAAAATAGTAACGTGTGTTTTTCTAGGCATTTGGTGACTAAGATCGGGCTATGTGACTTAACAGCCACTTGACTGAGTTTGAAATTGACTTTCTCAGTAACCATTCGCTAACAGCAGAATCCAAGTCAGCACCACGGAGAGCTCCACACATTTCGCATCTGGATGCGGAATTCCTGTTTCAGGCCCAGCTGCAGCTAGGGAAGAGAATGACAGAATAATCTACTTACAAAGTAAAAGTAGATAAAATAAACCAAGCATCGGGAAAGTGTGTATCCTCAGTATTATAAGGGACACAATTCTACAGATTCAGGGACAATCAAGCTAGTAAATGAGACAATTCAACTTTTTCAAATGCTGTGTTCCCTTTGATTGTTTTCAATATTGTCATATGAAATAATTAGAAATTCGGAGCTCTTGTTTGCATTTGGATTTGGGCTGTTTATGTTTTTGGAACATATAAAGTGTTATGTTTGGTTTCCATTTCTTACAATATAGGTGATTTATCTTCCTAAACTAACCTTGCTTCTTGACATATAGTTCCACTCTCATTATTTCCTTCAGATTTGAGCTGTAACTAACAAAATATGAACCTCATTGGCTCAGACAAAGAAGGACAATGGTCTGCACCCTAACCTTTCAGAGGCCTTCTAACAAGCAGCTACATGTCCTGATGGAAGTCTATGGACTTTTATGGTCCATAGAATATGATAGAAACAACAGATTTGTCTATGCTCTCTTCTGTAGAATGAAATGGTGGCAAACACAAAAAGGCGTGTAGATATGGCTATGAAAGATGATAGCATCAATGAAGGGCAGGAAGGAAGAGGGGAGAAAAAGAAACCTGGAAAGAACAACTTCTAAAAAACGTTTTCCTAGTACAGCTCGTCTTAAGACTTCGGTAGGATTTGAACCGAAGTGTGTGTAAACCAGGTGGCGATTCCCACATTTGAAGACTCTGAGAAACAAGAATCAAGAGGTCTAGTTGTTGCCCTTTGAATCTCTTCCTGTCTTATGCAAGCGCTCCTTTAGAAAAGAGGAGAAAGCCATAGGAACTGGCTGGTATGTTCAGAAGGTAAGTAGGAAGGGAGGTCACTTCAAGGCTGCAAACTCTTAGCCCCACCCACCTTTTGTTCCTTCTCCCTAGCGCCCGCCTCAGCCATTCCAAACTCTTGCCTTGTTTTGAACCATTTGTTTACACAATCTTTGCCCTTATCATCTTCCTGGCAACCTCTAGTCCCTGAAGACCCAGTCACCGCCCCCCCCCCCCAAACATCGCAACTCCTGGGGGACTCCCTCGGGGAAACCCGGCATGCTGAGCAGTGCTGGGTGCTGACAGCCTTCAATCTTTCAGAGGCTTAGTTCAAGCTGAATAGCCCGGGCTTCATTCAGGACCCACCCTTCAGGTGCTCAGGGGACCTGGACCCTGAAATTGCACCTGCACTCTTAGGTGGCGCATCTTAGATCTTCAACATCCTGAGCGCCAGAGGAGCTTTAATGCACTCATTGAAGGGCTGGCTACCCACCTGTCTTTTCTCTGCAGCTGAGGGTGTGTTAACTACCTCGGTGCAAGGCGCTTAAGGATGGAGCCCTAAGGCTAGGGACGGTGGAGATCACCTTCCCAGAGTAGCTGTTTTATCTCTGAGTTTTGGAGATTTCTTGGCTGCCTTCCGCTTAAGGCACGCTTGAGTAACCCGAGCTGTGGCGGCGCCCAAGCTCCCAGGATAACGCTGTGTGTGTGTGTGTGTGTGTGTGTGTGTGTGTGTGTGTGTGTGTGTGTGTGTGTAGGGGGAGAGGGCGGGGACAGAAACGTCAACCCCCACCCTGCCTCTTTCTCTTTTCCTTTTCCCCTTCCTGCAAAAGGCGCACAAGTCTTCTACCCCACCCCACACCCGCCCACCAGCAATCCTTGGGCTCTGGGCAACAGCCAGGTTAAGCCCATTTGCACTGGGAAATTGGCGCTGTTTGGGAGAAGAGAAACAGATCGATTGCCCTTGTGACTCCCCGCCCCCCCCACCCCGGCCCAGCCCGCCCCCCGCGTTCCTCGGCCCTCCCCCGCCGCCTCCCGCACCCCGCCTCCTCCCCTCCCCGCCCCCAAGCCTCTCACCCGCGGCAGGCCGGTGCGAGGCCCCCTCCAGAAGGTGAGCGGGATGGATTGGACTCCGGCGGGGAACGCGGGTGTCTCGAAGTGGTGCTAATGGGAAGAGATTTCTGCTCTCCAAAGAAGATGCGCTGCCACAAAGAGCGGCTTGCGCGCCGGCCTGGGCTCTAGCCCGGGAGACATCCCGGGAGAACTCCGAGCTCGGAGCGCTCGGCTAAGACCCGGGCAACATGCCTGTTCGCAGGGGGCATGTGGCACCGCAAAACACCTTCCTGGGGACCATCATACGGAAATTTGAAGGACAGAGTAAGTTCGTTTGTTCTCTCCTTTCGCTCGCTTTCGGCTTTGGTAGAGCACTTGGCGTCCGTCGCTTCCAACCTAGAGAGATGGACAACTCCAGACTGTCAAGTTAGAGGCTGGGAAAGCCAGCCAGGCAGTTCGGATGGCAGCGGGAGTGTTCTCTCTCTAATATTAATTTGGATTTACATTTTAGATTATGGACTCCATTCTACAAGGCAATTTGATCCTCCTCTCCCACTGCTCCATTATCTGCCTTGCTACTTCATGCCCTACTAGTCCACAACCTTAAAGGGAACGTGCTGGTGTAGCATGGGCTTGCATTATGAAGCTCCTTTTCTGTGGCAGACTTTTTAAAGTCAGGAGAAGAGCCTACCATAGGCTCAGAACAAGGACATGTAAATGCTAGTAGCGATGTAAATGGCTATGCAAACTGTTTTATCTTGGTAAACTGCTGGGCTGTGGAATGTCAAAGATGCTTGCTAGATGTCAGTTGGCTCTTAAAACTGAACTTTGTACGAAAGCTGAAAATAGACGTCAAATAATAATTTGGAGAGTGGTGGTCTGGTTTGGGGTGCAAGACACTCACTACTCAAAAAACGTATTTGGGTCTCTGTGTTGCTCCCCTAGACATGCCGTCTGGAAATTTAAAAATCACAGGGCAGTCCGCAAATCCCACAGAGACTGAATGTAGATATATTTAATGTAGTCATGTAAGCAAACCATGAGGAATTAATTATTTTACACAAATCTAGTAATTTAAAATCCTATAGTTGTACTTTGATATTCTGTGCTAAATCTCCCTCCGTGTGCATTTATTTTGCATGCCTTCACAAATTTTGCAGGACTGCATTTAATGATGTGAAGATATAGTGTCTGTGTACAATAACTTCTCCATCCTGTTTCATATTCTTTCTGAAAATAGCAAACATACTTTGCTAGCACAATTAATGGAATTGGTATTGAAATATCTACTATCACACAAAATTCTACTTTGTTGCATAGAAAAAAAGTTTTTTAAAAAAATGTGATATCATCATACTTAATGCATGTGTGTAGTTTTTAATCTTTTGGAATTGAAAGTGTAAAGCTTTACATAATTTATTGTTAATAAATATGAAGTCATTTCATCGCTAAAGATAATTGTCTTAAAAGCACAAGCATGTGTAAAAATTACAAACGTATATGCCTTCTTTCCAAAAATCAAGAAAAATAAATAAATCCAAGAATAATACATGCTTTGAGAAAGTTGCATTCTAAGGTTCAGTCAAAGTTGAAGTAAAAAACACGACAGTTACAGGATGTTTCAATTTTCTCACTTGGAAAAATTTTATCATACAGCTAAGTAGCATTCTGGAATCATCCATTGGCAAACTACGTATCTGCCTGTCAGCTAGGACCCCTGGTTTTCACAGAGCTCAAGAACTAGACAACTTGGACATTTCTGTTCTTGAAATTATAAAATAATTTTCTTAATTCCTTAATTACTTATTGTCACTGATATCACAATAAAGTCCTAGAGGTGTGTGTGTGTGTGTGTGTGTGTGTGTGTGTGTGTGTGTGTGTGTGTGTCTGATTTTTAATTCTTGGGAAGGGTCTAAATAATTAGCATCTGGGGAAAACAATTGCTTTCCAGACCCTTATTATGCAACTAATAGTTGTAGTGTTTGTGTGAGCCCTGTAGAAGATGTCTAAAAGATGTCCTACCCTCTTCTTATTGCAGATAAAAAATTTATCATTGCAAATGCCAGAGTACAGAATTGTGCCATCATCTACTGCAATGACGGGTTCTGCGAGATGACGGGGTTCTCCAGGCCAGATGTCATGCAGAAACCATGCACCTGCGACTTCCTCCATGGGCCTGAGACCAAGAGGCATGATATTGCCCAGATTGCCCAGGCGTTGCTGGGGTCAGAGGAGAGGAAGGTGGAGGTCACCTACTATCATAAAAATGGTAAAGTGGACCTGATTAGAGTTTCTTGTATTTGATTCCCTTGAAATGAAATTTCGTTTGCTCAAGGTTCATATACAGAGAAACACCATGTAGTTAATTGTAGATGATTTTTTTTTAATGTAAAGTCTTAGTACGCAAGAAATAGGGATGTTCTTATTATTGGACCAGTAGGAAAAAGATTCTTCTTCGTGTAAGGGTACCCTGTTTGAACTCTGTAGACATGCAGTAACTTAATGTCACCAAGGGCAAGAATGTCATCAGTCAGTCCTGACACCTTTTAAGGGAATGATGTGCAAATTTGAAATCCACTGTTTTCATCATTCTGTGCATAGTGTGAGAGAAACACATTTTATTTGCCTACATTTGAACATATTCCACTAGGTCTTCTTGGAAGCTGTATAATTTGAATTGAAGATTGGTACAGTTATGAATGTTTCTTGGCTTTTTAAGTGTGGATTGGTGGAACTTCTTGTCTCTTTCCTTTGTTTTTAGAGAAGATTAAGCAGAATTTATAGCAACTTCTACAACTGAGTCACAAAACTTGAGTTCATACATATGTTATGAAATAAGTAATATAGAAGACATTACTTGCTGTAAGAAATACAAAAAGAATCTGTGAGTGTGCAGGGTTATTAGCATTCACTTGTCTGCCATAGATAAGCTAACTCTTCAAAGTTATGGCCATTATTTCAACTTTAAGGATACACTGCCTTCTTCTAGTCTTGTCCTGGGAGCCATGTGCATGCATTTATACTGTAGCTCCCTTTCTCTTTGTCTCTCTCAGTATCTCTCTTTCTCTGTCACACATTTATGTGTGCGTTCATATTATGGATATAGATAACTGAATGCAAATAGATTTCTGTATACTCATATAATCCCTTTTAAGGTAAATATAGATGCATAGGGTGCACACTTAATGGCATTTACTCATTTAGTAAAACACTTGTAGAAAATAAGTATGCTGCAGTTTCTGCCAACATTGCACCGTCTGTTTCTCCCTGTTGGATGTACAAAACTTAGTGATTCTGAGAAGAAGCTTCTCAGTTTTTTAGAAAACTCTTATGTTTGGCAAATCTATGCCATACTATAGTCCTTACCATAGTATGACTCCTTTGAAAACTATGAAGACTAGAATATCAAGAGAAAGGTATAATTCTTTCTCTTATTTTCTTATAATGATATGTGTCATGCTGCAAAATGTACAATTTTTAATTATTGGATTTTCCCATTGTGTGAAGTTAAATCTGAGTGGGGTATTTGGAACCAGGTATTACTGGAAAAACAGGTTTGTATTGCTCTGGAATGAAAGCAATTATATCACTATCAAACAGCACAGAGCGTGTTTCTTCAATCCTTCCCATTTTCTCTTCCTTTTTGATCAGTAGCATTATGTATTATAAAAAGTCCAATGTTCCATTGTTAGAAATATTTCTGTATTGAGACTATCACGAAATACTGCAACTTACCTCTTTTGTCTATATGATGCCAAAAAGCTCGATTTTTTTGAAAGTGTAAAAAGTTCAGTGCTTTTTCTTTCTGACTGTAAAGAATAAGGTTGACGTTGTCTGTGTTGTGGTTTCTCGAGGCATTGTGGTCCATCATTGGTTGATATATTTTCAAGGCTGTTTAAGAATTTTTTTTCAGCTTAAAAAGTTAAAGTACTGCTCTGGCTAAACCAATTAGGAAATGAGTACATTTACCGAATGGTTTTAAGTAGGAACTGTACCTATTATGGTGTAACTGAAATGTGGAAGTTTTGAACCCTTATCAGTTCATTTGCTATAACCACAAAATGAGCTCAGAACACTTCTCAAAAGGAATTTTATATTTAAGCACAAACCTCCGAGTTACAAAGCCTGTAGAAAAGATGTCAGTGCATTGACCATTGCAAACCTATGCCTGGGTGGTTTCCTTATCTATCTGAATTTTTTTAAAAAATTATACGATTCTTTGTTTGGAAGCCAGTTTAAGTATAGAAATGTCAGTCTTGGTGAAAATTGTCTCAGTTGATTTTTTTAGGGATAACACACTTTGAAGGAGTAGGGTGTCTTTAGTATTACCAAGAAACTGTCTTTTTAACTTCAGCTGGTAGAGGAAATGAATAGATGAACTCAGTTTTTCTATGTTTCAAGGAAAACTTATTAAATGAAATCCCCTTGATTTCATATGTTTACCTATTTTGGATTCAATAAACTAGTGGTTAGCTTTGATATTAATTCAGGTGCATTGAATAGAATCTTGAATGTTTACTGGCTTATTCACATGACAGCTATAAAATCAGTCAAGGCTTATGAGATTCAAATGCTTTGATAGTTTCACCTTTTATTGACCTGCTGCAAGCCACTTTGTATTCATAAAAGCAGAGAGACAGAAAGAAAAAAGAATAGAAACATTTTCATTGGTTTGTTTCTTAAAGTTTCCTTAAGTCCTTTTAGAGGAGGTCATTTACTTTGATGGTATGCTTTCTTAAATCTTGATTTTATTTAGTAAATACTTCCTTTGCTTATTAATTTATTCAGCAGTTCAATGAAATATATAAGTTATGTAATGAACACAGTGAGGAAGTTAGGACTAGTTGATATAGTCTACAATTCATTCTTGATGGAACAGCAAAACTGATCTCAGGATTAAAATATTACAAATGAATGCTTGTTTCCTAAAGGGATGCACTGGTTTCCTGAGCAGTGAAAGCCAGAGACACATGCAGTGAGTCCCAGGGGAAGCATCATGAGATGCATAGCCAACTGAGACACAATACTTCCTACCTTGCTCAGTAAAGGACTGTTCTAGGTAGAGTTTGCTGTTTACCAGAATATCAATTCTTAAAAACCCACTTATCTGAAGTAGAAGCACTTGACAGCCCTTCCTTTGAGAATTCTATTTTACAGTTTAAGTCATTATTGCATAAATCATTCTTGGCAGCTCTGAATGTTGCTTGAGGTGATAAAGCTGTAAATCTTTTGACATGAAACTCTAATTATATAAAAGTATAATTACACTGAGACTTATATAAGGGTGGGCATGTATTTTAATACCATGATGCCTTCATGTTTTAAAAAAACAACTTGAGAGGAGTAGTGACTGATCCAGAAAACAATTTTCTTATTTGTGGTTTGCGGGTGATGGGAATAATTGGCTGTGCCTTAATTTACTTGCTTGCTTGAGTTTTTTTGGTGTTTCACATAATAGAAATAGAGCCGGTTGGAATCCGAAAACCCTTCATCTATATTTACATGTGTAACTCAAGTTACCAAGCAACGTCAAAAACCTGGAAAACCAGAGTAAACTCATGGACAAATAACACCTTTATTCAAAAGCAGAGCAGGTTCTGAAATGTGTGAGAATTAGTAACCAGGCAGCCTTAATATGACTTTGTCATTAAATTTCCAGACCCAAGTGCAGTTGCAATTTTACTGTTCAATCAGTATAGTATATAGTTACCTTCTTGTCTTTGTGTTACTTTTCAATAGCCGGAGAATGGACAGTGACTGAGGAGAGTCCTTGCCTGCTCTGCTCAGAGTGTCACTTCCATGGAAGTTGGAAGTGGCTTTGATTTATTAACACTGAGTCTTGCTCTCCTGAAAGCGATGCAGAAAGACCTAAAAGGTGCTGTTCTGAAATTAAGAGTGAACGTGTACCCCAGATTTTAGCTCTAGCTTCGGTGACAGGCTAACCATAGGTACGAAGAGTGCACAAGGGATCTCGGCTCTGAGGGCAATAGTATGTGTTGTATTAGGATAAAGCAACTAATGTTTTTTGCAATTTCTAAACCATAGATGTTTCTAAGAAGTTGCCTACAAACACATAAAAAGTGTAGAGAGATCTTATGGCATTTATTATCAATTATCACTCTTCCTTTATTTTTCAGCTTTAAAATAACTACTAATATATACTTTTAAACATACTCTGTTACTTGCGCACTCTAATGACGTCTTAAGGAAGCAATGTAGCTTAGTTAAAATTTTAGTCATATGAAATAACTATTATAATAGCTTTACATAAGCTTTGTGCTCATAATATATTCGGCTCTCCTAATTCTTGGATTGTATAGTAGAGCTGCAGATGGTGGTTTTAAATACAGAAATAGAAATATAGTTTGTGTGTATGTAATTCAAGCAACAGGAAAGATTTCCAAGGAGTGTGTTGCCTGGGATTCATTGTCACTTTCTTTCTCTTATCTCAACTTTTCCATACTTTATTCAGCAGGATATTATAACATCAGAGATTCTAAAATTCATTTTCTTTCACAGATCTAATTTTTTTTTCTGAAGCTTATACCTTCTGGAGATTATGCTTGATCCATTGTATCTGTTAGTAAAGTAACCATTCTAAAAAAAGTAGTCTGAAACCTCATTTCATTATTGTCTCATGTGAAACTAAAATGTCCCAAAGGTAAAAGTGGTCTGATCATATCTTGGTACAGCACCCTCCAGCTCTACACCTGTGATCACTGGTGCAAAGCGACACACTCTTTACTGGTGGCTTGGGAGGGGACTGCTTGGTTAATTTATTCCTAAATGGCTTGAGAGCAGGTCAGTTTCAAGGCACAGTGTAGACTAGTAGGGGCAGTTTTCTTCTGCTAAATTCTAAGGGGTTGTGTGTGCTCTGTTGTCTGTCTGGTTGTTTGTATTACATAGGCACCAGGTCTGCTGCAGCCAGCAGCTGAGCAAATCCTCAGACAGTTGAACTGCATGGGAGTAGCAGGTATATAGTATGGAGTACTGTGGTGCACCATTCATACTCCAATTTGAATTAGAAGCCAGGAAATACTTATAATTTTATCTCTTCTTCCTAAACCACTGGTCAACAAATACCTCACAGTATCACTCCCTTCTCCATTTGCTGTCAAGTCCTCTCATGGAGGTCTGCATGACCCACTTCGGGAAACATGGAAGTATTGCTTTCCCCACTCTGCAATCCATTCCTCATGCTTCCTTCAGAGGGATTTTATTGAAATATGAATCACACTGATGATTTAGTGAAGCTAAGAATCAGTTTAAGTGAATTTTATGCATTAAATAAAGGGTAAAATAATTCCATAGACTATGGATCCTACTATTCACCTTTTACAGAAATAACTCTGAGACTAGAGAAACTGAGTCACTTGTCTAGTCACACACAGTTCAGAATTGACGGGTCCTAAGCTCTTAGGAGCTTTGCCTTACTGCTCAGTTCATCTATGTGAAACACTTGGCTACCTGCTTATACTCACTAGAGACTCTCAGGATAACATTCTAGACTCTTTTCCAGTGTTTGTGGTGGGTGGCCTCCAAGAAAAAGATTTACTGGGGTTTTCAAGTGCGGCATACTTGAGTAAAACAAGGTAAGTTGTCTGCTCTAACACCAAAGTTAACTTTACCAAAATTTACCTTCTTGTCTTAATTTCCTCTTCTCACACATATGAGAAAATGACATCTCTTTTTAAAAGCTAAGCACTCTAGCCATAACTTATTTGTGACATAGTTTCTTATTTGTTATGCATTCAGTGACGATCACTTAGTTGGATAAATTTGCAAGTTTGATTCTCCTACAAACTGTATATAACCCAGCTGCCCTCAAACTTGTAATCCTTCTGCCTCAACTTCATGAGTGTTAGAACTCGAGAGGCACCCCACTGCACCCAGTTATGCTCAGTGTTTTCTGGGGATTGTCTAATCAGTAATTACGCTTTAATACCAAGATTATTCAATAATGAAAGGATAAAGTCCAAATAAGTTAATTATTAATAATTATAAATGTCATATTAGTGTTTCTGCTTTCTCAACTGTGCTCCCTGCATTAGTAACAATGGTAGGCTGCTAAGAAGTAGTAGTGAGGCATCTGGAAGGTATTAACCACCATACAATACAGTGTGCCCGACTACTAAAAATTAAACCGAGGCGTCCACTTGTCTCAACCAAGATTCAAGAAAACCAGATTAGACTCCTATTGTCATAACTGAACATTCCATAATATTTTCTTAATTTTAATTGAGAAAAAAACCAATGAGTCTTATCTATGACAACTCATGCATTTCTTGGAGAGCCCCCAATGAGTGATCCTTTCCACTGTTGAAATAGTTATGCTTCTGTTTATAAAAACAAAAACAAAAGTGAGCGGGAAAAAAAAAAACCCTGATTTGTCTTGGTAGAACACTTCATACTACCTTTTCCTTAGAAAGGGAAAAGATTAACAGTGGCTGGTGCTAATGGTCAGCGATTTGTAAGAAAGACTGAGAAAGAAATGAGTGGTATTGGTGGCTTGTGTAATTGCTGACTGTTTAAAAGCTGCGCTCATGCTAAAAAGCAGGAGGTTTGTCAAACTCCCTGGAGCACAGTGCTATTCCTCACCTGAATTTTCTTCAGAAATAACTGAACAGAAGTTGCCACCTTAGCAGTACATAAATTTAAAGCATACCTGTTTTACAAAGAAATCAGTGTTAAGTTGCTACAAAGGTGTGTAATGAGCGAAGAGTTTATAACAAGCTTCCATTTACCTTTCTCAGTCATGCTAACAATTTTCTTCATCTTTCTCTGAGAAATCGTTATCAATCATACATTTTCAGGGTTATAGTCTTCATTGGCACCCTGTTTTGTTAGTCATTCCTTTCATTCTTCCCTCATAGTCAATAGGAAAATGCCCACTTCTCCTGGATTGTTAGTTTTGATCCTATACGAAGTCTTAAATACTGTTTAAAAACATTGACTTTAAAAAATGTATTAACAACATGGGTTCAGGAACCAGAAATGCCTGTTTCCTCTCATAGAGATTATATGCCTTTGTGTTCAAAACATTCTTTTAGATTCTGCTCAGTCAAATTTGCACTAATGATGCAAAATGGCAGGCATCATGCTCAAAACTAAAGTTCAAAATAGTGAGAGTTTGCAGTAAATTTCTCAAAGAATATCAAGATAAACCAGATATTTGCAAACAAAACTTTTCTTAGTATTAGAAAAGATTTCACCTTGAAATCATATTACAGTATACAAATCTAAATCATATCTATTTGGAAAGATTCAATGTTAAATTCATACAAAGGTTTATAATGAATGAATAATTTTTAGACAGGTTTCCATTTACCTTTCATAGCAATGTTAACATTTTCTCTTCTTCTCTGAGAACTACTTATTAACCATATTTTGATTTATCATGTTAAAAGTTGACCTTTAGTGATATCTGTATTCAAATGAGTGCATAGTAGATGTGCCTTATAGTTGTTAATTCCAGGAGCATATCATATATAAAATTGATGCCTTCTACACAAATATGTCCTTTCTCAACTACTAATACTCATTGACTTTCAGTTCTGTTTCTGGTACTTAAATATAAGTTTCTTTATTGCTTTGCTGTGGAAACCTTGTGAGTCAATAGAATCTTATTATCCCATCCTTCAAATTATTTAATAGTTTGTTTGTGATCGAGAGAACTTAAGCAAACTATTAATGACCACAGAGGAAGGGACATGAGGTTTTCAGTCTGTGCATGTCCGATGCTTGTAGATTCTATTGTTCTTCCTCCAAAATAAGATGCTTTCATAACATGTTTATTTTAATTCTCAATACATTTGACTGATTATGTAAAATATATATAATCAATTTAATCAAAAGGAATAAATAGTTTTCTCTAAGTATTTTTCATTTTCAACTTGACTTGTTGGCAAATGGATGTCTGTCTGGTAATTTTAATTTCAGTGGAATAAGAGTCATTAGTTTAGGAGTGTAATCTTTTAATAATTATAAGGTATATTCCCTTTTGTTCTTAAATATTTCTGAATTGTTGAATAGACATTATATGCCAATATAAGCTTTGTTATGTCATTCATCTGGTCAAAACACTTCTCCCTTCTCCCTTTCTCAGGAACAAGCCCCCTCCCAGCACACCCGATAAAGGTTATGCTAATTGTCAAAACCTAACACTTATTTAAAGGGAAAAGTTGAATTTAATAATGTAGACAGTTTCTAGTTTATTTGAAACTCTTCCACTTTTCTTCCTCTTTGGCCATACACAATGCTCATAACAGACTGCATTCAAATTCTTCTCCTCAATGACCCTTAGCACCCCTCCCCGCCTCTACCTGCGGAGTTTTTTTGCTCTGGGAGAAACCACAGTACCACTTCTTTCACCCTTCAATGCTTTTCCATTTCTACGACAACTTCTGTACAGTGTCTGTCTCAGCTCATTTTAAAGGTGTTCTCTAAATCCCTCCGGCACTTTCTCCTCATTCCCTGACATTCCTTTTCATATCTCTATTAGGATACGTAGGAAATGAGGCTGAAGTAATCTGTTTCCAAACTGGCACTCATGGAAGCACTTATTAAAGACTTGACAAAATAGCAGAGGAGTAGAAAATGATTCTAAAATAATCCAGGCACAAACATTTTTGTAGATGAAATGATTTGTAATATTTTCAATGATAGGATCTATAAAAGTCCCATTCATTTTTTCTTTCTATCTTTGAATATCAAATGCTACTTATATGGTAAGTGTGAAAAGTGTAAAAATCAACAACTTCCATTGTTTAATTCCATAAACAATGAATTGCTAATATTTATTTACCAGGAAATCTCCAAAAATATGTAACAACTAATTACCCTTCTTAGTGAGTATGGAAGGAGCAATGGCCAGAGCATTTCATCTACATCCCAAATGTCTACTCCTTTGCTGGAATCATCCTTCGCTAGGTCTGAAGGGTAGCCACACATAAAGGAATATAGCTAGATCTGGAGGGTACCCACAGGTAGAGGAAAGTAGCAGTTTCTCCATGTGTTCTTGGCATCTCTGCTTTCCCTGCATTTCCCCAAATACTCATGATAAAATAGCTATAGAAACTTCCCTGCAATTATTCTGAGCTCTTTTCCTTGTCTATAAATAAACTCATCCTTATACTAGTCTCTCCAAACATTTAATTCTCCATTTTCTCCTTTCCTTACTTTTCTTTTTTCTTTATAAATCTTGTCTCATGGAATAAGAATGTAAAATCTGTATAGTGTCAAAAACACTTCATCAGTCATACCCTGAGACCTGAGGCTCTCAACACCTCAATAAGTGAAGGACTTTATATATCCCACACCTCCTTCTCCCTCCTTCTCTCTCTCTCTCTCTCTCTCTCTCTCTCTCTCTCTCTCTCTCTCTCTCTGCCTCCCTTCGTGTGTCTCTCTCTCCCTCCCTCCCTCTTTCTCTTTCTCCTTCTCTGTATTTTAATTGCTCTGACAAATATCAGGAAATACAGATGTACATATAGCAAATAGGAAACAGACATCTATACCATTCAAACTAAGAGATCTTTACTGGTAAATGATGGCATATAGTGCTTATAATTTTCTTTGCAGATATATTTCTGCCTATACATTTATCCATATGGACTCTGTTAAAACAAGATGAGAATGGCATTATATTTTGTATACCCTTGTATAGCTTTATTTCTTCACTAAAAATATATGCTGAATCAAAACCTGCTGTAATGATGGCATAATTTATTTTCATATGGACAACCCAGAAATTATTATGATATTCTAAAATATATCATCAGAGAGGATAGAATATTACCAAAATACTTAAGAAATATGCAATAGTTTCTAACTTTGTACAATTGTAAAGATATCCAAAGAAAATATATATCTTGTTTACTTGAAGTGTTCTTTTGGACACATGTTTCCAGTGTATAACTATTGGATATATACATATATATACATATATATATATATATATCATATTTGACACTTCTATTATATTTGATACTCCAAAAGGGAAGATGTTTTCTTGTATATTTATACCTTATGAGTAACAATATTTGGACTTCCTTTTAATTTTAGTTAAAACAGTAAAAATAATCTTACTTTATTATAATTAATCTCAAATATTTACTGAAGAACATATAGGGAAATTATATGAAGCAATCTGTTTTATTGCTTACAGAAAACTAGATCTGGATATTGTTATAATTATAGCAATGAGAACCTCCTGAATAGCTAATTAATTGAACTAGCGAGTAAATACCATTTCTCACACTGGGATAATTCTTTCAAAACTGCCAGTCACTTTCCATTTTATTTTAGTAATTTCCTAACAAATTTTGAAATCTCAGACTTTCAAGACTAGTATGAATTATTTACTATTGAAAAATTAATCAATTAAAAGAGAAAGCATTAATTGACTTTTGCCACTTTTCTGCATGACATGTATTGGATTTTAACTTGCTTTGTATTTATTGTTGTCCATGTAATGTGTAATCAAAATTTTGAGTATTGAAAGTTTTTTTCCATAAAATATAGATTTCTAAATAACATATAACATGAGAAGTGATGACTGCACAAGGTAGTAAACTAACAAGAAATGAATAGAGTACTTCAATCTACAACAGAAGCAAATTGTACCATGAGTGGTATGTGATGTTAAAGAAAAAAATTACTCAGTAATATGTGAGGAAGAAACCAAGCAACAGAAACAACAGCATGTTAGACAAACTACCAGCATTATCCACGTAGTCCTACATAGCTCACAGAAAAGACAACAGGAAAAGACCCTCTTTCCCCAGCTCTCTTAACCAAGACAAGCTGAGCTCAGGTAATCAGATCTCCATAGCAGTGACTCAATGCAATGCGTAGGTCTTCCCTCCAGGTGTTCTTTATAATGAATGTCACTTATCTGAGGCTCAGTAGGATTTATGGCTTCCCAGATTGCTCTTAGAATTTGCTCCCTGAATGAAGAACTCCACAGAAATGCCACTAATGATGTGAGAATTCAATCGTCCTATTAGCAAGCCTCTAGTCCGTTCACAAGCTAAAACCGCATTACGCTTTCCTTTCTTCATAGTTCATGTTTCTAGGCTGAACAGAAGGCATCCTACTGAAATTTCATACCTACCAGCTCTCAGTATTTCAAATGTATTCATTGCAACTCATGTATGGTATGGGTTATACAACATTTTGTTTTAATTACTGGCTCATTTGAAGATGCCAATAATTTCAATGATGAATTTCCCTTTGGCAAATACTTCATATTAAAGAGTTGTTATTAGTCTTGGCATTTTGAAAATGTGAGCAATGCTGCTTCCGCTTTGAATATCTTTACCAAAGAAGAGTTTTATAATGCCATCTTGATTTTTCTTCTGTACTAGAAAATAAATCTAAATGTCTGGGGAAGCATCGGTTCTATTACAGAAATGACAACGGCAAGCGTAAGATAACAGACACAGTAGACATATAAGTACTTACTGGGTGAGACTTGAGGAGCTGCTGATAAGACATAACTTTGAATGTAAAGAAAGAAGATGAAACCCAATTCTTTACATTTTGTTAGCTGCGTAATGGAAAATCTGATAAATAAAATACTGCTTTTTCTCTCCACACATCTTACATGTGCTCACTTCTGCAAAAATAACTGAAGAAACAGAGTATTTTTCATAGTCATGGCATGATATTAGAAACAAAGGGAACTTCCTTGCTTCTAATTTCACTGTTCCAAAACTAAAATCATCACTCCTCATTAACCCTCACTCAACTGAAGCAAAACAAGACAGCAACAACAAAAAATTCAGAGCTTTGGGGGGTTTTATGAAAATCAGTTTTAAATGTATTCATACTACAAAAGTTTAAAATTTAGCCTAATTTACTTCCAGTGATTTATATGCAGTCTTATTCTTTAGGGTAACTGTGTAGTAGTGTAAGGTTTTCAGATTTAAACAATATTAATTATAAGTGTCATTGATTGAACCTTTAAAATATGCTACTACTTGCATAAAGTGATGTCATGACAACTCCATGGTTTAGTTAAGGAGAGGATTTTATTGCCGATATCAGGGAAGGAAGAACCAGAGACATCTGGAAGAATCCAGAGCAGGGAGAGAAAGAAGTAGACTGAACATGGATAGCAGATTAGACATAGCCAGAGCCATCTTCAAGAGGGGAGAAGGATAGCTGAGGACAGAGAAGATAACCGTGAGTGAGGCAGGAGCAAAGCGTAGAGAAAACATGATAAGAATAGCGGGGTTATCGGAAAATGAGTAGCTTAGGGGAGCAAAGCCCATGAGCTTCTGGGAGTTTAAGGTATGGGAGAAGGGGAGAAGGGCTAGGGTCCAAGCAGGGACTTTTTAATATGTAGCGGGTACTTGTGATACTGAGGGAGGCTGGAGGTCAGCATGGGCTTTGATATACTGGTAGGTAGACTTATATCTCTTCTTCCAGAGGTAAGAAAAATGACTCTCTTTGGCAGATAGGATCCAGTTTCACAAGCTCCTGAGAAACGCTGGCTTTGTTCTAACGGTCAGCAATCTTTCTATACTACTAAGTAAACTCATTTCTGGAAATTTGAACTGCATTTTTGAGTTTGGGGAACGGGGGTTTCTTTTGACCCTAAAACTATTCTTCTAAAATCTTCCCATTAGAATATCCTACCTCACCCAATGCAAGGGGTACTTCATAGTTCCCATTTTAAAGGACTGAAATCATGGAGCTCAGTTACTTTCTCAAAGCTGCTAAACTTATCTGGGATAGCCACCATCTGAGCATGTTTTGCCTTGTTTCGGAGCCCACTGTTGAAGGTCTCTATTGTACCTCAGCCCACCCTGACTCCTTTCATGCAAATTCAGTGATATGCAAAGTTCATACCTGTGGGGACAATCTTATCTTACCAGAAAAGCATCAATTATTTCTGGATTTATGATTGTGAGGGCTATTCTTCGTTGTTACCTTGACATCTATGAATATTACTTCTATCACTACTACTAACTACATCAGGAACTAAGTAAAATCCAAATGAATGAGCACACCTTTAACATACTATTCTTAATTAAATCATTTGAAGTGATGGGAAGACCCCATTTCAATCCAGATCTTAAAGGTAGGAAGGTCTACCTTTAACATGGGCCACACCTTCTGCTGAAAGTCTCTATAAAGAACATGAAAGAAGGAAGTTTGCTCTCTTTTTGCCTGTTTGCTCTCATACTCAATAGAAAGTCTATTCCTTCACTGGCATTAGAGCCTGTGTTTTTATACTGACGTCCAGCTGAAACACTCAGCTTCATAGACTGAGCAACTACTGGATTTCTGGACTTTCTGTTGGCAGATAGCCATTGTTAGACCAGCTGGACCACATCCAGTAAGCCATTCTAGTAAATCCCATATGTGTGTATGTGTGTGTGTGTGTGTGTGTGTGTGTGTGTGTATGTGTAGTCATGTTCCTCTAGAGAATCTAGATTAATATATAGATATTTTTATATTTTAATTTTCAGGCTTCTAACCTTTCCTTAAATGTAATTATACAAACACACAATTCTTGCTATGCGGGTTACAAGGTCTGCCCATGCTTTTCAGGAAACAGCAGGAAGAGACCAAGAAGTCCTTCCATTTCCTATATACAGTAAGGTTTACTAACCAGTATAGTGTAGAATGGCTGTCTGATTGTATGTATCCTCTAAGGGTCTTGACAATCACATAAATTTATCTTCTTCTTCCTGCATTGTCTTACCCAGAACAGAGCTCAACGTGTTATTTCTTTAAATCACTGACTGAATCAACATGTACAGCAAACTCTCTTAGTCCATTCAGAACTTTATCACTTAATCATTGCTCTCTCTCTCTCTCTCTCTCTCTCTCTCTCTCTCTCTCTCTCTCTCTCTTTCTTTTTTGCTTTTTCAAGACAGGGTACCTTCGGAGCCTGTCCTAGAACAGTTCTTGTAGACCAGGCTGGCCTCAAACTCACAGAGATCCACCTGCCTCTGCCTCCCGAGTGCTTGGATTATCATGCAGCACCACCACCAGGCTATCACTTACTTCTTTCACACAGTATTAGTGTCTTGTCTGGTTGAAAGGGAAGAAGTAAAGGAAAGGAACCATAATGAGCAACTAATTGGTGTGTGCTCCCCTGGGAAGAAGGGTTAAAGCCTCCTGTTAACATCCTAACCTCCTGTTGGGGTAAAGCCTCTACTGTAGCAGTTTAGTTCTTGTTTAGTTCAAGTTTTCCATCCTTTGTGGATGTAGCTTTTGACATTGTTATGAGACACAATTTCACAGCAAACTTCCTAATGCTTTCTGCCACCTCTTCCACAGAACAAACCTACAAGTAACATTTTAAAGATTGATTAGATTGTACTTACATATATATGAACAAACACACTCACACGTTATGACAACTAATGAAGGAGAGGCCATAAATTTGAAAGAGCTGAAAGGGTTATATGGGAGAGTTTGGACAGAGGAAACGGAAGGGAGGAGTTATGCAAACGTCATATAATCTCAATAAATAAAAATTTTAAAGAAAGATTTTCAAAGATTTTTAGAAATTTTTAAAGAATTAAATAAATAATTTCAAAGAAAGAACAGAACATGAACCTATGTTTTATAGATAGTGGGGTCAGGTGCTCAGCCTCTGTCCCCTGAATATGTGTGTACCTCCTACAACTTTTTGAAGCTACTTGTCCATAATTCTATCATCAGTGAAATGAGAACCGTGGTTATAACAGATACAAATGTATCAAAATATCTATGCTTGCACTTATAAAATTCTAGAAATTATTTGGGCCTAGTTAATGCAATGTAAGAGTTAGCAAACATAATAGGTAAAGCAACTGAGTTAAAAACCCATGTTAGATTGTCAAATTCCAAAGGGAATGTGCAATCTATATGAGACTGAATAAAACCCATGAAAGAAATTCTGACTTCAGGACATCAAAGGAAAACTATGCTAACTTTGGCAAGTTGTCATCCTTGTGTCTTCAAACTAGAAATCAAGGCCTTCATCATCCTCTGAATAATTTGCTTTACTTTTAGTTTTCTTTTGAAATTCTGAGACTTATATTGAACATGCTTATCCTGAAAGTATCCACAGTTGGGGAACCTGAGTTCTTACAACTTATTGTGCAAAGCTAATTTTGGTAACTGTATCTCAGAAATGGGTGCATTTGGGCAGAAATTTCCTCTTTTACAGTCATGTGTTAGCTCAGCTCACTCCTCTTTAGTCCGTGATTCAGTGAAAATCAGTACTGAATGTATTTACAGCAGCAATGCAGAAATAATTGAAATCTATCTACTTGTAGAAAATATATAGATGAGAATGATCAAATACTGTAGCTAACGTGACTGTACTACATAATTTTAAAACAAGATACTTTTCAAAGCAAAAAAGCACAGATGTTGGTAAATATAACAGGTGACCAAAGAAACCCAGGATTGATGTATGTATCATATACACTCTTAACATAACATATAACAAGCTTAATTTAGAAGATTTTGTATCTCATGATCATTTTATTTAGGTTCTCCAAACCTATGGGTTGATAAATGTAGCCTCTCATTCTTGCAATGCCTAAAATGCTTACTGTGTAGACAAAGACAGTATCTAGCAATCTGGAGAAATGAGTCAGAATTCCTCTAAAGAATGCATTGCACCTGCTGACCCCTTTGAAATAAGACTGCAAATGAATCCCTCTATAAATACCATGTTGATGGTTCTTAGTAAAGGGAATTAACCTTAACCATTTTGTAAACCATTGTGAATCAGGAGAATAGTAATAAACTTAAGGAAGAAAGATTGAGTTCATTGTTGAATGCCAACACTCTGTCAAAAGATATCTTTGATTTTCAGCAGGATCTTTATCTGACTCTATTAAAGCGTGGGTGTGTGTGGAGCATGTATAGTCTTTTTTTCCTTTGGTTTTCGACCAGGTTCTGACTGTATTCATTGCTGATATTTTAACCTGCTGATAATACTGTTCTTGCAGTATAAGACTTGTTTATGAAAGATGTGTTTTGAAAAAGAGAGGCATTCCCAGGAAAGTTAAAGCTAATGGCATGCAAGAAAAGAATTGTCTGCTTTCTAAGAAAAACAATTAAGCATGAATTAACAAATTCATATTTTGCAATAGAGAATCAATTTTCTCATTCTCATGAGCTCACATAGAAATTAATCTCTTCCGAATTCAGGAGAAAAATAGAGACATCAAAAGATCTAAATAAGACCAAATAAAATTGTTTTTCAGAGAAGGGTTAAGCTAAAGTGGTGGGGAAGGCGTTATCATGGTATTTGTGTTTTTCTAGTGTCAAGGAAAGGCAATCAAACACATTTTTAAAAAGTGATTATTTTTGTGAGAACTGGGGTTATAAACAAATTTAGTTTTTAAGTTACAATTCAAAACTAAGAAATAGAAAGAAAATAAATCCTCATGAATTACAATAGTTATAAATATTCTCCTTCTCTTCAGATTCCTCTGACTTTTCCTTTTAAATTGGCCATGGTAGTTGAAACCATTTTATATATTGAAAATGTGACAAAAAGACTGTAAAGGAAATGGTTGTCTGAGAAGTTGTACCTTTCTCAAATCTAACTTCAGGTTGATTTATGTGTAACACGAGGGCCTGCTTGTTAAGGTTTCTGTCCTGTCCAGTTCCCACAGCTGGTAAGCCCCAAAGAAAATCACACTGAGGTCTCCATAAGTTATAAACTGATTGGCCCATTAGATCAGGCTTTGTATTAGCTCTTATAACTTATATTAGCTCATTATTCTAGTATATGCTAGCCACATGGCTCAGTACCTTTTTCAGCTGGGCAGGTCACAACCTGCTTCTTCCGTGATCTGGGCAGGACTCAGGAAATAGCTTTCTTGTTCCCAGAACACTCCTGTTTTCATTGCTCTGCCTCTAGTTCCTGTCTGGTTGTCCCACCTATACTTCCTGCCTGGCTACTGGCCAATCAGCATTTATTTAAAACGTAATTGACAATACAGAATTGCCCCACACCATTTATGGTATCCCTTTCATTCAGTATTTGCTGAATAAAAGTTCATGGAACAAAAAACTGGCCAAGAAAACACATTACAATTTTTTCATAATTTTGGAACCGGGAATCGCATTGTTGTATACTGTCAAATTTTTAGCTTCAAACTGTTTGTCTTCTTTAATTAACTTAGGTAGGGGATTAAAAAAAATCAGCCACACTTTCAGTTGGAATTATTTTAAATTTTGCATTCTTTTTGAAAATGTATCATAGAAAGAGCAGCACATAAAATTCATGGGCTGAGAATTTTTTCTACATTGCATTATCCTTAACTTTTTAGTGCAGGGACATTATCCAGCCTTTAGGCAAAGAAAAGCAAATCCAGAGGTTAGAGAAACATTTGGCAATTAAAACACAACATTTACCAGCATTTTCAAACAACAACAAACCGAGGATCGGACAGTTACAAGAAAGAATGATCCACATATTCAACCTTACTATTATCAGTTTAATTAGAAGTCCTTAAAACTATGTATTACAGGGGACGTCTGAGTGCCAAGTCCAGTTTCCCCTTCATGGTTCAGAAGAAAACTTACATTAAGTGTGAGACTTAGATCTTTCTTGTTCTCCAGATGTTCTCTTCTGTAAAGTTTCCAGTTTATATACACAGGCAAAACAAAGACAATTCTCTGAGCCTGGACATCCTTTTATCTATGTGATCTATATGAATGATTCCTTTCCTGACTGCATGTCCTGTCAAACGGAAGAAAGTTGCAGGGAGGTGGCTTCTAACGCATCTCAGGGAACAAAGCAGACATTATACTGTGAGAACCAAAGTTACTGACTGCATGACTAAATTTAACACTGGAGGTCCCACAGAACAGGGTTTGGGAGATGACCCAATATACCAGTACATGGGAAAGAATTGTGCCCAATGATCCATACTCTGAAGATTCTTGCACTCAGGGAGAGTGCATATGGCTTCACAAGAGATCTACTGTAAGAACAGCCAATATACCAAAGATGGTAGGCCCAGCGTCCTGCAAATCTGGATTTATCTCCATCAGAACACATTCATTCTGGTGGGTCCGCCTTCTGCTCTATGAACTGAAAACTCACTTCATGATTCTTATGGACCACAGCAATATATTCCTATTGGTGAGTTACCAAAATATGGCAATGATTTGAATGCATGTAAGGTCCTCACAGAAATTAAGCTAATGTAAAAACTACTGCATTTGCTGTTCTTTCTCAGTTGTATGTGTGTATAAGTTGTTTTTTAATATACTCATTAATTTGCTGAGGCAATTATATTTACTTACAGAAATACTGACCCCTCATTCTTAAATATTTTAATAATTTGCTAATATTAATGAAATTAGCTCAACTGTTTCTTCAAGTAAGACATTTTTAAATGGAGGCAATGAAACTAGTAGGAACGGCCATTATATTTGTACGCCATCCATGCGACATCCTGAAAACATTTGCTTTTCTCAATGAGGGATTTAATTTGTACCACCCATTACCATTATTATACCATTTATCTTAGTGTTCTTGAACTTCAGCATTTCTTGACTATCTCAGCACTAATCTATAAGGGAAAAGGCTTATTGATGTACAGGATGTTCACCATGAACTCATCTAATGAATCTTCACGACTTACTTCAACCTTTAAGATTTATACTATCTTTACAAATAAGAAAAAAGCTACTAATCATAAAAATAAAAATAAAAAGTTGGACACCCCAAAATTTGAAGTTGTACATTTCAGAAACATTAATTGAGAAAATTTTTAGCAAAACTGGTTCTTAATTTTAAGTCAGCATAACAGAATAAAGAAGAAACCACTTCAAAGAAAACAAAAGAAAGAAAGAAAAGAAATTTTCTGGATATGGAATGTAAGGTGAAGTATCATCATTCAGGAAGCAAAAATAGGTGGATTGTGAATTTGAGGCCAGTCTACAATTATAAGTAAAAAGTAAAATAAAGGAAATAACAGTAACAAAAGCAAAAACATGATACAAACTGAGAAACAATATTCCATTCATTTACTTTAAATCATATCCTTTGATATGTATATAGTATTATGAAATTTATTGTTATACATTAAAGTATATTATATAATATTACATATTTTTGTGTATAATAAGAAATGATGAACAGCAAAAAAATAATGAAAGATGTAGAAAATTTTATTGTTTATTTCAAGACAGAGTTTCTCTGTGTAGCTGTGACTGTACTGAAATTTAGTCCTTAGACCAGGCTGACCTTGAACTTACAGAGATCTGCTGCCTCTGCCTCCTGGCTGTTGGTATTAAAGCCATGCACTACAACTACATGGAAAGACTTAGAAACTTTTAAGAAGACCAATTTATTTTACAACATAGCAAAATAAGGGGATGAAAAGTTTAAGAGAAGTGGTTACTTTTCCAGAGGTCCCCGATTTGAGTTCCAGTACCACATGGTGATTAGCAACCACCTACAACTCCACTTTGAGAGGAACAGTGCTATTTTTCAACCTCCATAGGCACCAGGCACATAAACAGTACACAGAGGCACACGCAGACAAAGCATATATACACATGAAATAAATACCTATTTCTAAAGGTAATGCATTTAAACCATACTAGAACAAAGGACACTGACACCACCAAATATTAGTGAGACACTTTGGTACTACCAATGGCATTGAAAAATAGGATGATTATTTGACAAACTTTTAATGTTTCTATGAAATTAAATATCTTATGATCCTCCTTTATCATAAGTGAATGTATATAATCTAAGGAAAGTGAATGTATATAATATTTATGAGATGTTTTTCACAGATTTCATTTCAGCCCAAATATCTAAATCAGCAAAAAATTCATCATAAGTAAATATATTAAAATAAAGCTTTAAAATAGTACGATAATATTGAACAATAGTAACCTGATGATAATTAGTATGAAACTGTAAAAAATGAATTAATTCAGTGTTATTAGTTGGGAAAAATACAACAAATGTTTTCCTTAAAGAGGTTGTTAGGACAAGTCAGAAAAAAATACAAGAATAGATATTGCAAAGCTTCAATTTTAAAAGATTAAGATTAAGAACAGCAGAACTTTAATGTTAGAGAGGAAATAATTGATTAATATGTGGGGTGGAAGGCACAAACAGCCATAGGAAGAGCATCCTAGGATTTCAGGGACTGACTGATACAGTCTATGTGACTGTCATACTGACTATAACATACACACACACACACACACACACACACACACACACACACACAGTCACCAATTTCTTCAATCTGTATTGTAGATAAACTTTCCGTCAATTTAACAGAGTCATCATTCATGTTCAGAATCAGGCTATCTTGCTTTAACTCTGCAATCATCACAAAACTACAGTATGAAAAAAAACACATTCCACACTTTCACTTTCTTGGCCTCCAAATCCATACACAAGGCAATTAGCTTTAATTCAATATTCTACTGCTTTGCGCTTTCATGACAGCAAGAAAAGTCACAGTCTGTGTTTTATTTTCTGCTATTTTACTTATTTTAAGGTTAAAAGATACTAGAATATGCTGGTACACTGAGTTTTTAAACTCCGTACACATTTATTAATCAACAAGTTGTTTCATTTCTCCCCAGGCCTATTGGGGTTTTAGTGAAGCTTCAAAGAAGCCATAACTATTCTTTTTAAAACATATAACCTGTTTACTGTCCTTTCTTATCGCTTGTACCTGTGGTGACTCATAGTCTAAATCAAATATTCATTCCCATAAAACCATCTAAACCAACTAGATTTAATCATCTTCCGGGTTAGTAAAGAGTATTTTTTTCTCAAAGGTTTTATTCTCAGTCTTAAGTGGCAAATGAGTCGTTAGTAATTCATGAGCCCTTCAGGGAAGGGTAGTTTCTATTGATCTCTTCCTTGTAGATTTCAAGATTCTATTATGGGAAAGGGCAGAAATGACCATTTTAATGAAAGTCAATATTTCTTTGATGCAGATCAAAAGAATTCTACTAAAGCAAAACATAATCAGTGAATAAGAGGAAACGAGGCCATTAGGAATATAGAACCAGTTTCCAAGTAAGATGTGTGAGTGAGGTGCTAGGTACATTTGGCCGCATATAAACTTGAGACGATACACATAAGTTCATTACTCATGTGCTCATTACAATCTTCAAACCCAAAATGGTTGAACAGTTCTTGAAGGGAGAAACAAGCATGCTTAAATGTAAATTTAAACAGGGCATTATCAAATATGTCATTATCAGAGGTATTATAAATATACCTTAAAAGAAAAATTTATTGTTGGCTCTTAGATGCCAACATGCAAAGTTAACTTTTTTTTTTTGTCTTTTAAGGATGACATAAAGGTTAACTTATTTCTTTCTGTGACATCATAGGCACTCTTGGTTTTCCATCATCATGCACTCTTCCAAGTGTTTGTTTCTCATGTTTAGTTTTTTTATTTTTAATAACTTCAAGATTAACTCAAAACTATTTGTAAAACCAAGTAAACGAACAGATGTATTACCTCCTAAGTCTTTTCTCCTGAAGGGATGGTGCTTACCCATACAGCAGTGAAAACTTCAGTCAGTGCTGATTGTGTTATTGTCATAAACCACCACCAGACTTGAGTGAACACAAAAGGATGTCTTCTTTGCAAGAAACATTTGTCTCGAACAATTTCTGGATGAAGGTTTAATGGCAACAATTAAGGTAGCCATCAATCTGATTGCAGAAGGTCAGGTCAGACACCCTCTCCACTATTGCTTAGAGTCCTAGCTGAGGTCTCCCCCCTGTCCTTCCCCCAATTTGACCATACCATCCCCTCATGTTCTTGTTCCCCTGATGGAAGCAGATGCAGAAATCCATAGCTAAGCACTGGGTCAAGCTCCTGGAATCCAGTTGAAGATAAGGAGGAGTGATAATGTCAGCAAAGAGGTCAAGACCATGATGAGCAACAAACACCTAGAAACAGCTGACCTAAGCTCGTGGGAGCTCAGTAACACCAGACTGACAGCTGGGGAACCTTCATAGGAACAAACTATGCCCTTTGAATGTTGGTCAAAGTTGTGTGACTTGGACAGTTTGTGGGGCCACTGATAGTGGGATCGGAATTTATCCCTAGTGCATGAACTGTTTTTTTTAGGGTCTATTAACTGTGGAAGGATACCTTGTTCAACCTAGATACACGGGGAAAGACCTTGATCCTGCCTCAATTGATGTGATGGACTTTGTTAACTCCCCATGGGAGGCCTAACCCTCTCTGAGGAGTGAATAGGGGATGACATAAGGAGAAGATGGGAGAAGCAGGAAGAGGACAGGATGGGGGAACTGAGATTGGTATGTAAAATAATTTAAAAGAAAGATTGCTTAAAAACCAGAATCATTTGTCTCAGGCTTAAGTGATTTTATCTACCTGTTTGGATATTTAAATTTTTACTAGTTTAAACAGTTGGCTTGACTATAAAAACTCTTCTCTCCTAATTATCAACTAAATTGGTATATTCAAAATAAGTTGGTATGTAAAATAGAGTTCCTCCTCTAATTGTAAGCGTTTCACTTGGACATACTGTCTCCAAATTTAAACTGTTTAGAAAAGTCCCATTTTCTGTGCCACCCTGGCTTTCAGAGTATGAAGATACAGTTCATATTATCTTCTCAGTTATTGGAGAAGTCAAAATAAAAATAGATCTGAAGAAGACGAAGGAGCCAAGAGTCAAATATAGGCAACCAGAATCATAATATGGGGAAAAAGTCAATAGATGAACCTGTAGAGAAAAGAGAAGGGTAGAAATTTGTTTCAAGGTTATCAGGGACTAAAGGAAGGCGACAGAGAAACAAAAAGAGACTTTTGGTTTCCTCCATTCCAAAGAAAACATGTCAGGGAAATTTATGGCAAGCGTAAGTTCAAGAAGCCTATTGAAATTTGAGACTATGGTCCCAGAAGGATGAATGGTTTAGTGCAAAGAATATTTATTCCTTAGATCTGTTCACTGCCCCAATGGGGTTGGAGAGGACAGTGATAAGTAACAGATAGCAGGACACCCTAATTGTCTCTGGAAAAAAGGCAGAAGCCCCGGAATTCATGACACCTCATTGTGTGAGAGCCCTCTCCTGACAGCTACACAGATAAAAGTGCTGTCTAGAGATAACAGGTCTTTGTTCCAAACAGCAGATTTACTTTTCCAGAAGTGGAAGCCAATACGTGAGGCCTATTTTTCCTTCCCCGCCTGTTCCTTTGGTGAAGTAACTAGATTAAGCCTCCTGGAAAACAAGATAATAACAATCAATGAGTTTTCACCCTTCTGTCAAGCTGAAACCTTCCCTAGAAATGAACTGCTGTGGGTTTACAGTTGCCCTTATAGAATATCATGCTTATTCTTATAGATGGTATCAATGGACTTGATTGGAATGTATGACTAGTAAATATTTGACAGATACTTTGGCAGACAAATCTCTATATTAGTATCAGATACAATTTTAAAATTTGTTTGTCAATCAAGATAACAAAAGAGGAATGCACTTTCTTTCATCCTTGCTTTAAGATGCTAAAGTACTTTAGCATCACATGCTATGACATCTAGGAAGTGTGCCAATAGTGTTTGAGCCATAAAGGCTGCCCCAAAAGCCAACTGAATAGACAACTTACTGTCTGCCTCCATTGTAACTTTCCCTTCTGCTTATCTTCCCACTTTGCTGCAGTGACCCCTGCTTTACAAAGATTATAAAACAAGGTAACCTGCCAAAGGCCCCTGGGTCCCTGACCCAGGCTCCGAGTTTTCCATTTTCTAAGGCAACACTGTCCATTCCCTTATACACAGGGAGTACCGTCATCTGGCTCATTTTCTCAAACAAGCAGTATCCTTACAAGAATCGATAAAGATTTAGTTTCCTCTCTGTAAAGATGAGGACTATCCGGCCTGAATTTCAAATCAGTGCTTCTCACCAAGTCGGAGACAATCATATAGCTTTTGATTTCCTCATTGAACATTTCTCTTGCACTGGTGGGTGCTTTAAAACAACCTTTCTGACACCTCTTTTATTCAAGTATAACACATGAGGCATAGGAATCTATAAATTGATTTAAATCTCTTGGGAAGAGCTCGTGATATTTGTACTGTATGTTAAAATAGTAAGGTCCTGCCATTCGCTATAATATTCTATTGCAATACTCTAAGGAAGGCATATCTAATGTAGCATCTGTAGAAGCATCAAACATGAACTGGAATACAGATTGTTTATTTGTTGCATGGACTTGATTTATGGGGCTTTGTGAACTCATGCAGGTGGTTTTGAATAATGAGCTCTTAGTTTGGGGAAACACTGTGTCTGTGTCCACAAGGAAAGCTAATATTATCAGTAATGATGCTACGAGGACAATTCATGTTCACCGTGGAGGAAAAGCTTAAATGAGGACCATACATTCTCGTTACGGCCACGCTTGGATCCTGTGCGTCTGTTTGTGTTTTCCTGGGTAACATTACAGAAGCTGACTTGTTAATATACTCCTCGGAGACTACTCCCTACCTCCAGCACTGCACTCCTGCAAACCTATATCGTGTGATGCCCTTCTCTGTGTGCTTTTGAGGTCATCGAAGGCGTGGCAATCACAGAGGCCCTGCTAATGGCATTTTCTTTTGCCTTCACTACCCTACTGATTGTAATTGTAACTTGTCCAGCTATGGAAAATAATGAAGCATTCTATTTAAAAAACAAACAAACAAACAGAGAAACAACTTCTCTAAAGAAAATAAGGTTTTTGTTGGAGCTCTGAAAGTACCTAGTTCCACTTATCACTACCTTTATTGGGAGGTGTCCTTTTTAACTTTCTTCCTTCCCTGTTTCTCTACACTGTTAGGATGCTTCTGGAGCAGTGCAAATGGAAACTACACTTTCGTTTCCCAGCTGCCCAGACCCGAACAATCACACAAAGACTATATTAATTACAACACGTTTTGGCCAATGGCTCAGGCATATTCCTAACTATATCTTACATCTTAAAATAACACATTTCTATTAATCTATATATCACCATGAGACTGTGGCTTACCAGTAATGTTCTGACATCTGTCTCCTTTGGCAGCTACCTGTTGTCTCCCTGGCTCCACCTTCTTTCTCTGAGAATTCTGTTTATGCCATAGGTCAAAGCAGCTTTTCATTAACCAATGGTAATAAAACATATTCATAGCATACAGAGGTGATTCCCACATCAGAGAGGTGATCGCATTTATATTTTATTGAACAATTTAGGTACTTATGGCTTGCTTTTTTCCACTTTAATACTACCCAGTTTACTATGCATTATTAAATGGAAAGGAATTTTAGATGTTTAAGTATTAAGCATCCTGATTCCATGTCTCTACAATACTGAAGTATAAAATCCTCAGGAAATCTATGCCTGTGAGTAGAATATTACCAATTATTTTCCAAGGCCAGTCATGTTATGTTGTCATTAGACACAATGTAGTGTGATTTGTAACTTGACAATATTAATGCATGTTGTGTACCCCAAAACATAATGGAGTTTACACTTCAAAACCATTACAATGATCTGATTGTTTCCTGCTGTACATGAGAAGAGGTTTGGAACCTCCATCAACATGTGAGGTATATGGGCTAACACCAAACTCAAGAACAGAATACTACCTATAATCTGTGGTGCTAGTTTCAACAGAGTCATACAGTTTATTGGACGTTACTTTCCTGCTTGTGCCCAGAATAATCTGGAAGTAGTTGAATTATGCATTGGTCCGTTGGGTCTGCTGCAACTAATTTAGGTTGGACAGCATTCAGAGGACTCTGATATTGGCTCAATAGAATATATGCTAGGTATTAGTAAGAATTGGAATTCTGAGTGTAATTACTATGCTAATGCTTGTGTGTCAAGTACAAAAAAATCACATTGTGCCTTATTATGCACTAACTTATGACACTGAAGGAATATTTTGTGAAAGCTGTATAAGTAGATTGATCACTCTGTATGAAAGGAAATTACTAAGCCCAACATTATCTCCCAGTTATTGGACACTAGGGTGACACAAGGATTTAAGAAATTCTTTGAAATGGGTACTATTAGTGACTACAGTGGGAAGTAATTTTCTGTTCTTGGATGTAAACACCCATCTGTTAGCAAAGGTTTGCTTGGTAACTTTTTTTTTCTCTACTCTCATAGAAAATACAATAGAGTCTCTTGCTTATGCAGGTAAAGGGAATTCTTATTGATGGGAAGCACTGACAAGCATATAACAAACACAAAGAATAGCAAGTTTTATATCTCAATTTTTGCTTTGCCGATTCACGGTATTTTTTTCGGTGACATGTTAAAAAATGCCTGTGTAAATCGCAATTACTTCTAGATTGTTCTCTCATGTTTGCTTACACTCTTCTTTCTAAACAAGACTTGGGTGCTTTTCACAGTCTCGACAGAGAGCAATGAGATTGCCAATCAAACAATTCATTGACACTGTGGCCCCTTGACTGCCACTTTCACAGGTGATGTGCAAACAAAAGCATACACCTGTTAAAATTTTCTTATTGTCAGATTGAAAAGAAATACAGATGAATTACTATCATTGTACGCTGTGCACAGTGATCAATGACAGAGAGGAAATAATTAAGTCCCCCAGTGCTTTTTATAGCTTTTCTATCAACAATTGTTAGAGACTGGATGATGGATACAAATTCCTGACCTGAATGTTTCAGAAGTTTCCCCAAGTTTCAGTGAGACTCACTAATCAGCCCTTTTGTGGAGCTGATATTTAAAAATCCCTCTAACCAAACCTTCTTCCCTAGTGTCCAAGCATACCACAGTAGAATAAACATCAATAAAGGAATGTACTTGAGTGATGAAAATAAAAACAAAACAAAACTTTTCGGGCAGGACAGAAAACTGTATGCCATTAATATTCACGCATATCTGTGGTCACTTTCTTTTACGTAGGAATTAGCATATGACAATGATTCCTGAGTGTCCTTGAGTCCTGGACACAAAAGCAATCTAATGTTAACTGTGCACTGCACCAGAATTTATGGCTCATCCTCTAAGTGATCTGCAACCGTTTTAAGTCCTTTAATCCAGGTCCTTTGTCCTGCCTGACCTTCAACACCTGAAGGTATTTCTGAAATCTCAGATGAGGGGCAGAGAGAAACTCTATTCTCTTCTCATTGACAGTTCCCCAATTATAGTCTTGAAAATCTTAGTCTTTTCCAGCCTTTCTCCATTTTGCATCACCCCATCCATCCTGAGGTAGCAGAAATTGCTGAGTTTCCTGATGAAACTAAACTCAAGGCTCTGTTAGGCCTTTCTTTATTGTAAGGTACCAAGAACTTCCTCAGAATATGCTGACGTCAACCCCTTTCTTCTTGGCTTTCTTAATACTGCAATGCAATCTCCCTCTACTTATTATTGCATTCCTGTCTTCCATTGTCATAATATCTGGAATCTATTTGTAACCTTACAGTTATTGATTCCTCATCTACAGTTGAATTTCTTAAGAGGTACCTGGGGAATTCTTTCTTTGTCCAAATCGATTACTTAAATATTTAAAAATTTCTAATATCTATTGCCATGTGATTGAAAGATTAGGTCCAAACTCTATTTTTCTTCTCAAACTAAGGTATACCTAGTTGGACTGTAAAGCACCAACGTTCTTGGCATTAAAAGATCAAAATTTCCATTTCCTTTCTCATTCATTCCTTGCCTTCCTTCTCTGTTTCAGTCAACTTGTGGGTTTGTGCTCTGACATGTCAATCCATCTCTGTCCTTTCTTTATACAATAGCAAATATTTTGCCTTAGGTCCTTGACTGCTAGGTACCTGCAACAGGCTCACCATTGTTCTTGCTCACACTTGTCTTTTCCTTTCCTCCAATTAGTTGGCCTGTCACTGATAATATAATCTAACTTTGGCCTGGTTTTTGCTGCATTGCCTTTGCTCGAAATATTCAAAAGCCTCCCATTTTTTTCTGCTCATTTTTTGTTGCTTTTCTAAGTTTTAGGATCCCTTTAACTACCTCTGTTCTCTCTATTTTTCACAACTCTTTTTATAATAAGCAGAATAGAATTGTATATTACAACTCAGCACTGTGTCAAGCTCACACACGTGCACAGGTGCTCGCGCATGCACTCGCACCCACTTGAGTGAGCACACACATGTGCGCGTGCGCACACACACACTGTTCTGTGCACATATAATGGAAAACATTTGAAAGCATATTTACATTAAGAACATAGAAATTGTTCTCATGTTTTACACCGTTCGCCTATGTCCTTTGTGATACGATGTCTGTGATACCTAAAGTTTTATTCCTGTCATGATCAATGGTTTAAAGTTACCCAACTGCATCTCCTGTCTCTTAAACAGTCTATACTATCATGACGTCATGAGCACAGACATCTGGTTTCCAAGTTTAAAAAAGCAAACAACCCCCACCAAAAACAAACCCCAAACAAACAAACAAAACAAAACAAAAAAAACTGTTTTTCTTCTCATTGAAGTCCATCACCATTTGAGAGACTTCCTTATCATCTTTAACTTTTGACATTCTCTGAGGAACTTTTCTAAATTGTATCCCAAAGATGCCCACTTCTTTCTGTGGATTAAGTTGTTTCCTTATAGTAACTACTTTTTCAAAACCCTTTAGAGCAGTGTTTTCTTTGTAGCACTTCCAGTGGTAAAGACAAAGGTAGTAAGATCTTGATAATTGTTAGAATAAAATTACTGCTAGTTTCCTGGGACTATATGGGACTCTTAGTTCGACTATTTTCATCTTGTATTTTTTAAATCATTAACACTTTATATTTAGTTGTAAAAGAGAAAGCCTAGAGGCAGTGTCAGAAGGTCCTGAAAGGCTGTGCTTGCGGCTGGTGTTGACCTGATGCCCATGACTCGTTAACTAAGCATACTAACACATTATCATGTCAAAACTTTTCTTGCTTCTTTTCTCTATATCTGCAGCATCCTCAAATATTTTCCTCTAATCTTGCTTCTTACAGTTTCTGATTTTTCTACTGATCGGCTAGATGCCACAAAATATACATCTGAGGCAAAATCTAACGAAGAATCAAGAAAAGTATGCATACCCCACCTCCCTACCTCCGTTATAACGCTGTTCCCATGAATAATGATCTAGAAAGGAAAAGGATATGAAACCAACATCTATGTTTTTATTTATTTTGGAGAAGTTATTCATCATAAGATTTTTCTGCCATAACCCATGATAGCTCAGTTTACCAAATCAAAATGTTTTCAAATATTTTTATTTAAAAGTAATATGCTTGTGAAATAAAAATAGAAATATTTTTGACTAACTTTTCTTTATTTAGGGGTGGGAAGTTGGCCTTAGCATAAAGTTGGTTGAATAATTAAAATGTGCTATTCTCTTTTTAATTCGTCTGGGGAAGGCTTTGTATTTTAGGATAAACTAGGACAGTAAGTTTTAGAGGCACATATTGCATCAGATTTTAGAACTAAATTTAAATTCATTTTCAACATTCTGCACTGTGATATATGCAGATTAAAAGGAAAGTGACACACATAAAACCATATCTGCTAAGCATTTTAAACTTAAAAAATAACTTTTCACTCCCCAGCTCTCCTAAGATGGCACTTACTTGCCGAAATATTCTGGGGTTTGTGAGATGGCAGAAGGTTACGGAGACTGATGGCCTAGAGAAAGACCATTGATTGCTTCATATGATTTTGTTTTTAGAAACAATTATTTCTGATGCACAAGTCTGATGTATGTTTTATATAAAAGGGAGTTAGGAAGGTTATTATAGGAGTTTTGAGTGCTAAATAAAGGCTAACTGCAAGAGAAGTTAAGTGACTTATTAATAAAGCTTGACCTTTTTATTTTATGATGACTGCAAGAATATCTAAAATATCATTACAATATTTCACAGTCTTATAAGTTAAAGCAATAGCATCTTCTATAAAAGCTAACTGTATTCTTTTAAATTTATGTGAGTGTGTGCATGTGTGCCTGCATGAGTTTATGTATATCATATGTGTGTATAACATGGAGACCAGAAGAAGGTGTCAGATGCCCTGGAATTAAAGTTGCATAGTTGTGAGCCACCACATAGGCTCAGGGACCTAAAATTAGGTTCTTTTTAGGAGCAATAGGTACTCTTAACTTCTTTACCATTTCTTGATCTCCAATTCTCGTTCTTAATTAATTCAAAACCCCCCCAAAATTTTAAAGTAATAAGATAATAATTGTTGTCTTTATTCACATAGCTTTAACAAAGATGGAGACAGATATTTCACACAGTTTTCAAATTTTCTCTTTTCCTTAATACATGATTTGTTAATATTTTATTCCATGTTACTATACACGAGGTCATAATTATCATCTTAGGTTAATATAGCTCTCAGATGATAAGTCTCAGAAAGTACTCCATATTGGCTCAGGTGTTAATGGACTAGAATCAAATCTATCAGGAGGTCTTTGCTAATGGCTTATGTCTGTAAATCATGTCTTAACCTTTATGTACTAAGGCTTGCAGTAAAAATACCACATTATTGATGTCAGCAGTACTGAGGTGAGCCTTGTTTCACCAATTAAACTAACATATACGTTTTAAATCTTTCTTTCTCTCTTTAGGTGTAAATATATATATAGAGAGAGATAGAAGATAGATAGATAGATAGATAGATAGATAGATAGATAGATAGATAGATGATAGATTTTGTCACAGATATATGATATATATAGATATATGATAGATAGTAGAAAATCTCTAGAGAGATTCTATCTCTATATATACATATGTCACTATATATATATATATATATATATATATATACAGAGAGATAGAGATAGAGATAGAGAGAGAGAGAGAGAGAGAGAGAGAGAGAGAGAGAGAGAGAGGGAGATTGAAATTTTATTGTTTGGAATTGAGCTCAATGCCTCCCACATTCTTCCATAGATCTGGATCACCAGCCCAATACTGTGTTCTACTATATAACTAATTTCTTCACGACTTCAACCTAACTCTAAAATTGCATCTTAAAAGTACAGTTAGAATTTTGTTGTTACATGCCTTGTACATATACTAAAGTATGAGTGTGCTCACATATGCTTATGTCTATGTATTCTCTTCTTATAAGAGAAATCTAGAAAAATGAAGTTTAAATGGCAGACTGCATTTTCTCATCTTATCAACATTTGTCCCCATTACAGGATTTAATTTCTTCACCTGTTGTTCTTGCATGGATTGTTCCTATATTTAAACCTTTACAAATAATTTAAAAGTTAATTAAAAATTAATAAAGCAAATTCCCCAAAGTCTGGAGAGCATAAAATAAAAAGATGAGACTTCGTTATATCTCTTAGAAACCCAGTTTACTCCTCAGGGACTAACGTTAAATCCCTCCTGTTTTTTTTTCCCATGTCTTGCATATACTTCACTAGGCATTTAATGGAGAAAACAAAGAAGAGAAGGATGAATGACTAAATGTAATACAGGTGGACTATAGTTTCATGACCCGTGGTCCAAAAAGTACTTAAGGAATCATTTCCAAACCATGCCTTTCAGTTTTCATTTTTAAGAGGCCCATTAAAGTTCTACAAAAAAATTAACCCCAAGTTTTCAAATTAATATCAATCATAGAGATAGTATGCTTCTTGGAGGCAACAATATTCTAAATAAATATTTGTGAGTTTAGGTGCCCTTAACACTTCTGTTCCTCATAGCTCCATTTGTACATTCCCAGAGAGTATTTTTTTTCTTTTATGATTGATGCCAGATTTACTTTTACTTTTAATTATGTTTTATTACTTTGATTTTAAAATACTTCCCATGGAAAGTTTCTCACTGATGTTTAAGATAATTGGAGGACAGTCAGGATTGTCTTCAGAGGCTTACTGAATGTGTCACTGCCCAGGGACCCAGGGAGTAGGGAAAGCACACACAAGAGTAGAGATGAGTGGTCCCTAGAAGTGCAGCTTCTACTGGACAGAATGGTTCAACCCATTCCCTGTTTCTTTACTATTGTAAGCAGTGGGCTGTGGATTTTAGGAGCAAGTTAAAGGTCTCTCCTTCACACACTGTGAATCGACAGGTGGTTTGCAGGTTAAAGTCAAGTGTGTCATTTGCTTTGGTTGTCAGATTATTCATCTATGAATAATCTTCTGATCTTCAGAAAGCAAATTACTATGTGATTTCCCAGAGCAGGAATTATCCAGGGGTTATTCCACTGGCAAAATTAGAGCTTTCCTTTGGGAGGCAACCTTGGAACAATTGTGTGTTCCCACCTTCTCCATCTGGGGAACGAGGATGACAAGGCTGAAGCTGTGTTAGTGGAGACAGAAATTCAATGCTCCAGTCCACTCCAAGTGCCTCGCAATAGCACATCAATAAAAATGTCTGTAAAGTTCTGTGACCTCTATTATTGGAACAGTGGCAGCCAGTCCCGAATTCTGTTTACATGTCCACTCTTTCCTTCATATTATAGTTAAGGTATCACTCCATTCTCAAACCAAAAGCTTGAGGAACTAAAAAATAATAAGTTGTCTATTCTCATCTTGGCTTTGTTACTTGAGCAAAAGTCATTTTGGATGATTCAGTGTCTGTGCTCTTCAGGTTGGCTGGTTGCTCTGGGTTTTGTCCCTCTTTAGGTTGCTCAGTTCCTCCCCACTCTGCTCGTTCAGTGGAACTTCCCCTGAAATAGTCACCTGCGTTTGACTTTGCACCTCTCCTGCCTGAGGAAATAGATTCAGTTCTGGAGAAACCCAGAGAAGTGCATTGCCTCTTATGGTGATTACTTACTCATCTGTTGCTATAGGGCACTTGGAATACACACCAGCCTAGTATTAGAAAGAATCTACTTTTTGAGATTTAAATTAAACTTAGATTAAAACAGAACACTCTAAGTATGGTCTGTTGAATGTATAAATTGTTTTCATAGCTATTTAAACTACTGAAATTTCTGAAGGTAGATAAATGCAGATGATTACTTGTGATGTCTACTTAAGTATAACATAGATGCTGAATTTCAAAGATTTCTTGCAACTATGTAAGATACTACCTTAATTTTTTACAGGCTGAAAATAATATTCTTAGGGGTATATGGGTTAAGTAAGGCTTGTTAAAATTATTTCATCCTTTCCTTTTATTTTCCTTTCACAATAACTACTGTCTGAGAAATTAAAATTGTACTGCAGCATAAACTTTGCATTTTTATGGAATAGCATTGAATTATAGACATGACTAGAGTAAAATTACGCAGTGCTAAGTGAAAATATCCCACTGAGGATTGGTTGCAGAACTCTGATAAGTCAAGTGGGGCTTAAAGAAAAGAATAGCTTGTGGCAAAAGGAAGTCTTCGGTCCCTGAGAATCATTATAAGGTGATTGCTGTGGAATTTAGAATTAGCAGCTAGAATGTTCAGCCCTGAAGGGCTCTGTCTATCCAATGACACTGGGATTTCCCATGTCTTTGCACACCGAGTACCTTGGATGATATGTTTTCCTTATTTTTTGGAACAGAAAGCAGACATTTGTTAAAGCAGAAAGGTTGTTCTGAAAATCCTTCACGAAAAGATAGTGTCAACATTGCCTGCACACTTCCTCTTGCTGATGTCCATCAGTCCACAGCAGAACTACGGCAGCAGAGATAGTGGTTCATCTAGAAACTTCAAGCATCCAGCTATTTCTCATGCACACTGAACTTTGCAAAGCACTACACTCAAATAGTAAATATTCTTGCTAATGAAAACAGAGTTACTGCTAATAAATAAGCTGAGATTTTTTTAATTTAAACAGGTATTTAGTGAATAGCTGAGTAATGGGTCATAATGAAGAAGCAAGGCTGAATTCCTCCTTCCAATGACTTACATTAAATTATTAAGTATTCTAGTGAAACTCTAAGTAGTTTTCTCAGTTTAGCGTCTAATTATTATTAATTGACTTCTTAATGGAGTTTATTGCTTATCATCTTTAAACAACTTCTTGTGATACAAGAATGCTTAATTTGCTTCAGAGCCCTTGGTTTTCAAATCTGTCCAACATTGCTAAATGGAATACTGTGCTAGCTTAAAGGTATTCCTTTAAACCCTCTCAATTGTAAAGAAAAATGATGGTGAGACCATTTGAGAAGGTCAAGATGGTTACATAAAATTATATGGCACTACATTATTCTAGTTAGGATAGTCTTGGCAAAAGAGAGAGAGAGAGAGAGAGAGAGAGAGAGAGAGAGAGAGAGAGAGAGAGAGAAAGTCCAAAAAGTTGTAGTTTAAGAGATCACTAAGAATCCAAATTTTGTAGCCCAGATTTTGAAAGCATAAAAATAAAAAATAATGAATGTTCAAGGTTGGTGTTTCTGATATTGATTCCAGTGCCTCCAATATTTGTTTAAATATTGAGAACAAAGCAATACTATTTCCTTCAACAGGGAAAACTTGGGCCAGGGAGGTATATCATTGGGTAACTGTGCTTGCCACTAAGGCTGATGCACAAGTTCAGATCTCTGAAACCATATGGTAGATGTGAAGAACCAATGCTGGAAAGTGACCTCTGGCCACAGATATTAGCATCCCCATAACACACATAGTAAATAAAAGTTACTCATCCTTTTCATATTTTAGTTCCTACTAAAACCTTTTCTCAATTACTGATTTCTTCTAGAATTGTTGTTAGTCTACCCAGTAAAGCCTTGGAGCAGGCTTTCTTGGACCACCAGTCCCCAAACTATGGTACTTATGAATTATGAATGCTCAGCTTTACCTTAGGCTTGTTTCTAGATAGCTATTATTTAACTTAACCCATTTCTATTAATCTATGTGCTGCCCCAAGGCTTATTTATCTTATCCATGTTCTGTTCTTTCTCCTTCCACATCTCCTCTGTGTCTGGCTAGCTACCAGATAGCTGATTCCTGGCTGGTTACCCCTTTTCTCTCTGCCTGCCAGCCCTGCCTATCCCTCCTCTGCGTAGCTATTGACAGTTCAGTTCAGCTTTTTATTAAACCAATCAGGTGCCTTAGGCAGGCAAGGTAAAACAGCAACACATCTTTATATAGTTAAACAAATGCAACACATCTTTACCTAGTTAAACAAATGGACTCTTTAAATCCTTAATGTTAAAATATACCAGAAGCAAAGGGATTTGATTGTTTTTATTATATACTTGATTATTTATATATAATATATATTGTTTATTTCTTTAATATTATTTCAGATGAATTATAATTTTATGAATATAAACCTTTGAACGGGAACAATCAGATACATAGAAAGAACTTCTATTCTTGATAACACACAAATATCTCAATGGCATAAGAGAGGACAGACAATGTTTGATAATACCAATATCATCTTTAAAGTATGTATTAATATTGTATATTCTCCATACCATTTCACAAGATATATTTAACAATATTAGCAATTGTATGCAATTTGTCATAAATTTATTCCCTGAAAGCTAAAATAAGTAATACAAATTAAATAAATGTAAGGTGCAAATGTTAAAACAAACCACAGGACATTCTGATTCCCAAATTGCTATATTTGGGCTTCAAATCCAGCACTAACTTTCTTGACAGCTTCAGGAAAACATAGAAAGTACTGGTCTCAAAAGAGGAGAAAACCTTTTCTCCCAGGGGAAAATTTGGTGCTTAAAAACAAAGCTGATTTCTCAAGTAGGGCTTCATATGGAGGTCTTCAGTGAGAGAGTCATCCAGGACCACCTGACGGCAGAGCTAAGAATAAGCTGGTTTTCATTATAGGGCCTGTCAATAGAAACAAGCAACAAAATGTTTAAAAATCAACTCATCAAATCACCGTGGCATTCCAAGGACACACTGAGAATTTCTAACCAGAAAATCCCTGCAAACATCTGCTTTTCTCCCTTTTTGCACTTGTATTTGCACTGAGTTAGAAACAGCTCAATAGTCTCTCTTCAGGCCAAAGTTTAGAAGTAAGGAAATCTTCTGTTGTTGGTTCAGGGACTGTAGTAAAAACGAGCAAAGCAGAACAAAACAACAAAACAGGGCAATAGACCAACACTGCCTCAGTTTTAATCACTACTCTTGCATGGTGCAAGGTTTGTCCTGGATCAAAGAGAAGTGTGTTAGGTAGAGCTACAGCTTCTTGTTTTGTTTCAGTCTAGATGGAATCAGGGAGTCCTGGGTAGAAGCCGCTTTCCCTCACAATACAGGGCCTACTCCCTCAGATGACCAACTTTCTGACATTATATATCAAGTTGTCAGTTACAGTGTGTTTGGTCTCCTGACCTCAGCTTTGGACACACCACTATGTAAGTGATAGGGCTGGAGGAGTATAGAAGCAGTACCTGTCACAGCTATTTCCTCAGTACAATCGATGGACTAGTTTTCTATTTCTGAATTTTAGAAATATTTAATTTTTAAGTCAATATTTTAGAAAGCATTTAAAAAGACATAGTTTTGCATATTGCTATCTTAGGAATTGAGAGAATATATTGATTTGAGGGGGTCTGTCTTTATTGCTGACTAATTTGGTTTGAAACACAACTCTATCCATAATGCATTTTGTGAAAATTTGACTAACAATGGCTCCTATAAGTTCTTATCTTTTAATACTTGATCCCTGGTTGGTAAAATTGTTAAGGAAGGTTTAGGAGGTACTGTGTTATTATAGGGTGTGTGTCAAGGAAGCATAGGTTTTAAGGAATTAAAAGCCTCATGCTTTGCCAGTCCATTTTTTTTTTATCCTGTTTGCAGTTCAAGGTATGAATTTCCACCTCCTGTCAGCATGCCTATGCTTTGTTAGTATGGACTCTAAACCTCTGGAACTATCCCAATTAAATGTTTCCCTTGGTGAGTTTTCTTGATCAGGGTGCTTTATCACAATAATAGAAAGTAACTAAGACACATTCGGACAAAGTCTGCCGCTTGTATAAGTTTACTACAAAAATGGGAAGTGAATCCTTGAAATTTGTTCATACAAAGATTTTTATGATCCATTATGTAGCATGTTCAGTGAGAATTATAAAACATATGAGTGGAATTTTCTAAGATGCATGTGTTTCATTAAAAATCTTACCATTATTATATAATTATAATATAGGACAAGTTTAAACAAAAAAATTCTTGTTTGAATTTTTCTTTTTGAAACGGTGAGCTCCACAGTATTTTTCTTGGCAAATTGAAACAGCAAATTTTCAAGGCAAAACTCCAAAATGCCTTAGGACTGATTCCTTTCCTATCCTTCTCAAAATTCCCTGCTTCTAGAAAGGTAGCTTTTCCTGAAGCAAATGAGAAAGTGAGTGCATTAAATGTTTCACAAGTATGTAGTGACCTTGTTGACCCAGGGGTGTGTAGCTTTTACTTTGGTCTTTCATTTGCCTCAAGTGGATACATTTCTTCTTTAGGGATAATTATATTCAAATTAATATATCATTATTCCAGTCATAATCTAGTTTCCCTTATTTTATTAAATGTGAAGAAATATCAAATAGTTTCTGAACCTCAATCATTGAATGAATCTCAATCATTCATCTTGGCCTCAGCAATGTCAAAGCTGTCTTGCATTAATATGATGTGGGATTCTCCTCTGTGTGCTGTGAATATGTTTTATTACCATTGGTTAATAAAAAGAAGCTGCCTATGGCAGGGCAGATTAAAGTCAGGTGTGAAATCTGAACAGAGATAGATAGGGAGGGTAGGCAGAGTCAGGGCGAGGCCGTGTAGCTGCTGAAGAAGAAAGATGCTATAACCAACCTTACCAGTAGGCCACAGCCTCGTGGTGATACACAGGTTAATAGAAATTAGTTAATTTAAGATGTAAGAGTTAGCTAGGTATACACCTAAGCCATTGGTCAAATCTTAGTAGGCAACCTTACCTTTTACCCTTCACATACACGTGACATACCAGGGTCCCAAATAGTCTAAATTCCATGATGACTGTTACATTTTGTTCTTGTTTTTTCTTTAGTTTTTTTTTAACAGTTGACTTTCATGGTTCTGTTGTAGCCCCAGACCAGTCAATACCTGCTCTTACATTCAGTCTAATGTATTCATGTAAAATATTCACTTGGCTCCTGAAGATATATGCTTCCTTCATCCCTATGATAACTCTTATTTTCTACTAATTATCATTAGATTTTTCTGTTCAGTTGGGTAATTATAATAATGAGTGGATGAGTTCTCTTAGTTAATGTTTCTCTTTTTCAGTGGGTGGGGAACACACGTTGCATAATCATAAGAAAAGAAATGCATTACTAGCTCTAAGGATACAACACAAAACTTGCCTGAGTACTAGAGTTCAATCCCAGATTCATAGAAGAAGGCTGAATTCACTGGCAGTGACCTGTCCTGGGAGTCTTATTTTAGTTATACTGCTATAATCTCAACAAATAAACAAACCACCACTCATACCTATAACAGAGAGAGTTGTGTTCTTTTTATATTGCCCCACCATTGTAAGTATTGATGTTCCTAGAGGTTGATGTTGGGGTATTTCATTTAGACATTTACATACACTAGACTCTCTATATTATTGTAATGAAGGCAAATTGGACCATGGCATAAGACTAGCCTACAGGCAAGTATTTAAGGTATTGTATTGATGAGTGATGGATGTGGAATGGCCCACCTTAGCTTGTGGTGCTGGATAATGTAAGAAAACAAGCTCAGAAAGCCATGTAGAACATTCTAGTAAGCAGCATTCCTCCATGGTTTCTGCTTTATTTCCTACCTACAGATTCTCACATTGAGTTCCTACCCTGAGTTTCCTTAGTGATGGAATACTATTGGAACCCATTTGCTCAAACAATCCCTTTCCTTTCCAACGTGGTTTTAGTCATGGTGTTCTATCACAGCAATACAAGCCTTATTAAAGACAGAAGATGTTACCAGAAGTGGGATGCTGATGTAACACACCTGACCAAGTTTTCCACAAAGAATAATGTAGGCTAGAAAATCCACTGAATGCTCAGAGCTCAGGTCTATTCTGTGGGAGCTCAGAAAAAAAAATATTAAGAGCAATGTCTATGATGGAGGCCTGACCTGTGCATTTTCACAGGGAAGTCTTGGAGTCCTTTTAAATCTTTTAAGACACTATCGGGATCATCGGTATTTGAATTGGGAATTTGTGATTCTAGTCAACTGGGACTGAAGAATTGACTGCAATTAAGAAGAAATCAACATTATTGAGGAAAATATTCTGGAAAGTAATTTCCCAGGATTAGAGCACAGAAACTATGGTTCCGAAGGAACAAAGATTGTGACGTGTGTTAGCATACAAATTTGTAATATATAAGCGTTCCCAAAGTAGTACTGGCTTTTGAAGACATGAAAGGGTCACAGAGAACAGATGATGCTTCTCACTGTGAGATGTCAGAAAAGGCCATCAATCAAAGCACAGCCTCAAATACAGTAAAAGCCTAAGTATTGAAGGGGTTAATGGGGGAAGTTGAGGATTAGTCCTCTGTCACAGGGGTTGGGGTCTCTGAAGAGAGCACAGGAGATGTTATTGGTCAAAGCACAACCCAGTTACAAAGAAGACTCCAGGACTTGGACATTGCAATACCATGGGACAACTATCAAGGTGGGGTGTGAAGTGGAGCCAGGTTAAGTCTACATAATTCATAATATGAGTTGTGGCAAGTCTCTTAGAGGCAGAGGACCAAGTGTCCTGGAAGTCTGCCCCTGAACTCTACACTGTTGGAATTTGGTTTTAATTTGATTTGAATGTAATAGTGCTCTAGGTTTTCCTTCTTGAAATAAGAAAGTATGGAACTTCCTTTTGGTCTTGTAGGATCACAGTTGAGAGATTCAGACTTTTAAAGAGATTTTAGAGTTTTAGAGAGACCTTGGAATTTAAGACACTGAAAATTTAACAAGACTTTTGGATGTTTTAAAGCTACTGAACTTTTAAATTAGATTTAAAGACCATGGGACTTTTAAATTTTGAAATGTTTTATGTTGTTATATTAGTGTTAACACTATGTCTCAGTAATACACAAAAAACAAAGGATTCTATGGTTTAATATTGATGTGTTTGTATGTATGTCAGGTCAACAAAGGGAACAGTTGTCCTAGCTTTTGTCAATTTGATGAAAATCTAGATATACTGAGAAGAGGAAATCTTAATTGAGAAAATGCCCCCATCAGTCCTGTCTTTAGGTAAGTCTGTGGTGTATTGTCTTAAGGACTGATGTGGGAGGTTCCAGCTGACAATAGGCAGTGCCCTGTCTGTGTGGGTAGAAACGGTTCATTTGATTCCAAACTAATCACACAGCGACTATGTTAATTACAACACTGTCTGGCCAATAGCTTATACATATTTTTAGCTAACTCTTACATCTTAAATTAGCCCATTTCTATTAATCTGTGAATCACCATGAGTCTGGTGTCTACCAGTAAAGTTCTGGCTGGCTGCTGGCAGCTATCTCCTTCAGCAGCTATATGCTGTCTCTTTGGCTCTACCTACTTTCTCTCTGTTCAGATTTCCCGCCTGGCTTTACTCTACTAAGTCATTGGTCAAAACAACTTGTTTAGTAACCAATGGCAATAAAGCATATTCATAGCATACAAAGGGGAATCCCACATTATGGCTGGGCCCATGGTTCTTGTTTGTGAGTGAAAGCTGCCCAAGAAAGTCAAGGGACATAATCCTATTCCAGGTTTCTGCCTTTAAATTCCTACCATGACTTACTTCATAATAGACTGTGGTTGGGATGTGTAAGTTCCAATAAACCTTGTTCTTCCCAAGATCCATTTATCCATTAAATAAAAAAATTATAGCAATACAACCCTAAGAGAAGTATGTTCAAAGTTTTAAAAATTAGCCAATATTAAACAAACTAAGACTTTTTTTTGTTAAGTGCTTGATTGCAGCTTTCAATCAACCATGAAGAGAGCTTATTTTGTTGAAACTACAGCTTTCTTACAGATTCCCCACAGTTGCTAGTGCATGGAAATGTGATTTATTAACTCTTCACATATGGACCATGCTAAACATAACACAGAAGATGCTCTACACAGATGCTGCTGCTAAGGCAACACAGATAGCAGCTGCTTCCCAAACAATTCCTGATTATGTATGGATCATGAATTCACGCATTTTTGCATTGATCTATGGCAGTGTGAATAGTTCAAGGGCACCAATCAGTTATATCGTGTTAGTTACAGTAAGTAAAAGAACCAAATAAGTTAGCCTTGGGCAGTCTACCATTTCTCTGGATATACTCAACAGTCTCACCGTCTCTTAGTGTTTTCTATCAGTTTCCATAAAATCTCTTTGTCAAACAATGCTGGCTTGCACTTTTTTATATGATAAGTATTATTCTTATCCCAACATGCATAATCATATCTAATACTCTCTAGAAACTTTTAAAATAGTTGTTATAACTATTGCACAGATAAAATGAGACTCACAAAAACTCAATAACTTCTCTTGTCCTAGTTACTTTTCTATTGCTGTGACAAAGCAACATGACCAAAAGAACTTATAAAAGAAAGCATCTTGTAGCAGAAATTCTAATTGATCTCAATAATAAAATATTGGGGTAAATGCTAAAAGAACAGAGCAGTAAAGGAGACAGACCCTAGAGAGACCTTTTACCTTGACTGAATCCTCAGACAAAAGTAGGCAAAACCCTGTCTCCACAAATTCTCAGAATGAATGTTCCGAGCTCCAGTCTTCTCCCTCCTTATATTCCTCTTTCCATTCGGACATATCCTTTACTGTTTCCACCTCGCTAGTCCTGGTATTAAAGGCATATGACTTCCAAGTACTGGGATTAAAGGTGTGAGCCACCACTGCCTGGCTTCTCTGGCTAACTAGTGACTAGTGCTGCACTCTGATCGTCAGACAAGTTTATTTGTGAAAGCACAAACAGAATATCACCACAGCATTTAATTTGGTTAGAGATCATTACCATTGTGATATCAGGTAAGCAAGAATAAGTAAGCAGTGAAGTAGTAGCTAGGAACTTATATCTGACACACAAGTATAAGGAAGAAAGAAAGGAACACACACAGAGAGAACTAGAAATGGTGAGGGTTTTGGAAACTTGAAAGCCCACTCAATTAACACATTTCCTTCAACAAGTTCACACCTCCTAATCCTTCCCTAACAGTGCCAACAACTGGAACCAAACATGCAACTATATGAGCCAATGGGGACCATTTTCCTGTCCTTGGCATATTTGTCATCCCAGTATAAACTGGACTTGCAGTTTAGGAGGTAAACAGAATATTGTCTTCAGCAATCCTCCTGCTTATGAAGAAGACAAGAGAGTGGTTTTGCATGCTTGAAAATTGAGTATACCTCATACTTAGTTAATCGCACACAAGTGGTATAAATTATATCCATAAATCAGCTCACCATCTTTCAACCAGATGGGTCTGTGTTTGAATTATCTATGTATCCTTGTGGCATTTTTCAGCATTACATGGGGAATGCTTCTTGTAAAACTGGAATTAAGTCAAATCAGGTAATAGAAAGAGGTAAATTTCTTGATTATGCTACACGCAAAGAAGTTTGTCATTTTGACATGAAGACGGGCTTCAGTTGGGTATGAGTCCAGTGCAATGCAGTCATATTTACTATGTCTCAGTGGTCTCTTCACACTTGAAAGTGGCATACTGAAGTCCCCCCTCTGTTCTTTATTATTGCTTTTCTTTAGATTGTTTAATTATGCTTTACTTGTTTAGGTACTCCAATGTTCGTTTCAAAGACATAATTATTATAATCTTTAGATAATTGACCTTTATAATTACATAATGACATTCATTTTCTCTCATAACAATTTTAGACTTAGGTCAATTTTGTCCAAGTTTAACCACAAGCACAAGCTCTCTTCTGGTTGCCAATGACACGGTATTTTTGGCTTTCCTTTCACTTTCAATGTGTGTCTTTAAAGATAAATTATCTTTGGACAGTATCTATTTGGATACTTTATATTGTTGCCTTTGTTTGTTTTTAATGTATTTTAATGTAATTATTTTATTTTGGAGTTGGAGCACCAAGGTCACTCATGCTAAGCAAATGCTCAACAGTAGATATATTGGTGTTTTAAATCCATAGACTCCTGTGACTTTTGATTGGGTAACTTTATCCGTTTACATTTACAGGAATTATTATATGTAATAATTTCATTTCATTAATTTCTTTTTGAATATCCTCTTTTTATTTGTACATATCTTTCACTAGGCTATCTTCTTTTGTGATCTTTTTTTGTTTGTAATGGCATGCTTCATTTTATCCCATCCTTTGTGAATCTAATATAAGTAATTCTCTTTCCATGGTTCTCATAAAGTTTAAATAAATCCTTTTGTAACAGTTAGCATCAGGCTACCAACTGAAATTGAACTGCATATACAAATTCTACATTCTTATCTCCCCAACAAACATTTGTTATTTGTGTTAGTCCTGTTTAATCCCTGTGAAAGATATCTTAGAAAGTTAAATAAGGATTAGGAAATATTCTAGGCTTTTCTATTCTTTCTTTTGGTTCTCTGGGTGTGTTTTAATGGCTGTCATTTGAAATTGCTAACTCTGACTTCCACTTTATTGACACTGCTGTTTTTTTCAGCTCAGTTTTGTGCCTTCTAGAGCCAGATTTTATTTGGTTCTTTTCTACTATAGATGATTTTTGTTGTTGCAGGACCCATTTTATTCCTGTATCAGATCCCCATCTTGCTCAGTTGTGAATGTCCTCTTTCGGGTTTATGAGTTTCTTTACGATGGTTGTTATAAGTTGCTTGTGGCAAAGTTTGTTGATCGTTATTTCTAGGACTGGTAACTGCTGTTTTCTTTTTCTCCTTTTCTGTGATGTTACTGGTTATCTGTGATCTTTGTATCTTTGCAAACTGTCTTCAAGCAGGGAAAGCTCTTCACTAACCAGCTCTTATATAGATCCTGTGTAGTTTATTATCCTAATTATATTTCTGCTGTTGTAATAAAACATCATAACAAGGTAACTCATGAGAGAAAGGATTTATTTTATCTAACAATAATGGGTTAAAAGCTACCATACCAATGAAATCAAGCTGGAACTTAAAATAAAAAAAGAAAAAGAAAGAAAAATAGAAACGTCTGCATGTCTACCTCTTCACTGATTTTCTCTCCTCATACATATCTATAACCCCTAGGAAACAGTGCCACCCACAATGAGCTGTGTCTTCTAGCATTAGTTTAATGTCTATAAAACCATGCACTTTGCTTCTTGAGAGTGATACTGGTGCTAATTTTTCTAGGCGCTTCAATTTTCCTTGTAGCAAGGCCCATTGAAGCATGATAATTGTGTTTTTATCACTTGATATAGCATTGACTGTGCCTTAAATCTGAATTTTGAGAAACTAAGATGGTTTCGAGGTTGATCTGGTGTTGAGATTCAAGGATTGGGTTTACTTTCTGTCTGTGAGCTCTAAACTAGTAATATAACTTACTGTAATAGCTTACCCACTATACTAGCAGGCATGAACATAGAGTCTAGCATCATGCGGAAAATATGGGCCCAGGGTCTAAAGGTATCAGCTCAGAGTCTGGTTTCATGGATATTATTATAGTTCCCCATACCATGGATTTCACTCTGGCTCTGGGATTCCCTAGGACAGATTGGCTCTACTGTCCATGAAATTGATTGTCACCGTGTCACTCACCTTTCTTAAGACATAATTACCACTTTTCGTCCTATCCTACGTGAGATGGATTGATGTTGATACTGCAAAGTAGTCCTTTCTGTCTTGTTTTTTCTCACTCATGTTCCACTCAATTCCTACAAAATCTTACATGGGTATCCTCACTCTTTGGAAGGTATTGCATATGTGTGTAAAGTGGTGTTCTGGAAACTTTTAGCATCTTACTATCAGTAGTTCCTTTTTTGTTAGTTTCTTTTTAAACAATACAGCTTGAAAACTTGAACATGTAAGTAAATCTCCAAATTAAAAAAGGTTCTATTTGACCACTTCAAATGTGATCACTTTGAACAGTACTTTATATTTAGAATACCTTATTAGACTGGAAATGAAATTTTAAAGCACTTCATTCTAAAACCTCCTAAGCATTTCAAAAAAGTTTCAAATATTTTAGCTAGCATTTACTCAAACAAATATATTTGCTTTGGTTTTAATAGAATCACAAGTTCTAAAAGGCACAGTGTTAGGGTTCAGTTTCAGGCTTAGCAATTTTTTGTTAGGCTTTTAGAATGGTAAATTACTTCTGTGATCATCTCTTTGTTTGTAGAATGGGAACAATATTGCATTCATGAAGAAGTAATGCAGGGAAAAGTTTGAATAACTTAGGAATACACAGGACAGCGCCTGGAATGTAGTGTGAGCCCCATGGATGCTGGCTTATGTTACTAACTTTAACTGGGGTTTGCTGGGCCATTAAATGGAACAATCATTAAGTAACTGGAAAAATGAATAATCAAATAAGAAGAAACTGTCATACCTCTGTCCATTCATAGTGATACTAAACAATAATATGTATATCTGGTCTCAAGCTCTTTCCAAGGCCATATTCCCACAAAACAAACTCCTCAAAATACCAAGTGATTGGAAAAAAGAAGAAAAAAACTAATCTCCCTAAACCTATTCCTTCCACTATGAAAAATCCCTTATATGCTCTGAATAGGGAGATGTAATGGAAGCCAGAGGAAAGTAAACTGGAAACTGCAGAAAGCTTGATTTTTAATCAATTCAAATATTTAAATCAGGAGCTGGAGAGATGGTCTGTTAGGTAAGAGTGCTCTATTTATAAACACAGAATATCAGTGAAAGCCTCCAATATCCACATAAAAAGTTGGGGGTGGCCATGTACACTTCAAGTGCATTGTTGTTAAGGGCAGAGACTGGCACACGACTGGGGACAGCTGTATGCTAGCTTAACTTCAGCTTCAGGCAGAGACTACTCTCTCAAGGGAGTAAGATATAGAATGACAGAGCAGGGCACCTTACATAGTTCCTCCACCGGTCTCTGTGTGCACTTATGCACAGGTGGTGCACCTACACACATGCAAATACACATATGCATGCACACACACTCACTTAAAGAAAAGAGAAGTAGGTTGAGTAACTTCAGAAAATTCCAATGGGGGAAAGTTCAGAAATCCAAATAATTGTAAGCTTAGATCATGACAGCAATGTCAGTGAACTGGAAAGTATGGATGTTGATTCTGTGGAGGTGTTGTATATAAATCCAATACATAATAAGAGAGCTATATTAATAGAATAGAAAGTCGTAAATAAAAACTAAGTGCTTCAATTACACTGCTATATTTAAGCCTACACTAGTGAACTGACACCACTCAGCCAGTGTGTTTATATCTCTCAAAGTAAGTCTCATGATCATCAATGAATGAGTATAGTTTTGTTCATTGTTTCATGAGAAGCTAGAACTTTAAAATGAAATATGTGTTCAGGTTAGAACATTTTAGATAGATGTTAAAACTAAAATTAGGCCCTAGTACAGACCTGTCTTTGGATAACAGGCTCTCTCCTCAGAGCTCAGGCCCACTGTTCCTGGCAGCATCCCAGCTTTGGTTGCAAAAAAAAGAAAATATTATAGTGCTCTCCAAAACTACTTCATCAAGTTGCTTCTCCCTCTTTTCCTTTCCATTCCCATTGGCTGGTCAACAATTCTGTAAAAATTTCAGCATCAAGAACTCCCACTGGCCCAGACTTAACTGTGCCCCAAATTAAAAGATTCTGAAATATAACCTTGGGTAACCAAGGCCAATTTCAAGTGCTCCTGCCACCCTTCTGCTCTTGCCAAAATTACCCAGAATGGTATTATTACATTGAGATACTGCGGAAAGGAAGATACTTAATACCTTGCTGTGGTTGACTTTCGAAGAAATCCTATGTGTAAATCAGAACTTTAACTTCTTGGACAATGACAGTGGAACTCAGAGAGTCATCTGCCTGATACTGCCACATTTGCAAGGGGGCAAATCAATCATTGACTTAAGCTTTTTCCATCAGTTGTTGAAATTAAGATAAAGATTTAAATAAAGGCCAACGTCATAATCTGTTAGCCAGAAGTTAATTCTGCCAGCTCATGTCACTGATTATACAGTTTGAGAAGGAAGAATAGACACATGTCTAATATGATTTAAATGCGAATAAAACATTGAGCTTAATGTCATTGCTTCCTTATCTAACAATGTGGAATTTGGAAAAGAAATCTGGTGGTCGGTACATCACCCTACAATGTTTCTCCTCTTACTGACTCTGGAATAATCGGAAGGCTGTTTAGTTGCTTGGAGCCTCCCTTTTCTCTAAAAGAAACCCATTTGTTAATTGGAAGGAAGAAGAGAATCAAAAACATAGGTGAGCTGGGTCAGCCACTGCTAACTGCAGTGACATTGGGGTCAGCTGTATCTTCACTACTTTGCTCAAAATCTCACACTGCTTTTTCTACAATCCTATTATCATCTTACAAACAATCATGTATCGAATTATGATCGAACGGGAGTTGTTTAAATAGAAAACAAGAGAATTCATCACACTTTATTTCTTTCAAAGGGTCTAATGTCTGATTCAGATGTGTCAGTTTTGAGACACTTGACAGCTAAAATGCAAGAAACGGATTTAGAAAGGGGAAAAATGAAGTCGGGATCTCTGTGAACAAAGTGGTAGACTTATTTACATTTCAAACTGAAACATGCTGTAATATTCTCTTTAATGTGGATGTGTTATGTTCAAAGCTCAGCTATTAAAGTATGGGGTCTTTGCTGAGTGATGACAAAATCACTTTGTATTTGAAATCATACAGATGTCATCTTTAGGGGATACGGCTAAAAGGATTGGAAACATAAATTTAAAGCAGGGTATTTATTCAGTCTAGACTCATGTTGTCTTTCCTTCAAAGTGTTTGCTGAGGAATCAGACTGGCAAATATATTTCTGTCAACATCTGCTCTCTATTTCCAAATTGACAGTATTCACAAGCAGACGTTGGGATTATGTGTTATTCTTAAACCTTGGATCAAGCTATAAACCTACAGTTCATCACTGCACAAAAAGGCCCCATGCAAACATATATCAGACATATTCAATAAGATATATAGAAGTTTTCTGTTTGTTTAAATTTCACCAAGTTACCATTGTTTTCCATTTTATTAAGTGTGGAAGCAGTTGGGTATTTTCCTGAAACTGTTTGCAGCAGACCGAGGCAGGGGAGAGATAAACGTGAGGGGTAAGAAATGCGCTATAGAAATTGGTGCAAAGTCGATGGAAGCAAGAAGGGAAGTGAGGAGCAGCTTTGCCACTGGGATCTTCAGAGCACCCATCTCAGAAGACAAGCACTTGATGACCACATGCAGCTGCCAAGGAAGCTTACATGGGTTGTAATGGAAGCTGCTGCCTTCACATGGTGCTAAAGTGCTCGTTGGTGGTCCTGGCCATTAATGGACAACAGCATCTATAGATAGATGCCTCATAGAGACATTTGGTGCAGTTATAGCCTGCTGGAAACCTCTGGGCCTGTCCACTACAGCGTCTGACCTTGGTGCTCCTCTGTGACTCCGTCCCTTAGTGAGTACATGACTGTTGTACTTGACCTCTGAAACCTCACATAGGTGCCCCTCTTGTTTAAATCTCACCATGTAGCTGGGCAGTGCAGGTCACCATGTGGTTGTTGATGCCTACTACTGATGCCCAATCCAGTTTCTCAAGTCTCAACTGAAAGATATTAAACCTTATTCTATCCTCATGATAACGCCATTCAGAATATCTGTTTCTCTTTTTCCCTACTCAGATATTCCCTCTTATTCAATTTCTTTGCTGGTTTTCCTTATCATTAATACCAATATCCCTGCAGTGACCTAAAACATTTTAAATCTGCTCTCCTATTTCACCTTTAATCTCCTCTCCTAGCCTTCTCTACTCTCTCCCTCCTTTAGTTGTGACTGTCAAACACACACACACACACACACAGGCACACATGCACACACACACACGCACTCACGCTTGCATGCACACACAGAGACACACATGTACACACACACACACACACACACACACACACACACGATCTGTCCTTGAATGTGTTTAACACACCTGCCTGGTACCTAAGACGGTGCACTGCTGATGACAAAGTTGAGTTCTGCAGGTGGTCACTGCCTCAATCCATTCCCTCCTTCTGTTTTTCTCTTCACAACAACTCCTCAGAGAAGTCTCCCATGATTACTTTGTGGGAGCTTCACGTTACTGGCGAGGAGACTTCAGATGTGATGGACTCCTTAATGAATTTGTACAGCTACATAATTTCTACCTTTATAGATAGATAAAGTCACACAGAGACATTTTATTCAGAGCCTTAATGGCTTTGTTCTTCTCTCAACATCCTTAGCCAGATTTCTCTGAAATCCTCCCTTGAAATCTTAAAAGATTAAGCATAGAGATTTAATGCAAGGAAGCCCCAGCCTGAATCTCTCCACCTTCTTTTCCTCACTTTCCTCCTCATAGACACCAAGTATCCTACCCAGAATCGTCCAGAGCACTGGTTCTCACTCATCACACCACTTTTCTCTTTCCTTCTGCCTTTGCTTTCATTTTCCCCTTTTCAACCTGCTTTTTATATTACATTTTTGCTTAACACAATTACGAACACGTACACAATTAACGCTGGCCTTTCTCATCCTCCACCCTCTCTAATCCCCCTACCTCTTCTGCCCACCTTATCATATCCACACAAATCTCTCTCACACTCACGTCTATTTGTTTGGTTTTGTGACCCATTGAGATGAGCCAGGACTGCCTGTGTGGTCCTGGGTTTAGATCCTGGTGTGTATAGCGGGGAGTACACAGCTGGAGTCAGTGGTTAGCCCTTTCCCAGAATCCATCAGTAGCCAATAGTTCAGCATGGAAGGGTGCACCGAAAATATTGAGACCCAGTAAATAAAATGAAGTACTTTATGAACACTGGGTTTCTTTAGAAAATATAGATTATTTCAAACCACTAAAATCCAGTCCTGGTCATATCACCTAATGAAACATGGTACTGTAAATAATGTTTTACACTTCTTGGCATCCTCTGTTAAAATAATACTGGTCACAGACCCCGGCAATGGACGCTATCAGTTAAGACTCATATAAGATCTGTGTGAAATATTTAGACCAATGTGGTGATACATGCACAGGGAATTCATCGTAGTATAATTTTCATTCTTACAATCTTAAATACACACTTCAAAGTACATCACTTATTCTTAGGCTGCTCAGCAATATGACAAGAAATTAAAAATATCTTTAATCTCCAATTAAGCCAAAAGTTTGGAGTCTATAAAGTACTTAGAGGATAAATGACCCCATTTATATATGGGAGATTATGTTATAACTTCAAATTTTCCTTAATTAATTAATGATAATAATAGAACACATAACCTCAGGAGATGGGATCAGAGGCTGCCACAGTGGGTTTCAATGATCATGACACATGTCAACAGCTGCTCTAAAGGTATTTCAAATCAAATACTATTAATGCAAGAGGTATATTTTTTAAATCAGATATTCAGATGGTTTGTAGTTTGATAATCTGTTAAGAATGGAGGAAATTATATATTCCTCACAAGAGAGAGTTGTTTGAAATAGCAAAGCCAGTAACATACAAGTGATTTCACAAAAACTTAAAAATGGATCTCATTTCTATCATGATCCAGAAAGGCCTCATTCAGCTAGGAAAACGAAAGACCTTGGATTGAAATGCTTTCACAGTACCACAATCCTTGAGAGACACTGCCACTACAGATGGGTCTCTGGCTTAGCACTTTTACGTCAGGAGGATTATATCTTTTAATTTACCTGCTAACAACTTAATGCTTTCTTTTATTTCTTGATAATTCTTATACAACTACTCTACTCTTAGCCTTGCCACGGTCATACAAAGGACAAAAACTCCAAAGTGCTATGAGAAACAGTTTTTTCACCAACTCCAGCACAGCCACATAATAGAATGCAAAGATAAATAAATAAATTGTATGTATAGTAATGCAGACATGCTTGTATGCATGTACTATCAGCTATTATTACATGTATATCTGTGAGTTACTTTTCATGGAACAAGGAGGGAAAAGAGGAGAACAAAGATTTGAGTTTCCTTATCCAATGAACTTACAATTGAATTACTTAGCTTCATATTTTGCAGCTCCTCTGGCACAGTTGTTCCCCCAGAACTCAATATGAAGGTTGATGATGCATTTAGACGTTATTTCCAAGCAACAGTTGCAGAAGAGTGAAGGGGAAGCAGGACAGGCATGCACTACGAGGAAATGTGGACAGGGGAAAGAGAAAGAGGTTGAGGACTTAAAAATATGTCTGAACATATGTGAAGGAGATTACTTCAAGGAAGGTTAGTTGAGGTGTAAGAGAGAAGTGAGGCAGCGTGACAGGGCTGAGCAAATTTCTCTGAGGTAGATAAAACGGCCCTACCGGAGTGAAGTTGACTCAGACGGTTTGCTCTCAGGGAGTGGTAGTATCCATGCAAGACATTTTTAGAGCTATTAAAAGTGGGTTAATAGAGTGGGGGTAAAAATGAGAAGGCATTTGGGTTGAGAAGCAGCCACATGTGTATCTAAGTTGGTTCAGTAATAAAGGTGCCTGCTTTGTAAAGGAGAGAACCTCAGTTTGAATCCCCAAAAGTTAGAAAGTCAGTTTAGGTAGCCCATGTCTATAATTCCAGTATCTCTATGGGAAGAGAGTAGGCACAAACAGGAGAATTCCTTGAAACTTTGACCCAACCAGCCTTGTATTAGCAACTGCACAGTGACAAAGGACAAAGAAACCATGAATTAGAAAATGTTCAAGCTGTGGTATTAACACACACACACACACATACACACACACACATAATGAAGTGGCAACAATTGTGTGATATACACACAGAAATTACCATGACAACAAGTACAGAGGTTTGAATGATAAGCCACAGTTTTAAGAAAAGTCATGTCTCTGTATGTATCTGCAGATCTTAACATCAGCTCTTACACTGATAACATTTCTTAAACACCAAGATAACCAGATTATCGAGGCTTTCTTAAATGCCATTGATTTTCTAACAATTATAAATCTTGTCGTGGGTTTAATTTTCTCCACAAACAGAAACAAAGCAACGCAATTCACTACTAAATTGAAGGTGGTGTTAAGTGATTAATGTAACTATGGCAGGATGTTGGCGTTCACAACATTTCAGGGTTGGAATCTGAGCCTGTGGAACACTGTGGAATTCTCTCCCCTAAGTAAACATATAGGCCTTGCGAATGAATAACTCCAGCAGCAATGTGGCTTAAACCTGCCTCAAAATGTCTGATAGAATGTAGATAAAGAGGAATTTAAATGTCTAAAGTTTCATTTCTACCAAAGAGACAAGAGGGAGTCACACCTATTTATTCCCTTTTACTTCTTTTGTGTGATATAATAATACTAAAATACTTTTACTACATCATAAAATGGATATTTGTAACATATTCTGAGTCACGAAGAACTTAGTGATATTATTTATTCAAGAATATTTACTGATTACCTATGCTCTTGTGGTCTGTGTACCCAACAATTATTAAACAGTGAAAAGTTTGCAGAGTCCAAGCCTTCATTGTGTGGGATGAGGAAAAGGGGGAAGGATCTGTCCTGGGGCATGACTGGAGCTACACAGGCGATGGTGATTATGTTGTTCTGCAGACATCTCCAATGCTCTAACTCTCTGTCTAGAATCACGTATGCGGAAACCTCACACTGCCTCTTCCAGTTCATAGCTATGTACCTTGAGCAGTGAGCATAGCAGAAAGCCTTGATATGGGAGAATTTTCAAAGTAATCTTCTTCAGACATATTAATGCAATTGTAAAACAATTACAATAAAATGATAAGGACCCTTGGTAGGCCAACTAGGAGAAATAGAAGTCTCCTCTAATTTGAAATTCCTTTCTGTAATTTATAGCTTTTTTGAAAATTTTTTGTTACAAAACCTCCTTTCGTGAGAAAATTTTTTTCATCCATCTCCATATTTGAAAAACAAACTCATTTGTATTTTTGGAGGATTTTTTTGTATCATAATGCTTTGTCTGGCCTTTTTTCTCTTCCTTTCCTTTTTCTTTTTGCCTTTCTCTTATTTGCTATCGTTTTCATTTTTTGTGGAGTTTCTGTGTTTGCCAGTGTCTCTGTGTCTATATGTGTTTTTTCATGCATTTTCCTTGGTTCTTTATTTGTTTATTTGTTTTGTCCTATTCAGACTTGTTAATTTTTATTTTGTCTTATTTTATTATTACTTTTTTTAGATGCTTCTTTTGTTCTAATGAGAGAGACCATACAGGATGTGGATTTGGGTGAATGGGGACTAGTTAGAGGAAGGGCAACCATAATCAATATATTATATGAAAAATCTATTTTCAATAAGATTAAATAGAAAAGAAACAATGTAATGAAAATTAGTTCAGCTGTCATTTTAGGAAGTGGTGAGATATAGCATTGGCAAGCCAGGTGAGGATTACCTAACTTGTCTCTGTCAAGCTTGGGACAATCAAATCAATTCTGTGATAGCAAGAAACCTTACATGGTTTTGATCTATAGCATTAAGTATGCTGATCTGTAAATTTAGAAAAAAAAGAACATACAGCATATAAAGATGAAAAAGTAAAAAGTTGAGAAAAGGAAGCAGTCAGGATGCTAGGGGAGAAAACTTCCTTGTCTGTGACCAGAATCAATTATGGCCCCAGAGTTCTGTGAATGCATATCTTTGTTTGGGGAGAATTTATCCAGCAAGGACACAGAGAAGCAGGTAGCTTTGGAATACCAACCCATCCGTAGATTTCAAGTATGTGAATGTTTGTGGAACACATGCTATGTACAGGAAAGATAAAGACAGAAACAAGCAAAGGTCCACTATTCTGTAGAGAGAGCTGAAGAAAATCAATGGAGGAGGAGCAGGCATAGAGTTTGTTAGGTTTGTGATCCCAGAATCCTGTAAGTGAGATGATCAATGAATTCTTATGTCAAGAGAGAGAAAGGCAGCTAGAACAATCAAGAGAAAGCCCACTTGAGGCAGAAGGATCTACAGGAGTTATCAAAAGCAGTGCAGAGGATGTACACAGAGTGGTCAGCATCACCAAGTCATAGAAACCAAGGATTAAAAAAGAATCTCATAAAATTCATAAGCCTCAAGTGAATTGAATTATTTTCCTTTGTTTTGAATTTTTATGAGAATGTTTTCAGTTTTTAAAATTGTTATACAACGTATTTCGATCATCTTTTTTCTCTCTCTTCCTCCATCTCTTTCCAGATCTTTCTCTCTCCAAATAAATAAAAAAGAAAGAAAAAGGATGAAGACCATTAAAACATGACCAAACACACACCACACAAAATGATGGAGTCTGATTTGTGTTGGCCAGTTAATTCCTCTAGAACCTGAAGACTTCCCTGGAGTGCTATTAATACACCATTGTCAGTAAATTGGAGAAAACTGAGTTTTTCCTCTCCCATCAGGCATGAATTGCAAATAGACTAAGACTGAGTGCTCCAAGGTTTCTCAGTCTGCACACATTGTCCAGTAGTGCATCTCTGTATACTGCAAGCAGAAGCTCCACTGATGGGATTAAATTAAGTGTGATCTATATGCATACCAAATTTTCATTTGAAGTAATTTTTATTCTGTATTTTATTCTAAAGAGGAGATTAATAGCAGTGAGTCTTAGCTTCATGACCTATCTAGCCTCAAGTTCTTGGACACCTTAGGAATATCAGGTATGGATTTCATCTCATGTACTGTCAGACAATGGTCTTGTACTCTGTAAAGATTTGTCACTTGTATTAGTTTAATAAATGCTGATTGACCAGTAGCCAGGCAGGAAGTATAGGCAGGGTGACCAAAATAGGAGAATGCTGGGAAGAGGAAAGGCTCAGTCTGCTGTCATTACCCAGACAGAAAGGAAGCAAGATGAGAATGCCTCGCTGATAAAGGTACCAAGCCACGTGGTTAACACAGAGAAGAACTATGGGTTAATGTAAGATGTAAGAGTTAGTTAATAAGAAAGCATGAACTAATAGGTCAATCAGTTTATAATTAATGTACGCCTCTGTGTGTTTCTTTGGGACTGAACAGCTACAAGACCAGGTAGGACAGAAACCTCTGTCCACAGGAGTGGTCCTTAAAATCAATCATAATATTGTTGGTTACTCCCATAATATTTGTACTACTATCACACAAGTATATCTTGAAGGCAGGTGGATATTGCTGGTCACAGGTACACAGCAAAGTAAGAGAGATATCCATTTTCTTTCTTCTTTGGTAGCATTTATAGTATCTCTCAGCACTATGATGCTAGTCAGTATGGATGAATCTTCTAGTTGTGTACCAGTTCAGCTTCTGTGTATTAAATGACTTAGGTAGGTGGTATCTTCAGCAAAGGGACCTTACTGTCTGAATTTGTATGGTAACCACAGGCCTTGGCAATAAATAGCCTGTATAAAGAGAGTGAGAGAAACTTGAGGAGATGAGCTAAATGAGGAGGAAGTGACAGGGCAGTTAAATGAGGAGAGGGGACAACTAACAGTAAAGACGTTTAGAAAAGCTATCTGGAAGCCTAGTACTGTATGACCTTCCTAAAATATAAATATATATTAAAGGATTCTAAATAGAGTTACCATATAATGATGGAAATGGTCCTCCAACTCAACATTATATGCTACCAAATACACCCCTCAGTGCCAGGAATAGATCACACCTTGTTGAGATAATTGTACTTGTTAATTAAGAATTTGAAAGAGATAACAGAAAAAGTAACATTGTTACTTGTGGTACTTTTTCTTGTTATGTTCTTTCTCATTGTATGTAGTTGTCTCTTCCAGTTTTCACACTGGCAATATTTTTACTATTGTTTTAGATAGAAAGAAATACAGAATCTAAAATGTTCAATATATTGACCAAGGTCAAACAATGACTAAATCTAAACTAGTATAGACAGGAACCCTGTTCTATTGAATGATAACACTTTCAGTGACTTTCAGAAGAATAATCACAACGGAAGGCAGTTTGAGGAGGAAATGAAAATGGACAGGAAATATTATTTTATGCTCACATTTCTTTTAGAAAATTTCCCTCTGAAAGAAGAGTTATGCTTCATATTTGCTTCAGAATTTGTTTGGATTGTGCAAAAGGGCTTCTGCTATACACCAAGGAACAGTGACAGCTATTTTTAGGTGACCGTCACCTTACGTTGGCAGAATATAGCCTGCTGGGAAAGAGCAGCTTAGATCTTTAGTTTTTGGGTCTATTTTAATTGAACACAGTCCTGTTCATCCACTAGCCTATCATCAGGACTGGTTCTATCTGTACTGAGGGTTGAGTAATAGTAGCAGAAACTGTAGGGCTCACCAAACTCAAAGTATTTCCTAGATGATTCTTTCCAGGAGAGTTTTCTTACTTTGGTCTGATAGAAAAAGCAGAGTAGTTGGAGCTATTCGCTAAACTATAGTGGATATATAAACTATTAAATTTGTACATGTGCAAAAATAATTGGTGTAGTTCTGCAGAAAGGAAGGACTTATGAGAAAACATGCTTCAGTAAACACACAATGGAGGTTCTGAAAGAGGACATTGTCTTGTATTATTGGGAATTAATGAACTGTGGTAGCTCTGGAGCAGGTCAGATGATGCAGCAAGGAGCCAGAGAACAGGAGTATAGAAATAGAAGGTCAGGACTGGGTGGTACAAAAGATGGGGATTGTTAGCTTAGAACCATGGAACACTTCAAATGTGGCATGGTAGAAAGAATACAGACTTCAGATCGTAGTGACATGGGTGTGAATCTTAGCTGGTACCAGTTGTACAGTCATGCCCAGGTAAATGCCAGTTCCCAGCTTGGTTTCTTATATACAGGATGGTAGTATCTGCCTTTGGATCCTTCCATGAAGTAAAAAGAAGTCACATACTTAGCGGTGTCTTGGACCATGTTAAGTGACTCCAGTAGCCATAGTTTAACATTTTATAGGTCATAAAGTTCCTATATTGTAAAATGCTATGTAACTGAGGCTGTCGTTTGTAGTGTTACATAACAAGCATTTTTCATTGCCACTAAAGTCTAAAGGGAACCTTTTGATTGGCTTTGTCCTCCTTTTCACTCAGTCACCTTCTATACTTTCTTAATAGACAGCCAACTTATCTTGTTCATGCACAAGTAGGAAATTTTCAGCATAACATCAATTTCCTTAGCAATGAAGAAATAAATTAAAATCATTGACTAACATCATAGAAATATTTGTTGCAATTACTATTAATTTAGTGGAATTATGTAATAGAATTGGGGTATTCTTTTGACAGATTTTCATTTTAATTGCAGTTATTTTTAGTTTTTATAAATGCTTTATTCCTATTATTTTTCTTTCTAGAGCTATCAAAGGGAACAATTAGACTGACATACGTACATCCTTAGTCACTTTCTTTATATACTATTTCCTCTTTGATATTCTAATTCCTGTCCCAATCCGTGGGACATGAACAGAACCAGATCCACCTTGGAGAGGTGATAAATCTGTATGAAATAATATCCAGAATTCAAATATGAAAATAAAACAAAATTAAAACAAGGCATTTTAATATACAACAATGAGGATATTTTCATGGGTCATAAATGGTCACAATACTCATTTTAAACATTTGTGAGCTTTTACACATATACACAAACATGTACACTGTCATATGCATACACACACAAGCACATAACACACACACAAATTTGCACACACCCATGCACACACACACACACACACACACACAGCACAGATCAACTCTTTTTATTGTTTTTATTGTGCTATACATTTTTCTCTGCTTCTCTCCATTCCTCCTTTCTCCCCTTCTGTCCTTTCTCTTGACTCCCACGCTCCCAATTTACTCAGGAGATTTTGCCTTTTTTCCAAGTCTTTGTTGTTAAGCCTTTATTAAGGAGAAAGGTGATGTTTTCTTCCTTACTTATACAGCTTAGCGACCAATTAAGAATTAGTAATAATTATAGCCAGCTCAATTATGCCACTTGGCAAAGTCTTGATCATCTTGGCTATGATGCTAATAAATGGGCATTATATTATATCTTATTAAAGCAGAAGTCACAGTTTTGACTTTAGAGAAGGAAAAAAATGAAGGGTTGGTTTAGCGAAACCCTTCACAGAAACACATAGCAAGTATAGAAGTTACCTCTTAAAATGAAGCGTGTCTACATGTAGCAAGAGCAATGCCTGTAGGTTATTCTGAAGCCAATGAATTAGTGTTTAACACAACTTAACTATTTGCATAAGGTTCCCCTCATGCACTTCCTTTTGCAGTTCTTTCTCTACACACATCCCCTAATTTTCAAGTGCTTTCAATAATGTTTGATCATATTGCCAACACAGCTATTTCCTTCAAGGCTAATCTTCGTATCTCATAATGCATGACTTATCAGTAGCATGACTTTTATCCACAGATACTCAGGGGCATCGCTTTGTATGCATAATCTCACATGTATATTTTTGTCTTTAGTATATTTTGGCTTTTCATTTTAAGCAATTCAAAGTCTGTTTAAGGTTATAGCTAAATTCTTTATTAAATTAAAATGCTTCTCACTATATATATCTTATTTAGCAATTTACTTATCTAACAGATCTCACCATCTACCCTATTAATAGCCAAAGTTAGTCTTTTAAACATAACATTAACAAGTCTTAGAAATAAGTTAAAATTTGCTTGTACACATCATATTAAATATTGTAGTTCAAACAAAATCAGCTCCAGTCTTATTGCTCCTCTTTGACACAAAAGTTAAAAAAGAAGACTCCTCACTACTCCCTTCCCAGTGCCTGCTCTTATAAGTTCAGTCAGTCACAAATTATAACCCTGGTTAAATATCTCCACCTGATAACGGGCCAGAATAGTCTCAACAATGTGTTTCTCTGTCCTTAGTATGTATCGTCCTTTGGAAATAAGTATGATACAAACCTCACAAAGCTGAAAGGAGAAGAGACAAGACAACTAATGTGTAAAAGGTAATTAGCAGACTGCCTGTATATTACCTCCTCAACTCTAATAATTACTAATCCCTTGAAGTACAGAGGTAGGAAGCAGGATGCTGGTGGTCTTGTTAAATGGGCAGTGGAATGACCCTAAGGATTTAAAGAACCATTTACAGGACTTTATCATGTGCTTTGCAAGTTGGAGTTTGCTAAAGTTCTACTATACTGCTGTGTCTTTTCAAAAGCTGCAGTTTCAACGGCTGTCTTGATGTCTCCTCTCTCTGACACTTAGCAACTTGACCCTTCCTTTTTCTTTAACCTTTCTTTTCCTTTTCACCTCTCTTTCTTATTTTTTCCCAAATTCTCTGCCCTTTCCTCCTCTGCTTTCACCAGCACTTTGTGACTTGAAATTCATCCAAAATGCATTCTTCCAATCAATATACACTTTTAGCTCAACAATCAGGGATCACTGGCTTGGTCTTGGACTATTTTAATTACACTTCTTAGAGAGAAAGTGACTTGGCCTAAATTGTCTGTTTTTGCCAATGGACTGATTCCTACTGGTGAAAAGCAGCACATGGGCTATGTGCATGTGGCACTTATTTTAAGCATCCGCTCCAGAGGTCATAGTGTGGCAAGCTCAGTGGGAGAAGGTGATATATATATACTCCTTGCCTCTTGCATAAATCCCAAAGGTAGTGTCTTCCTGTGAAATAATGATGAAATAAAAAAGACGACACAAAGCTTATTTTTGTAAATTGAGGCTTATTCACAGCTTTATTAGTATTGTTAACAACCAATAACTAACATATGTTGAGTATCCATCATGAGTCACACGTCATCCAATGACCTTCCATGGGTCAAGTGGCATACCAAGGCACTTCCACTCTGTCATACACACCCACTAGCAAGTATGGATTAACATTCTACTACTGATACCTGACACTTTGCCACAATGATCAAAATAAGGGATAGAGATACACGTCAGAGACTTCAGAGAGAAAAAGAAGATCGGTTTCCTGGTTCAAAGTGCCAGTGATGATCCACAGAATGTGCCTATGTTGTTCCTAGCATTCGTATTCTTCCTCACTTTTCCTATTGTCTCCAGTTAAAGATCTCACTCTTTGATAACTCATTTGATCATTTTCCACTTGATCATTAAATCCTATGGCTAGTGCTATCTTATGAAACATTTTTATTCAAATCACATTATGTTATAAATCCAAATTCAGACATTTTCAAATCTGCTTTAAAGGGTAAGTGAGGAGAAAGAATACCAGGGTTAGATGAAAATAGGAAAGTTTTCTGTGGACTAAAGACTAAATGTACTTTTGTATTTTTTCCAATTAATTGAAAAGCTGAACCAATGAAATCTCAACAATATGGTTGCCTAAACAAGCCCTAGCAAATGACAACAAATGTGTGTGTTAATCAATCTCAAAAGACTCCACCCTTAGGAAAAGATCTATAGGCAAAGTCAAGACAACACAGAGAGAGGGGGAGAGAGCGAGCGAGCAAGAGAGTGAGAAGGAGAGAGAGAGAGGTGAGGGGGAGGAGGTATAAGAATGAAACAGTCTTCACCAGGGATTATCTCAATAGATTATTCAATACCAATTGGTCAGTCCTAAACACACATATAAACAATACTAAATAAGCTCATCATGTAGTGTAAATGATTAAAATCTATGACATAAAATACTTCAAATAAAAGCTGTGAATTTGAGGAATTGTGGGACACATGGTACGAGTTAGAAGGAGAAGAGGGAGAGAAAACGATATACATACATACACACTTCGGTTCATTTCATGAAGTCCAAAGGATATGTTTTATCCCTACTTACACAATTTAGAAACTAATTGAGAGTAAGATACAGGAATCAGAACATTCTGTCAATTATAAGATCTGTAAAGGTCAATTGAAAGATAACAATACAGTGAGAAAGTGCTAGGTCAATTTGGCGTGGTCCCTTATGTGGGAGGCTCATTGATGCTGAGCCCATCTCTGTGTGATCAACTCTATGCTATGGACCAAATCTGATTTCACATTCCTGAACAATAATGGTCCTATTCACTGTTTCCACTGTTCCTGTATCCGTTCTGTCTGTCTCTGAGGAGAGTCCTCAGAGTAAACTGTACAGGGAAGGGCATTTGCCTCTAAAATCTCCTAATCCTAGCCAACAAATCAGTAGGGGTCTCTTTATAATGGCCTCTTGCCAATGCTTCTGAGTCTTTAGTTAATAAATTTTATTTCCAGGTTTCTCAACAATTTTAGTTCACATTGCCCTGCTACAAAATCCTCTGATAACACCTTTAAGACATGGTACTTAGAGTTATATTAGGTTGTGATTATAATATTCACAATTTTGATTTATAATATTCACAAATTTTGATTTGATGTTAAAATTTTATATATATATAGTATACAATCTCTTTTATCATATATACAATAATGTATATGTATAAAACAGTACCTAAAGCAGTGGTTCTCAATCTTCTTAATGCTAAGACTCTTTAACACAGACCTTCACGTTGTAGTGGTTCCCAAACATAAACTTATTTTTGTTGCTACTTCAAAATTGCAATTTTGCTACTATTATGAATCACAATGTAAATATTTCTTGGAGATAGAGATTTGCCAAAGGGGTCGTGACCATGGCTTAAGAACCACTGACCTACAGCCTTTATGTAATGTTTATTGATGAATTTTCTCATTGCTTATAAAAAATTTGAAGTCCCTGCAATATAAAATATCTTTACAAATTGTGTATTTCAAATACCTATTAATAATTTATGAAATTTATAAATATAATTTATGAAATTACATATAATAATTTATGAAATTACAATTAGACATATCATTTTTTAATTATTTTAATTATGTATATCAATATGTCTGTGATAGTGTATGAAAAAATTTCATAATCTCATAAATTCTCAGCATAGGATTAAGGAAGTGTTAATTTTAGATCCATTTTTGTTTTTCAATTCCTATTATCTTCTTATGAACTCTCTTCCTTTGATATTTAAGCACAAACTGTACAGTTGGCTTATAGATAATTGTTAATTAAGGTGAACACAACCTTAGCTTAGTCTAGAATGATTCTAATACAGCATAAATATTAATTACAACTGCATTTGTACAATCCATAAGAGAAATAGAGGAACTAAACTGAACCAAGTTAGGAGAAACTTTCTACCAGCTGGTTACTTCAGAAAATACTGGTACAAAGCTTCAGGGGGAGGAATTGACCTGGCTATAAACAGGCATTGAGGGTTTACTCATTATGGAAGAAAATACTGCATATGTCTTCTCTGAGTTCACTGTATCCCTTTATTCCTTTGCATAACACTTTCGAACTGAGCGATAACTCACTTGCTTTGGCACCTACTAAATGAATATTTAATGCAACGAATTCAGTGATATGGGGAAGGAGAGAAATAATCAAAAAAGCCAGAGATATAAAAATTGAGGTTATATTTAGTTTAATGACTGCCTTAATTGGTCTCCACTATGGAGTCTGTGTGATCAAAATGGGACGTTCAAGGTGCTACGTTTAAAATAGATGGATGTTTCCCACTCGTTTCTGAGTGGATGTGATGCTCTCTTGGCTTTACAAATCCTTTAAAATGAGAGCAGATGGAAGAGCAAAGGAGACGTAATAAACCATCCAAGATGGAGAAATACACAATGCTGCGTGAAGTGAGGAAAGGAGGATAAAAGCCATGGCATTATTGCGTTTTATGGATTTAAACAGTGATAGAGTTCATATTACTAGACAGGTTTAAAACAGAGGATTGCAGATAGGCAACAAACTGTATGCTGAAAAAAAAACTTTTTTTTCCCCAAAAACAGAATATGTAGGTTCAAGTTGAAAGCTCTGACTGGCTGTTACATGCCTTTTACAACCCTGGGTTTTTTCCTTCCTACTTCTTTCATTTTAAAAATTACATTTATGGAGTTTTTGTCATGGCAATGGATTATAATAATATATTTGGTGTTTCAGCATTGCCAATTTAATAGTTTGACCCTAACACTATCAACTCAGATCCTCCTTATTCACGTCTCTTTTTCTCATCACAATCTGATTGTGACTCCAATGGATGGCAGACAGAGACTTCACTCTTAGGATCAGATACCTTCTTAAAGAATAAGGAAAATTCTGGCCCATTTTTAAAAAGTAGTGATTGACCATTATATGCACCCTAGCAAAAATTCTATTTGTGAAACAGATACTTTTATACCAATAACTAACGGTGTTCATAAAATATTAGAATGGAGATAATATGAAGTAATATGATTATGACTAGGTTAAAGGTAAGAAAAGAAAGAGCCCACATTTACCATCAAACTTACTTTATAAATAAGTAAGAAATAATAGTAGCCATGTCTAAATTTGCATATATAAATTCAACTCAAAATAAGCATTAATTTTTAACAGACACTATTATGAATATCAAGTTGAATAAATAATAATTAGAAATTAACAAAGACAAAAAATACACAAAATTAAGAATATCTCTAGGCTAAAGGTACCTTCCAGAATAGTGCCCAAGATGGTGTACTTTGGAACAAAAGAAGCGAATTTACTAAATCTTCAAGAAAGAAATGCCTTGTGACGTGACCTCGAGTAATTGGGACAGGGACAAGCTTCATATAGAAGAGACCATGATCAGCTTCAGTTGTCAACTTGGGAAGAGGGAAATTCATTTGAGGATATGGCTCTAATCGACAGGCCTGTGAGCATATTTGTGGGATATTTTATTGATTTTTAATTGATATAGAAGGGCCCATACACTGTGGATGGTATCATTGGGGAGGGGGGGCAGAGTCCTTGACAGTAGGAGAAAGGAAGCTAAATAAGAGCCTAGAAGCAGGCCAGTACATAGAATTTCTCCAAGGCTTCTTCTTCAAGCTTTGGCCTTGGGTTCCTTCCACGATGGACTACAACCTGTAAGCTTAAATAAAATACTTTCCTCTTCCAAGTTGGCTTTGGTTAGTGTATTACAGAAATAAAGACACAAAATAAGGCAGAAGCCAAATGGTACAATAGACTTGTAGAAAGCGAAGTCAAAATTATAAGGAAAATGTTTGAGGCCCTACCACTGGGTATGAAGGTATTGACAGTTGGTGGCTACCATGGGAGAAAGAGTCAGGTGCTTTCAGAGGTGTGTCTCAGAGGTAGTGCACCAGTGAATGACTCTAGTTCCTGCACATATGGGCAACACTAATTGGGCTCAGTGAGTTATTAAGTAAAATTGAAACAAGGATATTAATTTTGGAAGTAGCATAGTAGAAGGGGGTCCAGGAGGGATTGGAAGGTAAGATGGAGGGTAGTTATTATAAGATACATTGTGTGTTATGTGCATGAGCTTCTCAAAGTATAGATTTTAAAACACTGTGCATATATTTAAAAGTAAGGGAGACTACAATGGCATGTTGGCTGCATTTTGAACATGTAATTCCCTGTGGGTCTGGGAAAAGTGTGACCCGTGCAGTAGGAAGGCAGAAACCATCAGATATTTAAGGAGATCTGTAGGATGGACTGGAGGAAGAACTGGTCTCTTGAATGATGGAGAAATAAACCTGGGATTTGTGGGTGGTTTAGCAAGAACTCAAGATAACGTCGGCAAAACTTGAGTGTGAAATAGGAAATGAGAACAGAAGTTCAGGTGCACACACAACTAAGTTGTAATGAATGAAAGCAAAGACTCAGACATGAGGAAAACTTACCAGACTGGGAGTTCCAGCATGGAAAGAAACGCAATGTCTTTAGAAGTGCAATAAATTACCTGTTTAAGAGAAGTGAATTCTTTAGTTTGGATTTAGTATATCAGTGTTAACCAATGAGACTTCAGTTATGAGTATTTGGAACATTGGAAATATGGTGCTCAGAAAATTGATAATGCTGAAAATGTGTGATGTCAGAATAAAGGAAATTCATGAAATAAAAAGTAAAATTTTTCTCATTTATTAGTATAGCAGAATCATATAACATTTATAATTTCCATATGAATTTAGATACCTTATCTTAATTTTTTACCCACTGTGTTGGTATCATTGTCTTACACAAACTGACTTCTAAAGAGGTTCCAAACCATGCTGGCAAAAGCTGAAAAACTGGGTACACTTGTTATTGTCAAACTTGTTTTAGTAATGGATATTTAACTGAAACTAATGTGAAAGGATTTGCTTCTAATATGTCGATATTCAAGTAAGTAAATATGTACATGAAAGACTCCAATATGAAATCTCAGAAATTTTTATTTTTATTTAACAACATAAACATTTATGCTGTTCTAAATCTCTTTATAGTTTGATCCAATCAAAATTTGTTGACTCAGATTTTATGTGATTAAAAAAAGATAAAATGAATTGATTGATATAAGAAATCTTAGGCAAATATCCAGTTAAATTGCCATGGCTGAGTCTTAAGATGTAGGACGTATGAATGTCTGCAGTTACCAAATTAAACCAACCAAATGTTACCTGGATTTTAAGTACAAATAGGAGGACTAAAAGTTACCAGTTGGACGAATGATGACTGTATTTCTATATAAAAAGAAAAGCATTACTTTGCTGTCATGGTGCACTTTTGTGCAATCCCAGAGGGTCAGAAACATGCTAATACACCTATGTTCAGTATTAATTTGTTTATAAGGACAGCTGTCTCTTCTACTGCACAAATTTGCATCGTTAAGTTTGGTTATTGTGCAATTTGACTACTCCTGCAGATGCTGTTTTTACTGTTTTGCTTCAATTGTTTTAACCTCCGAGTTTGTTTTTCAGTCCATGTTACTTAGGTCTATATGTGTTACAGAAAAGCAAATGGATCTATAATACATACATATATATGTGCCATGTGTGCTTTATATATCTATGCTTGCATATACAAAAATGCATAAAAAATGGTTGTTAGAGAATTTATCTCGCAAATGGGCTTTCTCTGCTTTTTCCTTGGAGATGACCTTCTCCAGTGAGGTCTACTGAAGATTCCATTAAGCTGGTTTTAATACCAGTTCGTGGGCAACAGGAGTGTTAATTCAGTGAAGATTATTAGTTTATGCGTATTCATTAAATTTGTTTTTATGCAGCCATTCAACTTAGTAAATGGTCGGAGCCAGAAAAGGCTCTAATTAAAGAAATTAATTAGGGCTTGGAAAGGTATGGAGAGATTTGTGTGCATTTGTAAGAAGTATTTTTCTCTTGGTGGGGAAAAAAAAACACCTGCTGGGGGAGGGCTGGCAATAGAGTTTGCATATATCTGAGGCTGTAATAACATGGAGTGTTTCAAGTCATGAGAGCACAAAAGAGTGGAGGTATATTGTTCAAATTAGCACAGCATCTCTGACAGATTGAAGCACACCTTGGCCTTTCCTTGTTGGAATTTATCTTTTATAGTTCCTTGTCAAGCCACATTGACCCCACCCATGCTACCAGTTGAAATAAAAGTATTCTGACTGCGGAAAGTGTTACTGTGTCAGTTAGCGATGCTTCTTCCCCTCTCGGTTACCTCTGTGGTGTCCCTGCCACCAGAAGCCAAAAAGAAGCAGCTGTTCTGAGTATATACAAACAAAAGGAGCTGTTTCTATAGCAACCATAGAACCCTGTTGAAAATCTCTCTCTTTAACACTAGCCCGTCTCTCCTCTTCAAGCCTGCTTCTCTTCCTTTTGTGAACCAGCCGACTGCCCTTACACAGAAAGGGCACTGGATGATTTGACTGCACATAGGAGCTAGGATGACCATTGCTGTCACGGCTTTGCTAAAACTGAAAGTCTAGCTCTTGGCCAAAGATTCTGAGAAGACTGCAGAATTGGACATTTGTAGATGACTGGTTGCTGGGTGTACTGACTTCCCTTTATTCTCCTGTCCCTCATGAGATAATGATGTCCCTATGAACTTTAGATTTCCTATTCACTTTTCTTCATATCTGATAGTAGGTCTGCAAGTCAACGTGAGATGGCTCTCAGGGACATCTGTGAACATTGAGATGGCAGCTTTCAGGTTTCATGTGAAAATGGGGCAGTTTCTACCTCTTTGACTAATGTATGCTGCTAAAAGTTCCATGATGGTTGTGGTTGTTGGTGTGTGTGTGTGTGTGTGTGTGTGTGTGTGTGTGTGCACTTGTGTATATTTATCAGATAGAAGAAAACATAACTAGCTATCAAATTAAGACCTATGTCAAACCACTTGTCAAACAATTTTTAAAGTTGCAGTCATTTCATTCCTATTTTAATTTTCTTACAAAGATGTATGTAGTGAGGGGCTGCGGGCAGGCCTGCTTTTCACCTTACCCGGCTCCTGCACGGCTAGCTTAGTCCCCAGAAATAACAACACACAAATTGTATTCATTTAAGCACTGCCTGGCCCATTATCTCTAGAGAGTTAGTTACTGACTAACTCTCATATCTTGATATTAACCCATTTCTAATAATCTGTGTAGCACCACGAGGTGGTGGCTTACCGGAAAAGATTCAGCATGTCTGACCTAGTGGCTGGCTCCATGGCATCTGCCCCATTGCCCTCTTCCCAGCATTCTATTCTGTTTACTCCGCCTACCTAATTTTCTGTCCTATCAAAGGGCCAAGGCAGTCTCTTTATTGACCAATGAAAATAACACAATAGACAGATAACCCTCCTCCATCATTTCCCCCTTTTCTGTTTAAACAAAAAAGAAAGGCTTTCACTTTAACATAGTAAAATTACATCTAACAAAACAGTTATCAAGCAAGAATTACAGTCACAATATTTATAACTATATCTTTATCATAATAATGGAAAACTATAACTATGACTATCCATTCTTCAACTCCATCAAAGACTCCAGAAGGATATAATATTACCTAAGTAAACAAGAAGTAAGCAACTTCCTAAACTCTAGAAATGAAAGAGACATCTCGCTGCCTGGACAGTCACCCAAAGTTCCTCTGTATCGTTAGGGCACCCATCTTCGGCCTTCAGGCCCATAATATCCAGAGACATTTCCATGAAGCAGGAAATTTCAAAGGCAGTTCAGTCACTATCTTCTGTGTCCTGCAGAATGTCTTGTAGACTCTTTCATGAATCAGGAACCCCGAAAGATCATCTCACCTTTAGGCAAGTTCAGCAGTCCTCTCTCTGCGAGTTCTCTGTGTCCAGTTTATACAACAGTCCAGGCAAGAGCAGTTTCTTGCCCAAATGGCTAACGAACTCCATAAGAAGCCTCTTCGATGCCCATCTTCCTCTTGAAGTAGATTGGTGCTGCCAGGAGCAGATGTGTCTCATTGTCATGAAAAGTCCTAAGTTATTAAAACATTAAATGCCATGTTCTGTAGTCTTTGAAAGATATGAAAAATGCATATCTGAAATATATCTATGCACCTCTAGAAAACCAAACTAACATTACTACAAGCTTGACTATTATTGATAATTATCCATTAACAACCTATATTTTCTAATTATACATTACATTTTTAAAATGAACTACACAATCACAATACATCAATCAAGATCAGAAACATATATACATATAACAAAATTGACCTTAAAATCCATAACAAAGCAAATTATTCATATCTATATCCTATCCACCTTTAAAGGTAAAAGAACATTTATAAACAATATCTGGGAATATGGACGTAGTTATTTCTCTCCAAACTTCTTCCTGCTTTATAGGGGCGCTGTTGATCAGGTCTTTCATGGTATAACCTGTCTGCCAGGTTCATCTCAGTCGGCAGTTGAATGAAGTAATTTCTTGAGGGTGTTCACAGCAACCTTTCAGGAGGACGTGGTCTATCATACCATACTGGGATAGAAGAAATCCACAGGGTCTCATCCTCTGTGAAAACAAAAGAAGGACCTCCTTTCCAAAGCATCATATTCTTAGACCCAAATTCTGAAGTCAAGGTATTTTCAAAATATCTATCTTGGATTAGTTCAGCAGCATTTATAAACAAATATCTTTTAGCAGCTGTTGCTCCTTCCTCAGCATTCAAACAATTCAAAGAGAGCATAATAGCATACAGTATCAAGATTCTCTGTGTATTTTCCATCTTTATGCAGCTTTATTTTAACCTCTATTTCTTTTATTTTTACTTTTACTTTTAGAGACAGGTTCTCTGTATATCTTTGTCCTGGACTAACTCTGTAGACCAGGCTATCCTTGAACTCACAGAGATTTGTCTGTCTCTGCCTCCCCAGTGCTGGGATTAAAGGCGTGTGCTAACACGCATTGAACTCACAAAGGTCTGTCTGTCTCTGCCTCCTAGGCATTGGGATTAAAGGTGTGTGCTACCACACCTTGAAGTTACAGAGGTCAATCTACCTCTGCCCCTTGAAGTCTCAGAAGTCAATCCACCTCTACCTCCTGGGCATTGGGATTAAAGGTATTAGCCCATTCCTTAGCTTTCCAGCCTCAAGGCTGAGGTACCAACCAGAGCTGTGTTCACTGCCACAACTCTATGGCGTTTCAAGGTCCTTGCCAGCAAGCTGCAGCATTCTGCTCACAGACCACACTCAGTCGGATTGCCTGCCTGAAAGAGTCAGAGTTTTCCCTGGCAGGACAGCCCAGAAAGCTGGCATTTTAAAATGGCACAGCTTTTTTCCTGTTACAGCTGAAAAACGAAAAGCATGCATTCAGTTTTTCGTCAACACCATTTAAGTGTTTTGTAACAGGACCTTTTAAAAGAGCTGCAAGGTTTTGCAGCTGAAGCTGAGTCAGGAAGCCTCCCTTAGATGAGAGTGCTTGCTTGCCCCTAGCAAACAGAGCAGACCTGAGAAATTGCTGCTACCAACAAAACATGCTTTACTCTATTCTTTCCCAAGCTTTCTCAAGCTTTCTGTGGATTCAGTTATCCACGTTGGGTGCCATCTGTAGTGAGGGGCTGCGGGCAGGCCTGCTTTTCACCTCACCCAGCTCCCGCACGACTAGCTTAGTCCCAGAAATAACAACACACAAATTGTATTCATTTAAGCACTGCCTGGCCCATTATCTCTAGAGAGTTAGTTACTGACTAACTCTCATATCTTGATATTAACCCATTTCTAATAATCTGTGTAGCACCACGAGGTGGTGGCTTACCGGAAAAGATTCAGCATGTCTGACCTGGTGGCTGGCTCCATGGCGTCTGGCTCATAGCCCTCTTCCCAGCATTCTGTTCTGTTTACTCCACCTACCTAATTTTCTGTCCTATCAAGGGGCCAAGGCAGTCTCTTTATTGACCAATGAAAATAACACAATAGACAGATAACCCTCCTCCATCAGATGTACTTAAAATGTTTTGTGTGTGTATTTCTCTTGGTGCACATGTTTACTTGTATTCCACAGCACATATGTTGATGTCAGAAAATACTTAACTTTATGGGAGTGGATTCGCTCCTTTACTATATGGGGTTTCAAAGGTCAAAGTCGGGTTGTGAGGTTGCAAGCCTTGGCAGGAAAGCTTCTTTACCTGCTGAGCTCTTCCCAGCCCATATGTTCCTGAAGAGTTGTGTTTAGATTAGTTGAGAGTAATGTCTTTAAGTTTTTATATGCCTTTTGGGTATTTAGCCTTCAATTTACAAATAATTCCCACCCCCAAAATTAGTCCTTAAATCAATAATTTAGTGAACTAACATTTTTTAAGTCAATAATTTAAGCCCAAGAAGTATTTTTATGTGCATCTTATCCAGTAAATACCAACATAAAAAGTTATTAGGTATTTTGCTAACAGATACATGTATTGTATATGCCATTGAAATTGATTTCTTTGTCTATAGATTTCTGGAGGATGGTATTTTGTCTTTAAGTTTAGAGGCTGGAACTGTATAGATTTTAAGGTTTATCAATATCTGGAATTAGACTTTCTAACTGGCTGACGAAATTGTACAAAATTTGTTCATGTAAAAGATATAATTTTGACTAAAAAAAATCAATACATAGGAAATGGCTTATAAATCGTTAAACATATTTAAATATTTTATAAATGATGCTATTTATAAATAAATAGGTATGACAATCAATATGTAAGATAAAAGTCAGTGTACTGGCTTAAGATGTACTAATTTGTTTATACAGTTTTAGTATGTAATAGATGAAGCGTTCCAGATCTGTTTCATCCCTGGACTTCATATAAAAACAGCAATGACAAGCTGATATCGCTTAAAGAAGAACACATATGGTTGCCTTTTGACTTCCACATACATGTTCGCATGCACCTACACACACACACACACACACACACACACACACACACACACACACACAAATGCTTAATAATTTATAAATGGTAAAAATATCATCCTAGTAGTCATTCATATGTAGCAAAAATATTTACCTTAAATGATAATTAAAATGTACTCCATGAATTTTAAATGCAAATTTTACATCTAAAATAACATTGGAATTGTTAGAAAAAAGTGTTCAGAATACTAAAAGATTATTTTCTGCTTATCAGGTTGAAAAGAGTAAATGATTAGTAGAGATGCTGAGGAGAGTATAGGAGGGATCCATCTATTATTGATAGAAATACAACTAGCTAAAACATCTTTGAGGCCAATTGCAAGTATAGGTATGGAAACTTCAAAAGGATATACCCTTAAAGTGAGTAATTTCACTTCCAAAATTATACCTTGCAGGCATGATTAGACATGCTGAGAAATATAGGAATTATACAATTACTCACTCTAGAAGAAGAAATAGACATTATACCTGGGAATATAATATGGGTAAAATATTTTATAGCCCCATGATGGATTAAGATGCTGTAGTTATTGGGAGGAGCTTCATAAAGTCTTTATAAACAGGAGCAATCTAAAAGATCAATCATTAATTCTTTTATACCTACAGAAATACCAAGTATTAAACATTCTCCTTTTGTTCAGAAATCATGTGTGAGTCTGTAAGACACATGCATAAGCCCACAGAACACACATACAGAGAGAGAGAGAGAGAGAGAGAGAGAGAGAGAGAGAGAGAGAGAGAGAAAGAGACAGAGAGAGAGAGAGAGAAAGTGTGAGAAAGAGAGAGAGGGAGAGAGAGAGAGGGAGAGAGAGAGAGGGAGAGAGAGAGAGGGAGAGAGAGAGAGAAATCATAAGTCTCTATAGATAAACTGCCAAATATCTATATGTTTAAATTTCTAGTGAAAGAAATTTTACTTTCTTATTTTAATATCTAAGTTTCGACATATATCCCATTCTAAATCAATTGCCTATTAATCAGTCAAAAATTACACCTTTTAAAAACTATTTTATTCAATATTGTTATGTTTGTGTGTGTGTGTTTATGAATGTGCTCAAGTGTGTGTGTCACAGTGTATACCTTAGAGGTCAGTGGAAAACTTCCAGGGGGAGGTCTGTCTTCCCACCTTTACATGGGCTCCAAGGAATGGACTCAGGTCACTGGACTTGAAGAACACATGCCTTTACTCATCTTGCCTGCCCCAAATGACTGATTTCTTAACACTCTTGTTCAGACATTGGGTAGGAATGTAAACAGAATTAGTATCGACGAGAACCGTTCAAGCTGCAATGACTAGGAAGGGAATGGACTTCTAGCAGTACTCCAGTGATCCAACTGTCTTGGAGAGTAGAGTAGTCTTCAGAAAGGTTAGGAACTTGGCCTTCTGAGAAGAAAGTATGATGGCAAAGGGGTGAGAGCAGGGCTTGAAGATTAACTAAAGGAAATTCCATTTTCACATATTAGATGAAATTTTATGCAGAAGGACTTCCTCACAGTTAGACTTTGGGTTGTTTGACTTTACATAAATTGTCTTCCATGCCAAGGTATTACTTGGATTTTTGTTGATGGGACAAAGCAGCTTACATAGAAATCATATGGCAAGGTTATTTGAAGGATGATGTTTTAGACTGACCCCAGTGTCTCTAATCCAGCTACTGTTAGGCTAAACATCATGTCAAGTAGGGAATTAGAGGAAGGTTTCTCACCTCACAGCATCCAGGAAGCAGAAAGTGTGACAGAGAGAGGCTGAAGATCAGTTGTACACACGTAAACTCTCCAAAAACATAACACAGTAACCTGCATCCTCCAGCCAGGCACTTTCTCCAGAAGTTTCCAGTACCTAAAACTAAAACCACTCAAATGTGAATCCTCCAGTGGACAAATCCACCGATTTGGTCAGAAAGATTACAATCCTTTCAATGATAGAAAGTTTCATGTGGGAGACAAGGTTTTAATACTCAAGCCTCTGTGGGTGCATTTTGTATCCAAACCTATAACAAAATGTATGTGCAGCTGCAGGTGTAGCTCATTGCCTGGCACAAGCAAGGTCCTGAATGTGAGTCCAAGAAGTAGGGATGGGGCCAGTACCTGTGCACAATGTAAATACTATGTTCTGCTGAAAGAATACATCTTGACCGAGAAAGAGAAAATATTATCCCCCTTTACTTACACAGTCCCCACTTCAGTCATACCTATCTATTGCATAGCAAGAAAACAACATAGGTGATCAAACAAGATGTTAATTAATAAAATGTAGAAGGAGCAGTGGGCCACTTTCCGCCGCCTGCCTCCCAGCTAGCTTTACCCCTGAAATAATTACACAGAAACTGTATTCTTTTAAACACTGCTTGGCCCATTATCTGTAGCCTCTTATTAGCTAACTCTTACATATTGATCTAACCCATTTCTAATAATCTGTGTAGCACCACGAGGTGGTGGCTTACCAGGAGGATTCTAACCTGCAGCTATCTTGGAGAGGAGAGTCATGGCGACTGCCTCACTGCCTTCTTCCTCCCAGCATTCTGTTCTGTCTACTTCACCTATCTAAGCTGCTGTCCTATCAAAAGCCAAGGCAGTTTCTTTATTAACCAATGAAAGTAACACATAGACAGTTAACCCTCCTCCATCAATAAAATAGATGATAAGAAAGAGTATGAAACTGGATATTTGATATAAAAGTAAAGTGAAGAACTCCATCAGAAGGATATAGTAAAATCCACTCACTTCTTACATTTTCTGATATGTAATCAATTTCTGTTAGGTACTGACCCAGCTTCATCAAAGAGAATAAGACTTCCCAGTTCCTCCTTGTAGCCAGCACAGCGTCTTGTAAACACTTCAGTTATCTTTACAAACACCTATTGTGGGAATTTTCTTGTGTAAAAAATGGAGGCATCTCCAAACCTTATAAAAACTTGGAACCATGTATTAAAGGAAATACCACTTGTTAGAAACCTTACAGTATTTACTATTTTAGGATTATTTTGTTTATGTCTATAAACATGTTTTGCCAGCATGAATGTATGTGCACCACATTCATGCAGTGCCTGTTGAGGCCTGAAGAGGGTGTTACCTCTCGTAGGTTTATGGTTACAGATGTTTGTGAGCCACTGCATGGGTGCTGGGAACAAACCCCAGTCCTCTGCAAGAGCAAAAGTGCTCTTAACCTCTGTGTCCTCTCTCCAGCCCCAGCTCTGTAGAAGTGAAAAAACTGAAACCCTTGGACTCACAAAGCTGCATGATTGTAGTGGAGAATAAGATCAAAAGAAGGCAACTCATTCTATTCAAAAGGTATTCTCACAATTAAACTTAATATCAGAAATTTATTGAGGTAATTTGATTCATTAATGTATTTATTTTAAGGATAAGATTTTTGTTGTTGTTGTTGTTGTTGTTTTTAATGTAGTCCTGACTGTCCTGGGACTTGCCAAATAGACCAGACTTTAGACTCATAGAGGTCTACTTGCCTCTGCTTCTCAAGTGCTAAGATTGTCATGCCTGGCAAATGGGATTTTAATATTAGCAGAAAAAGATACAGAGGGATGTATGCTGTGGGACTTGGCAACATAGACGCGGAGGTTTTCAACTCATGAGTCGCAATCCCCACAGGGGTCACTAATCAGATATGTGCATAACAGGTATTCATATTCTGGTTCAAAAAATAGCAAAATTACAGGTGCAATACAGCAATGAAATAATTTTGTGGTGGGGGTCACCACAACATGAGGAATTGTATTAAAGAGTCACAGCATTAGGCAGGATGGGAACCGCTGAGGGGTCCCAGAAATCAGCTATTAATGAAGCTTTGACATTTATAACTTCACCTCCTTTCTTTACTGACTCTGAATTCAGGTCTAGTCCAGGTTTCTTTTTCTTTTACACTGTTCTCTGAAGAGTAAAATTATCCCTGGATTTTGTTATTTCTTTAGGGCCCACTTATATTCTTGCCCCTTTCTCCCTATCCTAGTTACATCAAATAAAATGAAGTCAGCATAAATATTCATGTGAGAGCTGTGACATTTTAATATATTTTGGATTTCTTTTTATAGCTCCATTTGGTGTTTATATGGTTATATATGTCAAACAATTTAGAAATACAACAGCTTTAAAGATTATGTTAGCTAACCAAAAAATGTTGCCTGCGCTCTCGTTGCTTATTCAAAGTAAATTTATTCTGTCAAGCATAAACTTAATGCATCGTCCTTTGTAACATGCTGAAATTTCATGGCTAAAAGAAACATTTTAATTTTTAATCACATATATGTTCAGATATTTATGTTTATAGTGGGTTCTTTAATTTTAAAAATAATTTATATGTTGATTTTTTTCTGGAATTTGTAGCTAAGCCAATGATGTTTATTCCCTGTCAGTTTTGATCTAGCTGTTTTACATGAGAGAATCTGTGGAGGGAGTGATTGATGCTGCTCATAATTTAACTGGGAAAAATAAATTTATTCTGACCATTTAAAAATGTATTCGTTGTCTTGTATTTGGAAGCAGATTTTGGTGGTATTGTACTCTGGACAGTGCCTATTAGAGTTACCAGTGTTATCAATATTTAGATGATGGAGGATAAAATGATGAATTATTATACAAGACTCTAAATAAAGAAGGAACATTCCCTCGGAAATGATTTCCTTCTTAATATTTATATAAAATAGTGCTGCTTTCTAAATATTCATGCTCTCCCAACAGTAATATCAAAGCATAGCTCGTTCTTGTAGATACTGATAATTTTCTCTTGTAAAATGAGAGTTTCAGAGATACCACGTAGTGTAAACCTTTTCACTGCCTTGCAGTGTTGTTGTTGAGGTTTGCGTGGAACCTTGTGAATCTTATGTTGTTTGGGAATATTTATCCATCTCCATTATAGAAAATATGAACAAGTGAAAAAAAACAAGTATTTGGAAGCAAAAGTTACTGAGGAAGATTACAAACAGTGTATGAAATCTATCCTTCACTCAAAGAAAAGAGCCCTTACGGATTTGCATTCATGACTACACACACCCACTACGCACAAGACATCTTTATTAAATTCTTTTCCATTAATCCATCATGTTACTTGTCACTCATTTATATAAAAACAAAAAGCTAGATTTTTATCCTTAGATACTACTATGGTAATAGACACCAGTAGACACTGAATAAGGGAAGGATCAAAGCAATGAGCTAAAGTCCTGGATAAGTTTCCTATAGCAAGTACTTTGTTTCCAGGCTAATTGTGTAAGAGGTGCTCCACATAATTTAAGTCACAATCCCATGGTGCTAAAGCCCTTCCCTGGAAGTCTCTTAAACAGCTTCCTAATACGCTTTCCTTCCCTGTACAAACCAGTGGGGTGATTGTATCTGTAGGAATAACAAGCTCTTGCTTCTCAACTTCCACCAGATTTTCAACTTATCTGTTTATTTTTAAGTGCTAAGCAAGGAGGTGCGTACTGTGTCATATACAGTAAATATGAAACTTTAGACAATGAAAGTCAGGACGTACTGTTGACTGAACACTAAACAAATCACACATACTTGTGTTGTGAGGGTCATCCAAATGACAAAACGGGACTTGATCTGAGTTTGATGAAATGCTAATTTTAAATATTTAGGGAATCGTGATCTGGGAGCATGGGTTTCCTTTATAAACAATGTACATCAGGACAAAGTAAGATGCAAGAATCAAAAAAGAAAGAAACATGTTACAGTATTTCTAAAGTGGAAAGAAGCATGTGAAGTTCTTGCTTTAGTTTCCAACTGATTTGTCTTGTTTACGAGTCATAGCATGGGTTGCTGAAGATAAATAAATACCCTGCCCAGCTGTCATGGGCTGTACTTACTTTAGCATTAAGTCATTATCTGCTGAATGCCACACAATTACTTAGCATGAAAATAGTCATGCACTTTTCTCATATGGTACTTTATTGTCTCCTATTTCAGTAAACACGGTATGCAATGCTACCATGTATTGGTTCCTCAAGGCTCGCCTCTTTTGAATTTGTTTTTAGTAGTCTGGCCTTGGAAACCTAATTCAGAAACATCAATGGCAAAGTTGAGAACAATTAGTGCGGATATATATTCATTATCTCATCTAGAGTCTAATTACCGATTCATTTGTAATGAGCTGACATTACTTCAAAAATTTCTAGCTTCAAATATGTCTTAGAACTTTCCTTGCTCTCTTGGTTATTTTATGTGTTGTGCTGGGATTAGAATCTAGAGCCTTGTCCGCGAATTCTATCATCAGCTGTATCCATGACCTTTCCCTCCATCCTTCCCTTTCTGCTTTTCTTCCTGCCTTGTCTGTTCAACCTAACACTACCAAAGTGGACTTACAATTTTATTTGCTACAACATCAATGATAAATATAAGAGCATTCATTTTTGTGTGCCCTTACTATTTGTGATACAGAGGCCATAGGACTTCTGTCTGTAAGGATGTTGGCTGCACAGACTCCATTAGCTACCTCATGGTCACCTACACTGGTGATTGGCTACTGGGAGTTGCTTGAAAGTGACATTCCAATTTCACTTTTTCAATGACAGACTGGACTGATTTCCTGAGGACAATGGACACCCATACAGCTACCATCCTCTGTGTACATGTCAGTCGGAGTTTCTGTATGTGATGCAAGGATGTAGCTCCCAATCATTGACAGAACAGCAAACAATCTAATTTACTTCTGTACCTGGGTCAATTACCTGTCATCCACAAAACTTGAAGTCTCTCATCCCCTTCTTATATATAGTCAATGGGATAATCCTATGAATATTAAGATTTTCCAAACCAAGGATGGCCTTCTACTGAAGGTTAAAGAAACCTAAGCCGCATCCTGAACTTCATTAGCAGATGATAGAGTATGTTAATTGTTTCCTGAAGAAACAAAACTTTCCCATTTGATTCTTTGGCCGTAAATGTTACCCTATCAGTCTGGTAAACTGTAATTGAAATAGCTTTGAATCATCCCTCATTTCTAAAAATAATTGTCAACTTTCCCTTCCTGTTCCCTTGACCTCAAAATGACTTCCTAATGCCTTCCGTAAGCTTTTTTCTGTGCATAGCAAATGCTGAACCACCAGAGCTTAGCTAAAAGGCCATTGAGTTTTACTACTTGCTTGCTTTCATTTTTTTAACAAATTTTCTATAAAACCTCTATTGGGGAAACTCATCAATACAATCACACACACTATATATACATTATATACAATTTAAGTATATAAATATGCATATGCATATCTAGGTGTGCATATTTAAATCTGCTGCTAATTTCTAAAGGTGAAGAGGGTTCTTCAGTGTCTTAGTCCTATTGCTTATTATTAGGAAAATTGTTATTCCATTTGATTAGCAATCTGTTCTCCAGTAGTACAGTAACCTAACTGCTTACACTGAACCTAAGCCAGTCTTTATGACATTCCCAGAACTTTAGAGAAAGTTATTCTTCTACCATTATCCTTACTGTGATTTTCTCTTAGCTCCAGGTTTCATGTTTACTTAGAGCGAACTTCTCAACTTCCATTTGCTTATTAAGTAAATACTTAGTGTCTTAGGGTTTCTATTGCTGGAAAGAGTCACCATGATCGTGGTAGGGATGGTTTAAATTTACAGAGGTTTAGTCCATTGTCGTCATCAGTGGAACAAGGTGGCATGCAGACAGACATGGTGCTGGAGAAGTAGCTGAGAATCCTAGATCTTGACTCATAGACAACAGCAAGTGTTCTGAGACAAGCTTGAACTTATATGAGACCTCAAAGCCTGCATCTAAAAGTACACACTTCCTGCAACAGGGTGATACCCTCTAAAAGTTCCACTCCCCTTGGGGGCCATTTTCTTTCAAAACACCATCCTTAGTTAGGTATGTTAATGTGCAACAGCTCATATGGAAGAAGTAAAGACAATATATTATCGTCATCATATATAGATAGATAGATAGATAGATAGATAGATAGATAGATAGATATAGATATAGATATATATGAAAACCATTAAGAAGGACAAAATTTGCAAATAATTAGATCCAACTGTAAATCATTATATTATGTAAATAATCATTTTTATAGAGTAGTTACTTTATTTAGCTAGAAACTTTGGAAGTAAAATGCCTTCATGATTATAGAATTGTGGTGCTCGAACAGAAAAATACCTAACCCTATAGTAACTTGGGGAGAGCATGTATCCTTTTGTACTTTTTTCTGTATTTAAACTCTAGAAACAAAGCTATAATAGTTCATTCCATCAGTGGTCTAATTGAGGTTAAACTTCTGTAAAGGAAAAACATATTAAATGGAAGAGTGGGGGAACCTGAAGAGGTAGTATCTAAATTTGGTTGCCTTTTCAATGTGTGTTGAGAGGTTTCTCTGGGAGGCTTTCTTTCAGATACTATTTGAATCATGCCTAACATTTAAGCCTCTAAACATTGATATTCCCATTTTAATTTTAGCTGGCAGCAGAAGGAAATGGTAAAACAGCAGATGATTACCTCGGTAATTTATTCCACATTTTCTAGCAGCTTTGCAGATTCAAATAAAAAATAATAATCTAAAAATGAAAAATGTACAACTAAAATTAAACATGGAAAAATATTCTCAAGCCAAGTAATTTTTTTTTCTTTGTAAACCCCCAAGTGGTGGAAAGTAAATTTCACAGTGAAATGTAAACAGGACCTAATTTTAACACTGCTTATGTTTTGATGAGTAATGAGGTTTTCTTTTTTTTTCTTTTTTTTAATTGATTGACTCAAACCACATTAACTTTTATAATAATCTCCATTAAATGATTACCTGATATTTTCTTTTCAATGTGCATTTTCTCAGCCCAATCCCCACCTTGGAAACATGACGTGAACGTTAAATTATTCTTTAGAGCAAGAATTTTAAATGGTTTAATTTAGTCTAGGCATCAGCATCTGCTGGATGAGACTTAGGCCTAACTATCCTCAGAGGTAAGAGGAAGCAGACTGGAGGAGGGGAGCTACCACTGAGGCAACAGGACTTCACCAGAATTCCCTATGACCCTAGGTTCACCATAAAGTTAGGGGAAAAAAATCAGTCAACTGGCCAAATGAGTGCCTTCATTGAATTTGCATTTGTTTCTATGGCCTTCAGAAGAGCTGAACATCTTTCAGGTGTTTTAAAGAGTCAATAAGTCTCCTGTTTAATTCATAATACTGAGATATTGCTTTTCTATGAAAAGATTATACATAAAATCAGTCTATTGACATCTACTAAAGAATAAAACTAATATTTTAGTTTAGTTTACTTTATAACTGAGTTTAATGGATGGTTCATAACTCAGAATTCTTTGCTCTGGCAACCATAATTAAGGTAAACATGAAGCACTGAATTAAGAAGTATTATTGACTTGCTAAGATTAAAATTTCAAATCAATCTGGGCATAGTGACACATGTTCTTCATCTCGGAGTTGGGGAAGTGGAAATATAGGAATCAGAAGGTCAAGGCTACCTTGAACTGTACATAAGAATCTTCTCAAAGTGAATTTCAGGACAGCATGGGCTCTAGGATTGCTTGTCTGGAAACAAAGCAATTAAACAAAAGTTACCTGAGAAAGTCAGAGTTTATCTTATTTAGCAACAAGAAGATAAATTTAGTAAGAATACTGTTCTTGCTGTCACACCTACCACCTCTTGTACCTTTTCAGAGTTTGACAGATAGTTGTATCACTATAAACTTCCGGCTTAGTTTTTGAAAATACGAGCTGACTCTGTGGTTAATATCCATGTCATAACATACTATCTTTTATAGTTCCCTGGACGTTTCCATCTATTATAAAGCCAGTTGCTCCATCCAATTATTCACTTTCGGAACTGCCTTTTCCCTCCTTTTATTCTTTTCTCATTTCTGCTACATCACCAGCTCCTGATCGCTCTCCTTTCCTTGTTATCACTTTCTTTTTGATCCAATTCATGCTTTATTATGAAACCTGTTGATTTGACATGAAGTGACATTTGAGGGAAGCAATAAATATCAGTGAAGATACTTGTTTTCACTCTTCTGTATCTGAATTGTGCTTTTACCTTTTTAAAGTATAATTCATATATACAATCTCTGCAGAATATACTCAAGATTAGAAACGAATGCCGTTCATTTAAATGATGCTGACAATTGAAATTCATATTAAATATACATGATCGTTTTTACATGTGGGAGGATTTCTACACTTGTGTGTCCTTTATTATTTGGAGGAGCACGCACTGCATGATCTGGCTAATACTTCACAGAGAAAAAAAAAGCAAAAAGAGAAACTAAATCAGAATGAGCAATCTCTCTTGAATGCAAAGTCATTCATCTAGGTAACATTCTTAGCAAAACATGAGCAACCTCTTCCAAACCTATCTAAAGATGTGAAGGATGGAGAAGTCCTATTTGCAACCACTCCTCAAAGAAAGTAAGCATGGGATTATAGAGCCTGAGTTTGGGCTTGCTGACACAGATGAGAAGGAAATTACTCACAGGTTATAAGATCACCAGCAACATCTGCGGGCATGTTCACTTCAGCATCCCTTCTGGGTAGAAAAAAAATTCAATATTTCCAGACTCTTTGCTCTCTACTGAGAACCTTGTTTATAATTCAGATGCCAGAAAGGAAGCTCCTCAGTGGCCTAACTGCAGCCGTAACTCCTAACCCCTGAAGGTTTCTCCAAAACAAAAAAGCAAAAGAAAACCTGCAATTCAAATGTAGAAAATAACTGTGACAAAAAACCATGTTGGAGGAATTTAAAATTGTTTATGATCACTTTCTCTATCCAATCAGACTGAATTAAAGATCAATAATTTTGTGGACCTCTAGGAAGATTATTAATATTAGATCATGCCCCCCAAATGTCATTTATCATCACAATGAGCAAAGAAGGAAGAGACTTAGAAAGATTAGAGCCAAGTATACACACTAAAAAACTGCAGTTTCTGTCTAGTGGTTTAAACCATTCTCAACTGAGTTCAATTCTTAGATTATAAGTAGAACTGGAACTGGTGATCAAGTATTCTTAATTGTCTAGCTGCTCTGTGTTTTTAAAACATTCTGATAAGGCTTTAAAGCCTGTATTGAAGTAACTTTTTAAATCCATAAAACGACTTTAATTGATTTTGTTTAATAATATATTTAAGACATATTAATGTCTCTGCTCCCTTCAATAATTTATTATAACAGGAGACCAAGCATGATGATGGAATAGAAGTAACATGTCAAAGTGATGCTTTGGGGCAGCATTAAATATCACACTTGGTGTGAAACTAAACTATATTACTTTCTATTGATAGCAAAATGTAAAATATTTTCTGTTTTGGTGACCTTGGTTTGGGGATTTTTTTTTTCAGTTTCAAAGAGAAGCTGATTATGGACTCATAGGTAAGACAGACACAGAAATAAAAAGAAATAGAAAATGAGACAGAGGGATAAAAGGAGGGAGGGAGAAATGGGGAGAGAGAGAGGGAAAGTAGTCATACCATTTGAGTTAGGCATAGAGGTCAGCCATAGGGTGGACATGGACCTGCATATAAAAGAAAGAGAGAGAGAGAGAGAGAGAGAGAGAGAGAGAGAGAGAGAATTTTAAAGAAAGATGAAGCTAGGCAGAGTACATTTTAACACTACTGTGATAGAGAACTCTCCCCTAAAGAGAAAGAAATTCCATGTGCTACAGTTATAAAGCACTCAAATAAAATAAGAAACCAGAGATCTTCAGGTATCTGGGGATCCCAAATATTAAACAAACCACTGTGATTCTGAGACTACATTGGGCTAAGTAGAGAGCCTTGAGGAAAATCTGCTTAAGAAACATATTCTCCAATGCTTTGTATTGTTAAATGTCATGTAGGAATTTGAATACAAAGGAATAAAAGTCTTGGTCAATTCAGAAGAAAATAAAAGGAGAAAAGGACAGAAGGGAGGACGGAAGACAACTTAAATTTTAAATAAGGAACTACAATAAGTGTATGTGTGTATTATAATATGAAAAAAAACACGTATTTTTCCAGGATTCTTTCACAATTGCTCTCTTCCTACAGAACTATTGGGAATCATAACTTTGTTCTCTCTTGTTCTCGTGTGTGAAAATTAAAACAAAAATAATTCCAAGGTGACAAAGTTTCCCATACATCTAGCAAAACTAAAGATAAATTTTAACTGATAAAAAATTATTTAAATCTATATCTTACAATGTTCAGTACATTAATCCACACGTGAACTTTTATAAGTGGTTTAATGTGCATATTTGGTTCATTGATTGTCACTAGTATATGTGTATTCCATTTTTATTCATTTGATGTAACATTAACTAGTAAATGTTTTATAAAATTTTAATGTGTTTTTCGGACAGTCTGTGGATTATATTAATTTTCTAAACTTCTTAAACATTTTAGTCATTTTCATGTGAAGGGTATCTAGTCCCAGTAGTTTGTTGTTCATTTCTGAGCCTACTTAGAATTGCACAGCCGTATGTCTTTCATGCCACAGCTATGCCCTATGAGTTATAGAAATAAATATTATCCGTGTTTTGTTCCTTTCACCCCTTTCTATCCAATTTTTACTTTCTTGCTGCTACACAGTCTTGATGTTAATACCCCTGTATAGTTCATTATCTCTGAGACTTCCAAAGGCTAATTCCCTGTCGCTGATAATTTTTAAAGTTTTCATTTTCGTTCTTTGTGTTAATGGGTTGAATCCAGAATTGTCATGCCTTTTAATTAATCTGATTAACCTTCCTGGGATCACATACGTCACCCATGTATATTTCACAAGAGAAGCTCCATTTTGCAAGCCCCTCTGGGTGACCCGTAGGAAGGCATTGTTTATTCGTTAAAATGGTCTGTGCATGCCTGCTCCTGCAGCTGATTCTTTATTCCTTCATGCTATTCAAGGCTCCTGGGAGACCTATTCTGGGTGTATCCTTGTTTTTTGTTTGTTTGTTTGTTTTGCTTCTGGACAGAGTTTCTCTAAGTATTTCTGACTGTCCTAAAACTTGCTTTTTAGGCCAACCTGGCCTCAAACCCAAAGAGACCCATTGTCCTATCTTTTGACTGCTGGGATTAAAGGAGTGTGCTACCACCACCCGGATTGTTTTGGCCTTCCACCCCCAATATTCCTAACATCACCTTCAGATTCTAATCCTGTCTATGCTATTTATTTGTTAGCACCTTTGAAGGAATATTGTATTGTAATAACTTGCCCTTAGTGATGTTTCTTTTAGGTACTTTCTGACAAATATACTCTATCTGTCTATGTACTTCATGCCCAAGTATAATCCAAAAGTTTTAGTGGTTGCCTATCTGAGGTTCTTTCAAAATGTTGTTCAAATGTCAGAATTGTATGGATGATTATTATTTTAAGTTGTCATTTGTTCAACTCTCCCCCATCTTCCATACCAATATTTTCAAACATAATGTTTTCTATATTACTTCTGAAACACATAAGACGTATTAATATATTAATTTATTGTTATTTTTGGTATGCATGTCTCAGTATGAATTTTTAATGCACACAAATTTTGTTTAGTTTCATTTATTTTGTTTATAAACCTAGAAGAGGATCTTATATGGACTATGTGTTTAAGAAACAATTATTGGATGGGTATATATCTGTGTTGGAAGATGCTGTATTTGGACAAGCATGCTAGAAGAGTCTCCTATTCGCCTTCTCTCTACTCTGTCTTCATGTAGGCATTGAGTATATCATCATGTAACACTGAGGATGTCAGCCAATCTGGAGAGGGGCACAAAATCGCAGTCTATCTCATCTTAGTGAAAGGATCATTGTCCTGTCTGAAAACATGCAAAACTGGAAAATATCTATTTACCTGATACTGGGTTTCCTATGAATCCAAAGACTACAGTCAAATAATTAAAGTACGTTTTACAGCAGTCACAAGAAAACTGTAAGGGATGTGGAGTCCTCCAATGTCTCAAGCAGTGCTGTCCCCCTAGACTTCTCTGAGAACTATAAAGCAATGAGACTGCATGGGTGTTTCCATTGCTTTCTATTTGTCTAACAAACTACTGGTAGTGTTTTTTTAAAACCTTTCTCAGTGGCATGCTTTTTAAATTGATTTCAATGACTGCCATTTCAGGATTCATTATTCACTTTGACTTTCATGTAGCCACATCAACCGTACTACCTCTCAGCTATGCAACAGGTTTTCAGGAAAGGTAGGGATGAAAAAGCATTAGGAACCATAGTGAAGTTAGACAAAGAGTATAAAATACTGCACCATTTTTGTCTCTTCCTTTGTGAAAAGTAATAGGAGTTCTTAAGAATAATCTCAATTATGATATAGAAATCATCTTTTAAATATTCATTATATGTAAAGAACACATGATAATTGAAAATTGGATGATGTAATGGAACATGTTAAACAACTATTTAGTTCAGGTAAATTCTATCATGCATTTCATTTTTTAAAAAGCCGTTATACATAGTTTACATGTAGTGATTTTGGTTAACAAGATAATGTATGCCCTTGGACTGTGGTGTACTAGATGATATATTGAATAATATGCTATTATAAAATGTATAGATTTTTGATACACAGAAACTTAACAACCTACACCAAAATATATGCACAGGCATGACTTTATACACATGAAGAAATAGCAAACATATAATCAATTCCTTTTCAGCATATCAAGTGCATCATGAGTAATTTTGAAAACACCCTTGGGGGAAATTCCCAGAAACTTAGATATCAGGTTTCAACACTTTACTGCTGGTGGATCAACATTCTTGGTTGTTTCCTTTATTATTTTCAATATAAACTATGGTTCATATCTCAATATCTTAGACGAAGCTTTTATAAGATCCATAGATTTCTTGTGCAATTTTGTTCACAACAGAGGGCTTTGCTGCTGCCATGTTATTTAAGATGTCTTGTTCCTTCGTTAGCTTTTCCTTCACTAGATGGAAATCAGTTATACTTTGGTATTAAGAGTAATAAACTTCTGAAAATATATGTTTGTGATACTTTAAAGATAAATTTCATATATTTATCACAAATAAATTCTTCTTACTTCTTTCTTTTTTCTCTATGTTGACCATTCTTACTTTCAACTGAGCATGGAAACCTACGTTTTTGATTATCAGTGACTAAAGTCTACATCTTTTGAAATATCATGGCCAACTAGTAAAGTTAAAAAAAAAAAGATCAATTCTAGACTTGCCCCACTGTTTCTTTTCTGTTCCATTCTGACCCACTGGAAAGATCTGTGGACAACATGCATTGTTACTATCTAAAACCTCACCAAAATTTCTGAAGCTAATTAACTTTGCCATTCTCGTTATAATCTCTTTTTGTAGAAACTGAGATGAGCCAAGATGGTTTGCTGATAGCTTGCTTCATTGTAACTGTGCACATTTATTGGTATTTTGTCTGGTTTCTGATTTCCATATCTGTTTGACATTTATCACAAGTCTCATTATAGTTTCAGGACCTTGGTGATTTCATGAAATTAGAGTTTTCAACAAATCTGGGATGAATTTCAAGTTTGATTTATTATTTTAGGCAGAAACCATGTAAAGCTTGGCAATGTAAGATGAGTTTTGAGTGTGAGGTTTTCTGGTTCATTTAAGCCTGGATCTCAAAGAAAACCTCAAGGGATGAGGACTCAGGAACTAAAGCTGAAATCACTATAAATATTACAGGATAAAAATACATTCTGACCTACAACTCAAATCTTCTTTTATATATTAACGCTTATAACATTGCTTCCCATATCAATCATTTTTACAGACTAAGATGACAAATTAATATTTACAGATTATAAATGTTGCCACAGTCTTAATAAGAATGTTTTTTTTCTGAGCCTGCTACTATTAAGCCTGTTTCCAATCAATGCTATTTTTTGTATTCATTGTCAGTCTAGCTTGGAAATCTAGAAAGGAAAATATTATAAGACAATGAATGTAAAGAAAAATAATCACCACATGGCTGCCTGTAAAGATGTTTTGATGTAAGAACTATTAAAAAACTTTGTTTTGGGTTTATAATATCACAATCTCAAGAAACCAATATTCTGAATTTTTCATTCATAAAAGTAATAGTGCTGGCTCATGACTTTAATTCCAGCACTCGGAAGGAAGAGGCAGGCAAATCTCTGAACTCAAGGCCAGCCTGGTCTACAAACTTCATTCAGAGGAAGAGGCAGGCAGATCTCTGAACTCAAGGCCAGCCTGGTCTACAAACTACATTCCTGGACATTCAGGGCTATACAGAGAAACCTTCTCTCAAGAAACCAAGAGAGAGGGTGCCAGTAAGAGTGTATATAAGGACTTACATGAAACGAAGCAAAACACATCATAAGATGGAAATAAAAAGTTTTCCTTTTTTTAAAAAATTAAAGCAGTGTTTGAACCATTTAATCCAACGCATTCGTAGAGTTTAAATATGTATGGCCCTACAAATTCTGAATTATCTGTAAGTAAAGCATGTCAGACATCATAAATTGTGCACCATCATATATGTTGTTCTGTCATCTTCAATTTAGCTTGTTGGATAATTCATATTGGGAGAGTATTGCTTTCTCAAACAGTATTCTTTCAGTAAAAGCAGTAGAGGCCATACTATATTTTCCATAAAGGAAATTTAGGAGGATGGTTGTATAACTAAAGGAAAGTGTCTAAGCTGCTTCCTACCCATTTCTGATGTGTGGCTATTCTTTGCTCTACACCATGACCATTTTAAGTCAGAAAACTATTAAAATTGTTTAATTTGTCAAGCTACATGTAGATCCAGTGCAGTGGATGAGTGGGAATAACTGAGCCTATGTAAGGTAAGCCACAAAGGAAAATTTCGGCTGAGTTGTAATGGTTATATTATATTGCTTTAAACATTATGGCTATTGACAAGTTCCCTGTGTGTTGTCTCTGCTTAGAGTCGTCTAGCAATTCCACTAGTCAGGTGCACATTAAGTTATGGATCCTTAGAAAGATATTCTCAAATTTCAGTGTTCTAATGCCTCTCAGGAACTAAACATCTTTGAGCATTAAGGCTACTTGGAGATCAAGAAGGTGATGGATAAACACTAAGCCAGTGGCCTAATGATTCCTGCAAAGTGGCTCCTTAATTTCTTGTGTAGGATGCAGTCAAAAGGATAAGCAGGGTCTGAGTACCACAATGTCTGACACATTAGTATCTAGAATCACAGGAGTAATTAAAAGTTTGGTAAATTAGAACAAAATAGTATGTGTAGAACTTACATTGTCAGTGTAGAGCTAGTGAGAATATGATGATTAGAGATATGAGGAACTGGGAATACCTACCTGGCAGGGAAGCTTGTTTGCCTGGGGAGAATTTAATTGCAGTGAATAAGAGGGAAAAATAACCTAAGCAGGGGGCAAAGAAAAAAGGTGCTTGCTTAGTTTTAGAAGAGTTTATTGGAAGCAATTATATATCTTAGAAAAATTATCAAAACTTAACATTTGCTTAATGCTCACAATAATAAATCATATCAAGTTTTTTCATAATTAGCAATTAGGAACCATTTATACCAAGGTTAGTAAGGTAGAAGTTTAGAAATCCTCAATGATTTAAGACATAAGAATTCAGGCACATAGGTCAGGATTTCCCAATATCTGATAGACAACCAGCTATGTGTACACAGATCTTTCTTCTGATTCTTCACTAATGAATCTATCTCACTATTGATTTCTGGGTCATCCACATTTTTGTGGATTTTGAAGCAGAAAAAAAATGTTTTTCCTCCATTACATCTGAAAAATATCTTGAAATAGAAACATTTACCAGCACTAAAGTTACTTTAAATATTAATGAATCATTTTTAAAATGAATTTTCTTTTTATCCACTAGTAAAATATATAAAGAAATAATGTCAAGAAAACATTGCTCTTGAAATGTGTATGTTGATAATGTCTCTTAATTAATATTCAGTGATTAAGATTTGGCAATGGGTCATTAGCTGACATTGCAGAATGGCATCATTGAAGGTCTCATAACCTTGTCAAACATCTTTCTGATTTTTATTGTCAATTTGCTGTGGACCACTGGAATCCCCACTCCAAGCAATGCCCTCACACTCCTTACATATTCTAAATTTATAATCAGAAATATTCAGACACTCACCTGCAGAAAACTTGCATACTGATTCCTATTCTTAATTAAGTCATTTTATCATTTATTTTTAATTTTCCTTAACAACATTCTGTGTTATCTTGTATGTTCCTTTTCAAAATACACCCTGGATTGCCTCTTTTACTTGGTCAGAAAAGCATAAGTTTTTTTTTTCCTAAATCTTCATTTCTGTTCTGTTTCTTTAGTATTGTTTTAATTTAAGAATTATTTCCTCTGGAATTCTGCTTAAAGTAGTAACATTGATTTTTAAATAACTGTACAAGGACAGTATTTAAAATACTACAATTGATAGGTGTATGGGTGTTCTCTTGTATTTTTGCAGCCACATAATTCTACTTATCAGTTAAGAAAGACACACGTGGAATAAGATAGAAAACAGTAGGCCGTAAGGTATGTTAAAGCAGGCAATCTGTAAAACAGAAAGATGTCCCAGTATTTACAGAAAGAGAAGGACCCAGTAGAGTGGGTGCGGCGTATCTTGTACCAGTTTGCAGAAAGCCGTGAGTCACGCCCCATTTCACCTAATACCTGAGAACATTACTCTTGAGATATTTCAGCTTTACTACTTTATCTCCTCATACTGTACCTTCTTCCACCAGCTGAGGTAACTGGAGCACAGCATGCAATTTTGCTGGAAGCACCCTGAAAAGGACAGACTAAGGAAAACTATGTATTAAACTTCCTTCTTATGAAGGTCTTTTAACTTCCATGCTCTCATCCAGAGCAGCAAGTTAATACAAGCACATAGCATGTGTACAATATATAATGCTAGCAGATTAGGAAGACATGGAATAAATGAAGTACCCTACTGTAGAGTCTTGGTTGAATGTTTCTTCTGGAGGCTGGAATAATTAGCCAATATTCACATATTTTTGAAGCCTCTACCCTATTCAGAGTTTGAAATAACAGGTCACAAAGAATTTCCAAGAAACAGTAAGAAACAAATGCGTGTCATAATGGTGTGGGCAAGGCTGCCAGTTACAGAAAGTCTACAGATGTGCTTCTTGGGCCTCCAAAGACTGATAAGGCCAAAGCATGGCTGATGATATTGCAAGAGTTTAAAATGTATCAGGGGGTGGAAACAAAAGTGAAGATGGGAGTAGACAGCAAAGTAACCAAGAATGAAAGTCCAGCTAGCTTGCGATCTTCCTAGATACCATATCATTTTTGTACTCCCTTGTGTCTGTTAAAAAGGTGCAGGACTGTAGGAGACTAGAGCTTGCCTGGTGACTGACGGCTGGTGGGTTACAAAGCTTAGTTTCAATTCCCTCTGAGACATCACCAATGTTCTTGAAAAAGGTGGGACTCTCCTACTAATTCTGTAGCCTGAGTCCCGCTGTTTAACCTGTTGTGTTCGTGAATCCTAACTGAAAGCTCAAAATCACTTCCCTCCAACCCAGGATACAGATCGTTCTCTCCCTCTCTACCATGGGTGCTACCAAGGGTCCAGGTGTCATGTCCTCTTAACAGTGGCTGCTGTGTTTTGGAGGAGCCATTCAAACTCATGGTGACATTTTGCTTTCAACATGCTTCATTCCTGTGAGACGTCGACACCAACTACTGAGCATTCAGCAAACCACATAGAGTGACCTTGTCCCCTTTGATATCTCGGTCCCACTTCCTGTTAGCCCTTCCTCACTATTGATACATACATACCTACTGACCCACTCCTAGTTGAACTCCTGAACTCCTGAGTCAAGGGAAGAGATTCTCCTGAAGAGTGATGATATATCACCTTGACTGAGTCATCAGTGACCTGGAACTGACATGCTACAGCATGTTTAGCATCCTTCTTTATCATGTCCTGCTGGGACACTGGTCCATAGACTACTTGCCTCCTCTTGCCTGGGCTAACTCCTGCAGTCTAGTTAATTTTCTCTACATATGACATTTTAATAAATAAGCTCCTACCAGGATCAGCAGTATCCAGCCCTCCTTACCCATGAACTGGTTCTCTAATATACAAGTCTTATAATTTTATCATTTATGTGAAGTGTAAATATACACTTTGAATAGTATTATACCATCCAAAATGTGTATTGAACACCTGATATTTTTAATAGAAATTGTAGGAGAAAGAGCCTGGGACCTGGGACTCTGATCATTTGTAGAAGTCAAAACAAGCTATGTAGAAATATATTTGGGAAAGTGCTTTGAATTATCAGTCTCCATACTGTTCCATGCCCATACCCAGGGCACCATAATGCTGCTGTCGGTTTCTGTGAAATACTTGCAGATATTGTAGAGAGGAAGGTCATCTGATATGCCCGAGCCATGCATGATCTGATACAACGTATTTCAACATCCTAGGGTCATGTTTCCTGTGGAATAAGTAGGACTTAGACTTACAAGTAGAACAAACATACAAACAAATATTATTCCTATTTGACAAGGTAAAACAGAGTTGGGTGTTTGGTTATACATTTAAGCCAACAGTGAGGTATATCAGAAGATGTTAATAAGTCATTTATTAATCTATGTTAGAAATGCCCAGAAATGATACTAGATAGTGGACATTAGGAGTAACATCAGCTGTGAGATGTTTCTTAGACACTTATCCGGAGTTTGTAGCGTGATCCATAGCCTAAAGGGAGAAAACAGAATGTTGTGGTCAGAAGGAAGGTCAGGGCGAGCGTACAAGAGGTTTTTCAGGAGAGAATTTGAAAATGAACTTCAAGGTGAAGGTCTATGTATGAAAATATCACACAGGGGCTTGGGGTGTCTGGGAGCCCTCAAGATGATTTTGATGGACAGAGTAAGAGTAGGCATGGAAACATGGGGAAGCTGAGCTCTGGAATGAAATTCAAGAAGCAATCCCTACCTAGGAACAATAGAAAAGCAGCTGCACTGAAAAGAAACCTAGTGAGGACAGTTCCTGGGCAATATGTAAGTCCTGGCCAGATTTAAAAACTGAGAGGGGTTTTCAGTTATCCAAAGGCTTGGTTGCTGTAGTATTAGGTTTAAGTGCAGACAGGAGCACAATATCACTGTACGGTCTCAAGGTTAGAATTGGAGGCTTATTAGTTGCTGACTTATATTTATTATACCTTTTACTTATCTGTAGAACATGACCAATGACTTGGATGCTAGCCCTTACAGTAACAGTTTTTACAAGAATGCTCTTTCTCCAGAAACCAAGATTGAACAAGAGTTCCTCGTTTTCACAACCGGTTTTTAATGCTAACTAATGCTTTCCCCATTTTATACATTAGTCTCAGTAAGGATAAGAAATTAACGAACAGCCAGGCTGGTATCCGAGACAAAGGACAAAGCGGGGTCGGAATTTTTATTTTGAGCATCTGCTCATGTGACCCACTGGCATCCACTCAGTTCCAGGGTTTCCTTTAGGTCTCTTGCTCCCTTAGAGGAACTAGGTCAGACTAGGCCGCTTTCAGCACAAAGCTTCCCGCTCCAGACACCTCCTGACTAGGGCTGAAAACCTCTGTCAGCAAGTTCTGGGAATCCTAAATAAATGAGAACCACCAAGGAAACTTGTCCTTTGTAAAATGTCAAATTACAACACTAATCATGTTAATGGAAAGGGCTGTTCTGAAGAGCTTTGACAGACAGGCCTTTTATCAGCCAGCAGAGGCGGGTCATTAGGACCTCATTCAGCCTAAGGTTGATATACAAAGGGAGCGAGGACCTTCCCAGTGGGGGCTGATAGCAACTCTCTCCCTCTCCCTTCCCATCTCTCTCTTGCTCATATTTGTACATATACATGTGCATGTACACACATAGAATCAACCTTTTGTATCAGAGCTTTCATTGCCTACTGGTGAACCCAAACCTGGACTGCAACTATTTGAAACAAATTACATCTGCTCTAATATGTTGCATAAATGGTTTTTATAGTCATCATACATCGTTTGCGTGTGTGTGTGTGTGTGTGTGTGTGTGTGTGTGTGTGCGTGTGTGTGTGTGTGTAGCAACTACTAATATAATTTTATATTAGGTATTGTAAGTAAACTGGAAATAGTAGACTAGAGACTATGCAAAGGCTGTGTATAAATAATAAACCATTTTATAAACAGAACTTGACTCATCTGCAATTAGGATTATCTAGGGTCTTAGAACAAATTCCATGTGGATATTAGCAAATGACACCATATGAGTCTGTATACATAACTATGGTTTTTGTAATTATTGTCATTGTCATCATCATCTGACTGCGCTCTAATTTTAAAGGTTACAGTTTTTTTAAAAAAAAATAATGTCATCTGGTGATGTTATGTCATTGTAGCAAGAATGAAATAAAGGTCATCATCTTCTTTCACTGATTTTCTGAAGTCTTATGCTTGGACTTCCTCACCAGTGGCAAGAGAATTCAGTGAATGAAAAAAGGAACGAAAGACTTTACACTTAACAGGAAAGTTTCAGACTGTTTAAGCATTATATTTTTTTGTCTTCAGTGTTAGAGATTTTAATCAGTCAATAATAATTTGTCTTAAATATGATCAAATTATTCTAATGGTCTTGTCAAATTCTGTCTTTCAAAACTTGCATGTTTCTGTATTAGGGATTATTTAATATGTTTTACTTGTCACATAATGACAGCAGAATCTTGACGCCTTACTTCAATCCTTCTGAGAATACTTCGAATCCTTTGGCTTCCACTCTCCCCTTGCGGCCAACCTTTCCTCCTCCTTCCTACTCCAGTGATCTCTTTGTACCTTATGCTAGTCACAAGATTGCTGTCTGTGCTCTGATCTGTGAGGAAACTCAGGGGCCTCTCCAAATCCATTAGCACTAAAGTGTCTCTTAAAACTCATAAGTCTTTATCTACTGTTCTGGGTCCCAATGTCACATTAAGCAGAAAGGTCAGCTATTGCTGATGAGAAGAAAATCTCTGAGGTCAAGAATATCTGAAACTCACTGTTCCATACCTTATGTCTTATGTTGGGTTAAAGAAAGTATAAGACGCTTGTCTTTGGCCTGTTTCACCAAGTATCAGTCATGCCGACAGATAATGTGGAGAAGTTATGTTGAGTTGGACATGCTATATTCCTTTAATCCTAACACTTGCAAAGAAGAGTCAGACAGATCGCTGTGAGTTCAAGGGCAACCTAAAAGATACTTGCTTTTTGTAGAAACTTCTAAGCTAGCCAGGCCTACAAACATATTCAGACCTTGTCTAAAACAAACAAACAAAAGTTATAGTAGCCTCCCAAAAGTAATCTTTTCCTAAACACTAAAGGCTATTTTTTTCTAATAAAATTTGTCTAGACACTTTTATTAAATATAAAATAATTTTTTGCAAGATAGAATAATTTTTTAATATTTTTAATTAAAATGTCATTACATCATTTAACCTCTTGCCTTTCCTCCATCCAGCCCCTCCCATGTCACTTCCCTCGAACTCCTGGGGTGCATCCCAGTTCTCTCACATCAGTGGCTTTGTTTTTTATTCTTCTTGTTACAAGCATACCTCCCAGAAGAAGTGACAGAAAGATTTAAGAGCCATAAGATGATGGCATCGCTGTGACATTGTGTTTCCTAGAAATAAAAGGGAAACTACATCCAGAATACCTCAACAGTATTACTGCCTACTTGAGGCCTGAACAATGATTGCAGCGATGCTAACATGAGAAGGGGAATTGCCCAGGGTCCCACCCCTAGACTAATAACTGCAGGCAACTGAGGATGATGAAGAGAGGAGTCCCCAGTTGGTTGATATAAAGTGGTCATCCCTGAAATCATCTTCACACAAGCCACACTAAATAGGTTCACAAAACAACTGCAAAGTTCCAACTCCCCGATCTCTTGATTTGAAGGTATACATCTTTATGGCAGTGGATCCAGGCTTTCTGGTTTGCTGAGAAGATGCACACATGGGGTCAATACAGTTTAAACTGATCAAATTCTAGTCTTTTGCAAAAACCTCTTTTTCTCAGATACTGGAGAATAGGTTGCATTCTTTTATGGACAGATAGATGTAAACCTGTAAAATTATTTTTTGTCATAAATGTATAGCTTTAAGAATGTACTTGGGTCATTAAAAGCTACACTCACACTGCAAGCATTTTTAGTGGTCAAAAACTCAGAAGCCGAGCAAGAATCCCTTGGGAAAAGCCTTAATTGCCATTCACCGTGAGGACCTGCAATGATGATAATTAAAACGTAGGGAGAAAAGAGACTTCCTACAGAGTCTTCTGGGGTTAGTCTTCACCTTGTCCTCTTTGCCTTTGGAAAGCTCAGTGTATCCATACCGTTTACATTCTGAGGTGTTTCTCCATGCTCCCTGTCTGTATCCAAGTAATCATGACTTTCCAACACCCACTTCTCCTTCTGGGACGTCAGGTACCTCAGAAATTATTATAATTTCTATTATTGGAAAATATCACTCCACCCATAATGAGTGAGCTGTTAAAATGTCCCTGAGATACAAATGGATCGTCTACCTTCTGGGCTACTTCCAAGTGTCAGCCTCTTCCATCTAGGGTATGTCTTCTTTGCTGAATAAAGGCGTCACCTTGAGTCATTCATTGCATAGGATTCAATACCTTAAAATTCTGTTTTGTTGCAAGTCATCAACTATAGGTACTAATAAAGAAGTGTGAGTCGGAATCTATGGGTTACCGACAGTTTAGAGTTCATGCAATGGATTATATTAGAAGTATATTTAATTTTGTCAGTGTTCTCCATTTAAATATACATCCATTCATTGCATTCAAAGTTTTCATGTTCCCGTCTGGGTTCTATTCAATATGAGGTCTCTTTTCATTTGAGCTGTGCTAATGACCCCATGGAAGAGAAGCAGGACCTGAAATTCACTATTAGCATCAGCCAACAGAGTTTGCACGCATTTATATTACTATTACTAATTTTTATTATTATCAATCAATATCAGTTCTAACAGCAAAATATTTTTCCATCAGTAAGTCACTGGTCCATAGACTCACTCAGAATTCCCTGTGTCTTTATCCTGAGATCCTTCAACTCAACTGGCCTTTTCTGAGCTATTGCAGTGCTCCTCTCAAAAATGATGGGCACAAAATAAGTTGTAGGCTCTCTATCAAGCTTTACCTGTGTATATATGGCACAGCTATTTGTTTTGAATCCATGCCTCACTTGTTATAAGGCTCACTGTCTCTCATACATAAAACAGAGATTTTTATTGACATCTATGTCTCCAAGTACCAGACTTAGGAGCAAAGCTGCATGAAAAGCAAGGTCCCAGGCTCTTGTTCTTTTGTTTAAACGTCTGTCAGCATCTAAACTGGCGACACCTACTTCACTTAATAATTCCTACACCAAATTCTTCTCCTTCCCTTCTCTCTCTCTCTCTCTCTCTCCCTCCCTCTCCCTCTCTCTCTTCCCCTCACACACACACACATTTATTTGTTAAAATAAAAATTGCTGTTAAGAAACATTATTATCAAATAGATATGTTTTTTCTATGATTCTGTCTTAAGCTATGCATTTTGTGTATTGAGTTGCACCTGACTTTGGATTAAAGTGATTTTATAACAAAAAAAGCAAATTATACTTCAATCCTATATGCTGTGAGCTTGTAAAGTCCAATTTGTAATTGGAAGCACTCAGTTTCTAACTCTGCAAATTGCCATATGCCCAGTTTAAAAAGGAAGTGGACATTTGCCATTAGAGGGATGGGAGGGGAAAGGAATATTGGTCTATTTCAGACTGTGTGCTGTATACCTGAGAGGGAAAACCACACTGACATCAAACACAAGGGTGTCATGTCTTAATGTTTCCATATGAAACTTTCTCTGTAAGCCACATCCGAGATTGCCATATCTCTCAGGAAAACATATTTAATCATCAAACCAAAGGAAGGTCATAATCTAGTAATAAAAGGATGCCATTTTAATTTTAAAATTTTATTTGGGAATAATAACAAGCATAATAAAAAAGATTCATTCTGTTTTATATTCATCACAATTCTTTATGTCCAGGGAAGAAAAATAAATGAAATTCATCATAAGATAGCTTAGATCCAACTTAGAAATTCAGTATTATTATATGTAACTTTTGAATAAGACTTTCTAAAATCACTTTTCAATAATATATTGAGCATAGACAAAAAGAACATCTCTTTACATATGTATAAACATATATATTTCCATAAAACTTATAAATCAATAAGTTTTTGAAAATAACAACTATGCCTGCTTCTTAGGTAAATATTTGAACCTTAGTTTGATTCTTTGAAAAAAAAAAACTAAGCTGCACTAGTGAGAATATATCTTGATACTGTTACATGTTTTGATGGAGGTAAAGTATAAAAAACACTTCATTCATGGTAAGACTTTGGTTTTCATGATGATAAAGAAAAGGGGAAGCAGCTACTAAATTCTGAATAACAAACGGACCCTTCTGTCTTGGCACTTCCTTTCAAAAAAGTAAAATAGATTTAGGTCACTACATCAAAAGCTCTGTTGGTGTAAGATGACTGGAGGGTACAGTGATGTTTGACAGCTGGATTGCCCAGAAGAACTAAAAGACTACATGGATTAGGTTAGAATGACTGTTTCTGTGGCAGAAAATGGTGCACTAACAACCCCCAGAATAATTGCTTAGGTTTTGCTCATGCTACACACAAACTTGAGTCTGCTTCAGGTCTCCTCTACATTGTCTTTGTTCTGAGGATAAACCAAAGACAAGAGCTATCACATAGAGAAATCCTTACCTCCTACCAACTAAGAGATAAATACATAAGACAGAGCCATGGTTTTGCTTGGCCATGGTGTTTGTCTCAGTTCAGTCGCCAAAGCAAGTTATGGCCTCAAGCCTGATGATAGTGAGTTGGGGAGAAATATGGTCAGAAGGAAGAAGTAATAAGTGTTTCTGACATTGGCATATTCTAACACAGTGGGGAAGAAAGCGCCTATTCAAAAACAAAATGTGGGTAGTAGAGAAACTGAAAAAAAAATTGGCTGCTGACTCATCGGAGTGAGTTTAAATGTTTCCATGCAGAGTTGGAAACTTACTGGCCAAGTTATTTTTATCATAAGAGTCTGTAGACTGGTGTCTACCTTTGTTCAGTTCCCTTAGGGCAAGCCTGGCTCCTGGACAGGTCCTGGAGCCCCAGCTCCTTAAAATCAGATGTAGTATAATACATCAGGCTTAAAGAAATGGAGTCTATGTCCTTAAATTGCCAGATTTCTCAATGTCAAAAATGATTTACATAGACAAAATGTGTGACGCACTAATTGAGACATAAACTGGCTCAATGACCACAAGGTTTATATAAGCAATATTAGTGGTGTAAAGAGAGGTTCCTGCATTTTGCTGATTTGCCAAGACTAACTATAAAATATCATAATGAAAGTCCAGATTTCTTTATCATCTAAAGTTTTGAGAATCATCACCAAGATCCTTTGAAGTACTTACTAACAGTTATAATTTTCTAGTTACAAATAAAGATAGCAATGTTCCAGCAAACATAGTCATTTCCATTGTTCCATTTTGTGGAGGGGGCTTCCCTGAAAGTTATTATAGAATCACAATAGCTTCACCTCTTCTTTCTACATTGCTTACAATGGGAATTACTTTTTTTCTTTTTTAAGAGGTAAACGTTTCTCATTCTACATGCCATCAGATTTTGCAAACTGTTTCTCTCTGGTGTTTTGAATCATATGAAATACTTTTGTGTCAAGAGTCGTTAAACTTGCAATAAGAAAAAAAACATGCCAATAAGCCAAGTGCTCAGGAACCTAGGGCAGGAGGATTACCACATGTATGAAACCAAATGGCACTACAGGGCAACCAAGCCATGCTGGACATCATTCATAACATTATTTCAAAAGAAAACATTTTTCTATGAGGCATCAGATGTTTTTGTTTAGGGTTTGTAATAAAATTTCAGATCCATCAATTAGCTTCTGCAGCTTAATTTTGTGTAGAGTGACGAGGTGAGGTCTAGTTTAGCTTGCTGGTCTCCATTCAACACCTGTGGTGACTTTGGGAATTTATATGGTTGAGTTTATGAATGACCCTGGGGAGTATTTTTGCTCTTCCATGTCTTTGTCATGTCAGTGAATTAATGAGATTCTCCCCTTGTGGCTAACTTTAGGGAAAATAAAGGGAAATTGTCAAGTAACCCACCTGATTATAATTGGCAGCTTTGGGGAGAAATGTTGCTTGAAAAAAGATAAATATATTTCAACCAACAATTTCAGTGTTTCAATTATTAGGTATTTATATTTCTACATTTTCTACTTATTCTTTTATTGAAAAATGCAATTAGTGAATGTCATTGTGCCCCAATTTCAAAACGCAAGGAAATTTACACACTAATTTGATAGTAATGTTAAGAAGCATTGCTTACATTTTTAAAGACAAGAAAACAGGACTGTGGTTATATGTTGGTTTTGAATGAATACATTTTTATAGACTTACATGCTAAAATGTTGCAGACAAAAATCTCATATAGAATTTGCTATAAAATTATATGATGCTTAAAGAATGTGTATCAAAATATAAATTTAATATTACTTCTTACTTGAAAATCATATGAGCTAAATGCTGACTGCCTGAGTTGTTTGGATTCTGTTTTCTCTGATTGAATATCCTAGATTTTTTTCATAATAAACAAGTTTATAGTGAAACAATGTAATTAAACTTTAGATGACATAAAATCCCTTTTCTTTTTTTCCTTTTTTATTGATTTTTATTGAGCTCTACATCTTTCTCTGCTCCCCTCCCTGTCTCTCCCCTCCTTTTCAACCCTCTCCCAAGGTCCCCATGCTCCCAATTTACTCAGGAGATTGTCTTTATCTACTTCCCATGTAGATTAGATAGATCTATGTATGTCTCTGCTAGGGTCCTTGTTGTTATCTAAGTTCTCTGGGATTGTGATTTGTGGGCTGGTTTTCTTTGCTCATATTTTTTATTTTATTTTCCAAACTATTTGTGGTGACTTGGTGATCAAGTAATTTTCTAGAAACAAATTCTGCCCCAAACAACATTAATGTTTAAAGAATAAACAAAAGGCAATAAATTATTTCACTCTAAATATGAAAACAATAGAAAAATTTTAAATAAGATCTTAATACCAAGGTGGTTTCGCTTAAATCTAAGTCAAATTCTTACAGTGAGAATCATCAGTGAGCATAGAGCTGAAGCATAGAAATGGATACTACCAACCATGAGTTTGTTTTTATGTCAACCAAGTTCAAACTTAAAAGTTAATCTTATTATTCTATAAAAAGTCTTTGAATCTAAATGCAATCAAATTGAGAGAGTCATTGTTATGGCTTAGACTGGGCATATGAACTTTCTTCTTCCAATTGCAGAAATGTAATTTCTTTACATATTTTATCCTTTATTTGTATAGAGCCATGGGGGTCACTTTACAAATTGTGTTAGAAATTACTATTTCTGTGAGAAAGACTAAAAGGAAGAGTGTATGAAGGACTCAAAACGATAACAAAAATATCAACGACACAAATTTTAAATTGAAAACTCAATTGAAGATGAGGTAAATGGTCAAAATGCTATATATTTCACCTTAATTTACTTCCCCATGCTGGAAAAAGGCATTATCCAAAATTAATTTAATAACCCTTTCTTCTTCCCTTCTTTCCTTCATCCCTTCTTTCCTCACTCCTTTTTTATTTCTATCTGTCTTTAGTTCATTGTTGTTTTTCCTTTCTTTTTTCTTTCTTTACTTTGTGTTTGTCCTTGAGCTAGGCACATGCCTAACCACTGAACTTCTAAAATCACATTTTTATAACATATTATAACATGTTATAAAACACATGTCATAACAAAACATTTGAATTTAACTTTATAAAAAATTTTTTCTACCATGGAGGAAAGTTAATATATAAATTGAATAAAATTCTTATCTGTAAATTGTTAGTGTATGTAAAAATAATACAAGTAATTAAATTTTATAAGATATTATAGCAATGCTGTTTGATTAAAGGTAATATTAATAAAACAATGTTATTTGATTGTGGGATAAAAACATGGTATGTAATTTAATTGTTGTTAATAAAGCCTATAACAAGTATATTAGTTTAACAGAAAATTCTCAAGATCTATTTGTGGAAATACTGAAACTAAAAACTATAAAGGTATTAAAATTCTATAAAGATATGGAGGAAGTGTCTATAATTTTGATTAGGGCATTTGTAATAAAAACAATGATATAAACTCCGACCAAATATATCAATACAGTCAGTTCTTTGCTGTGCCTTGAGCTGAAATTCTGTGAGGAACTCTTACTCTTTTTTCATGCTTTTGTTATAGAGAAGAATAAAGATTTCTGCTTTGCTATATTAACTTTGGAAACCAAGAGCAATGGAGAGTGGTTGATTTATTACATTCCAAAAATTACTTCAAAACCGCAATGAAAAAACAGTGGCCTAGTGACACAGAGACAGACAAACAATGAACAGAGCAGAGCAGAGGACACAGAAACAAATGGAAATTAAGCAACCATTTAACATGAAACAATGTCTACATGAGCCGATAGGGACGGTGGATTGTTTTATATATGGATTTACTAAAGTCATTCTACAGAGAAAACAGCAAAATTCTGTAAAACAGTTGTGTTTACTCCAAGACGCTCGTGAGTGAAGCATACATTTGGCACAAATCATCCGTTGTCATTGTTATCTTTATTGTTGCTTCGGTGCTGGGTTCAGACAAAGACTTACCACTTTCAGTTTTATTTGCACACAGCTTTATGGCTGAGATTATAAGGACCTTGTAGAATGAGTGACAGCTTTCAGTTTGAGAAACAGTCAACATAAGAAATAGCTTTTCTAATATTTTATTAATTCTTTGACAGTTTTATATGATGTATTATGATCATCATAATTATGACAATTTTATATGACGATTTGATGTATTTTATTTTATGTATTATGAAGGTTCCAAACTGTTCCCCCTAATTCCACTGATAGCCCTCTACCCCCATCATTGTGTTCTTGTTTCTTTCTTATTTCAGTTAATAACCTATGGAACCCAATTTGTTCTCACATAGTCCTGGAGGTAGGACAATGTTCTGTAGACAGTGGCCCACTAGGGCTACACTCTTTAAGAAAATGGACTAGCTTCCCTCAGAAACAATCAGTTAACCTAAGAGTCACTTCCACGGGTGAATTTTTGAGTTTATTTTCTCTGTAAGAAAAACGTAATATCCATTTCAGTTTGACTAACGATTCATTGGTCTTACCTCATATCACTTTATAGTGTATAAATATTTTGAAATATAGAACTATTTCCCCGAGATTTAAAGTTTTTGTCCATATGTTCATTATGCTTTTTAAAGTTCTTCCTTGCTTGCAGTTTGTTATGAATGTCACTTATTTGTTGTCATCTTTTGTAAAGCTGCATAAAGAACAACATTTCCACAAACAATAGTTGCAGAAATACAAATCCCTTTGGACTCAGTGTGAGAATGCAAATGAGAATACTTGACTCTTGCTTAAAAAGTTGCCTTAATGAAGATGAAAGCTCTTTGCTTCAGTCCAGTCTCTTGCTGAATGCAAGAGAACAAAAACCTTTAACTGACAGGATCGAAGACTGCATAGTCTTCATGCTTCCTTCCTTCCTTCTTTCCTTCCTTCCTTCCTTCCTTCCTTCCTTCCTTCCTTCCTTCCTTCCTTCCTTCCTTCCTTCCTTCCTCTCTTCCTTCCTTCCTTCTTTCCTTCCTTCCTTTCTTCTTTTGTTCATAGCTAACATATTGTAGTATTATTTAAAATGTAACTGAATGTATACACAAATGAATGTGTTGCTATATGCTATGTTGTATGTAAATGTGCAGGGCACTACCCAAGGACTATTAACATATGGCAAGAAGTGTGGCAAACAAGATTGTTATATTATAGTGACCTTGTATATCTTGGCATTCTTATTTGTTTGCTTCTTTATTTTATTTATTTTTTTACTGAACTTAAGGGTGTTGATTGAGAATAGCGAACAATTTGAGATTTTGAGTAGGCAGGAGTCATGTTTTAGTATTTGGTATGTAGCCCACATATTCCTATTTAAAAACAAAGTTGCAAAAATTAGGGGTTTTACTCCATCTGTTTAAAACTGCTATTTGCATAGACTGGGATTTCTTCTGTAATATACAAAAATGTTTCTTGCTAAAATGTGACAAAGCCTTTATTCCTCTCTAAGAAATTAAAGTTGTTTTGTTGATACTTGAAAAGAAAGGAACAAAAGTCCACTTTAAAACAGCTCTTCTCATAATTCTTTTCTGGGTTTTTACTTCTTTATATGTTTGTCTTCAACAATTTGACATTGCAACCTTTTTATGATGCCAGTCAGTGCTGATAGAATCCCATCCATTAAGAACAAGCAAAACCTGGACCTGGAGTGAGGGGGGAGGAACTTGGACTTCCCACAGGGCAGGAGACCCTGACTTCCCTAGGGGACAAAGAGGGAGGAGGAGAGGGAGGGGGGGGAGTGGGAGGGCGTTGGGAGGAGGGGCGTAAATGGAAACTTTTTATAATTTAATAAAATTACAAAAAAAAAGAACAAGCAAAATAAGCTCTGTAGCCTGTATAGTCAACATGTAGACAACCGAAAATAGCCCACATCAATTCCCATGCTATGTGCAAGCTTACTGTGCTTTCTGGAAAGAGGAACTATAAATATTCACTGTGCATGACATTTTGTACATCCTGTGAAATATAGTTTTCATCAATGCCTTGAATAAAAATGGATAGCATGAAAAATACGATAGAGATCAGTCTTCCATTCATGTTGGCATCAATATAACCTGAGGCAAAATGGAAGCAGGGAGATGGTTCAGTGGCTAAGAAAAATCTTCTGTTCTCCCAGAAAGCCTGAGTTGCTCTCCTAGAACCAACATCAAATGACTCGGAATTGCTTATCATTTCAGCTCCTGGGAATACAACACTCCCGTTAGACCTCCATAGACATGCACACACGGCATATACTCAGAGACATGCACACATACACAAATAAAATGATTCCTTAAGACTATAAATAACATCTGGTACTTTGGCTGGGGTTTTCAACTGTCACACACCTACCTGAGGAAAGCGCTATGTCTCTATGTCTCTCGTGTGCTCTCTTCCCCAGAGAGGAAGAGACCACTGTATTGGAACACAGCTGAGAGAGCTTGGTTCCAAATAAGGCAGGAAAATGCAGGATCAAAGATACCTGAAATTATAGGATTCAGAGAACCTGGAGGGATAAGTGCTTCATTTTACATTCTGTGTTTATTCCTGTAAAAAAACAATGAACTGATGTATTTTAAACCCAAATCAAGTGTGACATGAAGAGCAAAACAAGTGTGTATTTTTCCTTTTAAATCATTTCTTTTTTTACTGTGTCATTCAAAACAAGTTTCAGTCTCATTTTGAAAGTTATTTCAGAGACACTTACGAAAAAAAGATTTTCATAAGGGTCCACTCGCAGAGTCACTGGGTTAGAAGAGCTATGGGAAAAGTCCAACAAAGTTATACTGTCAGGACAGGCTAGTATAACCAGTGCAATCAGAGATGTCAACAATAGTTTTATATGAATATAAAAGTCCCATGTACCCATGTATATAACCAAATGTATTCAATTGAACTGTCTGAATGATTCGTTATTATAATTAATATTGGGATACTCTTCATGACTTAAATTTTACAGTAAAATTTTAAGGCACTGAATTTTATTTTGCTTTAAAATAAAATGAAGACTAAAGATTTTTCTCTCAAAGACAAATATTATCTCCCCATGAAATTAAAGTGTAACCACTATTAAAAAAAAACTAAATATGTACTGGTGGTTCACGCCTTTAATCACAGTACTTGGGATGCAGACGCAAAGGGATATCAGTGAGTTCGCGGGCAGTTAGTCTACAGAGTGAGTTCCAGGACAGCTAGAAAAAGTAAAACTAAATGTACTTGTGCTTGATTTTAGATTCCTGTATTTTATGCATGAATTAGTGGGTTCTGATGCATTTAGATTGAAAAATTTTCTCACAGGGATTGATTCAAGCCTGTCTCTGTGTTCCTCCGCCTCTCAATCTTGTCTCTTGTCTCTGTCTCTGTCTCTTTCTCTCTCTCTCTCTTTCCTGAGTTCTTCTGCTAAAGCTTAGTCATTTACAAAGCATTGTCAAAGGATTTCACTGTTCTAATTTCTTCCTCCATTTTAACATCGCCAACCACAAGAGGAGCAGGATTTAAACCCAGAACAAGGTGCAATCACACAGAAATCAGAATGATGAGGTAAAAGCAAATGAAAACCAGAAAATATTGGGATGGAAACAGGGAAATTAGATTATTCATATATTGCTGGTATGAAACACGGTGCCACCTATTGAGAAAACAGTTCACTTTTTATGTAGCCATGCAAATACTGTAAGGACCAGCAGTTCTACTTTGTCCATTTATCCTTGAAAAATCAAGAGAGGTTCATACAAAACAAAAAACCATCTGAAATTTTATGAGAGCTTTATATGTAACAGTCAATGACTTTAAACATCCCATATGTCATTCAGTGGATAAGTGGTTAAATACACTGTGACTACCACTCATCAGTAAAATGAAATGAACTGTGAATTTTCAATAAACTAGATGAAGGTCCAAGGGATTATATTGAGTAAAAAAATTATCAATCCCTAAGAGATAATATACCATAAAACTTCATTGACACAACATTCTTGAATGAAAAATGTAGAAACAGAGAATAGCTTATTATTCATGGGAGATCTAGAAGAATGTGGGAGTGGGAGAAAAAAAGGTGTCTGTAAGGACCATGAGGGATCCTATAGACCTGAAAATGTGCTGAGTCCAGATAGGATCAACTAAGTATGCAGATCATGATATTGTGCCACAGCTTTTCAAGCTATTAACTCTACAGATAAAGTAGGTAAATGGTACACAAGATATTGTTTAATATATTTTATAACTGCATGTGAAACTATAACTTCTAACTAGAATGCTTAATTAAACAGGCTATGATGACCTACAAATTACAGTCCTAGCTATTCAAGAGATTAATGGAGGAATTTTTGAGCCCATAAATTTAAAATCACCCTAGATATTCTTACCAAGAGTTTTTCTCAATAGCATTGAGAAATCAAGTAAAAATAAAAAGTAAAAGTTATAATTTTATTGAATTAAGTTTTACTAAGTTCTTTTAAGTTTTTAGATCAAGTTTAGAAGTGGTTGTGTGTGTGTGTGTGTGTGTTAAAAGGTTTCTGCAACAAATTTTAATGATTTCTAAAACAAAATTAAAGTGGTTTCATTTTTCTTAACCATTTTGTTCACTTCTGTACTACTTAAAAGATTGAAAGTAGAGTAGCCACCAAGAAAACAGAGGACTAAATAATGCATATCTTTCTTTCTTTTTCTTCTTCTTTTTCTTCAGAGAAGAAATCTGAGAAAATTTCATGTTCTGTAAACTCAAAACTCTAGCCTAAACATAACAGTGGTTGACATTTACTCTTTAGCTAAGTAGGTGCAAGTAGAGGACATCATAAAGTTAGACATGGATTTCTTTGTTGAAAGACTTTTAAAAATTGTTTCAAATTAATTGTGTGTGTATGTTCATGTGTGTGTATTTTTATGAGTGTGTGTAGTATGTGTGTGTTTGTGTGTATTGTATGTATGAGTATGTATGTTTGTATGTGTTGTATGTGTGCGAGTATGTGTGTATGAGAGTCTGTATATGAGTATTTGTGTATATGTATATATTATGTCTTATCCCCTAGGTTAATTTTATTGGTCATGTATGACTGGCAATTTCTCTTTTTCTTTTAGATTTTTCAAGTTTATTAAAAATTGTTTCAAATTAATTGTGTGTATGTTCATGTGGGTGTATTTTTATGAGTGTGTGTAGTATGTGTGTGTGTTTGTGTGTATTGTATATATGAGTATGTGTGTTTGTATGTGTGCAAGCATGTGTGGATGAGTCTGAATATGGGTATTTGTGTATATGTATATATTATGTCTTATCCCCTTGGTTAATTTTATTGGTCATGTATGACTGGCAATTTCTCTTTTTCTTTTAGATTTTTCAAGTTTATTTAAATATAGTTTTCAAATATTTCATGTAGATTCTGTATATTTCAACTGAATATATTGTAGTACATTCTTGTTTTTTATCTCTGATTTTGTTAATTCAGTTCTTGTCTCTCGGTTCAAAGCCACAAAGTCTATCTGTGCAGAGGAATAAAATTTCCATCTTCTTCACATTTGTGTTCCTAAGAACACATTAATGCATTAAGAATGCATTAGAACATTGCATGTCTAATGTTCACTCTAGTAGAACCAATCAGTAAAGTCATAAAGACTTTTTCCAAGAACTGGCTTCACAATATTGAGTATTAGTTTTCATTTATGAATCTTTAAAAGCATTTCTATTGACTCTTCAGAACAGTAGTTAAAATCACTGTAACCCTTTATACACGACGCAGTTTGTATGAGTAATTATAGTCTGCCTTGAACAAAACATGTGGTAAGACATCAAATATAAACAACAATCAATCTCCATTAAGTAAGTAATCTTTGATCTACTTCTATGGCTTCTTTGTGCACTTTTCATACTAGTCAGTCTGTGCCTAATATGTCTTATATTCTGTGTGCCTTTTGATTTAAATGTTCCATTGGAGACCAGAGGTTCTCTTCCTTGATGTTTCTATGATTAGATTAGGTCTCTCCACAAAATGAGATTTTACAGATTTCTTTTAAGAAATTCTTCTGAATTAAAGAATAGAGGTATTTTTCTCCTATTAATTTCAGAAAACGACTAAATTTGGTATTTTGTAAAACATAAAGAAAAGTACCTACCCTAACATATCAATTGCAGATAGCCATGATAATGCCATACAATAAACACATAACATGTAATGCAATTATAAGCATACATTTAAGTCAAGGAAAAGCATGGATCGGTTGAGCTTGGCCAACCTCACTCATATAGCTTGCTTTTGGATTGCCAGGGCTGCTCTGCTGATCTGTACGGAGTGTTTCAGATGCAGAAGGCTGCTAGGTGAACATACATGATCTATGATGTGCTTCAGAGTCACCCTCCTACCCCTACCATGATCTCACAGCAAGGACAGAATGTAAGCTCCACGTAAAAACACGCAAGCATGCTTCAAGTCTCAGCTTTTATGTCAACTGCCAGCTTCCATTAACCAAATGGAAAAATACAGCCTGAATCACAATAAGAAATCAAGGAATTTCCTGGTTTTCAGTCACTGATACTGTAATTCCTGCTAATGCAAGTCTACAGAGCTATAGAACTAGGGCCACCATGTGATAGGCACATCAATACAGTACATGGGATTGTTGTGATGATGAAGAAATATACTTGAAAGCCCATTCTATATATTACAATTCATCTTACAAATTTATAATTATGGCTTTTTAATAATTATCATGATATGTATATCAAATGTATCTCAATTAACTTTCAGTTCTAGAGTAAGGATCAGCAAATTCTCACCCATTGGTCAAATTTCAATCATTAATTCACTATAGAGTTCACAAGGATATCTAGAGGTAAAAATTTTGTAATAATTTTTTTCAAGACAGGGTATCTCTGTGTAACAGCCATAGCTGTCATGGAAGTAGCTCTGTAGACCAGGCTGGCCTCCAAGTCACAGAGATCTGCCTGCCTCTGCCTCCTGAGTACTGGGATTAAAGGTGTATGCCACCACCATCTGGCTACTGAAACAATTTTAATAATGTTTTGTATCATGTAATTATCATATAGCACTCAAAGTACAGTGTCCATACAAAAACATTCTAGGAATAGTCAATCCTTATTCATTTCCGTTTTCCCTGCAGTTGCTGACACCCTCCAGTGACTGGGCTGTTTCACAGCCAGAACCATGTGGACTGTGATGTCTGAAATACCTGCTCTCTGGCCTGATACAGAGAAGGCTTACTAGTATCCGGTGTGAAACTCATCACTTCTCAGATTCTATATAGACATTCCTAAGGAAGTCTAGTCTGGTGATTGAATCACCTCTCTTAAGACTCTTCAGGAAACATTTCAGAAGTCAGAAGTGACAGTTCCTGAGTTCTAACAGTGTTGCTTTCTTCCATTCCCTGGCTGCCTTTTTGGTCCTCACACTTAACAGTTATCTCTTTATACTGTGTTCTTCTCACTGGATTAGGACACCTTTCTAATATGAGTCTCAAAGTTTGGGACAGAAAAGGCCCACATCTGGGATGATCTGACTATTTTACCACTCAGCAGAAGGGGCCGGGGTTGTATCTCCCAAGCTGAAGCCTACAGGCTGTGTCCTGACCCTTGTAGCTTGGATAAACTTGGCCTTTCAGCCCTGAATAGATAGCTGCCAAATGAACTCCTGTCCTCTAATTACAAATGGTGCCCATTGTACCATGCTAGGATGCACTCCTTGAGTGTTCAGCTGGGCTGTTCTACTTCACTGTCATTTGAGAAATTAAATGTGTACTTCTCCATCAAATCGCTAAACATTTTAGAACTAAAGCTCTCCAATACACCAGGTCAAGTTTGCAAATACTGCAGCTTTGTAATTTTTATCTGCTCTCAGTAGTCCACATATTTGATTCTGTTAGTAGTCAGTAAGCCAAGGGAAGTGATTTCCTGCAGCTTTTCAAGTATGATTATTAAGTCACTTCTTAACTCACCTTCATTTTACTTTTTACCTTGAAATGTTTCTGCAAAGTGTAAGTCATTAGTGGCGTTGCGGATCAAACTGCCATCAATTTTGCTCACAGCTGCCAACCACGAGACATGCCCTCCGCCTGTCAGATGCTTTCAGGCTCAGAGAGCAATTTTCTTAGCACTTCCTTGTCTCAAAATCCACCTTTTAGTCCCTCTCTATCTCTGCAGCAAAAACAAGGAGCTTCCATCCTTCCTCTTTCACAGTGCATACTTTGCCTGTAATGTCTGTCTCCAAGCATGAACAATTACTGTTCTAACACTCTCAAGCAGTTCTTTCAAGTCTGAACACATCTTGTCGTCTGCATGACTAAAAACTAGAGCGATTATAGCTGGGCACCTACACCTTCCAACCACGGTACTCGGCTGCCAAGTCACAGTTACGTGCTCATTGCGCCTCTTTATTTAAATAAAGTAAGAATCATGTCTGCCTGGTCTAGAAAACTCATGAGTCTCTGTGACAGATGACACTCCTGGTGTTAAAGCTGAACACACCTTTGTTCTTTGAAATTAGTCAAATTAATTGTATGTTTGAAAATTAATAGTAAAAATTTGTTAGTAGGGCAAGTCTTGGACATTTGTTTATAAAATAACAATATATGACATCTATAAAAGGGCTTCTTAAACTTTTATCACTTGCCACTTCTTTATACCTGAGATATATCGGGAGAACCTGGAAGCACATGTGTATAGAATGGTGTGCAAATAAAATGCAAATGACAAATAAATGTATTTGAAAACAATTCTTGGGATACATGTACTTCTACTATTCCGTAAAAACTAGTTCAAATGTACATACTAAAGAAATGGATGTACTTGGTTGTTTTAAAGAATTTAATAGTATATTAATATGTGCATCTCGGGATATAATACACAACCAGTGATTTTTTTTATAATTTATCAGTATGGTGCTTTATTTGGGGATGCCACAAATGTGGTATAAAATGGTAGCAGTATGTTTGCAGTCACTTAGAAAATCTTCCGTAGTCCCAAGCCAAAGTTATTTTAATGCTCTTTATTAAGAAGCTCAAGTCGGCAACTCAAAAAGGAAATTTCCATTAAATATTGTAATACAGTGCAATCCAGTTTGATACTTCATGACCTTGGAAAACTCGTAAGGCTTTGTTTTCCATAATTAAACAATTACCTTTCTATAAAAGCAGAAAATTTTGTATGTACTCTAAAAACACTGCAATTCATATAGGTAGTAATCTTAAATTGGGACTGAGCTGTTAAGAGCAGCCCTCATTGGCACGGTATGGTTTGGCAGTGTTCTCATGCTGAGTGTCTATGTGATGTGGTCAGAACAAAAGCCACATAAAAGTTACAGGGTGTTTCATGAACAAGCGCGGTCAAAACCTCATGTTTATTATTTCATTGACTTTAAAAGAAATTTCATCATAGGGCATTCAGAAACGTCTTATCTTTTCCATATATTTCATTTAGCCGTATATCTAAGCCTGCAGTTGGAAACGCTAGAGTCAGGGCTGGTAACTTGGCTTTCCAGTTAAGAACATTTGTGGTTCTTGCAGGGACCCAGGGTCAGTTCCCCAAGCCCTCATGCTGGCTAACAACCATCTGTAACTCCAGCTCCAGGGGAATCTAGGCTTGCTCATGGTTTTCGTGAGCCCTGCACACTTGTTAAAGTTACATATATGCAGGGAACAAACCTATCCATATAAAACAAAAATCAATGCGTCTTTCACAATGTTAGGATTTAGTAAATTAATCTACTTCAAGAACATGTTGAAGCAAGCTAGTTCATTTATCATTTCATCGTGTTTCATTTTACGAATCAATCCAGAAATGTTTGTCTTAAAGTTCCAAGGTTTTATGCCATTTTCAGTTTAGATTAATAATTTAGTTCAATCACCCCCTCCGTGGCACAGCAGAAAGACAGCTTCTTGTTTATGACAACCTGGAGGAGAGATTAAATGAAGAGGTTGCAGAAGAGGCTCAGAAAATCATTGGCAGTGCCAAAAAAAAAATGGCTTATTTCCTGGGGAGAAAAGGACTGCAGAGACTGAGTATAAAATAAGCATGAGCCATTCTCGTAGAGAACACCAACAGGTGTGCTCAGGTATTCTGAGGAAACAACACAAAGCCGGGTTTTTTTTTTTCCTGTCTTAAAAATCTGCTTTTGTTCAGCTGACATTAAAATGGTTCAATTAGCTTTTTAATTCTAACGGAGTCACTGGCTACAGAATATGTTGGGAAGAGCCATACTCTAGACAAAGCTGCATTGTTTAAAATGCCTTCTACAGAGCCTCGCACAGCACAGCAAAGCACACAGGGATGAAAGCACAGGCTCCCCAGTGAGGAGCTGAGAAGAGAAAATGGAGCATCCTAAATGCACAGCAGTGAGAGCAGGGATCAAAGCTGTGGGGAGGCGGGGACTAGGTAGTCACTCTCCCGTCACCTGGAGCTCTTCACCCACCCGCTCAGAGTCATTCATCTTCATATTCATATTTATTGGTTTTTTTTTTTTTACCATTTTTTGTTTGTCTCTTTTAGTCTTTTCCATTCCTCCCCCCCTTTTTCTTTTTGAAGGAAATGGCTATTGTAAAGCTGCTTCGCTGTTGGAACTGAGGCCTCTGCGCTGTGGTCCTCCTTTGATAGGAATGAGAAAACATTGACTGAGTGAAGCATTCAGAACTTACTCCAGCTGTCTCACTTCTAAGTCGAGCATTAAACCCTATCTCGCTTTGGAGCTCTGCTAACTGTCAAAAGAGAAACATGACTTTGGGGCAGCAGGGTGAGGTCCTGTGCTGTCGTGTAGACACAAAACAGCTAAAATTATGTTCTTATCATGAGAAAATATATGAACTGAGTTCCCTTTGAAATGACTAAGGGGAAATGTTTGATGGAGATGGAAATGGGCCATTATTTTGTAGCTTTAGTTTAGCAAAACATAGGGAAAGTCTTTTAAAGGTATGCCTGATTCCTTTTTATTTTCTTTTGCATTGCTAGGACTCAAACTTTAAGAAATGTGTTGCGAGGCAAATTTTCTACCTCTATGCTGCTCCCCAAGCCTCCTGCTCAGTAGAGGAACATTCACCCAACATATGAATGTTCCTAGGTGTTCATGGAGCAAGTCATGAATAAAGAATATCGTCACTTCCCAAAGGGCCAGCCACTTCTCCCGTTTATTCTGCTTGGAATATATTTTCAAGAGCCTTCCTGGAAAAGCTGGAAACTAATAGATGAATGGTGGCAATAGCAGCCCCAGTAAATGAGTTCTAAAAATACAGCACCTTTTGGAGTCTCTGTTGACACGAAGGCCCAGCGATGGCTTCGGGATTATTGTGCTAGGAAGATATTCAACCCAGAGGGCATGCACTAAATAAAACACAGCCAAAAATATCCCCATTCTCCTTAGAATGTCTTACCCTTGTCTTACAAATCCCACATACAACCTCAGACTTCAGAACCTTCTTAAAAAAAAAATAAGGATGATTTTCAGCCACATATGTATGTACTATGAAAATAAGGGTTCTTTTCTACCATATTACAGGTGAGGTTATTTTTTTTTCACTTCTGTGGTTATTGAATTGAAGTAACACTGAAGAGGGCCATCATATGAATTCAAAGCAAAAAAAAATAAACAGTGTTTTTTTGCCATACTGAATGTTTAACTAATATTACATGCATTTTGTTCAAATTTTAAATTTATATATGACATTAAAAGACCATATTTTGCAGTTCTATTGAACTATTAAAGACTTTGCTGCATTATTCCTGTATTCATGAATGACAGAAGTCCACCCAAAGTTCAGGAATAGCCAGTCTCTTCTCTGGGAAGCTGTCTAAGGGCACCAGCACCCGTACTTCCCGCCTGCATATTATTACACTGCGTGCCATGTGTGAGCTTCCCCTCACTGTATGCTTGGATGCTACTTTATTCACAGGTTTTTGAGCTTCTGATCCGTACTCTAACAGAACATTACAGTAGAAGAGTGTTTTCTGCCATAAGTTAATGTAGAATAGTGCTAACTCAGCTACACTTCCTGAAGGAAGTGTGAGCGGTGGAGGTAGGGGGTTCTGAAGTCTTGGTTGAATGCGACTCATTATGCAACTCTACTGTACAGCTAGACGCTACTTATTCAAAACCTTGGGGAAAATTTTTACAACTAAGCCATGCTAATTTTGTCATATGTGCATGTTTATGTTCAAATTACGATGGCAGACCCCACACTCATTTTATCTAGGAAAGTTAAAGGGTTCATAAACCTAATGCAGAGGAACTGGCTTTCTATATCCCTTTCAAGTCTTTGGGGATAAGTTTATATGCTTCATTTCATGAAGCTGCAGATCAAAACTACTTTTACCTTTGAGCTTTCCTGCTCACATGATTGATAATTCTTTTGGAAGCTAATGTACATAATTTTTTGTTCTCTTCTTGTTATTGTCTTTTTGTTAATGGCCATACATGTGCAAGAGAACAGAATCCTTTCAGGGTCCATTCCTAAGAAGCCAGCTATACCCTCTATTACATTAATGCTGTGTGTTTTGGGGGGATGTAAGCTATATATTGAGCACATGGCAAGTTAGAGATTGTTGTGGAATAGTCCTCTTCATTGTGTGAAGGTGTGTGCTACCGTGCTTAGTTTAATAAAGAACTGAAAGGCCAATACTTGGCAGGAAGAGGTTAGGAAGCACTTCTGGGTATAGAGAAGTCTCGGGGAAGAGGAAAGGCAGGGTTTAAAGGAAACAAGGCATGCAGGAGGAAAGGTAAAAGCCACGAGTCACATGACAACATGTATATGAGTAGAAGTGGGTTGATTTCAGTTAGAAGAGATAGCGGGACAAGCATAAGCTAAAGGCCAATCTTTCACAATTAACAATAAAACTCTGTGTCGTTTTTTTTGTGAGCTGGCGGCCCAAAGAAAAAGTCTGCTGCAAGAAATTTTAATTTCAGAGTGGAAAGATGCTTGTTAGCACTTGGAAGACAGATAAGTTCTTAGGAGTTGCTTGTGTGGGGCAGTAACAGACGGGAAAAATGACTAGTGAGATGGGGGAAAGGTATTGTGATATAGACAGCATGTAAAACAAAAGCCTCCTGTTTTCTCGGCTGTTGTAAAAAGCTTGAATAAATCTGGCTGCAGGAGATTTTCTGGAACAAAAATTGGGAACAAAATGTAGCAAAACTTAAATTCTGAGCTTAAGAGTTCAAAGTTGCTTCCATGAGACATAGGCACAGAGCGATCCAGACTCCTACAGGAACAAGGAAGAGCCCTGCCTTAGTAGAGTGTTGTTACACAGGCTCACCTGTATTATTTCTCAGTTCCTTGAGTGGGTGAAGAAAATGTTGCTATCCCTTGGCTCTAGGGTTTGATGATCAGAGCCTTGCCAAAACAGCCAAGAATGCACATATGGATAAAAAAAATCCCATCAGATTATTATATTTCAAATGTAACATTAGGTAGTGCTTACACAGGTCCAAGAACGACTTTAGATAGATAGTCTTAAATTTATTCCCTTTTTAGCTACCATGTCTTTGTCCAAGATTAGAGTCATCTTGAATTAGTCATTCGTAGGCATATAAGATTGGTACTCATACACATTCTTACTTTATATGTGACAAAACGGGACCAATGTTGGAGTCACATAGCTAGAGACCACTTAAATGATAAACATGCTACTCAACAGAGGCATATAAGTTTGATCTTCTGATCCTCTGAATTGTGTGACTCCAGTAACAACAAGCACAATGCAGTCTCTACCATATTAGTTCTGCTTGTAAATATGTCGTTACTTTTCTTATACACTGCTGTTCCACCTGCCTTCCTTCCTGCCGTTCTGATTCCCTGCCTGAAGGTCCACGTGGTACCTGGAGGTTTTCCCTTTAATGATAAAGGGTAGAATTTGTTTGCTCTCTTGTGATCAAATTCTCAATATCCATAAAATCCTTTTGATCCTTTCCAGCAGCTGTTTTGGAAACTCTGTTGAGCATCTTCCTTTTTCTGCTCAGACACCTTGATGATAAGTTTACTCGTCTTCATTCATTCCACATTTTAGACTTCTGTCTTTGTTCTTGCCTGCCACCTTCCTTCCTTTCATTTGGCCTTTCAGGAGAGAACACAGTGTTCTTCTAAAGGAAAACTCATTACCCTACCCCTGACTCTAGGACTGCATGCTTCAGTGCACTCGGGACATTGACCTTCGGTGTTTCCATGTTCTACTGGCTCCTTCTCTGCTCTCTGGTTTCTCCCTCATATTACTTGGCTCGTGAATAACACTTCCCTGGTTTGGAACTTCATCTGAACCCTGGTAATATTTAAACTACAGTCTTTATTTTTAAATTCTTTGTTCTATCTTTTTTTAAACATTTTTAAACTCTGTGCTGCAGGATCTGCAAAACTTGCCATAAACAAAAACAAAAAGCCTGTCCCTAAGTCTTAATGGTAGGAAGAAGATGACAAAGTAAGTAAGAGTGCACTATAATGTATTTGAAATTAATAGGAGTTAAGAAACACAAGAGGTATGAAGGGTATAGAGAGGTGGATGGGACAACACAGCATTCAATAGGGAGTACAGAGACCGTGCCATTTAGAAGTAGCATTTGCGTAAATTTTTGATGAAAAAAAAAAAACAGAGCAAGCCTCGATCTGCATAGCTACATGGATGAAACATGTAGAGAAATTCTGAATTTGTGGAGCATGAATGTGTTTATCACAAGAACATCAGCCTGTACAGAGCATAGTAGGTGGAGAGCTGTAGTTGACATCAGGTGTATGCAGTAGTGTCACATGCCTGCTTCCTCTCTATCTTCCTAATTTACATTCTTTGAGGACTCATCACACAGCTATGTCTGAACTGTTTGTATTTATATCACACACATATATCTATATATATAGAGAGATGTTCCTCACCTTTATTTAAACACCATCTTTCTCATATCAAGACTTAGTGCTTTATTGCATAGATTTTTCTATTATTTTCAGATATACTTTTACTTTATAGATATGAAAGAAGAGTTTGATCAATGTTTATTTAATTTAATAAAATAAAGTATGATACTAAAATGGGTGATTTCTTTTAAAACATTTAAATTGTTATTAAGTTATTTATTAAAAATAAATGCTCTCTATTTAGTTTATGGTGAAAGCTAATTCCAACCTTAAGTAGAATAATATTTTAATTTAGGTGTTATCTCCTAGAGACACTAGGGTCTTCCTTAAAGTTTATAGAGTCCAAGTGTTTTATCCTTTTTAAATGTATGAATTCTGTTCAGATTCTTACATGTTTAAAAGGAATAACAGTATCATCTTTGTATAACCTCAAGGTTATAGCCATGATAAAGCAAGCATAACAAAGATGAAATAAGTTAGGTGTTTTCATGGCCATGTAGATCTGCATTATCTTCTTGTGAATTCTAAATGTAAAGACAATATTGCTTTATCTGAATGTGAACCTCTTAAGAGAAAATGGCCTGTCAAAAGATATGCTGCGAAGTTTTGTCCTTGGGTTTCTGTGAATGCATATTCTAGTGGGCTGCTAGGGAACACCACGAAACTGGAGATGATCTTGGCTTTCAGAAATAGAAAGCTCCCCACTCCAACTGTGCTCATTAAAGGTCTCAGTAACACACATTGCAAAAAATAAAGTGTGGGCTTAAATGGCCAGACAAACCTCTGACTGTGGTTATTGCCTTTTGAAACACAAGAGACAATTAATGCAGTCCAGCCTTTCTCTAAGCCTTTTCCCTCCACAGGCCACTGCAGATGGGTGATGTAACTTCCCCGTGAGTGGGGGCAATTGAGGGCAAATTGGGTATCGAGATCTCTGTTCTATTCTGAAACCAAAAGATGTTACCTAGTTGAATGTTGCAGTAATATATTTCAGGAGGAGTTTAACAATCTTGACCAGTTGTACCAAATGGAAAGACAATTGACTGGAAACCACGTTAGAGAGGCAGGTCTGAGTTCCTAACCAGAATCTGCCCTAGGTTAGATAAGACCTTGACAAACAGTTAATGCGAGGGAACCTTGGTATTTTTACCTGTAAGACAGGAACACTTAGCGTGCCTACAGCAGAGGATCTGATCCTCCTCGCAAAACCCATGTACCCAAAGGCTGTATAAGAATGGCTTTTAACTCTTCCAGTTTCATCATCAGCATTATTTTGTTTTCATGATGCCATGACCATTGTCATCGTTTCTATGATCATTACCTTCACAACCATTGCCCCTACCACCGTCATCACTATCACAATCGCCAGCCTCATCATTCCGATGATCAGCCCCAGAACCCTCATTCACCTCACCACTGAAATCATTCTAAAGAAATTTTCGTTTCTCCTTTTGATAAAAGTTCTAGTTTCCTAGGGTTCTTTAGGTTAAATGGGGATCTGGAAAGGGTTTCCTGGGTTGGTTAAGCTATCGTAATTGCGGCAGACAGCAGTCTCCAGCTTGGCCCCCTAACGTTCTCGGGTCTGCAAATGGAGCACAGAGCCTTTCCCATTTAGCAGAACACTCCTCTGTGACTTGAAAGTGTACCTCTGTGGGCATGCACAGCAGAAGCTCCTCTGAAATACCAGGAACTTTGAAATGTGAAGTCTGACTTTTAAATCAAGTACATTTCTGTGGAGTGTTTTCTTTCCAATTTTCTAATTTTATTGCATCATGAATGCTCCAGCTGGAAGCACCAGTTAACAGTTGGTTTAAAGTGTTTAAACTTAATTTTTAATGCATTTTAAGAATATTTTGGCGATTTGGTTCCCAAGATTCACTGATAAGAAAAAGAAATGCTGCTAACTACATTACTGTTTACCAACTTTTTGCTGAGTCCTCACCTCAGTGAGGTGTCTGTTGTTTAAAATCTGAAGTATTTTCAGTTGTAACTTTCCAGTCATTCATAATATAACAGTAGTCTGTTTTTATCAGCATATAGATAGCAATTAACACCATCAATTAAACCAATACCCATAAACCAGTTTATCATACTTTCACAACATAGATTATAGTGAACACACCCATATAGAACTGTCTGTACACAATTTCCTAGTGAGGAATGAGGCAAATGGTTTGCATTCACCTTGCTATCTCATTTCTCTGATGAGGCAAATGTTATGTAATGTTCTGGTTTTCACATAGGCTCACTACAGAATCGGCGCTCTAATGGGATAATTGCCATTATACCCTTCAGTTTTTCAAAATGCCTTTGCATATGCTAGCCTTGCTCTTACTCCAGTGCATTAATTTGCTTTCTCGAGTAAAATATGCACTTTCAGGAGGTATCATTGATGCTGAACAGATAGATGACTTGAACACAATGTCATCCACATATCCCTGTTCCTTAACATATATTTGGTTTTTAGTTACTTGTTTGGGTGTAATTTTTATGAACATTGTAAAATATTTTCTCATCACTTTCTCTCAAGCCTAGTATGATTTAAAGATTTTTATGCAGTTGTAGTTTATAAATATACTTAATACCTTATATAACAGAATTTTGGTGGAAGGCCTGGAATGGTAACTCAGTGGTATAAAGTGTGTTCTCAAGGCATTAGGTTCTCCGTTCAAATGATTACAAAATAATGATGATTTAGAAAGCATATCTGAATTCATATTGAAAATCCTTTAATAGTGTCAAATATTAATTCATTTATTTCAAATTTTTTAACTGAATTCTGTCACAACAAAAAACTAGATTAAAATATAAGGCTCCTTATTAAGATTATGGGAACATCTTCCCTCTTTTAGGCAACTCTATTTTAAAGCAGAATTTGCGTTGCTGGTGGAAATACAAGCTGATACAGCCCCTTTGGATGTCAGTGTGGCAATTTCTAAGAATATTAGGAACCAACCTTCCTAAAGACCCAATAATACCTCTTTTGGGTTGATATCCAAAGGATACTCAATTGTGCGACACAAACATGTGCTCAACTATGTCCATATCAGCATTGTTTGTCATAACTAGAACCTAGAAACAACCTAAATGCCCTTCAATCAAAGAATGGATAAGGAAAATGTGGTACATTTACACAATGGAGTACTACACAGCAGAAAAAAATAATGACATCTTGAATTTTGCAGGCAAACGGAAACATCATTTTGAGTGAGGTAACCCAGACACAGAAAGACAATTATCACATGTGCTCACTCATAAGTGGTTTTTAAACATAAAGCAAGGAAAACCAGTCCACAAATCACAATCCCAGAGAACCTAGACAACAATGAGGACCCTAAGAAAGACATACATAGATCTAATCTACATGGGAAGTAGAAAAAGACAAGATCTCCTGAGTAAATTTGGAGCAGGGGTACCTTGGGAGAGGGTTGAAGAGGAGGGGAGAGTCAGGGAAGGGAGTAGAGAAAAATGTAGAGCTCGATAAAAATCAATAAAAAAGAAAAAATACAAAACAGAATTTGAGAAAAATAGAGAACAATATAGAGAAAAACAGATGTTTCTCATCTCCTTTCATACTCCATGTGGCCATCAATCAAGTTGCCTTCCATCACTAGAGAAGCTAAGTGGTAGAGGCAGTTAGTGAATACTCATGCTTGAAGAACAGGGACACAGGGCAAGAAGAAAAAAAGGGGATGTTCCCCTGACACCCAGTGCATTTCTTTTCCAATTTGCCGGATGTAGAGAGAGAAATTCTAACTAGATTGGACTGCGGACATTTAAATTACATACTTTAAAATGATAATTCTTAAAAAACACTGATACTCTTTATACAATGATCTCTATTTTCTTCTTGAACTAATATATACAACTTGTAAAATGAAGGCTTTATTTTCTATACAACAAAAAGTTACACAAGAAATTGAAGAACAAACAAGAAATTGAAGAACAAACAAAACGTCTCTAATATCTTTCTCCAAGATTTCAGTAATTGGATTTCTTTTCTAATTGACTTTTTTGTTATTGCTATTCTTTATATTAAGATAAGATTAATAACTTGCCATTATTTTGTCTCTTTTAATTTTCGAGTGTATCAACACGTGCCCATTCTGGAAATTGGCATTTCTCTAAGGAAACTGAAATTCAAAACATAGCATGTAATTTAGTCAGCGTCAAACATAATTTCAGTGACTGGGGAGACATATTGGGAAAACTGAAATGATATTTGTGCTGTGGGAAAATATCACCAGTGTATATAATTATTCATTTTTCAAGTATAGTTATTTGCTGACATCCTATTCTTTACTGTAGCCATTTAAAAATGCAAATGACAAAAAACATAGTTACTATAAACCATCATTTTTGAAACTAATTTTCTACATTAATAGGAAGTTTTATATTTCTTTTTTCTTTTTCTTTCTAAGAAACATACAGTGTTTGATTAGTTGGTAGACTGATCATTTCATTGTGCTATATCTGACATGTTTTTAAGAAAATACATGGTATCTCAGAAGTGTTAGAAATTCTAGTTGCTGATAATTGAGTCAGTACTTTATCTCATCTGCTGCTGTTGTTACTCTTGCAATAAATAATGTGTTGACTAGGGTAACAGGTAAATGGTAAGTTGCAAAATCAATGATGTGAGCCAAATTTTTGGACTCATTAAAACGTGAGATTTTCAGTGTTTGATCCATAAAATAATGATTGAATATCATATAAATTTTATGCACAATGTTTAAAATTGCCTTTGTTAAATATAAATGTGTGTTTTGAATTTTCTTTTTTAATGAAGTCTAGCATTTTGCTATATAGTGATAATCATGTTCATATACAAATATATGTGTATATTCATTTATATATAGAGAGAGAGGTAGATGTATATCAAGACATTTCTTCTGATGTTACAAAGTCCTATCATCTAGCACACAGGCTTAAATTCTTGGTGTCAGATGTCTCTATCACTCTAGGGAAGTAAAATGAGAAGACACAACTCAGACATGGCATTTTGCTGGTTGAATTGTAACTTATGTCTCATTCTTCTGGTTCATTAAACTCACAGTAAGTCATGTGCTTCATATATAACATAGAGATAATAATGATTCATTGAGTTAATGGGGTCAAGTAAATGTTGTGTAGTGAGTGCTTTATCTATTACTACTATTGTCAATATTTATCTCAAGCTACAGTGCCTACATAGTCAAATACCAAAATTATTTTAAATGAATATGACACTTACCATTAAAATAGTAATCTCTCAACCTCTGATAACTCAATTTCTCGTTTATTTTCTGAGCAATCTCTGTAAGATCATTTTTTAAATATTTTTTGTTTTGAAATTAAAATATATTATCTCCCTTCCTTTTCTTCCTTCTAACCCTTACCACGTATTTGCCCAACCTTATTTCTAAATATATAACTACACCTGCACAGTCCATGTGATGTTACATACACACACACACACACACACACACGTATGTATGTATGTATATATGTATGTATGTATGTATGTATATTTCTAGGGCTGTTCACTGCCTACAAGCAATCATTGATTCCCTACTAGAAAAATGAGGGCACCCTTCATTTCCAAACATGAACCAAGCTGGGTCCTGTAAGGAACACAAAACCTAAATAGAAAATGTGCAAATGTTTCTCATCCTCAGCAGAGGTGATTGAAAGGGGTCCCAGAAGGAGGCATGGACTGAGAGTTTAGAAGGCAAAGAGAAGCTACTCTGGGAGATTTGGGAGTCCCAGGCACAGAGGAGAGAATTACAGACTATTCAGAAAGTATGGATAATAATGTAGCCTGGGATGGGACTTTCCTTACAATCTTGGAACACATGTCAACTTCTTCCTTATCAAATCCACAGAGCACGCTCTGACAGACTACCATTGCATAATTGTTGCAATTATTTTTAGACTATTTTAAGCAGTTTAAACAAATGATGAGTAATGTCCTTTGAGGTACAACATTTCATTGATTGCATTTCAGAGATAAAGCATGATATTCAAGGTAGGAACCAGATGTCTCTACTTGATAGTGTGTCATTAACTTGACAGAACAAAATTATATCATACAAATTATTTTAGCACTGGGGTAATCTATGCGTACTATGAATATTAATAATAGTTTGAATTTTTCAGCACTCTGGCACAAAGAAAGGAGAATGTGAATAGAAATAAAGTTGTTTCTGGTTTTCAAAGAGAATAGTGTGCTTCTAGCAACCATTAATTACAACGATAATACAGCAAATGATGTTTATAATTCATGCCGGTTCATATTTTTCACTGTTCTTTCTTTTAAAAAAAAGAAGAACTGCTCTTCCAGAAATACTTTTTCTTTATGCAGTACTGTCTAGAAGATAAAAGTTGAGTTTCTTGGAAGATGGTTCAGTAGGTAAACAGCTTGCCAAACAAGCAAGAATGCTGAGTTGAATCGCATTCACCCCGTTCAAAAAAGCAAAGCACAGTGTTAAACCCTTGTAATCCCGGCACTGAGCAGGCAAGCAGGAGAATCACTTTTACTTGCTTACCAGTCCATCTATGTTAATGGACCAGCTCTGGACCAGTGAGAAAGAACTGAAGAGGTTGATGTTACTATAGAAATATTTCTGATCTTGGCCTCTGGCCTACACACACACACACACACACACACACACACACGCACAATGCATGTATGTACATGTGTAAAGGCGAAGAAAGTTAAAACTGATTAAACTGATTAAATGATTTAATACTGTAAATTATTAATCTTAATTTTATCATAGATGTATGTAAAGTTTAGCTCTGACCTCCAAACCTCATTTCAAATCTTTTCGTTTCTGGTTTTTCACAGTATACTGAGGAATTATGAGATTAAGATATTTGAAGAAAACATTTTCCCTCCTTTTGAAATTAGCCATTAGAAATGCTGGATCTTCTTGTCAGTTTTCATATTTTCTGAGGATTTACATTTGAAAATATTAAGCATAAAATGTTTAATAAGTAGGATAAAGAAACAAATTGATCTTTCCTGGTTAAAAGGTTGTTGCTAATCTGTAAGAATTAACATAATTTTATAGGTTATAAATAGACAGTCCTGAAAATGTGCTTGTATTTGGAAAGCAGTCTTTAATCATTTTACAAAGGATTTATTTGTAAGATAGTCAAGATTGTGAAGTAGTTTAATTATCAATAATTCACTAACTGTACTTTAACAATTCTCAGGGGCAAGACGTCCAAGACAGTTGCCGGTTCTTGTTATCTGAGCATCTAGCTTTGTGTGAACTGCAATCCAGTTAACTATGACACAAGTGAGTTACAATTAGGCTGACACAGGCACCACTACTTTTTAAAAGCACAACCCAGACCCTTGAAGTGAGCATTCATTATTTGACTATTTTATTAAGCCAGAACTTTGATTCTTAAGACACCAAAAACAGATTTGTTGTATGGTTGTCATCCAGGAAAGAAAAAAAATCTAAATGAAACTGAATGAGCAATAACTTTCCAATTTGTTAAAAAGCCCTGACAGACTTAAAAAGAAAAAGAAGGAAACAGATTATTAAATGTTAGGGGGAAAACTGAGAGCAACAGTTTTCAAACCCCTAACACAATCAAGGGAACAGATTCTGATAGCCCCTAAAAAACTGGGAATCAAATTTATTTTCAAATATACTGACAGGCAGAAGGGTATGGATCTTTAAAGGAAGGGAATCCATGCAAGTATTTACATATTATGTGTGAAATTCTGAGGTCATCGTGTTTCAGGGAAGAAATGAAGGTTCCATCATTTTGACTTTGGCGTTTTGCTTTCCTGTGCCCAAGCAGAAATAGGAATTTTTAAATCAGGATCTTTGCAGAATAGAAATGCCCCAACTGAAAGGAAAGCAGAGAACGAGAACCAAAGTTGACTGCTTCCAGATGTCAACTCATGGGAACCATCACTTCCCAGAGCAGAAGGGTGACACGCGGTTCAACAATAGCCTGCCACGTGAACAAAAAACATTCAAGGTTTCAATCTCTCCCCTGTCTGGAGTTTGAGGAGGTACTATCCATAACACGCCTCTCCCCCTCAAAACTTGCCACTCTTTCCATAATGGCATTTGATCGATCTGTGCACTTGTGACTCTCAGCTTCTGATAGCTGTGTTCTGAGTGTATTTGTGTATTAATTGGGAGCCCATTGATGAGGAAAAGAATTATGTGATTGTTCACTGATTGAATTTTTGTTTCGCTGGCCCATATATCATAATGTAATACTAAAGAGGTAGCGGCCAACTTCGAAGGCTGCTTTTAGCCACAAATGAATCATGAATCTGTTTAATGGTCAATATGGGATCAATATGATGTGTATTATATATACTTGCAAGTTGTTAAGAGGCTTTTGTTTTCTCAACAAAATGTGGTAAGTATTGGAGGCATTACATATGTTAATTTTGATTTGCCCACTTTTCATAGTGTGTGTGTGTGTGTGTGTGCGCACGCGCATATTTGTATATAAAATATGAGCAATGAAATAATAAAAACAAGTTTGTCAATTTAAAAATGTGCACATATTATTGAGTATCTTCATAACAACTATTTCAGTTTCAAGTCTACCTTAGTATGAATCGTAAGTTTGGGGGAAATAATGCTTACTCTATGAATGGCATTTGAAATTATGATTTATAGGTTATTCAGCACAGAGCCGTTATTCTAGGTGTGTTTCCTGAGTTAACTTTCTTGGCACCCCCACATTGTTTACTATGTGGTCTTTGGTTTATAAATGAGAAAGATGATACTCGAGAAGATAGAGTGATTTTCTCAGAGTAAATGCAGAACCCAGTGCTGAGTTATTGACTTGTTCCATCTATGCTAATGATGTTTCCCTAGTAAATGATTGCTGAAGGTTTTCCTCGTAAATTTTAATATTGTTCATCAACTACACTGAAGCGTCAAGTGGCTGGGAGAGGCACAGTATCCATCTGTGTGTGTCATTGAGAGTGCTTCCAGAGAGGATGAACATAGGAGATGTAATCCATCCTGAATCTGAGTGGCACCATATCCTAGGCTGAGCACCCCATCGTAATGAAAAAGGTAGAACACCATACCAACAGTGTTCCCCTGCACAATCCTTAGTTGTCCCAATGTGTCCTGTTCTACGATGTCAAGTATCCTTTGAATGATGCATGGAAACCTCTGGAACTGTGTGTTAAAAATGATTCTTCCCACTAGAGTGTTCAGTCACGTGTTGTTATAACAAGGAAAGTCACCTGACAAAGGAAACTGCCAACGGAAGTAAGGTGCTTGATAAGGATACTGGAAAAGTAAAAGGAATTCCAGAATTGGTTTTAAGAGGTATTTGAAAGTTTAAAGAGGCCAACTAAAAAAAAAAACCTTGAAGATTCTGGCTGAAAATCAGAAAACCAGAACACTGTGAGGGATTCAAATAGGTTTCTTATTCTTTGGAAAATAATGTAAAACAGTATGCTGTTATTTTTCCTATAAAGGCAAAGATAAGACTTAAATAAGAAACAATTTTGAAACCTTACAGTTAAAAAACAAGACATATAATATTTAGATACTTTTAATTATTAATATACAACTAGTTACTTTATTTTAATATAAAATAAAGCACATATATAGAAAACTAATGTATAGACCAAAGAGATAGTCTAACAAATATTCTTTATTGTGCCAGAGTCTAAAAATATAACAAAATAAAGTACTACAATAAGTATTTCCATATTATTGGCCAGGCTAAAGCCCCTTCCCTCTTTTCCATAAAAATATTGACTCTGGCTTTAATGGCATTAAACTACCATAGTTTGTCTTGTTTTGCCCATACTCTTTATTTAAATCTTTTTTTGACCAATAGCTACCCCTATGGATCCTTGATTTTTTTTATGATTGTTGTGTTTTTGTTTAATTTACTTGCCTTTTTGCATATGTATTAACAATGTTTGAACTATAGAATCTGTACTTCTGCATTTGCTAGTTGCAACCTTGTGAGGCATTGCTGTCTGAAGTCTGTAATTTCTGCCAAGTGGCAGATCAAATCAATAGACTCTGGTCTCTTGACATGACAGTATGAATGTTACATTCTTTCTCAGGAGGTCCATGATAGCTGCTTGTTGTTCCATTGTGATTGATGATGCTCAGTACCCTCCAATATAGCTTATTAGGGGTTAAAATTCCTGCCATTTAATAAACAGATAGATAGATAAATAGATAGGTAGAAGGTAGACAAAGAGATAAGAGATAGATATGAATATGGATATAGATGTCTATTTTTGTGGAAAAAAATCTTCTTTCTGCTAGATATCAGGTTTCAATCATTGACAATTATTAGGCTTTTTGAAATTCACATACTTTCATTTGTGGTAAAAGACAAATCTTCACATATACTTTTAATCCCTCTGACATTGTCTTTACACTTGTCTGCTTATATGGTGTTATTGGGCAGATTGTATTGTTGTTGTTTGTTGCCATTGTGCCTTACAGTAATTAGCTTCCTCAATATTATAGCTAAGATTTCTGAGGCTTGTTCATATTTTATTGCCTGAGACCTATATCTAGATCTTTCTTTTTGTACACAAGGATATTTATCAATGCTGTAACTTGAGTGCAAGACATGTTCCTTGTATTCAGCCACTCCATCTAGACTACTTTGGTAGACAGAACACAGAAACATATCTGGACACTAAGATGCCCCATTAATTTTTTGCTAAATTTCCTTCTGTATTTCTAGTTCATATTATAATTCTCAGACTTATTATTATTATTACACGTCAATAATGCCATATCTAAAATGATTCAACTAGGAAACACTTTCATCTTAGAGTTTCTATTTCTGTGAAGAGACACCAAGACCATGGGCATCTCTTATAAAGGAAGACATTTAATTGGGGCTAGCTTACAGTTCAGAGGTTTAGTCCATTATCATCATGGTGGGACATGGCGGCATGCAGGCAGACATGGTTCTGGAGAAGTAACTGAGAGTCCTACATCTTGTAGGCAACAGGAAGTGGTCTATAACACTGGGTGGTATCTTGAGCATAGAGACTTTAAACTCCACCCAACACGCTTCCTCCAATAAAGCAACACCTTCTTTAACAAGGCTACCCCTCCTAATAGTTCCATTTTCTATGAGATTATGAGGGCCAATTACATTCAAACTACCACATCTTCAGGTTTTTTCAGATTCTGGTATTATTACATATACAGTATATTCTAGGAATAAGGTTCAAGTTTAAATAGAAAATTAATCAATGTTTCTTTGAAACATTGTTCATGCAACCTAAGGATACAATAATCATATTTGTGGAGTGTTTTTTGGTGTGTCTGCTATCACTGTGACTCTCAAGTGAGATCAGATAGAGACCTTTCCATCTGTGATCTTATATTAGTATTTAAAAAGGACATTTCAGATTTCTGTGCTTTTTTGCATTAGAGTGACCAGTTTGTATTATTTCGTTGTATATCCCATGTGAACTTTCTACACAAGAATAGGAATGATAGAGATAAAATAACCATACTGCACAGAATACTACAACCACACACACAACTTCTAAGACAATTTCTACAAACACTTATAAAGTACTAGTTGTGGTATGCATCTTATTCTTAGGTTCTGTCTTATCCACATTTTGTGAGCATATAGCCTTGGTTCTTCCTTTGTGATTTTGCATTTAGTCTAATTTCAACAAATGCATGCTTAATGTTTCCTTGACACTGAACATTTGGTATGCTCACTTGTCTTCTGAAATCCCTTGTTTATCAGAAAATATCTTCTTTTAAAGTTTTGCTGAATTTTATTTTATGTGCTTGAATATTTTGCTTGCGCGTATCTATAGAGTCAGAACAGGGCACCGTATGCCATGTAACTGGAGCTACAGCCAATTGTCAGTTTCTATGTTTGCTGGGATCACAACCCAGCTCCTCTGCAAGAGTCTCATGTGCTCCTAACTGCTGCACAATGTCTCCAAACTCTTTAGCATATTTCTTACTAAGATCGTATTTGAAAATAGTATTGCATATGAATAATTAATCTTTCCACAGTTTTAATAAGGGTTAGAGCTCAAGTAAGTTTAAATATGACCGTCTATTTGCTAATTTCATGATGCTGTCCGAAATAATATGTCATGCTTTCCGAGATTTCCTGAAATATTTACTTACTCCATTTTTATTGGGCCACCTCCATCATAGACTCTGCTGTCAATATCTAGTGTGATTTGCCTCTTTTCTAGCAGTTGCTTCATAATGTGTGACCCTGGCGTGCTGATTTTAAGGGATACAGGGCCTCTGTGCACTAGGATGCACCTGGTTGGATCAGCTGAACTACTGGCAAATGTGTCTGGTAAAGTTACTCCAAACTTAATACACTCTCAAGCTAACTCCTGTGGTCTGGATTATTTTACGGTTCTCAGGACCACGAGAAACCCTGTGACGTTCGTTTTCTTTGTGTCATAAAGGCACTAATTATCCGCAAGCCTGCTAGCTGGTGATGGAATGTCCTCAGAGCTTTGTAGTGCGGGGTTCGTGGGATAGCTTGACACCAGATTTGCTGTAAGTGTTATTCATAGGCTTCTAGTTTTACCATCTTGTTAATCTGGCCTATTTTTGTGCTGCGACTCAGAGAAGTGTGAGAACTTTCCAGCTGCTCCTGCCATTCCAATCCTTTCCAAATCTAGTAGCTGATTATTATTGACTGTAGACAGAAAAACGCGTGCACAGCAAAAAATAAAATTAACAGGCATTTATGCTAACACAGCCAATAGTCGCACAGATATCTCAGAGAGAAAAAAAGAGAAACTTGACTCCCTCAAGTATCCTCACCGTAACCCAAGGACAGCTGTATTTATTGGATTTTTTTTTTTACCAATTGAGAAACTAATTACTTGAACAATTAGATGCTGCTTGCTTAATCTTTGATTTCTTGGTTAGCTGTGCGTTGTGTTCCAAGAAATTTCCTTGAAGTAAGGGATGCATCTCTCTCCTATAGCATCTCAGTAAGGTTGCCAAAGTCCGTTCTGTGTACCCACAAAGCATGTTTCTGGAAAGAGCAGGAACTAGGAATACATTTCCTTTTTAGACATGCTCATTCTCAGACAGTACTTATCAGAACCCCTAGTAATGGCTTTCAGGATCGTAAGAGTGTAGATTCCCCCCAATAGAAGAACATATACATACATACATACCTTCACGAGATGTCTAGGCTATTTTGGCACTAAAAAGACCTATGAATTTCACCGCTTCTCTCTCAGAGTGTAGCTGCCCTCCTTTAGCCGATGCCATGGCACAGAAGGCAATCTGAGTGACTGTGATAATGACCTCTTGTGGGTACTTTCTCAATGACATCATAGGCTTTCTCTCTGTTAGTTGTACAAGTCAAGTCACCACACAGCATATTCATTTCCAGATTTTGAAATTTTGATGAGAGTTCAAAATGCAATTTTGTGTAAAGTAATAAATAATCATAAGGTTAGACCTGCAGTGATTAAATATAGTTCTTCATGTGCAATTTCAAAATGAGAATATATATTATTAAACTATGTAGACATTTGATAATAGCCAGGCTTTATTCTTGCGTAACACCTTTGTCTAAAAGCCTTTGAAGACACCAGCTCATTAATCCTCACAGTCTCTTTTTCATTAAATTATAAAGCAACTGTACCATTCAAAATTAACGGTAATAGAATATTGTTCCTGTTCTGTATAGAATCTTAATTGACTCTTTATGATCTATAATGTCCTCTGAGATTAGAGGCAGGTTTCTTTGTTATTTTCTTTGTTCACGTGGGTTAGATTAAATATTTGTGCTGAGTTTATATTGCTATACATTTTTCATGGACTTGAAGTAGTCCTCTTTGTGTTTAATCATTTAATAATAAATGTCCTCCTCCTTTAGAGCCCTTGTGTCACATTTTCCCACCCCCTATGGTCAACAGTCCTCTTCTCCATTCTTGATTATTTGCACCCACTTAGATGATTTGGTGCTCTGATCATTTTCACACTTTCTTTGGCACCCAGCAATCAATTATCAGTGTGCCTCTTTGTCTTTCCCACACCACATTCTGTTGACAGATTCCCTACAGTATACAGGCTATTTTATGGTGTTTACTTTTATTGTATATAAGATCTCTCAGGTGGTATCCCAATTAATGAACACCATTTTTTTCTTTCTCTGATCACGGGAAATAAAACACAAATGACTCTTCTCACTTTTCACTAGGTCACACAAAGCACTGCTTTTGGCCTTTGCAGCGTTAAACTAGCATGTACTCTAAAATGCTGATAGAAAAACAATCATATTGCTGAGAGACTTCCTTCGATCTGTTGGGTTTGTCAGTAGAACATCACAGCATAAACAACATGTTCCTTGTTGACACACCGACTCCTCAAAACTTAGTATATTAATATGCACTAAACCATTAAAATACTTGGAGTGTCACTTGAGATGTGGAGGTGTGAGTGTACAGGTGTGTATCCTCAAGGACTCTTGTTTACAGAAGCCAGATGTGGATTCTGAGATAGATGGTTCATATGGAACTAATGCTGCTCACATCAACATGAAATTCCCTTAGACAGTGTCAATGGAAATATCTAATGCTAAGCAGATGAAGGTTCTCATATTTGCAGTAGATCAGAAGCAGAGCATATCATAGGGGCTAAGGTAAGGTATTTCTTCTCTTTCGAACATAGCAATAGACTATGATGCAATCTTCAGTTAATTTTTATTCTTGAGAATGCACTAAAATATGATCATATATACTCCCATTTTGCTCTGCAATTACCCCACATTGCTCTGGCAATGCTCCCCTCTTAAGATCTTATCTTTTGAAACCTTCTAAGTCCAGTGAGTCCTGCCCATATGTGCATGGGTATAGGCCCATCGCCATGTCAGGAGAATTCTATTAGTTATACCCTTAATACTGTTTATTAGTGGTTGACAAGTCTCTTGAAGGACATGATTGTTTCCACTAATCTCCCAAGTGACAGGCATTCTCAATTTTAATTTTTGGTAGGAAGTGGCGATAAAATGGTGATATTTCATATATCATCTGTAAAATAATAGGGTTTTGAGACGCAATTAAAAACTATTTCATTCAATGTTAGCTTACTGTTCAGTTGATTTGTGGATTTAGACAATGTAGTGGCAAGGAACATTTTTACCTTATTATAATGGAAATGTAAAGTACTTACTACAAATGTGAAAACAACCTACGAATCTGTCGTTTCTATAAGTAGGCATTAGCTAATCACTTACAGGTTTTCAGCTTCCTATAATAGATTAACTGAATGAATAAAAAATTAGTCATATACAGTGACAATGATTTCCCAGTCGCTGGATTGTTTTTGTTTGTTTGTTTTTAGTTACCACTTTAAAATGTTTATTGTTGTCTTTGTTCAGTGCATGTTTAGGCAGTCATGCTGGTGAGACAATCCCACGCAAGGAACGATAGGCAGTTAAGGAACATCAAGACTAAGAGAAATAATCTTCCCCAGGGAAGAGCACACATTTTGGTTATATGATACTGAACTGTCAGACCTGAAAACATGCATATAAGTAGCATGATGCAGACTGAGCATGTTATTTATTTGTATTTAGAGATGTCTATTCTTATACACAGATGGATTCAACAGTAATTTTGATGAAATGGAAACCATGAAATTGAAGTAGAGGAATGGGTTTTTTGCGGTGGTTTGGTGTGATAAAGGGGATGGGGGAAATGATGCGATTACATTATAATATCAACATATAAAAGAAATAAATACAAAAGTTGGGCACTGTCATCATTATCCTGGAAGAACTGCATCTGTGAGAGTCGTTGTTATGTTGCCCGCTGAGAAAGGCCTCTTTCATGAGCATTCTAGCTGTGTTCATGAGTAAATGTTCCCTTGAAGAGAGAGCTCGACAGGTTGGAAAGATCCCATGACCACTAGCCTGGAGCAATAAATAACAAACAATATCCAAGTTTGAAAATAATACAGGAGAATTGATTCTGGGATGCTAAAATATAGAATGCTTCTTCAAATAAAATACATTTTTAAAAAATAACCCAGGGGAAGCCTCCACTCTACTCCATCTTGACTAGGAACATAGCATATTGATATGTTTTTTGTTGCACTTCAGATGCATCTTGATTTAATTTCAAATTCAGCATGTACAGATATAACTCTAACTGCTGTTTAATAACACATCTTGATCATTTATGAGTGGAAATAAATATAGTGAATGAACTATATGCCCGGGCACAGGCAAATCCCTATGTACCTCTACTAATAAAGGAAGGTTTGAGCCAAGAGAAGTCGTTGGCCTGGAAGTTACCCATCAAACATGCAGACAGCCAAGTCTGAAAATAAGGCAGTGCTGAAAATGCTGTAAGAAAACTTCCAGTGTGTCTTTCTCCCACAAATAACAATGTGGCTAATATGCATGTTATTAGAGAAGATGAAATGTACTGACATTTTCCTTGTAAGAGCAGACCTTGCATCTGTCTTCCTTTGTTTCTCTTTGCATAGTTAAAAAAAAACATTCTAGGCTATATGGGACTCATGGAAAGCAAAATTGCTTTACAGAACCATGGCCCGTGAATGGGTAGCAAGGCTTCCCCTCTGTACATTCCTTACCTCCCAAACCCCTGTCAGCTCTCTGTGTCTGTAATGAAGTGTTCATCATTTCCTTAGTAAAATATGAATTGCAAAACCCATATTTTTTAATTAAACTGTGAATGTTACAATCCTAGGGGGTGAAATGCATGAAGAATTAAAAGTGGGATTTTGTTGTCTTTTTTTTAAATCAAAAGTCCCTAAAATATGTAAACAGCACTTTAATAAGAAATAACAGGAGTTGTATTCACTTAAGCAATGGTTAACATGTTTCTCTGACTCCTGAGTAGAATACAAGTGAAATTCAAATAGTCAAAGTGCTACAATTTAATATGAAAATATTATCTTTAGCAGTTAGCATCCCAGAAGGATAGTAATGTGTTATTCATTAAAAATAAACACATTTCAGCAGTTGAAGGCTCATCACTGCATTTCTATTGAAATGTATGACCACAGTAAGAAACAATGTATCCATTTCATGCCTAAGAAAACTGGAAATGAAAATTACATGTGTAACAGGTGACACAATTGACAGGAAAAAAAATGATACATTCCAGATCATTCTGACTCCATTCCGTGCTTCATTCAGCTAAAGAAGCTTAGAACATTCTAGAAAATGAGACATATATATCTACTTTGCATAATAGTGAAACATAATGTTTCATTAAATGTCAATGTGGAGAACAGAACCCAAAACAACAAAGAGAAATAAGGAGCGAGGAAGATAAATCAGAGTTTAAAGAGAAAAAGTTTTCAAAGCAAGGAATTGCATAATTCCTGTGCTCCAATAATTCTAGGAGTTTCTCAGTAGTTTGATTGAATTCAGAATCTACTCTAGATTCCAAATGAATAGATTGTTATGTATAATTTGATAGTAGTTTTCAAAATCATGACTTCTGATAAGCCTAATAGAGACTTGGCTCTCGTGTGCTGTTAGTATAAATAATAATATCCCTCATCACAGAGGTCATAGAGCTTCTACACACAGTTTGTGGAAGCCACCTGAGAGTGACAGAGGGAAGATGATCACTGGATAGACCCCATCTTATTACAAAGAGAACCAGTAAACCTTTGCCCATGATAAACTGAAATCCAAGCACCATGCTACTGAATTTGAACTTGAAAATTACAATTAGTTATATAGCCAGAAATAGATATGGAATAAGTTTGTTTGTATTCACATTCAAGATGATTTCATCTATATATTTAAATTCTAATTAGCAAAGGAATTTGAACTGTATTGATTCATGGATATAAGCTACATACTGAAATTTTAAACAATTTAACTTTTTAAAAAATAATTCTTAAATGATTCTTTGATTCAAATCATGCACCCCAATCTTGCTCAACTTTCAGTCCCTTCACACCTGCCCCTCACCCCTGCAGCATACAACAAACAAAACACCTCATCCCTCCGTCTTTAAAACACCTCTTCCTTCATCCTGGTGGCATCTGGAGCTGCAGTGTGTCATGCAGCAGATTACCCTTTTGTCTAAGCACTCAACCCGCAACATGTTCATTGCAATGAGTCTTGGTTCAACGCCTCTGGCACGCTGTTATAACTGTTTGGTCCAGGCCACTGTGATGCCTAACGCAGTCGAGGGGCAATTGAACTTTTAATAGTAACTTCAATCACTGTCTCTTAAAATTCCATGCTAAACTAAAAAAGGACCAGCAGAGGATGGGTCTAAAAGACGATTGTTACTGCCTGTAGCACTATCTCTTTGCATTCTTTTGAGTTCAAAGTATCAAGATGTGAAGGTCTGTCATGTGGCTCATGCAGTAAGTCACGAGCACTCATATAAAAGCTCCGTGAAAGATAGTCTAAGGTTGGTTGATCAAAGTCACTTTAAAGACTAGAATTATCATCTATTATTACCTACCTATCTCCCTATTATTTTAACAGCTAGCTGAAGAATTCAAATGTGTTCTAACTTTCACTTTTGAAGAGTGAGCTGTCTTGCTAATGAATCTGTGTTGTTTGTTAGCTATAAAAAAGCAGTATAAAAATTAAGAAAAAAATCTAAACATAATTTTGCATTCATCAAATATTAGACATTGTGTCATCGCGTGTGCTCGTGCGTGTGTGCACACACACATACACACACACACACACACACACACACACACACACACACACACGAGCTTTTCTTGATAGTCCATTGAATGCATTTCCCTGCTGTATGTCTTGGTGTCCTTGGTTGGGTTGACATATTATATCTACATAAGAATCTAAATTTGCTGAGGATACTGCCTTAACATCTGCCTAATCTCATTTATTGAAAAAAATATTTTCTTAGCAACCCTTTATATGTAATATGTGAAACACCAAAATCTATATATGGCTACTGCTTACTGTGTAAATGTGGCTTTTACACCCACATTCCTGACTAGAATTTCTTTCCCTGAGTGCCTCTTTTTGTATTAACCCAAATACTAAATATATATTAGACTTCTGTTTTAGTAACTCCAACACTGCTTCCTTAGTACCTGACTTATGAATAGCAGATAGTTTCTTTTTGCTATTGGGAAACACAAATATTAAATTAGGAATATACTCTATCATTAGGAATACCATAACATCTTTTTAAAGTTTTTTAATTAATAAAAATAATAATGCATATTTACAGAGCACAGTGTGATACTTAAATAGGTATGTAGATTACAGAATGAAAAAAATTTGAACTTGCTAGAATACCTGATTACATCAAATGCTTATGGTGTAAGGAAAATTTTTCCTATTGAATAGATTTCAACAGTTTCCCAATGTGACTCAATATCTTTTGTTATAAATATCTTAACTATGTCTGTGTTTGTGATTTTGAACATCATGGCATAGTTTTCTTAAAGCTTGAATTGTCTCAAGGAGGCATTGGGGAATAGATTAGGTATGACTTTGGATATTGGGACTTTAAAAAGATCAAAAAAAAGGTGAATAGTAGTTTTGGTGGAACTTTATTAGGTGAGCTAGCCTACCATTGGAGAATCACTGGGACAAGATAAGTGGAGACACACATAGGCAGAAACATGGTGAAGAAAGAGTCAACAGTGGATTCTATCATTTTTCATTTAAATGGCTGGTACTAAAGCACCAACTGTTCCTATTGTAACACCTGCATCTCAAAACAACTAATGTGGAATCTAGGTGGATGAATTCATTGGCTATTTTTGGATCTAGACACCACAATTTCCAAATAATAAAATAGCAATATTCAGAACTAATGATACCAGGTTAATTATTTTAAAATATCTCTGCTATCTAAGCAGGGAATAATTTGTTTTTGTAATATCAAGTGATATATTTAGATGTGGATAGCTTGAAATGCTAATTTGCTGAGAGAGAAATAAATCTCGATACACTGAAGGTTCAAATATCTCTGTGCAGATTGATGGACATCATGATCCGACCACACTCTGGAGTACAAAGTCCTGAATCATTCAGTTACACATAATGCTACAAAATTTAACTGTGAGCTTCAGTAACACCTATTCAGAACCACTCTCTTTGTCTGGTTGTATATTCTTAAGAAGAAGGAATAGACAAACATTATGCTGTCATATAATAAGCAAGGCACATCAAAGAAAGCAAAACACTAAGTAAGGAGGTCTTAAGCTATTATTTGCTGATAAACCATTTCTTGCCTTACTTTTCAATGATGAATATCCAGGAAATTATTGCTATCTGTGGGCACATAAAGTGATGTAAATTCTTAATGGTACAGGTACAGAGGTATTCAAAATTTTTCAAAATTAATTTCATAGTCTACTCAATATCAAATTATCATAACAATGTACTATTTTGTCTCTAATTAGAAAAGCAATCCATGTTTATTTAACTTCAAGAATTTTGACAGTCAATGAAAGGCATACAATCATGTATAACCACCATCGTGAATAACTATGAATGACATTTTGTTGGACATTCAGTGATTTATGTTCTAACACTTACACCTTATGTATAAGCATTAAAATTAGCTATTGCTACAGATCTGGAATTGATATAGGTCAAATACCACCATGGTGTACTAAATATAAGTTTTTGTGGCAAAGTTTCCAGAATTATAGTAACCTTCCTGACTCTCCTCAAAACAATTGAGATTATTAATAAAGCAGTTCCTACGGTTAGCAGAAAATTTGTAATGGCAACAAGAGTGCTTTATGACTCTAACTTTTAAAGACAGACTTACATTGGCAGGCATACTACACATCTTTGTTACTATTTCTGTTTTTGTTGATTAGGAGAGTTTTTAGAATAGTTGAATACTCTGAAAATAGTTTTCAATCAGGGACACAACTGAACAAAAAGAATTGAGATTGTCCCAGTATATGTGGGTTTTCATGAAATAATTTTATAAGTACACACAGTATCCTAAAAAGAAAGTCTATTACTTATTAGGACCAATATGAGAATAAATTCATTAGGACTAACTTCTATAAGCAGAAATTATCTCTTAAAAATTACAGAGGAAAATTATTTTTATTAATAGAAACAAGTGTCAAGGAGTGGCAAGTTTCATAACTTTGTTTTCTGTGCCTTTTGTTTGAATCTACTGTATGCCTAATAGCGCAAGAGAATTTTCCTTTTTAAATATAAATTATCTTTATTATTTTGTTAATAAATTGTTCAAAAAATTCATCCTTGCCCATATTGCATATTAAACAAATCTACTGCACATCAACTCTCTGCCACTCCCTCCACGCTTTTTCCCACACCTATCCCCCGTCAAGTTCTTGTGTTCTTTCTTTAAACCCAACACTTCCATTCAGAACTGTCATTGGGTGCATGGATATAAGACCATCTAATGAAACATGAATTTCTCAAGAGTCAGATCCCTAAAGAAAATCAGCTCTCCCTCCCCCAGATCCATAAACTTCCAGAAGGCTCCTCAGCTAGGGTGCGGTTTTATGTTCATGTGTCCCTTTCCATGCCAGGGTTTTGTGAGTCTTGGTCTTATGTGGGTCCAGAAAACACTGCTGGAGTCATCACCTGTCTCTGGCTCTTATAAACTTTTCCACGCTCTCTTCTGAAATGATCCCTGAGAGGGGATGCAATATTTAGAGCTGAGCATTCCATTCTCTTATTCTCTACATGTCATCCATTGTGAGTGTCTGTGTTAATTGTGATTTACTGCAAAAAGTTCCTCATGGAGTGAGGTGAAAAGATGTCCTGATATATGAGTGTAATGAATTCGGGCTATTTAATACTATATGCATTAAGGGCATAATAGTAGTGGGATATCCCTATAGCCTGACATATAACAGATTCTTTGCTCTGATAATGGTGCTAGACATGAATTCTGTCTGGTGGAATTGGCGTTAAATCCATTCATAAAATTATTGATTACTACCATAACATTTGTGTCCCTGTTGCACCCGTAGGCATTATCTTGTCAGTCCGTTTGCTTTCCGAGAATGCCAGGCTGATAGCTGGGTAAGACAGTTGATCATCTCCTGAGTGGCATACATAGCACTGCCAACACTGTGAAAGCTAACTGGTAGAAGTGGTGCCCTTCCTAGCCAGCACCAGTTTGATTTCTCCAAGTTTACTAAGTCAAGTTCTTGGTGTCTTCAGCAATAGATTCTTACAGTCAAGTTCTGGAGGGTAAATACAAATAATGTCATGTGTGTGGGTCTATAAGAATCTACCAATCAACAACTTGAAAAGAGGTAGCCCATATCTGGCTTGGAACTTTTTATTCAAAGTCCATGGAGTTTGTGAGAAGCATTGATTCCAACCCAACCCCTTAAGAGATCACTCCATTGGAACTCCTTTTATATTGTATATGTAGAGGTGTACAACAATATGGTCATATGCATCTTTTCTTGAAGCCTTTGTTATTGTTTATTCCTCCCATACCTAGTTCTCTCACCTATCCTCCAACCCACTTAACTCTCCCTCCTTTATTGTCGCCCTCTCTCTATTCACACCACCTGGAATCCTAGTCCCTCCCCTTGATCATAACACTCCCCTCATAGAAAACTTCCTCTTACAAGAAAAATCAAATGGTCGCAATCTCTTTGCATGATCAAAAGGTTATTTGAACATCTATGCTCTTAAAAGTGGTTGCAAGTTATTATTTTGCTTTTGGGCCTTATGAAATTTAGCTTCTTAATTTTGAATGGACTTTGAGCAAACAGCAGAAAGCAAACTTAGAATAAACAATACTAATGTGAAGTTCTGTTTGTGTTTCACTTTTCAGACATCGTCTATTTATGCAGTTCAGACTGGCCAAAGATTTAACACCCTCCTCTTTTCTCCCCAAATTATGGGGCTAGAGGCATTTATGTCAATTCAGCATTTTTAACATATAACACAACACATATGAAGAGTGTTAACATGTTGCTGGCTACTATTGCATGGCTTTGGGGTTGGACTGTGGTAAATATCTGTCCTATTTACTTTGTTTTTTCTTAAATTAATTCCTGTTGAAATAACTATGAAGTAAAGTTAACAAAATAATCACATCGAGAAATAAATTTCACCATAAACTCACACACCTTTTTCTCCCACACAATTGCTTCCCTCCTAACTGCTCAACTACCACAATTTCTGTGTTTCCCTTTGAGATATCATGAGAGCTTCTCTTTAGAGAATTCTCTGTAATACTGGATTTTTAAATTACTTTTGTAAGTATAAGAATTTTTGTTACTTTTATTTTATATTATATATTTTTTAATTAAAATTAAAATGCAACTGGATTATTTCATCTCTTTACTTTCATCCTTGTTCACCTGTTTCTTTAGTCAGTCATATTAATGAGACTTTATGGGTGTAGCTTTTCTGACATTTCTAGGAAATGAAATCTCACAGCTATGGAGAACATAGAACCACCACCTTATTAAACCAGCATAATTCCTGAGTATACTATAAATATTAATTCCTATACCCATTGAAAAGTGTAAGTCTCGCCCTTTTTTTAATAAATGCCTTCTTGAAAGAGATGGAGGCCATTACAGAAAAGCACAACCAAATGAAATGCAGAAAACAAGCTCAGCCCCAACTGATACATCTAAAAAATAACTCATGTACGTTAAGTCTTGGGATTAAAGAGTAAGATGGATAAAAGGACTGTAAGAGACTAGATTGATTTACGCTCTGCTCTTTAACATTCAGCAATGACTTTCATAGCTGATTTGACTGATAGCATGATAGACTCTGGCAATCCTTCCTTATATGAAAGTTCTAGACCTATCTTATAAAACAATACTCAGTTCATTTCGTTTTTAGTCTCTGTATTTAACTTTTAAAATTTTTCCTTCTGAAATCACAACATAATGAATTATTAACATTTGCACATAGTAAATAAATGAAAATTTCACTCAACAAATATGTTTTTAACCTTAAAAATAGAAAAACAAAGTAAAACAAAAAAAATGACTCTGAGCCTAGTGTGAGACTACATGTGGCGGTAATTCTAGCTACTTCGAAAATTGAGGACGGAGGATATGAGCCCAAAATACAAGATTAATCAACTCAAATGATGAGCTCCATATCATGTTTTAAAAATGAAGAATAAAATATCTGTCTTTTGGTGGGTGTCCTTTATCAGAAAAAAAATTAAAAACTATGAATTTATATACATTTGTATGAGCCTAAGTTTCCTTTTTAACTCCTGCTAAATTATACTAAATTAGCATCTTGATTTAACAGACACTTCCTTGTCTGTCCTTGACTTGGACAGCAAAGTCCATTTTATACCTTCCAAACCCGCCTGAGGTTTCAAGTTGCTGTGGTGTCCCTAAGCTTCAAGCTGCTCTACTGTCCCTAAGTTTCAAGTTGCTGTAGGGTCCCTAAGCTTCAAGCACACACTGACACTCGTTCTCTCCAGGCGCTGAGCATCCCCTTGCTCTCTGTCCTTCCCTGAAAAACTCTGACATTTTACATTTGCTTCCTCCCTTTTTGAACGGAATCCTTTTCAAAGACAACAAATTATGTTATAGGTTCAGTTTCACAAATTGAAACCGTTCAAATGTTTATCATCATTATAAATCATCCTATAGGTTATAGAAAACCAATATATAAAGTTTGCTTGATATTGTCTTCAATTCTTTCTTGAAATTGTTTTGAAAGGTTTGGTAGGGACAACTTGAAAAATAAGAATATATGTGATATATATCAGCATGAATGTCTTTTTACCACAAAATCAAGAAAAGTGACACTAACAGTTCCAAAGTCTATGGTCTCTTTATCACCCCAGCTCCCAATGATCGTCTTCAAAACATTTACCTCTTTAAGTTTTATAGAATTTTTTTGAAAAGTTGCTGTGATCCTATTCATTTAATAGTGAGTCAATGAAAGAAATGTCAATGGCCAGAACCTACACAGTCATAAGTGAAGCAAATACAAAGCTCTCCCAGGAGTTTGGGCTCTTAAGCACCTTGGTACTGCTTTTCTGCACCCCCACATAATATATGAGAGCCCGACCTACCAGACTTCACCTTTATGGAAGTGGCATCGTGTCTTTATATAGTTTTATCAGGATTAACTGGTGTGTTGAGAGTTTTGATTTGGTCTGTAACCCCATAAGGCGAGAATACAGATGCGTCTTATTCACTAATATCATCCTCAAGTCCTGGAGGGCAACCTGTATCTAACGAATAGATGAGCAGATGGAGGAGTTCATTTTCTATGCATTTGTTAATGTACACAGGTCCACTTAGCATTAATGAAAAAACTCCCCATTCCTTCTGTGTTATATAAACACTCCATATTTCGTTTCTGCTCTATCGCTTACCCTTGACCAGCATTGTCCTTGCTTCTACCTTTCAAAACCTTTTGTATTATATGTTAACTCGTCATTTTGCCCTTCTATCTTATTTTCTCACTCAAGTCTTCCAACTTGCCTTTAGTTGAGTGGAAAGTGTTAGTGTATGTGGGGGGGGGGGTTGTCTCTCACCTTGGATTATTACACAACCTTTCATTCTTTTCTGGCAATATAATGATTCACATCCAGTGAAATTTGTCTCATTTTCAACACTGATCTTGCAGTGTAAATTAAGGCAAATCCCTTAGACTAACATTGAATACTTCCAGGACATTCATAGCATGTCAGTCAGTCATGTATATGTTCTTCCTCTACAAAGACGCTGTATTCTTTGTTTCCGCAGTGGGTTTAAATATGGTGTGTTCTCTACTTTTATAAAGGGACTCCTCATGCTCCATATTCTTAACTTACATAAATTTTAAAGATAGTACAAAGTAATGTTCTCATATAAGTTTTAAAATGGCTTTACCAGAGCAAATTAAGCCCAATCCAGAAAGATATTTTATAAGGTCAATTGAACTTGAGAGACATAGGTACAGAAATAAATTAAGCACAATACATTAATTAACACAAAGCTGAACCTTGTCTTGGTTTTCACCCAGAAAGAAAGTAATTAAAAACAACACTATGAAGTATTTTTTATATGATTGGATTACTGAATGGATGGGAAATTAATAATATAAAGGCTATTTGAATGTGAGATCTTAGAATCAACATAAAAGTAATAAAATGCATGTTTTCATGTCATTACTCTGTATTTAACTCTCTAAATTGATCCTTTTTCTCAACTGCTCAGAGTGCTTAAGTAATTACCACTCCAGAGATTCATTAATATATGATGATCTTAACTCAAAGAGTGTTTTATGCTTTGGTAATCTTCCTTCTCTGAAGCAAGACTGGAAATTGCTTTAGATTAAAACAATGTGTCTCTATCCTTTACTCATGCATTATAATGCATTTAACATGCACAAGAATTCTAGACTTGCATATATTCTGAGTAATGCAATATTAGTCGTTGAGTATTTCTTTAGGATGGCTAAAGATACAGACACATAGAGACATTTCTCACTACTCTAAAAACACAAACAGCACAGATCTTCTGGGAAATGACTATTTGCCCGTTCTATTAGATGAATCCCCTCTATTCCCTGTACTTATTTTTCTTATTTCCTCATACATTAAATCCAGACCACAGTTTTCCCTCCCCTACTCCTCTCAGACCCTCTCCCCAGACCCCCAAATCCACTCCTCTTCCATTTCCCTCTAATACCAGAGATATCAATTGCACGCAGCGTAAGAAACTATAAGATTAGGCATGCTGGGCAGTGGTGGTACACGCCTTTAATTCCAACACTCAGAATGCAGAGGCAGGCAGATCTCTCAAGCATAAGTATCCAAATAAATAAAGGTAAAACCATAAAGAAATAATGCTACTTGTCCACCAGAGTGGATAAGCTACTGATTGCTTCTGAGTATGTGAATCTATGAAAATGTCCACAAAATCCTTCTGTTGGCATGAATATATAACAAACTGAGTCATCGCCAGGGTCCAACCCTCTAAACACATGTATGTCTTATTTTCCAAAATTTCATCTGAAAAATGGAATATTTTTGTCCAAAATGTTCAAGAATATTCGCATGAGAATTATATTATATAATAGCCCCAGTTGGAAGCCACACTTATGCTTGCAAACAGAACAGATGAAAGTATGGTAAAATAATGTGGAGCATAGTGCATAGCTATGACTTGTAAAGTCTCACTCTATGCAACAATACAGAAGAACCTCACTGACCCATTAAGAAGGAAAGAGCCACAAAAGAATGCTTAGTGAGACAGATCTGAAATAGATTTCGAAGGATACTTCTGTAGCTTGCTAATACTCATTTTAATTGAGGGGTTGGTAAAATCGATAGGTTTGCCTTCTGAAAATTCTTTAGCTTTTGCAATGAATTGTATTGACTTCTGTGAGATACATTTAAATATAATTTTTAATTTTATGGCATTGACAAGCTGAATATAAATGATGAAAATTAAGAATATACAACTAAACATGTATTTTTAAAGATATATTCTTAGATTCCCATACTTTCTTCTATAACTTGTCAAAATACATTAGAAATGTAGATTTGCAGTTGGGTTAAAAATCTCATTTAAACTTATAAAACAAAGTTTTCTTGGATTATTGAACAAATTGAGGAAATATTGTTACTAATGAACATAGATGTTCTGATTGGCAAATGCTCTTAACTAATAAATATGCTGTTTAAATTTTATAAATATTTGTTATAAAATTTATTGTGCTACATGGATTATGGTGTATACCTTAAAAGTTAGTTTTCCTGAAGATATCACATGATCACAGTCAGTACAGTTTCCAATTTTTCTGTCACTTTCTGTAACTATGGTATAATGGAGAATGAGGAGGGAACTCTACCAATGGCTTCTCATTAACAGAAAAGGGGTGGTCAGTTCCAATGTTTGCTTAGGAGCTTTTATTCTAGTAATTGAAGAAATCAAGAACAGATTTTTAAAAAAAAATTCAATTTTAGAAGCAGGCCTATGAGTTGAGAAATTTTTTTTGCTCAGAGAATGATCAAACTAGATGTATCAGAAAATATCAGCAAGGAGCTCATTGAGGGTCATCAAAGTTCAAATGTACAGGAAGGGCAGCCCTGGCAGTAATGTTAAAATTTGAGGTGTAGTTCTCACAAATGAATAATGGGACCAAGATGTAATTTCATGGAGTAATTGAGAAATCATAAACTTCAAAGAACCTTGACAACAATGAGGACCGTAAGAGAGGCATACATGGATCTAATCTGCATGGGGAACAGAAAAAGACAAGATCTCTTGAGTCAATTGGGAACATGGGGACCACGGGAGATGGTTGAAGGGGAGGGGAGAGGCAGGGAGGGGAGCAGAGAAAAAGTGTATAGCTCAATAAAATCAATAAAAATATTGAAAAAAAATAAAAAATAAATTCAATTAGAAAGTCAGTACACAAGGTAAACACTGACGAGCAAGGTGGGAAAATAATTGATGTATAAAATGAAAAAAAGAAACTTGGAAATAAAAAGAAGAGTAGACCTGAGAGACTTAGATTTTTGTCTACGAGTTAACGAATCTCCTTAAGTTGGGAGAGCAGGTCCAGAGTTAGATGTTGGTATCATCAGTGAATCTTAACTCACACCAGTTTACTTTACTTACAATAAAGGAAAAACGCGATCTTGATCCTGAGGCAAGCAGATGACAGGATGGAGGACAGACAGAGAATGACAAAATTTGGCAATGTGCTTTAGAGATATTAAATGTTTTAAGGAGGAGGGAGAAAACACAAGAAGGAAGAGAAGTGACCAAAGAGGAGACCTACAGTCACCTCCAAGAGCTGACTCAAATATAGTATTAGAGTAAAGGGACAAAAACAATAAGAGGAAGGAGTAGAGGAGGAGGAAAGATGAAAAGCAGGAGAAAGAGCATGGGAAGATCAGGAGGAGGGGGAGAAGTTAAAAAACTGCCTAGAGAGACTTAATGTCACAAGTGCTCATTACAAGGGAGGGATTAAGAAGACAGAATGCTCCAGGACAAACAGAAGTGTCTTTTGAGGCTCACGAGAACTCTCAAAAGTGTTGAAGAATGACCTGGAAAACAATGTGAGGTGTGGTGAGGGAAAAGCATTGCATGTTTTATCTTAATTGATTTTAAATAAAAGGAACTGATCAAAGATGTGATTCAAATATCCAACATGTTACTACTGGTATTCTTCTTGCCTGTAATAAAAATGAGAATATTTTGATCTTTATCATCAATAAGAATGGTGCTGAAAGAATAAAAATGAAATTTAGCATGATTTATAGAACCTACAATTTATCTAAGACTATTAAAAATGAATGATACTCTTCCAGAATTTATGATAGTCAGTGAATTCTGTTAGATAACGTAACACATGTAAAATTGTACTCCAAACTCAAAGGGCTCCTTCAGTGTTTTCATAATTCTTTATAAGAAACAGATAACACATAAATATACTTTCAAAGGAAATAACTTTCAAAGGAAGTTATTTCAATGGGAAATAACATTGTTAGTTGAGTATGGTTCCAAAAGAAAAGGAGGAGGATTTGGTGGGCAAAATTTTTGTTTCAGTCCATAGTGAAATATTCAAAATATTTAAAACACAAGCCTGAATTGGCTAAATCATACAAATAGGCTTGTAAGTCAGTGAGTTAGAAGACCATTAAGTGAAGTTAAAAATTAATATTCTGACTGATATTTATTAGTCTCATTATTTAGCAGCCAGTATAAGTCCTTTAGTATATACTAGCTGAAAAATATGAGCCATTTTTCTCACACTTTTATCTATAATGATGCTATATGCTATATTTTTCACAACTAGCAAGGTTTCTTTCGTATGCCACTGTACTTGAAGGCTGTGCTTCTCATTTGTTTTCTCTGTGTCTCTACTCAAGCAGTATGACAAAGCAGTCGAGCGCCATGAGAAAAGGCTTTACTTAAAAATTAGGTGTGGTTTACATTGGAATTCTGTGGCAAATATATAGTGTAGCATAGACAAAGACTTTAGACTCCTTGAAAATCCAACTTTTTCACTCTGAGTGAAGCTTATGGACTTTTGGAAACGTCATTGCAGGACGTTAGCATATCTGGTGCATCACTGTGTTCTGGCCAGTGATAACTGCTGCTTCTCTTTTTGAGGATTTGGAAGACCATTGCTAAAACAGTTGTTCATTGCTAAGGTGTATGGAGCAAGTGAAGTCCTGAGTGAATATGGTTGACAAAGGCAAGGCTATGTCAAGGACCCAAATGCCTTAGCCCCATGGGAACTGGCAAAGACTTTCCAGGCTGCAATCCCCATGGGATATGCCAAAACCTTTCCTCATGCCCCACGTGTCGATGCTGATAAAGTGCCCAGAAAATCTCCACCAAGCTTTCTCTCACCAGTTGTTAATGGTTTGGAAATTTCTCCCCTACTGCTCTTGTCAAAATGAGCTAAACCTTGTTTCTTGATTCAGCTCTATATTTTAACATTGCCTCTTTGCTCACTTTATGCAATAACCCTGCCTTAATTCTCTGTTTATTTGTCTATAATAGTATGTATGTATGCATTATGTATGTATATAAAGATGCTGAGTTTCTGAACTGATGTGGTTTCTAGTCAGAGATCACAGTCTACCTTACCCAGCTTTTCTGTGTCTGTGTATCTATCTTTCCTTCATTCCTTCAGGTTCTAGGATCCAAGCCATGCACTGACAAGGAACTTAGGGCATTATTTAGGGTTAAGTCTAAAATGAACAAAAGTTTATAAAAATTGTAAATGTAATAGCTTATGCACACACTTATGCACTCTCTTGGAGGAAGGTTTTATTAGCTACATGTTATTGTGATAAATTATCTTACAAAAGCTACTAGAGAGGCCAACTAGTGGTGGCACATAATGTTCATATCAGCAATGGGGAGATAGAGCTAGGTAGATATCTCTGGGGTCAGCCTAGTCTACAGAATGAGTTCAAAGGACAGCCAGGGATACACAGAGATACACTGAGGTATGATAAGATTATTTTAACTTACAATTAAAAGTCGAACAATCATTTATAATCAGAGAGACTGCATTGTAGCAGGAAGCAGATGGGCACACTGCGTGCAGTAAAGAAGCAGAAAACAGTGAGTTCTTGTATTCTGCTTGCTTTTTCCCTCTATTCAGTAAGACTCTAGCCCTTGGGATAGTACTGTCAACATTTAGAGTAGGTCTGCTAGCCTCAGTTAATCCAGTATAGACAGTCTCTTAGAGACAAGCCCAGAGATTCTCTGCGACGGAAAGTCTGAATCTCCTCATCAAGTTAATTCTCATCAAGTTGACAATTGAAAGCAATTCTCACGGGGATCTAAATAATTTCAAAGATCCTTAAAGCATTTTGTCTCTAAAACAGAAAGACAAATTAAATGAAGAAAAGTTGGTAGAAGGGAGATTAATCATGGAAAAGCAAAAGGAACCAACACTTTGGAGCAAGAAATGCAACTACAAGATACTTAAAACATTAAGCTGTTAAATCAATATAGAGAATTCATAGATAAGCAATTGTGACATTTTTGGATTTGAACATTAAGTAAAGCTAATGAAAATAAGAAGGTGAGTTTAAATAAATTTGCTCCTAGGTAGAAGATAGTATAGATATTTGTAAAATTCTGAAGTAGGATAATTATTACCACCAAGTCCCAGAAAGGCACATATAATTTGCTTCGGCTTTACATTTCTTTGATACTCAAAACCACATTCATACTAAGTTAAGCTTAGTGTGTGTTTTGGGGGATCTGTATCTTCATCACATGCTAAGGTAAGTACCATCCCATCGTTGCTGCAGCTTCACACCAGCTGATCCTTCTTTATTTCCCTAACTCCCAATAGCATCAGCGAGAGCTGCGTCAGAGTTCCTGTAGAGCGCAAATGTTGAGATTCAGGTTAGTTTCTATTCCCTCACAGGCGGTCATTTGATTCTCTTACGCATTTTTAGAGTGGACAAAGAGTAAATGCTAATTCTCAGGGAGGTCGAACTAATTAACTATTTATTCAAGAAAAATGTAGTGATAATCAAAATTATATGTTACCCAGAGTGGAAGGTAAATAAAAGACACCCAACTTGAGTATATTAATGATTAAGAATTCATTAAGACGTTTTATCTAAACTTATTATAGGATAATGCTAAATTTCAAAAGAAACAGAAATTGTGATGAAATATTAGCAAGAATATTTTTTATAGTTTTTTCAAACATTAAATGGAAATAGGTAAATGATGGAGGGAATATCAGAGGACATGCTTACTGAAAATGCACATCCTGCACACATCTGTTGTGTCTTTTCTTTGTGAGGCACAAAACTTGTAGGATGATAATTTGCTTTCATAATTATTCATACACTAAATGTACAAATGTAAAGCTGTTACCTCCAAGACTGCACTATAGACAACCACAGCATCTAACAACCAACTGGCTGCCACTTGCTAACACCATCCATCTACAGTCTTCACTCCCTAGAGACGCCTTGCAAGAATGCAGGGTTATTTTCTTCCTTTTAAAAATGCAACCACGGCCAAGGCATTTGAAAGACCTTCTCACTATAAACAGTCATCGTCAGAGTAAGATGAAGTCACGCTTTTGATTTCAAATTTAATGTTTCAAACTTTGCCATATATGTTAATTTACTAATTCTCAGGACAGACATTTCTTAATCACGTGATGAATATTTATATTACAAAAATTTGCCTACACAATCACGGTTGAAAAACAAAAGGCCGTCATTCTCATTTCAATGGTTTTAGAAACCAACTCAAGCATGCAAACAAATCACACAAGACAAAGACAAGAGATTAGAACTTAATGAGAGAAAAAATAAAAGTGGCCAGAAAATGCCTCGGAAGGCAGTAGCTATGCAGCATGCTGTTGTCATGACGAGGAGCATCAGGTGAAAGCTCTGAGTGAAGAAGAGATCAGTTGGTTAACTCCAGATGAGTACAGTAATTAGAAGTTCACACAAGATGAAAATGTGCTTTAATTGCTGGGCACTGTGACACACACTTTCTCAGCACTTGAAAGGCAGAGGGAGGTAGCTCTATCTCTAAGAGATCAAGTGCAGTCTACTCCACAGAGAGAGCTCTAGGTCAGACAGGCTTCATACAGAGTCTGTGTTAAAAACAATAACAAGCAAATATGTTTCTCTACATAGGTTGATAATATACATAACTGACTGGGATGCTGGGTGAATAGTGTCGGTTTTCTTTTCCGGGAAAGAAACTTGACTGAAACTGAGAAAACAAAAATACCTGTCATTCTTAAAATTACATGAAGAGGATAAACACGATGACATTTAATAATGCAATTTTACTTATTAAATATTTTGCATAGAAAATCAAACTTACTTAATGCAATCTATTTATTTTAAAACATAAAATAACATATAATAATAGCATGGAATTCCTTTCTTCCCGAACCCAAACCAGTAAGCCTCAGGACCCATCATAACATCTGCAGACCCTGAGAGAGAGAGAGAGAGGGCACAGTAGCGAGTTGGGAACATCTGTCAGTGTCGTTGCGGAGTTCCTGCTTCTCATTTCCTTTCTAAATCTGGAGTATCTCTTCTCAGGCTTATGTAAGCTTTATCTCATGAAATTTATGAGATTTTCATTACCGGAAATAACTTTTTTACAGAGTCTTTTCTGATCTATGATAATTCCCAGAACCCTGTGCCTACTACAGAAATTTAACCTTCAAGACAATAGCAACGGTCACGCATAGCTTATCTAGAAACTCGTGATTTGACTGAGAGTAGACCCTTTATTATAAATAATGACAATTTGTGATGGCTAATTACAGAATAGCAGAAAAATCCCCATTCATAGTTTTTTTTTTCTCTTTAACTCTATGCTATTAAAGCTGCTGTGCCCCAGGGGCTAGTTCACATCTGCAATGCCCACCACTGTCTTCTCTTTACACTGAGTTTTCCACTTTAGTTGGTTCTTGCTTTTAAGAGCAAATATCAACAGTTTAGTAACTTTTGCAAATGTCGAAAATTATGGGTTTTGTTTCTTTTGTAAATAGGTAAATATCCAAAATTCCCATTGATAGAGCAGTTTGTGTGTTCACTGATTCAGACAGGAAACCGTGGCTGAATAGTAGAGTTCTTTATTTGATATACTGGGAATATAGTAATGCCATATGCAGATTTGCCACAGAAAACAGCATTTTTCAAAGCTTATTGAAAGAATTTTTGTTTGTGATAGTTTCTCTTTTAACACACTAATAGAGCAATCTTAATAAATCAGCCATTTCTCCGGTACTTAGGATCAAACCCAAGACCCATGAAAGTCACTCAATTCTTCTACCTCTGTTCTATATTTTTAGCCTTCCTTCTACGTGTCAATTTGCGATAGAATTGTATTGTTTGCCAGGCTTCCTTTGATCTCACTCTGTTACTCAGCCTGGCATTGACTTTGTAATCAGCTTGCCTCTGCTTCCTAAGTAAACTTGTTATAGGACTGCACTACCCTGTGCAGAAAAAGACAAAAAAAAAATGTTACCTAGTTACTATATGATGAGTTTATTCCAAAGCAATGTGTTTGACAGTCCTTTTGTTAATCCCACCTTAATACACTTAGGTGGTATGCATTTGTGACCATGTTCTTTATTGTGCAATTCGAAATCTGTACTGCTGTTTTGCAAAGTTCATATTTTCTTTTTTTCTCATTGTGCAGGAAATAACTGCAAAAATAGTTTTATTTAAATTTCTGGTGGATAGACTATCAGTGGAAAAGGTTGAAATCACAGGTGACCAGGTGGGTAAAATGAAAGTTTCTCCAACAACAACTAAATACACCTTTTTCTAAAGTTGCTATGGGATATCCCATAAAAAAGATGACCCTGGAGGCTTCAAAATCCAGTCTAGCAAGTTTAACTGATTAGAATCATGACATTTCACTATTGTCTAGCAATGGAATTAATCTATAAAGCAGAAAATGAGTTGAAATACCAAATATTGGAAATATCCTACAAAAATGAAACTTGAACAACACATTTCTAATATATAAGCTAGACAGAATCAGGAGAAATTAAGCAACACTTTGACCTAAGTGAAGATGAAGATGGAGGCAGTTTGTCAAAGCTGGTGGGACGTACATAAAGCACACTTAGCCCAGCTGTGCAGCTTGAATCCACATGTTACAAACAATACAATCTCTGAAGTTAATTGTCTAGTTGACTTCTAACAGAACTCGAAAGAAAATCATAAGAGAGCCAAATAATCAATGAGCTAAAAAAATAGAAAAATTGTGGAAAAACACTACAAAGTCTAAGCTGAATTTATTGAGAGTGTGAAAGAAATTGGTAAGGCCCTGGTCAGACAGACTACATGCAAAGAAAAGACACAAATTGCTAGTATCAGACAAAAGAGAGAAAAGACATCATTACAAAATATTTGGGCATCAATTAGTGCAATAATGATTATTATGAGCATCTATGTCCATGAGTTTCTCAAACTATAAGTAATATCTTAAATAATCCAATATTGCAAAACTCATAGGAATAAACAAGCAATATCTGAACATTTATATATTTTAATTAAAAATTATTTTAAATTTCTATTTATTATTTATGCATGCACATATGGATGGGCACTTGAGTGACATAGGTCACATTCAGAAATTGATTTTCTCCTACTGTGTATTCTCCAAATAAAACTCAGGTATTTAGGCTTGTGCAACAAATGCTGTATACATTGAGATATATTCCTGACCAGATATTTTTTTTAAGCAATAAGTAGTTAATGATTTTCCCAAACAAAAAAATAAAGTTCAACTTGTTCTATTAAAACTCTAAAGAAAGCCAGGTGATGGGGGAGTATGCTTTTAATCCCAGCAAAGGCAGGAAGATCACTGTTGAGTTTGAGGCCAACATGGTCTACAGAGCAAGTTCCTGAACAGGCTCCAAAGCTACATAGATTAAAAACTATCCTGAAAAACAAAAAACAAAAACAAAACTTTTAAAGAAAAAACTTTCAAATTCTCTTTTAGAAGAGAGAGGTAGTACTTTTATTAGATAAAAACAACAGTATTAAAAGCAAAGGCAGTACATGAAAAATTATGAATATCTCTCATAAGCACAAAATCAAAATTTCTCAAAAAAGTTTACAGACCTAAACAGAGAACTCTCCACAGAAGAATCTAAAATAGCCAAAAGACACTCAAGGAAATGCTCAATATACTTAGTTATCAGAGAAATGCAAATCAAAACAACTCTGAGATTCCTTCTTACACCTGTAAGAATGACCAAGATCTAAAATAACTTATGCTGAAGAAGATGTGGGGTAAAGGGAACATTCCTGCATTGCTGGTGGGAGTGCAAGCTGATATAGCCCCTTTAAATATCAGTATGGCAATTTCTTAAAAGATTAAGAAATAACATTCCTCATGACCCAGCAATATGACTTTTAGATATATACCCAAAAGATGCTAAATTGTATACCACAAGGACATGTGCACAACTATATTCATAGCAGCATTGTTTGTTATAGCCAGAACCTGGAAACAACCTAAATGCCCCTTGACCAAAGAATGGATAAGGAAAATGCACATTTTACTCATTTACAGAATGGAATACTACACAGCTGAAAAAATAATGATATCTGAGATTTGTAGGAAAATGGATAGATCTAGAAAAAATCATATTAAGTGAGGTAACTCACACCCAGAAAGACAAACATCAGATGTACTCACTCATAAGTGGTTTTTAGACATAATGCAAAGAGAACCAGTCTACATTTCACAATCCCAGAGAACTTAAACAATAATGAGGACCCTAAGAGAGACTTACACAGATCTAATATATAAGGGACATAGAAAAAGACAAGATCTCCTGAGTAAATTGAGAACATGGGAACCATTGGAGAGGGTAGAAGGGAAAGGAGGGGAGCAGAGAAAAATATGTAGCTCAATAAAATCAATTAAAGAATAAAGAATATATTGTAAAACAAAATGCAGTAGTGGGTCTTAGTATGTCAAATGTGTGTCATGAAAGCATAAGAACCTTTAGCATCCGCTGCAACAACGTAATACCATGTGTTCAGGTTAATATCTATAACCCATGTCTGTGGATACAGAGAGAGGGCAATCCTGGGGTTAGGGGCAACTGATTTGGCTGAAACACCTATCCCTAGGTTCAGTGAGAGAGCCTGCCTCAAAAAAAACAATACAAAGTGGAGAGACTGTTCTATGGGCACATCACTTGCTAACTTAAAGACTTGAATTCAGATCTCTAGGGCCCACATCAAGCCAGGTGCTGTGGTTCTCCTGTGGTCCTACCACGCCTGCAGTTAAATAAGAGAATCCCAAGAAGCTGTGGACCAGATAGCTTGTCATATGCAGCACCCAGAAACAAAAGACTGTCTCAAACAGGATGGAAGTTGAGAACCTATATCAGAGGTTGTCCTCTGATCTCCACACAGATAAGTCTACCCAAGTCCATACCACACATTGTGGAAATATATGCCACTACCTAGTGAAGCAAATGGTCTTTGTTATAAATAAGCAAAGCAAGTTCAATATTTAAAATTCAGTTCATGTAATCTATCACATTGTAGACTAGAGAAAATGAGCATTGATAGTTATAAAGACAGCTTTGTAAAAATCTGAATTCCTTAAAGAAATCCTCATCAAAAATAAGCAGAGAACAAGATCTTCTACTGAATAATGATCATCTACAAAATGTCTTCAGCTACCATCATCCTTAATTGTGTGGAATTAGTAGCTATCTCCTGAGATCAGGATTTCTGTTTTTATCTTTTGCTTTCCAAAGTTATACTGGAAATCTTCATCAAAACAAGATAATAAAAGAAAATTAAAGCGACACAAAATGAGAAGGAATAAAGCTTTTTGTTGTAAAATTACATGGCTACATAAAAGAGTCCAAAGGCAGAGAAGAATATTCCAGAAATGAGTGAACAAAGCATGGTTCTATTTTTAGGCAGTTGAGCGTATTCATTGTGTGTGTGTCTGTGTATGTTGTTATGTACCACATATATACAGGTACTCGCTGAGGGCAGAAGATGGCAGTTTCTTGGAGCTAGACTCACAGCCAGTTGTGAGCTGCCTGACATGGGTGCTGAGGACTGATCTCATGCACTCTACAAGAGCAGCAAGAGCACGTGACCCCTGAACAATCTCTCCATTCTCATAGCAAAGGTTTACAATGCAAGGTTACCACTAGACAGAAGGGCCACCCTTCTCTATAGACCGCTGTTGAACAAACATAGCTTGACACTTGAAATAGAATGGTTTTTTTCTACCTTAGCACCACAAAATGATACAGCTCAATATAAATCTAACAAAATGTTTAGAAGATATATGTGTAAAAAAACCTTCACAACTCTGATGACAAGAGACAAAGGCTTGAATCATAGCTAACAGCAGAGTGGTTGTCTTGCATGTGTGGAGATGTAGGTCCAATCCTTACTGCCATACAGAGATTGGACAAAACAAAAACTAAGTAGAGATCAATACATGTTCATAGGAAGGTTTTTTTTTAACTTGATCTGTAGAAAAATACAATTCCAATCAAAATTCTGTCCAATTAATCTGAAGAGAACAATGACATGATTTTAAGATTTCCTTAGTGGACAAAGGCCAAAGAAGAGATAACACAAATATTGAAGCAGATTTACTATGAGAACTGAGAGAGCCTAAAGTGGTAAAGTAATAAACATGTCAGGGAACAAAATAGAGCCTGGAACAGAATCTATACTAATATCGCCAAATAATCTTTGACAAAAGACAAGTGTCAGTGCAAAGGAAAAGACACATTCTTCTCCACAAATGCCATTTCAGCCAGTGGACTGTTGGAGCCCCTGCACAGACTCTAAAAACAAGTCTTTTACACGACGTGATGATGAGCTCGAATGGGTTCAAACCCTAAGTGTATGATGCGAAACTATCTTTCTTAGGTGATAATATAATCTAGATGATCTTAATGGCATAGACTGAGATTTCCATGCAATGATATTGGAATCATTGGAATTCTATTTTTCTCTTCTTAAATAGAATTAGAATTTTTCTTTAGAAGAGTTTGTTCACTTTTTTTTAACTTGGGAAGGTCATCAATTATTAATTATTTAAAAAACTAAATATCTGGTTAGCAAAATACCTCAGAGGGTTTAACAACTTGCTACACAAGCCTGACAGCCTGAGTTTGATTCCTCGATCCTACTGGAGGAGAGAACTTACTCCTAAATACTGTCCTTTCCTTTTGACAACTGTATTTTTCCATTAGATCACACAATGTTATGCTATTAGAAAACAGACATTGGTGATTTATTCAGTACTGAGGGGGTAATCATCATGAGTGAGCCTGTGAGGGTAAGCTGAAGCATCTGACCCTCCTGCTATGTGAGTGCACAGCAGGAATCTGTGTGACCATAAGCTAGGAAGCAAGCCCTCACCAGTCACCTAACTGCCAGCATCTTATTTAAGACTCTGGGCCTCCAAACTCTTGAGAATAAATACCAATTGCTCATTAGAAGTAGATGTTATTTAAAATTACTATCTGTCCTGTCAAAGACACTATGAACAGGATCAGAAGACAGTCCACACATTGAAGAAAATATTTGCAAAGGACACCTGTTTAAAGACTATATTACAAAATTTACAAAGAAATGCAAAAAGATCAATAATATAAATTATTGTATTTCTTAAATCTGGCAAAGTATTTGGTAATTGGATCCAAGACCTAAGTGTACTTACCAAGTGACATATCACATACACATATCAAATATCCATATGAAAATAAATAATCTGCCAAAATAGCATATACATATCAAATATCCATATGAAAATCTCTCTATATATTATGGGCTCAGAGCATTATAAACTAAACCAGGAATGAAATAAAATGGTGTATCCATTAAAATGGTAAACAAAAATACATGATATTATTAGAATGGTAAAACAAAGGTTGGAGGGATTATGAGGTATGGAGAACGTTCATATACAGTTGGTGGGAATGGAAAATGGTGCAGACACTTTGGAAGGATTTACTGCTTTATTACAATAGTAGAGCCTCTTACCCTTGATGCTACAATTACACTCCTAGTTATTAACCCCATGAGTTGAAATTTTATGTTTACTCAAAAGCCACATGATTTTGCTTATAGCAACTTTACCTATGTATGCTCAAATTTGTAGTTAGTCAACATGTCTTCCAGATTTTAAATGTGTAAATTGTGGTGCGTCCACACATTGGTGCTTTATCCTCCACTAATAGTAAATCTCTTCCCTATCATGCAAATCGTGGAGCTAACTCAATGCATGTTACTTAGTGAAAAAGACAACTCTGAAGAGGCTACATACCGCGTAATTGCAAACACATGGCAATATGGAAAGGGCAAAATTATTAGGTAGAAACATCAGTGGTTTCCAGGGAAGGGAGAGAGACTCAAATATGTGGAGCCAACAGCACCCCTAAAGCAAGCATTCTCAGGGATTCAGTAATAATGAATGAAAGGCATTGCCGAAAGCCGCTAAATGTAAAACACTAAGATCTATAGCTGACAGTAATTCGGGTGGTGTGGGGGCCAAAGCTAGGTTAGTACAGCTCCATCAGTTCACTTTGGTGCAGAATTTTGATGTTGATGAGAAACATTATATGCTACTTAAGTTTTATTTACCTGAAACAACTCCAACTAATGAAATGTACTAAACTAGAGTATGGTCTAAGAACTACATGTCCTAGCAGCTGGAAACCAGCAGAATGCCTTTGAAGATGCATGCTCTCCAAACTGCCGTGGACCTCCTTCCTTGTCTATCTCACTTGTCTTCTCTGTTGTCACCTGACATTGCAACCCTTGGATTCAATCAGCTGATGCCCAGTTTCCGTATTTCCTATTCAGTCTGGCTAAACCAAACACAGCCACTTCCTTTGGCTTTCTCTGCCTTTCTGTTGATGCTCTATCATGTGCATATGCCAAACTTCATTGCTATGCAAAATGCTTTTTTATGAGTTTTCTACCATATCACCAAAGAAGCTGCTGAAAATGTTGCATCTCACAAACAGGTTCTGGACCCTTCCTTAATAAACTGACAGAGAAAGATGATTTATGGCCTTCTGATTTTCTTCAAATACGTGCAGCCATGTCATGCCTGTCTTGCTTTTACCATATGCCCTCTGTGCTTCCTTTGATGTTCTTTATTCTCACAAAAAGTTATAGCTAGGAAAGCAAGAAGAAATCAAATAGGAAGACCACTAGAGAACTAAATTCAAGAAACTTATCTATGTAGTGTCATCACTCATATAAATGAAAATTTTACGTTCTTGTGTAGATTATTTTATTATTTTTATGTTTTTCATTCATTTATTTTACATCCCATCATAGTTCCCCTCTTATCTCTCCTCCATTCCTTCCCCCAACATTCTCTATTCACCTCACCATTCACATTCTTTTTTGTTCAGAAAGGGTCAAGTTGAGGTACAACTAAGCTCCTTAACTCATATTAAGGCATCATAAGGTAACCCAGTATGAGGAATAGGCTCCCAATATCTTGCCAAAGCATCATGAACAGGCCCTGCTCCTGCTTCTAGGAGTCCCACGGAGACCAAGCTACACAACTGTCACATATATGTAGAGGGCCTAGGTTGGTTAATTGTGGGCTCCTATGAACCCAGGCGAATTGTTTCTGTGGATTTTCTTGTGATGACCTTGACACTCTAGACTCATGCAATCTTTCTTCCCTCTCTTCAGTGGGATTTACTGATCTTTGTCTAGTGCTTGACTGTGGATCTCTGCATCTGTTTCCATCAGTTACTGGACAAAGGCTCTCTCATGACAATTTGGGGAGTCCCCAATTTGATTACAGGATAAGACTAGTTCAGGTACCCTCTCCATTATTGATAGGAAACTTAACCAGGGTCATTTTGTAGATTCCTGGAAGTTAGGTACCCAGTTTCTACATAATCCCAAAATGCACTCCCCAACCCCAACCAAGGCATCTCTTTCATTAGTTTCCCTCTCTCTCCTACCACCAACCAGATACCTCATGATCCCATCCGCACATGTCCCTAGCTTACTCAGGAGATCTCTTCTATTTCCCCTTCCCAGGTTGATCCATGCATCCACCTTGTGCCCTTGTTGTTACCTAGCTTCTCTGGGTCTGTGGATTGTAGCATACTTTACTTTATAGCTATTATCCTTTTGGGAGTGAGTATATACCATGTTTGTCCTTCTTGGTCTTCCAATCATTTGAGATTCTTTCATTGAGAATTCTCTGTTTAGATCAGTACCCCATTTTTTAATTGGATTATTTGGTTTTTTGACATCTAGTTTCTTGAGTTCTTTATATATATAAGAGATCAACCCTCCGTCAGATGTAGGATTGGTAATTCCCATTCAGTGGGCTGCCATTTTCTTTTACTGACAGTGTTTTTTGCCTTACAGAAGCTTTTCGGTTTCAAATGGTTCCATTTGTTAACTGTTAATGTCATTGTTTGTGCTATTGGTATTATATTCAGGAAATTGTCTTCTTGCCAATATGTTAAATGCTATTTCCAACTTTCTCTTTTATCAGGTTCAATGTAACTGGATTTATGTTGAGGTCTTCGATTGACTTGAACTTCAATTTTGTGCAGAGTGATTGATAATTTTATAATATATGTAGATGTTTGATAAAATATCTTTGAAACTTGACACTATAGTTAGGAAGAAATAAGTAAGAATATTTGTTACATATATAATTCTTGTTTTCTTGGGTAATATTTTAGGAACCTACTCTTCTTGAGAGGTGAAATATCATGCTAGACTTCCTATACTCTCTTTCTAAAAAATCTAAACTTCTCACTATAAATGACTATGTCAAGCCTATTTGAAACTTATACTTTACAAACTCAATGTGTGTCACAGTCGATGGATCTATAAAAGATTTGCTGTACATGTTATTTTAGTAAATTGTATTGGATATATACAGTTATGTCTTCTCTGAATGTATTATTTGTGAGAGATAGTTGAACATGGAGTTGATTATAAAAGAGCAATGTAATACAAAAAAACTTTTATTATTGTTATTAAAGGCAAACTCTTCCAAAAAATTTCCACACACATTAGAATCTACGTTAGAGATATACAAACAATATTTCAAAAAGCAATTACACTAAGCTATCAAATAAATACAGTTGCCCTAATTTTACATATTAAATTCTAGACTACTCAAGGCTGAAGTTAGTATCTTGGTCACATGACTTCAAGATGTCATACTTTAAAATAAAAAAATCACTTGTGATTGATTTTAAAGTATTAATTAATTATGTAAAATTCAGCTTCCAATATTTATTAACTTAATTTTATCTGGCAAATAAAATGTAGACATATTTATCATGTAGAATATGATGTTTTGAAATACATATACAAATTATAATGCTTGACATGACTGAATAAGCATTATTCTTTTATACATATATGATTAGATATATATACTACATAATATACTTTTATGAGAATATTTTAAATCTACATTTTAACAATTTTTGTGGACACTATATAGTGCAATTAAACTTGCTCAATTGTACAACCATTACCCTAAACTTTTACCTCTTATCTGAGAATTTCTTTTTTTATTAAAAATAGATTCTTCTTTCATACAATACAAGTTTTCCTTACTTCCACACCTCCTAGCTTCTGATAAACATCCTCTCAGCACCAACCCAACCTTTGGTAGCTACCACTCCATCCTTCATTTTTGTGTGATGTTTGACTACGTTAGCTTTTCACACATGCTGTATTCGTTTTTCTGTATTCTCCTCAAATCTAATAGCTTTGACACAGACAGCTTCTTTCTTGTTTTATAGGTAGACTAGCATTGCACAGTTATTTTCAATCCATCTACTGATTTCAAATTCTGACTAAAGTGAATGATACTGCAGTAACTGTGAGTATGTAGATACATTTTTCATCATGTCTTTTTCCTATAGATTCAGTGGTGCGACTAGGGAATCACATGGTGTTTTCCAGCTTTTTGAAGACTCTCCATATCGTGTTCCCTCACTGCACTGACCAACATTTTTACCAAGAGTATCATGAAATTTTCTCTATTCTTATCACTCCCATCATTTCTTACATTCCTCCTTTTTTAATAATTGATGTCTTGCAATTATGAAGTTGATGTCCCTGGCTTTACTCATGCACACTCTAGTAGGAATTAGGTATTGGTGAAGGCTGCTTATTTGTTTCCCAACTGCCCAGACCCGAAATTATCACAAAGAGACTGTATTAATTACAAAAATGTTTGGCCAATAGCTTAAGTGTATATCTAACTAGCTCTTACATTTTGAATTAACCCATTTCTATTAATTGGCATATTGCCACATGGTTGTGACCTACGAGTAAGGTTCTGTCCTGTATCTGACGTCTGTCTCTTGCAGTGGCTACATGGCATCTTTCAGACTCCACCTTCTTTCCTCCTCTATCTGCTTGGAATTCATATCTTACTCTATTCTGCCCTGCTGGTAGGTCAAAATTGCTTTATATATTAACCAATGGTTCACAGCATAGAGATGGAACTGCCACATCAAGTAGGTACACTGAGTATTTTGAAATACCTTCTGCAGATCTATATGTCTTCTTCTGAACAATGTCCATTTATGATTTCTGTTCAATTCGAATGAGACTATTTGTGTATTTGGTATTGGTTTGAGTTTTCTTGTGTTATCTTCCTTCTGAAATGTTCAGCACAGGTTCATGTGCTAAATGTGTCTTAATGTTGACCTTACATTGGAAGGTTGTGAACCTTTATATAGTGGCACCTGTCTGATGGCAGCAGGCCTCTAGGTGTAGCCCTCTGAGGGTTACAGAGTTCCTCATTCTGGCTTTTCCCTCTCTTCTCTGGTCTATTAGGTTGTGATGAGTCTCTGCTAGATGCCCCTAGAACAAGCCCTCCCCACTAGGGTGGAATGAAATCCTCTGAAACTGTGAACCACAATATTTGTTCCCTTAAGCTGCTTCTTTGAGGACTTGTAATTATGGTCATAGCAATAATATCATGATTGATATAAATTCATTATTATTTGGGTACTGATATCATTACAAACTTTATATGTTTCTTATTTTTTATCTTGTCTCTTCTGTGAACTGTTTAATTTTCTGAACAGTAGCTTTTTAATATTATATAATTTGCCTTGTCTGTTTTGCTTTGGTTGTTTTGGTGTCATCCAAACAATTACTGTTCACACTAATGTCAGGGGACTATATTTCAATATTTTTCTAGCTCTTGTCTTACATTCAAGTGCTTACTCAGTTTTCAATTTATTTTATGCATGTTATTGAATGAAGAAATGTATTTACATGTAATCATCCATTTGTGCCAATATTATTTATTGAATAAAGTACCACTGTATACTGGCATTTTGATTTAAAAGTCATTTTGTATAAATTTATAAATGGATATCTGTGTTTTCTCTTACATTCCCTTGCTCTCTCGATTTTCAAGCCAGTAGCATGTTTCTTTCACTACGACAGCATTGTAATATACTCTGAAATTATATAGTGAGTTTCCATATGCTTCATTCTTTTTCAAAGATTGCATTGGCTATTAAAATTATTTAGTAATTTTATCTGCAATGTTTAAGATTGTTTAATCTCATTTGGATTGGATAGGAATTACATTGAATCTGCAGTTTGCCTTGGATACTGTGGATATTTTAGCAATCTTAAATTTTTCTGATCTGCAAACCAGGCATCTTTCCACTACTTTGTGTCTCCCTCTGTGTTTTCAGTCAATATTTGTGGTGTCATTTAAAGGTGGTCTTTATTTCATTTTAGTCGTGAGCTTTTTCAATGCCTTGATAAATTGGCTAGTTTTCTTTATTACTTTGGGGATAATTTATTATTATAGTATAGAACTAGACTATAAAACTGACTTTTGTCTGTGATTTGTGTCCTGCAGTTTCACCGAATTCTCTTTTATAGAGGTCATTGTATGTGTACAGAAACACCCTCATCGATAGGGTTTTAATTTTGTGTCATACAACTTTGCTTCCTGTCAATTAGTTCTGAAAGGGTAGAATTTTCTTCACACACTATTCTTACTTTGTTTGGAAGCCTTTTATATCGCTTAATTTTTGTGAATAAGCTTTTCAGCGTAATACTAATTAGAAATATCCATCAGTCCCTAGTCAAGTTAACAGGTCACTTGTATGAACATAATAAGTTATAGGTCTCTATTTTCAGGTTGCATAGCTCCTGTAGACTCCACCTGCTATTCTCTACCCATATATCTAACCTGGGTCCTAAGGAGCTAGAAATGCAACTCAACATCACAGTAATTGTTGGAAACCTATTTAAAACACTATGACAGATTTTAGTTTTTGTTTGATTGTTTGTTAAAATTTTCCTTTTACTAATTTCTGTTGCAGTTGGATTTGTGATTCTTAGGTGTGAACATTACAGGGGATAATGTGATTTCACAAGGTCCACAGTTAGACATGCCTGTAGAAATTGCAACTTACCAAAGAGCTCTATAAATTTCTCTTAACTTAATTTGATTGCTCTAAGACAGGGGTCCATGAGAATCAAGCTTGTCTCTTTAGCCCCAGTTTCTACAAGAGTAGTTGAAAAGCAACTTTCAATTTTTGTGAGGATAAAATTCAGAAAAGTAAATCCTGTGTGAGCAGGTGAATCAGTTTCTTCATGGTATAGAATGCTCTAGTCATTGAAAAACAGTTAAAATTGCTTCTGGGGGAGCTACAGAGATGGCTCAGTCTACTACAACTAGATATGCCATGTTTTGCCAATAGCCATGAAAAGCTGACCCTTTCATGAACAGAAACGGAGAAGGGATAGATGAATGGGAGCAGAGAGTTGGTGGGGGTAGGATTGGAAGGAGAAAATAGGGGTAAACTGAGATCTTGATATAAACCAAATAAATTTTAATTAATTAATAAATTTTTAAAATACTGTTATTCTTGCAGAAGACCTGAGTTCAGTTCTCAGCACTCACATGGCACCTCACAACCATATGTAACTCCAATTGCATAGAATCCAATGCCCTCTTCTGATCTTTGAAGGCACCAGACACATACATGGTGCAAAAACAAACATGTAGGCAAAAAAATACCTGCACATAAAATTTAAAAATAAAAATAAAAGTAAAAAAGTGATATTAGACTTATATTTTTAGTATTTGCCTTAACTCAACATATGTATCTTGAGCTTTGTAAATTTCATGTATTATATATAGAAAAATAAATACTGTTATGAACATATTGACTTTGGAGCTGGTATTTTTAAAAAAAAGATACCACACAATGCATTTTTTTCAAAAGAATCTTTTTTCTTTGTAAGAATTCTAAATGCCATTGCTATTTTAAGTAACAGAGGTTGCTTACTTGAAGAGTTTAGGTTTTCGCTGCAATACGTGGCTAATTTATGCTTCTGAACCCAGATGAATCATAATGTCTTTACTCTCTCCTTCCCATTTGAAAATTAAAATTTACTACAGTGTCCTTCTGAAAACTAAAAATGACTTAGAAGTTGGTATGAATTAGAAGCAGTTAAAAACATATCTTTTTATTAAGATAATTATGTATTGTGTGTGAGTGTATGTGTGCACGCATGTCTTAAATCACATACTAAAGAATTTCCGTGCTATATTTTATGAACACTTATGTTTTGAGACTTATTTCTGTAGTGATATTTTATTTATGTTTTAATAAATAAAACTTGCCTAATTATTAGGAGGGCAAAGCTAAGTCACTAGATGTCAGGCAGTGGTGGCACACACCTTTAATTATAGGATTTGGAAGAGAGAAGCAGAAGGATCTCAGTGAGTTCAAGGCCACCCTGAGCTACACAAGATCAATGCAGAAAAAAATCCAGGTGGTGGTGCCTCACACTTTTAATCCCAGTACTAGGGAGTCTTATACCTTTAATCCCTGCACTAACGGGAATATAAAATGAGAGGAGAAAGAAGCTTAGTCTGTTTAGTCTGGAGTCGCCCAGCCTTGGTAGAGGCAAGACTTCTCTACTGGCTTGATTACTTTGCTTTTCTGGTTTTCAGGTTGAACCTGGATATCTGACTTTGGGTTTCTGTTATTCATGCTACACATTTCAATCATACAGAAGTATGTTTCATTTAGTTTTTTGAGCTGATCAATATGCATATATGTTTTTGGGAAATGGGATTCCATAGAGAAATAACATGGAAAACATAGAAGAAGAAGGGCCATAGTTACATGTGTTCTGTTCTTATGTTTTATGGGGCTGAAAGCCTAGTAGAGAAACACACAGACAGTTTCTGCCTGAGAGAAAACCTGACATGAGAATTTAATCTTGCCAAGGTCATGAATGGCTTTGTTGGAAAAATCACATTGGAACCTTAGTTCAAGGAATGAAGAGGCATCGATGGTCAAATGAAAAGGAAAGGAAAGTTCCCCTTATTGTAGCAGCATATGACTGTGTTTCTTTTTAGCTGTTTTCATGGTATATAGATAGCAGTTATTAAAGCACAGCCTTTTAACTTTACTGAATTTCCTGGCTCTGTATAATGGAGAAGAAGCGTTATAGAGCTATAAATACACTAAGCCCTAAATAATCATCATTATGTACACTTTTTACACAAACAAAAAGATTATTTACCAGCCTAGCACAGAAACAATTAACCATTTCTTTTGACCTATAAGGTTACTACCACATGCCTTATGATTGCGAAGAAATTTACATAAGCCTTGGCCATACTGAACTCTAAATTCCTCATATACTTCTACCGTCTACTAGTGCTTGTGGTAGATTTTCAAATTTCTAGGGAATATAAAATAGTCTCCCAGTTCTCTGACAGTTTATTATAATCATATAAGAGCTATAACAGTAATGAAATACATTTCTCTTAATAAGCCAGTCAGTGGTCACTCTTTAACTTCATAAGCTCAATAAGACTGTAAAATAGTCTCTCTGCTATTTTATTGCTATTGTCTCTATCTAAAGTTACAATGTATTAGGAGGATGTGCTCATACAAACATAGTATTTAAGACATCTGAGGTTTTACACAGGGATGTAGTATTGACGCTGAACACTCATATCTGCATGTACAAGTATGTATCTGTGTCCTGATACTGAAGTACTGGGAAGAGCCAGGCAGATTTCTTTTGATTCAGGACCTGAAGACTCTCCTTATGCTGTTGTCTCATTTTGTTCTCCTTGAAAACCTTTCTGAAGTAGAGAAACAACAGAAAAAGGCAGACTGTTTTTGTGCACTGGAATATGTCTTTAAGGCGGATTGTTAATATTTAAATAACTTCAAAGTAATGAAAGAATATAAAACTTCCATGGAATGCAAGAAAGTGTTAGTTATTATTATAAAACTAAAAGAAAAATTCACCTTCAAAATTTACAGCCTACTTTAATGCTCTCACTGTTTATCATTTATATAGATGGAGACCTTCCTTTAAAATGAAAGGCCTTGTGACAAAATTACTCCGATATTCTCTTCAGAAAATCTTAGTGTTCAGACAAAACTGTGGGAGAATTGTCTGTATTCTGTCAATCATATTTTAATAAAACGCTGATTAGCCAGGCAGGCAGTATAGGCAGGAAAGCCAGACAGGAAGTAGAGGTGGAGCAAAGAGACTGGGAGTATTCTGGCAAGCAGGAAGCTCTCTCCACAGTTCTGCCCAGACCACCAGAGAGGAAAGATGTAAGCTGCCCAGCTGAGAAAGGTACGGAGCCATGTGACTAATGTAGATAAGGATAATGGGGTAACATAAGTTATAAGAGCTAATAAGTAGCCTGACCTAATGGGCCAGTCAGCTTTATAACTTATAGAGATCTCTGTGTGTGATTTCTCTTTGGGATATGCCGGTTGTGGGGTACCGGGCAGGACAGAAACCCCAACAAGCCGGCCCTCATGTTACACAAAACTTTGGTGACTTTTGTTCCATAAACCTCTCACACTTCAAAGAACAAATTCTTTTGAAATGGTTTTCTTCTGAATAGTTTACGAGAAGAAAATACTCTGGTGAAATTATTTAATAATTGATAGTGAAAAGAGACTCCTAATGAAATTTCCATCTTCCTGAAACATGATCTTGGCATTTATTACTTTAATTATTACCTAATGCTGGTGTGTATTACCTAAACTTGACATAACCTAACTTTGAAAATTAGAATAAAATAGCAGTGGCAAATTTTGCCAATTACTTTAAAATAAAACCACAAAAGTGGAAATAGAAAATTTCATGAGAGAAGCAGGTGTTCTTTTCAACAGATTTTAATTAGGATTAGTATTTATTACTCAGCTTCTACACAGAGCATTGTTAATATTGGTGATACTTGAATAAAAATACGTTTCCTCCTGAATTTTCTACAGAATTACTTAAATCTGACTAAATTAAGATTTTTTTTTAACTCAACAAAATTCACAAATTCTTTGTCATAAAATCATACCCGTCAAAAAAGATGTTCTAATATTAGGACATTCTATTTTAAAAGCTTTTTATTTTACATACCTAAAGAAATTAAAGATCCATAGAAATTAATTTTAGTTGTTTAGTATTCAGGAATCACAAAGCAGAAACTATAAAATTTATGAATGCATTTATCTGAAATCCATCACCAAATAACCAGTTTAACAGGACTTTGAAAGGTTCATTTGTGAGAATTCTACCAATGACCAGAACCTAGCCTACTACAAGCTACCAGTGACCAGAACTTTAACTTAACAGAATTTATAGTGACTGGAACCCTAGCCTACTACAATCTGTCAATGACCAGAACCCTAGGCTACCACAGTTTACCAGGATAACCAGAAACTAAGTCTTTCCCAATCTACAAGTGATCATAAGCCTAGCCTAACACAGTCTACCAAAATGACAAGAATCTTACTCTATCACAATCTACCAGTGATCAAAACCCTAGCCTACCAAAATCTACCAATAACCAGAACCCTGGGCTGGCACAATGGTCCTTTCCACTTGCTAATGCAGGGATTCATAGCTTTTATGTGTTAACCTCAGATTATTCCCAGTAGAATTACCAGTTTGATTTTGGGGTTTTATTTTGTTTTGAGTTTCTTCCTTCTTTGTTTATTTTTTATTTTATTGCTTCTTCCTTCTACAAATAACTTTCAATTTAGACTGAGCTCTCAGAGACCTTTGAAAGCCTTATCATTTAAGTGTTCTTGGTTCTTGATTCACACCTTTCTCATGGAAGATTTTTCTTTAACCTTTACTCTTCGGTTGCTGCTAGCCTTGGAAATTTTGCTATCACACCTTTCAGTATAAATTGTGATACCAATAATTGAGACTACAATAATCTAATTGTGATGTGATCAGAAAATCTAGAACTCAGAGGTGCTACAGCAATCTGCTGTGACCACAGGCATCTTGGGAACACATAATAAAAATGCATTGTTTTATCTTTTATGCCTCCTCATAAAAAAACCTAAATATGAATAGTGCATATTTTGACAAATTTGCATTATTGTATGGGTTTCAGACATTTCCAGGGTGCTGGAAAGGAGGCATCTATAAAAACTAGCCAATTAACAACTTTAAGGATTGTAGTTTTTTAAATGTAATTGTAAACATTATATAGCAGTGCCTGAAGTAGCAATTATTCAATTCCATCAGTCCAGAAAAACAGCCTCTGCAAAGGCCAGATTATTGGAGTTCCCTTCCTAATAAGTAGGTCAGACATTAGCTGGAGGCATCTCAGAGCTGCGAAGCATTCATTAACATTATGTGAAACGGGAGCTGTAAGAAAACCATACATTTCTAAAGAAGATGCCCATGTATACATTTGCTGCCTCTTTAGAACAACTATCTCCTGCCAGAAACAGTTTTGTTTATTATTAACATGTCAAATTATCTGAGAGCTTCCTCCAGGCTCCATATTGTCCTGTACAAACATCAGTTCATCAGGGCCTCACAGTATTTTTAGGTGTGTACTCTTATTCTATCCATCTTACCAACTAAAGAAAACAAGTGCTTGAGAAAATATCTGGTTGTAGATCACACGTCTAGTCAGTAACAAAGAGGGGATTTGAACCGCATGTTTCCCTGCCTGAGTTCTACATTTATCTATCAACCCATTATGTGCTCACTTAATTAAAGTTAACTTGCCCACGGTGTTCATAAGGAAAAAAAAATACACTAATATAACTTGGAAGTGTTCACATCTTAAAATAATATATAAAGTCTTTGAGCTTCTGTTTCAAGACCTACAGGTCGTTTGACAGCAATGATAAAATTGAGACCCCTGAGCTCTTTGGGCCACATTACATCATCTTTAGTCTGTGTAGTTTTAGATTTCAAGGAAAAGAACATATGGCTTGAGTCTGATCTCTTTTCATCCCTCTTTTCTCCCGATTATTTTGTCTCAAGTAGCTCACACTTTCTCACTGACGTGCTGCTGATGACAGAGGAGAGGGAAAGTGTATTCCTGCAAAGCAACTGATTTAAAAGCCCTCGCTCTGGCTCCATATTTCTCTCCTTGGAAGTTTTACTTTTCACTTTAACATTAATGAAAAATTTATGCTTTGCTGCATAATATATAACTGTTTTCATTCTGCATGGTTTTGTTTCAAATTAATTTTTAAACAAAACTGAAGCTTTGGGGAAGGGGCATTAACTCTTTCTGTTGAATGCTGTGCTGGCCTCCATGTAGCTGTAACAAATGAGTAGCTCACTTTGAGATGAAGAGTGGTAACTGCTTAACTGAGAATGCATTAGTGCGTGTTCTATCTATCCACTCATTTACAGATTCCTAATTCGCTGGACTTTGACAAGGCAGGACAGACATAATACATATCTGCACATCTACCCATAAAAACCTCAGAATCACCAGATACTTAATCTGACCAGTAAGAACTTGCTGAGCTCCTACCCCCACCCGCAGCTGAAGAGCTCTTCGTATCTCAAAGTGCCAGGAGAGGGTCAGTCGGTTTTCTTTCAACGTGTAACATCAGGCCCCACATCCAAGAATATTTAGGCCACTCAAATGAACTGTATGGGGTGCAGAGAACAAATCTGAGTAGGTTCTGGAGGTGGGGTAGCCTTGGGAGGAGTTGGGGAGGGAGTGAATATGATCAAAACACAAGAACAAAGAATTAATAAAAATATTTCTTTAAAGAATTAAAAATAAAATAAATGCTATGTAGCAAATCATAATGGTTCTTAATATATATCTCCTCTTTAGAAAGCTTTGTATTTAATGGTCATATGCTCCATCTATAGGAAACATGATATTTAAATATAAATACATATTTATTTGTTTTCATGGTTATTTTTTCTGAGTTCTTGCAGTGAGAATATTTGTTTTAAGCAGGGAGAGGAAATATTACAGACATCAGGTCACTAAAAACTCTCAGTCATAGGAATTCAAATAAGCACACAAACATCCACATTAATTTAAAGGAAAAAACTCTCAGTCATCACCTTTTGTGCAATTGTATGGTGTATTCAACTTTAATCTACAACATGTTAGCTCAAACATAGTTCATATTACTTTCACTCTTCCTGTTCATTAAAATGTATTGATTATTGGCATGTGATATTTTCATTTAATGTACCATTTCATCATTCTCATGCACAGAGTACCTAAAACATTTTCAGTGTTTGTAACCATCTTGATGTGGTCCTAGGAACGCTAGAATCAATGTCTATATGATTCCTTAATAATATATTATTAGTATTGCTTCTGAAGATTGGTAAACTACTTTTCCATGGTTCAAGTCTTTTTATGTACTTAAAGTTCTAAATTAGTTATGATATTCAAGTTGCTCCTGAATATTTAATTGTTCATTCTCAAAAATAACATGTGTGATATCTGACAAAATTATATTAAAAATTAACACCAAGCAGTGGTAACACACACCTTTAATCTCAGTACTTACTTACCATCAGGCACAGGTGGATCTTTGTGAGTTCAAGGCCAGCATGTTCTACAGAGTGAGTTTCAGGACAGCCAGGGCTATACAAAGAACCCCTGTCATGAAAAACTAACAACAACAACAACAACAAAATTAACTATAATGTGTTAAATGAGTGCTTAGTGAAGTTAAAAGCAATATAATAGAGACTCAGAAGAAGAATTTCTTCATCTTGGAAGAATTAAATAATTGTAGAGAAGATGGTAACTGAATCACCCCTAAGATAAGGACAAGCAAGTTATTACTGTTATGCACCAAAGAGTAAATATCTAAGTATCTAAAAGTAAGTCTCAAAACCAAGCATATTTTATAGGCACTGATATCATGTGACTATTTATAATGTATCTACTGAAAATCATTAAGGAAGCAACAAAAACAAAGAAACAAAAAGCAAAGACTGGTCTAACCAGCTTAGAAGGAGGCTTAGTGATAGGACATATTTCTAGCATGTGTAGAACCTCAGATTCACTCCCCAAAAATGTTTTTTAAAAAAGAAAAAAGAAAGAAAAGAAAAGAAAAAGAAAGAAATTGTAAAGGACTTTTTGTCAGCATTTGATTGATCAGACACATAGGAAAAAAGGTTAGACTGGCTGTGGTCCTTGTTTCTTTGACCTGTTTTAAAAGAAGACATGGCCTACAGATGAAACAACTGTGACCTTAGGGATGTGTAGTAAATGCAACTTCATTACATATCTCAGGATTATGCAAGATTAGGTAGGTTTCATTAACTACTCATGAAAAATCAACGTTATCTTGCGTACAATATGACCTTGGTTTCTGTATTGTAGCCTCTCTGCCTTACTGCTACTTTCAAATATACATTCAACAACTGTTTATTGATTACTGCAGATTAGTAAGGACCTAGCAGTATATGCAATGTAGTTCTTATTCTCTAGGGGGCAGAGGTCTAATGAACCATAAACTTTGAAGCAATGTAATTGTAAAATGTCTCAAAATGTAAACACACGGTTTCACAAATGATTCCAAAATGTTTTCAAATGTTCTTAAGCAGACTATAAATGTTTCAAATGTGGCATAAATTGACCACATTTTATAGTATTATAAAGCCATACATACAGTATACAACCAGTACTATACAACATTTGAATATTTACATGTGAACACAAACACACACTCACACACAAACATGCACACAAGCATGTCAGAAGCTTGGAAAGAAACTGTCAACCTATTGGGAAACCAAATTTCTCCTTTGCTGAAGCCAGCAATTGTATCTCGAACACCATGGCCATATATGCCACCAGATAGATATGGTCTAAGCCTCCTGCCTTTATTTCTTTTAACAAAAGCTTCTTGACCCTACAAATTGACCACCAGATCCTTGATGCTTATTGGTTCCAATAACAAACTATACCATAAATCTATATAATTTTTTTTAGTTCTGGGATACAAATTACTGCAAACTCGGTCAGTTGAACAACTCCTATTCATGAATTTATTGTGTAGCAAAAGTCTGAAGGAACCAACCTTAATTTTCTGCTCAGGCTTCATAGGCTGAAGTCAAAGTCTCTCTCTCTCTCTCTCTCTCTCTCTCTCTCTCTCTCTCTCTCTCCTTCTCTCTCTCATATTCAAATGTTTTTTATTTTGCTAATGCAAAAGAAAAGTGCTTTACCAATTGTAGAAAATCATAAATTAAATGTGTGAGAGCCAAAAAGCAATTATATGTGGAGTAAAACCCACACACATGTACATTTATGCACATTTTATATATGCATACATATAGAGTACTTATTGACATAAGATATAAATTCAAATAGATGTTTCCTATATTTGTCAGCTACAATTAAGCTCTTTAAGTACAGAGTTCTGTGGATTTTTAAAAGGTTTTCAGCGAAGTTTATTTCAAATAATTGATGAACTAATGGGACCTGGGAGGAAAGCAACTCATATCACTTTGGGAAAACAGCAAAGATTTTTTTCCTTCTGTGCATATAGCACATGGACACATAAAAGAGCTTATTCTTAATTGTGACTTCTTAATTATAGCTACATGATAATTAAAATGAATAGAACCTTCTACTAATGAAATGTTAAAATGAAAGCTCATGCTATACTGTGGATAAACATTAATATTAGTAGGATTTCTAACCCCTGATAATTTTGCTGTTACTATCATTGTTATATATACTATGCAGAGTTTCAACTCATTTTTTGGTCAAAAGAGCTATATAAATTTTAAGATATGCTGTTACATAAGCTGAAAGAATTTATTAGCTGACAAAAACACAAATGGGGTTCGGGCGACAGTTATGTTGGCAGCATGTTTTCTATTATGCCCCAAACTCTAGTCTCAGCCACCGACAGCATAATCTAGGCATGGTAGGACATTCCTTAAATATCAGCACTCAGAAAACAGGTGCAGAAAAATCGGAAGTTCAAGGTCATTCTTTGTCACATAACCATTTCAAGACCAGGCTGAAATACAGAAGACTCTGTTCTATTTAGTTAGTTAATTATTTACAATTTTTTGGATATTTTAGGGTATCATTGGACACTGTTACCTATTTTATTATGTGAATACCTTTATTGAACAAGTTAAGACCAGTAACACTTTCCTCTTGTCTAAATGTCAACCTGTTTTTATTTTCAGGGCAAAGGGTTGTTTGCTGAAACTATTTGTGTCACTATAAGCAGAGGGGCTGTTCACCTATTTAATCATGTTCTCTTTACATAAGACTACCCCTCACAACCAATGTTTTCTTGAATATTGTACAGATCCATAGGGAAGAGGTGAAGACACAAGCTGAAAACAAAAAGCAGAAATGGTCTTTAAGCAGGAAAAAAATAAGAAATAAGATGGTGACTTCCAGACCACAAACTGAGGGGCTGCCCTATCAGCTTGTTGAAGGACTGTTAGAACTGTTCAGTATATGTTTTCCCCATCCTCTGAAAGGCAGAAATATGACTTCATTGACTGCTCTTTCTTCAAAGGTGTAGTTCATCACGGTGTTCTCTCCTGTTTAAATCCAGATCAAAATTTTCCATAGACTTATCCTGTTTAAATTAGTGTAATTAGTGTGACATAATGTATTCTTAAAGCAATAACATAAATAAGTTCCATTGCATTGATCAGTGGAATTTAAAAAAAAACAAATTATTAATGTGACTGATAATCAATTAGAGGTTCTAGGAGCCAGCAAGGCTGCCTTGATTGATACAGGCTTGAAAAGAGAGCTAGCTGGTTTAGCATTATTTCATAGAAATACCCACAGAAGACCTGGGAAGGCAATCTTTATATCATTTAAATATTTCAAAGGGAGAATTTCCACTAAGCCAGGTTTCATTCATAAATAAATTGGGCCGTATTGTTTCAATTTTAATTACATAAATATTTCTATCGTTTCTTCATTGCTTTCCATTTCACTGGGCTTTTAAAATCTCAATCTAAAAAAAAAATCTCAAACCATATGAATTGATCCATGTTAGAGACCCCCAAATGCCTATAATCTGACCAGTATATTTTACCTTTCAAAACTGCTTTAGCAAGACAGCAAACACATATTAGAATCTCTATGATGTTATTTAGAGTTTTGATGGTTAGTTGATGCTACTTTCTGCCTCTTATAGAACTAATAGCATGAACACAGCAGAAAACCAATGTGAATTTAAGTTAAGCAAGTGTTACTACAGCCTTAAAGCAGATTCATGGCTTCCAACAGATGTCCTATTTTTTTTTTAATTTCCAGGTGCAATAATGTCTCTAGGAGTCACCACAGGGTGATACAAACCAAGAAGCAGCATTACAGCAGACCTGACCTTGTTTGTGGCATTTCAATAGCAATGACAATTCATCTCTTAAGGATCTATCACTAGATGCTACTCTTTTTCCAGAGAAAGTGCCAGAAATAGCTAAATTGAGATTCTTTTAGTTAATCAAGTAATCAGAAATATGTATCTGTGCCTACTGTAATAAGATAGCTCAATGGTACCGTGATGGAAATCTGGATAGGATTTAGAGAAAACAACAGCAACAACAACAAAGCATTCTTAAGGACTACTCAAACTACTTGCAATATATTACAAAGCATGTAAAATGAAAATGAAATACAAAAAAATGAAAAACCATAATGGAAAGGCTAGTGCGTTCCAGCTCAGTGCACTTAAAACACAATCAGTATGTATTTGTTTCTATAGTTAATATTCTTGCTGAATTGTGCACATAGACACATCTCTTCTGAGTTCAGAGGCACTACTGTGAAGTGCTGAGGATAATCACACCGAGCAGCAGAGCTGCTGTATAGAGAGAATAAGCAAGACTTGAGAGAGCATATTTTTGCATGCCGCGTTGGCGGGGTACCTTTATGAAAATGTATTTGGACAAGTTTGTATGGGTTTTGGGAAGGATTCCTGTCTACTGTTCTGTTTGGTTATGAGTCTTTGCTTTTACTAATAGTAAACAATCTTTATTACTATAACCAAGTGACATCATGAAATAATTTATACTAAGCCTCTTTATTCTTTACTTTCAATATTGTTTTTATTATTCGACTTCCTTTGCATTTCCAAACTTTAGATAATCTTGTCTATATCAACATAAAATCATGCTGAGATTTCAAAAGAATTCATTGGGGTTGCAGAGATGTCTCAGTGGTTAAGAGCACTTGCTCCTCTTCCCGAAGACCAGAGCTATAATTCCAGCAGCTATATTGGACAATTCACAACTGCCTCTAACAGCAGGAAAAGAGAGCATAAAGACATTTTCTGGAGTTTGTAAATACCCATGCGCATGTACACACATACACAATGATTTTTTAAATATTTGTGAATTTGAGGAAAATTGTGATCTGTGTCTTCCTGTGGCTGTTTGAATGTAACTGGCCTCTATAATCTCATAGGGAATGACACTATTAGGAGGTGTGGCCTTGCTGAAGTGGGTGTGGCCTTGTTGAAGTGGGTGTGGCCTTGTTGAAGTGGGTGTGGCCTTGTTGAAGAAAGCGTGTCACTCTAGGGGCATTGTTCAAGCTACACTCAGTGTGACCCTCAGTCGACTTCCTGTTACCTGCAAGATACAGGACTCTTGGCTACTTCTCCAGTCCCATATCTGCCTACATGCCATATGCCCACCATGATGATAATGGGCTGATCTGAAACTGTAAGCAAGAATCCCTCAATTAAATGATTTTCTTATAAGAGTTGTTGTGGTCATGGTTTCTCTTCACAGCAATAGAAACCTTAACTTAGACACTTCCCTTATTCACTGAATTTTGTGTTCTCCATTAGGTTTGTAAAACTCAGCATAAAATTTTATGTGTGTTTCTTTTATTTATATGCATGTATTTCATTTGGGAGACTGATTTTAATTATCATTGCATTTTCAATTTGCATATTGATACTTTATAGAAGTACAGTTGTTTTGTACATTTGTATATTTATTCAGAGACCTTGTATTTACCTTTTAGGTAGGTAGTTATTTTTTTCTGTTAGTTGGGGAGGTTTTGGTTTTCCGTTTTTTTTCATCTTCCTAATACTTTTATATAGAATCAATCAAAGAATATTTTTTCCTCCTCCCTCCTCTCCTCTTGCTTCCCCCCACCTCAACCTCCCTACCCCACTCCCCATCGACTACTCAGAAAGGGTAAGACCTTCCTTGGGGAGTCAACAAAGTCTGGTACATCAAGTTAAGGCAAGACCAAGCCCCTTCCCCCCACATCAAGGTTGATATAGGTATCCCACAATAGGGGATGGGCTCCAAAAATTCAGCTCATGCAACAGGAATAGATCCTGGTTTCACTGTCAGGGGCCCCACAGTTTTTATTTCTTCAATTTCAATATGGATGATCGTCTTTCCTTCTTTGCTTACTACATTAGCCAGAGTTCCAGGACTGTAATGAATGAGAATTGTGAGACTGGACATTTGCCATGTGGCTAATGTTGGAAGAAAGTGTTCAAACCCCCAGACTCTGATGTTGAATCAGAACTTTATGATTAGCTATTTTGTCCACTTTAGTTCATTTCTCAAGGAACAGATTAAATAAAGAGTATATAGAACTGATAATAAAGTGCTTTTATACATATAGGTGAGATTAGTCTGTGCTACATGATTCCTGACTTTATCTTCTCCTAACAGCGTTACATTGTACAAGTATCTTAGCCCCTCTAAAGTCTGCTTCTGCTGCTGCTAAAGAGTACAATGCATTCATTCAGGAAACTCACACTTAATGTTTCCAAAGACTTGATAATGACAGTGCCTGCATACCTCCCAGCACTGTGGCAATTAAAGAAGATATGTCTGTCAAAATATTCACCGCATGGTATTAATCTAACTTTAGCTGTGATCACAACTACTACTGCAGGTAATAGTGTTAATGAGATACTCCTATACACCTATGCTTAGATCCGCCTATTTAATGAAGGGAAGGCAAACAATATTGTTCCAAGTCTAAGTGGTATATTACAGTTTTGGGTTTTCAAACTTGACAGAGGAGGATGGTGTGGTACTGGTGTCCAATTGGAAGGACAGCGATACAGCTAAGCAGTCTACGGTGACGAGGGCATCAGCCATACAAACAACGATGCTGAATAAAGTTAATTCAGGATATACCTCAGTGTAGCTTCCTTCCAGTAATATAATAAATTATATTACTTACTCTAACTTGAGGTATCAACCGCAGAATAAATACTTGCATATGGACTTTGGCAATGTTTAATCTGCTGCCGTATGCTACTGATAGGTTAGGTATGTTCAACAGTCCTTTGTTTTGCTTCCCATTTTAGGTCTGTGAACTAGATTTTTTTGTTTGCTTATTTTTTTTTCCAAAGTCATACTTTCCTTATGTCTATTTCAGCAATCATTCAAGTTGATGATGTAACACTGTGTCTATGGATGAGCTCAAGAGAAAAGTCTGGAAAATGGCTCCTCTGTTTAAAAACGGCAGAAATTGCCGTTTCTATTAGAAGTATCCCGTGTGCAGGGCACAATGTTTATAAGACACCCTCATCTTAAAGGTACACTCAAAATCAGTGGGAAAATCCAATTCCACTGAAGGGGTGATTTAATTCAAATACTTTATGAAGGATATAAACCTATTGCATAATCTGCATTGCCCCTCCAGTGTAATGTCTTCTAATACATTTAACTGACTGTGAACACCTGGCTGTTAAAACGTCTGTCTTTTTTGAAGGAAAAAGATGAAATACATGCTCAGATAATGCATCTATAACCTCCTGATCAGGTGCAGTGTCCAATAGCTTTATATTCAATGTCCTGCCTGTGTCTAGAATGTTGTTCTCTCTTTCAGTGATACAATTTGAAGCAGAAAGGCAAGCATCACATGTTTTTCCTCATATATGGAATATAGGAAACTAACGTTATTGAAGTAGAAGAGGTAGGGATAGTAACAGAAGAGAAAGGTAGTCAGGGTAGAGGGGAATAAATGGGTAAGAGAGAGGTATATAATCAAAGCATATTGATTATATATTTTATATTATATATAATATATTATATATTATTGCATATTATATATTTACATATATACATATGTTTGCATAGATAGATAGATAGATAGATAGATAGATAGATAGATAGATAGATAGATAGATAGATCAAACTGAAGATCATTATTTTGTTTTAAATTACATGCCCTTGTAAAATATAATTTTTAAAAATGAGAATACCAGAGCTGTAGAGATGCCTCAACAGTTGCCCGCACTGACTGCTCTTCAGAAGAAGACTTGGGTTTGATTCCTAGCATTTACAGGATGCCTGGCAGTCGTCTACTAATTCTAGTCCTAGGGGATCTGTTGCCCAGGTTTGATTCCAAGCATTTACATGGTGCCTGACAGCCATCTAGTAATTCCAGTCCTAGGGGGTCTGTTGCCCACTACTGGCCTCTTTAGGAATTGCATACCCTTATATACAAGCAAAACTCACACACACACACGAGTTTTAAAAATACATAAATCTTTTTTAAAAATTTAAGGATTCATCCCACTCCAAATCGTTCTTTGCAAATCTGCTACTGAGCCTGAATCCTGTTTATAGCTGTAAACCATTTGACTACCCTCATAAGACTATCAAAAGAAAATGAAAATATCAGCACTACGGGAGGAAAGTTCTGGAAAGTCTCATCAACCCACATGTAAATACTGTATTTATGCCAGGATTTGAAGGGAACAATAAATCACAACTATCTCATCTTGTGTAAATTCCTACAATCACATGGATATTAGCACACTAGCTTTCTTCTTTGTGTATATTCTTTCTTTGTGTATATTTTAATAAAAGCTGTTTATACTCTAGTGTACAAGAGACTTTGCTATTTGAATATTGTGCTTTAGCTAAATCAAACTAATTAGCGCACATTATTTCAAATACTTAACTTTCTGTGCTAAGAACATTTATGTTCTAACTATTAACATTTTCAAGTCTATATTTTATTAACAGTCCTAATGGTGGTATATAATAGATATGTTGGACTTACTTATAGTTTCTAAATTAATATGTGTATACCTGAATATCACATGAACCAATAGCACATCAACTTTCTAACTACTCAAATGGATTACAGAACAAGATCTAGACAGTCGTCTACTTAAAACTATAGGGTCTGACATTTTTACTAGTACAAGGTGACCCAAGGTTGGTCTGCCAAGCAGACACTTCTCTGAAGAAGGACAAGGTGAATCATTGCCTTGTTCCATAGTCCCTACTAGAGAACACACGTGAATCAGGATACATAAGGAAGTATTAAGTAGTATAGAATCCTTAGGCATGAGAAGTCTCCAGATGAAAACAACACAACTAATGTGGCAAGCAGAACTATTGACACTCAGATATGAGAACCAGAAGTAAAAGAAAGATGTGTTTCTTTATAGTAAGCATCGTTATGGAGGATTAAAGAATAGAGAAGAAAGAAGAAAAGCATATAAGTATTCCTGGATTGAGTCTCAAATGAATTCTCCACAAAAAGGACCGTCTTGTTCAATTTTACAGGAGGATCATGGAAAAGTGGGCAGACAGGAGGAACATTAGTAAGACGTACAGAAGGAAGTTAGAGACGACAGCAAACTTTCAAAGACAAATACAAGCTCTGCAGCTCAGTAGTATGCAACAGGCTTGCCTTGCGCAGTGAACTAAGGAAATGGTGGAAATAAAGTAGGAAAATAACAGTGTTCCCTTGGTCAAGGAATCTACTGAACACTTCAATGAGTTTACTTGCTTATGCCCTTAAGAGTGGCTATATTGGCTTTATTTGTGTAAAAAAATTCTAGAAATGAATGATGACCAGTTTATTAAAAATGGATTTGTAGCATATAATGTAATGACTATATTATGTCAGAAAACATGCAATATTCAGACTCTTGTTAGAGCTTACACATATGGTAATCTGAGTCACCAAAGCTCAGAAATAGGATTAAAAACTTCATCTAAATGGAAAAGCAAAATTTAGAATCAACCAAAGGCTGTTTTGTTCATGGATTAATGAAGGTTCAGTAATTATCAGGAGATCAAGACTGGGTTGCCATTGGTACTTCATGAGCATCTCAAGTTGGATATCATGAAAACAGAATAATTCAGGGAAAAGTCAAGCAAGAGTGACGGATCTTCTCTCAGAAGACAAATGTCTCAGAAAGCTTCATGTCTGTTTTGGTCTTTGGCTGAGAGTCTTATTTCATGGTGTTGCATTTTTGACTATTTTCAGAAAATAATGCTGCCCGATATGATATTTTTATCACCAAAAGTAAACTTGTAAATCAATTCTACCAAACATTAATTGAAGAAGAGGACATTTTATGTAGATTCTAATATTCATAAAACCAAATAAGAAGAAGCAGGATACTGCAATGCAGTGGGGCTTGGCTCTCCAAGGAGAAGTTAGATGAGTTTTTAATCATGATCTATGATGTGAAAAATGGAATTCTTCTTATTGAATCAAAGCAGAGAGGTGACCCCATTAAGAAAAACATTTGGCAGAATGTTATATTAGTTATTTTCAGAATCTCCTCTGGTCTGTGTTTGAAAACTCAGAAAATGTGAAATTTTCTGTGTGAAAGAAAAACAGTGTTTTCCAACAGCTCCATGTAAGTGATAAATCTCAAATTCTTAACAGTGAAAAGCTGGATTGTTTTACTGATCATTTTTTCTTTTATTTCTTTGTTTTTATTTATTTTTAGTGAGCTCTACGTTTTTCTCTGCTCCCCTCCCTGCTTCTCCCCTCTGCTTTAACCTCCCCCAAGGTCCCCATGCTCCCAATTTACTCAGGAGATATTGTCTTTTTCTGCTTCCCATTTGGATTAGATCTATGTACGTATCTCTTGTTGTCCTCATTGTTGTTTAAATTCCCTGGGTTTGTGATTTGTAAGCTGATCATTTTTTTCAATAGTCGCCTTTTGAAAAATAAATGGGAAAGATTTTATGCCAAGACTTCCTTTCTCTCTAAACAACAAAGAAAAACAAAACATGAATAGATCCTAGATGCATTTATTTTAAAAGAAGAAGAAGAAGAAGAAGAAAAAGAAGGAGGAGGAGGAGGAGGAGGAGGAGGAGGAGGAGGAGGGGAAGAGCGGGAAGAGGAAGGGGAAGAGCGGGAAGGGGAAGAACGGGAAGGGGAAGGGGAAGAACGGGAAGGGGAAGGGGAAGAAGAAGAAGAAGAAGAAGAAGAAGAAGAAGAAGAAGAAGAAGAAGAAGAAGAAGAAGAAGAAGAAGAAGAAGAAGAAGAAGAAGAAGAAGAAGAAGAAGAAGAAGGGGAAGAAGGGGAAGAAGGGGAAGAAGGGGAAGAGGAAGAAGAAGAAGAAGAGAAGAAGAAGAAGAAGAAGAAGAAGAAGAAGAAGAAGAAGAAGAAGAAGAAGAAGAAGAAGAAGAAGAAGAAGAAGAAGAAATAGCAGAAATTATGAATTATGATCTAGGTATGTACTATACATTCAGGGCCTCTGTGAGTGGGTATAAAAGCAATACAACCAAAGCGAAAAAAAAAATTCTAGACAAAGCTTAGAGATACTCTGAGCAACAGCTGCCTCATAACACCTAAAATAAAGCTGGAATAAACATTAATGTTATCTGAGAGAGGCAAAGGTTGCTAAAGGAAAATAATAAAACAATGCTTTAATGGGTAGGGGATTTTGTTATTGTTGTTATTATTATTATCATATATTATTATTCCCAAGAATGTCAATCAAGACAAATACATTTGTCTGCCACAAAATTTTGAGAAACTTAATGAAAAAACTGCGTCTTAAGTACTTGTATATTTCAAATCCTTGCTCATTTCTTGGTATAATGTTAGATTGCATGAAATAAAATTATAGAGCAACTGCTGAATATGAACTTAGTCTGATGTGACAACTCAGTACCATTCAATAGAAACTTCTGTGGTGATGGACCTGCTTGGCATGGTCCACATTGTACCAGCTAGCCATGTATAATTATGAAGCATTTGAAATACAGCAAGCAAAACAGGAACTTCCTCAACTTCATTTTATTTAAATGTTTAATTAAGTAATCATGCAAATTTATGTTCTTTTTAAAAATGGCTAAAGGAAATAGAAAGGACTGGCTTCTCTGGTCAAAGAACAGTCATGAATGAATGCAGAAGCGCATGGCTCAAGAAAATTCTGAGAGTAAGTGTGACTTATTCCCAACCCTAAGCCTGAGATGTATATCACCCCTGTAAAGCAGGATAATCACAAAAAGGGGGAGGAGAAACAGTGCATGAATCAGAAGATATGGAGAGGGCCTGTGACATGCCACAGCCAGTGGTATTATGACCTCACAACAGACATACACAGGATGGGGCCCTTCATCTGATAAACATGAGCATGGTACTGTGGTAAGACTCACAGGGCCTTCGTCTTCCTTACTGTACTATTGGCTTCTAATGGATTCCAGGAGATAAACAGCCATTGTCTTTAGTTGTGTAACCACTGAGGAGCCCACTGGGTTCCAGGGGGTATTGTCAAACCCACAGTCACACAGATGATCCTTTATAGAGACTATGTATAAAAATAAAAGACAAGGATGTAAGAAAGGAACGTGTAGGGAGAAGTGATAGGGTGAGAAGAATATACTTGACATCTAAGTGAAATAGTCAAATAATAAATTCCATTAAAATATTTTAATAGACCAAATGGGACATTTATCTTTTTGGCTCTCCTTCAAACTTATTTTATTGGATAAGAAAGCCAAGGAAAAGCATGCTGTTACATTTCAGATTAGTGGAAAGCTACCAATCTTCCCTTATTGATTTTCAATAAATAAGTATTACTGACCATCTCAAAATCATTCCTCTACAGCTCTGTGCACTTTGTCAGGAAAGCATTAGGTATATGAGCTTAGAGCTCTGCTCTGGTGGGCACCAACAGCAAAAGAGTAGATATGAAGACCTTCAAGCTTCAACTCTTCCTCGGTGAAATGAAGATTATAATATACAGGTTATCGGGTGACTGGATGCCTGATTGCATTATTCTTAGTCATTAATGTACTGTTTATAACTACAGTATAAGAAGCAGAAAGTATAAAGAATATAGTTGTTAAAGATCAGGTAGGTTGTCTGATGTCATGAAGATACTGAGTCATGCAGTAGTACCAATAATATAAATGTCTTAGTCAATATATGCCCTGCTTCCTGATGAAGAGATAATGAATTCTTTCTATAAGTCCAGGCTTGCTTTGAGGTTTATATCTAATGTATGAAGAGAAGAATGACGTTGTCTTAACCTTATTTATTTATTTATTCATTGCACAGAGCTTGGTACTTCATAATACTTCAAAATGATTACTGAACTTGAATAACATAAAAATTCAGTCTCACTGCATAGTTTACACATAATATCTACATCCAGTCACAACTACAACAGAAGATATATAAACAACCCAGTAAAACAGAAAGTATTCTGTTAACTATATTGATAGTCACAGAGCCAACAAAATGCACCCAGGTAAATATATAACTTAAGAAAATACTTAATTACAAGTAAGAAGGATTTGGGCAAAGGTTATCATATTTCTATAAATATATGTTATTAAATCTTATGTGAGCAAGTCTGGAACCAATGCAAAGGCACATGTGATTTCTGAATAAAAAGATTAAATGTTGCATGGAAGCATAATCCTTTTTCTAAATCCATGGTCTGTGAACAATTTCAAGAATTTTTGAACATTTAGAATAATGAGCTTATCCAATGAAGCAATAAAATAAGTTCTAGAGGCTGAACAAGCAAACCAACATAGTGCACAACATAACAGATATATAAATAGACTAGAGAAGACACATTTGGAAGAGACCTTGGTGAAAATGAGGTTATAAAACAGGAAAAGGGTAACCTACATAGACAAACACGTTTACCATGCCAAATAGTACAGTATGCCAAAAAATAAATTATGGCTGGTAAAGAGGTTGTGTGAAATGACACTGAAAAGCAAGATAAACATAATGTTTATCTCACACAGGGAAAGCATATGAAATCTTATCAGAGGAAAGACATATAAAATTACATATTTCTCAATTTTTTTTACTTTTTAGCATCATAAACATCTTAACAAAACTAAACTATGAACATCCAACTGAAAGAAATCTACAACACAATCAAAGGGTATCTCATAGAGGCTGTATATAAAGGCTGAATAAGGATACCAAGAACCATATTATTTTAGGCTGATCACTACAGTCAAATATATGTGTTTTATGATTAAAGTGAAATATGAAAGTCGAGTCTATCACCAGGCAATAGAAGGCTTACCCTTCTATTACCCTTATCTGAACTCTGAGTTTGAAATTCAGCACTTCAAAATGGAGAAGTAATATACCCCAGAGTTAATGTGACAAATTAATTTAAAGATAAAATCATCCTGCATTTCCCCAAACACAGCAAAGTCCTTAATATATGATTTGGAATAAAAAAGTCATGAAATCCTTACTAGACCGTGCCATAGACAAATTGAATTATGACTTCTGTTATGAAACAGGGAAAACATTCTTCTCAAATACCTTGTTACTTTGGTTTTTCTGTTCTTATCTTTCAGAAGTAGAAAATTTTCATTTTATTTTATCATTCAACTAAATCTATGAGATTTCCCTCCATGTCTCTGGCTTTTCCATTGTATCCAGAAAGTTTCCCCTTCTTTTCCTTTTCTTTGTGATTATGTATTCTCCTAGATCTTTCTTCAATATTTGGGTTATTTTTCTATATGGTATTTAATTTTTTATGTAGGATTCCATAAATTATCCAAGATTTCATTTTTTACAAGTGGTTAGTAGATTATCAGAACATTATTTTGAAAAGTCAGACTATCTTCCAAAATCTTAAAGGACATTTAGTTGACTTAAATAAACATTTATTCATGAATCTTTCTAGAATTTATTTTTTCTATTGATCTATGTCTCAAGTTCTCTGCCTGCTTCCCATTTTCATTGTTATAGACATAAGCTTTTATATTTTTGGAGAGAGTATATTTTCTTCTATGCTAATTTTAGATTAACATACTATGTTCTGTGGATATAATATTGAAAGTTTGACAAGATTTAATTTAAACAAATTAAGTAATTTAAGAAAAGTGCTATTCTAAATGCTGAGAATGTTAAATGTTTGGTTCTGGTCTAATTCTATGGTTATCATTTATCAACACAACACATGTAATGCAGATATTTGTAGAAGTAGGTGCAGAAATAGATATATTAACAGCATTTTTTTCTAAATGCATTCTTTGCATTTTATCTCACATTCTTATTGTTATTAAAAATAATTTGCTATTTCTTTAAGGTTTCTAACTGATTGTTTCATGATCTACAAAACCATTTGATTTGCTGAACCTATCATCTTTCTGAATAATTTCATTATTTTTGACAGTCTTCAATTGATACCTACAGTCTTTCTTGTTAGGTAATCTTATTTAGTGCTTCTTCTCCAATATTTAACCTTTCATTTTTTTAAATGTTGTCACCATATAATAAAGTTCCTAAGCATTAGTAGTCATAAAGAAATCCTGCAGGGGATATTGTTGCAAAAGAGCCTTTATTAATTGCAAGAAAATGTCGGACAAACACACAGCATGGAGTGTTGGCTCCTGTGATTTGGCACATAACACACATAGAAAGCACTCTCTCTCCCTCATGCCTCAGCAGCAATCATCTCCTCCAACGTCCAGGTTCCTGGAAATCACTTACCAACTTCATGTTTCTACCTATTTGTAGAAAACAACAGAAACATTTAAAAGTCTTCCTTCTATATGACTGGGTAAATTATATATCATGTAACCACCATGTCTCCTTCTATCGTCCCTACATATCCAGTTCTCTCTACTCTCTACTTCTGTGATATAGAATCAACAATGTGGATTCCCCAAAAGAGGGAGCATGGCAGTTCAATTCTTACAATACTTTCATTTATTGCATTTCTCTTGTAAAATGGCACTTACATTTTTAATCAACCATCAGACTTTCATCTCTCTGTCTACATACTTCTTCACTCAAGAGTTACTACTTTTATTCCTTTGGAAATTTCATGTGATCCACTGTTTTATCTGATCCTTGTTGCCTTTCCCTTTGTTGGTTGTTCAGCCATTCTTGATTTGTTATAGCTATATTTATCAACTTGCAAGAAATATTTAAAAAATGTAATTCTATAATATTACCAAATAAGCTGTTCTTTTTCTTCCATAAATATTATGTGGATAATAAAATATTTTAAAGAAAGCCTTATCTATTAATATTATAAAAGAACATCTTGAGAATTTATTTCAAACTTATTCACCAACAACTGAAATACAGAGTCCACAGTTGCATAAACACTCAATTCAAGCATTCTCTTCAGCTTTCATGAAAGATTATTTCTTTCTTTCAGGGTTTTAGTATCTGGCTTCTAGCATGGATATACCATACTATGATGGTTAATCTCAATTGTCAACTAGATGATTTCTAACATTGAGTAGGAGACAAAGCTTTGCGTATGCCTGTGAGGAGTTATCTAGAATAAGTCAATTATTATTCAGAAAACCAACCACTTGGGTGACAGTATTCCATAAGCTGGGGTAATTAAATGAATTTAAAAAAGAGCCTAGGTGTTGAGTAAGAACGCTCACAGGGCTCTGCATCCTGACTGTGGATGCCATGTGACCAGCTGCCTCTTAAACCTGCTCCATACCTTCTTCCCTGCCGAGAAGCATTATATCACTGAAACTCTAATCCAAATTAAATGTTCTCTTCTTCGCTTAGCCTTTTTGCATTTTGTCATATTATCATTAAGGTAATTAAGAAACATATATTAATTACTTCTGACGCAATCATAAAGAAATGTATTTTGACTCAAAAACGAAGCCACGCAACATGAAGTGATAATTGTAAATAGTCTAGGTAGAGAGAAGAAACTATCAACATATAAACGTACAGAGTCAATGCAATAAGGCTTGAATGATGTGGGAAGCCAGGTTACTCATTCTACAGTTTCTCACAAAGTGAGAGCGCAACAGAACCCTTTCAAAACATTGTAAGTGCATCCTACAACATTCACCCACCGGAGTGTTGTTGGCAGATATGAATGAAATTCTGTGACAAATGCTCACATTGCAGGATAGCTCTGCTAGAAAACTCAATCTGTCTAGGTATAACTGCAGTTGATACTACTTTCTGTTCCATCTGGGTATTAATTAATGTTAATTAAATTAACAGTACTATTATTCCTGGACAGGGATTAGTGTAGATTCCACTGAAGGCGCATCTCTGGAAACAGAGCAACCATGCCTGCACTCCCCCCAGCTGGCTATGATTTCAGAGAGTAGACTAGCAGAGAAACAACACTGAGTGGTTTGTATGTTCTCAGCCTATATTGCAACGCCTCTCTTCCATATAAGGAATTGAACCACCCACCTTCTTCTAATAGAAGACCTCAACTTTTAGAGGTCTATTTTTGTGGGTGCTGTTTTCCCTGACTGATATTCCTAAAACTAATAGAGACTCTTCCTGCACTAATATTAACAATCTAGATTTTATTTCTGTTGCTTTGAGATCTAGTAACTTCTCAAAGAGATTGTCTACATCAGGTCCATTCCCTATCTAATTCTCTTATTGGCTGGGTGAAACAGTCATCTTTGAGAAAATGTCCAAGTTGCAAAGCCAGTGTCTTCAAGTTTAGCCACAGTGATGATGTGTTTCTCTATTCTCCTTTTTTCTTTCATGTCTCTATTTACTGTTAATGTTTATTTTTCCTCACTCCCCCCCCCATTTCTCAGTTAGCAGATATTTCTGAAAACAATATCCTCAGCAGGACTTTTGCCTCCAGTTCATTGTCTTTTCCGGGATAATCTCACATAGCGCTGCATCTTTGTTTTGCCCTAAAAATGAATGCAATTTCTAGAATAACATTGTAAAATTTTACACTCCCATAAGCAGTAAGCCAATATATCCTATGAAAATAGCTTATCAATTTGCATTTTGATCTCCATTGGGACTTCAGTTTAAATGTCAGTAAAATTTAAACAGGTTTATGCATATCTGAAATTTTGTCACTATGCTGAGTTATTTTTGTATTCTCAAGACACTTCTCCTTGGCAAAGTAGACACACCTGTAATCCCAGAAGACTAATACAGGAGTTATTGCTGTGAATCCTGGGCTACCTTGGGCTACAAAGTGAATTATATGCCAGTGAGGTCTTGTCTTAAGGAAATAATTGATTGATTGATTAAAGTTATCTAATCACTTTTCCATGCCCTAAGCCTTGTAGTTTTGGGGCTTTCCTATTTTTTTGTTTGTTTGCTTTGTTTTGTTACCCCTTTGAAGAAATCTTTTTATTTATTTATTTATTAATAATTTCCGCCTCCTCCCCACCACCCTTTTCCCTCCCCCTCTCTACCTCACCCTCCCTCTCTAGTCCTAAGAGCAGTCAGGGTTCCCTGCCCCATGGGAAGTCCAAGGTCCTCCTCCCTCCATCCAGGTCTATAAAGGTGCGCATCCAAACAAACCAGGCTCCCACAAAGTCAGTCCATGCAGTAGAATCAATACCCAGTGCCATTAGCTTCTCAGTCAGCCTTCATTGCCAGCCACATTCAGAGTATTCAGTTTGATCACATGCTCCATCAGTCCCAGTCCAGCTGGCCTTGGTGAGCTCCCAATAGATCAGTTCCACCGTCTCAGTGGGTGCTCGCACCCCTCGAGGTCCTGACTTCCTTGCTCATGTTCTCTCTCCTGCTCCTCATTTGGACCTTGGGAGCTAAGTCCAGTGCTCCAATGTGGGTCTCTGTCTCTATCTCCATCCATCGCCAGATGAATGTTCTATGGTGATATGCAAGATATTCATCAGTGTGGCTATGGGGGCTTTCCTATTTTGTTGACCTTAATATCAGCTTCTCTTTTGAGATTTCATTGTATGTCACTATTCAGAATTCAATGTCCTAACTCTAAGAGAGTCACTCTAAATGGTAATGTCCTGCTAATGTCTGACACAGAAGGGGAAAAAGAAAATTCCAGCTGATTTCTATGCTGCAAATATCTCTGGTGTGATCAGTTTCAAGTTAGCTACAGACAGCAGTGCATTGGTTTGAGGGAAAACAGTGCACATTCCAACAGGAGAGCAGGTTTGAGCATGGGGGTTCCAGGGAAGTCTTCACTTAATCCTTTGAGATACCCCCGCCCCTCGCCTGCTCTTCCTGGCTCAGGACACAGTTTAGCCCTCATCTAGACTTAAAGTTGACACTTGATCTAACACCAAGGGCAGTGAGGTGGAGTAGAATGGAGTGATGAATGGCAGCCCCGAAAACAGGAATTGTTTACTTCTCTGCTGTGTCCTTACCGAGCGCAGTCTCAGCCAGTGGCCTTTTCTCAAGCACTGCCTTTAACAGTGATTCTGAGAGTTCACTTGAATACCATAACTGTAGTTTCTTCTATCTCTGACCCTTTGGAAGGACTCACTCTAGAACCCAGGTGTAGAATGCTTTACTGTTCAACAAGGCAGTGAAAAGCTGGTATGTCCACATCATCACTACATTGTTACATGGTTCCTAGCTTTAGCAGAAAGTCAAGTGTGAGAGTGTAATGGTAGCTGTGAAGAGGTGGTTGTTGATTTTGGTCCTTTCTAGTCCTTAATGTACTTTTATAGGTCCTTTCCAGTCCTATATTTTAACTGTCATCTTTTTAACCACAAAAAGATGATAAATCTATGTGCTCCATCATTTACAAAACTGGCCCAAAATTAGAAAGTACCTAAAAACTCCTTCTGGAAATTTCATAAAAATTCATATACTTAATATAGATCAATAAGCATCCCTCACCCCACAAAGCAAACAGAGAGGGGATTTGCCTTTCTCTAGTTCTGTAGTTTCAAAAATTTTTATTTTTTTCAGTAAAATATATTCGAGCACAAATAAAACAATAATTTTAACAATACATCCATGAAAAGATTTTCCTATGTATCAAGCTACATATATATATATAAAGAATTTATACTTGAGATATATATGAATTCCTTATTTGATTTTATGTTAAATAGAATTTATTCTATATCAGCAGTTAAATGCTTTCTGTGGCTACAGTGAAAAGTGTGTGCATGTGTGTGTGCACACACACACATGTGCATGTGTGTTTATGTGTGATTCATTTTGCTACTTTCAAGGGTTTCTTTGTTGACACAGAATCTTCTTGTATGGTCTGTCATAGTATTACAATTACTATTGTCGACAAGAATGATCTCTGTCTCACAGTCCTCCTGTATCAGCCCCATTCGGCATCGTTGATTGTTGGTGTTTGCCACTATGTGTGGCTTTTTGGTAACTCTTTTGACTAACAAATTTAAGTGTCCATCAGTCAAAATGAAATTCTGCAGGTAGATGGGGAAAGTGATAGTTGTTCTTGTAAAGGAGACCTTATTCACTAGAAAAAAAATATGTTGTCCATGTCAGTCATTAATAATTAGCCAAATTTGTCCTGGCAATGAATACTGTGACAGATGTCAAGGCTAGATTACTCTAGGGTTCAAGCCAAGCACTGAGCCATGACAATTCACTTAGTGACTCCAAATAAAATATATTAAAATGCCATTGCATAAATAATGGGATATGAAAATCATAGTATTCTCTATTTCATACAAGATATTCAGTTGTGAATGTTAAATGATTCCTCTAAACTTTGGACCATGAAGTCTTGGCATTTCATATTCATGAGCAAATTAAAGTTTTCAGTTATCTGAAGTGTGTTGTTTCGCATCTTTAAATTTTTCAGTAACTTCAAAATTTTTTTTCCAAATGAATTTAGGAAAACAGCTTATCAAAGTAGATAATCCAGTATGTGATAGCCTTCAGTGTTCCCAGACAAAGTAAAGTAAATCTGTGTAAACATTTTTTGAAGAAAAAAATGAGAGTGCTAAACTCAATTTCTCCATATATATAATTTCTTGTATTTAATACAATTTCTCAAGGATCACTAATTCACAAATAGCTTTATTTGACAGTACTGTGTAAGCGTCCTTTTGATGTTGTCTCATATAGTAACTAAATTAGAATGTTTTTATGCTCTTCTCTTTAATTAGTAACCACAAATATTAACCCAAGGTAGCCAAGAAAGATCTGTCAGCTTATTGTATTTCTCATTTTTATCTGCCTTTCAAAGTAATCAGCTCTAATATCCCCACTTAATACTGTGATATGTATCACATAAATCATTAATATCATATATTTGATTTGTCTGTGTAGTGATATCTTCTATTCATAATGAGTTGATACCCTACAAAATAGATGAATCAACTCAGCTACTAGGAATCTGTTGTGTCAAATCAGCCACTTTCATCAGGGTTTATTTATATTACCATATATCAGACATGCCAATCATTTCGTTTGTGGCCTAAAGAATCTATTCTCAATTAAATAAAGCAGGCTATTCCCTGACAGTTAGAATGATGGTTTTCTGTTTGCACAGTCTTCTTTTCTATCAAATAGAAACATTTTCCAATTTTTTGAAACTATTAGTTTTATAGTTTTATTAACATTATTACTATTTCATTTGGATAGATTACATTAATCTACAAATTAGTTTATACCATCTTTACATTTTTCAAATTAAAAAAATCATTCTATTTAACAAACAATATTTATTAAATATTTCAACAATATAAAAACTACAAGATGTATATAAAGACATTTAAAATCTACATGAAAACGGTGAAGTCTATAAATTGTCCAAATATGCCATTGTTTTCTATAGGCATCATGCATATCTAAATATGTACTATATTAATTAATAAAAACCATGTATTTGTTAGCATTTTCACTAAACCATTTTCTACAAATACAATTTGGTATTTGATAATGTGAATGATGTGATATATCATAAATTATGATACATTGGCTTATTGAAAATTGAGCCAAGGCATCATGTATTCATACAAGTTTCCCTTCACAGCAGTTCACAGTTATTAGCAGCAACCTCAAAAATCCAACTATAACATAACCAGATGCCTCCTAAGTCCTAGACCTGTAGCACAATTACACTCAATGTGAAGTTCACATAAGCACATACAGGTGTCTGTAGCAGATCTAGCTGGCACCCCCTAGGTTAACAAAATCTCTCACTTCACTCCCAAAGCAAAGTGATGTCTTTTATTTCAACTCCTCCACCACTTTGCTTACTAATCATGTCCTTTTATTACAATTTTTTTCCTCTCACCAGTATAAATTATCCAGTGTAATTTTTAAGACTGCCTTTTTCCCCCTACCTTCTATCCTAAATGTTTAATAGATTGCTAGAACGGTAGACAGCAAGGCTCTGTGGTCTGTGACTGCATTGTGGATATGCTTGCGTAAGTGTTTCTCTTATTATTTCCCAATTCTACTTGCTAATCGTGTAAACGAAACCTATGCTTTTTCTTTAAAATATTAGCTTTGGTTGCTGCTGGGTCCAATTCTTTCAAAGGCAAATGAATCTCGACGTTCCTGAATCACCCACCAATGATTTTATTATTAACAGATTCTAATTATTAACATGAAAAAATAAGAGTATGTGATGTTTAAAGACTTACCACATGCCAAGGATGTTTTAGATGCTTTACCTGCATTAATTGACTTAATCTTACAAATTAATATAGCATAAATTCTTTTTTTTACAATCTTTAAAATTATTTATTAATTTATTGTGTGTTTGTGTATGTTTCTTGCATGCAAAATGTGTGTTTAAGAGCTTGTAAATGTATGTGGTCCATAGCTCACATGAAGAGGTTAGAGAAAAATGTTGGGAGGGAGTCAATTCTCTCTTCCCACTGTAGATTTCTGGGATCAAACTGAGGTCACCAGATTTGCACAGCTGAGCCATTTCATTAATACTCCACTTTCTTTAACAAACAAGACAATGGAAAATCAAATGCTTAAGTTTCTCGTGTCTTACTTGTAAAAGAGTTGAGATTGTGATTCAAAGACTTAAACCGAAATTTAACTACCATGTTACATGAAGCTTCCTTTGAGAGGATTTAATTAATTATTACACTACTGTTTCTAGAATCAGAAAAAAAAAACAAGGAGAAATGAATTCTATTCTGGTACCTACAGCAATTGCAAGGTCAATCGTACAAGGGCCTAGCCATATGATTATGCCTTCTTGTCTAAGAATATTCCACAACAGTAGTCCAAGAAAGCAAGTTAGAAAGCCAAATAAAGATGCAATCTAATTATGGAATATAGAATTAATATAGAAACTTGGAAATTCAAAATGAGAGTGCACAAATGAGAAGAGGTCATTGAAGAGAGTGAACTGCAGTTCTGCCTTCATGCCGTGACCTTCCAGACCTTATTATCAGCTATTTTTAAAGAAGGAAACAAAATTACATGGACAGAGGGCGAAAAAATCTCAGTTTGTCTGCTTCAATAACCCTTCCTCATGGTCTGGGGTATATACAGCCTCTAAAAATTTCTCTTTTTTATCCAAAGTTTATTAAATTATAAAAGTTTCCACTTCCGCCCCACTTCCCAACACCCTCCCACTCCCCCCACTCCCTCTCCTCCTCCCTCTCCATCCCTAAGAGCAGTCAGGGTTTCCTGCCCTGTGGGAAGTTCAAGTTCCTCCCCCCTCCCTCCAGGTCCAGGAAGGTGAGTATCCAGACAGACTGGATCCCAAAACTCTCTTGGTATTTGTTAGCACTCTGTAAAGTAGTGTTGTCCCTATTTTTGCAAGAAACATGTTCAGTAGTTTATCTAATTTAAACCCTGTTAGTTACTAGATTCAAAGGTAGGGGCTTTGAACCCACATACAAGTAACTTTGAAATCTATGTCCTTAATCTCTGCGCCAAGCAACAGTAAAGGGGACCTTAATTATACAAACATTGTTCAGTGTGTGTTCACAGTCATAATAATTCATAGTTAATAAACAAATTCTGTAGCCAAAATGGTTTTATTAAAAAAAATGTGAAATGTGATCTCATTCACATGCAAATTCTTATGTATAGATTGGACCGTGTGTAAAGGTGAGCATTCAACCACCTTAGATCCTCAGAACTAATGTAGGTTGTAATCCACACGATTTCCAAGCAAATAGATAAGCAAAGTACAAACTATGGGTAACAATTAGCATATAAGAAAAACTGAAGGTGTGAGAAGACATCTTCGAAGTTTGCAGTTATCGTTATGGAAAATGGCCATGCCACAGTGAAGATCACTGTTTCTTAAAATAAACCACAAGTTCAGGAGACTGATTTGCACCTTACAGCAAGAAGGATAGTTTTAAACACAAACTCTTCACCTAAACATTTTGACAATGTAGGAATTTCTCTCAAGCACAGACATACACTTACCTATCCCAGGTCCAAGGATTATGGGGTAACCTGCACTGTTGTGCCTCCTTGGTTTTAAAAACCAACAAAATCAGTGAAATAAAATCTGATATGCCACACTGAGAGGCAAAGATGATCTCACCTGAACACTCCTTATGAGTTTTCAGTCTCTGTGTGCCAGGAATTAGTATATTTTTTTAGTATAATTGGTATATTTTTCTAGTAGACTGATTATCTGATTTTCTGAAAGTTATGGTACTACCCATAGTACCTACATAGACACAAATAGATTTTACCACTGCTTTGCCGACATTTGAGTGTCAATTTCCAAACTAGAGGAAAACTTAAAGATCCAGTTCATGCTCCGAATCCCTGCCAGAAGGACGACAATGAAACCAAGGAAGACTTGGACACAGATTGCTTAAATGTTTAATTGTTGTTAAGAATAAGCTATTGCAAATTCTTTTGACAACTGACAACCTTGAAGGACAAATTTGGAAATGCTTTATATTGGTTTCTGATAAGTGAATGAACAAAAGAGTTGCATTGTGTAGATACAGAGAGGCCATTCTCTCTTACTTTTCCCATCATGAGGGGGTGGGTAGTATCTATTCCCTCTTCCCTCATTGGTTCCTATAAACTTCATGCGAAGGGATTTTCCTGACCCAGTTTTGGTTTTCTCTCCAGTGATGTTTTATATGAATGCATTGCTGATCACTCACCAGTGAGGCACAATGCCTAGGAACAATCCACAAAAGACTGTTGTATATTTCATAACTATGCATAAGAATGGCAGTTAATTCTTTAGGAGTTTAATTTAAGCCTTTCTGCAGTTTCTAAAAGTAAGTGGGAGAATGAATAGAACAGAATGTTCTCCTTTTGCAGAAATAGAATAGCAAACTATATATCAAGAGAGAAATTAGACTGAACAGTCTTTTAAAAGACACACGAGAAGTGGCAAAAGAAAAATGCCCTCTAATAGCTATTTTATCTTTTGGTATTTTGGTTCATTTTCTCATAAAAGAAATATTTTCACTGTGAGTATAATTAATGATGACAACAGAAGAGAGCAAAATGATTTGTAATGTATATAACTATATGACTTCAGTTTGCTAAAACAATTGTCAATGGCTGTCTTGTATAGTGTATATTATACTGTAAGATCCTCTTAATAAAACGTTTTACATAAAATTTCAGGTACGGAAAAAAAGACTATACAATAATACTTAAGCCTTTCATATTTTCAATATATGTACACATTAGTACAGAATAATTACTAATATAACTTTTTATAATCTCTAAATTACTGATACAACTTTTTATAATCTGCGAATTAGTACATATGTAGAAAATGACCTTGTGTGCTTTTACCGAACCATACAAGTAATAGTCTATAAAGAACACTTATATAAAAGGTATTAAGCAAACATTTCACTTGGAACTCCAGAGCAGCAGGTACAACATAATAGTGCCTGAGTCAAGTTTCCAGCCCTTCCTTTCTCCCAGACGGGAACCAAAGGAGAGCAATACTAATGCCTGTGCCTGAGAAAAAGAAATATCATATATGACAAGCGTGTGTTCTGGCTCAGCAGGGCCTAACGTTAAGGGTCATGCTTGCATATTTTATAATTTTGAGGATAATTTGATCCAGAGTTTATATACAGGGCAGTAGAAAAGCAAGAAATCACAAAGACTGCTAACCTGAAGAGTGGTCACTCTTGACTGAAAACAAGTTATATTTGGCATAAATTTGAGAGTATGGAAAATAGGTCTGTAGAAAAACTTTGCTAGGACAATCCCAACCCATGTCTTTCGTCTAAGAATAGCAATAATAAAATGAGGTTTCTCAAACTTATCCTAGACCAACTAATTGGACAGGTTTATGCCAGAAATTAGAGAATTTTGATCCATTGAAAAGAAAAGCTAAGATCAAAAGGAGTGTGTGTAAGGAACAAAATTATAAAATTTTCTTAGAGCTTTGGGAAAAGGGAGGCAAGAAAAATGTGGCAGGGATGTTATCTTTTGTATAAATCTGATCTGTCTGTTTATGATTGAAAGATGAACCACAAAGGGGCCTGTGAACCTCATAGAGAAATAACTGGAAAAGTTTTAAAATAATTGAAAATGAAATATAATAGATAAAAAAATCTTAAATATAGACGTAAACTGTAAATTCAGAGAATTTGGGAAATAGTATTGTAAATAGCAAGGGTGAAATGGGAAGAATGAGATTTAAAGGGGAAGGAAAGGATGGCATCATCTAAACTACAAAGACAAGCTAATGAAGTTACCATATGGCATACATGCATATATAATGATCAACAATAAATATATGGATAAACAAGAAACTCCAGATCTAGAAATCAATGTTTTTTAATCAGCAGAGATAGTTTATAAAACAGTGGATCTGAGAATCAAACATTTTCTCCACAGGTTCAACACTTAGGAACTTAATCTCCATTATAATTCAACTAATTTTGTGTAAATTATAGTAAAATTCTAAAACTTAAATGTTGGTAAATATTATGATTATTCTACATATTTATAACAATTCCTCATTATCCAGGCATAGTGTGTAATACAGCAGAGAATTATGTGTTCAATTCCAGAATGTTTTCATAGTAAGATTCAGGCCAATTTGAAGTCCCTGTCTCAAAGGACAAAAGAAAAAAACAGGTTAAAAATTAATAATAAATATTTTAAAATTAGCTAGCAAAGCCACACGCTTAGGAACAAGATAATTTAATTACTGCGACGTATCTTCCAGGATCTGGAGAATAACTGCAGCTGTTAACAAACTCTTCAGTTGTTGGCAAATGCTTAAAATGTAGAGTCATTTCATCCCTCAATTATATACATACTAATCTATGAATCAAACCCTTGTACTAGTCTGAATACTATTGCTATGATAAACATCATGGCCAAAAGTCACTTGAGAAAGAAATGGTTTGTTTGTCTTAAACATCTCAGGTCACAGTCCATCCTTAAGGAAAGAAAGGGTTGTGAATCAAGGGAGGAACATGGAGACCAAAAGTGAAGGAAAGACTCTAGAGAACTGTGCTTACTGGGTTACTTTCTGTGGATTTAAATTACCTGCTAACTGGAGGCACCACCCATAGTGGACACATCAATCATTATTGAAGAAAATGCTCCAGATACTTGCTTGCAGACCAAACTAATGGTGGCATATTTTCAAATAAGGTTCTTTATTCCTAGCTTGTGCCAAATTGACAAAAACAAATTTAAGAAGCATAGACAGGCTGGACCCTCTACATAGGTCCTAGGAAGTCACACTCGGGTTCTCATGCTTGCAGAACAAGTTCATACCAAGCTGAAAAGCAGACAGCCCCTCAACTACTTGTTCATCCTAAGGAAGAATCATAAAAGATTTACTATTTTTTCTCCAAAGAAATCTTTAATACTACCTTTGGCCTTTGTCTTGACTCCTGGCAAGCTATAGCTATTAAATGAAACATTTTATATTTTCTGATCTTGTGTTCATGATCCTACAAATATCTGTTCTGGCATTTCATTCATTTGGGACACATCTGAAAGTGAAGAATAGCATATTTTTAAGGCAAATAATTCTCTTGATTAATAACTTCACACTTTCCAAGGCTAGTGTCTGAGCTGAGTACCCTAGTATGGCACCTGTCAATAAATAATTAATGCAAGATAATGGAATGGATGAATACATGAATGGTTAGCCAAATGAGCAGAAGACTCAGCAAGAGCTGCCCAAGATTAAAATATCTGTGAAGACATGGCTTTCCTGTAAACTTGTGTTTCAAGCAGTGGCTTAGCTTTGCTAGAATTTTGATAAATATTTGCTGAAAGATTGATTGAATATATCCTAATAATTATGTTGTTGAGCCATCACAGTATTACTTGACCTAATGGCTTCTGATCCTGTTAACCTGCCCACTGGCTACCCAGTCTCTTCAGTCTGTATAGAGGAGTGTGCCTCAGAAATTCTTGTCAAGTGGGAAAGCTTTTTCACCCTCTCAGAGATTATGAGATAGAATCAGACATTAAGCTGTTTCCATTGTGTTGAGGGACCACAGGCAAATTTATACAGACCACAGGTAATGAAAAACATATAAAGATAAATAAGGAAACTTTAAATTAAATATCACAACTTATAAAGGTTTAATGTTTAAATCTTAATAATTTATATAAGTTTTAAAGGTAGGTTAGGTATTTTATTGCGGCAATTATAAAAGTGGATATAGTCTCATTTCCTAAATAAGTACTTGCATTTGTTTTTTTTTTAAGTAAGGATTCCCTTACATGCACTGAAACTAAAATTTATAAGCAAGATGCTATATTTTCTATAAGAAACTAGTTTAGTAAATAGGATGAGATATACAGAGGATGTTTTTATTATTTTATTTTCCATACCACTGGTATATTTTAAAATTTATTTTTTTCTGATTTTTGAGAATTCCATGCATCATGAGTATTTCATTTACATAATTTCTACCTCACTTCTGCCTCCTCCTCCTGTGTTGCCCCTACTCCCTCTCAAACATTTAAATTATTTTTATTAGTCTCCCCCTCTCTCTCTCTCTCACACACACACACACACACACATATACACACACACACAAACATTCAATCACACACATATATACATGTGTGATATATATATATATACATAAATGCAATCTGCTGTGTTCAATCGGTGTCACTCACGGGAGTATGTGTTTAGGAATTGGATAGACAATCTGGGACTCATCCCTGGAGAATATTGATTCTCCCTCTCTTATCAGCCGTCAAATTCATGTAGCTCTTCATCAAGGGATTGGATCTTTTGAACATTGCCTCTGCAACTGTCAACTGGCATTGTTATTATGAAGGTCTTGCTTAGACAAACATATTATTAAGATTACATGGGTGCGGCTCCCTATTGTTTTACTTAGGATTTCTATTGCTGTGATGAAACACCATGGCCAAAGCAACCTAGGAAAAGAAGGATTCCAGCTTACACTTCCACATTACAGTTCATCACCAAAGGAAGTCAAGACAAGAACTCATGTTAGGCAATAACCTGGAGCTCGGAGCAGATGCAGAGGCCACAGAAGAATGCGGCCTTCTCTTCTGGTTTGCTCCTTTTGGCTTGCTCAGCCTGCTTTTTTTATAGAACCCTGGACATCCACAAGCAAGAGAGAACATGCTGGATGTGTCCTTCTGAGTATGAGTTACCTCACTCAATATAGCATGTTCTAGTTCCATCAATTTGCGGGCAAAGTTCATGATTACGTATTTCTTTATAGCTAAATGGAATTCTCGTATATATAAATATTGCAACTACACTACTCATTCATCAGTTGAAGAACATTTAGGTTGTTTCTATTTCCTGGAGTAAATAGCTTTTTGAGACCTGACTTCCTTCAGAGGATTGGGATAAAGACAATCTGCTTGAGCACGGACCATCAGACTGGGCCAGAGCATCGACTGTGCTGCCCTGGCTGGACCTGGAGAGTGGATATAGCATGAGACTTGATGGAATAAGGTGTGGCAAATAGTGGGGCTGAGTAGCACTTGTGTCCTGTTCCAAGCTTGGAGGTTAGCAGGGTGTGGGTGGGACTTTTTAGACTAAGCTGCATCAAGGAACATGATGCCCCAGACTCTGGTTTAGGGTAGGTAAGGGCTTGAAGCTTAGAGCAGACTCAGCAGACAGAGGCAGCCCAGAGAATGATGGCCTGGGAGGGCCTTGAGGGGAGATATGGTGTGGGACTTGATGAGCCCATTGTCTAGGTATTGTGAAGAGAGCGGCAATAATATTGCTGACCAAGTATCTGCACAGAAGAATGTCGAATCCTCTGGGCATACATCGGGTGGCATAGCTGGAGTGTGTGTAGGTGTTCTTTTAGCTTTTTGAGAATTTCCCATACTGGTTTCTATAATAGATGTATCAGTTTGCAGTCCTCCCCTCAGTTTATGAAGGATCTCCATTTCACCACATCTCCATAAGTATTTATTATCTGTTGTTCTCTTGATCTTAGACAATCGATTGGGATAAGATAAAATCTCAAATTAGTTTTAATTTTATTTCCTTAATTGCTAAGATATTGGACATATTTTAAGATGCTTATTAGCTATGTTTCTATCTTATTTGGGGAACTGTGTTCAGATTCATAGCCCATTTTTTTTAAACTGGGTCATTTGTTTCCTTGACTCTGTTTTGTTTTGTCTTTTTTTTTATTTTTCTATATATTCAGGTGGATAGCTAGAGAAAAAAATCTTTTCTTTAGAGTGGCCTTCCTTTTCACTCAGTTGATTGTGTCCTGTATATGACAGAGTCAAAATACATCATCTTAAATGAGAAAATCTTGAAGCAATTCCATTCAAATCAGGAATGAGAACAGCTGGATATCATCATCACTTCTCAATAAAATGCTTGAAGCACTAACAATCAGGCAAGAAAAGGGAATTAAATAACAAGAAAACAGAGATATCTTATTATTTTTACGTATACATGATATGATATTAAGGTCCCAAAATTCCACCAGAAAACTTCAACAGATTGTCAAGAGTTTTAGCAAAGCAGCAAGATATAAAATCTCCTTACAAAATCAGCAGATTTTCTATGAACCAGTAACAAACACACCGAGAAGAGCTAATGGATACACTCCCACTTACAATAGCCTCAAACAAATATCTAGGCAAAATCCAAACCAAGGAGTTGAAAGATCTCTGCAACCAAAGCTTTGAGTCCTTGAAGAAAGAAACTGAGCATGACACTAGAGAGTTAAAATAACTCCCCTGCTCAAGTGTTGTCAGAACTAATACTGCGAAAATGGTCACCCTATCAGATGCAATTTATAGATTCAAAACAGTCTCAATCAAAATCCTCATGACATTATTTACAAAGATAGATAGGAAAAAAATCCTAAAGTTTATCTACAACTGCTAAAGACATCAGCTAGCCAAAGCAATCCGGAGGAAAAAGGAATATGCTGAAGGGAATATCATTACAGATTTCAAGCTATATTACAGTTATAGTTATGTAGAAAAAACATGATACAGTTATGCATACACACACACACACAAAAAAAATGTATCTCAGTTGAAGACGGAAGAAAACTGAAAACCCAAACATGAATACACGGGATTATAAACATCTCATATTTGACAGAGATGCCAACTACACACTGAATGAGAAGGTATAAATTGAAGAATAGGACCTCATAAAACTAGAAGATAAAACTATTAATTAAAAATAATATATCACATGACCTTTTAACCAATTTACCATTATTATGAAGCATTTACTTAGAAAGTCTAAATAATCTCTGTTCACTCATTTTGCTGTTTATAACGATAAATTCATGATGTATATCTATTTAATAAAGTTTGGATTAGCTTGAAGTGTTATCATTTTTCCTATTATTTTAATAAAATAATAAAGTATTCTGATTTTAGACTTATGATTATGAGGATAAAATGAAGGTTGAAATAAAATCTTAAATACATAGTTCCATCATTTATATAAGATTGTCAAGGTAAAATTAGAAAAAAAAACTTTAAGTAGCATGACATTTTAACTGGATACAGACAGTCTTTGCTTTCAAAATTGTAGACACTGTGTCTCTAAAAGGTTTTCTTTATTTTCAAAGACATCACATACTCTGTTGGCGATGCTATGCCTGGCAACTCTTCTTGCTCTTGGCTTCTCTAACATCACCTGATTCACTGTTCCCAGTCCACACCTCTCCCCTTTTCAAACTCTAACTTTGTAGGTTCTCAGCATAACAATGACCTCAGCTCCAAAACAACACATTTGAGAGAAGACTGCAGAGCAAATACAAAGGGCAGGAATAAATTTAAAGGCACATGCCAGAAAACCACATAGTTACTAAAATTCCGTTTTTGAAAATTAGTTGTAATAATTTCAAACTGACAAATACTGTCATTTTTAAGTTGCTTTTTTTATTTTTGAGATTGCAATTTAATTAAATTTTCCACTCCCTTCCCTACCTCCAAACCCTCCCATGTAATTCTGCGCTCTTCTTTTTCAAATTCATTGCCTCTTTTTTTTCATTGATTATTATTGAATATATATATATACTTGTATATACACATATATTCCTAAATATAAGCTCCTATAAAGGTTATATTTATAAGGCCTAGGTCTCCATTTCCTCATCTATAAAAGAGTTTGTTAGTTCTTGAAGGTGAATTGTAAGTACTCCATAATATTACAACTCAGCTGTACTGGAGATTGTTAACATTTTTTTCTTTCCTTGTTTCCTTTCTCCAAATAGTTCTGGGAAAGGATTCAGATGTCAGATACACCATGATAACCCTATAAGCTTATATTTAGGAATATATGTGTCTATACAAGTATAAAGGTACTCCGATGTGTGTTTTCAGGGCTGACCATTTGGTAATGGACAGCCAATCAGTGTGCTCTTCCCTGGGAGAACCCCTCTCCCTGCTCCCAGCTTTGCTCAGTTGCCTGTAGTTCTTCCTGTCGGGTTGAGGCCTCCATGGCTTTCCCCATCCGGTTTTGTGTGTTTGATTGTGTCCTCCTTATTTCACTTGCCTAAGCATAAATGATCTGCCTCTGTAAAACAGATTGAACTGCACTTTTGATGTAACACATTTTCCAATTGTTAAAAAGAATCATAGAAGTTGACTCCAGTGACCTCCACAGAGCTTACATTTCTATGCTCTCTGCATTTTCAAGATCACTAAATAACTCAAGCTTCAACTTGATATACAGAAAGTGCAGACAAATCCAAACACAAATCCGAAGTAATGTTGATGTGAGTATAGCATGAATAACAAAAACCCAGAAACAGAAATTGGGGTTCAACCTGAAGCTCAGAAAAGCAAAACCTCCAACCACTGGCTCTTGCTTCTACCTCAGCCCAAAATGGTGGTGATCCCACCTCCAGGAATCTGAGAACAGCCCTACACTACCTGGTTTGTAAGGCTGACCAATAAGCTGTTTTACTCTCTGATCTTCAGGTAAGCTTTATTTATTAAAATACAAATGAAATATCACTACAGGTAAGAGAACTGGAGGTGAATTTAATCATCATATAATCTGTGTGGCTCATTTTACAGATGAGGAAAGAAAAGTGCACAGAGATTCACATGGTATTTTACCATGTAAATGGTAAAACTAGTCATTGACATGCAAGGATAATAACTCACTTTTTATGGTCCTAGTTACTGCTCTGCTCCATCTGATATGATGCATTAATTGTAATCGCTTTTAACTTAAAGCATGTAGTTTTCCCAAGTCTTATCTTTCACCAAAGCCAAGTGGACATTTGAGGACGAAAGGCATCCTCTTTGGTTTTCAAAGTCTCCAGAGGTTATCACATGAGGAATGTAGGGTCTTAGCATACATGTGAACTGAGTGAAACCGGGCTGCAGTTACTCATACTATTGGTCGTAAAGTAGGCTTAGGAAGTGGAGGTCAGAGGAATGTGGAAAAGTAAAGACTATGATATAATACCCGTTGAAGCCTGTTGGAATTATTGGCCATGGTCAGAGATCTGCCTGAATCCACCAGACTGTAGATTTGAAGGCACAGTAGAAAAACAGAGGAGTAGAAACTCATCTCAGCAGTTTTCCTATGTGTAATTTAGTAAATTCTAATTCAAGTATGAAATAAGAAATCATCTTGTTAATTACTTGAAAAGTAACTCATAAGCAATCCTGGGGATAAGTTGTGCTTTCTTGCTTGTACATTTAAGTATGGGCCATTTGCAGATTTTTGCGTGTGCATTCACAATTATAATTATATTCATAAACTATGCCACAGCTAGGACTTTTTGCTGATAAAAATATTTTAGAAGAAAAAAACACAGTAACGCAATGAGTAAATTTAATAAACTCATTGTTTATCTACCCAACTATAAATTATTTAAAATGAAAACCAAACTACACAACAATAACTGGACAAGCCACCAGTCAAAGAGTATAACAGAATATCATTATGAATTATGTCACTGGATTGTTTGTTTATTTATTTTTATTGGCACGTTGTGTTTAGTTCTGCCCTAGGTTTCTGGACTCTCTAGTCTCTGGTTCCTGGCTATGCAAATCATTGAAGGCATGGGCTTCCTCTTTTGGAGTGGGCCTCTTACAAAACTAGACATTGGTTTCCCACTTGTACAAGTTCATTGCCCCAGCACATCTTGCAGGCAGGACAGATGTAGTTCCAGGGTTGGTGTCCGGGTTTCAATTTCTGCAGACTACCTTCCCTCACCAAAGAGACTAGAATGTAGGAGTGAGACTCCACGCAGGCACCAGGTCTGCTAAATATTTCATGAAGTCCTTAAGAATTTCATACAAAGTAGTTTGAACACATTCACCCTGCCACCTCACTCCTCCTCCTAACTCCTCAATGACCCAACCCTACCTTCCCAATCACTGTCAAGCTTATATCTTATAAAAACTATAAAATAATCCACTGAGTGTAGTTTGTGTTACTCATGCTCTGGGGAGTAGGGCCATCTTCTAGGCATAGTCAGCCTACTAGTGCCCCACACCCTTAAAGACCCTTCCCAGAAACGGTCACCTCTCCACAGCTCCTCAGCTAGCGTCCATGGTCATGAGCCCCTACCTGCTCCGTGCTGGTTTTCCTATGCAGATAATCACAGTTACCACGAGTGCAGTGGTGCTTCCAATGTCCAGTAGACATTGCTCTGCCATGTTCCTCCCTTTTTCTGGCTCTTATAAATTTCTGCTCCCTGATCCTGATGGCTGCTGAGCCTTGGAGTGGCTGATACAGCTGTCCATTTGTGGATGAACAGCCCACCGACTCATTCTGTACTCATTATTCAGGTGTGGGTTTCTAACTTAGCTGCCATCTGTGAAAAAACTTCTGGTGAGTTCTGAGAGGTATAAAGACAGACACGTGGAGGGCCATCAAAGTCTCCCCCCCCCATGTTAGCTCAAGACAAACTTCTTTTTTTTTTTTGCTTTCTGATTTCATTTTTGACCAAGAATCTGTTTTTTTTCCTGGATTCTGGCTTTATGTGGTGTTCTTCTGTAAACTGGCACCCCTATTAACAGACTGCCCTCTTAAAAGTCTGGAAAAACCTAAAGAAAGAGCCTAGAGATCTAGTTACTACTTGGGTTTTTTTCATGTTTTAATAATGTTTTGTTAGTTTTTTATTTGATGCCCTCTCTTGTAAGCTTACTTATGGTTGTAAGATAAACGTTTGTTACATTTTAGCTAACTTTTCTAAATTTTATCTACTAATGTCATTTCTTAATTTTTTGATACATGATAATATTAAAAATAGATCAAACATTAAGCTTTCTATTTACCATAATCTTTCGTTACTGCAGAAATCTATCCCAAACACCCCAGTGCTTTCAATGACTCTCTATATCCTTAAATCCTCTCCATGACAGAAGCCATGACTCAGCCAACACTGCTTTTGTAAAAGATTTCTTGATACCCACCCCCAAAAGGAAGTAAACTTATGTACCTAAGTAGTCAGCTAGGCATGAGTTCACATGTACGAACATTTAAATTTCCATTGAGCTTCAGGTGTCTTGGGAGTGACATATACAATGTACTTATAGATCAGTCCTCTCTGTATCTCTCACTTTTTATTTTTATGTATATAGGTATTTTCCCTGCATTAGTATCTGTGTATCACATGTGTGCATTGCCCACAGAGGCCTGAAGAAGCTTCAAATCCTCAGTAACTGGAGTTATATTAAGTTGTCAGCTGATATGCGATGTCTTTCTGTACACTGCAAATATGTGCTCTCTCATTGGTTGATAAATAAAGATGCACTGGTTATGGCAAGGCAGGACAGAGTAAGGCAGGAAACTCAAGCAGAGATACAGGAGTAGAAGGGTGAAGTCTGGGAAATGCTAACCAACTGCAGACATGTAAAAAATGAGGTAACAAGTCACAAACAATGTGGGAAAACATAGATAAGAAATATGGGTTAATTTAAATGTAAGTGTTAGCTAGTAATAAGCCTGAGCTATCAGTCAAACATTTATAATTAATATTAAGCCTCAGAGTAGTTATTCAGGACCTGAAGGACAGCAGAGAAACCTTCAGTTACTGTGAGCTACCACTTGGGTGCTAGTAATTCAACCAGGTCCTCTGGAAGAACAGCCAGTGCACTATACAACGTGTCATCCCTCCCTGGTCCTGATGTTACTCTTTGTAATTGCATGCCTGGTGCTTTGCTGCAAAGTAAACCTACAGGTTTAAACCACAGTGTGCTCAAACACACAAAGAAAAACTAGTTCTTCTTTTCTCTAGTACTATTGCTGCATTTTTTACTTACCTAGTGGACTTGTTAGTCTCAGAACATTAGCTACTAAGTATATTATTAATAATCAATTGGTCTAATTAGTCCTCTAATTAATACCCACTCTTTCAAGGAATAGAGTACCTCCTGTTAGTTTCTCATGCTTTTTAGCTCACAATCCCCTCCCTCAGCCTCTTCCTAGGTTGACATCTGAGTACTAGAGAAAATGATGATCAGAGTGCATTCTTGCCCTAAATTGTATCAGAGAAAAGAACCAAATCTACAAGTCCAATGGTACTGTGTTTCTCCTGATATTACCACTCTGATTGACCAGGGCATTGTGTTGACAAGATCTCTGTCTGCCTCCCCTTGCCTTTCTGTTCAACTCAAGGCCTCTTAGTATGCCTATGATACTGCTTTACATTCCTATCACATAAGACTGAGATATCTGGAAGTTTAAGCCTATAACCTTTCCCTACTCGACTTTTTCTGCACAAGTTCACTGTCATGCATGGCAGATTCTATTGATGAGTCATGATGTGGTTTCTCCTTCATGTCTACTGAGACTAATATCTGGAGTGCTATTCATTTCACTTGTCTATAATAGTTTTTAATTTAAATGTCACTACATTTTCAAAGATTCAGCCTTTTGTCTCATGAAACTTTCTTCGTTGGGTATATCATTCAATGGTATCTAAAATAAGTATTAATTCTTGACACGTTCTTCTCTCTACCTTATAGAACATAAAGATCTAATAATCATAGATGTGAAAGAAGAAACTATCCAATTTTTAGAATAGTAACCCAGCCAAAATTATATTGTCTTATCACAAGTGAAATGAAGACAAAATAGACAAATCATCAGTTTTATGCCTATTCTTATATTAATATATGAATTTTCTCACACATTACCACAAAAATTGAGACTGGAAAACAGGAATATATTTTACTTAACTATAGATCACAAGTGACTTAATAAAATTAGAAAATCTTCATCTCTAGAAATTTAAGTATTAAAGAGAATTCTCTAACTACTCTTACTTTCTGAATCAATGACCTATGAGGTCTGGCAATCAGTGGATCAGGTCACCTCCCTGAGTCTAAGGAGCAATGTTTCCTAAAAATAGTACAGAATATAACTGGTTAAGTAAAGTTAACTGTTTTTAAGGAATTGTAGATTATTATTAAAATAAAAGAAAGAACAAAAGAATCCACCAGAAAAATCAGGTATGATCAAGGAAGACCCCCTTGAAGAATCTCTGATAGAAGTGGATGGTCCAGATGATCCAACATTTTGGAGTTTCCTCTGAGTTCTATATCCAGAATAGCCTCAAGACTGCTGACTGAGATGGTCAAGCCTCATAGAATATTCCAGTCAGAACTTGACCATAATTCAAAATTTTCTTTAGGTCCCTATAAGATTATCAGTGCCCCCAATCAGCAGAAAGAATCCTGGAAAACTATGCCCACATTCCCAAAAAATGGATAATGGATATTTGCCTTTGTTTAGAATGTTGGTTACAAGGTGTTATGGATAATAGTCAGCAAAAGAGTTAAGCAAAAGAGATTTGATTCAGAGTTCTTGTTTTGAAAAAAAAGGGGGGGAGGATGCTGTAGGACAATGGTCTGTACCCTGTCACTTGTATTTTAATAAAATGCTGATTGGCCAGTAGCCAGTCAGGAAGTAGAGGCAGGCCAACCAAGCAGGAAGTAGAGATTTGCCTTCCTTCCAACGAGAACAGAATTCTGGGAAAAGCAAAGAATCAGTCTGCAGATATCACTCAGACTCAGAGGAAGCAAGATGAGAGTGCCTCACTGATGAAAGGTACCACATGGCTAACACAGACATGAATTATGGGCTAATATAAGCTACAAGAAGCCTGAACAAATAGAACAACCAGTTTATAATTAATGTAGACCTCTGTATATTTATTTGGGACTAAACGGCTATAGGACCTGGTGGGACAAAAACCTCTGTTAACACTCAGTTGTTGAGTGCATGTTTGGTCTCTCTGATCCCAGAACTTACTGCTAAAATGTGCTTTTTAAAACAATATAACACTGAAATAGTACTATGCTATACTCTCTTGACCTTGCTTTTGATAGAGACTTTACTGGTCTCTGTGATGTGGAACTGTCTCTCTTTCCCGACTCATTGTGAGTGTAACACTACCTGCCTGTGCTGAGAAGAAATGAAACCATGTGTGTCATCTCCCACATTCCCTATTCTCCTAAAAACACTTAGAACCTCTGCCTTCTTAGGGATGATCCATGCTACATCTGTGTTATTGCGGAGTGAGATTCGCATTTAAACTCATCAGAACCCTAGCCCGGAGTGAAACTGCACCAGCTTTAGAGCCTCAGAGTTCTCTGAGCTCTCCACAATGTTCTCGCAAAAGGATGACAATTCCAGAGATGGTGAGGTCTGGATCTTGTTGGAGAGTCTTTGTGACACTCCCCAGCTCTCTCCCTCCTTTTATTCCACTTTCTGCCAAATGTCTCTTCAAAACCAAGGAAAAGTTTGCCTTAACTTCATTTATGCACACTTAGCACTTTCTACCTTAACTAACTCTTCTTGCCTCTGGGCCAAAATACCTAAAATATCTTCACAGTGAAACCCAAAATGAATATCAATGAAAATATTGGACTAAGTGATCTCTAAGCATACTCCTAGAAATGAGTTCTATGATTTTATATGAGAACAGAAATGTAATATATATATATATATATATATATATATATATATATATATATATATATACATACATACAGGTCAGTCCTAAAAAATAAAAAAAAATAAACGAAAGGAAAAGAAAAAGGTATTGAAATTCTATATATTATAAGACTAAGCATAGTAGAATATGGTTCTTTAGCCTCAATAGCACCATAACCTCATTATTAAGCATAAAAAGTCTTTCTTGGAAGAAAAAATTTGATGTGTAAGGAGTTCACTTATTGATGTATTAATTCATTTATGAGTGATAATCAAGTCCCTAATTTTGTGGCACTCTGTGTAGAAATAATGGACTAAGATATTTCAAGGCATCAAGTGGGGAAAAGTAGCCAATACTTGGGGTTTTGTAGGAAAATAATCTTGCAAACCCTTTCCCTATTTTACTAGGAAAAAGGTTTTTCTTTTAAAAAGTTATTATATTTGTACATACGATTTAAAAAGATAAGTTCTGATTTTATAAACTGAGCACATATTTAAAGAACTAGCATTTATGTTTTATAAAAAATTATATTCATATTTCCAAATTGCATGAAATAATAAGATTTGTAGGAACACTAAGCATTGTCTTTTTAAAATAAATTAATGTGCAGCCAATAGTGGTAGTGCACACCTTTAATCTCAGTGCTGGAGAAGCAGAGGCAAGTGGATCTCTATGAGTCCCTGACCAGCCTGATCTACATAGTGAATTCTAGGACATCTGGGGCTATGCAAAAAGACGCTGTTTCAAAGAACCAAAAAGAAAGAAAGGAAAAAAGGAAGGAAGGGAGGGAGGAAGGGAGGAAGAAAGAAAGAGAGGAAGGGGAAGGAAGAAATACTTGTGTATTTTTAATTCAGAGATATATGAAATTAGTGTTAACCATAATTTAAAATTAATTTTGCAATTATACTGTATTTAGATTTTTTATTCATCTTAAATATATAATTAATGGCTTTGAAATATTAATAGCTAATTAAGAATTATTCTCTTTATGTCATACTCAGGTTTACTTTCCAAAACTAGGAACCATGAACGAACAACATACTTTCCCATTAATTTTCAAAACCCCCTTTTAATGTAAAATAAATGTGATAGTATACTGTTAAATGAAAACATAAAGAAAACATAATTTGTCACCTAATAACTAATCAGTAATCAAATTTGCAGTTCAGTATATTTCATTTCTAAGTTTATGTTAAATCCACTGTTTATTTTGAGTGCTATTGTTAGCTGGGAGACTATAAACCTACGTGCCTATGAAGGAGAAGGTTGAGGTCATGTATTCAATTGAAACCAGCAGTTCACGACCAGCCTAGCAAACAAGTTTTGTCTCAAAAGATAGAAAATTTAAAAAAAGACAGTAGCTCCTAAGTTTCTCATATATGTGAGATCCCTTTTATGTATCACATTTTATTCATGCATTATTCAAAGTAAATATGTATTATTAGGTAATAATTTTATTGTATCATAATATTCTAAATTGTGGGCATCATTTATTTAGTAACATATTTACTTATTTTTATAAATGTTAGTATATTATTTTCAAACAATAACTGAAAGCAAAATTTTCAAATATAGTTTAAGACTAATTTTGTTTTGTTTTTCAAGACAGCATTTCTCTGTGTAACAGTCCTGGCTATCCTGGAACTCACTCTGTAGATCAGGTTGGCCTCAAACCCACTGAGTGCTGCCTGCTTCTGCCTCCCTAGTGCTGGGATTAAAGGTGTGAACCACCACAGTGTGGTTTAAGACTAATTTTTAAAAAACAAAGTCAAATAAAATTATTGAATCAAAATGTATGATCTCTGAAATGATCTTGCCATATTTCTACTCAGTAAAATGTTTTATCTTATATCTTTTACCAAGTTGAGTTGTGGATGCATGAGCCTGCAGTCTTCAACAACACTAGGTATGCCACTCTTCCGTGTCAAAGTAAGCAGAATTAGAAACTTGCTTAAATTCTAATTCATATCATTGACACTGATGTGGGAGATGTTTTACATTTGTTCATAAATTTCTGTTGCTTGTGTTGATTATGTTCATATTTAGCCATTTTTACATACAACTCAGTAAAATATAGGATTGAAATAATTAATTGAAAACGTAATTTAAAAGAAGGCAGCATGAAGCCTAGAAAAGTAGCTTGGTTATTAAAGTAAGGACCTGGGTTCAATACTCAAAATCTATCAAACAAACAAATGTTAAAAAGAAAAAAATAAAGCAGCAAGGCGTAGTGGTGTACACTTTTAATCCCAGAACTAAAGATGTGGAAATAGATGGATCTCTGTGATTCACTAGGCAGCCAGCCTAGGTAATTGGCAGGTCACTAAGAGACTCTGTCTTAGAAAAAAAAAAAAAAAAGGAAGGAAGGAAGGAAGGAAGGAAGGAAGGAAGGAAGGAAGAAAATGCCTGAGGAATGTTATCCAACATTGTCTTCTGGCCTCCACAAGCACCTACACACACATGAAGACACCTATACCCTATCTGTATATACACTCACGTACATACAGATAGTTGTAATTACATTTTCTATTTTCCATGCTATCAGATATTGATATATGTGGGTATATATAGAACAATTTATAGATATATAGGTATACAGATATATCACCTAGTAGCAGTCCAGAAATCTAAAAAAAAATACAGGAGTTCATGAGCCAGGTAATACATCTTTAAAAACTTTCCTATTAATATGTCGTAGGGGGGCCACTTATTGGTTTTCGGCTGCTCAACTAGTTTAGACCAGAAATAATCACAGAGAAACCCATATAATTTAAATCACTGCTTGGCCTATTAGCTCTAACTTCTTATTGGCTAGCTCTTAAATTTTAATTTAACCCATCTCCATTAATCTGTGTATCGCCACATGGCAGTGGCTTACAGGCAAAGTTTCAGCATGTCTGACTCTGGCAGCTGTTCCATAGCTTCTCCCTGACTCCACCTTCCTCCTCCCATGCTATAGGCCAAGCCAGTTCTTTATTCATTTCCCAATAAAAGCTCCATAGACATGAATGGTCAGACACTATAATAAACCAGCATCTACTCTTAACAGGAGGTGGTCTTCCCACTACAGCTAACGTGAGAAAGAAAATACAATAAGAAGTAACTAACAAGATGTGTCCAATGCCTTGGCAGATTTCACTAGGCTTTAATTGTAAAAGTAAGCAAACTTTTTGTAAATCCTAGTTATGTGTCAACTGGAAGGGAGATCTGGATTCACAGCCTCATCCACTCTGTAGAAATTTTCAGTCTGGTTTTTAAGGGTCTATTTTCATGAAACAGAGAAAAAGTTTGACAAAGGGGATAACACAAGATTTCTAGAAGGAAAGAACCTACACAGAAAAACAAACTTTAAACAACAAACCATAGTCTTGTATTTGAAGTGTTTTCGACCAGAGAAATCTGAGAGGATTCTCATTAAGAAGAATTTCTCTGTTCATGCCTGTCACCCTCAAGGTTTCCAAAAATCACAACATGAAACATCTTTCCAGAGAGTGGGCTATTTTTTCCTGGAAATTTGAAGAATAATAATACATTTCTCATTCTTTTTGTCCAAAGATTTCTGCTTGTAATTCTGTGGGTATCTGTTTGCTGCTGACCACTGGGTCATTACTGGCCTGACAAGTGTTAAAACAGGAGCCCTAATCAGGTTTAGCAGATCTTCTCTGAAATGATTTACCTTGTCATAGCTACAGAGCAGACTAAATTGGAAAGCAAAATTAATCTGCTTCTCTAAAGGTGAACCTATCCTACCGTGCAGTCTGTTGCGGTAATTCATACAACATCGGCATCTCTACATACTCAGCCCAAGAACTCTAGTAAGAATCAGGTGTGTGGGGATGTGTATTAAAGTTTATTTACCTTAGTCACATGGATAAATAAAATTGAAACTTTTTCTGCTCTTCCCCCCCTCAAGCTATCGAAAGTCCTAGTTTTGTGATTTCTATTTTACTTTCATGCAAGATTTGTCTTTTTCGATTTCCTGATAGTGTAAAGGCAAGGTGATCATAAGTAATCTCTATGGTGATTCATAAGACGAATATGTTGATACTTGTGAGTTTATGGAATACTCAATAAGCAGTTAAAGTCTTTTCACTATGTTTTTTACTATTTCTCAGTGAGGATAAGGCAAAGCATATTTTTATCACTGAGCTATACTTACTTCTGCATGCTATTTCTATAACCTGGTTTTTAATATATAACATGAGAGAGGAGCTCTCTCTTCCTTTGAGCTAGGGTTCTTGCTTCCTTGGCTTTGCGGGTCTACTTGCTTGTTCTTTTTTATTTTCTTGAGACAAGAAACTTCAGCTAAAGATCTTGACATGAAAAAGTGGAGCAGAGAGTAGATATGAGGAATTTAGAGAGAGCAAAATCAAAAGGTCAAGATCTGAGGAGAGGCGAAAATGAGGAAGAAAGATGCCTGAAGAACAGGTTTTCTGCTTCTTGCTGTTGTCACTGTACCTAATGGCATTTTATCTGTTCATTTTCTTTAGCTGAGACAGGGTCTCTGTAGTGCAAGCTTCCTAGACCTCTTTGTACAACCCAGATTGTCCTCGGGATCCTATGGTCCTGTCATTGCTGTCTAGCACTGCATCTGGGCTGTGGACTGGAGAGTGGGCTCAGCAGTTCAGAGTGAAGGTGCACGAGGACTGGAGTTTATTTAGTTCCCAGCACCCACATGGGGCAGCTCAGAACTTCCTATAATTCCAGCTCCAGGGATTCAATGCTTTTGTTTACCCTCTGTGAGCAAACACACGATGTGGGTACATTCACACGTACACGCGCGCGCGCACACACACACACACACACACACACACACACACGCTTGCACAGAGAGAGAGAGAGAGAGAGAGAGAGAGAGAGAGAGAGAGAGAGAGAGAGAGAGTCAGATTTTTCCTTGAGCCACCAACTGACAAATAATGTCAGGGAGATTTCTTATTAATTATGAAAGCTAAGCCGATAGCTTAGGCTTGCTCCTAACTAGCTCTTATTATTTAAATTAATTCATTTTTATTGATCTACATTCTATCCCATGGCATTATGTCTCCTTCATCTTGCACCTCCCGTTTCCTTTCAGTGTCTCCTCCCATTTCTTGCAGAACTCCACTCCTCTTTCTTTGTCGTGAAATCTCGCCTATGCCTCCTGCCTTGTTATTGGCCTATCACTCTTTCTACTACACCAATCACAGTCAATTCTAGTACCCCAATCATACAGTGTATAAGTATCCCAACACACACACACACACACACACACACACACAAATAAAACCTATCTTTAAAATAAATAACATTTGGTTCCTTGTCTGAGGTTTTCGACTGCCATATACCCAACTGAGGTAGGAGTTATGCCTCCCCTGTGCTCTGTCTCACGGAGAAGAAGTAGCACTGGACGGGAACACAGCTGGAAGAACTTGGTTCCAAATTATTTGTTGTGTTCAAGATTGTGTAACTTGTTGGCTCTTAAAAATGGGTTGCTACATAGCAACTCAGAAGCATTTCCTCTGGGAAAATTGTTTATACATGTGCCTATTTATACATATGCCTAGGTACTGAGATTTATTTTTAGAAAGCAACTAAAAAGACATTCAGATGCAGAATCAAAAATATGTAAAACTGAAGAATTCTGAGTTACCTGAGAAGTGATTGCTTCATCTTATGTTTCGTGAATACTTACTATAAAAATGAACTGATGTATTTTAAATATAAATCAAATGAAATGTGTCATAGTATAGAAAACAAAACGAGTTATGGTATCTAACACCATCTATAATTCATTGCTCATTCACTACATGGAAAATTACTTAAATTTTCTAAATTTATTTATTTTATTTACTTATTTATTTTGGCTTTTTGAGACAGGGTTTCTCTGTGTAGCTTTTGAAGTTGTCCTAGAACTATCTCTGTAACCCAGGCTGGCCTCAAACTTATAGAGATCCACCTGCCTTTGCTGCTAGAATTAAAGGTGTGCACTTCTACCACCTGGCTAAATTTTCTAAACTTACTACAACTAAGAATAATTATTAAACTTAAACTCAGCTTTTTATATTACACATATACAAATTATAAAACAACAGTCTGTATCATAAATAGTATACGTTGGGTAACTAATGGTGTTTTGTTTTTTAATATTCTTTTATTGGGATTAAGATAAAAGAAGCTGTTATTATCTTCCTCTGTTTAATCACATAAACAGAGTATATAAGTAAAATGTCTTCATCCAAACCTTAACTAATTGGATAAAGTAACTGCAACTGAAGAGTATGTATGTTTTCTTTGTGAAATAATTTAAAAGACAATCTTGAATATAAAAGAAAAATTTGGCACTAACTTTAAAGTAGGTTTTCTGTTCACACATTTTTTGTGCCAACTAAAGAAGTCATAAATCACCTGGTATCCTTAATGATTTTAATTATGTAAGTTACTTTATGAATTGAGAATTTTATTTTAAGTTGTCTGTTATTTGACGTTTGATTGTCATTAATGACAAATAAAATAGGTACTCCAAATATGTGTGTGTATGTAAGTGTCTGTGTGTGTGTGTGTATTCAAGGGCAGGGTTCGATTATACATGACATAGATTGTAGGAAAACAATGTTATTTGGAATGTGCAGAACATTTTCTGAATACTGAGAGTTCAATTTTTATTGAATTGAAATGTATGCAAACGTCTATTTTTTGAAAATGTCTTTCCATTTTCTGTATTAAAGACAATGAGAATAACATTTTTACAAACCATTTTTGCCACTTTTATTCTAAGTTGAAAATATACAGTAGAACTAATTTCTATACAGAGTGAAATTGCAATGTTCAGGCAAAAACCAAAACAATCTCCCCAAACTAAAATGAATCCGAGAACAAACCAAGAGTGTAAAATACTATCCAGGCCCTCACCGGGAATGCATTTTATTTTAAGTAAAAATAAACAGTGACACCACTCAGGAGCTATTTTATTAGATTATAATTTATCATTTTACTATATATGTGTCTGGAATTATAATCTGGTATGCATATCATATTGGCAATGCCTGAAACCCATTTCATTCTTAAACTTTGAATGTAGTGACTGAGAGAAAAATAGTATTATCTAGACTCAAAAATCACAAGCATGGCATGAAAACTCAAACTCCTGAAATCTGTCTGTCTAGTTCTCGAAGTCTTCTTCTGCATATGATGCTCAAACTTCTAGTTCCAGTCGGTCTTTGTCTGGAACCTCTTGTAGTATGAATGAAGCCCATGCCACTCTGCAGGATCATTGCAAAAAGTGACCCTGCTCCCCTCCACATTCCAGTATCCTCTTTCTAAAAATTGTCTTGACCCCTTCATTGCATCTCCACTGGGTTTTCTTCTCCCTCGTGACTTATATATTCTTATATGCTTTCTTCACTGATGTAAAATTGTTAAATCTGATTTTCAATTTTGATAAACAAACAATTCTAAAGAGAATCAGTTCAGAACAATGAATGCCTAATGTTGGAATTGTCTGGGAAATTGACCAGGCAAGCACTTTCAGAAAAGTTTGAATATGGTCAGAACCCTAAATAAAATGCAGGGGTGATTCCGATGATCCAGGAAGGAAATAGAAACCCTGGATTTAGAAGCTCCATCTGAGCAGAGAGCCAAAATATCTCAGCTGTGAGAGTGTTAGACTGAAGAAGTTCCATCGGTGTGCTTGGCAAGCCCGGGGAGGAAGAGCAAGCTGGTTTTCAGTGTGCAAAAGAATACAAAAACAGAAAAAGTAGCCAAAGGCCAGGCAACAAAGTGCTGTGTAGGCCCAGGGAAGTTTGATATTCACAACATTTTCAGATCTCTAACCCCGGCGCAATAACAACTACTGTTTGAACTTTCTTGCCTATGGATTCATTGGATAAATGTATCAAACAGCTTTTCCATCAAGCAGTCCCAAGGTTTTATATATCACTGGTGATTGCTTCTGTCAGGGTCTGGCTCTCATTTAGGAAAACGCTGTTGCAAACTTCTTCTTAACCTTCCTGCATATTTGGTATCATCACAAACCAATCTTACTGAAACGTTTTCTTCATCCACGTGGAGGAAGGTGGTAAAAAAAAAAAACTGAATGCAAATAGAATGAGTGAAACAGAGGCAAAACAGAATTCATTATATTTATTTGAGAGTATTAAAATTTATTTTATGAGTCTACCCCTTACCCTCAGGCCAGCTCCTTTCTCTTCAATAACGCTTATAGTCAAAGACTGTTTCATTTCATTTCCTGGTCAACACCATATATTAATATTTGATGTCTGTTTTATCATGTTGTATAACAAATATTTGATCTCAAAAATAAATTATTCTCACTTCTCTTCTTAAATCCAACATCAACTTATTTGTCATAGAACATGAAATCAAAATTAGTGTAGACTCTCCAGTCAACAGAAACAAGATAAAGTGCAAAATGCTTCGAACATGAAATGAAGCATCTAAGCCCGTGGTACATAAACATTTAATACCTCTTCAGGCAGTTCAACATTTCAAAATTCTTAACTTGGACCAGCTGTGGCTGAGTACAATATTAAATACAGGGATTATCAAACATCAAAGAAAGCAAGTAACTTCAAACTTTATCAATGATAGTCCAAACAAAATGTTAAAAAATATCAGTCAAATAGTTCATTGAAGAATGTGACATATTGGTACAAACTAAATAATGGTCAGAACAGTAAAGGTCATTTGTGACCTGGTTTAGAAGTTCAGTCTGAGTAGAAAGCAGAAATATCTGCGGTAGAGTGTCGAACTAAAGAAGTCCGTCTGAAAAGTGTGTGTGTGTGTGTGTGTGTGTGTGTGTGTGTGTGTGTCTTAAAAACACAAAAGTAAGTTTCAGAAAGAAAAGAGAAAGAGAGAGGGGGGAGAGAGAGAGAGACTTTTAACTTGGAAGGGAAAACAGATTCCGTTTGTCAAATTATGTTTCAGTGAAAGATTTCTGAATTAAATGTCCAAAACCTCTAATAATGGGCATAGGGCTCATCTTCAGTGGAGAGATGTTCCAAGCAGCTGACAGCATTTATTCTGACCTACAACAGGACACAGGTGCTTTCTGGAATATAAGTTCTTACCTGTAGCTAAGAAAGCAAAGCTCCATGCATCTTTTTCCAGTTCTGGAATGAGCTATATATGTTTTTCATTTTTTCGTTTCCTTTGGTTAAGTCCTTACAAAATCTTAGAGCACTCAGAGCCGGCAAATTACCATGTGCAGGGGAGAAAATATTTCTCTCTCTTCCTTCATCTCCCTGGGAGGCACCAATACTATGTATTGGAAAGTCCTTTTCCAATAAGCATAGATTCCATCTCACAATTTTCAAAGAACATTTAAGACATCAATTGCCACTCTATTTGTACTCCAAGTTTAAAAAGAAATTAGTTACCAGAGCAGGGGATGTGGTCCAATGTCCTTTGCCTAACAATGCCAGAAAACACAGGTTTAACACCATCAATGTAAGAAGAAAACAAAACAACCCTGATAGACCTAATCCAGTCTAATTTTCCATTTTTCATTTCAGAAAGTATGTGCCCAAGGCTATTTACAATTGGGTTTGAAACTCTTTTGAGTCTTTAAGCAGAAATTTCTCCACTGGAAATATTAATACTTATTTGAAGCAATATTTTATATTCTTGCCCAATCCACCACCTCCCTAAGCAGGTCGCATGTACACTGCTCAGTATAGATCGGAGTTCGAAAGGTTAATATAATCACCATTTTTACCTGGACAAAATCACTGGAGCATTCATCAGCTTATCACTGATGTGAGTTCTTCCCCTACAGGACAAAATAGAATTTTACTAAGTTCTAGGAACCTCACTGCTGTCCTGTAAATCACAAGTCCTATTAAACCACAGTGCTGCATGTTGTCCACTCCCCAAAGATGGGGTTGTTCAAAATCAGGTCATGTAAGGAGAGCCTAAGGGACATTATCATGGCTGTTCAGAAGACTGGCAGGCAGACAGAAATATGAACAGTGAGTGTGGGCTGATAATGTCTGAGAGGGGAGCAGAGAGTCTAACAGCCACTGAGGCAGAGACCATAAGTTTCATATCCTGACAAAGACTCAGGCTATCTGCTCCTTGTGTTCTGAAAACCCGAGTGATTCAGACAAACGGATGCAGGCTTTGTGCCACACTTGGTGCAGGTCTGCAGGAAGGCCCCACAGCTAGCCGTGTTCATCCCTCTGTATTTACCCGATTTTATTTAACTCAGGCGGCTTTCTATTTGTCTTTGTCTACGGCACAGTGTGAAGAATACGGTAATCACCAGAATTTAAAAATAACACGATGTAGAACCATTGCCCCTAAGCTCCTAGCAGGTGATATTCTGCGGAGATCAGTCCTGGGTGCATTTAACATCTCTGTATGTGATTGATTACAAGCTCGAGAGGGTAAGTCATTAAGCTTGCTGAGTACATCGCACCATCAGGATGGGCAAGCACCTTGGAGGACAGGCTTAGAATTAAAAATGACCTTGACAGTTTGAAAAATGATTACAAGTAAATGAAATCAACTTCCCTAGAATCAAATCCACGGCAACACACCGAAGAGACCTCCAACTGTACAGATTCAAGTCTGAAATGGTTGAGTGAGGGCGGAGCTGGCCGCTGGTTACATAGCGAACTCTAAGCTGTACTTTCTGGATCAGTGTTTCGCTGACTAGAAAGCTAGCATAATTCTGTCGCACAGTTAAGCCAAAGAAAGTGATGTATGTTTTATGAAATGTACTTAATATTTCACTAAATATGATGTAAGATTTTGTTACTGTGCAAAGAGAAATATAAATTAACCATTAACATTTTAAGTTAATATTTATGTATACAAATTTGCAAGGCTCAGAAGCTTTGGACAGAACCAAAACCTTTGGATAGATAAAACTAATTACAAGGATAGAATATAAAAAACAAAATCTAAGAAATGGTAAACTAATTGAAAATGTGGGCGGTAAAAATCTGGTCACTTTTCCATGGAGAATGAAGAGATCATATTTTAAGGATAAAAATTTTAGTTCCTAAATAGAGCTGAAAGTTCTTAAATGTCACAAACTGTAATTTAATAATAATCTTTTATATGGTAGTGTTCATCTCGATTGTTCCATATAGCTTTGCTTGGACACAAGAAAGAACATTTATAATCCCAGGGTTCAGGATGGATATAATATTCCTGTGAGGTGCTCCTTTCTCCATGTAAAGATGTACAATTTCTGAAAATAGCATAAATTGAATAAGCTTTCAAAATGAGTGATTCCAATGATATTGTTTAGCAATTACAAAGCCTCAAAATTCTTTCAAGTCCCCTCTATAACTGTTTTATAAAACTCTATGTTTAATATTTCATTCATATCATAAAAAAATTGTGACACACTTTTATATTGCTAATAACCACATAAAGTCTTTTGTGTGTGTGAAACAAGGAAAATCAGTGTGTGGGATCCTCTCTGTTATTCCTAAAACTTTGCTGGAAATGACTTTTGCCCCAACCCCAGTGAAGAGTTTGATGGTCCATGTTCACAGCAACAGTACCTTCTACTGAACTTCTGAAGATGGTTACATAGTACTACTCAGTGGGCCGAAACTCATTAAAATTGATCTAATCATTTAATAACGGAACCATTAAATAAGTTTAACTACACCACAATTATGTGTCTACACATGTGCCTGTTTGGAGGACTTTAACCTATTGTTCTTCTATAATAACTAGTATCGACTATTGTTACCTATAATTCTAAAAGCCTTTTATGATTTGTCCATGAGTAGGAGCACCTAGAGCTGTAGCACATCCTTGCAACATCTTCCTGAGTTTGAATAATTAAGGGAATTCTTTTTACTTGTGTTCTTAGCTTGCTTCAAAGTCACTTTCCCACAAATTCCATCCTGGAATAGGTTCTGCCTATTCATATATCTGAGCTGATAAACAAAGGGAAGCTATGGAGTGACTTCCACAGTAGCTTTAGGTATTACACAGAAAATAAATTTTCAAAACCAGTGTTAGCACTCGTTTAGATTCTGCATAGGTCAGCTTGTGTTCATCACATTTTCAGCTGTGTCTCTGTGTTACAGGGGATTCTATCTCTTTTACTAGTTCACATCTGGGGATTGAGAAAAGAAAGGGAGCCTGAAGAAAACAAATGAACATACTTGGAACTCCAGACTTAAGGGTAGAACGTTTCTCCTGGACTTAGTGCAACCACAAAGCCTAAACCAAATATTATTTCCTTGATTTGGTATATACTTAAAAATACTTCTGTTTCTGATGTTTATAGAATATTCTTAGCCAAAAAATATATGTATTTATAGGGTATAATATAATGGTTTAGTGCATAAACAGAAAGTGGAATTTCTACAATCTAGCTTCTTTATTTAAAACCTTACATATTTATCATTTATTTGCAGGAAGTCCCTTTGGAATTCACTCCTTTTTTTTCTTAGCAATTTTGAACCATACAATACACTGTTGTTAACTATACTCACCTTGCAACTCAGTTTATTCCCAGATCTTTCTCTTGCCTTTAAGCTTGAAGACTTTAAGGGAATTTCTCTTTTCCTATCCATTCCTCACATACCACCCAGCCTTTGTTAACCTCAGTTTCCACTACACACAAATGATATCATGTGATATTTGTCTTTTTTGCCTAGTTATTTTACAATGGGCTCTGATCTATTGACACTGTCACCAATTATCAAGTAGTGCTTTTATTGTCAGATTTAGTGTTTCAGTATGTGTGTGTGTGTGTGTGTGTTGTGTGTGTGCGTGTGATACTTTTTTAATCATTCATTTACTGGTGGTTGTGGAAGGTCCCTGAAGGCATCACAGCCAAGAGTGAAACTATATGTGAAGAGACAAGAATAAAAACTCCATCCAGTCTGACTTAATTAGGTTAATTAAAACTTAGAGAATCTGATTCCAAGTGGTTCATTGCCACTATAGTCCAAAACAGTACAATTTGGAAAAAGGTATTTTCTCATATAATAGTGTATCCTCAGGAGGAGTTATAATTACATGAAAACTCAAAAGTACATGCCATTTCTTCCAAGAAGATAGATTCTAGATGGGCTGCCTGTACTAGCTTAAGGGTCTAGGGAAGACTAGGGCTTGGTGTCAGCCATACAGATAGTATTGAGGCCATTTGGGCTATTAGCAACCTCCAGTCCTTGTTTCGTGAGCTAGGGAGAGGTCTTAAACAGATAATGCAAGGATCATTCGGATTACTAGCCACATCCAGTCCTGGTCGTGGGAGCTTGATATAGCTAACCCTACAGATAATGCAAATCACCTGGCTGTTGTTAATCCCTTCCAATTCCCAGCCTTTTGAATGGAGAAACTAGTGAACTACCCTTTCCTTTGAAAGGACACTCTTGCTTAACATTTCTGGTTTAGCTATTGATCTATAGATGTAAGGACCTTCATGCTCCCAACAGACGGACTCTTGGATTGCTTCCAAATGTTGGCTTTTGTGAATGATGTACAGCCATCATAGAAATACAGATGTTTCTGCAGCATATTGATTTCACTTACATTGGGCAAACACACAAGAACTTATATAGAATTAATTATGTGCTGTTTTAAGGACACTCCTTGCTATTATCCAAAATGGCTGCATTAATTTCACTGTGATCAACATTATAAAAGGGCTCTCCTTTCTGCACATTCTCACCAACTTCTGTCATTTTGATAGGGGCCAGTCTGGCTGTGAGGTGGCATCTCAATGGAGTTCAACTTGTATTTCCCAGTTGTTAGTGACAGTATTTTTTGTGTTGACTGTCACTTGTCTGTGTTTGTGCAATGTGTAATCATCTCAATTTCCCTTTTCTAAATTATGCTGTTTTCTTGTTGAGTTCTTGTTCTTTGAATTCATATATATATATATATATATATATATATATATATATATATATATGTATATATGATATTTGGATATTAGCTCGTTACATTACATAGTTGGCAAATAGTTCCTCTCATTACAAAGACGATTTACTTAGTCTACTGACCCTTTCCCCTGAGGAGAGAAAACAGTTGTTCGCTACATTCCTATCTATTTTTGCTTTGGTTATCTATGTTTTATGGAGCATAAGCAAAAATAAATGTTCTCTAACCAATATCGCATTGCTTCTGTTTTCTTTTGGCTATTTTATAGTCTGTAATTAAATTTGTATTTTTAGCAACTTTTGTGTTAGGTATTGAGTTATATATAGGATGCTAGTACAATTTAACTCGTCTACAATGCATAAGCAGTTTTCCCAACACTATTTATGGAAAGATTGTTTCTTTGTTATGCATTCTTGGCACCTTTGTCAAAGATTAATTGCCTGCAGGTGTGAGGGTGTATTTCTGGGCTTCTTGTCTTGTATTATTCATCCATGAATCTTCTTTTATGCCAATATCATGCTGTTTTGATTGCAATAGTTTTGTAATATATTTGGATGCCCGGCAGAATGATGGCCCCATCGATTTTTTGCTTAGAATGTACTATGGCTGTTTGCAGTCCTTTGATGCTTCTTATGAAATTTAAAGACCTTTAAACTGGCACATTGTTTGGTGATGTGGATATGATCATCATATTAATTTTTACAGTTTATGACCATTGGATATCTTTTTGTTTACTTTTTTCTTCAATTCTTAACATTGCTGTAAAGTTTTAGGTATACTTATCTTTTACTACCTCAGTTAAATGTACCCCTCATTATTTTGATGTTTTTATAGATCGTGGTTATTCATATATTTTTCATATAGAATTCATATATCAGTTTGAACTTTTGGTGATTAGGCTTTTCTATATATAAGCCTATGCTGTTGACAAATTAAGACAATTTCACACCTTCATTTCCTGTTTGGATTCATGTTTTTTCTCACTGTTTTGCCTAGAATTTCCACTGCTCAGTGTGAAGAGAGATGGCAACAGCAGTAAACATCCTTATGTTCCTAAACACTTTAGACCATTTTTAGAATATAATTTAATTATATTTGTTCCTTGCCTTTGCTCCCTCCAAACCCTGCCATAAACCCTTCTACATCCTCCATCAAATTCATAGCCTCCTAAATTTACATGGAAATGTTTCAGATTTTCGCTATTGTGTGTGATGTCACAAACACCAGCTCCCGTCATGTAATGGTTAACGCTCTGAACTCTGAGTCCAGTGATCTGAATTTATATTCTTGGTGGAACCTGTTCCTTGAAAAAGAGACCTCATCAATTCAGTCTTCCTCATCAATTCAGACCATGAAACCCAATACAAACGGGCCGCCCGTGCATGCTTCAGCATTGTCGGGGGCATGTTTTTCGCTTTCATGCTTCATATGATGTACACGTACTGTAACTTAGGGGCTCTGGAGTTTTGATAACCATGACTTCAGCACTCTTTTGCATAAACATTTTTGAATGAATAACATCATTTTTGCACAAACTTTTGTGACCTTCACACTGTGTGATGAACCTGATTTCTTTACTTGCAAAGTTTGGACCATCCTTACACTCTTGGAATAATTCCTACTTGGTGATTGTAAAAACAAAAATCCATTTGATGTTTTGTTAAATGAATTTTAATGTCCTATTAGGTCTTTGTTGTGTTGGGAATTTTTGGGTCTATGTTCACAAGACACCTTTTCCTGTACCTTACTTGTAGTGCCCCTGACACTGAAATCAGAGTTTCCTATGTGTTTTTGTTACATAAAATGAAATTGGAGATATTTCCTTATCCTAAAATTTCCAAAAATATTAATTTGTATTGATTATATTTTCTTGGTTAAATGATATTTCATAGCCCCTCTACTCCAAAAAAAAATGGTTACACTGTAAAATAAGAAATGAGGAAAGACTCTGAGAAGGATACAGGGAGGAAAGGAGAGAGAAAGAAAGAGGGGAAAAGGAATGAGAAAGGGGGAGAGAAGATAAGGAGAGATTAAATCTGCCAAACTAATTACTATGGATGGTGGGTGATAAAGGTGTGTCTTTGCTAAATCCTCAAAGCCTCCATTAAATTACAAATTAAATTTGAAATGTCAAAGTCAGAACTATCCTTTTTTCAATGAGAACATTGCTGCTACCTGGGAAGAAAAGACCTAGAGTCTTGGCCGCAAAGGTGATGAAAGATGAGACTCCATGCATAAAGTGAGATTCCCAGTGCCATCATGAGCTCTGCCTCCTTGATAGCCGCATGCTGGAGTAGCAGGATAGTATTTAAGGCATATGCAATATCTGAAAGGAAGTGTGGACAGCCAGTGCCTGTCTGGCAATCTGTTGAGTCAATGCACAAATAGTTCTCTTTCAAAGATAATTTGACTTGACAATGCCCTTGTTCATGTAATTGAATCTTTGACAAGTATTCTCAGGAAAAAAAGATAAAAGGATCAACTTCATATACACTCGTTTTTCACATATGCACACACACACACACACACACACACATACATTCATACACATGCACACATTCACACACACACATACACCAAAAAATAAAACAAATAACTAAAAATAAAATAAAGCTTTTAACATGAGCTTTGCAAAATGCAAAATATCATATAGACCCATGGACCTAATATAGTCATTATTAGTAATATAAACTAAGGGTTTTTTTTTGTCTGAAAGTTGTGTGGGGAGGTAGAGATGGGAAAGTTTACTGTCATATGTGAGATGCAGTAATTCCTATCTTGTCTGATTCATTCTTTCTTAAAGTGCCAAAGAGCAGTACTGAAGACACCCTTTAAATTTTTCAGGATGAGACTAGAGAGATGGCTTAGCAGTTAGGAATAGTTGCTGCTCTTGTAGAGGCTTCGACTTAGTTCCTAACACCCACATGGCAGCTCATAGCCATCTGTAACTCCAGTTACAAGAGATCCAACACTCTCTTCTAGCTTCCTTGGTTACCAGACACACATATGGTGCACATACATATAAACAGGCCAAACACTCATATACGTAAAATAAAAATAAATAAATCTTTTTCTGAAAAATTAAGCATATGGGAGCTGGAAAGATGACTTAGCAGTTAAGAGCACTTGACTATTCTTCCAAAGGTCCTGAGTGTAATTACCAGCACCCACATGGTGGCTCACAACCATCTGTAATGGGATCAGATTTCTTCTTCTGGTGTGCATGAAGACAAAGCATAGATAGATAGATAGATAGATAGATAGATAGATAGATAGATAGATAGATAGATAGAGATATAGATAGATATGTAAATCTTTTAAAACAGTTAAGCATATGGTGGTAGCCTGAAAAGATAGTATATAGGGAAGAGAACCTTGCTGTGCTAATCTGTCCATCTAATTAAATCCCCAGAACCTATATGAAGATAGAAAGAAAACCCTGACTCTACAAGGTTATGTCCTCTAACCTACATTTGTATGGTGTGGCAGACAGGAAGGAACAAAATGGAAAAAAATGATAGTATCACTATCTCTTTAATATTAAAATAAGAATGGAATAAATTTGGCTATGTTTACTGTGGGCATTTGAAAATGTTTATTTTCCAAGCTTTTAAAGTGAACCAAATCATTCCACAATACAAAAACTTCTCAACTTTGTCCACCTATATTATTATTTCTATGTGCAGATAAAACAAAATAACTGTTTGATAAAGACAAATCAATAGCTATAAATTTTTTTATTCCATCAGTCAGAAAATTAATGTTTATTTGTCGTATCTGGTCTGGAGGTTTTTTACTGTGTTGGGGTGTTTACTTTGTTTTAGTTTTTGTTTTATTTTTGTGGTCTTCGGATAAAGAATGCTAAATTTTTTGAAAAACCCTGTAGGATTGATGACTCTATATGGATCCTAAAATGTTTATCCTTAGTTCTTTATCTGTATACTCACAATGTATTACTTCCTTTAACGGATAGCTTGTATGGAGGGCTAGCAGTAAAAGAAACGGTGTGAATGAAATGGCCTGCTGAGATGAAGCACGAGACAGACACACGATTCCAACCATGAAGGATTAGAATACGCTTCTAATGGAGAATTAGTTGGTGAAGTGTCGAAAATGTATCAATATTGTGATATCAAAGAGAAAGAAGCATTTCTGCTTTTAGACTAGGCCAGCTTACCAGAGTGACAAGTCAAAGCCTTGCAGAGAGTCAATAAGCAGGAGCAACAAAATAAAAACTATGTATTTATTTTAACATCGTTATATTAACATACATATACAAATAAAGTAGTGTTCTATTTTCCAAGGACTAAGCAATGGTTCCGGGGTTGCTCCAGGGAGAAACTGGAAGCAGCAGTACCTAAGTGGTGACACCTGTTCCCACTGCTAAATACTTACGTCTGCCCAATGCGTGTAGCTAAGAGTCTTTTTTCTCAAAGCGCTCAAGACTTCATAGTCCAGAGTCAGGTAGAAGCCCTGATTAGAAAAATGAGTTCCCTGCTTTCATGTGCTCCCCTAAGTTCTCCTGGGACTGTATGTATTAGGCTGGACCCTGAAGTATCCTCAACCATGTCCTCCCAGTTCTGATGACTTCTGCCCTTTCCCTTGAGGATGTGCTTACAAATGCATCTGCTCCCTTCCCTGAAGACAACCGAAGAGCTGATTGCAGATTGTGGGTGAAACCTTTGTCTATCAGGAGGCTAGGAATAGATCAGGACACTCAGCACGGCTCTGAATTAAGTAACCTTTCAGCTGTGGGAGACTTGAATCACCCCACCAAACTAGCACACAATTCTTAGCTGCTGCTTTGTCAGTATTTTGTTTTAAAAAAAAACTGTAAGACTGCATCCCTGACTTTTCTCCCTTGGTCAGTGGAGAGAGCAGAAATTTTGACATGCACACTAACTCCATGAGTGCAATGCAAGACTTTATCAGTGTTTTCATATTCACAAGTCAGTCCCTGACCAAGAGTCTCAGCAAGTTAAGTTATTAAGTGTGTGCACATAACACTGAAATTATGGGTGTGATCTATGAGAAAGGGAATGGGAGGGAATGGGTTGCAAACAGGAAAAGTACATTTTTTTTGTCTTTTAATTTGGTAGAAAAAGCAACTGTTAGCAATGTGAACTAAATTTCAGAATTGGAAATTGCATAAAGTCCTTACTCTTAAAATATGTAAAATGAATTTTTTGTATATGTATATGGACTTGTTTATGTACGTGTGCAGGTGGGTCTGGATGTGTGTTTCATGCTTGTACAAAACAGGTTAATACTGGATGCCTTCTGTGCACCTCTGTGTTCCTGACTCACTGAGGAAGCAGGACAAAGGCATCCTATTCCCTGTACCTGGGGTTAGTTTCCATGCAAGAGCTAGAAGTTGAGCTGGTATCCTCTGGAAGAGCAGCCAGGGATCCTAACTGCTGAGTCATTTCCTCAGGCCTTCCTTGTTACATTTTAAAAACTATCATTGTTGTTCTTGTATGTGTGGGAGTGTGTGTATGTAATGTATGTGTGTGGCTGTGTATGTGCACAGTGCCTGTGTGAAATCAGAGGACAATTGTGGACTTGTTTCTCTTCTTCCATCTTTACTTGGATTCCAGGGATCCTGCTTATATTGGTGGCACGGTAAGAACTTTTATCTTTGGAGCCATCAAACCTCATCCCTCTTTATTACCATGTTGGTTTTGGCTGTTTGTTTGTTTGTTTGTTTGTTTTGAGAAAGAGTCTTTCTCAGTCTAGAACTCATCAATTGTCTATACCCAGCAGTCAGTGGACATCCAGGACCCTCTTCTGTGTCTGCCTTTCAGTTCTGGGAGGGGATAGAAGGAAACCTTAAGTCACCTGATGACTCACTGGAAGCAGTTCAGGACTGGCTAACTGTGTAAGTGGGTTAGTCATAGAGCTACAGAGACACTGGCTACTTCCTGTTTTTTCTTTCATTGTTTCTAGTTTCTTTTTGTGTCTTCTGATTGATGCAAAAGATCAATTAGGACAAATAAGTAATTTTTATAAGAGTATAATTCTGAGGACAGGAGAGATGACTCAGGCATTAAAAGCAGGAACTGTTCTTCCTTAGGGCCCTGATTTAGTTCCTAGTACCCACATGGCATCTCGCAACTGTAACCCCAGTTCCAAGGAGTCTGTCTCTCTCTTCTGGCCTCAGGGCCACAAACACACATGAGGAAAAACAAAAATAAATAAATACACAAACAAGTAAACAAATAAATCATTTAAAAAAAACAGAAACCAAAATAGGTAGTATTTTATGAATATTTTAGATTGTTAGCTGATGAGTTAGTTTTGTGTTTAGTGTAGTTCCGAAGAGACAAATGTAATAAAAGGTCCTTATCCTACGGAAATCACGTTCTAGTTTGAGTAAATAGAAAAAGAGAAGAAGAGGTGGGAGGAAGTGGCAAAGGAAGGAGATGAAAAGAAGAGAAGGAAAAACATAGATGAGAAGATATAGATATTAAAATCAGTGATGTATAATATTGGTGTGTTGAATTGATTGGTCAAGAAGAGTTTCTCTGTGAAAATGATGCTTGAGGTGCATTGTAAGTGTTGAGAAAGCCAGTCATTGAAGAGCTGAGGAGATCCAGGCAAAGAGACGGACCAGCACATACCCTAGGGGACAGAAGGAACTGGACATATTCTGGGAATGTGAAACCCTTTCAGCTAAAATCTGAGAGCTATGAAATGAGACCAAGTGGCATTCGTGATGAGTTGAGCTTCATGACACTATCGGATAATTAGAAAGGCATTGCTTGCTTCACATGCTGAAAGTCACAGAAGTAGACGTATCCAGAAGGAAAGGCAGTCGTGTAGATGGGAACTGTACTTGTCCAGGCTCCAGATGGCAGCAGGGAAGTGGAGAATATGTGGAGAGTGGGCAGTTTTAATTATTCCTCAAAGCTCCTACTCTGCAGACTTCCTTATGATATGTTGGACAGGAGACCTTGTGCTGATACTTTTGGAAAATGCTTTTTTAAAAAGTCTCAAGGATTAGTGCTGAGCACTGGGGAGATGGCAGAATATGGCCTTGCCTCTGTCTTTCTGTGTCACCACTCTGGATCAAGGGCCTCCGTGCCATGTTTCATGGTAGCTTCCAAGTCAAGCTAGGCCGTATCCACCAATGTCCTCATGACGCCAGTCTCCATTGGCTGTTACAGACGAAACAGCTTTTGCTGTTTCATCTCTCATTGCAGTTTTTACAATATTTGCTCTGGCTCCTTCATGTTTACAGCTACTGACTTGCCAGGATCTGAGGAGGTGTGACTTCCCTCCCACTCAGATGCACTAGCAGAAATGCCTAGTTCATGATGTCGCCTTCCCCACCATGCTGTGCCGGGGAACTTTCTCAACCTCTTTCATCTATGTGAGACAAAACTCTCTTCAAATATATTTCTACATCAAAAAAAGAGCTCTGTAAATGCCGAAAGCTTTTCAAGTTCCTTCCATGTTCTATAATTTAACATTTCATTTCCCTTCTCTGCTCTTTGCTTCCATAAAGAGCTAAATCACTGTGCATCTGGTTTTTTTTCAAACTCTAAAGCATTAACTAATGCTTCCTGCATAGAATGTATCTCATGTAGTTTCTCTTCCTATACAAATTCTTTATTGTATCAGTTCTTATCCTGTATATAAATACATATGAGAGCATATTCTTTGTTGAGTGGAGTTGCACACATGCACACATACTCATAAACACACACACACACACACACACCACATACTTATTGATTTTAGGTTCATGGAAATGCGTTTAAACTTCCAAGAATGATATTTTATTCTTTGCTTCTTATTAAACATGGAAAAGACTCCCTTGTCCAGAAGTGAATGCTGTTCTCATTTCTTTCATTTTCTTTTTTTTTCCCTTCAATAACTACAGCCTTCACTAGCTAATGTCTGACCAGAGTGAGGCACGATGTCATTGTCATCTTTCTATTCTTTCAGAATTCATGCTCCGTGATTTCTATATCCACCTATTAGCATAGTAGGAATTGAAATCTTCAGTGTATTTTCAATAGTGAACAATGAAGACCTTATTTGGGGATCCTAAGTAAATGAAGTGTATCTAGTGTTGAAAATTTAGTTGACATTATAAAGTGTCATCAAAAAATGGCTTATTTTAAGGAAGTCAGGATCAGAGGGAACCTTCATCCGACGATGGATGGGGATAGAGACAGAGACCCACAGTGGAGCACTGGACTGAACCCCCAAGGTCCAAATGCGGAGCAGAAGGAGGGAGAACATGAACAAGGAAGTCAGGACCACGAGGGGTACGTTCACCCTCTGATACAAGGGGGCTAATCTAATGAGAGCTCTCCAAGGCCAGCTGGAGATCAAACCACGTGATCAAACCGGATTCTCTGAATGTGGCTGACATGGGGGCTGATTGAGAAGCCATTGATAATGGCACTGGGACTTGTTTCGTCTGCATGTACTGGCTTTTTGGGATCCTAGTCTGTTTGGATACTCACCTTCCTAGACCTGGAGGGAGGGGGGAGGAACATGAACTTCCCACAGGGCATGAAACCCTGACTGCTCTTAGGACTGGAGAGGGAGGAGGAAAGTGGGGGAGTGAGAGGGTGTTGGGAGGAAGGACGGAAGTGGAAATTTCTATAAATTAATAAAAAAAATGGAAAAAAAAGAAGTTAGAGCTAATGGCCAAGTGATGTTTTAATTTTAAAAATGGCTTATTTTATATCTATTGGTTTGCCAATCTTGATTGGTTGGTCATGGTTTTCTAGGAATGAAGCTATACCTACTATTAGTCATATACAAGGAAAGGCAAGAAGACAGGAAGTTAAATGATAATTGTAACTATTTTTAAAGAAGAAAATACAATGTACCAAAGGAAGTAGATTAAGATAACAAACATTGGTTTCTACAAACGTCACAAATTTCTTATAGATGTCTCACTCTGATAAATTTCCAAACTTTCATTTAAAAGGATTATAGGGAAAAGATCATAGTAAATAGAAAAATGCTAATTTGGTAACAATTAGTAACAAATTAATAAAAGCTTAGATCTATTCTATAGTGTATGAAAACAAAGCTAGAAAGAAAAATGTCAGAGATTACAAATTAGATGAATTCATAAAAATAGATCCTTTTCCCTGGAAGAAAAAAAACACAAAAATTTTCTGTTTGTGCTCTTTTTTTTAATCTCCTCTTACTCTTATTTTAAGTAACAAAAAGTGGGTACTACTGAGAGGCAGAATGATAAGTGCCTAGCCATCGTGCTTCTTGCTGCTCTACATAGGGAGTCATGGAATACTGCTTCCGTTGTCTCCAGTTCATAATAATTTAACGGCCCACTCAGTGCAGGAGTAGCTGCAGGCAGAAGGCTGTAGAAGCCATTGTCACCACTGCCTGTATTCAGTAGTGTGACTGGGTTCCTTTCTTAGCAACAATTACAAATTAAGACTGTTTATGGAGAAATTTTTTTTCAGGTATATGCAGCAAGACATATGTGTGTGTGTGTGTGTGTGTGTGTATGTATTGATTCATCATATGTCTTTAGGTGTGAGAAACAGACTATGCTAAATTAATTTGGAAGCTTACAAACACAAAAGCAAAACTGTAAGAGATACTACCTTGTAGATAGACTAATTCACCAAAGTGAAGTTAAAAATGGAGTAACTATGCTACTTATCTTGAGAGAAGACTCAAGTTCCATTGACCAGGCTAACACCAAACTTGTGATCTTCTCCTCTCAGTGTCTCTGGCAGTTAGATTTGCGTACGTTCCCCAACATTCCTGTTCTTATTTTTTAATTAATCATCATACATGAGAGTATTCTTTTCAAAACAAAGAAGAACTATGAAATAATATGAACCAAAATAGATTCACAAGGACAAAGAAGATTTAGATTATAATGTGCATGTGTATACATGCCTCTGAGTATGTGCATGTGTGTGTGTGTGTGTGTGTGTGTGTGTGAGAGAGAGAGAGAGAGAGAGAGAGAGAGAGAGAGAGAAACAAAGAGCAAAAAGACAAACAGAAAGAGTACATGCATGCGTGGGTGTTTGTTTTTATAACAAAACATAAATGTGTTTTGATGTTCCTTCCTATGTTTTATTTTTTAATCTAAATGCTATAAGGGCAATGTTTTCACAATAAAATGGATATTAAGAGCAATCTCAGGAAATATTGTTACATGGCCTTTGTACTAGTTCTCCCACAGTAAACTTGTGATAGCTCAAGTTTGACTGCGAGTCTTTGTCGTGGAGAGACTTGAGGAAGGTGACATGTTTTATAAAGGAAACCCTTTGCAGTGTATTCTAAGCCTCATTCGCAACCCAATGTCCTCCCATGTGCAGTTTCCCATGAAGCATAATATCTGGGCCATAAAATATCCTCCCCCAAATAGCAGTTGGAGTGTTTGATGAAACCTATTCAAGTTTTCCTAATAGGAATAGCAGGTCACTCATAAATATAAAGTAAATAGCATAAAAGACAAGCAGAAAATTAAATGCATAAATTGCTGGAAAAACTGCAAATACATTCTGACAGAATCCATGTATATGAATTCATTTAATAGCGTCTGAGAGCTTTGCTTACATGTAAGAGTTAAGCCATAAAATTAGAGATGAAAGACAATCATTCATTCTGAGGGGGAAATATGTTTACAGAGCACAAATTAAAGCCTACAGTAAGCTTGAAGTTTTGACAAATTTTAGTCATCCTGAGGAAGGAAGCCTCAGTTATAGTATAGATAGTGTTACATATAAAAACTGATACAAATATGTATGGCTCTCATTTGAAACTTTTAATGTTTATGACTTGACAAAAATTGTTTGAACTGTGAAATCATATGTAACAAGCTGTTCTCAAGTTTGCATTAGATTTACAACTTTTTGTTCTTCATTGATTCCGGACTCCAAGTTTCACAAATAGAAAAGTTAAAACAGTTCAAATTAAAAATAATAATTATGTTGCATTAACTATTTACTGCATCAATTAGTTAGGCATTTCATACCATCTCAAATAATGCCTTAATGCAATAATAAAGCATCATTTGTTCATCATTCTGCAGCTTGGGCTAAGATCAGTGGTCCTGAGATTTTCTCTGCTTTGGCAGGCTCATAGGTTATCACTCACTGGCTTCCAATCATCAGGAGATTGAGTAAGGATGCTAACTAGGGTGAATCCTTTAACAGATGTTAAGGTCTCATCTTGGATGTCCGGAATAGCTGACATTCTGCCGATGGGCCGCCTCCTAACCTTTATAACCCAGTGATCTCAAAGTTTCAAAAGAACAAAGCTGAATCTCTAAAGCCTCCTGAAGCCACATGCTGAAAGCGTGTTAGTATACAGCATATTGGTGACTTTTTTTCATCACTGGGATGAAAAAAGTGAGGAAAAACAACTTAAGCAAGGACAAATTTGTTTTACTTCACAATTTCGTGACAGAGAAGGTATGCCCATGGGAGCAACTCCTGCCTTTGGCATTAGAAGCTTGTATCAAGGCTTGATCACATCTCCTGACCTGGAAACAAAGACCGGAGACCAACCTGGGCCAGGTGTAGCTCTCGAGCCTCCTATTTGTATCTATCAAGGTGCTCGCAACACTAACTATGTTGTGAAGCCTCTCAGAATACCATCACCAGTTGAAAATAAGTATTCAAACTCAGGAGTTGTATGGGGACGTTTCACACTCAGACTCTAACCTGAGGTTGGCACTGCTTCAACATTCGATAAACTGAAGTCGGTGCAAATCCTCCAGAGATTAAACTGTGGTAGAGTGTGAAACAAATGCTTCCCTTTAAAATTATTTTATTTACCAATTGTGGGGGGTGGGTGAGGGGAAGGGTCTGAGGACAGCTTTGTGGAGTTGGCTCTCTCCACCTGTCTGTGGATTCTGGGGATCAAAATTACGTTATCAGGCTTGTATCATTGGAGGACAAGTGCTGAACTCTCTTGCCACCTGAACATTTTCCTTTAAAGAAGAAAAGCATTGACGTATAATTCAAATGAGAAGTTATATGTCAACAGGAAAAATCCGGTATCCTATTTTGTACTATGCCACAGTCCAGATAATCTTATCATAAACACAAGCAAAGATAATCCTGACTACTTAGAATTTTTAGAAAACTTGTCACGTGAAAACGCATTGTATGTTTTAATACACTTTTTAAAATTTGTTTAATTCTGGATACATTGCTTTGTATCTCTTGCACTGACACATTTGTATTTCCCTATAATATGGATAATTTCTTCCATTTAAATGAAAACAGGCAAGACTAATCAGCATGATTAAAGCCAATGCAATTATAGCTTGTCTTAATAATAATATTAGAACATTTCCGAAAATCATACCTTAAATTTGAGTTAACAAAGTGACACAGAACATTGCATTAGTTAATGACTAACCCAACTTATCCTTGTTTAATAATTTATCCAATTGTATTCTTGTATCCTAGAAAAGAAGTATCATTTGATTATATAGTTATGTTACAAATGCTTTAATGATCTATTTCAAGTCTATTTCTTTTGTATTGTGAATTATTAGAATAAGTATCTATATACATGGTTAGCTTTAAACTGAGACTTTAGACATACAACATTTATTAATCTTGATCAACAGAAACTGTGACTCAACTGTTATTTTATGAAAGAAATTTGGTAATTGTGGGGTAGAAGCAGGGATTTTGTGAGGATACATAGATCACCTTAGCAAGGCTATAACTTCCAATCACAAAACTGTTAAGGAAACAGGAAACATTTGTGCTTCAAAGTAGTTACAGGAGTGGATCCATTCGGTCACTTTTTAATTTTTTGTTTGAGGAAGCCAGGTTAGAGGGAGACACAGGGAAATGCCATACCCAGCAGTGAAACCAACATCATCTGTTAGCCCAGAGCACACAGCATACCACGGATGCTTCCCTGCTCTTGCTGGGAACTGTGAAAGTTGGAGCATATACCCTTAGCTACTGACAACACACATCAAATCCACAAAACACTCAAAAACATCCATTTACCATGAGTCCTGCAACCTTTGGTAAGAGAATGAGCACTTGTTTTGCAAATAAAACCATTTAGAATAGACATGAGAAAGATTTGCGTCGAGCTGAACAAAAAGATTTAAATGAGGCAAAATAAGAGCAAAACAAAGGTGTCATGTCACGCTAATCCCATAACTGCTTTCCCTTTCTTTGTGGAGCCAATAACAATTTAATGTTGCAGAATAGCCTGTTTACAAACATAGAAAAATGTAATACTTTTGTGTTCTAACAGGGTCTGACCTTGACTTTCTGAGTTTCGGTGAGTTAACTAAGGTACATGAAGACCAAAGGATGAGTTTGATCATGAAATGGTTTTCTACTACCTCTATCTACTTATAGCACTAGGACTTAGGTCTTAAGATGACTGCTTACTAATGCTTTGAAATCCTACGTTACTTCACGAGCTAAACCACTGCAAGATATATCTTGGGTCCAGGTTCTAGGCTTATTTGGTGTTGATTCACTTCCCAGAGTCTGAGGCTATCGGATGTTCAAGAACCATTATAGAGAATGGTTTACAAGAATTATCTTAAGTCTCTTGAAACAGGTAGAAATGCCACGTAAATGAATCTAACACTTATATAATTTAAAATGTAACTAATATAAGATCAAAGAGTAATATTAATGATTTTGATAAGTTTGATATCAAAACTTCATATAATAACATTGGTCTAGTTATATTCAATATGAATATTTATATATTCATATATTTGATGGAATTTTGATAGTGTATCTGATTATGGGTACTATCCTCTATAAAGTATTTAGGCTTGGAATTCTGAAGTGGATTTTGCACTTATGGCTCCAAGGCATGCTGTCAATTTATCAAGTGACCAAAACAGGAAGTATGGTTTTGTGGTGGGGATTGTTGACAGTTATATCGAGATATTAGTACTCTAGTCTTATTGCTGGTATCCCAACAAGGCAACTCGAGCTGCCATATTAAATTATTACTATTGATTTTGATTATGTTGACTGTTTTTCTGGTATTGAGTATGTAAATGTGCTTCAAATATCATATATGCTCAGAACCATGCACACTGAAATTAGTTCTAGCTCTCCTTGCTTGATTGAAAATAGATGCATCAATTGCTATGCATAATGTAAAACAATGTTAAAAAAGAAACATGTTTTGCTACATCTGAATCGCCATGAAAGCGTGCTTAAAGTTTGCCCTAACGTAAGAATCCCTTTATCATGACAGAGCTGTGTTCCTCTCATTGATTGTCCACCTTTGCTACTTACAATGTCATCACAAACTCATTCCCCCTACAGCTCCTCAAAGTGAGTTTTTCAAATACATCAGAGTCAATTACTAGTCAAAAATATGCTTAAATTATTCAAGAATACCACCGAGGAGGGCGATGGTAAAATAGATCTTCTGTTAAGAGCACTCACTGATCTTGCAGAGGGCCAGGGTTCACATGGGTGCTAGAAACAGAACCCATCTTCATTAAATCTAGTTCCAGGCCATCTGATGCATTTTCTGACTTTCATGGGCACCATGCACGCACTGAGTATACATAGATACATGAAACCCAACATTTGTACCCATAAAATGATACATAAATCTCAAAGGAAAAACCAAAAATACTACCAGGAATGCAATTTTGAAATTTGGCCTTTAGCACAGTAGCTGTCTCTGTCATCTATACTAAAAATAGATTTGAAATGTCTCTCCTTTATGAAGAATGATACTCTCTGTGGGAAGATCATGACCTAGCAATTTTACAAAACTTAGGTTGGATTGCTGTTGCATTTATTTCTGAGACACAGGTGACGTGTAAGATCCAATCAATGACCACAGAGCAATCAAGATCAGTCTCTTTGATTTGAAACAAAATCAGGTCCTGGATGCTTCCTATGGTGCAATGAGTGTTACAGTCAGGCTCCTTCCTTTCAGGTACAACTTTTCAATTACCTGATAACAATTAAAAAGCTGTGCTCTAGACCTAAGCAGGAAGTGACCTTCTCAGCCCCAAAGCTGGAGATTCAGTTGTCTTCTTGTGCCAAGACACTAAGGCAAGCCTAGCGACAAAAAGCATGACTCAGCCAGGCCCCCTTCTCTAGGGATGGCTTCAAAGCTGAGTCATTGACCATTAGAATGCAGAATAAAGGCACCTACTCCCACAAGGAAAAGTAATGAGAATAAGACTCAACCAAGCTATGGTATCAGATTGACCTAGTCCTCAAGTAACATTGTGTTTTATCCTAATAATACCTTATCACCAAAGTGATGAATGGTACTATACCATCTTATACTTGAGAATATACAGTAATCTCTCCTGCTTTTATTTATATTTTTATAAAGGATCCCATAAGTCCCACTTCAGACCTAAGAAACACTGGCAGGTCATAGATACAGTTTGAGAGCAACAAATCTCAGCTTAGCAAATCCTTTCACCCAACTGCAAGACCAGATGGAGTCAAATCATCCAGCGGGGATAATCTTGATCTTCACATATCACTTTTCTCATGAATCTCGGACTGCAAGGGGAAGCATTGTTGCACAGCCATGATTTCCGAGCTATGTCTCTATCATCCTCCGGTCACCCAGCTAATTTTGTTAAGTCAATGAGCCTGAAGGCCTGAAGATGGCCAGCCCTTCCAGGGGACACAATGTTTATCACTTTCAAATGGGAAGCCTGAGAGGGAATGAGAGAATCACACTCAGCAATTTACTCCTTCGATAGAAGTATCTTCACTCTTTCACATTTCTCCAGCGAGGTTGAATTCCTTGGCAGTGCGAGCATAACAGACATCTCTCTGGGATATTGATTTTCTTAATTATAAATCAGACCAAGTCTCGACGAATTAACATACATGACGATCTATTACCAGTTTCTCACTCCCATTTGATATTGTAGCTTTCCAGTTAAATATCTCCAATAAATTCAACATGATGCTCAGTCTGGTGTTATAACAAGGTAATATTATGCAAAATAAAATGTATCGTGGAAAAATATCTTCATTTAAATGCACTTCATAGGTATTCAAAAGACATGGAGAAAAAAATTCCATGGTTAGAAAGGACAAACAAGCAATATGACCTGCAATGCCTCTCCTCCTAATGAGGTAAAAGCTAAGCCCTGGCCTCCAAAGGCTCTGTCCTAAATCCCTTGGCATCAGCTGTAAGAAAATGATGGTTCTATTGTTACTAAGCTGGTGTATTAGTGACTGTTGTATTGTTCTGCTGCTCATATATCTTATGAAGTTCTGAAAATAGCTATCCATTGTTATTTGATTTATTGAAATTTCGTCCATCATTTACGGCCTTGAAAGTGTAGTTATTAGCAAAGGGACTTGTACAATTTGTCCTACTGGAATTAGAATTCCTTTTAAAACCCACAGTTTCATATTTGAGGCTGATGCATCAATTTGCTTGGATCTGTCAAAAATAATGGCAATCGCTAATATTTCAAGTCAAATGGAAATTTTTCTGCTTAGGGAGTTGTGACCCTATCCAGTGCTCCTCTGAAGCTTGACCCCGAACCTCAACATAGTTACACTTCATTCTCTGTAAGCCAGGACAAAAATGTGTTGCTATGTTATTAAATCTTCATCCTATCCTAAAAATTATTTCTATGTAGACTTCACGGTGGTTTATGTCTATACCTTCCTTGGTTCACGATGGGAAACTTCATGTGACATTCCTTCTACTTTCAACTTCAACCGAGCACCCTTCTCATCCTCTCCAGCTTTGCTGTTAAAAGAATCCTCCTGCAGCATCTCTTCTAGTAGAGTGGTTCGGTTTCTTCTACCTATCATCTTTACCTGAACCAAGTCACTGGGTTAAGTTGCAGCAAGGAAAATAAAAGTGAATTAAACGTACTTGAACTAATGGAGCCAGCTGCCCTGTGGTGATATAAAACGGAATTCCGTGTCTTATCACTGATTCCTCCTTGTTGAAGTCTTCTATACATACTTTTGGTGAGCCCTCATTTAATTCCCACTATTTAGATCTATTAAACTTTCATTTTTAAATCCGTATTTTAAATGTATCTTTCTAAGGAATAAGAACCAGCTCTCATTTTTTACTTTGTAAGAACTGAGTAGATTTTTTTTTACAAGAACTAGTTTCTCAAAACTCTTCTAAGTGATGGACGTGTGCTATGAACCACAAATGATCTGAACAGGTTGGCAAGCCTGATAGCAAGGACCTCATGAGCACCAGAGAAGCCACACTGACTTTAGTTGTGATACCACTAGCACATACAGAAAAACTCATAGAGTTTCATTTTCTGGATATTCTCAAGAGAGCAGCCTGGAGGATGTGTGGCCCAGTCTTTTTTGGATGAAGTGAGAAAAGCAAGGAATGTGAACCCAGCCATTCTCCATAAGAGGGCTGTTAGTTCTCCTTCAATCCAAAGGAAAGTTCTACTTTTACCGTCGAAGAGGTTATCGTAAATCATTATCAGACCATTTAAAAAGGGAGAAATCATCACATCCACTGCACCATTACTTCCCCATGGTTCCTCTTATTAATTGTTCTGAAAGGAGATTGTTTGCTGTCTGTGATTATTCCACATCCCCTGTGTCTGCCTTGACCAAGGTTCGTCAATAACTCTGTGGTCCTTTAAAGATACACAGACCTTCAGGACAGCCTGAACCTTTGCCAGATATGCACATTCTGTTCAATAAATGTGTCTTCCATTTCTCCTTTGTGCTCTACTTTCAGGAGTTCTCAACCATCACCCTTGAAACTCTACCTCTATTGTTTCATTATATCAAGAAGTCTTTAAGGTTCTGTGCTGTAAGTGATATGTCAGACACTAGAGAGACTAGAGAGTCTCCAAGCTTCTAGAGAAAACTGAGAAAATAAAACTCTGATATTGACATAGCAGAGGACCAGGAAGGACATTACCTCCTTGGAAATGTGACTGCGGTACTTTTCCCTAGAAGCTATCCTCAGCCAAGAAAGACTTCATCTCCCTTTACAGAAACTGGAGTTATATAAATATGTATTTAGCCTGGTGTTCCCTTTTGGTTTCCCAGAGTGGGTAAAGATGCCTTCAGCCTAGGAGGAAACCAAGGAACCAGATCAAAATAATTGTGATCCTTTCTCTTTTGAAAAAAAATTAAGTTTATTCATTTATTTACATTCCAGCCACAGTTTTTCCTCCCTCTTCTCCTGCCATCCCCTCTCCCCATCTCCTCAGTATTCTGCCCAGTCCACTCCTATGTTTTTCTTCAAAAAGGGACAGGACTCCCATGGGTGTCAACAAAGAATAGCATCTCAACTTGAGGTAAGACTAAACTCCTCCTCTCAAATTAAGACTTGGTAAGGCAACTAGTATAAAGAATAGGTTCCCAAAGCCTGCCAAAGCATCAGGGACAGGCCCCCTTCCCATTCCTAAGAGTCCCACAGAAGACCAAGCTATACAACTGTCACACATATGTAGAGGACTTAGGTGGGTCCCATGTAGGCTCCTTAGTTGCCTGTTCGGTGTCTATGAGCTTCTATAAGCCCAACTTAGTTGTGTCTTTGAGTTCCGTTGTGATAACCTTAGATTATGATTTTTGCGGAGATAAGGAAGCATCACATTCTGGGAAGTCTCCCCTCCTGCTTCATTCCCTTCTCAGTCAGCACAAATAAGAACTGCCTTGTCTTTCTTCTAAGATTAAGCTTGTTATTCTTAAGGATTCTCACAGTCCTAAACTTCATCTCAAAGCCTAGTAGAGAAAAAGATAATAAATGAAAAAGAAAAAAGGGGGGAAATCAAATCCTCATATGCTTCTCTCTGAGCTAAGGCGGGTTTCCTAATGAATGGAATTGTTTAGTTACTGAGTCATTCCAAATGTAAATGCTTCAGTAGACAGAAAGCACAATTTAAATCTTATTATGTTACCATATCAAAGAGTCTCATCAATCTGAATGAAATTTAATTTTTGTTTTTAGTAGAACTGTAAATATGATAATAATAACAATAATAATTTGATAATCCTTTGTGTATAAGTACATTTGTTTAGCTTATGATAGCAAAGGATGCCTATGAAGAAAGAAAGTCCCATTCCTACCCAGAAATTGCTTTTCTATTTTCACTTAAAAATGTATGTATTTCATACATACATCCAATCTTTATTCCGTTTGCATATTCATGATTGTATCTACCTTCAGTCAAGTCTAGACAAAAATCTACAAGAGGGTCATTCTTAGGTTCTTCTCTCATTGTCATTTATCTGAGTTTAGGTCTGGATTTCTAAACTCACGGGTGCATTGCATTGCCTAACCCTTTCTACCCTCTTTAGGCATTGAACAGATCTTCACCTGTCCGCAGAAGTTGTCTCACTGTCTAGTTGGGTCTAGATGGTATGTGCTGTTGACATCTCCCAAATTTGAGGAAACACATTTGACCTCTTGAAACACAAAACAAAAATTAGCATGTAAAAATACCCTGAAATAATTTATACTAAATGTGTTTCACGTTAGTCAGAGTTCTCTAAAGAAACAGAACAGATAGAATGGGTGTAGAGATTAAAAGTAGAAATGCTATGGTGGCTGCCTCACACTTGAAAGGCTGAGGATTTGGTAGTTATTTAGTCCAGAAAACTGGATGTCTCAGCAATCCTAATCAGGCAATGGATTCCTAGAGGGTTCCCGGAGAGCTGCTCATTAGAATCCCTAACAATCTGGCCCTAATCCTGGCAAAGGAATGCCTCAGCACTAGGAGAGATAAGCATGCTAGGGGAAGTGAAGGCAAGCAGACAAAATGCCAAGTTTTCTCTCCATTTCCTTTTATCTGAGCTGCTACCCGAAGGTGCTACCCAAATGTAGAGTGGATGTTTCTACTTCAAATATTCCGGTCAAGAAAATTTCTCACAGGAGTAGTTCAAAAGTTTGTGTGGATTTTTTTGTTTGTTTGTTTGTTTGCTTTCCAGATGCAGTCAAGTTGACAACCAAGATTAGCCATCACATGCATTATTGTATTATAACCTGATAACTTTTTAAAGAGAGAGATAATTTAATGTGCCCTTGTAGAAAATGTTCCTTTTTTTATTTTCCTATTTTCTTAGTACCCTAAAAGGAGTGGAAGAAACCAGTTTTCCAAAAAATCACATATACATATACACATACACACACACACACACACACACACACACACACACACACACCCCACATCCCTTCAAAAGCATCTCTCACTTCAATTCATGGAAGTTTCTCTACCTGGAGACGAATTATTTTACTCCAAATTGTAAATAATGGTTATTCCCTGGGAAAACTGGTTATACTGAAATACTCCCAGTTAATTAGTTAGCAATTGAATTCACGGAAATATAAAAATATAATTAAAAATAGATACCTTAGAGGAACATTTCTGACAGGAAAGTTTCAAAGTAGGAAAAGCTTCAATGGGAGAACAGATACAAACTGAACCCTAGGGAGACATTACAAACCAGGCGACAAAGACAACTGTCTCAAATAGAGCCCCATCCTTTGTGACATGTCTGCTTTTGACGGGTCTGGATTCTGATCTTTTCTGGGACCAATCTGCATCAGCACCAGGCACAGGCACGGGAAGGGCTGGAGAAATGCCTAGTCAATGGTTGCATGCCTTCAGAAACAGCAGGAGCATACCCTGTGTAAAATTTCCCAAACACAGCAAGTACTTTTGACTCAGGAATGAGTTACATACAGCACAGGGACTGGGCTCTGTCGTCCGCAGAACTCAATCCCGTTCGGAGAGATACAGGTTTTGACACACATATGTTGTCTCAGTTCAGTGACTTGAGAGCTTGAGAATGATAAGCAGGTGGCTGGATTCCACTGTGATCAATTTCTTCAGCTGTAAAATGAAACTAGTAATACCTACATGGAAAGAATCTGGCCTATTAGATATTATACAGTCATGTTTCATTCACTAATGTGTAATGTGTGAGAAGTCCTAGCGAAGTGCAGTCCTTTCATGAAAGGCTGCTCAGAACTTGCTTAGCATTAGGCAGCCCAGTCTATGAAGAGGAAAAATATCATGTTGATATAGTCTTTTGTAGCTTTAAAAATAGTTGCCCTAAAATTTTTCTTCTCCAAGGTTTGTGAGCGTGAGGGAAGAATTGTTTTTAATATTACAGAAGAAGCTACAATTAGGTTAAGTGTCCTGGCTAAAGTTTCAAGAAAAAGGGCTGACTGTAAAGAAGCTGAATCCAGAGCTTAAAGCTAAACCCTTAAGGGATTTCACCCAACAGCCACAATTCTTTTCTCTATTTGATCTAGGCCAGCTCCAGCGTAAGAGTGTACAAAGAAGCAATCTTCAACATGTCCTCAGTCTCTCTTACACGTGACTGCCCTGCTACCTCCCTGTGCCTATTCAACTGGAAAAATGTGTCCGGGACCAGGTCCCAAAAAAGCTCACTAAAAGTATATGGTACATTTTCCTGGTTGATAAAGTTCCACTCGTCCATGCCTCTAGCAGATGCGATTAAGTTCTTGTTTCTTTCTCTTCTGCACTTCTCTCTGCAAATCTCTCCCTTACTCTCCGTACACTTTGGGTCATCATCATTGTTCCTCTTAGTTCAAAATCCTACTTGCTACTTTTTTTTTCTTCAGCCTCTCATAAAGCAAACAAAACCAAAAACAGAATCATAGAAATAGTTTTGTAGTTGTTCAGAATGTTTTAGAAAGGGAAGGGATATCGATGGGTAAAACAAGAGTAAAGCGGATAAAAAAGGAAGAAATGATTACCTTCTCTAACTGACCCACATGTTTTGCCTTCATGCCAATTGATTCTGCTGTGGACTAAATATCAATTCAAGTATTTCTGATGTACTAATCTTGGCCTTTTTGAATTGAAATAAAATCTAATCTCCTTCATTGCCACTACCCTTAAACCTCCAGCTTTTACAGATGAGTAAATGAAGAATAAAAAGGTAATAGGATGGGCATTTTCACAAAAAGCTTAAAGAATATCAATTTTCTTGTCTTTTTCATCAGTTCCCTAATCTTTAGATAGCCTTCAAGAAAAAAATTAGTCAACTGAATGCTAGTAAAATTACAAGAAAAATGCTGAGAGGCAATTCAAATTCTTCACATCAGTTTAAAATTGCCAGTTGCATGGGACACAGTCAAGATCTTTTGGGCAAAAAAAGAATAGTACACTATTAGAAAAATTCACTTTTGCCAAGTTCAGACCTCTTTCAGAACTGATGGGTTCAATTTTAAATGAAACCCAAATGATGTAGCAATAGAAGATGTTTCTGCATGGCATAACTCATTCCCATCAAGTGATTTAGCTATTAGAAAGATCATTCATAAGTTTTGAAGCACTGCCAAAATAATTGTTTGGTTTAAATTAATTTTACAGTTCTTTGGTTGAGAATTCAATTGTAAAATGTCTCTTTGATCTAGTTTTGAAAAAAAATTAACTGTGATAGTGATTTTGCTTAAGAGTAGCTTTAGTTTTTTTTTCAGTGATACAATTTTCATATTCAACTCCCCGAAACAAGATTTTCTGAATTCCAAAGTAAGGTAAGTTATTCTAATCAATTAGCAAGTAAGTGTTGCTGTCTTTAAAATATAAAGAAGGGCAGGAGAGATGGCTCAGCAGTTAGGAGCACATAATGCTCTTCCAGAGGCCCCTAGTAGTCTTCCTAGCATCCCTGTTGTACTGCTCACAAATCCATCAATAGATATAAAGCCCATTGTCCTCTTCTCTACTTAGCAGGTGCTCCACTCACGTGTGAATCCTGTATAGACATACACTGAACTAAAAATTAAAATAACAATTATTTAAGGCAATAAATAACAGTGGTAAGAAAGATTTTGGCAGAGCTATCACAATCATATGTCAGCATAGTGCCATGTAATAGGGTTTGAAAGACAATAGTAGCTGAATGTGAAAATTGAGATTATTTTCTAGTAGAGAGGCCCTACTTTCAAATGAACCAGCCTGGCCTAACATAACATAACATGCAAGAAATATGGCCACAAGCAGTAGCTGCCTGTCTGGGATAGCATCTGGAGCAAGAGATCTTACTGAGGTCAACAGGATGATTCAACAGGTAGATGAGCACTGTTTCAGAAGTTCTGGCAGGCAGTAGACAGGTTTCCTAATGCAGATTTGTGGACAAGCAGCAGATCCCCCAGAAATTAGAAATGCAGACTCATGTCCCCTGTGGGAAACTGACCCAACCAAGCAGAGAAGAAAACAATTTTTAAAACACTGGGACAAAGGCAAGAAGGCAATCAAATAAGTGTGGGAAGAGAGCTAGGGCTGGCCAGGTAGGCAGGAGCCCAGTTAGAGTGCCCGATGTGGAGAACAAGAGCAAAGCAAAGAAGGTGGGATTTGATCCATACACTGGCGGGCTTTACATGCTCTTGCTTCTTCCGTGCCTGCTTACATTACCGGTTCGGATTACCAGTTAGAGTTTCCTGCTAAGTGACTTGGTGGCTACACAGTGGCAATCACAAGTAGGAATGCACCAGTTTTCCTGCAATTCTGACAAATCGGTGAAGTAAATGCCTTAATATCAAGCAACAGCTCAACCAGCAATTGATAAAAAAAATAAATCAAAGAAACTACAAGAGTTGTCAATATAGTCTGCCTGAACATGGTCATGCTATGTGAAATAAACCTGTCCACTGAAAGAACAATTAATGGATGACTTTGTAAGCCAAGCCTGATGATACAAGGCACAGGCAAGAACATGGGCCTGATTCTACGAAGATGCATTTTCGGTCATGGATGTTAAGATGTAATGACTATGAGGTCTCAGACACCACAGGGTGTTGGTTTGGTCACCATGAGAATGAGCTCACACATTTGTTTCAGTTCTACCCATTCACATTTTCATTTTAGACTCTAAGAGGTAAACACTGATAATGTGCCCAAAGATTTTTCTTCTAGATAGTTCATAGGACATTCATAACATTGAATACGTGTTTAAAAAACAGTAAAGTCTTTTGCTCTCAGTCTCTGCAGAGAGTATTGTAAGTTATTAAGTAAACAGCTTACATTTCTAGTGCATTTGTGCAATTAAGAGATCCTCACAATGGAATAATTACAGTTCTATTGAACCAACTGTCGAATAGTTCTGTGATGGCGCCTTTGTTCCTTTATTTATTTTATAAAGAAGAAGAAATTAAGACTTCAAAAATTAACTATAATAAATTGAAAGGAAGAATATTAAAGCCCTGAAATAATGAGTGAAGAAAATCCCGTCAAATGTCAACTTGGCTAATGAAACCTCAAAATAGGCGGTTCAAGCTCTGTCAGTCACATTTGCATTATATTAAACATTCCCGCCTATAAATCTTCCACATACTCTGTAGTATTCATTAAAAACCATGAATATTCACCCCTCAGAGATAAAAAGTTGTGTTGAGATAATGTCATATAGTGCGTTCAATAGATATTCAATTAATTTTTTTTAGGATAATTAACACCCATATCTAGCACAAATTTCAAATTCTTTAGTAGTTTTCCACTTAGAAATAAGAGATTTGCTCGTAGTTTGAATGAAGAAAATACTAGAACAGTCGGCTCTGTTTGCTCTGCTCTTTTGATAATAAACCTGACTTTTCTGCAGCCTGTCCCCAGGGGAATTTTCTTTTTCTGGTGAACATATGCAGCAGTATATTTGTACACGTGTTAAATTATGATCCAAGTTTCTCCCTGTATTTTCCATCAAGAGCTGAAAATGATGAGCTGCCTACCAATTAAATGTGGAACAATGTTTCTATTAAACAAATATACTTTATTGATCATAACAACAGTTGGATAATTCCTCCAAAGCAATACAAATAATAATCTAGCTTTAATTTAAATTTGTGCAACATAAATGACAATTAGAGGTAACAGACATACTTAGCCTACCTAGTGGATTTAATTAAATAGTATTCACTATAGAAACTTAAATATAATTTATATTTTATAGCAAGATACAACCTGAGTCAATTTAATTATATTTTCTAAACATTATATAAAGTGTTTTTATTTAAATCTCTTTTTTATTCCTACTTTTACTTACATTTTTTGATTGTATTTCACTTTATTTATGTTTTGTAGTAGGAGGAGTGGGTGTCCTGCCACCTGGCTAGCTTACACACGAAATAATGACACGGAAATTGTATTAATTAAAACACTGCCTGGCCATTAGCTCTAGCCTCCTATTGGCTAATTCTTACATCTTGCTTTAACCCATTTCTGTTAATCTGTATATTACCATGAGGTTGTGGCTTACCGGGAAAGATTCAGCATGTCTGACTCTGGCAACTCCATGGTGGCTCTCTCTGTCTGCCTTCTTCCCAGCATCCTGTTCTGTCTACTCCACCCACCTAAGGGCTGCCTTATCAAAAGGCCAAGGCAGCTTCTTTATTCAACCAATGAAAGCAACACAAATACAGAACAACCTCCTACACCAATGTTTTGTGTGTGTGCATGTGTGCACACATGTGACACATGTGCAAGTGGAAGTCAGAGGTCAGCTATTGTAAATTGGGTCTCTCCTTCCACCATGTACTTCCCAGGGATTGAACTTGGGTCCTTAAGCTTGGCAGCAGGTGTCCTTTGACCAGTGAGTGTCATCCCTATCAGCTTGTTCCCCTAACACTAAGAAGTGCTATGAAGACTTCTGGAGCCAGAAGGGATGTCATCAACATTCTTCGCAAGCTTTGAATCTGATGAGCTGAAGTAACAACCGGTATGGCAGAATATGCCATTGGTATAACAGTGGCACATATGTTATAGGGCAGCCAACAGCTTTCTGATTGGGTTTAAAGTCCTTCCCACAGGAAAAAATCTGTGATTTCTGTGATGTGAGAGTCCCCTCTGTGTGCTTTGATTACCATTAATAAATAAAAAAACTGCAGTGGCCTGTTGACAGGGCAGAACTTATGTAGATGGGAAAAACCAAATGAAATGCTGGGAGGATGAAGGCAGAGTCAGAGAGAAGTCATGGACCAGCTGCCAAAGATAGACATGCTGAAACTTTGCTGGTAGGCCAAGACCTCATGGTGATATACAGATTTATTGAGATTGGTTAAATTAATATAAAAGAGCTAGCCAACAAGACATTAGAGCTAATGGGCCAAGCAGTGATTTAATTAATACAGTTTCTGTGTGATTATTTTGGATATAAGCTAGCTGGGCAGCAGGAAGGACAAGCGGCCCCTTTGCTCCAACATTACTGTTATAAATTTGGCCAAGAACTCATGGTTGTAGAACTCACAGCCTCCAGGAGTGAACCTATTACCATTATTCTGGTCATAGTATCAAACTACCCTTTAAGTTTGTACATCTAGAACCATATATAACTGCAGCACTCAGATTTTATTAAAGAATTCCTTCATTTAGTGGACCATAGATAATGCAGAACATCATAAGTAGTCAATCCACACACAAAGAATAAGTGTGTGTGGATTCCTCAGCCACAAATGATACATCAACATAAAACCACTGCCTCCAAAGCATGAACCATGGCAGAGAGGAGAAAGGAAGACTTTAAGAGGCAGAGTTTGGCTAGTGGAGATGGGGCAGGGGTGAGGATGAGGTGCGCAGGACAAACCAGAGTGAAACAGTGTCTTCTTTGGTACATACAGAACCACTGTACACAAAAGTTCACAACAGTTCTGGTGACCCCCACATGTTCTATGCAACTTGTTTTCTCCATATTTTATAGTCAAAATATGAATTGTCTTCAGCAATAGGGTCCCACCATCAAGTTTTGATAGACAAACAAAAGTAATGGCAATAACCTATAAGGTTTGGGGGATCTCTGAAACATACCTGAAAAACAATGTGAGAGTAGGTATCATACATATGGCACTGGGCCTTTATTTAGCAAACTATAAGTAAGCTGTTGATCTTATGCTTAGTGTGGAGCATGAACAAAACCAACAGTCATATTGCTTTTTCTCATACATTCTGCACAGATGACTGCAACCTTACTTATCCTCAGCTTAAGGACTTTTCTAAAAGAAAGACAGAAAAAAAACCATAAAAATTGTAGAGTATTTTCTTTCTATGGAATTCTTTGTAAATTTAATTTTTTTCTTAACAGATCATAGCTGATGCATCAGAAATAGTTATTTTTGAATAATCTTTTCTAAATAAAGGGATGATTTTACACCCATTTTCTTCTATCTCCTAAAGAATAGCTTTGTGTTTCAACATTGACTTTACAGGGAACTTACAACACATTCATACATCATTAAATTTTCAGTTGTTTTGTTTCCTGATAAGCATTTAGTTCGTGGCATGTACAGATACAGTAGCCATAATATTTTTAGTGAAAAAAAATGACCTTATGCCATCAACTAAACAGTCTGAATTCATGAATCCTTCAGTTAACCCTTGGCTATGACTTACTGTCCTACCAAGGGTCTAACCCTCATCCACATGGGGTTCTGCCCTGCCTTTGCTTTAGATATGTCTGTGTTTCGTGTATTTCTGCTGAAACAAAATGTTAGATTTTAAATGGAAGCCCTTTAACGGCAACTTCTCTATTTGTTATTGTAGATAGAAGCAACACAAACCTGATTTTCACCAGACATTTAAAATAGCCTGTTAGTAACTTGATTAGTATATATTAGTTAAATAAAGTTTACCTAAAGTGCAAAGTTGGCCATCTCTCATATTTATCTTTAGTATTCCTAGTAGTCCTAGGAATACTAGAATCATATTTCTAAGACAACTATTCAATCTAAGACCATTTTGATCATTTGATAAAGCCTTACAGTCTGTGAGCTAAGACTTATTTTTATCTTGCCATAAATTAATGAGCTGAAGTTGCTGACAAAACATTTGCAGACATCTGAAAAACCCAAAATTATGTTATACTATAATAAAATTGAACTGGGAAAAGTGACCACGCTTTATTCTATAACATGTTTTAGAGAGGTCATTACCCAGTAATTGTTCTGTCGAAAATACCTGTAAAGTCTGTGAAATATGACAGAAATGGAAAGAACAGAGCAGCAAATGACAAAAGGCCATAGACTCATCGACTGATATTTTTCTGAGACTTTTAGTCCCCAACAATGAGTATTAATGTAGAAGAGCATGGTTCCCAGACAAATGAGAGTGACTTATAAGTATATTAAGTGAATAAGTGATAAATGAATATTTATTAAATATGTAATATGCAAAGCATCTAATAGTCTGTTTCTTTTTATTTTCACAAAACGATTCTTTACCCTGTGCTTTATAGATGCACTAAATGAAAAGGTTCAGTAATTTTCCCAAGGTCACACATCTCTAAATAAAGAAGCTAATGTCTAATTACAGGTACAGAGACACCAAGATACTAATGTATTCTTAGCCACCATCCTCCCAAACTTAAATAATTAAGAAAACTCTCAAGGCTGATATTCGTAAATAGTTTCTCATGCGTCTAAAAACTGGCTGTAAACCTAACAATGTACTTGTATGTGTTCACAGTCATTGTGGTTCATCTTAGCTCTCACATGAGGATGCCACAAACAGTATTCACTAAGTGATTATTTCATGGAACATTAAATGATATTTTAGACATAACAATTTTACACATCAATATTTTACACAGAAATTATGCTTTTTCTCACAATTTTATTTTATTATTCAATTAAAACTTTAATACATTAGTATTTCAAATCAAGATAGCTTAGCATGGCACAATTTTCTCAATATTTTCATGTAAAATACACATTGTATTTGGGCTATCCACTTAATATTTCAAGTATGTTTAAATATCTATATTGTCTAACACATACAAGAGGTAATATTTTCTACTGCTAGTTCGGTTTTTCAAAAAACTCACTTATTTTGCACATATAACATGGCAAGAGATAAACAGGAAAGAAACATTCTATGTTACTATAATCTAAAATTTATAGAAAGTACCGAAAGGACGAAAAAGATAGAACAAGGAAGAAAACGGAAATCTTTATTCATCCTAAGGTTAATATTTACTTATCGGTGACAGTCATGGTGACAGTCCCACCCACAGACTTTCACTTTGAAGGTCATGTTTGTGAGTATCAAATATTAACAGTGAGACATAGTTCTAATATGAAAACACAAGAACCAAATAACTTGGAGGCTAAGGAACTCCACCAATACTAATTCACCTCTAAGCTGATAGAGACCTCAAAAGGAACAACGGCTCCCAATATCATCTCTCAACCAACATGATTTCTCTTTAACTGATTAAGAATTTCAACACTTTGTAGAAAACTATCATAATTTTTCCAAGTTCGTGGAATTTTGACTAAGATAATTTTGAATCACAGAGGTGATCCAGCTGTGGGTACAGCTGCTCTGACCTGAAGGTGAGCGGAGCAGAGAACAAGCCTTGAATGAACTTCACAACGGAGTCATGTCGTAATTTCATAGACGCAAAAATACCATGTTGTATTTCCGTAATCCTAAACCAATAATCCTTCTTATCTTTGAAATGGTACAAAGAATTAGCGGTCAAGGTCACACACTAAATATTCCCTGCTGCAAGGAAAAGTACCCTGTGTAAATGTCTTTTTACATTGATCACCTAGAATTTTCTCTGGGTTTTCCAAGAAAGAAAAGCAGAACAGATGAACTACTATATAGGCAATTCTAGGGGTTAGCAAATTTCCTTTTCACCTCTCGGGACCTCAGTTACTTCGGATATACAAAGCTTGTATCAAGGAAGCAGAGCAAAGAAAATTCACTGAGAATGCTGAGAAGGTAGCATTCCTTCTCAAAGGCTGACTTAATGTTTTTGACGGGGACTCAGCACTCACCAAACCTCTGTCTGTCTCCCTAACCTTGATGAAGTCATGTTAGCTCTCTGATCCATCTCTGTAAATCAGGTAGGAAAGAAACAAGCCCTAACTCTGTTTCCAGGGATTCTGGACAGAGAGGTTTAAATAGAAAAACAAAGGAATAGAAACAGAAAGGGGAAGACAAAAGCAGGGTAATGCATTCAGTGACTTTAAGATGAATTATTCATGAAAATAAATGCTTTAAATAAAGTTGTATGTAGGAAGATATATAGAGAAGAAACATAATTTAAGGGTTTTTTATTTCTTTGAAAATTTCATAAATGTATATGGTGTATTTTGATATGTCAAGTTTGAAGAGAAAGTAACTTTGGCTTTCATATTTGTTGCATTATAAAATGAATATTAAGCAAAATTTTTATTCTCAATAATGACTTTCTAAAGTTTTGGATACAAATAACTGTGTGTAAATGGGAGAACATGTTTCTCAAATAATCACACAAGAGTAAATAGGTTATTGTTATACACATATGTAGAAATAAATGTTGAGGAAAGTAGCTGGGAATTAATGGTCTATGTAAGTTGATACATTATTAAATTCAGATACTGTCCATAACCATCACAATACACACCACTGAGTCATTTCCTGCTATCTAACGCAGTTTCATTTATAGGATTTTGTAGGCATCCATCTAACAGTCAACACACTGAAGATGTCTTATTTGGTTGGTTATTTTCCTTTTGTGTTATAGTTTGCCTACCTTGTATCCCTTTTTAAAAGGCACAGGAGGTAAAGACTCTTATCTGATAATCCACAGCACAGCCCAAGTAGACGTGGAGTCTTTGCAGCAGTAGTCTTGACTTGGTAGGTTTGCACCATCTCACTCCACTATCTGGAACAAGCCTAACTGCCCATTATTCTATACTCCATATGTCCACTGAGAAGGTTATGTGTATTTGTAAATGTCCGTATCGTGTGAATAAACAGAGTAAAAGTTGGAGTGATTAAAATGTGAATGTCCACTTATGTGAGAACTATCGTCAGTTGCTTTTTATATGTCTAGCACTTTCCTCTGAGTCTTCATTACTCTCACCTGAAAACCAAGCTACCCCCAAGGATATAGGCTTAACCCAGTGCTCAGATGAAGAGAACAAGTCGTCAGTCAGTAAGCCGTGCTGTATGAACTCACGGTCTCTGCAGGGAGATGCTGATCTCTGCACATTTAAACGCGGTGAATAAGCCATCTTTCATTTGGTGGCAGTCAAATTACAAGTGGAAAAAAAATAGTTACCTGCTGGGAGTGACCTTGTGCTTGCGAAATAGCTCCATGATACCGTGAAGACAAGAGCCATTCCCTCATCTTTAAACCTTGGGAGAGTTGCAGGATTTCTACCTGAGCAGGCATTCTTCTGTTCTGCCATAGCCCCCTGGGACCATGTGGCACAACTGTAGAGAACCAACTCAAAAGATGGACCCCAGAGGAACTGAGGATTTTCCAGGGCATTTACCTAAGACTTCAAGAAGCCAGGAAGAGCAAGTTAGGCAAGACAAATTTATGAGGAGGGTGCATGAGCTCATATCCCTGGGGATGTCTTACAATCACCTTTTTCTGAGGAGAGTCTGCTTTCTCCTTCCCCTATCAGAATTCTGAACTCTTCAAAAGCTCAGACTAGAAGAGGCAGCTCTACTTCCCAGGAACAATATCTGAGCTGTAAGGATTAGCGACATTTCCCTGGGTGGACACCACCCAGAATACCCAATCCCTCATCTTCGGTGTCTGTTGTAACAGTGCAGACTTACTCCAACGTCACTGTGAACTGTTCGCAGTCCGTGCACTACCCAGCCTCCCGTGACATAGACAGCTGCCTAATGGACTGCCTGCCTCACGTCAAGCCCACTACCTAATTCCTTAAAACAAAAGACCACCCCAATCATCTGACTTTGCAATCACGTGCTAGCTGCCGTATTTTAACAAACTTCTGAATATTATGTATCAATCAATGATATCTTAAAATTTGCAGGCAAATGGACAGAACTAGAAAAAGCTATCCTGAATGAAGTAACCCAGACCCAGAAAGACAAATACAATATGTACTCACTCATAAATAGATAATAGACATAAAGTAGAGGATAACCAGTCTACACGTCACAACCCCAGAGAACATGAGCCTACCTAGGAAGGGAGAAAAAGATAAGGTCTCCTGAGTAAATTGGGAGTGTGGAGGGCAGGATGGATGGTGGAGGGGAGGAGGAAAGGAGGGAAGGGGAGTGAGAGAAAAAAAATGCATAGCACATTCCTGTCCAAACAATCAAAATGAGAATAAACAAACGAACAGGTACTCATCACAGTGTCAAGAATTTGACTTAGGATACAACTCAAGGGGGACATGTGAGAGCCAAAGTTACATTTGAAGTTTTAGTTACTATGCCTAAGAGATCCCTGAAACAAAAATGCCTCTGATATTCAAGCCACTTGCCCAAGAACATATAGTTTCTGAAATGCTGGAGGAGGCTGTTGTTTGTGGGAGATAAGAAGCCACACTCCTCTAAACAAGTTTGCTTGACCCTCTGCGCTGGATGTGCTTGATCACATGTGGGCGGGAAGTACATAGACAGGAAATAATCAGGGTGTATGTTTGTCCCTGATTGGACATGATGGGATAAATTATAGGTTTTCTTTCTTCAGCCTTTACCATACTTGATTCTGGGCCATTTCCCAGGAACCTGGGCATGAACCTGACCAGAGATTGTCCACCTGGCCAGTATTTAATTAAAGCTTGCTTCAAATTTGTCTTTTAAAAAGAAAAAAAAAAAGCTGTGGTGTCATGATATTCTGCAATTGGTGTAAACATTTTAAAATTGTAAAATAAGAATAATAATAAATGATTCCCTTTCTGTGTCTTTTATCTAAAGCTGACCAACCACTGCAGTTCTTGTCAGGAATCATTCCATTTTGTCATGAGACACTTAACAGACACAAAGATCCAGGTGAAAAGGCGCTCATACTTAGTTATCTCAAGAGTGACTGATGGAACAATCCTAGAGTCACAGACTAGAGTCCTGTTAACTTCTGTGACACTCTAGTATTTTTAAGTCACAAGAACTTGATAGAGATAAATTCCTCTATTTTGACCATACAAAAGAGTCTGTGAGACATTCTGCAGGACACAGCAGAAAGTGACTGAACTGTCTTTGAAATTGCCTGCTTCATGGAAAAGTCTTTGGATACTATGGGCCTGTAGGCTGAAGATGGATGCCCCAACGGTACAAAGGAACTTTGGTTGACTGTACAGGCAGCAAGATGTCTCTGTCATTTCTAGAGTTTTGGAAGTTGCTTACTTCTTGTTTACTTAGGTAATATTATATCCTTCTGGAGTCTTTGATGGAGTTGAAGAATGGTTAGTTATAGTTTTCCATTATTATGATAAAGATAAAATAGATATAAATATTGTAACTGTAATTCTTACTCGATAACTGTTTTGTTATATGTAAATTTACTATGTTAAAGTGAAAGCCTTTCTTTTTTGTTTAAATAGGAAAAGGGAAAATGATGTAGGTGCGCCTTCTGTCTATGTGTTATTTTCATTGGTTAATAAAGAGACTGCCTTGGCTCTTTGATAGGACAGAAAATTAGGTAGGCGAGGAAGACAGAACAGAATGCTGGGAGGAAGAAGGCAGTGAGGCAGACATTATAGCTTTCCTTTCCAAGATGGACGCAGTTAAGATCCTTCCTGGTAAGCCACCACCTCGTGGTGCTACACACATTAATAAAAATGGGTTAATCAAGATATGAGAGTTAGCCAATAAGAGGCTACAGATAATGGGCCAGACAGTGTTTAAAAGAATATAGTTTCCGTGTTATTATTTCGGGTAAAGCTAGCTGGGCGAGTGACAGGACGCAGCCCACCATTCCCTCTACAACAAGTCATAAAATAACATCAGCTTTACTTGATAAAATTATATAGTTCTTAAATTCAACTCTCTGTCATTCTTGACCAACCTCACTGGTTTAAAAACACCAACACCTTTTACTTTAAATACATCAGGCATCCCCTTATATACAGAAGACTAATATTTAGGCTGACACACCCTTGATTACTCTATCCCTTTTTGGGTTCTGATTCCTGCCTACATAACTTGCCCAGCAGTCCCAGTCTAGCAAAGCAAGTTCTTTGTCATCAAATCAAAGCCTGTCCCTTTAACTTTCCCTAAGGCCAATGCTTTGGCTCTGGTCCATGTTTAGAAATCACCTGCTTATGGAAGTATATGGTATTTTCAGTACAGACCTGCCTGAGACCAAAGTATCATGTTCACACACACACACACACACACACACACACACACACACACACACACACACACATGAAACAGCAGAGAAATAGTTCAGAAAAAATGAACTTTCAAGTATGGACAAAAACTTGCTCCTCTGATTCATAAATTTTGTAGTTGCGCAATTTGAGACATACCTCACTGAATTCTAGGAACATGTTCCACTGGCTAGCTGCCATGCAAGAATTATTCTTACAATTGGCACCCTCACAACTTTCTACAGCTTACCCACAAAGAAAGACAGCTTTATCACAGACAAATCTATTGGTCAAGTCTCTCTGTCAGAAAAGAAATATTTTGGAAATCATTAGTTCGACACTAGATTCTAAAAATGAGAACACGTTCCAGCCTGTTTTGTTAATTAATAGAGTAAAATGGTCACAAAACTCAGTACGCCGTGTATTAAATGTCATTTCTCACAAACATAATTCAAGCTCACCTGCTCCCCTACCTGCCAACTGTTCAAAACCACACTGCACAGCTCAGAGCATAGTCTGCATGCACACAGTCTTGTGTGAAACTGTCTTTAGCTCCACCTGTCACCTTCTACAGTCACACTGTAGCCTCATTTTTACCCACATTTAATATTTATTTTATGTGCAACTATGTACAGGAGGGAGTTGCATGCCACAACTCATGTATAGAGGTCAGATGACTACTCTGTAAAGTTTGGTCTTGACAAAATTTCTCCTTCCAAATGTGGGCCCTGAGGATCAAATTCCCAGCAATAGGCATGACAGGAAGCTCATTTACCCAGAAGCCATCTTTCCATCCCTGGAGCTTCCATTTTAAAGAGATTAAAATTAATTTTCAATGCTAAGGATTCCCAAGGACCAGCAGGGCACCTTTGGGAGAATACTGTACAACAGTTATATACACCTTGACGGCATAGTTAGAAAGAATAAATCCCAGAGAACATACACAACAATGAGGACCCTAAGAGAGACATACATAGACCTAATCTACAAAGGAAGCAGAAAAAGACAAGATCTCCTGAGTAAATTGGAAGCATGGGGACCTTGGGAGAGGGTTGAAGGGGAGGGGAGAGGCAGGGAGGGGAGCAAAGAAAAAATGTAGAGCTCAATAAAAATCAATGACAACAAAAAAGAAAGACGGGAGTTAGCTTCATCACTTCTAACTTTCTAAAATGAAATAACTTTGAATGTGATATCAGGAGTGGGTAGCTAAAGCATTTTACAAGCTTCCTATCATAGTTTGTATACCTTCATCACTAGTCCCCTACCACTGGCGGCAGCTCACTCCCACGGTGTTTCTCGATACCATCCTGTGGACACGTGAATAGAGCTCTTCAGACAAGACTTATTCTGAGAATGCCCTTTTAAGAGTTTGCTATTTCTATCTCTGGATTCCGGTTTTGTTGACCGGGAGTTATAAATCTGATTGGTTCTAAAATGTTGTGCTTCAGTGAGCACCAAACCCTTTAATGCCCAAAGATTTTTCAGGCTTTTGCTTCCTGTTCCACATCTATTTATTCTTTCAGACTTGTGAAATTCTTGCAAGAAAAGTTGTGCATTCCAATTCCTACTCACCATTCTGATTCCCCTAACTCTTCCTGTGGATGAACCAAAGCAGCAAAGACTCATGATGTTGGGGGTGCAAAAAAAGGCCCAGCTGTGCTATGGCACAAAGGCCCTGCTGGCTTGTGCACTCACCGATACTGTGTACTCCACTCAGGGCAGGCCTCACTCGCCCATGATGTGAGGAAGGACAACTTATTTTTCAATTTTCTTAATTTTTGTTTGAAAAATTATTCTACAGGAAACGAGGAGCAAACATATACTCAAAATCTATTTATGAGCTTCCAGAAGTTTTGTATACAGCAATCTGTATAAAAATAACCTCAGAAGCAATATTTATTAAGAGTATAATTTTATAAGAATCAAATATCTCATTTATTGTAGAAACTGATTCCACAACTAAAGCAATAAGACAGCTTTAAGAATGATTTTTATAATCCAGAACTAATGAGAGAAGCATCTACCTGCCTTTTCTGATTCTGTTTTCTCTTCTTAAAATATTTGAATTTTTATTATATTTTTATCATTTAAAACAATGTGTAAATTTAAATATATTTTTATCATGCCCTCCCCCTTCCCCAAGTCCTTCCAGATTCTCTCCCCTCCTTATCCACCCAACACTGTTATTTCTCATAAAAGCACACAACAAAACAATACAACAACAAAACCCCACAAAACCCAGAAAACAAAACAAAACAATCAATACCTACCAATTGTAACCAAATAAAAGCACACATAAAACAATTTGGAGTTGGTCATCTACTCTTAAACATACTTGAGTCCTGTCCTGGAGTGGTTGATATACTCAGTGTTACTACATTTAAGAAAACTGATTTTCCCTCTCCCATCAGGTATAAATGACAGTTCACTTGTTAACTTTTATGCTAGTGGCTAGTTGTTCTTTCATTCACTGATTTATTCATTCATTTTGTTAAGTATAACAAAATAAAATATAACAATATTTTTAAAAAAAAAAAAAAGAAGAAGAAGAAGAAGAAGACCCAAGGCACAAGAATCAGAGATACACTCATTTGTACACTCAGGACTCCTATAAGCACACTAAACTGCTAAACTGGAAGCCATAATATATGCACAAAGGACCTGGTGCAGACCTATATAATTCCTATGTGTGCTGCTTCAGTCTCTGTGAGTTCCTATGAGTTTTGATCATGTTGATATCGAGGGTCTTGTTTGCCTGGTGTCCTCCATCCCTCTGACTCCTACACGCTGTCCCTGAGCTCTGAGGGGAAGGATTTAATGGAGACACCTCATGTAGGGTTGAATGGTGCATAGTGTCTGGCTATGGGTCTTTATATTTGCTACCATCTACCGCAGGAAGAAGCTTCTTGGATGATGAATGAGAAAGGCACTGATCTATGAGTATAATAGAGTATCATCAGAAGTCCTTTTATTACTACTTTTTTTTCTCAAAGTTTATTAAAATACAAAAGTCTCTATTTCCGCCCCTCCTCCCAACACCCTCCCACTCCCCTCACTCCCTCCCCTCCTCCCTCTCCATCCCCAATAGCAGTCAGGGTCTCCCACCCTGTGGGAAGTTCAAGCTCCTCCCCGCTCCCTCCAGGTCCAGGAAGGTGAGCATCCAAACAGACTGGATCCCAAAAATCCAGTATATGCAGAGGAAACAAGTCCCTTTTTTTAAAAGACCAATAGTATTTATCCAAGGTCCCTGGGCTATCGATTCTCTGGTCTTGGCCACCCAAGCAGTGTTGGGTATGGGTTTCATTTCATGGAGTGGAATTTAAGTCAAATCAAATATTGATTGTTTTTCCTCACAAGTTCTGCGCTATCATTCTACTAGTATATCTCTCACACCTTTGTAGATCAAAGGGTCTGTGGCTGGTTCGGTGTTCACATTTCCCTTTTGAACGTGTGCAGAATACCTTTCCATACCAAAGATGCTAGGGGAGGAGGCTCGAGGTAGACACCACCTCGGCCTCTCCATATTCAATGAGTTGTACAGGTGTTATCTTCAGCAACGGAACCTTGGTGTCAGTTTGTAGAGAACTACTTATAATCTCAGCAACATCGTGGGTTGTTTGAGGATTCCCATGGGATCCCATTGGACAACAACTCAATTAGATGTACCCCGAATCTGGTACCAGAAGCTTTGTTTGATGACAGAAGATGACCAGTTGGGACTCTGTCTCCCTCATTATTTGGCAACTGTATTTATATCACCCTTACATGTATATATTAGAAAGTTTCTACTGTATTAGGTTTCTGTAGAACCCCTTAAAAATCCCTTGATATTAACTGTCCTTCCTTGTATCCTTTCTCACAAAGCTCCCCACTATGACATGATTCTCAGTTCCAGTACCTCCTGCCCATCTATTCATAATCATCTATTCTATTTCCCTTTCCTAACTAGGTCTCTTCCCTCTAGTCCTTTATACTATGCCTACCCTCTGTGACTCTATAGTTAATATCCACATATAAGTAAATCCATACCATAATAGTCTTTCTGAGTGTGGAATACCTTATTTAGAATGATGTTTTTCCTAGTTCTACCCAGTTGACTACAAATATCATGATGTCATTTTTTAAGCATCTGAGTAATACTCCATTGTATAAATATACCACATTTTCTTTTTTCCGTTTATCTGTTAAGTGATGTCTAACTTGTTTTAAGTTTCTGACTGCTTCCCTGGTAACAGTGACCTGTGTCTTTGGTGATTCTTAATAACTAATTAAACAACTTGAATTCTCAACTTTGTAGGTCATTAACTGGAAAAAACTTTTGAAATTTATTTATTTAGACTGTGCTTCATTTTCAGCTAATAGAAAAAGCTGTGTTTAGGAATTTTTCTTCTGTTTCCATTAATGCCATAGCACCCCTCAATAGAGTTCTTATAGGACCAGGTACAAAGCTAATTCCTGCTGTATTAGGGAAAGGAAATAGAAAGTTCTTGAATGAGCTATCACTATAGAAGGAGGGCCAATTAAAGCACTGCATGGTATTCACTTGGACTGAACAAGTGTTGTGTCAAAATAATTTAGCATTTAAAGTCCTCTGCACAGGATGATATAGTCTGGAGGTCAAATGCTAGCGTACACTGAACACACTTTTAAATAGCTGCTTTCCATGTCCCGTAGATATAATTTTGCTCCTGATTGAAGAGATTCCTTTAATAGTCTGTGTGCATTATTATTTCCAGCTTTTAAGGACATTTTGGAAACACTGGCTGTATTCCTTAGTTTAAATAGACTTTCAAAGACTGTAGTTTAATGAAGTTGCATATGCCTATCCAGACACTTCCCAAACTGCAGTTTAAAATTTTTAGAATAAAAACAACAAATTAATTCACTAGAATTGTCATCATGAAATTTATTATTAGTGTGGTAGCTGTTGCTATACTTCATTAAGGGCAAGGTCTAAAGCTCTGTCCTGCTCATTTCTTTTTTGTTTATTTTGGTTTTGGTTTTGGGTTTTCTTTTTTATTTTTTCCATTCAAAAATTTACACTTCCTCCCCTCCTCCCATTCCCCTCCCACTTTCCCACTCCCCCACCTCTCTCCCCTCCCTCCTTAAGAGAGGGCAGGGAACCCTGCCCTGTGGGAAGTCCAAGGCCCTCCCCCCTACATTCAGGCCTAGGGAGCTGTGCATCCATATAGACTAGGGTCCCAAAGAGCCAGAACATGCCGTAAAAACAAGCCCCAGTGCCTTTATCAATGGCTTCTCAGTCAGCCCCCCTTGTCAGCCACATTCAGAGAGTTCAGTTTGATCGCATGCTCATTCAGTCCGGTCCAGCTGGATTTGGTGAGCTCCCATTAGAACAGGCACACTGTCTTAGTGGGTGGACCAAACCCTCACTGTTCAGACTTCCTTGCTCATCTTCTCCCTCCTTCTGCTCTTCAGCTGGACCTTGGGAGCTCAGTCCGTTGCTCTGATGAAGGTCTCTGTTAAATATTTTCCCCAGCGCCCTGTACGTCCAAAGCTCTGGTAGGACATTTTAGTACCTGTTTGCTAAATGAATAACTGAACTCTTTTAACTTGACCTAATTGTCTGCATTACCTTGCCCTCTGTTCTGACTGCAGTTCTATAAAGGGCACCTTATTGATGGTCTGAGGATGTTTGAACACATCTCGATTAACAGCAGAAATTTAAATTTTAATCAATGCTGCTTCGATCTGGAGCATGGGGAGATAAAGGTCAGAGAACAAGGGTTTGTTACATGTTAATCTTTACCTATATAATGAATTGAGCCATTAATATTTGATGAGTGCTTCCTACAGTGCATGAAATATGCACTGAATATAGAGAAATGAATATTTTAAATATTCAGATAAGATTTTTGCCTTCAGGAAATTTTAGTCCAGTAAGTAGCCTTATGAGTCTCACCTAAAAGTACTTTATTGTTATTATGCATTCAATAATCTTGTAGAAGTACATACTTGACCATGCTCACGTCGAGTTTAGTGCACAACGTGTCATAAGCTCATGAATAGAGAATGTATGTGACATTGTCATATCGCAGCAAAAAAGTTCAGAAGCCACTATGTGACTTTCATTGCTTTTCCCCACTGCCAGCAGATTGGTATGTCACAAAGAATGGCAGCACTCTTATCCTGACCCTAGAAAAGAGATCGGCGATCAAACCATAGGTAATCCATTGCTGCCAGAGTCTAGACCTAATAAAAGCACTAAAAGAAACAGCCACTTTGGAAATAGACCACAGAGATGGGAATGGCTGTTTTCTCCATGACACAGCCTGCCAAATGAAAGAGGTATTAAGGCAAACTTAAATAATAATTTACCACGCAATTTTATAGTCTGGGAGATATGAACACCAAGAGATTTTCTGCATTAAGAAATGTAGACATTGTTGTCAGTTACACTGAAAAATATCAACCAGATTATAAGATTCCATGCTAAAGAACTATGCTGCTGTCAGAATGAAAATTCCCCCATCGGCTCCAGTATTTGAATATTTGGTCCCCAGCTGGGAGAGCTGTTTCAATGTAATCGTGTTGGGGAAAATACACCACTGGCTTTGAGAGCTTTAAGACTCATCACTTCCACTTTGGTTTCTCTGCTTTCTGCTTGTGTTTGAAGGTGTGTGAGCCCTCAGCTTCCAGCTCCTGTTGCCATGTCTGCTGCTTGCTGCTCTGCCTTTGACTCTCCAAGATGAACATCCCCACCCCTGGAACCATAAACCAAAATAAACTTTCTTCCCTTAGTTGTTTTTGGTCATGCTATTTTAAAACATCATCAGAAAAGTAACTGATACCAAAGGTTAGTGATATTTATTGGCACACTCTGTACGTATTTACATTTCTCCTTAGTCACTCTGTCTTCAACACTTTACCCCAATCTGCACACCTGCAGCCAAGATCACCAACAATCAAAGGAGCTTTGACAGAAACAGAGACTGCCAGGAACAGAGTCGTAGCCCTCATTATGTATAATAATCAGTATTATGTGAGATTATCTGAGATAACCAAATTCACATATCTGTCAGTTCCATGGGACGTTTTATATAAAATATGTATTTGTGCATAGACTTGGTGAAAGTCCCTTTTAGCAGACTAGAACAGGTTTGCATTTTCCAAGGATAACTTTGGCGCTATCACTCCTCACCTCCCATCACGTGCTACTGATCCATCAAGAAGGGCAGTCTGTCTGCTTCCCTATATCCTTCTATATGGGGGAACCTGTAGTTCCTTTGGTTGGAAAATACACGAAAGGGCCGATGCTTGCCCAGGTATCGTCTCACTGGTTTGTCCAGCTGATTCTGCCTTCTGACTCCTGCAGAAGTGTCAACGGAACATTCAGTTCTGGATGTCTCTTCTGGATATGTAGGCATCTTTCTCTGAAAATCCCAAATCTTAGGAAGGCACACAGAAGGAGAGCAGCGAAGAGCAGGCGCTGGCTTCCGGACCCTCAACTAGCTATAGCTGCCAGCAACAAGAATGGCTCTCCGTGGGAGGCCAGCCATCTCCTGCCCTCAGATGTTCTGGGCTTCAGGATACAAACTGGAGCCCACACACCCCACACTCAGACTTACACCACAGAACTATAATAGTATATTGTTTAGGATCACTAAGTGTTTTGGTGGACTGCTGCCCTGCCATAGATGTGGAGAGTACTATTTAATCTGCAGCCTAACTTGTTCAAATGCAACTGTCCTGTGTTTCTTCTCCCTGAGAATGCAACGATTTTGACCGAAACCACCTTGACTTTAAAGTAAAATTATTCTGTGGTTTCAGCAGATAGATACAGTGAGTTTTTTAAGTTCTACACTAATTTTAAAATATTTTTCATATGTCCTACAGTTTCATCTGAAAAACAGCTCTTGCGAAAGCATTGACTATATACATAAAGACTAAATTCTTGTTTTACTTGATTGTTTGTGTGCAGACTTAGGACCTAATCTTAACAATTTTTCAAATAAACTATTTAGAGGGGTTTTTTGCTTATTGTTTATTTGCTTGCTTGCTTGCTTATGTGTTTAGTCAATGTGTCCCTATACAACTCAGGTTGGTTTCAGACACAGATGTTCATCCCCAGCCTCCAGAGTTCTAGAATTATAAAGATGTGTCACAATTCCTGACTGAAAGTAATGGATTTTGAAAACTCTGTAAGATGGATTTTTAAACACCAGTGTTCTTACATTTTAAATTATTATCTCCAGCAAATTACAGCCAGGTGCTTACAATTGGTTTTTGTTTTTGTTTTTTGGCAGAGATCATTTTCCCCCAGATTTTTCTATAATTACAAAAGTAATACACACAATTTATTGAGGTTTCTTTATTTCTTTAGTCTGTGAACACAGCAAAGAACCCTCTGAATATTCATTTCCTTACAGACTCATCTATAGAATGAAGACAATAATGTACAATCTTGACTGAGAATCATATACATATAGGATGATTTCTACTAAGCATTTGGAAGAGATCTTGTGAGCAAATAAATATTTCACAAGTGATAGTTTTAATTATAATTTGATACCAAGTGCATATCTATCCAGATTCTAGTCTTTGTATGAATAATTAATGCATATGTGAATTATATGTACTTCTCTTTAATAAAAATAATCACAAATGCTTACATTTCAAAGCAAGCTTTGAACCTTTTGCTATTCTATATGGACATGGTTTATTTAAAAAATAGAATTATATCTCATTGGTTTCCAATAGATGTACTATAGTCTAATATTTTACAAATTACATAATACATGTGAAAATAAGGTTCTATTTAGCTTTCTGTGTATGTATGTAAGTATATGTGTATCTGCGTTGATAGACTGTAAGAGTATTTGCATGTTGTTAAAGACACACCCAAGATAGTGTGAAGAATTTTTATAAATAATTTAGTTTGCTGTATAAAGCTGCGACAATAACCCTTATTTTGTAAATTATGACCAGAATCCCATAGTTAGGGAAAATAATCTGCTTAAAATATGAAATTTTTTAAATCAAATACATCAGAGTATTTGTGTCTATTATCATTCAGGAAATCCTCTCTTGGCTCTAAATTATTTTTACAAATATGAAACTACCAGTGCAATTGCTAACCTTCATGCTAGTGTGTAGACACTGATGAAAATAACTTTAGAAAGCCCAGTGAACTACAAAACATAAATTAAAAGTAAAAACTGCATAGTATTTTCAAGACCAGACCTCCTCAACAATGCGTTGTTTCATGAAGTCATACATAGTTTTAATAAAACACAAAGTACTATAGTGCAAACATACATATTTATCTACAGACAGAATTTGGGTCGAGAACATCACATCGTATTTGAAGTATCACGACACAGACACATTAGGCTATGACTAGGAGCCAATGTCTGTCAAAGTAGGGAAGTCATGAAGATGAATTCACCCCCAGTCTCCTGTGAGAAGGCAACCTGCATATTACTTGAGATTTCTGACCCCCCAGAGCTGCCAGTTATTAAATTTATAGTTCTTGAAAACAGTAAATTGCGGTAATTTGTTTTATCAGCAACAGTAAGCATTTCGTCCCCAGTGTGCTGTGCTGTAATCAAGAATTCCATAGCTCACTTCTCCGTACTAGAGCTTAGTAGAAAAGAGAAAGCGATGGTCTGAAAACATTTTCTTGAATCTACTTAACCCTGAAATTTTGTTTCATCTTTTTTTTTTTTGAAGTCTTCTTTCTCCCTCACTTGCCTACATGATTCCACATCCGCTTTCATTTCAATTGTTTCCCACCAAAAATGGCACAAGATTTGCAGAAAATCACATACATAGACATATACATATGCATATACATATATTTTTATGTATTAGTTGTTTTTCTATTGCTGTGATTACACATGGTGACCAAGACAACTTATAGGTAAAAGTGCATTTTAACTTAGAGCATCAGGGCCCATGGTGGCAGGGATAGCAGTTAGCAGACATGGTGGCTGGGGACTGGAAACTGGCAGCTCACATCTCAAACCACAACCAGGACAGAGAGAGAACTAACTAGGAATGTCATGCAGCTTTTGAAACTTCAAAGCCTCACTTCTGTGATGCATTCCTCCCATAAGGCTCCATCTCCTAAACCTTCTCAAACAGGGCCAACGACTGGGGACCAAGAAGTCAAATGCCTGAATCTTATGGAGGACATTTCATTCCAATCTCCACACTTTGGTTATTTTCTGGGGTAATGAATTTGATATACATATACATGTATAGATAAATCAGACGTTAAACAGCTTGTTACTTGAAGCTATGATCCCCAAGGTAGGAGTGAGCAATATTCCTTGAGTGTCACAAATACAGTGTAAGTAGGCCAGCAAGATGACTCAGTATATAGATGCACTTGCAAGCAAGCCTGATGACCTGTGTTCCAGCTCCCAGCCCCACATAGTGGAAAGAGAAAACTATACGTTGTCCTGGGGCCTCCACATACATGACGTGACACATGCACACACACACACACACACACACACACACACAGACAAATAAATAAATAAATAAATATGAAATAAGTAAGTCAAATTGTCTAGAGTAAATTTTCACCTTTATTACTCAAAGGGATAGAATTGTAGCTTGTATTCTTGCAAGGGTTTTGGTGCTTCAGACCAAAACTCAGAAGACAATCTTAGTTAGAGATGCACATAGAAGAAAGACTAGGCTCTCAGCTTTGTCAAATTTTTCCTTGGTGATAAGGAAAAGTAGAGTCAGAAACACCGACACCTCATCCTGGTTTTAGCAAGCAGACAGTGCTCACATTATTCCGAGGGCATGGAGAAGGAAAGGGTGAAGAGAGATCAGGAATATTACAATGCTGTTCTAACTTTCAGATACGTAAAGAGATCCCAGAAAGGAAATGTGTCTACTCTGTGGTCATTTCTATTTTAATTTTTGTAACCTCTATTTAATTTCTCATATGTAGGATGAATCTGAAAATGCACTTTCAAAAATAATATCCTTCTATTTGTGTTAGTTTCTTACTTGGTGACCTTGTCTCTTACTCAAGTATTTCTTAGAAGTAGTTAGAGCTCTTCATGTTATTGGATGAAATAATCTTTTTCCCCAAGATCTTTTGCTTGTAGTTGGTTTCCAACAGCCTCCCAGAGGTTCTCAGAATATCTGCTTCTTTCTGGTCTTCTGAACAGAACTATGCTAAGTCAGTGTCTAAAGGGAACAATGAAAATGTCCCATGTAGCTTTTTAATGAATCATAACTGCTGAATAAGTCTCATCCATCATTTTGCAAATATCACCTGGATTAATGTTTCCTGAAGTGTCTTCTGCCCACACTGAAGCTGCTTCTATCAATCATTGTAACTCAGTCTCCCCGTAGTGTATTCCCCAAAGATCAAATTTTATGTGCAAGCAAAATATAATCTTACTTTTCAGGAGCCTGAACTTTAAAGCATTTTTTTCTTTTTTTAAATGTGTATAAGCGTATTCATGTTTACATGAGTGTGTGTGTGTGTGTGTGTGTGTGTATGTGTGCGCGCGCTCACATGAATATATATGCACAAGAAAGAGAGAGAAAGACAGAGACTTGCACATGAAAGTCAAAGGTTAATCTTAGGAATCTTGCTGGATTGCTCCTCCACCTTATTGAAGTCAAGGTCTCTCAGTCAAAACTAGAGTTCACCAACATGACTAGTTGCAGCAGCCAACTTACTCTGGATATTACACCTGTAAGGCTGGAATTACAGGTGGGCAAACATGCCTACCTAACCTTTATGTGGGTTCTGGGGTTATGAACTAATCTCATTTTCGGGCAAGTGCTTTAGGTTCTCAGTTATCTCCCCGGCACCTCACTTGAACTTTGTAGAATGTCAGAAAAGATAATTTCTGGAAGAGATTTACTGAGTACTAATTTTCATTGCCACGTGGTGGCATTCAGTGCAACAAGAGCTTTGAAAATGTCTACCTACTAGCTCAGAGATTTGGCAGTCTGAAGTTTAGAAATAGTGTTCATGGTTCCCTGTCTTGGGTTAGACAAGGTAAAAACCCATGTGTAAAGCTGCAATTCTCATCTGGGCTCGCATGCACTTTCTTAAAATTGCATTGGTTGACTGTAGACATCACCTCCTGTGATTGCAGATTGGAATCTCCAGGGTCTCTCTCAGTCTTCACAATAACCACATCGTCCCTTTTCATTCACGAGTTCTCACACAGATGTCTGATTTCTCCCAAACTAGCAAGCAAACATTTTATTTCCTACGCTCTAACCAGGCATTGAGAAATCTCAGCCTTTAAAAGTTTCAGTTAGGTTAAAAACTTTTAAATAATAGCCCTCTAGTGTTCTTTCATTAGCATTGCTATTGTCTGTTTGCCTACTGTTTGTTTTCAGAAAGGATTACTCTAAACAACCCACAATGGCCTTAAACCCCCTATATCTCTACCTCAGCATCGGAAATATTTCGTTTATAAGTGAGAACCACCACACCCAGTTTTTAATCTTTTGCTTAAAGTTAACTCCACCATATAACTGGAAGAATCATAGGAATCTTAATTGTACCATATTCACAATTTTGACATTATGCTGTGTGGAATACCAAGAACTTAAGATATGAAGGGCACTACAGAATTCTACATGGAAAACAGTGTGAAATTTAATGAGAGAAAACCCTGTTTATACCAATTATTTTCCATTATTTTTAATTGAAGTCCTTTGTCTTTCAAAACACTCTGTCCATTGAAATATGGAGTGTTTAAAGCCCTCTAAAACCCCTAAAAAGTATTTGCAAATTTTTTAAAAGTCTAAGTAAATTAGGGAAATAAGCTGGCTACTAAGCATGAGACAGATGTGGGCAGGTGCCTGACTTCTACTCCCAAACTGATAGTAGACTACAACAGATTAGCAGAGTGGATAAGGAGCCCATTCTACTAGCTTCCTCCAGAAAAATGGCAGCAGTAATTCCTTCCCTTGGAAAACTAAAAGGCTCAGAATGGCTTAATAACAGTTGTTATCAAAGTCCTCGCTTCTGGCTTTTTTTTTTTAAAAAAAAAAAAAAGCTATTTATTTAATTGTAAACACCTCTAATACAAAAAAGAGACCAGATTTTACCTTACAGAAAAAAAAATATGTATATATCACCTTTTCACCAACAAATCGTTCTTTAGCAGCCTCAGAATTTATTTCTGTTGCCAGTCACTTACTTGGCTAAGAACGGCTGGTCTGAGCTGTTGTTCTTTTAAGTGCTTATTATAGAAATCACATGGGCCAGCACATTGATCAGTAGAATAATAAATTGCAGACTTAGGGCACTAGCACCAAACTTGGTGCACTTTAAAAATTGATTATGGGAAGAGATTTATTTTTACTGTTTTGTGCAAGCAATTAATGTGATCTACTTTCCCATTTCATGGTTTTTAGGCTCTTCCCTGTCTAATACAATGTTTGTAGCTGGCTTTCTCTTGATACTGAGCACACCTTCGGTGACCCAACGTTGCTCACTGCCTATTTTTCTTTTAATGATTCCAAAAACTTACCATTTTAATTAATGACTTAGAAACTATTTCCTGTAACTTCAGATTATTGTTGACTTTTTACTTCACAGTGACTTTAAATTCTTATTCATTTCTTTACCAACCTTTACTATTTCTTTGCTTTTGGAAATACTTTAATGTTTGTTGGTTTTGTTTTATTATTTTGGTTTTGTTTGGTTTTGTTTTGTTTTCTTCATTCACTTGTATAAGCATCTCCACTCTATCATGCAAGATTTATGGTCCACTTCTTTTCTTAGAAATCCAGTGTGATGCTTTTAAAATAGTGCTGGATTTCCCACCAGGGTTGGTAATGGGCAGTTTCTGAATAATTTAAGTCTTGTCAGTGCTGAAGTTGCTTTCCTTCTGCTTTTGTCACTGAGTGCTAGCATTCCGATGGCTGCCTTCTGAGCTCCCCTCGCTTTCATTAGAGTGTTTTGAATATGCGCCTGGAAAATTGCTGCCTGGTAATTTGCTCTTCTTCTGAACACTGCCCCGAACTAAAACTTCCTCTTCAAGTTCTAAAGGAGGCTTAATCTTAGACGGTCATTTTTCAAATCAAAAATTCTGATACTGACATTTGTCTGATTCAGGTTTCCACAAATTCTTCACGGACAGAGGTGGGGCTGTGTCATTACTACCCAGTCTAACTTTGCTGCTTGGTAGTGCTTTTGCCTTTAATCACATACCCATCTAACTGACTCTCATTACCAGAGTACGTTTCTCTATATTTACTTTTTAAATATATTGTACTTGCTTACTAAGATTCCATTTATTTTATTTGTCTGGTATTGTTTTCATCTTGTATGAATCAAGATAAAAAAATATTTAAACATTAAAATTGGGACGTTAGAGAATTCATGAAAAATTAATAAACATATGGATAAGCTTAGGGAAGCAAGAGATAACTCAAGGAGAACTCTAGAAAAGATGAACAGTGGGAATGGTTGTTAGTAGGATGAGACACAGCTATGTACTGAGCACTGTACAGTGAGTTTTTGTGCAAGATAGCGCTAACACATGGTAACACCACAGGGCTGAAATCTTGGATTTAAACAACCTAACCATTTTCCTCCTCCCTCCATTCCTCCGGTTTCTTTCTTACAACCACCACTGCCTACAAACCAAGGGGAAAACAGTGGGGCATGGGAGATTAACCTCAGAAGCATGCTGTGCCCTTTATCAGCAGGAGGAGAAAGATGGAAGACAGTCTGGAAGGACAAATGGATGAAGTCCTGCAGGATGACATTAGCATTACATCTCAGCTCCTTCTTTAAAATCACGGCTTAAGAATAGCTTAGGACACCAATCAACTAATTTTCCCGAAGCCGCACTCCGAAGAAACACTCAAAATCTTCATAGTCTGCTGAGTGTTCCATACCATCTTGACTTCTAAAATTCATTTGGAAATATTCTTGCATTAAGATACAATTTGGTTTCGTCTTCTTTGGGAGCCTCGCACAAAAGTCACAGGCTGAAACGTCATACGATCTTAAACACAGTTCCAAGGGGAATAAGAATTTAAAAATTAAAAAAGAAATAGCAATGAACACAGTGTGATGGCACATACCTATCACCCAGTCCCTCAGACTGCTAAAGCAGAAAGTTCATCAAATTCAAGGCCAACCTGAGCTATATACCAAGGTTCTGCCAGCAAGAGAAATAGGAGAGAATATTAATGAAATTAAATTCAGTCAAACTTTGAATATGAATATGATCAATTATATGAAATTATAAAAGACTTAATAAAAAAACTTAGTCAAAAGAATTTCTTGTCAAGTTAGGCATGGTGGTACATGCTTTTAATCACAGCATTCAGGAGGCAGAGGCAGGCAGATCACTGAGTTCCAGGCCAGCCTGGTCTACAGAGTGAGTTCCAGTACAGCCAGAGCTCCACAGAGAATTCCTGTCTTGAAAGAAAACAAACAAACCAAAACAAAATAACAACAACAAAAAGAAGTTCTGCCATCTGAAATTTTGGAGCAAGACACCACCATGCCTTTCTAGTGTTGTTATTAAATGACCAAATTCTGTCACTTTCCTTTGCTTTTTATAAGCACTGATACTATAATATTATATCTGTTCTTTGTTCCTAAGAGTTTACAATGACAGAGAGAAAGGAATGTAGGAAATTAATCCCTTTCATCTTAAATCTCTAATCTCTCTTCTCAAACGTAATATATTATAGGTCAGCCTTGCTATGCTTTCATACCTATTACAATCTCGCCTGCTCAGTCTTATATTTTTCTGTTCTGTATTATTTGAGATGTAATAAAAGTCCCCACTAATATAAAAAAATCTCTTAAAATAGTTCACCTAAGTGTCTGAAATCTCCATCATTAGAAACACGTTTTATTTCCAGAAAGTTCTTACTAAATGAGTTAGATTATGGACAGAAAATCACACGTTGACACCCTCACTAATCAGCATCAAAAACATCAGATGAAAAAAGGCCATTCGTGCCCAGATAAACAGTTTTGTTTAAAACAGCAAAAGGCTTGAATTTTACATAATGCAATTCAGTCTAAGGATTATATTCACATATTCCTTGTTTTGAGTAAACAGCACAGAGACACAGAAAGTACTGATCCGGACCAAAAAAAAAAAAAAGGAAGAGAGGGAGGTTCAGAGAAAGGAAGAGAGGGAGGGAGGAAGAGAGGAAGGAATCTCCCCAGAGCTGAGAAGTACCCCCTTGTCTGAACACAGGCCTTCTGTGTCTTCTGAGCTCAGCAAGCTTTTAAGCAGTGTTTGATGAGTGCACACACCGATGGATTTGTAGAGGCAAAGACTCTGGAGAAGTTGAGAACGACAGGAAGATCTAGAAAGTCAACAGTGAAGCTGTAGGGTGGCAGCCTAGAAAACACAAGTGTTTTCTCTCTAATTTGCCTTCCAAGCAACAGAGCACACAATTATTCTCTGATTGTTCTCTTGTGGTTTGAACATACATTACATTTTCACTGTACAAGGTGATACTATAATCTTTCTAGAGATGTTGGCTAATTTAGCTATCACACTATCACCCTGTGAATTCGGTTCTATTACTGTTTCCATTTATAAATGTGGATAAACTTCTAGAGCCCATAAGTAATCTATGCCAAAAGTAAACACTGATAAGTTAGAAACTCAGAAGTTAACCCTTGGAAAGCTTTAGCTTGTCATCTCCACTACCGCCTCTAGGGGCTGTCGGGCATAAACACCGTCACTCAGAAAAGTGTGTCACAGCATGTCATCCTGCATCTTCACAGTCTCGGTGAACAGCTGGACCAGAGAGGTGAGTCCTGTCAATCTACAAAGATGGTAGGCTGCACAATAAAGACAAATACAAACTAGACACGAAGCAGCACTAAATGTGGTCCCCTTCCCTTGCTGCCTTGGAAACACATATCCGGGGCAGGATGAAGCAGTGTGACGTAACCGCCACCACCAGTCATCTGCCGCGGGCACACGCTTCATACAGCCTTAGGGAACAGGGAACATCTGTAGCGCCCACATGCTCCAAGACCTGGTGTCAAAGCCTGAGGGGAATGGGGTGCTTCTCAACAAGCTTAGTCATGCAGAACACCCATAACAGGAATCTCACCACAATTCTCTCACATGTGTTTATCTTCTTGCTACTGTTCTGTAAAAACTGTGTAGGCACATGAGGGAAGTTTAGACTCTAACTTACCTCTAGTTTAAATAGGGAAGGATATTTTATTGGCATATTTGAAAACGTAAGAAGGTCAAGGTACAAAGTAAAACAATTATTAGCACTTCAATTTTGTTTCTTGATTTTTCTCCTTTTATTATATTTGTTCCTAGCATACCTAAGGAACTTAATGATAACCCCAGTATGATCTTCTCCCATTGTTGGAGACTCTCAGTTGAAGCCAGAGGTTGTCAGTGATGTGTCTGCCATTTTTAAATATACCCCTTTGCAGTAAGGGATCAAGAAGAGAATCCCAAGGATGTGTGCTGGAACAGAGCTGCAGGGAAATATGGAGCCCTGTGAGAATTAGGCCACACCCAGCAGGAATGAAGAGGTAGGAAGGAGTGTCTTTGTGCTGTGAAATATATCAGCTTGAGCCAAGCGTTACCGATAAAATCTGGACTCTCCCACAGAACTGTGGGCTTCAGGGGAGTTCTTTATTCTTCTCATGCCAGAAGTTTCTTGCAGGGATGGGATTTGTTTCATAGAATTGGTAAAGGTTCTTATGAGGATTCCATGTGCCATGTTAAAATAAATATAAATAAATAAATAAATAAATAAATAAATAAATAAATAAATAAAAATAGTTTGTGTAACTAGTAGGAAGCAAATACTTGACAAATGCAGCCATTATCAACCAGAGGAATACCTGGCATGGGTCAATTCAATTAGCTGTCTGAAATCCTTGCCTCTCAAGAACCAGATGGATGAAATTAAAATGGGAGACTCTCCAGTTAGAAAGTGCCTTTTTACCCCCTAGGTAGCAGGAGAAAGGAATCCTGTCTATGCTGAACCTCTACAGATAAGAGATGTGTGAACGACAAAGGAGAGGAAATAGGACTTTGAAATCTCTACCCTCGTTAACTCAAACCACGCACTTTGCTTCAGTCACCGTAACTTTTCAATGCTTATGCTTTCCTTTGGCCGGAAACTCCTCCCCTCCAAATTTCTCCCTGCGGTCATAATTGAAGAGGCAGTCTGAATGATGTTTTCTATGTGAACTTCCCTTATCTCTAAGAAGAATTACATGCCTGTCTCAGATACTTACTTCTAAGAAGTGAGGCTTAAAAAAAAAAAAAGAACCCCTGTTTTTAGGCAAACGCATTATTTCTAATCATATCCTCAGTCCTATACCCATGTTTTTGATCATGTTTGTAGCACTTCCAACTTGTAAAACAGTAGTTAATAAACTGTAGGCAACTACCGCGTAGGTACTTGCTGAATTTGGCAACACTGAATGCATATTCACACATTCTAAGAGATGCTAGCATTATTTTGTTACTTTGGTCTCTGTTCTACTATTGCAAGCTCAAGAGAGCAAAACACAAGTGCGAAACAGAATAGTCTTTCAATAACCACAAAAACTCAATGGACAGAGCTCGCCACATAAGATCAGTTGGCAATCACATATGTAGAGTGGGTGCACGGCCCCTGGATCTTCCTTATGTTCTGGCCATGATAACCTGTACACATACTGTGATGTGCGCCTTTGCTTATATTCTTAGTCACTTCACATTTAAAGCAACCTGACTTAACAAATGACAGTTTGGTGGGATGAGCCTGGTTTAGGTATTTGAGGGATGGTCAGGGATGGCCAGAGGAGTGTTCTTTGTCTAAAGTAGTTTTAATTTAATAAATATTTATTTAAGTAAAAAAAAAATAAAGGCACTTAACTTTTAAAAAGTCGTCATGAACATACCCTAAATTGTCTCATCATAAATATAGGCTTGGCTTTGCAGAAGAATGAAAATAGCATTGAGCATCATCCCCAGCTTGTTCCCACACTTGTATTATCTACTATACCGGGAATGTATAAAACGTCCAGATGAAATGGAGTCAAAGTACGTGGTAATATGAATAGTTCATCCTAAATGCTAATCTTAACTGTCAATGAGAGAAAATAAGATGTTTTCTTTCTACTTCAACCATCAAATCACTTATCCTTGACTGATCACTAATGATGTAAATTGAGATTTTTCAGTAATCGGATTTGCAAGTTAATTATTAAAGAGGGCCTAACACCTGAACTTAAATCTTGGTAGAAAGTTTATCAGCATCTAGGGGTGATTCAACAAACAATTATAAATTCCCATATACTCAGCCCCACAAAAGAGGAGGAAATGATACCTGATTAGACACAATGAAAGATATTTCTTTACATAGTTTATGGCTAGTTCATGCAATTTCTAATGGATTCTTGAATTATTGCTTTCATAGGATAAAACTTGATCTCTGTGATGAGATACAAATTGGACGTAGGATGTGAAAAGACTACACTATAAACTTAAAACAAGCCAATGAGAGATTTGTGCTATATACATCTCGTATGGTGCGATCTAATGTGACAATGTGATTTCAGGGGATTTTTGAGAGCTTAGACAAGAATCATTACCAAGCAAAATATATCAAACAGGTGCAGGGCATTTGGCATCCTCCATCCTTTCCTGACCCAATGTTTCGCTCTCTATAGATTGCTCTCTTCCAAGAGCACCTTAATGATTTATTATTTATGATATTTACTTGCTTCCACATCAAAGGCTGTGTGTGAGAAAGAGGGCATTACACAATTTAATGTTTTCCAGTGACACTGAGGACAGCTAGACTTTAGATTTATCTAAAATGGAATTTGAGGGCTAAGGATGTAGTTCAAGCATAGAGTCTTGGCCCCGTATTTGTGAGACACAGAAGCAGAGCTACAACAACATTTCACAAAAGGAGAGAGAAAGAGAGAGAGAGAGAGAGAGAGAGAGAGAGAGAGAGAGAGAATGTATCTAAACCTGTAAACTTCTAAATCTCTAATATAAATAATGGTTGTCAAGCATCTATTATAGAAGAGCATTTGCTATACACTGGTTACAGAAATCTCTTACTAGAATCATCTCCACATCTCTGGAAGACACAGATGCAGGAGAGAGAATGAACCAGGTGGTGTTTGGCTCTTCCTGAAGACAGGTGAACAAACATTTATTCACCTCAGATAGAATACCAATGTCAGACCAGAGAATAGTTTCCACCTGAATCTAGCTTAATGAGTCAGTGAGTGAGTTTCCTGGGGTTCCATCAAAGCATAGGAGTGAGAACTCAACGACTGTGCAACATTGGAAAGGCCACCTCAGCATGAGTGAAAACTGAAGCCACCTCTCTGAAGTTCCCCACAGGATCAGGACTCACAGGCAGGCACTCTTCCAGTACTTACTACTAGAATATCCTTGGGGAAGAATCTTATGAATCTTGTAATTTTTAGGAACTTCCTAAACCTCTGAGTTTTATTTCCTGTGGCTTACAAGCCTTCCTTCTCCATCCAGGTTTCATAAATTCTATTCCCAGTCATGTCAAAATTCAAACCTTTGATTCTATTGCTTGCTTGAAAGACTGCTTTGTGGTGGTAGCAAATGGAAAACTACAGGCATCAGACAAGAACATGTTTTTTCCTAAAAGGTCCCAAGGCAGAACCATTTGACTTCCAAGAAAAAAGTCTTGGAACCTAATCTATCTAAGCCAAGGACATTGTAAAAACATAAAAGCCCGAGAAAAGAAGTGAGGGTGTTTAATTTTCAGCAAAGTGCCACAAAAGATAAAAATCTTTTTGTATACACCTGACTTGAAAATCCTAGAATTCAGAGTCTTACCATAACAAAGAACTCAGGAGATCAGCATTTTGCCCAAGTTGTCATAAGGGACAAAGTGTCCCAACATCACAAGAGAAGAAAATAATATGCATAGCTGCCTTCATATTTAAGATGATGGCAAATGACAGTATTGTCTGTTATTATGTTTTTCTGAGGCTGTAATGATATGAAAGCTTTCAAATCCATCAGTACAGTGTCTGAAACACAATAAATGTTAGAGGTTAACATGAGCATCCTACCTAAAATGTACTTTCAAGTGTTAACCAAAGTGTTTCTAAAAATTCAAAATAATTCACACATTGCTATTGCATATCAAAATGTTCAAAGTATGTTCTCATAGTCGCCTAATGTATTGTGCGCATTCGGGAACAATTTACAAAGACAGAAAGAATCTAAGAACTAAACCAGGCTCTCATCACTACAAAGTGAAAGAGCCCTGCCTTGGACATTAGCTGATGGAAGGTCTATCTTCTGGGAAGTCGGCACCCTCATCTAACAGTTCTCTAATGCACCTGCTCAGCAAAGCTAAAGGTACTGAGTTGATGAGTTCATATCTGAAATCCCTTAGACAATAAATGCCTCCAGTGCACCAGTGAACCATTGGAAGATGCTGATCTACTATTTTCAACTGAGAAAATCACTTCTCCTTGTCAGTTAATAACAAGAGCATTCCTTTATATTTCACTTCTTACATGCCGACTCCTTGCTGAGTGCTTTGAATACATTACCTCATTTTGTCTTACCAATAACATTGTGCATATTCCACTGCCTGTCATTGCCCTCTTTACAGATGGGCAGTGCAATTCTGGGAGACATTTATAAATAGTCCTGTGTAAGGTCCTTTGGCAAATGACAAGAGTCAGATAAATGATAGTTTTACGTGTATACAGAACTACAAAGTCAAAAATCATACAGCCTTGTCATTTTGAGCATTTAAAATTACTTAAATAAGACATAATTAAACTCAAACTATTCTTCTGATACATGAAATACTTATCACATGAATGTCATAACCAAGCTTATATAACATAGATAAATTTTCCATATTTTTTTAAAGCTGGCAGACAAGGAATAGATAATGTTTATCTAGAAAGATCAGAAAGAACAATTGTAGCTCCTTGTTACTCTTGTTACTCCAGTAGGGACAGAGACTATTTATATTTGTTTATGATTACACCCATTTAATTATGTTGGGGAACGAATATATTTATTATGTTAAGGAGCTTTCCTTAAAGCTAAGGTATCACTAGACACACTGACTTCTTGGGTGCATTTTTATTTAAAATGCACCTACAGAAAGCACAGTTTTATTAACTCATGTGAGTTCCTCCTGTTTGTTTTCAGCATACTCTTTTAGAGTTAGCAAGGTGATTGAGAAAATAAGAAAAATGACCCTCAGTCTACTGATAGCTCCATACCTCCCACAGCAGTCCAGCTAGACTCCATCCATCAGACCAAACATACTGTATGTGCTCACTTGAATTGACTGCTTCATTTCTTTTTGTTGATATGATGTTGGGTAAGAGTTATTTAATGGCCTTTCTAAATGGACCTCTGTCTCTTTAATCAAATATATCGCTCCTACATCTTTGAACTTCGGTTTTCTCTGTGACATCACTAATAGCTACAGCAGCCCATGTTGAAGTTCTCTGTACAGTGAAGAATTTCTTCATGAGACACTACTCCCCTTCTCAGAACACCTTGTCACTTCCTTAACACCAACAGACTAAATTTCTAAACCACCAGGACAGGATCTCCCACAACCCTTCTTCATCTTTTCCGGGTAATAACATTATTCTAGCGTGCGGTTAGTTGATGTAGAGTGAATAAGCATGATAACCCTTTACTCCTTTCTGATTCTGTAAGCATCCTTAATTAAACATACAGGACCCCTGAAATAAAAATATAAAGAAGACATGAAAATAGAAAGAGGAGGTGACTGTGATTAAAATATACTATGCATGTGTAGTAAAATGTCAAAAACTTCACCCAGCCATGCCTTTATTGCACTAATATTCCAGAGTCATCATTTTCCCTCTCAATTTGCACAGTGGGTTCACACTGTCAACCCAAGTCATTACAATGTACGCCATCTTCATCTGTTTCAGCCACACTGTCTACCTCCCTGGCTTCCCCGCGTTGAGGCTATTCTATACACGCTGCTAAAACAAAATAGCACAGATCTGTACTTACAATAATAGAATCTCCCCTCTTACTGGTCAGAAAGCTGGCAGTTTGGGGTTGCAAACGGTTATACTTTATTAGGTACTTAAATATTCTCCTATGCCAGGGACACCCCTGGCTCTATCTCTATTTTTTAGGGACTTCACTGAACTAGAATTCCACTTATGACCGTATTTTACTCCTTAAAAGGACTAGCTCCAAATAGTCACACAGTGGCTTCAGTACAGCACATAGTTTCGGAAGGGACACAGTTCAGTCTACAGTGGAGCCTCTATAGGTGTTGTTGACCTTCCCTTGGCCTTTCTCCTTAATGCACACTTATTTCCTTGTTACTTTACTAAAATGTGCTTTCTTCAGCAAGGCCTTTCCCACTGAGTAAAAAGCTGTAACTTTCTCCTACCCATAATTCTCACTGTCCATTTTCTTTGTGTTGATATGGCATGCTTCTCACCCCACAGAGAGAGAAGGCAGAAGGAAAGCTCAATAATGTAGCAGGTTCAGAAAGCGGGTATCTCGTGTCTCTTGACTCCAGATCCTGTCTTAAAGCTACAGGCTACTGCCCACTTGGGAGCAAATGCTCCACTGTCCCACTCATGAGTTCCCTTCAGTGGACAACTTTATGTGGACTATCTCACCATCAGGAAGAAGGAAAGGAAGCAACCATCAACTCAACAAATATTTATAGCACTCCCATGGTGTGCTGAGGTCTGGGAGTGTTTACCCTACGAGGTGGAACACTGCATTGCTCTTTTCTTCTTTCGATGTTGTGTTGGATTCTGGAATGGACCATGAATAGGGGTGAACAAAATATTGATGTGTGGAAGGCCAAATGATATCACATAAACTCTCCAATCATTAATATCTTCTAGTTCTGTTCCAGTACTTCAACACATGTCCCTTTCCTTTAGGTCACAACTTATACAGTGGGGACATTGATATTAGGAGACAGTTCAAAATGGATTTGGGGATGGCTAAAATGTCCTGACGACAAAACCAAACATTTCTTCTCATGGAGGCTCCATGAGAGCTGTCGATTAGGTTGCTTTAACTTTGAAGATTTTTAAAAATTCCCCGGTTGGTGATAATCAATTAAGTCATTCTCAGTTCAATAAGAAATTAGTGATTTTTCACAAGTCTCCTTTTTGATATGTAAATGTTTGTACCCTTTCACCTGTGAGTGGGCATGCCAGGACAGAGCAGTGAAACACTCTCAGTGAAAGAAGGAAAATGAGTGTTACATACAGAAAGTCAAGCACCAATTTCATTTGTTTTTCACGTTTTTCTACCTAATTCTACCATGAGTAATTAGTGACCAGATACTTTCTTCTCCTGTGGGAAGAGCATTCCCCTTTGATTTTTCTAACATGTCTTTTTATTCAAAATTAACAGCCCTGCCTTTTAGATGAGGCCTTTTCCTTCCCTAGAGATTGCTGTGTTTTATTTTTATTCTAGAGCCAGCTTTTAATGACATTTTTTAATCTTCAAAGGCCTTCCAGTCTACTAGAGAGAAAGGAATAAAAGAACCCAAGTATTCGCTAAATTGATTAGTTCAGAAAGGAATATTCTCTATTTGGTGTTCCAAAGATAAACATTGTGATTCTACCTCTAAGAATGGTAGAAGGTTAGAGAAAAATGCATAAAGAGTCTGAGCAATTACCTTAACGTAATAGTCAGTGTTCTCTAGAGGAACAAAACTATTTATCTATAGCAATACCTATATGTATTACTAGATTTTTTTAGAGTGACTATATGTGGTCCAGATAGTCTAGCAATGACTGTCTACCCGTGAGAAGTCCAAGAATCCAGTAATCCAGTAGGTGTTCAGTCCATGAAGCTGGATATCTCAGCTAGTCTTCAGTATATGCTGGAATCCCAAAGAAACAAGCTAGTAAGAGAATGGACTTGCTATGGCAAGCGGGTAAAGAACAAGAGCTTCCCACTTCGATGCCCGTTAGATAGCTTGCCGCGTGAAGGGGTGGCATAGATTAAAGGTGGATCTTCCCGCTTCAAGTCACTTAAGAAAATTCCCTCACAATTGGACCCAGACACCTGGGTTTTAGTTAATTCCAGATACAGTCAAGTTGACAGCTAAAAATAGCTACCACACTTGCCCTTTGAAGATCCAGCAAGAATAGGCAAAGATAATAGCTCACGTTATTGAATTTTGCTTCTAAGTGTTCTCTGTGTGCCCAGAAACTGTTGTATACCGCAAAGTTTGCAATGTGACAAAAATGCTGTTTATTTTGTCTGTCATCATCCCATGAACTTTACTGACAGGGGATAACCAAGTGCTATTTGGGTGGGGGTTTGTCACGCATGTTGTTTTATGAATCAGTTTCAGCCGTTGGACTTCTGATGACTTTTTATTGTAAAAACAGATCTAAAGATCCAAGGTCTGACCTGCATTTAACAATCCGCAGTGTGCCTTGAGTAGCTTCTAGAAAGCTGGTTTCTATTTGCTCCCCTTGGAGTATAAAGTGAGAGGGAGGAAAGGCTGAATAGGACGGCAGTTGTCACTTGGCTGGCTTGTTGGCTTTCTGCAGGATTAGCAGATGTTCAGCGTTGACATGGCCTTTCCCAGACAGAAGGATGTGCCGTTCAGAGGCTATGTTGATCTTACCTGCATTTAGCTGCCTTTTCCTGCACGTTTTTCTCCCCATTCAGATGGTCCTTATTGTCAAGGGACTTGCCTCCTCATCCCTCTTCTTCTGGAGTCCACTCATCCCTAGCTCCATGAAGTTCTTAGTCCAATGCATGGGTTCAGGCGAGTGAACATCACCCACACCACTGTCCTGCCCGTTACTCAGTCGTGGTATGACTGGCTGTGTGGAAGAAGAGATGTTGTAAATTCTTTGCCCTCTATAACTGCAGAATTGGGGCCCCATGCCCACAATCTGGCTACTGTACATTTTACTGTCTTTCAAACACTGGCCTCGGCTTCAATTTAAGAATTACCTTTCATTAGGGAGTACATTTCAAGGGTCCTCGATCCACAAAAATTTCTATTTTATAGAGGACCTTAGATGTAAAGTCCCTGAGATGGGATACTCACAGTCAGCTTCCCCAGTGAAATCTCTTCCTCGGTCCTTTCTACCACATTCTTCCCCTTCTCCAAGTTGCTTTATGTCCTTGGAATAACAGTTGCATGGCTTTGTCAATTGGTAGAGAATTGGAGCTTAGTCTCATCCTCGTTCTTGATGTACTGGCTAGGTTGTTCCAGCTAACTACAAACTGAAAACCCTGGGACGAAGGAACTCAGTTAAAAAAACAAATTGCCCTCTCCGTTATGCCCTATGGGTATGATTGTAAGATACTGTCTTTGTTGCTAATTAAGAGAGAAGGGCCCAGGCCTCTCTAGGCAGGGTGTGATCACTGGACAACATGTGCTGTGTGGTGTAAGGAGGTAGCTGAAAATGAGTCTGGAAGCAAGTCAGTAAACAGTATTCTCCTAGGGACTCCACTTCATTCGGTCCCTGCTTCGTGTTCCTGCTTGGATTATTCCCTGGCTCCCCTCTGTGATAGACTTTGGCATGTTAGTGTAAGCTAAAATAAAATCTTTCTTTCCCTAGTTGTTTTTGGTCAGGCTACTTATCCCAGCAATAGAAATCAAGTGAGAATAGATTTGACCTATTAGAACATCATGTTAGCATGGTATAAAGAATTCTATCCTAATCACTGACTGCACAAGTATTCACTTATTTGATTCCAAGAACAAGGATCGGCAACAAGGATAGTTTGTTTACAGGCTACAGATAAGTAAAGTATGAACTGATCGGAGCCATTTAGTAGAGCTAGCAGGTTGCTCAGAATATAAAAGAGTGGAACAGGGTCTCAGAGACGCACATTCCAGCTGCCAAGCTAGCTCTCTTCAGCAAGAGGAGCCGCCATGTTTTGTCTAGGTACCGTGTGCAGAGAAAATCAGTAAACACTGAACAAGGCAAAACTAAGAAAAACGTCTCAAAATAGAATTAGACCTTTCTTGAGCTTAAGTAATTAAATAGCTTAATGTGAACAAATGTGGATAGAGTTATTTTAAAACAATTCAACGTACTTTGTAGAAGTATAGAAACATACAGCCATTTTTCAAGCAAGAAAATATAGATTTAATGTCTTTTCGAGCTACTGATCTGTGCTAGAACTGTGTGTAGTCCATCCATTAGTAGAACAGTTCAAAAGAATCTTCTGTTGTCGGATGTAATTTCTGTGGTTCATTCATTCTTGAATGCGTCTAAGCAGCTTCCTGGCCACAGTTCTAAGAAATAATTCTTAAAGAATTGCATGTTTGCTAATATTGCATGATGATTATTAGCAAGAGCTCATGGAGTCCTCCTTAGGGAATAATTGTGGCTCTGAAGCCCTGATGGCCCACAGTCTTGATACCCCTCCCACTTCACTATGTGTTTCTCCATGATCATTATGTGTTCCTCCATGATCATTATGGGGTCTTGCTCATCTGTCCTCTGACTCTAAAGTGTGTCTGGAATAAGGCCACAAACTTTCTCTATACCTATCCACCCCAACAACTTTCAAATTCATAACTTTGGCTTAGATTAAAACCTATACTAAACTTAACTGCTGCGCCTTGTGTTTATCTTCTCCGTGTAGATATCCAAGCAATTCAGAGTTACCATATTCAAACACCTACGAATATACACAATCTTCAAGACCACTTCTTGCCTTACTCTCAGTTTAAGGAATAGTAAGCCATCCTTCTTGTTCAACACATGTTGAACTCCACCTCAGCGCTTTCACCCACACAGTCCTAGTATAAACTATTATACTCACGCCAGTTTTCTGACAGTGTTTTCCTAAGTGCCTTCTTTGCTCCCATCCTGGCCTTCTCAGCAAGCTATTGCTTGCATACACAGGTGAATGATAGTTTTAAATCAAATGAAGCAATCTGTGCATAAAATGTCCCAGCACTTTTCCAACAGAGCGACGTTCTCAGTTGGTATGCCGTTTTGTATCTCCCTTGACCTACCCTCCACACCTCAGACTTTGTAGTCACCATGCTGGTATAGTTACTCGGCTTCCCTGATGTTCCTTGTATACATAAGATGCCCCTTGAGTACACATTACAGACAAAAAAAAATACTTTCAAAGAACTTCATGCAGAAAAATCATGGCCTTTCATTTCACTTCATAATACAGCTGAGAATAAGCCACTGATTTATGAATAAAGAGGTAATTGTTGTATTATTCAAAGGACCATGCTTTTCTTGACTAATACAGAGAGTTTAAAAGTTTTAAATTCTGAAAAATTTATTAAAATGAACACTGTTTCTCCTAAAAACACCTTTTCCACTTTGGAAAGGTTTTCACTCAGAAAACAAAAATATGGAAATGAACCCAAGTCTAACCAGTATTAGTGTAGCATAATTGCATGCATAACTACATAAATAATAGATAATGTTATTGTAAATATTCTGCCTCTTAACAAACACTATTAATTTCATTTGAATACGTGATGTACTTTAACAATGTTTAAATTCTTTCTTGATTTAATGCTATTTAAATATCATTGAATAAGTCTTTTCTTCATTGTTAAAGTAATGCTTCACAGGTTCTGTTTCTGTTCCTTTTGCTTCTACCGTTTCATTCAGGGAAAAAATATTAACAATCACAGAATGATGACTCTGACAGGAACGTTGCTTTACAGAAGCAGTAATTCAACAGTGCTTGAAGGCTGCAGAATTATGCAAGCTAAAATACATTCCATATATGCTCCTCCTTGTATTCTGTGTCTCCCCTTTCACTGTGTGCCTTCCAGGGGCTACACAGGATTGATGGATATGTCAACTCCCCAAACTAAAACTGGAGAGCATATATGTGTGAGTCTTCAGTTGACTGTAAAAAGGATATATTATTTAATGGAAGCATGTAGGAAGCAATAGTAGGAAGCAATAAATCTCATATTAATTATACATATGCAATGAGGTGTGGAGCTGATATACATGCGTTGAACTGTTTTCTTGGAGCACGATGATTATGTGCTTTTCAGTACTCAACAGTAAACTTCAGGCATTTGTATGGAAGGGCATGGTTTTCCTTTTATTAGTCAATACAAAATAGCTCTGTTCTAATACAAGCCTATTAGATCTCCATCCTTGAATCTTTTATTTATTGATTTCTCAAAGATCTAGTTTTTGTTTCTGCTTCACAATCAGCAGTATACCTCAAATGTTGAAAGATTTCAAACTGCTGAATAACAAATCTGTGAATTCACAATTATATTCTAAATGGTGTAGGAAATGTCATTTTAAGTGGTAAAATCAATATGTATTTTGACTCATTAGGAAAGTGCATGATGGTTATTTCTCACGTCGCTTCAGATTCTGTTTAACCAGTTTGCATTGTGATGCCTGACCCATGGCACTTCTATATTTAGTTTTAATGGAGCACTCTTAAATTGCTTATTTTGTGTTTACTAAAGTTGGCCTGTTTGTTGCCATGGAAACTTGACAAGAGCTCTGGCTAACTATTTTATCAGATGAATTGAAGATACAGCTGAAGACTGGATGTGCAGCAAATCATTCTTAAAGCATGTTTTTTAGCATCTGTGCAGTATGGGCTACTGATATATATTTGACATTTTATTAGGGTCTATTCCGTTTGATATTTTATTAGGGTCTATTCCATTTCAAATATGGAAGAATATTAGTATTTAGAAATCTAAATTGTAACTAAGACTTCTTTGGTATCTTTAAGATACAAAGAGTAAGTGCTCTAAATGGGTATTTGTAACTCCGTTCTGTAGAAATTAGAGACCATTGGAACAATTTACCACATGGCAAATTGCTGTTGAGCCGCATTCCTCAAAGCTCTGCATCCTCCATCTACAGCAGTATCAGAGGCAGCTTCTGTTCTCAACTCTGATACGATGAGCCATGATACGGGACTCTGCAGGAAGGAAGGGGCTTTATTCACTCCTGGTTTTGCTTGCAACAGAATTTGCAATGCCTCTTCAGAATGTCAGCAATCTGTGGTTCTTGAAGATGCTGGTGTTCTTGGTTTAAACCTTCTGCTATCTGCCCGCACCTTTGTTCCTTCTTTCCAGATGGCCATCATTTTCTCACAATTCATCAAAATCTCTTATCAACCTTGCCTTCATACACCCCTCCCTATTTTGTCACTGAAACATAATTCTTGGGCTAATATAAAAAAAGCAAAAAAAAAATCATAATACACGTTGCTTTCTAAAGTGTTTTGCATTTACATTTGGCTGAAACAAATGCATAGTTCTTAAGATTAATCTCACTTTTACTGAATAGAGCAAATACTCAGAAGATAGGGATTGAAGGGTATAGCAAAGAGGCCGCTTTTTGGTTCCTGGCTGCCCAACCCCAAAATAATCACACAGAAATTGTATTAATTAAATCACTGCTTGACCCATTTGCTCTAGCTTCTTATTGGCTAACTCTTCCATATTAATTTAACCCATTTCTATTAATCTGTGTATCACCATGTAAAACCGGCAAACTTTTAGCATGTCTGTATCTGGCGGTGGCTCCATGGCTTCTCTCTGACTCTGCCCTTCGTTCTCCCAGCATTCAGCCTAGCTTTCTCCACGTAGTACAGTTCTTCCCTGCCATAGGCTCAAAGCAGTTCTTTATTCATTAACCAATAAAAGCAACACATAGACAGAAAGACCTCCCACACCAGAAAGGAACTGTTTGAGTATTACTAGTTGTCAGTACCAAGGAATCAGACAGAAGGCAAGTAGGTTAAAGAAACTCAGCTTCTCAACTGTATTTCATAGATCATAAATGGCAAAGATTGTGTTGATGGATTCACAGAGGTAGCTAATGGTAATACAGAAAACAGTAATACAATAATATAGACATTTTCCTATGTTCTAACCAATTAAAATCAAATAAAACATTGTCACTTGGATGCTTGCATTTTTCTCATTTTTTGCAGCACATCTAAAATATACAGTAATTTACTGGGTTTAGGAACTTAAAAAAAAGATACATTTTATATTTCAAAATCATGGTGATATAAAATGAATATCTCTTCACTCTTCATACAAATATTTTTCTCATAGACATAGACTTAATACAAATATGTAGGGCATGGATGAATGTGTTTTCTAGAATCTTGAAAATATTTTTCTATACTAGTTGTTAAAGTTATTGGTAAAAGCTAATAGGATTTGATATTGTGTTTTTCCACAATATAGTAACTGAATTGCACTCTAATCTTTTTATGTGTGTCTATAAAATAAATAAATATGCAATAAATTATGGAAAAATTAAATTATTTTATTGACTGTCAGTGATCATTTAAGACAAGTTTTTTTAGGAATGCATTTCAATTTTGTCATTCCTGATAGTTCACAGAGAAGGTATATGCTTGATCTAACACTCGTTTTTTTTTTTTTTCCTCCCCTTAGGCTCCACTTTCATTTGTAACACTCACATAATCCCAGTGAAGAACCAAGAGGGTGTGGCTATGATGTTCATCATTAATTTTGAGTATGTGACAGATGAAGACAGTGCTGCCTCCCCAGAGAGGGTAAACCCAATATTACCAGTCAAATCTGTAAACCGTAAGTACAAGGCCACATATCCATAAAATCCGAATACTCTGCTGCTGCTGCTGTAGGCGTTTGTATTAGTCAGTTCCTACATAGAAAATATTGCTACTTTATTTCAGATAGCCATAGCTGATGCTACTCTACAAAATTTATCATCTCCTTTACAGTCATGTATCTCAGGTATTCCATGATGCGAATGCCGCTGATTTTTTTCTTCTGGACAGGGTCATACTATGTATTTTTGAATGGCCTCTGAACTTAGTATATAGTCTAGGCTGGCCCCAAACTGACTGCATCTGCTTCCACAGTACTGAGATTCAAAGTGTACTCCACCACGCTAGTCACTTTACCAATACTTTACTGAACAATGAAAAACACTTAGACTGTTTTCAAATATTAGGTATTAGAAATAATACTTTACATGAGGTAAACAAAAAATTGTAATACTTGACAAGATATTAGCTTATAAATTAAAAAAGTTTCATTGCAGTTAACTTAAAATAATGGGCCAATAAACTCATAAAAGATGCTTTTAAAAACTAATACTTCATATAAATAACTTTATATTGGTAAAATAAAGCAGTTTACACTGTTGGAGGGTATTCGGTTGGCTTCATTTACTGATTTTTTTCAACTCAGTCTCCTGTACCTTAATCTATGACACATGAATCTTTTTCTCGATTTGTTTTAGTTGTATCATTCCATCCATTTGGTGCTTGTTTCTTGATGCTCACTAAGAAGCTATACTTCCCTTTTATTTGATTACAGTTCTAGTGGGAATGCATGTTTATTGACAAAATTGATTGTTTTTCACAGTGATAGCATTCTGTGCTGATCTATTTCATCTAATTGTGTTAGTGTTTGGTTGTTTCAGTCTGCATAACTTTCTTCTTATATTTGGTAACATTTTTACTTTTCTGATAGTTGTCTAAATAGTTGTCTAATAGTTTACGGGATGCCATTGATCTGCAATTATATAATTTGTTGACTTTATAGATTAGGTCCTTCCTTCATCTTCATCACACAGTGAATTTTGATTCCTTATTTTGAGAGAGAAGAAAATTAGCTCAAAGTTTTTTTCTGCCATTCCCACCATACAATTTCAGTCAATAATATATTTCTTTTAGCCTGTCATTGTGTTCTTAAATATCATTAGTAGTAAGCTACTTGACTTTTTAGTTTGGATTGTATCATTAGATTTTTATATCTTGACAGCAAACTTAGTCTGTCTTATGGTTTTCCTCCCCAACCCCTGCCCCTTTTTTGACGTCATTGTCCAGTCTGTCAGTTTTGGAACATTTTTACATTTTTCACTTTTATTTTAAATTTCTAATAAAACATAATCAGTATTCACACAGATTTCCTCAGTTTCCCCAACATAACGTACTAAGTTAAACTTATTCTTGCAAAGTGTGCAAGGATGCTCTTCAGAGTACAGTTCATAATTCCAAGATTAGTGCCTCCTCTTTCCTTACATAGGTTGTGTGACTCTGTTCTCTGATCCATCCTGTGCTCTCCTCAGCAAATTCTGCTGTTCTAGTTCTAGGTGAACATTTCTCGGTGTAGACAAAAATAGAAGCCTGAAGCTATTCTTGTGACAATGCTGTATGCCCAGATTATGGGTGCTTTGATTTGACATCTTCCTATTGATTTATTTGGTTGAGAGAAGATTCATATGAAAATTGGTCTTTATATATCTGGTATTTCTATTGGACATTGGAAGACATCACAAAAATTTAATAATAGAAATTTAAAACTTCTATACTTTATGTATATCAAATAACAACATATATAAAATAAGAATTATGCTCCCAAAAGCATATGCTGCCTAACATCCAAATCTTGAAGTGGGATACACTTATGAATTGAGGCCAGAGGTTGACATTGATAATGTTTTCTGTGACTTTCTACCTTGTTTTGAGATCAGGTCTCCCACTCAAGTTGAGTCTTACTGATTCAGATAGACAGGAGGGTCTCCTGTCTACGTCCCCGGTGGTGAGAGTCTAGGCATGCACTACTGCAGCCAGTTTTGTGTTTATTTAAGCTTTATCATTGTGTGTGTGTGTGTGTGTGTGTGTGTGTGTGGTGTGTGCACGTTTATGTATGTTGGTGGATGTGTGTGGGTATACGTCCAGATACAGATGTATATGTACATATGAGGCCCTGAAGCTGATATCACGTGTCTTCCCCAATCACTTTCCTTTTTATTTTTTGAACTCAGTGAACTTGGAGTTCATCAGTTCTGGCTACACTAGCTAGTTAGCTTGCCCTAGAGATCTTCTGTCTCTGTCTCTTGAGTGTTAAGACCACTGTGGCCAGCATGCCCACATGTATCTCACATGGGTTCTGGGATCAGGAGTGCACAGCGAATCCTTTATTCCAAAGCCATTTCCCGAGCTCTCGTATCCAGCTTTTTCAATGGGTTCTTGGGGGGTGAAACTCAAGTCAACATTCACATGTGCGCAGTTTTCTAGATGAGCCTTCATCACATGTGCAGCCTTTTGACATTGAAACACAAAACTGTTATCTACAAAGTCCAAGCTTAACAATTATATAACGGATTTTTTTTTGGATTTCACACATACAAAACACACACACACACACACACACACACACACACACACAAACCTGGTAATTTTTTATGGTATGTTTGTGCTTTTGTATGGGTTTTTCTTTTTTCTCATTACCCTCAGCTGCATGATGCTTACCGTGCATGAGTCACAGGTTCCTTCCTGTAAGCATACACCTAAGTTTACTACTAAATCAAACAATTTAAACATTTTTTATAGTTTCAGTTACTTCTTGTGCCAAGTCTAAATAGCAGTAGAAATTAAATTTTTCTAAAGCAAAGGTGGAAGAAATATATTAATGTACTATAATGACAATATCCTGAATTTTCCTCCGAAAAATACATTTGAGAAATTTCTTGAGAAATCTGTAATTTGTAAATTTTACAAAACATGAAACATAATTCTGTTACAAAACAAAATTAAATTACTATAAAAATTCTGGTCACAAACATTATAGCTTTGAAGTGATACCCACTTCAATTTTGATATGTTTTCTTCTTGCCAAATTCAGTCACTGCAGGATGGTATATGAGAGTGAACCTCAGTGGCATCTGCCTCTCTCTGCCTTGAACATCTGTGAATATTTATAAATATCTGCAAATATTTATTTGTCCACAGAGGGAATGCCTAGTTTATTTTCTTAGCCATCTTCTCCACTGCTTTATTTTACCCATGTGATAGTATCTGATGTGACCCTGCATCTTAATGAAAGTAAGAAATAAACAGTGTGCTCACACCATAGCAGAGGATGAAATTTAGAAAAATATAAGGATAATGCATTCATTTAAAACTAAACTACTAATGGTGAATTGACACCTTGGTTTCCTAAAGAGAAAGAAATCGACACACATGCTCTCAGAATATGAACACGGTCTATGGCATTTGAAATTTAGTTAGACTGGCATCTCATGGGAAAGTCCTGACAAGGCCAGTAGAGATTCTACTCCTTAATTTGTGAATATGTGTGTCTCCCCTATGGTGTATCTGTCACTCACACAGGAAATCACTGGAGAGAGTAAAAAATATGCAGATCCAATTGTTTCCATGGTTTTTCAAAGTCTTATTATTTACAGTCAGTCTAGTGGCTTAGCTTTTTGTCAGAATTTGAAGAATTGATTGTTCAATCAAGCAGAAAAGTTTAAAGGACCCAAATTTTGCTTAATAACATTTCACATTATGTCTCATCTCTGACAAAATGTGCTGATTTATTTCTTTGAGAGTAAAAGTTTACTGTCAGTACAAAATAATGGATTTGGCTCTTTCAAACATCTTTCGGTAGAGAGCCAGAAAAAATACAAAAGAGGGGGTGTAAAGGAATAGGAAGGAGAGGTGGAGAAAAAGAGAGAAGAATGGAGGGAGGAGGAAGAGGGATAAAGAAGGTGAAATTTTAACACATTTCTTTGGAAAAACATATTGTTATGGGGAGTCAACCAGAGATGTCCACTGAAACACAGTTTATAGCCAACTGAAAGTCTTCATTCCAACCCGCTGGGGCTATGCACAGATATTCAGGACTTAAGCGTAGCCCTGAGTATTAGAGCAAGGAACTTTTAAAGGCAAAACTCTATCCTGGTATCTTTCTCTGCAGCAGCAGCAGCGGCAGCAGGGAGGGGTTTTGCTTAAACAAGCAGTTTAACAGAAGCTAAGATAAGCAGTTAGCTGGAGGAGGAGGTTTGCATAAGCTGGCAGTTTATCAGAAGCCAGGTAAGTTAGCTGGGGCATCTTTACACCAGGTTCCTAGAATAGAGTTGAATAATTTCCCTTGGGATTCTCTATCAAGATCAAATTCTAGTTAAACCTGAAATGGCCGCAGCACAAATGCAAGAAGGTAGAACCTTTGCACTGTCTTACTCTGTTACAATGCTAAACCTTAACAGTCATATTGCTTTAAAGTCTACAGTCCAGTTTTAGGCTTGTAGGTAAATTAAACTGGTCATAAATAAAGTTTAGTTACACTGATTTTATGTGTGTGTGTGTGTGTGTGTGTGTGTGTGTGTGTGTGTGGTGTGTATGATAAATACTTTAAATCTGATATTTTTCTCTAGTCAATGCTTAATCTCTTATGAAAATATGGTATGTATACTTCTGAGAGAAAGAATGAAAGAGAGGGACAAAAGGGGAAGATTGCCCATTTATTATTTATTAAAGATACATGTTTCTGTAAATTACTTCTCTCCCAAAAATGTCACCAACCTGAGCAAAAAAAAATGGCACATGTGCATATTTTTAACTATTAAATTAAGATGACATAAGAAAAGAATATTAAATGCACAATAAAAAAGAGAAACTATAAAAGGGAAAACTTGCTGTGTATTGAATGGAATAATAAACAATTTCAGTAAAAATATTAGCTTTAGAGTATGGAACCCAACACAAGAAAAGTAAGCATATTATTCAGAAAAAGTAATTTTTTTCACAATATTATCTGTGAGAGTTACAAGACCAGATAAAAATATATGACTTGTGTCCCCCTAAATGGAAGATGTTCATAAGGAAGTGTTATTATTAATGGGTACAACTTTCAAATTAGTAAATACTACACAATGGATCCATTTAACTAATCAATGTAAATATTAATACAACACAAACTCAGTTTTTTTATTGCTACTTTATATAAAATATTCTTAAAAATGAAAATAATAGAGTTTGCTAAGACTTTCTTGAGGGCAATGGGGAAACTTAATTTGAACAGAATTCTTGATTGTGATACTTAATCTCATTTTTCAACTTGCTATGAATTAAAGTACTCTAGGAGATAGGCCTTGGGCATGTCTGGGGCATGCTGTCCCTCTATTACCTAGATTTGGTTCACTGAGGTAGAGGACCTGGCCTACTGTGGCCATTCCCTGGAGCGGGGTCTGTACTATACCTACAGGAAAAAATGAGTAACCACATGCACTCCGTGCTGACTGCTTTCTGACTATGGATCACCCATGTAAGATTGCACCCTGGAGCCGTGGGCCAGAATCTACCTTCTCATCCCCAACTCACTTTTCTCAGGACCTTTTGTCATAGCAACAGGAAAATAAACTAAGGTAATATCCAAACAGAAAATTGATGCATTTTTTCTCTTTTTTTTATCTACTATAAAAGTTTCTCTAACATTTCTCTCACCAAACACATGTCATTAATAACATTTTCACTCCTTAATCAATGTAAAACGCTTTGAATCTCAATTTAAACCTGCATTACTTCCTGTCAAAAGTTCATGACATATTGAGTTTACACTATAATTTAGGTATTTTCCAATAAGCTACAAGCTCTAATTAAGTTTTATTCAATCTTAGAAATGTATATTGACTATATATATATATTGAGTATATATGAGATACTCTTTCCTTTTCACACTTTTTCCTATTCCCCCTAACTAGTACTTCCAACCTCTGGTAGAGTGGTTACGACTCTTTCCTCAAGTCCATTGCTGCGTTACACCGCAGAAAGCTTTTCTTCCTGTGCCCACAGGAGAGGTGAAGGAGGGCATTGGGTGGAAATTCCTCAGTAACTACATGCCACCTTTGGCTGACAAATCCGAAGGAAAACATATATATTCCTTAAGGATCTATACCCTCCTGTTCCTTCAGAATCCATCTTCCCCAGTGTCTCCCTCCCATGCCAATGTTTTCCTCTGGCTCCTTCCTCTGTTGCTCATACTCAAGCTACTGAGAATAAATAGCCTGCATTTCAACAGACACATTTTGTTTATATCACATCATATTTTTTAAAAGTTTTAATTAGTGGAATTTGTTGCCAGCATTTAAAATTTTGATATTGCACATTAAAATTAGGATATCTGGCTCTCTCGCTCTCTCTGTCTTGAATATCTAGCTACACACCCCAAATGTTCGTTCTAAGTCGGCACAGAATACTAGCGACCCCTTTTTGCCAAGGCCTATGCTATTCCATTAACTGTGCTCAGCACATGTTTCCGTAAGTTTTGTGTACACTTGGGTTTCTTGGTTCCTATTATTTGTCATTGTCTGTAGATGATTGAACCACACGTGTATCTCTGTTTCACTCTTTCCTTATCCCACAGAGCGGCATAATTGAGCTCTCTCGATTCATTCTCTAGACTGTCCTGTACCTAGGTGAGCTAGATCACTCCTTGTCTTTATTTTTACCTCTAGGCTACTACCCTCACTGCATCTTTCATAAGCACTGCTATTTCAGCAGCATTTGCTCTCTGCTTCCTCGTTCCCTTTCCTCCTCCCTCTCTCTGTGTCTCTTATCAGTGCTACGGTCGCACCCTGGTGCTAACACATGCTAGACAAGTTCCTACCAGAGTCACGCTCCAGAACCCCCTCTGATTCTACCCCTAAATACTCTTTATCTTCAGGGAGCCACTTTCAGCATTTCCCCTCCATAGATAGGAGCCGTTATTGCTCATCCTGCTTGGGCAGTTTCATCTGTTGCCCCGCAGCTTCAGGTCTTTTCACAAGTCCATATTTTGGATCACAGTTTCCTTAGTCCTTTCTCGTCACTTAGAGCCTGATGTATTCAATGGCCCATTGGGTGAGCTCTTGGAAATATTTTAGTACTTCTGGAACATCCACCCTTTCAAGTTAGATGTGTCTTAAGATCTCTAGCCCCTTTCACTTAGACTTCTTTGATTATCATGGTTCATTAACCAAGTCATCCAAGCCAAAACACAGCATCATGCTATGCTTCTCCTTCCATTGAATTCCTTCATCTCCCATCATAAAGGTAGACTAAGCATATCCATCACTTCATTCCATAGCTTCCTTATATTGAACTGTAATTATCCTACTCAGAACTTCATCACATCTTATTTGAGCTAATGTAATGGTCTTATAATTTTAATTTCCTCCTTCATCCTTTTTCTCCAATATTACATAAAACCCTGCTCCACCCAGATTGCAGAAGTCCACTATTTCTATCCTTTATGATACCCTTTTGTTGCCTAAAACATAAAATTCCAAATTACTATGTATATGCAATACGAAGATCTAAGTCAAAGTGATTTCCATTATTTTGTTAGATTCGTCTTCTATAGCTTCTAGTATTTAGTAGAGTTTCACTGGAAGAGTCCTTTGTCCTGTATTGTCTAACAGAATGTTGTCATTTTTGTAGCATATTTATTTTAACACTGTTGTAATTGACATAGTTTCTGTGTGATTATTTGGGTCTATGTTGCCAGGAAATGAAAGAGCAGTCTCCTTCTACAGACAACATGCTTGAAATTCAAGTTTTTCATCTCTATGTCAGAACTACTGTCTCAGAAACACAGAAATTCAATACTCTGTTTATATTAAACTTTGTGTCATCCTGGTCTAAGCTAAATAATATTCAAATAAAATGATTTTAAGTGAAATCAAATATAAGTCATCTCATAAAATAATGTTAAAAATCTCTATAGAGGTTTATTCTGACAATAACTTTCAGAAATAGACTTCTTCATTTAATCTTGTTTTTAAAAATCCCATTGTCTTTAAAAAGATTAAAATTGTATCTTTGGGAGAAATTTTTACTATTATTCTTACTAAAATAAAAGTTTGAACTATCCTAAAAGCTTCAACTGAAACTAAATTCATACATACAAAATAACATTTCATAATTTAGGCCATTATCTGTCTAATTTAAGCCATTATAACCTATTCATATGTTTTGGACTCACTCAAGATAATTACCACATAAAACATACATTTGTCTCAGCAGCTATATTACCTCTTCAAACTTGTGTCTGTTCTCTGACCCCAAGCAAGGAAGAAACAAAAAAATGTTCCATGTAGTTCCTTTGCAGAAGGGCCAGCACCAGGCTTTTACTATTCTCCACTGGAGCCGGAAGTCATTCTTTAATTCACAGATGAGAGGCTGCTGTGGTAATATAGAATTCCCTAATCAGCACACACTACTATAGAAATGGTCTGCTATTGAACAGAATTTAATTAAAGGTTTCACAATGTAACTAATGTTTACTTTCATCCTTCCTTTGAAAGTCTTTTTCTTTAAGGATTAAATTTGATATAGAAAAAGGAACCGTGACATCGTTGCAAAAACAAATAGGGAAAACATTCAGTCAAATTTATGTCATAGTTTCCCCATTATATGAGTAAAAAGCATATATCTAAGATCAATAGAAATGCTTGTTATTGGTGGGGGGGGGAGTATGTACTTTGTTAGTAAGGGATGTTGATCAGCACCCAGGTCAGCATAAGCATAGTCAGAGCCCCTTGTAAGCATCTTATGGAATATTTTGTTACCTAGCAACATGAAAATCAGGGACACTCTCTAGCCTTCCAGCATTTGGGAAACTGGACCATTTCTCATTAATGCTTTGAACATTCTGTTTAGAACTCCCATCAGCATGATAGCTGCATGATCACCCAGAATCAACATAAGTTAAGATGTTATCATGTCCAGGAGACCTGAATTGATTCTTTAACTTGGCACTTGGAGAGAGGAAGCTATATATACCCGAGAGAAACTTAATAATAGCATGGTAAAATCATGCTTTTATTGACTTAGTGGTTATTTCAAGTACATGGAGATGTAATTAGGCATATGTAATGTTGGTGCATTACATTCGTTCCCTGTCTCCTTAGTGAATGATTTTAACCTTGAGTGGTTAAAAGCAGTCAATCTTGTTACCCTGTCTTCCTGCCTATTTCCCTCATCCAAATCTCTTTTTTGCTGCCTTTTGCGCTGTCATGATGATGTGGCCAGACGGGAAGCAGGGCTTCTCAGACACCAGCAGCAATCTTTAACAAGTTCAGAGGAGTGTGCCGCTGCTGTTGCTGCTGCTGCAACTGTCCTCATGCGGGGATGCAGCCCTAGCTGGCCCCTGACTTTCATACAGCATTCTGCAACTCACATCACTTCAAGATCCCAATTGATCCATTGCTCACTGCTCCCGTCCTTTGTGCGATATTACTTTTTCTTGGCAACACCTGCTCTTAGGTTTTATCATTGGAGACTTAGTCTTATATGTCTCTCCTGATCAGATCTTCTCATTCAAGGAGCCCCATATTTAGGTTTCATTTTACTGCCTGCCAATGGACTCCAAGGAGTTTTATTCTGTTTTGTTTTGTTTTGTAGCTCCCAAACGACACGGCTACAGTGGTCCATTTATCATCCAGTACTCAGGATAGCCAGTTGATCAGTACTGAGTCCACACTGGATGTTATTTTTCAGAACTAAAGGTGGCTCTTTTCCCCACTTTTTGTACTGGATACTACGCTCCTGACTGTAATAGCAAAATTACTGAAAGTTTGAATTGTTACACACACCAGCCTGTCTCTCAGTTGGTCTGCGGATACTGCTTATAGGTAGGGGTAGGCTTTCCCAAGGGCTGTAGCTAGTGACTGGGTGATGTAGAGATACAAGAGGCTTCAAATAAGCAGCAGAGAGTTAAAGATCACCTTGGAATCCTGAAATCTTGAGTCTTAAGGTAGTACATGGAAGACAAGGCAGATTTAGAAATGCAGTAAGGCCTGAGAGCAATCCCTTTCTCCCTCCCTCCCTCCCTTCCTTCCTCCCTTCCTTTCTTCCTTTCTCCTTCCCTCCCTCTCTCCCTCCCCCTCCTTCCCCCACTCCTCTCTCTCTCTCTCTCTCTCTCTCTCTCTCTCTCTCTCTCTCTCTCTCTCTCTCTCTGAGACAGGGCTTCTCTGTGTAACCCCAGCTGTCCTGGAACTCCATCTGTAGGCTGGTCTGAAACTCGCAGAAATATACTTGCCTCTGGTGTTAAGGATTGCTCCACCACTGCCCAGCAAATCTGTTTTCAATCCTTCACTAAAAAAAAAAAAGCTGGCAGCCTTCCCTACTTCTCTCTGCTCCACTTCCCTCCACACTCATTGTCCTTGCCACACCTCTGGATAGCTCCATTTACATAACAATTTACACTTGAGGATCTCTCCTCTTGGTACAAGACTCAACCAGGAACAACTAGGCAATTTTAAGTCACATATTGTGCTTTAGTAGTAAAATTATTAGACCATCAATGTTCTATGATTTTGTAAAATGATAATAAATGAAATGAAGCAAACAAAAACTTGCAGTTGTAAGAAAAATTGATAATTAAAAGTTAGGTGAAAATCTTTTGTATGAATATTCATTTTTCCCCAAGAAAGACCATTCCAAATGTACATAGCTACCGACACTTGTTATTTAAATTCTGTATTAAAGCAAAGTTAGATTCGTAGAAGTAATTTATCAATATTTATCCTTATCTGACAATGTATAAGAGTTGTGAAAAAAATGTTGAGTTTTTTCCTATTTCAGGTTTACTGTTTTAGCAGACATGAGACTAAATAAAATCTAATTATCCAAGTAAGGAAGTAAACTTAATAAAATCTGAAGACTTAGCAAGACATTTTGCAGAGTTAAAAGCCACAGCAGCGCTGCACTTACCTACGTTTTAAATTCCATGCCTTAGGGAAGTATAGCAGCGCACAAATTTCTCAATGTGCATTCTTTCCGCGTGAACTACATGGAGACAACTAAATCTGGGATGCAATACAATATTGTCATATGAACCTAGTGGTGCAGAAAAGACCATCTGTACCACCTTGGCTGCGAATAACTACAGAAGCAAATAAACGCCTGTGTGGTCATTAGTCTAAGAGAGCTACTGGGTGTTCTTTGTGGGGGGGTGTAATGTAACTGATAAAAAATGAGTAAAAGTAGGTATTGCCGTTCAATGCATTGTAATAAAACTTGCAAAATTGATTTGTAAACTGTAACTCAATTTCATGTGCATTAAACACTAATCAAATGACTTTGATGCAGCTCACTGATTTTGAACTTAGCAATTTACTTGAGCATATAAAACTGCTAGTAGAAATATGTAAAAAATGCTTTCAAAACACTTATAGTATTGCACTGATATCTAATCTTATTTGCGCAGATTGGTTGCTCTCCTCTTTGCATATTAATCCACAATATGTTTAATATCCTTGTATTATGTCGTCGCATTTTACCAGAGGAATAAATCCTATTTCCATTACTTTGAGCATTATTAACTCCTAGATTACAAGTGAGACACTGGCATAATAAATTAGCCTGCTTCATTCCAAATTGTTCTCCAACATGCACTTTATCTATCTGTGTTTTCCCAGATGATAAAGGACAAGAAAACACTTCTGTGTTAACTCAGCAATCAGAATGGAAGCAATGTAAACACTCACTAAAATGCTGAAATTGGTAATGAGGGTTGTTTCAGGTATACGGGGCATGATATAGAGCTCCCGTGATGTGTTTAATTCTACTCAATTGTAAAGTGCATAGGAGTCCATACAGTTCCAGGAGGCTAAGATTACATAAGTATGATGCTCAGAGTAATTATATATTTTAATCCAAACTAAGCACATTATCAACTCAGTTTATTATGTGGTTGTATCACTCTATTGCCATACTCGGGCATTTTGTCTGAACTGAGGCAAAATAAGCAAAGTCTTCCTTACAAAGGTGTAGAGAAATGTTAATCAGGAAATCACTGAGTCTATTATTACCTTATGCAGTGAAAACTGTGAAGAACTGTCAGTGTGGTTCAGAGGGAAGGAAGAGCCTCTCTGAGGAAACTCTTCTTAGCTTTAACCTGCAGGAGCAACTAAGTAGACAAAAGGAAACGATCTAACAGAAGGGAACCCTCCTGAATCTGAAGGAAGCATAGGCGTCCAAAGGAATATAAAAGACATCGTGGCTGAATTCTAGAGTCCAAAGAGAGGAATTAAAGATCTGGGTAGAGATTTTGTGTCTTCACTAGATCTTATGGAGAGACATGAGAGTAGCCTACTTTATCCAATGTGAATGATTGATGACATAAAACTCATTGTCTTTGGGAGAAGAACAAGAAACGCTCCTGCGAGTTTAACAAGTCACCAGCGTTCTATACCAAGGGCTCAGCTGGACCATTATACTGAGGGACAAGGTGTAAACATAAGAAAAGATGATGGGAAAAGTGAAATGAACGCAATCAAGAGGTTGATATTAATGGGCTCTAGAAGAGGAGGCCAGAGAACAATTCTGAGGATGTCCCTCAAGCCTCAGACTTAACCAACTAGATGGATTACAGACAGTGCCACTTGCTCTGAAAAATAACTGAGTTTGAAGGCTATATCAGGAGATTGCAATTTGTGCTAAGAATCTGAGATAACTTGCAACTTTTTAAGCGGGAATTTGCCAGTTTTAGATACACAGGTTTGGAACTCGGAGTAAAAATCTGGACTGGAGACATAAATTTACAGTATTTGGGTTAAGAATGGAATTAAAAATGAATGGATGGATAACACCCTTCACTAAGCATGTTTTCAAAATGGAGAAAGGAACCTGAGTTCAGAGCAAGGTTCTCTTGTGTTTTAGAACCATCTTCAATGGATAGAGAAGTTCATGCACGAAAAACCGCAGGGTCCATGCTGATTAGCTTTCATGACTAAAGAAGAAAACAAGGTGGAAAACATTTGACTCCACAAATATGAGCTAAATGTCTGAAGTGGCAGTAAATATGTCTGCAGATGTGTGCAGTTACAGGCCCAGACTACTCTACTAGCATCAGAAATTTGAACTTGGGGCTGTCTTGGAAACATTAGAAAATCTTCAGACAGCAGATTATTGTCTGGGTGCTTTCATCTTTTTATTTCCTATGAGAATGGAAGTTTATTTGCATTATTAATTTTTAAATTCTATTTTTACTTAATTACATTATTACTTAATGTAATAATCAATGTCTACAAAATGATACAATGCACATTGTTTGCTTCCAACCCCCTCCTCACTGAGCAAATCCTCTTTACAAGTTCAAATTGTGTTTTACCATATTTTTCTCTGTTGTCATTCAACTTAAATATACAAATAAATTATTGGTTTTTTTATTGAAAATAGTATAATAAGTATATGAAGTCAAAACATATATTATTCTTAAGAATATTTTTGAACAACTTTTGCCAGGTGGTGGTGGTGCATACCTTTAATACCAGCACTCAGGAGGCAGAAGCAGGTGCATCTGTGAGTTAGAAGCCAGCCTAATCTACAGAGCAAGTTCCAGGACAGCCAGGTCTACACTATGAAATCCTGTCTCATTTAGAAACAAACAAATAAAACATTTTAGCAACTTTTAATTAGAGCATGCAAATTTTCTAATATCATGAGCCTCTCATAAAACACTATAGAAATGCTTTAATTTTTTTCAACCAGTGTCCTTTTATTGAAAAGTCAGATGGTTTCTACTTCTGTGCCTTTGAATCTGAAGTGTGAATTGCTGCGTCAAATGAAATGTGTACTCTCTTTTTTTTTATTTCAGCAGATAAATATAGGCAGATAACCTCCAAAGGAATTTGCAATCCCAGCAACAAACACTCAGGATAGTCAAGATAGATGTTGGGCTCCCATCCCATTATTTCCTGCTAAATTAAATAGAGAAAAGATAATTTCTTACCAATTTAATTTACAACTTTACTGCTAGTGTGTTTATTTATTTTATATTTTAATCCTGGATTCTTTAAAGTCTGTTTATTTAGCTATTATTTAAAAGTTTAATATTGTCTCTTTAATGTTTATATTTAGATGACTTTACGATGCATCATCCATGCTCTGATAAGCACGTCACATTCTTAGATTTTGGACAACAAGCGTGACAAATATATATTGATAGATAGGTGATAGATAGATAGATAGATAGATAGATAGATAGATAGATAGATAGATAAATGCATCTTATCTTTATATCTCTTTTGACAATCTATAACTTTTCGAAACTACCAGATAGATTGAGAAGACTTTGGTATACCATTGATCTCCATTTTACTACTCAGACTAAACTTTAACACTCTTAAAGACAAAATTATAAGTGTATCAAGCTTTCTTCATGTGCTACTCTGTTATCATCCATACTTATATCACCCCATGTATACCCCCACATATACCCACTCACTCCTGTGTGTATCCCTTGATGCAAGACATTGATTCTTTCTTTTCCTGTTTAAATTATGGGTTTTTACTGAATATATGTTTTTAATCTGTTAAAAACTAAAGGTTTTTGTCAAGTAAATAAGGTTTTCATTTCACTCTTTTATAATTATCAAAAGCAAGATATATATATGTGTGTGTGTGTGTATGTATATGTGTGTATATCTTATTATAACCCGAAAACTTTTTTACAATATTTCTCATTAAAGCAGAATTAATTACAGATAGTTATTTAATAGTATTAAATGCAGCAGTTTTTTTCATATGATATTTAAATATGAGTTGATTGTTTTTGTTATTTGTGAAATATATATTCACAGTGTAAAATACTCTTTTCTGTCTTCCTTTGTAGGGAAACTCTTTGGGTTCAAATTTCCTGGGCTAAGAGTTCTAACATACAGAAAGCAGTCCTTGCCACAGGAAGACCCGGATGTGGTAGTCATTGATTCATCCAAACACAGTGATGACTCTGTGGCCATGAAACACTTTAAGTCTCCCACAAAAGAAAGCTGCAGTCCCTCTGAAGCAGATGATACAAAAGCCTTGATACAGCCTAGCCAGTGTTCCCCTTTAGTGAACATATCCGGACCTCTGGACCATTCCTCTCCTAAAAGGCAATGGGACCGCCTCTACCCTGACATGCTGCAGTCAAGTTCCCAACTAACACACTCCAGATCAAGGGAAAGCCTCTGCAGTATCCGGAGAGCATCTTCAGTTCACGATATAGAAGGCTTCAGTGTCCACCCCAAGAACATATTTAGAGATCGACATGCCAGTGAAGGTATGTTTGATTATTCTTTTTAAACATGGAAACATTCTTTTAGTTGGGCGATGGAAGCTTATTTTCGCATTGTTTCAAAATTGAACAGTAATCTGCTTCTTCAAAGAAGAAATATGATTAAAAGCTATTAAGAACACGGATCTTGCATTAAGCATCTTTTCTCATTTCCTCTTTGAACCCCAGTGAGTAATTTGGTTTCTTCTGGCTTCTTTATCGGTGTTTCTGAAAGAGTATAACCATTATCAGCCCGCTTCCTGGGGTGTTAATTAATTAATGCTTAATTTAAGATGTGATTAGGTGGTGAATTCTTTCATCTTAAGCATAATTAATTTTGTTGAGGTTAGTAGATGATCAGACCCTGAAATAAAGAACAGCCTGCCCTCACAGGACTGTAACTGACCATCCGCCGTGGGCGGCAGGTGGGAAGGAGGGGATGGGTTAGTGGGGAAACTCACTGGGCAACTTGGAAAGGAGGGCGAGACTTTATTCTCTCTCCCTAGCCTCTTGGCTCACATTCCTAAAGTAGCCAGAGTGAAAAGTGTGCTTTGAGAGGCACCACAGAAACCATCCATCTTTGGCACCATAATGGTTAACACTGAGCAGTTAGGATGCTTGAGGCAGTGTAAGTGTTTGACACACATTAAGTCTCCTTTAAACCTCAGAGCAACTCTCACAGGTTAGGAGCCAGTCTGAAGCTCCCTTTAGAGGTAAGTCACCACCTGCCACAGAGAAAGGTACTGACTGCCTCCTTCGCTCACACAGCAGAAGACTTCAATATAAGTGAAGACCAGGGAGTCTGAGAGCCAGCAGCAGGCCTGATAGTCTTCTCCGCCCCTTGTAGAATTAGATTCTTGAAAGGTCCCTTTTTCCAGATTCTCGTTCCTTCAAGTGGCTTTGCCACCTAAGCTGTTGTCAGATGTCTTTTCAGAAACTTAAGTCTACTCCTGAGGTTCTTTATTCACATCCTAACCGTTATACCCAAAGGACAAAGTTTCTTTTTAAGACTCAATTTTAGCTCCTTTGGAGACTGTTCCCACCAAAACACTTTGCTAATTCACAAATCTTTATCATACACTTTCCTCCTTCATTACTTTGCTCTCCCTAAAATCCTCTTAGTTATCTGTTACCTGTTTTATTACTAAGTTGCAAGCCCTGCTATCCCCTTTCCCAAACCAGAGAATCAAATGATTTCAAGAATGAACTGAAACCTAAGTTTTTGAAAGTAGCACATATAGTAGCATTTATTAATTCCATAGTTGCCAACATATACAGATATAGATGTATATGCATATATATGCAAATATAGATCAAATGTGGTTGTAACTGAATACAAATAAGATGTCTTGAACCACCCTTGACTGGCACTTTGGTGCCTGCAGTTCTACAGACTTAGTACCCAGCCCAGAATTCTGCTTATGACAGATATTCAGTACCAATGCCTTGACACTGATAGGACCCTGCACATGAGTCATTTTCCAATATCATACTCATGAGGATATAATGAGCCCCTTCCCCCACATATACTGACTAAAATCAAAGCCCTAGCATTGAATTGTGTGTGTGTGGGGGGGGGGGGAGTTCTAAAGAGCACAGTGAAGTAGAAAAGACAGAAGAGCCGAGAGAAAAAAAATTGATACGGATGTGAGTAAGGAATTCAGAAATTGAAAAAAAAAAACACCACAGAAACTGTCTCAGAACAGAAAGAACAGTTTGGAATAAGACAAACTGAAGAAACTACATTACAAGACCAATTAGTACATTCAGTTGAATTTATGGTCTGAGAAAAGTACAAAAAAAAAACTGAAATCAAAGATAATTCCTAAACTAGAAGATTAGATATTTGCTCTCCAGACCACCTAGGTCTGTTCTAAATTAACACTATCAAAATTCAGTAAAAATGTAGTATTATAAAGAGGAAAGTAAAAGATAGACATGAAAAATATAAACTTTAATTAGTTTATCATTATATTCAGGAGACATGAAGTTAGTCTGCCAAAAAACTACAAAGGAGTCTAAGTATTCTATGTTCTGCATATCCATATTGTTGGTAATACAGATGTCACAGTGGATATGGGACTTCAGACTAATAAATGTATAGTATTGTACTTTTCTTCAGAACAAATTTAGCCAATAACCAATCAACTAATTAAATAAAACCACTGCAGGGCATAGAAGAAATAGCAAAGAACTGTCGACTCATTTGAGTCTTTAAACTTCCCATTCTTCCTCAGTGTCAAAGCTTCACTCTTCTAGCTTTCTCCCCATTTGTCTTTACAGGATCTGGACTTAGTGAGTGCACATGTGCATGGTCATGTGTGTGTGTGGGTGGGTGCGTGCGTGAGTGTGTGTTCTACTGCGAGCATTTTATCCGCAGTGTTCGGCAGTGCTGGGGATCAAACCCAGCCCCATTTAGGATTTTTTTCTAACTACTGAGAAAGCAGTTACTACTTTGCTAATGACTGCAGACTACTCTGAGGGGGAAATCATCTCTATGTAAAAGCAAACTGTCCCATGGTCCTTTTCTAAAAACAACTTGTTAAAAGAGAGGAGAAAGTTGCCACTGCAAGTCACATTTTATGCACATAGTATTGACCAAGGCCATGTCTCCTCTAATAATTTCATAAACCACAATGTTGGAATTACTTTTAATATAAGCTTCGAGACAATTATGGTCTATCTCAAGATTTTGAATATGCGTAGTGATAAGATAGATGGCAACAAATGTATACATTTATCAAATCTTGAACATATTTGAAGGGTTTGTTTATTTATTTTAAGCTTGTGTATTTCAAAGCTGGTAATACATATTAATACATATTTTTAGTACCACATAGAAAACATTTAGATTTCTACTCTCAAAATAAATCTGAAAACACTCTATGCCAAGATTTGAAAACAGCCTGCATTAATATAAGCAAATTTATAAATATTCTAGGTTTTAGGCTACATATCAAAAATGCAAAATCTTTTTATGCAATAAAGTGTTCACTGATATGTTGCAATTATTTTTTGCCTAAGAATTACTCATTAAACACTGATATCTTTAAAGCACACAGTAAAAAACAGTTGAGTTCAAAGGGACAACTAACAAAAGTATTCTAAATAATTCAAATATTTAGTATATTTTGTCTTAGAAACTTCTGTCCATACAAATATATCAAGGTTTACGTATATGGAAAGAACTTGACATACAAAATGTTGTATGGTTTTCTTTGATTTGTTACAAGCTACAGTTGAGGAGACATCAAAATTGGCTTTTAACAAGGTTGTAAATTACCACAATTGCCAGCAACTGTGCAGATCTTTTCTAAAATGCTGTAATTACAAAATCTGTTACTTGCAATTTGTTTAAGTGATGTGAGTTTTGCATTTATTTACAATGTTTATTATGACTGGTATTTCAGTTTGTACATTTCTCCTTATGAATGATTTCTAATATTAACCTCAACCAAAATTCCATTTTCTGTATTTACATCCGGGTTTCTCTGATTGTTTCTACTAAGCTAGTTTGGTGTTCTTAACATAATTTTAGTCTTCTGTTTTATATTTTTTCTCTCTTTTATCCTTATATGCTCAAAACAGACAATGGTCGCAATGTCAAAGGTAATGTATAAACTCAAATTCCACCATCTGATGCTTAAAGTGCCCTTTACTTGGCATGTTAACTTGCCTGCTGTATGCCCTGTTGATGCCACATCTCCATGCTGCCCTCAGCTAGTCCAGGTGCCTGGTGGAGACATCATGGCTTGGTTTTGCTGGAGACATGATTACTTTCTCTGCTGTGCCATCAAAGTGATGATGACCACCTTTTTATCCTGAGCAAAAGGATGTAAGATTGACGGTGAACACTGCATAGACATTTGGAAAGATACAAGTGTCAAGATGAATATATTCCAGAGTAAAAGAAGCACATAAACGGTCTCAGGGACTCTGTCTTTTCTTGAGTACAAGATTAAATAGAATGATCACAGCTCTATGACAGCATCACTTCACTTGTTCCTCTTTTGTTTCCTTAAAACTAGTTTCACGTTCCTGGATGGCAGGGGGTATGGTTTTAAGCTTACTGTAGTAGTATACTGTACTTGCATGAGAGTCATTTTCTCCTTTTTCTCTATTACACTTCAGTCATTTTAAATTGTATCCTATATTATTCTAATCACTGGCATGGTTTACAGCTACCACAGGGTAATACTGAACTGGGAGATATTCTGCATAAATTTGGGTTTGGCTAAAATTCGAAAGCCAATTCCATTTTGGCCATCTGTCATGGTAGATGCAAGGATCAAAACTTTTGGCATGGTGTTTGGCCGTGCATGCTGCTGTGGGCGTGTAAATGATGTCAGTGAGGCGTTTTGTGCATGTTTGTTGCATGGACATGTCTCCACCAGTAACCATCATTCCTCAGAACTTACTGTCTGGGCCTCTTCTTTGCATCACTGGTACTCTTACCACTGTGCAGTTTTGTGTACTTGGCGTCTTAATTGCTTCCATAATTAATTCAGAACTGCTGTTGCTGATGAATGAGCAGTACTAGAGACTACAGGTGTTATGTGATCAAAATCCCAGGAAAATGTGTAAATCATCAAGATTGTGGGAGTGTTGCCTTTGCCTTTCCTATTATTTTGTAAGCACTTCAAGGAAGATCTGTACAGGAGACCTCTAATAGTGGGATGGGGTATTTTTGTTTTGTTTTGTTTTTTGTTTTATCTACATAGTTATTCTACTTGGGCATGGTAGATTTAGTTGACAATCCAGAATGAATCCTCAGAAAGAATGTAAAGATCTACTGCCTGCTTGGTCCTTGGAAATATTAGTGCTTAATATGAGTAAATGTATAGGCATAAATTTTCCTGTGTATTTTTTTGTTTTGTTTTTGTTTTTGTTTTTTGAAAATCAAAGTGAGAAATCAATCTAGTTTGTTTAAAGTATGTCAAAATTTGGCTGGCTTTAGCTCCTAAACTAGTTGTCTAGTAATAAGGATATATGATTCAGGGATAGATCACTCATATGTGTGAGCTTTGATCAGATCCCAAGCACCCAAATCAAGAAAGGGAGAAAGAAAGAAAGTAAAGGAGAAAGGAAGAGAGAAGGAACCTACCCTTCATCTATTGTCAAAAATAAAGATATTTTATTTTAATTTCATCAACTATTCCATTAAACCAACCTTTATCCTTATTCCCCGTGTTTTAGATAAAAATGCCAATTGCCTGATTGAAGTCCATTTTTGTTTTTTTGTTTTTGTGTGTGTGTTTATGTTTCACATGCACATCAGTTTTACAACTGCCATTTTCATAAAACTACAAATAGATACTGGATAATCCATCAAGCGTTCTTATAAAATAAATTAGTGCTGACTCTAAGCCATAATAAATAAAACATTAAATAATAAAGAAGTACATTTCTACCCTGCTTTGAACACAAAACGTATCATCCACTTTGACCAGAAATCATTTCCCTACAAAAAAGCATAAATAACCTGGTAAGGCAGACAAAGGATTTGCAGGTTTGTCTGAGGGATCCCCTTAAAGCTCAGGGGCCACCTAATTCCTTGGCACAAGGAGTACTGACATCTTTATTTTCAGAAAAGGCCAAGCGTTTACTATCTTGGGAAGGCTGTTTTAGTTCCCATTCCACAGAAAACCAGCACTGGCTTAAATCCTTCCCCCTCCATCTGTCCCCAGTGGACAGAAATCTAGTCTCTGGTATCAAGGACTCTAAGCCTAAAAATCTTAGCCAGCCAAAGACAGTAGACTGGTACTCAGCCTTTTCTTCCAAAACTAAATAAACCGACCCCTTTCTTCAGATCAATTCTGCTTCCCTTCAATAAGTTTCTTTAGCACTCTAACACTTTAAACAACAGCTATGTGTTATTTTTAGAAACTGTAACCCCCTGTATGAGAAGGCGTAAGGCAACTTCTAACAAATGGCATAACGTATGTAGGTAATATGATTCTAGAGCTTCAGAAGGATTTCTACTGGTACTTCGGTCACTCAATTGTCACCTCACACCTAGTAGTTTGTCCATGTGTCCTGCATTCTAAGTCATAGATACATTACTACTCTCTTCCTATTTAGTAAGTCCTTGAAAATGTTGTGCCCCTATGTTGTTTCCTAAGACTCCAGATTTCTATTTCATGTTGATCACTTTCCAACTAGTACATGACACTATCTTGAGACAGAAACCAAAACTGCTCTCAAGATTGCTAAGAACAATCACCTCCACTGTAGCCAGGAAACCTATCAGGTACAAAAATAATGAGAGAGAGAGAGAGAGAGAGAGAGAGAGAGAGAGAGAGAGAGAGGAAGGGAGGGGGAAATCTAACAGAACTTGTTTCTCATACTTTGTATTGACCTTTATCCAGATGCCTATGATCTTCCCAAGATTCGCAAATTGATTCTTAGTGGTGACAATTTGTCTGGCAAATTATATGTCACGCAGAGGAGCAGGATTTGTAGATACTGAGTGCAAGTAACTTGATGAGTGTTTCTTTCTGTCTTCTTCTGACTGCTGCAGCACTTTTTGGCTGATGCTTATTCACAGGGTTCTTTGGCAAAGCATCATTGCCAATGCTACACTAGCATTTTTGCTAATGTTATTACGGATTAGTTGTATGTTTCATTATGTTTAACAAAATTAATTCAATGCCCTAAGAAATATTGAGCATGTCCGACAAGATAGCAAAGTAAAGGCCCTGGCTGCCAGAAATTGCAAGCCTGGCAACCTGAGTTTGATTCCAAGAAACCTAGCTAAACCATGGAAAGAGAAAACCGCTGCCATGAAACCGCCATATGATGTACATATGCATATGCCATGACATTTGTGCCCATAAACACAGATCACACACATACACAAACATACACACCCAACAACAACAATAATAAAGCATTTTATTACTCCTGATATATTTAAACAGTCACAGCGTACTCATTTTAAGTATCTTAAAATCTGAAGTTCTTAGGTATTGCTGGATCTCTATGCATAATTGAAAAGCATAGCTTATTTTACAATTCCATCAAGTACTTGTACTAAAATCTACCCAACTGTTGCTGTAGCCTACCTGGTCACCTGCTTTCCATTTCCTAATCACACATTGGCACACTCACGTTGTTATCCCTCATGTAACTGTCCCTCAAAGGACGTCGGTCTCCTGGTACACATGAGTCTTATGGTCCCCTCTACTGAATCGATCATGTCCCTTTATTTCTGCCTGCTCCTTCTCTGTCAATTCATTTACTTTGTTTTTCAGGCTAATCTCCTTTCTTTCATTAGAATCCCAAATCCCATCTGTTCATGATCATTGTCAGGGAGGCTGCCTATCAACTCTAAGTCCTGAGCCAAGGCCTCTCTGAATGTAGACCTAGGAGGTAGGAAACCTTGTACTTTGATTTCTGGTCTTTGACTCATACCTTTTGGGCCTCATATTCTATCAGCTTAGTTTAGAATTGGTGAAAAAGAATATTATTAATCCCTGCCTTAAAACATTGGGAATATTACACTGGGATTTATAGGAATTTATATAGACTTCGGAGAATCTGTGAGGACTATAGCTTGCAGAATCTATAAGACTTCTAGGTGTAAATATTTGATTCAAAGTCAAGAGATAAAGACCACCGTTTTCTGTTCTACAGGAGAAAAGACACTTGGGATGCCCTATCTGAGGGAGGGCGCATAATATATTTTAAATACACTGTTGTGCTGAATTCAATAAATATATATTCACTCAAAAGAAAGTTTTCTTTAACTCTTTCAGACTAAAAATGCAAAACAAACAGAATGGAGTGATAATGTAGGAGATTTCATTTTCCCATATTAAATGAGAGAAGCTAAAATAAGGACCATAGGGAGGTTGCAAATCCAGGGGTGCGCCTGGGTAAGATATTTCATCAAAGAGTTTCTCAGCTTCAGTTCGAACAGTCTGTTTCTCGGCAAGTGTTTTGTTTTTCTCACTTGACTTCCCTGCAATGGAATTCAGAGATAATTAAGCATTCCTGAAATGCTTAATTTCATGCATGGTCCTCTAACTTTACTATAAGGGGCCCACAAAGGCAACACAGTTTATAATCAGATAATATGAATAATATGAAATATGCTGAGGATTTCCTTCTAGTCACAGTAGAAAAAGTTGAATTCCAAGAAATTAAGGACATGATTGATCACCCCATAGAAATATAGTAAAGTGGGAGAAAAATCATCATAATAATGAATAGAGATTTAATATCCCTAGGTGCAGATAAATTATCCATGCCTAAAAAAAAGAAAAATACAGCATTTCTGTGGGGAGGAAGACAACAGTGTCGACAAAGTCTGAAATCCTAGATGTGTTACAAATTTTAACAAATGTGCCTAAAATTGAGGAAAAAAAATATACAAAACTGGAAAATCCCATCTAAAGTACGCTTTTTATTATGCTTTTTAATTTTTTTTAAAGACTTCAGGCACCAACACTGGAGGCACCAGAGGGTGATGATGGTGGTAGAGCAAGTTCAGATAACGAGACAGGCAGAAGCAACTGAAAGGGAGTCTTCCTCCACCCACCCCCACTCCCTCACCCGAAAATACACTGTGTAATACTCATGCCCTCAGGAATTTGAAACAGTTCTTCATGATGCTAAATTTTAAGACCTATAACATGGAATAAGCAACACATAAGAACTCCAGACTACTGCTTGACATCATAAATAACAGATAATAGATTCATCTGTAAAGAAAATAGCACTGCTTAGGCTCCTAATCTTCAACAAGGGGACCAGAGGGCTTGGCCTTTTCCCAGCTGTGTCTGTAGGAACAGAGTGCTGAAGGTGCTTGGGAACTTCCGATCCAGACCTGCTCTGTCTCCTGACTATGGTTATGTCTAGTTTCAGCTGTGTTTGCCATAGCAACATCCTTATGTGCTTTAGTTACAGGATTTTTTTTAATGTAACTAAAAATAAAATGGAAAGAAAGATATCAAGATCCCCAAAAGAATCCTGAGAATCTCAACAGAGAACATCAGCACACACACACACACACACACACACACACACACACATGACACTTAGTCATTTTCAACGTCATCTAGGCATGAACCTTGTAGAAACTCCATGGATCATCTCATATAGGTAGTAGAACACCTGAAGAAAGCAACTGGCTTGTCCCTTCTCTGTGACATGTCCAAGAGAGAAACGTAAACCCAGGCTGTGTACATGAAACACGCACAAATGTCAAGACCAATATGATTTTAACTAGGTCAATGTTTCCCTAAGTCACCCCCAGAATAGGAAACAAAATCTATAGAAATACTTGAGGTAGAATCCAGCCAGCAGCAGGGCATGAGGAGCTTTCTGTTTATTTTGTATTTAGTTTTGTTTCTCTTTTTTTCCCCCAGCCTTAAATAAAAGAAACCAGTTCATGATAAAGATTGGTACTCGTACTTCTAGTACCAAAATTTTCCCTTTGATTCTCACATGTGCTGCTTTGTGGCAAAAGGTGTTCACACATAAACTGACTGCACTTAGTCGTGGGACTCACACAGTCATGGATCATTAGCCAGGCATCCAAGACCATCTTTTGATTTTATTTTTTTCTATTTCTTCTGATATTATTTTTACAAATACTTTCCAATCTCTCTAGGGCCTTTTAATCATATCAAGTCAAGTCTGCTGGGGTCCACCTCGGATTCAAACCTCAACAAGTACAGCACCATCAACAAGATTCCTCAGCTCACTCTGAACTTTTCAGATGTCAAACCTGAAAAAAAGAATACATCCCCTCCCTCTTCAGATAAAACTATTATTGCACCCAAGGTCAAAGAACGGACACACAATGTGACAGAGAAGGTAACCCAGGTAGGACATTGCTTTACTATACCTTTCAACTACTATGGGGTGATTTATTTTTCATAATGAATACTTTTCTCTCTGATGGATAGCGGTAAGCCATTTATCTCAATGCCTTGAGATACTGAAAAACTCCTAAGGAAAAATTAACAAAACTACGGCAGTGATGTTTGCCTGTTACTAGACTAGGCAAAACTGAATGAACTTGGCATTGTTTATTGCTCAGAGGTAATTACGCTGCCATTGATCATTCTTGAACATTTATTGACTTGCTGTCAACCCTGACGATATAAAGCATTTTTAAAAGAAATGGATCAGATGTGTGTAATGGAATTTTAGAGGTCTAACGGTGAATTATTCCCAACTGTGTCCTCCCCCTTTGCACTTACCCCACTAAATTGAGCTGTATACATGTTGAAGGAAAGAAGAGGTGCCTGAGAGCAAAACAAAGCATCTCACAGTGGCAACATTTTATCATTTCTCAAATAAATATTGCAACCTGAATTGTGATAAAAAAGACACTGTTCAAAAGTCTTCCCTCAAAGAATAAATAAAGATGATTTGTACTTGTGTCAAAATAACCACCCAAGCAGTCCCTAGCTTTTGCTTACAGTGTATTTACCGTGTTAGAGATTCATGGCTCTAAAATTTGTCAAGTAAGCAATTCCTCTAATACAACTTTGTTTGGCAGCTAGTGTTTGTGTACACAACCCACAATTTCAAAAAAGATAAATTTGGCCTGAACCCCTATTGGAAGGACTGAAAAAATTTGAATTAATAAAACCTTTTTCTGAGTAGTAATTAAAACACGTAGAACTGCATTGCTAACTGCACAGAACCTTTTGTATAAGATACATATGGCAGCACTGTGCATATTATGGCTTATGTGACCAACTTATATTTGATGGAAATGATAAAACATATTAGAATGTACTTTTGTATTTTTATGTAAGAAGGTACACTACAATTGGTCTTTTCCTCTTCTTAACTAGCATAAGTAAAGTCAATATAATAGAATTAAATAATTTTTTATTATTATTCATATTAACTGATAACATCTTGGTAGCTTTGAATTTTACTTGCAACTTTTACCTATATCTTAAAAATTCCTTTATAAGCAGCAACTAATATGCAGCTGTAGAAATTAAGATAAGAGTTTAAGCAAACTTACCAATTTTAGGGGCATGGCTATACAAATGCCATGAGGAAGTGAGACTTGGAACACAGTAAGCATGATGGGAATTGTCGAAGAATCGTAGGGTGGGACTTCCCAAACTTATTTCCAGCCAACTACGGTCAGGTAGGAGTGTTTGACAAATGGATTTGAGCAGATCTTCTCATTCCAAAAGAAGAATGAAACTTTGGGATTTAAGATATCTTTACTTCTGATACTTGAAAAATTAATTTGAAGGCTTCCATAGCATTCTTTCTTAGGCAAAGAAAAGAAAGCATTACCTTGACCATCCAAGGTAGCATGTGTTAGTTTGTCATAAGGACCCTTCTTCTACCACACCTAACCAGTTCACTGTTCAAGGCGAGTGAGACCAGTGTGGCTCCAAGATGTTACCTGCTTTAGGGATTTGTTTAAAAGTCCTAGTGTAATGGAGACATACGCAGATATATACATAGCATATGAATCTGTTAACAAAATAATTGTTAGTAAAGAATCCAGGAACACACTTTATGGAGTACATAATTGTGCTTTAAGATAAGACAGATCAAAGAAAAAAGTGAGACTCAGATGGCATACAGCATCTGGATCTCAAAATTCTGATCAAAATAGGCAGCGTGTGATATTTGAAGTCAGAAGTCAGAATCGAACGAGCTTGAGCTTCACTCTTGCCTTTTACTGTTTGGCATGAAGTTAAGTAGAATTGTTTGTGTGAGAATAAGGTAAGGTCAAAGGCTGGCAAATCTCTGCAAGTTTGAGGCCAGCCTGGTATACAGAGTGAGTTCCAGGACAGGCTCCAAACCTATACAAAGAAACTCTGTCTCAAAAAGCAAAAAATAAAAACAAACAAACAAAAAACTTCTCAGAGTTGGCCAGATGAGATGGTACACACCTTTAATCCCAGCAACAGTAAACAGAGGCAGATAGATTTCTGTGAGTTCTAGATCAGCCAGGGCAATAGAGTGAGAACCTGTCTAAAGCAAAACAAACAAACAAAATTCATATTTGATACAAGACAGTTATATGTGGAAGGGTTCCTCCTGGTGCTAAGTGCATAACAAGAAATGTTTTCATTCTAATTCATGGCTTTTTTATGGCTTTCTTTCTGCTCCGTAAGTTAAGGGTCCCTTTAACCACATCTTTAGCTCTTCTAAAACAGAGGTAGAGAGGACACCATCAAGGGTCTGTTACAGGAAAGAAGGGAAGGCAGGAAGGTGGGGATGAAGGAACAAAGGAAAGAGTTATAAAAGTAAGGGAGAAAATGCCTGTATAGGAAAATCAGCAAGGACGTGTCAGGGTCGGGTGCCAGCCCCAAAAACTATCTCTCTGGACCAGCGTGGAGGCGTGGGAATAATCGAGACAACACATATGGCTTTATAGGGAGGGAGATTCTCAGTGATTCCTAATGAAATCCTGAGTTCTCATCCTAAAAATTTCCCCATTTATTCTCCAAACAGCCGTATATGCCAAAACATAAACTGAGGGGGAATTCATTAGCATTCTGTTTCCTAGGTAACCAGATGAATGGTTTTAGTCACATCCACACATTAGACCACACCTTTCTATGCCCATTTGGTAACATCTCCCTATCTTCCTGCTCTGTATGCTACTGTATCACATAGGCTGAATTAGCATCTCCATCCCAGGTGTCCTCCAAATTACAAAGAAGGAGCAGAACACCATGTTGACCTCTTATTAGGGTAGCGCCAGCCTGCCTGGAAGGCTACGTGACCACCTCAGGTGTGAACGATGGCTTGAGATTCTGGTCGCCACACCATGTAGAAATATGGGTCTACAGGGGCGTAGTGACAGAAGCACAAAGGCCCACTATGTCTTCTGAGAACAAATAGATTCCTAAACCTGGGAAAGACAAGGCTGGGAAAATTCCCTTCTATACGAGTCTTTACTAGGCTTTTTATTAGGTGAATTGGTAAAATGCCATCAAAAACAGATTCCATCAAAAAGTTCACATTATTTTAAGATCTCAGACCTTATCTTTAAAATCCCTGTGGCTTATATATTTAGTTCCATAATGTTATAATATTGATTTCAACATTACAGTATCTTTTACACCATTGCTGTTAGTTTTTTTTTTTAATGTTTGTGGATCCCTATTTTTTTAAATTAGAGACTAATTGTACTTTGGTGATCTGGTTTATCTGCCTGCATAAGCAAGACAAGTTGAATTTGATGTCTAAAAGCCACATAAAGTGAAGGAGAGAATCAACTCCATGTAGTTATTCTCTGAGCTCCGTATGTTGCTATGGAATATCTGTGTCTGTCCACTTCTATACATTCCATATACTCACAGTAATACTGAATAAATAAATGAAGACTATTTTATTAAACTACTAATTTTATGCATGCATGTACCTTGACTATACCCAACTCCTCTCCCCCTCTCCAACTCCTCTGGGACAGTTATAATGTCTCCACTGTTTATGTCCCCTTATTTTAGCTTTATTATTATGATTGCTGTTGCTGTAGTTGCTATATAACCCAATGAATCCATTCAGTGCTACCCACATGCTCATGGGTAAGAGGTAACCCACTAGGGCATAGGCAATCTACCAGCGGCCACATCCCTAAAGCGGCACTCCTTCATCCAACGGCCATCAGATGCCAATAGCTCTTCAGTCCATGCTGATCTTAATGCTGTACAAGTCACCACTACATCTGTGAATTCACCTGTGAAAGAACCTTATCATATCCATAGGACATCATTTCACAGGATCCTCCAGCTCTTACATTCTTACTGTCCGCTCTTTCACGATGTCTCTGAGCCTTTGGGGGTGGGAGAGTTGATATAGCACCCTCAGTTACTTGCTCTAAGCACTTTGAATAAACTTTATCTCTTCATTCACCTCTACTCACTGCAATTAAGAAGGCTTTCCAAGGCTGGAGAGGTGGCGTAACAGATAAGAGCATGGAGTGCTCTTCCAGAGCACCTGAGTTTGGCTCATAACCTCCTAGTCAGGTGACGTACAACCACCTGTATCTCTACCTCCAGGGAATCACAGATTCTCTTCTGGTCTCGATGAGTACTGCACAATATGTATGTACCTCCTTACTTCCCAGACTTGTACACATAATTACAAATAAAAAATCAGGCCCTTTTTTTTTTTTTGGAAAGAAAGAAAAAATTCTCTGACCAAGGTTTAAAGCAGAACAAGTACGTAACACACAGACATGCACAACTTGTATAGTTAGGAAATGTGACTTCTGAGAGTTGAATAGCTCTTCGTGTATAGCCTCATGAGACAGCTTAAAAACTAAGAATTAGCTTCTGTGTCCCATTCTGTTGATTATAACACAGAGAAAGGATTGTTTTCTGCCTTTGTCAGCCACTGCATCTGCCAGTGACATGATCTTGGATGTCTCAGCCTTTAGAATAGAAACGATAAAACTGAATAAATTTATGTTGCTTCTATGCTACGCAGTTACCAGTATTTTATGTAATAGGAGTCCAAACAGAACAAATGCTTACTGCCCATCACAAGGGCTCATCTTTCCAAAACTTTTGCAGTACCCGCCTCTTACTCTCCAAATCTCCACAGTATTAGAGCAGGTGTGGGCTTTTCAAGGGGGTTAGGAGGTTAGAATGGCAGCCTGCTTACAAGGGCCACTTTTTATACTGTGAACCTCAAGTGAATGGATCTTACTCTGGAAGTAAGGACACAAAGTGTGAATGACCCTTCTTGGGAATTGTAATCAGAGGCTTCTCTCCTACCTGCCAGTTCCCGAAAAACCACTCATAGGCTTAATATTAATTATAAATGTTTGGCTGATAACTCAGGCTGATTGCTAGCTAGCTCTTACATTTAAATTAATCCATTTCTATTACTCCGTGTTTTGCCATGTGACTGTGTCTTGCTTCTTTGATGGCTGGCTGGCATCTCCCAGATTCCTACCCATATCCTGTGTCTCCGCTGGGATTTCCTGCCTGGCTCTATTCTGTCTTGTCATAGGTCAAAGTAGCTTTATTTATCAACCAATGAGAGAAGCATATCTGGACAGTGTACAGAAAGAGCATCCCACAACATGGGATAGTTCTATACTGGCACTTTATTATTTACATGCCAATTTATTATTTACATGCCAAAGTAAACAAGGTAAAGATCAAATACAAAACAAACAACCTGCAATAGAAGGTCTAATTTTGCATTAAAGTACTCTGAGACTATGCTATGACTCTAAGATTATCCCAGTGTTTGCAAAGTTTCCTAGCCATAAGTGTCTTTGAAATTTACATATTCATTTGATGCAACTTCCTTGGTCAGGCAGTCACTAAAATTAACGTGGTAATGCTCTAAAACTTTTCACTGAAAAGAAAACACACTAAATACGCTAGTTTTGTCCCTAGTCTCTTATACACATTGAATTAAAATGGGTAGCTATTTTTCTCTCCATCTAGATGAGTTTCTTTACAGCAGAAAGCCTATTGTTAGTCACTCAATTATCTATTCTCTCATGCCGTTGTTTGTTCATTCAACAAGAATTTCCTGAGAGGATATACGATGTAATATCCTAGAAATGTAGACTTAAAGGAAATGCCTTTACCTTGGAGACATGAAGGAAATAGACAAGTAGATTACAGAGGTATTACAAGGCCGTTTGAAAAGATTATACTACCAGGGCAGACAAGATACAGAGGGTTCTGGGAAAGGAAACCTTACCTGTGTTGGGATGAAGGGATGATAATTAGGTAATGCAGCCGCTTAGGCTAGTTATGAAGCTTAAGAAATTTCCAGTGTTTGGGAATAAGAATCTGGAATTTGTGATATGTGAGGAAACTACAGAATGAAGAACTGCAATGTCCCTAGTGTCTCTCTTAATATATGACACAGCTGAGAAGAAAGAGAGCCGATGCCACGCAGTCTCTTGGCCAGGCTTTCTTCTACCTGACCTAGCTCATCACGAAAGGAAAACAAGCTCCTCAGAGTCCCCTGCTCCTCTTGGTGCTCAGAGGTAGTGATCTAGTGATAAATATCTTCCATCTTCCAATATTCCTTTGAATCCCAGAGCAAAAGGACCCTGATCAACCCTTTTGGGTTTTGTGACCATCCTTGTAGTAATAGTGTAATTCTTTGATGAAAACAACCCAGGAAAATGTAGTGGGTTCGAAAGGACTCTGCTGAAGAACCAAATAGCAATGGTTCATTAGAAGGTTATAGACAAATATCAGATTAACAGCATCGCTGACACTGAAGTGGATATAAAATACAATTATGTTCAGTGCTGGGTAAATTCTAGATCACAGAAGTATAAAACCTGGAGTTGCAGGAGGAGGCTGCTTGTTTGTTTCCCGGCTGTCCAGACCCGAAAAAAAATCATACAGAAACTGTATTAATTGCAACACTGATTGGCCTATTAGCTCAGGCTTCTTATTGGCTAGTTCTTATATTTTGAATTAACCCATTTCTATTATTTTATGTATTGTTACAAGGTCATGGCCTACAGGTAAGGTTCCTGCAGATTCCTGTGGGTGTCTATCTCTTTCGTTTCCCAACTGCCCAGACACGAAATAATCACACAGAAACTTTATTAATTACAACACTTCTTGGCCTATTAGCTCAGGTTTCTTATTGGCTATCTCTTATATCTTGAATTAACCCATTTCTATTATTTTATATTTAACCACAGGCTCATGGTTTACCAGTAAGGTTCCGGGGCATCTGTTCCTTCGACAGCTACATGGTGTCTCTCTGACTTTGCCATCTTTCTCCCAGTATTTAGTTTAGTTTTCTTGTCTAGTTCAATTCTGCCCTGTCCTAGGCCCAAGCAGCTTATTTATTCATTAACCAATAAAAGTAATACATGTACAGAAGGGCTTCCCACATCATAGAGTCAATGGTTTAATACTAAAACATAAAATAGAATTCCACGAGGGAATAATGCCCAGTACGACAATAGAAGATGCTATGAACTAGATGGAGAAACACTATATAACAGTATAGAATGATACCATTGACAAGAGTAGTGTTATAAATACTATAATATCACTTTTGGGAACTAAAGTGAGTCTCTATCTCCCTTCAACTCAGAATTGGTTTGATGGTGTCTTTTGTTTATGAATAATTTTTGACAAGTTTAATGGAACTCCAAACAGACACTATCGGAATAAGTTGCAAGATGCTGTCTAAATGAATGAGAGCCTAAATAAATGAGGGAACAATGAAATTTACAATTAATCTACAAGAAGTTTCCTGTAGATTTACTGAAGAAAATATTCAAGGAATTAGATTTAACTCATCACAAAAGACTTAGGCCACAATAAAGTAATTCATCAATGTTTATAAGCCCATGTATTCACCAATAGCATGCCTTTAATCCCAGCACTGGGGAGGCAGAGGCAGGCAGATCTCTGTGAGTTCCTGGTTAGCCTAGTCTATATAGTAAATTACAGGGCAGTTGGTGGGTTTATGTGAATTCAAACCTAGCCTGATCTACATAGTGATTCCAGGACAACCAGGGCTATGTAAAGAGAATCTGACTCAAAATAAAACAAAAAAAAACCCTAAAGAATCTACATAATACTTAAATCATCTATGTAGATTTTAAGTCAAAGTAGATTTCTAATCTTCAACACTCATTTTAAGTATGTTACTCGCATGAAAATAGAATTATGGTAAATTTAATAAGAGCTGACAGTGATTGACTGTGTACTGTTTAAGAGATTCTGTGATAAAGTGTTTATGGCTGACCAAGTTTAATCTACATAACTAATTGGCAATATTATTATACCCATTCCTTCCCACCTAAGGTTGCCTGACACCACACATGGATGCCTCAGTTTCTAAACTACACTCCATGAATCTACTACTTCCCCATTTGCATGCTGAATCTCCTCAGAAGGCATCACAGCAACCAGATATGCCTGAAGCATGCGTTTATGGTTGAGTGTCATGCTCAGAAAAGCATTAACTATTCAGAGAAGTGAGGCTACAAAACCAGGAACAAAGCAGAGAGTTCTTTTTCTTAGTCTTCCACACATCTTGACAAAGACACTTTATTTCCTTCATCACTTGTTGAAGTTCATGTCCACCTATTTATGCTAGGTTTCGATGAGGACCATGGGATGTAGGGTTCTGTATGTGTGTAACAAATTACCAAAAAAGTGAAGTGACCATGATGTTACTAACACAAATATGAGCTCAAAGATGATAGCATCTACATTTTATTGAGATTTATACAATGCAAATTCACTTATAATCTCTTCATTGACAACCATTGACTTTGAAGCAACTCTATATAAACGTATTATTTTATAGCAGAGGAATTTTAGTGCAAAAGTAACATTAACATATTTAACATTATCATCATGTGATTAACCATACAAAATTTCTTAACATATTTGACATATTCCCTCAAATAACATAAATATTAAATACTCATCAGTGATTTTTTTTAAATTCTCCACACAAAAAGTGATTAAATTAAAAGTGATTTTATATAGAGCACTATTTTTCAATAATACTGTTAAGTTAAAATTGCACATAATAAAAGATTCTAATTTATAACACTATTTTAACTAATGATTCTTCATTTTTGATACTACATAATAAAAGATTCACAATACCTCTGCCACATGAATAATGTAATTCTTTTCTAAATTTCATTTTGTATCTAACCTGATTTAAACATCATGCAAGCTTCAATAGAACTGAACAGATCATCTTGAACTGCCAGAAATAGCAATAATCAAAATATTATAAATTAAATTTGAAATGCAACACAGGAGGAAAAATTGCTTCTGAATGCTACCAATTGATAGGACATTTGTTTTGTATCCATTATTTTCCCGCTACTTATAGAGTACCATCAACTTTGGCTAAGCAAGATAGAAATCCCATCCAGTATTTTCTCTATATTCTGAGCATGGTTTATAAATTACTTGTATAAATGCAAATTGAAAAGAAAACAGTATATCTGGACTTTTCAAGAAATCACATAGTACCCTGAACACAAGTTCAGCAGCTGTGCGCGCTTAACTGTAAGCCAGTGCCAGGTGCTGTGGCTGCTGTGCTTTGCTTTGCCTTTGAGACTGAAGATACTAGATTATGATTTCAAGCTTTTTCTCATATAGTCAATACAGTCTACAGTGTAATTAATGATGATTAGAACATCACTTAGGATTAAAATAAAAGTATTTTATAAACAATTATCTTCTGTAAGTTTGTACTCTACTACGTTTACATTTAATATAAATAAACCTGTTACTATCTTGAGAAAGTAGGTATAAAATTTTTAAAGCAAAAAAATCAGTTTTGTCTATTTTCACTAAATTATGTATGTATAGGTGTATATATGTATGTCTAAGTATGGATGTGTGTGTATATATATTATATATGCCTAATATCACATATAGTCTAACAAAATAGGCCTTTGTTTTTCTTAAAGTACTTTATTTATTTCAATAATCATCCTTCAGCACAATTTTAATGCTGAAGCAACATGGGAAGCAACTGAATAACAGCCACAGCTTTTGGTTAAGGATTCGTGAATACTTGCTTAAAGAAACCGCCTGTTTGATTTTTAGATATTCACACATTTAAAGAGGAGAAAAGAAAAAGAATGCCGTCTCCTTTAGAAATGGGGTATATATATATGAGTGGTCAGAAAAGACAGGTAAAAATAATTTAGCTTAGGGTTCACAGCAATAGCATGGTTACCATAGCAACTGAGGCACAGAAGAATGTGGCTGTATTGCCAAGATGGTTTCGTTTTTTTCATCCCCATCCACCCTCCAGTTAGCCTGAGCTTTGAAAAAAAAGTAAGGAGCTCGAACAGACAGGAAATACAGAGGTAAAGTTCTTCGCTCATTTGCCCTTCTAACCTAGTGGTTTTGACAAGCCCATTTCAAAGGGAATTACCTAATGAGAGCAGGAGAGCAGTAAGAAGCAGGAGGTTTGTCATGTTTCATGGGATGAGAATTAAGCCAAAAAATTATCAGCAGTGAACCTCCCAGAGCATACGTGGTATTTTCACACAAATCATCTAAGGCCTTGAAATGTGTGACTGTGGTCTTCGCTTCCTTTAGTTAAGATGTGGAATACATTTAAGAAGAAATCTAAATTAGGAGACTAAAACAAAATAAATTAGAAAACCTTACTGGAGATCTTGGTATTAATACCTTTTCCTCCCGGTTCTTTTTCTCTCTATTGTGAAGACCTTGTTTCCAAGCGAAAGTATATAGTAAGATCACAAAAACCACCAAAATTTAATTGTTTCTGAAAAATTCATTAAAAATTTGGTAATTTAAAATCCACAAGAATTTTATTTAATGGTGATATGAGTCTAAGGACTCCTGATTCTTCGCTGTCTTTATCTCCTTTGTAACACCCACTTCCATATCATTAAAACTCAGACAAACTTGGAAACATGAGTAGAATCCCACCTTTCACCCTGCAGCTGAAGCTGAAAAGAGAATCTGACATGGTCCTGTATTTTCTAAGGCTTTACTTGTTTTGAGAAGTTGCACCTCTTCAAGTGGTTTTTAAGGAAGAGGAAGAACTACACAATCCTGTGAAATTCCTCTTATAACACTTTTGAATAAAAAGGAAAAGCCTGTCCATTCTCATTTCAGTAACCCTGGATTGGCCTCTCTTGATTTCCTGGGGCAGCTCCAGGGCCGTCCGTGCCAGCGGTCCATCTAAGAAGCAGCTTCCAACCAGGATAACGTGCCCATGCTTATACTCTGGTGTGTCCTCCACGACACTAGCCTCCCATTCTTTGCATAAACAAAGAGACAGAAACGATTCCTTTTCTGTCTTTAATACTCCTGTTACAGGTCCATGTGTGTTTGAGACCTATTTCTTTAGAATCTGATAAGTAGACAGAGAGAAAGAAATATGTAATACAGAGTAATGGATAAAAGAAAGAATCTAAACCCCTTTTAAGAGATGACCATGGTGAAAGCTGGCTGGCGAACTTCAGAAGTGAAAGAGATGACCTTTTCTTCTCTGTCCACTTCTCGGTCAATGCTGAGGGTTGGCGTTATTAAAGGGGTCACGTTAGTGGTCCCAGCAGAGGTGAACGGGTTGCGGACTGAGGTGTTTTCTCTTCCAATTTGTGTCCTCTCCCGTTGTGTTGCTGTCCCACTGATTTTTTAATGCAGCAAAAAGACAAAAGGCAAAATAGCCCTTAGCCAAGTCTATTCCTTTGTGCCTGTGGATCTCTGCTGCATGTGAAGTGCAGTCCACATGACAGGTCCCCACACCACATCAGAAGCAAGTCCTTCATTTTTAGGACAGAATACTAAAACTGAGTCATACTGAGGGAACAGAATCCGAAGAGGAATAAAAATGAATGCAATAAAAAGACACCAATGCTCCTTCTTGCCTGCCAGCTGTCACTTCAACTGAACCACGCTGCTTTAGAGAGGTAATCTGTCATGTATAAATTATGCCCATACCTATCTGCGCTATTCATGAAGTTGTATTGAAAAATGGTGGCTTCTGACCCCTAAATTTTCCCACTTTCAAACCCCCAAAGTACTTAAAAATCTGTTTGCTTACCCCTTCCTCCTTACCTCTCTCCCTCTCATCATATATTACTAACTCACTTTGTCTTTTAAACAAAGACTTTTTCTTCACCCCTGTTTCTGTCTGTACACTTGACATGAGTGCCTCCAGACAGATAGTGCGACGACTTTAGTTTTAGTAAATACGTCACATGGACATGAGAATTCAGTACAGTTAACTGGAAAAATATCTACCAAAGAATGAGTATGACTCCTTTCCGGTCAACACAACTCATTACTTGAAAATGATTGAAAAGTGATGGCATTGCCCATTTATCGATTGCAGCTTTGTGTTGAATCTACTTTCTGTGATGTGATTTTTTTTTCCGATTTCTGGTTTTATTTGTCGGATCTCCTCATTCTAATCCACACTTAAGAGGTCAGGGGACTAAAGCTTCAACCAAGTCTTATAAAAGAAACAAGTCAGTGTCAGATTTTATATTTGGTTTCTTGACTGAACATAAATAGGCTCTTGACAGTGTTCATAAGATTCAAAGCATCCTCCTAACACTAATCTTCAAAGCGAATATGCATTTGAAACAAAACTGCTCTTGAGAGTCACTGGGGAAGGAGAGGGGGAAAGTCACAAAAGGCACGGATGCGAACCTCATTTGAGAACCTCGGGATCCATTTGGAATCCTCACAGCTTTCTGTTTCAGTTCAAGAACAGAAACTGGATTCCGCCATTCTTTTTTTCTTTTCCATTCAGAGATCATTTCCATCACATCTCACTGCCAAAAGAGAACTTCCCCACATCCTATAAATTAGATCTGCTGTAGTTCCAGCAGGTGGGTTGTGGCTGTTCCTCTGGCTACTTTTTCATGTGGTCACCGAAGCAATTTTGGAAGAATTCTGTCTGTGGTGGTAATCTTGATTGCCAGCTTAATGGGATTTAGAATCCTCATAAAAACAATTCTCTGGGTGTGTCAGTAAAAGAGTTTAGTTGAGAGACCCAATCTGGATGTGGGCAGTACCATCAATGGACTGGAGTCTTAGAATGAATGAGGAGAAAACTAACTGAGTGCCAGAACTCAGAACTTGCTGCTTCTTGACTGGGCATACAATGAAACAAGCCACCTACACTGTGTGGCCATGCTCTCCCTGCCATAAAGGACTGTGTCTTCAAACTGTGAGCCAAGAACTTCCTTCCTTAAGATGCTTTCATCAGGTCCCAAGCATGCACAACAGTACAAATACATTATCCTTTTAAAGATATGAAAAATTTAATAAAATCATGCATTCCTTAGTGCCAATACAGAGCCTTGGGTCAAAGGTACAGAGAATAAGAACCCTGACATGGCTGTTCTCAGTGTTCTGAATATCTGTGCATTCTCTTCTCTCTCTCTCTCTCTTTCTCTCTCTCTCTCTCTCTTTCTCTCTCTCTCTCTCTCTCTCTCTGTCACATGCATGCATTGTGGGTGTTAAAGGAACTGATCTGTTTAAGTTTTTCAATCTAAATAAACATGTATATCTGTAATTTTGTGCTTTCATGTATCCAGATATCCTAGACCAAAACTGATTCTGATCAACAAATATTTATTTTTACAATTAATTTTGAGTCAAGGAAACACTCAGAATCTCACATCTGAGAAGAAAATTTACTTCCTGGAAGTCTGGTGCTAACTGTATTTGGTGTGCCATTCAGTGACAAAACAATTTTAACTACTGTAGTTTTTTTTTTTTTCCCCATAACCGGGCTATCTCAAGAGTGTGCTGGCCTTCTAACCTTATTCCTCCTAGCACCAATAATGCGCAGGAGCTAATGCACAGGTGCTTGCTCCAATGAGTTTTCATCGTTAACTGCAATGGAGCAGGCAAACAGGCATTTTTTTTTTTACTGTTCATTTTTACTTTACATTTTACTATCCGCCTCAAAAATAGGTCAGAAAATTAACTGTATGGAAAAGCGTCGCTTTTTTTAACACATCCTTAAAAATTAGATAGTTATTACTTTTTTCAGGGAACATTTACAAATAGAAGAATCTGTAAATTTGTGCTAGCAAGTTCTACTGCAGGCCTACTATAATTTACCAAAACAATGTAACATTCAGATATTAAAAAGGAAACAAGGAAAATGTGAATGTGTGTTCATTGAAAGAAACTTTTATATAGCTTATTTTTATCATAAAAGTAAGATTTCTAAGTTTTGCCAACAAGAGTTATACCATATTACATAGCCCCTTTTTTATATTACCTGAAATTAAAATTCACATTTTAAAACCATATACCAAAACAAAAGTATATGCACATACTGGAAGAGATAGCCAGGAACTTAATTTAGCTTGTGTATTTTCTTGCCAACAGCATCTTCAGGAGATAATTTGCAAACTTTTGAAATAACTGATTTGAAATAAGTTCTTTAAATATTCCAAATGTATTTAATATCACATCTGTTTCCCGCCCACTGGAAATATTAAGTTAGTTGACTGAAAGAAATATAAAATTCGAGAATGAGATTTGAGATCACAGATGGGAAATATGCCATTTATTCTATAACAGTATACTTTCATTTCCTTAGTTTATGAAAACTCAAGTCCTCATTAATAAGATCCCACCTCTATCCTCAGCCCCAGAGAATAAATCCTGAACACACTTTCTGCTACATAACAGTTCCAGGAATTTTCAGTTACAACGGGTGAAAATTAACCTGCTAATAGCAGGGATATAATTAAATTCAGCCGGCACTTAACATTCAGACTCTGTCCCTGACAGCATCGGGTATAGATGTGAAAATGTGTAGTGAAACTGTTTTAGAGGTACAACTATCCGGTATAGGAAGAAAAGGCTCCAAATTAATCTGTAAAGGTTAGGAGAACATACTTCTGAAACACTTTCAATTTCTCAGGGTTCAGTAGCCGTAGGAAACGGCACACATCAGTAATATCATTCTCCTCTCTTGCGCTGGCTTAATGGGTAGCCTGGGTGACCTGATGCGCCTTGAATCTGGCTCAACCAGTAAACTTAATGTGGCTGTTTAAAAGTACTAGCATTGTTTGGAGTCCTTATTCCCAGCACAATGGTTTTTTTGTTGTTGTTGTTGTTGTTGTTTTTAAGTTTTATTTTAGCAGGCTAACTCCTTTGTTTAAACTTGAACTGTTGCTCACTGAAACCCATTTTAATATTTCACCTAAAATCAATGCTCCCCCTCCCCCGAAACCTCTTCTTCCTGGAAAACAACAAATAAACACATACTGAAGAGGACCTTGATCTGTCTCACCTCAGAGTATTGTTACCTGACCCAGGCTGTCTCTCTTGCCTGTCACTGTATTCTGACTTCTTCCTCATCAGGGAACATTTGGGGTGATCCACCGTCTCCCTTGAGTCCGCTTTGTCCTGCCCTGATAGGACTACGACCTAGAGTTTTGTTTATTCTAAAGCTGATAACAGCAACACCCTCATGTCTGTCAAATCCTGCCTGTTCCTGAGGTCTACATGCAATTTGGCAATTTGGCAAGCTTCGCAGTTTCTACCAAATATCCAATGACAACTTGGTTTTGTGTGACAGGAAAACTTACATCTGCCCATGATATGTTGTGTCTATTTGCAGATGGCTAGGGGATGGTGATGGAAGATAGACAGGTATGCAGATGGATTCATATTAGGTAACTTACATATAATATGTATATGCATGCTGAGTTATTTCCATTTCTTTACCTTGAGAGATAGGATTATAATGGAGGGGGACTTAATTCATTTGGCACCATCATTTTTTTATTTTTAAATATTTTGAGATAATAATTTAATTACATTTATCCTTCCCTCCCTCTAAACCAGTGGTTCTCAACACTCGGGTCATGACCCCTTCAGCTGCAGGGACCACATATGAGATATCCTGTATATCAGATATTTACATTATGACTAATAAAGATAGCAAAATTACAGTTATAAAGTATCAAAGATATAATTGTATGGTTGTGAACCACCACAACACGAGGAACTGTATTAAAGGGTCACAACATTAGGAAGGTTGAGAACAACCGTCCTAAAACCTTCCATATACTCTCTCCCCTACTCTCTTTCGAGTTCAAGTTCTCTTTTTTCAATAATTGCTGTTACATTCATACACACACACACACACAGACACACACACGCATTCCTAGATATAACTGCTATATCTGTATAATGCTACATGCTACATATATATATATATATATATATGTTTTCATTACATGTATGTAACTCTGTGTGTGTGTGTGTGTGTGTGTGTGTGTGTGTGTATGTGTATGTTTTCAGGGCTGACCGTTTGACACTGGACTACCAATTGATATACCCTTCTCTGGAGAAGACCAACCCTCCTGTACCTAAGTTTCCTCAATTGTCTTTGTGTAGGATTTAGAACTTGTGAAAACCTCTGTCCAGTTTGGTATTACTTTTGTTAACATCTGGTGCAAACAACTCAACATAGTGCTCACTTATAATGAATAATTAATGTAGCTATAATGTCATTGTGCATAGTATCCTCTTGGTAATCACAGAAAAATATAAGGATAAAGTATTAAAATCACAGTTCCATTCACATAATTGTTACTGAGTTTCTACTAAATTGCAAGTAGATCCAATAAGAGGCCTGTCAGTTGATTCACTTGATCACTTCATTCTGTCCTTGCCTTTTCATTTTTACCAGTGAGGGGTACCATAAAATTAGAGCAGATGCTGTTCTTTATGAGCATCTTAGATAAATCTATCCTGAGGGAATAAATGAAGGGCTAGGATCGTGGCATCTTTTGTTGTCAAATGTATGATACGAATTCGACAACTTTCTTCACTGGTTGTTCATTCTTTCTTCTCCTGTATTCCTAAGCTGCAAGCCAGGTATGTTGTCTTCCCTGTGAGAGATAGTCAATAAGTCATTGGTTTGAGTTCCAGAGAAAAATGGATTTCAGCAGTCTACAGAGTGACTTCTCGTACCGGGATGTTTCATTATAAATGCCGGTTACAGAGGTGTGGCAAACCACTGCCATGGAGCTGACTAGACTAAAACAGAAAGGCAAAGATAATACTTCCACAGACAGAGGGGACTCATGAACAGATAGAACAATTTAATTGAGTCTGGCATGCCAGAGGAAGTAGAATTTACAATGAGCCATGAAAAGAGAAAGAAAATGGAAGGTACCTGCACAGCGTCACCCTCGGCGGAGAGACTTCAAAGCAGATAGCACAGAGATTTTCAGACTGAGTGACTGGAGGTGACTATGGATAGGGTCACAAAAGACACAAGCTCTTTCCTGAACCCAGTTTCTAATTCTGGCCTCCTGCTTTCTTCTCTGGTGCCCTTAGCAAGTCCTTGCTCTACAAGATAACACATTCTTCCACGTTAGTTCTACTCTTTAAAGCATTCCATCCTAAAGGTGGCCTCTTGAGAGGTTATCTAAATATTTTAGAGTAGTCTAAGAAACTGTCAGTATACTTTCTATTTCTCTTTATGTCATTAATTCTTTTAGGATTTCATACCATTTGGTGACATTCAACCTCCGACTTCTCCAAGATCCATTCCCTACCTACCCATTCTCATGTATTCATTTTTGTTTTTTGGTTTTTGAGGAGTTTTTTGGTTTGGTTTGGTTTAATTTTGTTGTTGTTGTTGTTGGTTGGTTGTTTGTTTCAAGACTGGGTTTCTCTGTAGCTTTGGAGCCTGCCCTGGAACTAGCTCTTATAGAGCAGGCTGGCCCCGAATACACAGAGAACAGCCCGTTTCTGTCTCTCGAGTGCTGGGATTAAAGGAGTGTGCCACCACCGCTTGGCTTTTGTGTTTGTTTGTTTTCAAAGCCCATTCAGGTCAATTTGCTCTTTCCCTCATTTTTCAGCCACCGCTTGCCAACAGCTCCTTAGCCACGGAAGGGACCTCATACCCACCTTCTTCCTCCATGCTGGGATTTTGTTTGGCTTCCCACTGTAATAAAAACCCACCTTTTCCTAAGGCTGCTAATTTGATTGAAGCATTTCATATAAAAAAAACCTGTATCAAGAATAGAATTCTATTCTCAGGATGTATCTACATCGAGAAGGAGATACTCATTAACGCAAATGAAGATTTTTATTCATGGAAACATATAAAAGGGAGGGGATCTGTTTGAAAGTGAAAGATAAAGTATAGAAAAAGGTGTCCTGGTTCTGTTGACAGGCCCTCGGGTGCTCTGTCTGTCTGCCTTCTTCAGGTCATTCAATACCGCAGACACACTGCCTTTTCTTTACCTTCAGCAGTTAAGGGTTCAGTAAGTCAGTCTTCTCTGAAAAGTGAGTATTACTCAAAATTCAAACCCATGAATGTGTTGGGCTTCCTATGTTTACTAGACAATGAAACATTTACAAGGCAGTAACGGTTAAGAAAACTAAGAAAATGCATATATAGCATAGATATCTATTTAAATTAATAGTATTTCAATATGCATTAGGTTTGAAAAACAGAATTCCTATTTTAAGTAAAGAGCAGTCAGTGTTCACCACTTAATTTAGTGTCTGCCTTCAACTACAGGTTTTCTTTCTTTTCCTAATGTCTTAAAATAGCTTCATGAAAACCTTGGGAAATGTTGGGATCCTTTACAAGATAAATCTCCACAGAGTCTCTGGTTACCTTTTCAAACCCTCCCGATACAATCCTGGATGACATTGTCATGAAGTCGAAATTAAACTAAATTCCTACGCTTATTCTGCAGGTCTGTGAGTCAAGACAAACAGGCAGGAGGGGAAGGGCCTGGCAAGTCTTCATTAAAAGCTCACCAGGCTGAAGAGAAAAGTCACTTCCCTTGAGTTCTTGGCATCCAGTCATTATCACCACACACACACACACACATACACTGGGAGCTGGGGCAGGGAGAGATCCCTGCATTTACATGGTCAGCATTTTGTGGAAAAAAAGGAGCCTCAACTGACAAAATGCTTCCATCAGAATGCCCTGTAGGAAAGTTTGTGAGGCACTATCTTGATCAACGTGGGCAGGCAGAGCCTACTGGGGTAGTATCACCCCTTGGTAGCTGGTCCTGAGTGACATGAAGATGTAGGATGAGCAAGCTGTAGAGGAGAAAGTCAGAAATGAGCAATCTCAACAGTCTCTGCTTAGTCCCTGCGTTCCTGCCTCCAGGTCCCCGCTCGATCTCTGTTCTGACTCCCGTGAATGACAGACTGTAACCTTCAAGGTGAAATGAGCCCTCTCCTCATCGAGCTGCTATTCGTTGCGATTTTTGTCCCAGTAAGAAGAGGCAAAGCAGGACAACATCTCATTTCTAAAAGCTGAAAAAGCAGCAACGTTATTCAAGTCGTGTTGAAGTTTTGAAAGTTAATTATTGTCTGGCTTGAACCTTTAGTTCTTCTTTAGGTACTACCCCTTACTCTCATTAAAAAAAAAAAAAAAAGAATAAGCTTACTTGAAACCCAGAAGAGTTTATTAAGTTCATAAACCTTCCACCTCAAAAGAACCTTCCAAGTCCAATATTTCAACGGCATAAATACAGCTGACCACTACGTATGGGCACTCCTTAGCTGATAAATAATGGGCCATGTTTGTTTTCAGATATTAGTTCAAGTTATCAAAAAGCTTTTGATATGAATTCAAGAGATCGAATACATGTCTCTATCATGTAAAAGAGGTCTTATGGGACTTTATTCAGCTAATCCCGTCAGAATGGGCTCTACTCAGTCATGAGAAGAATTTTCCAATAGTCGAGCCATTACCACTCATAAAATGTAGAGTGCACTTCTTCTTTTCCCACCCTTGTGATTTCCGTGACCAGATCTGAGGCTTTTAAGATAAAAGTTCCCCACGTGTTTTATTTGTATCAACTTCTGTTTCAAAAGCACCAGAAAAGCCCTGGGAGCCACAATGATTAACGACCTGTTCTAGGGTTTAAACTGCTTTCTAAACTGTGATACCTTCGAGAACACAAAAGAAAGGCTGAAATAGGTCAGGAGCTTAAGCTGCCCAAGGGCCTACCTCATGCCAGTGGCAGGCAGAGGGTGAGAAATTAAATTAGTTCCAGAAACTTCAATGGATCGTGATTCACTGGCTTAATATTGGGTGAGAAGGGTAAGAACATACAGCCGTGATAAAGGCTCAATGCTCCACTCATTTAGAATTCTATAATGTCGAATCTGTATTAATTCAGGTGGTGACTTGGCCTGAGAACATGCTGTGCATTCTGATAAGTGGCTGATAGTGAGTTAGAGAAAGAGGTCCCTGAGTGCCATGGAGGCCAGCCTTGACTAAACTTTAACATGGGAGCTAGGGTGCAGAGTATTTACTCATGGTCACACTAGACTAACGCTGAGTTGGTGGCTCTGTGTTCTTGTCTTCATTTGAAAGAATGAAGTTTGTGGGCCACACAGGGGAGAGCCGAGAAAGAAATTTTATTACAGGATTATAGCTGGAAGCCGAAAATAGAGAACGAGATGGCCGAGCTTTTTCAGAGAAGAAGTGAGTCCTGGGAAGCAGGTAGAGTTGAGCTGCTGGTGAGAGGCTTTTCTAAGACTTAGGACAGGAACGGCGGGGAGGCAGGAGAAAGTAAGTTGGTCAGTCTCTTCAAGTCATCCATGTGGTTTCAGGTGCATCGGTTTCTGTCACTTCTTCACACAAACACTTGGGCTGTGATGCTCATCTCGGTGGTGTGAAAGGAGAGGAAATTCTACGTCAAGCCAGAGCAAGAACCTGAGCCCCTTCTGGCACTCTTGGCCTCTAGTCAGAGCTGAACTAAGGACATTTCCGACAAGAATCACGTTCCCTGTTCCTAAATGGCTGCTATAGGAAGTCTTGCAGTCAGTGGTTACCCGCCCACTGGGGCGGGGCCTCTTATACTATATACACTGTTGTAGAGCATGCCTCCAGCCTCTTTTCCGGCTGCCAGATTCAGTTTCTGGTCTTCGTTCAAGCACAGGATTCTGATTTGTGAGTCTACCCCTAAATAAATAACAATCTATTTCTCAATTCTGAGCTAGTGTGGGATTTCTTTTAAGCGTCCATCCACAAATGGCCAGACTCCTTTCTATCTCCTGTTCTCATCAGTATGGGTTAGAAGAGGGAGACCTTATAAACTACGCTAGAGGAAAGTTAATTATTAGATCAGAGACCAAGATATCTTCCAGGATTGCCTTTCCAGAGTCACAGTGTGCTAATGACAAATTGATATCAAATCCTGTCAGTAGATCGCTTCTGAATATACGAGGAGCTTACCAGTGAGCACATGATCCTCTACGCTCTTAAACAGGACCTAGTGTCTAGTTGGAAGGTGGTTCATTCCAGATGTCTACATACTATTGTCAAGATGATTAAAAAGGAAGAGTTTGTAACTGATAAAAAGAGAAGGGCATAGTTTCTTAGAGAAGCCTAATTTTCCCATCAGGGGAACGATTCACGAGTCCCTGCCCAGGGTATACTTCCTGTCATCTGGTATCACATCTATGTACCCTCACCATCGCCATATTCAGCCTAGTGCATCTTAAATTCTGGCTCCTAAAGGATGCTTCCTTCACCTGAGGCAAAGTCACACAGTGGCATACTGTATTCTCTTCTACTGTTCCTTTAACTCTAATCTTTTCAGCACAGTTATGAGGTCTCTGCGGTCAGGCTGCGGCTGTCTTCCCCTGCTACCTAAAAGGCTCTGTGAAATGAGAAATGTTCTAACTTACTTCCTAAATCAACATGGAATTGTACTTTCAAAACCAGAATGGAGTATTCTTTTCAGACAACAGAAGGAGACGGAAAGTAAGAATGAGAACAAAATGGTTTTGCACTGTTATTTTTCTGTGTGTTTTTCTCTGCAAAGACAGAAGTGACAGAGATGGTTTTTCCTGGGCCCATCTGCTGCAAAATAGGAAATAAAAAAGCAAAACTTTACCTTCTCCTTTTTTCCATCCTTTCTCTCCCTGAAGTCTACTGAATATAAATTCGGGGTTCACTTTGTCTCAAGACTGCTCCCTGCGGTGATTTGTGTGAGTGAGGGGTGCGGGGGTGGGGAGAGGGCGTAGAGGGCTTGTGCTAATGAATGGAAGGTGCTACCAGTCAGTCAGCCTGCACACTAGAAGCTCCGCCTCCTCTTGGATTTGTCTCTTGTGCTCCCTTTGTGGTACCATGACTGTGCTCTGAGCATTTCTGACATGTAAGGCTTGACGTCTTTCAGGCTAAGTAAGAGGTAACAAAAACCTGTAGAATATCCAGAATGACCCAAGTTTCCAAGTTAACAGTTGCATGGGGTCAGGTAAGAGTCTCCTACTTCTTTGCATTTTGAATACAATTTTGTTTCTTAGAAATCAGGTACAATAGTACCTCTGAGGGATGATGTTTATATGCCCATTCAAGTTCTAGATATCTTATTTCCATCTGAGGTACCAAACACATAGATAAATCGGATGGTCTGCTTCAAACCCATGAGCATTTTTATTGCTATAATAAAGGGCTGTTACAAATGTGATGTTTTGTGCATAAAATAATTTGAACATCTTAGAAGCTGTATTTTTCCAGAGGTGAGAAGGGGCTAATATTCTGTGTATCTTCAAACTTGCAAATCTTTCCTGGAAAGATGCTTTCTTCTCAACTCACAAGGAAAAGAAACACTGTGTTTCACCATCATGACTTAGTAAAAATCATAATGGGGTTAACAATTGTCTCATCGATTATTTCAAGATTAACTATGCTTAAAGAGTTCTAAACGTGCATTTAATAGAGCGCACTAATGAACCTATGCTATTAACGATAAAGAGCAAGTGATAGATCGCTTAGTAAAGTGGAAGTAATTTTAAATGAACTGGGAAGAAAATCTTTCATTAGTTCAAGATTTATAACTTTTATTTTAAATATACATAACATTGAAAATATAAAATCTGCTTTAAAAGATTAACTCATTTTAGCATCTGTATTCATAAAAAGGAAAATGGTGGCTCTAAGATAATGAAGTTTTTTGAATTGCTGAGTGGATTAAAGTGCTGAGGGATTATTTGACAGTAATGCCAAGAAAATACTAATATTTTGATACAGCCTTTGATGTCACAAATATGCTTCACAAAATTAATACTGACAGTTTGTTTTATGTGTAGAGTTCCAGTATAATTTGGATCAGAAAGTTTAAGGGGATTATTTCAACAAGTTACACTCAAATGACTAAGGATTGATAAATTGAGTTTCATTAATGGGCAGCAATCTCCCTAATCAGATACAGTACTCCAAAGACTTTTTCCAGATTTGGGATGTTCAGCCCAGGCTTCCAGGCTGCCTTACTGGAAGCAAACCGCTCCCCACAAAAAGGGTCTTCTCCAGTTGCAGCTCTTTGGGGATAATATATTCTTGGTGGAATTATCTCCCCCATTGATTGCTGCCCTGGCAATTTCAGTGTTCATACAAACTAACAAACGTCCACCAGACAAGCACCAGCAATGCCCAGCTGGCTCTTTGTCCCCCATGAGACATTTTCTCAGTTAGAGCCTCGTAATTGTTTAGCGCAGCTGCTCCCATTTCCAGGGTGCCAGCTCATCTGAGCCAACTGTATGCACACAGCCATGACTCATGAGGCTGAGAAAGCACACAGCAGCGGTGGGTGGGGGACTTCAAGGACTCCATTTTAAAATTGCCTTCTTCTTTGTCTACGATTTGAGGGGAAAATCACAGTGAAAGGTACTTATTTAAGCCGTATAAATATCCTATATACTCATGATTTTCGGCTATAGGAGAGCATTGAAACCTCGCTGTTTTTGAAAGCACTCGTTGTATACATCTCAGCAGTTACTTAACTCTACTGTATGGGTTACAATAACAACTATATTGTAAGAACTGTAGTTTCTACACACACACACACACAGAGAGAGAGAGAGAGAGAGAGAGAGAGAGAGAGAGAGAGAGAGAGAGAGAGAGAGAGATACAGGAGAAAGAATCAGCCTAATATTCAGACTGCAGAACAATCAGGTAGAGAATGGATACAGAAGCCCGAGTGACTGGCTTCATTCCATGATAGCTGGCCTGAGGGTTTGCTATATAGTTTCCAAAAATATTCCAGAAATACTAGAAATACATTTTTTTGGGGGGGGAGATCATTACTCTGAGGCGATTTGATTTCATTAGGGCTTTATTGTCAATTAGAGATGGCAATCTCATCTGAGATATTACTTGCCTCAGTAGTATGTACGTGACATAATTAGACAGTGTCATCCTACTGCACATACACAAAGCTGTCTCCAGGGACCTATAGTGTATGTGATGGGATGATAACACATCAAGCACCTTTTGTTGAGAAAGAAATTAGCTTCAGTCTTAATGTCTGGAACAATAAGTATATGCACCTTACATCGCTGTGGGTCAGGAACTCAGGACAGATTTCCTTGGGTGCCTGTGGCTCACTCTGGGTCTGTTGCAAGGCTGAAAAACATGTCTGTAAGTCAGGGCATCATTAAAGTGCCTCATGGTCATGACTACAGGCATCTCTAGGATGAGCTAGGAAACAATCTGTTTCCATGAACACACCTAGGAATATAGGACTCAGAAATATTCTTTCTAAGTTGTTCTTGAGATTTCTACCAGGAGTCTCTCTTATCACTTTTTTTTGTTCCTCTGGAGCAGAGATGGAGTAAGTGAGTACACGTGATACAAAGATACTGTCTGTTTGCCCTAGTATTAGAAGTAACACCCATATGTTTTACCACATTCTATCACTAGGGTCACATATAAAAATGCAGCCTACTTTCTTGAGGACACAATCACAAAAGGTTTGAGTATTAAGGAGCAGAAATCATTGGGGACCACCCAAGAGACTGCCTGCCATGTGGAGGGAACATCTTAGTTTAAGGTGCTAGCATTTCTTCCCGGAAATATGAAACTCTCACATCAAGTTATTTTCAGGATCACTATTTTTGATACATTGCAATAACACTACCTTTATTCTGATAAAGTGATCCTTATCCAACTGAAAATCTGGCTGGATATGTAACAATTAACTGTTCACCAAGAAAATGTTCATTATCATTACGGCATAGGATACCATTTACATAACACTATATAGATATAATTTTAAATAGTCTTCAACTTTTTAACATGTGTGTGTGTGTGTGTGTGTGTGTGTGTGTGTGTGTGTGTGTGTGTGAATGATTGCACATGGGTCAAATGGATGGACAGAGCAGGCTTGTGCAAGTTAAGAGAACGTTGTGGAAGCTCCATAGGATTTAACCTATGACATTTGGGTCTCTCCTCCCTTCGTGTGGGTTAAAGGGCTCAAACTCAGATGAATGTCAGGCCTGGATGGCCAGCCCCCTTGCTTGTTGGGCCTTCTTACTGGTCCAAAACGGCCTTTAACATCTTGGGCTTTAAAACCATGCAATGTAAGTTCTCACCGTGGTTCTGTCCTTCATTTTATGACCCTGGAATGTTTATTCAACACATGGACATTCAGTTTCTTCACTGAAAACTAAAACTTGATAGAATTGCTGTAGAAATTGAGAAAAAAGTAATGCTGGGTATAGCTCTTTACAACACATTGCCTGGCTCTTACAAAGAATCCATAGCACTGTTACTATAGGTTCCTCATTACAGTCTGGACCTACTTTATAGGAAACTTTATAACAGCACAAACTAACATTCTGAGTTGATTTTTTTTAACAAACTCGGATGTTATTTCTTCTAGAAAGCTTTATCCTTAGACTCCTTTATTACTGGTGTTCTCATAATGCCTGTAAAGTGTTTTGATTAAATCCTACACCATTTGTTTCCTTCCAAGTCCTCCCCATCATATATACACTGTACATCAAGTGCTCTTTAAAAAAGAGAGGAAAAATTCTCACAAATTCATTTAATTTAATGCTGCTTCTATGTACATAGGTGTAAAACCATCTTCCAGGGCATGTATAGCCTCTCAGAGGCTGCACAGAACTCTCCTCCTGTTATCAAGAGCTTCCCAGAGAAGTGCAGGACTTCATCTAGAATGTTTCTTGATCTTATGCGGATATTGTGTGTGTAGTCCAAGTCACAGTGAGCTCGTGTGTGCAATGACCTGTGATGTCCCGTAATTACTAGTTCACTGTAGATGTCTATTCCCTGTGGCTCTAACAATCATTTTCCCATTCCCCTCCTGCAATAATCTCTGAACCTTGGAAGGAAGAATGTCAAATAGATGTTCCATTTAGAGCTGAGAACTCTACAGTCTCTTTTTCTATACGTGTTGGTCATCTGTGGGTCTCTATATCAATTTCCACCGAAGCTTCTGTAATGATGACTGAGATGCTTCAATTTATGGGCATAATGATAAGAATTTAGAGGTCAGCTTATTACCATGTCTGTACCAGATGAAGGTACTCAATTCTCCCGTAGGTCACATGACCTAACTAGCTATGGAATTTTCACCCAGTTAGCTACATAAGTTACATCTTGTGGAATAGGCTTTAGATGGAATCAGAGTGTGGGCACTCACAACATTCATGCCACAGTTACAACAGTATCTTTTTCTGAAACTGTTATTTTAAGAACTCCAATGTATCCTTAATTCAAGGAATCATTTTCCTTTAAGAAGGCTCTACAGGACCACAGTTTTGGACCAGGGGACTGTTCTCAGTCTTCCCCAGTCACTGTGACTAATTCTATCATGGTAATAAGCACATTTACTTTCTGTTTCTTAACTTACTTCAAATGCTCTTTAATTACAGTGTAGGCCTTACTAAAATATGAGCACTTCAAAACTCAAAGTGAATGTTTTATTTCTGTAGTCATGGAACCTAGCTGAATGATAGCATGGAGTAGTTTCCAATAACTATGAGTTGAACAGTTTAATGAATGACTGATTTGAGAGATATTGATATAGACTTTCTTCTCCACTTGATTCTACATCCCAAGAGGTAGAATCCACTGGAAACCAAGTCTTTATTCTTTAAGCATTTTTCTTCTATTTATTTGGAAAGCGAACTGCTTGAACAAGAGTTGTTTAGATCAGAGACCATGCACTTGACTCTAGTAGTTCTTAAGATACAATTTAGATGAAAGTCAGTATTTTACTGACTTCCTGTTATTTTGTGTTTTGAAGTCTATAACTTCGTAATAACTACATCATTTCACAAACCTACCTATTACTCGCAGTCTTTCTCACAAACCTGTTTCCAAGGTTTCTTTTTTCTGCCTGTTCTCTAACATTTCCACACAAAAATATGTATGTCTAGCCATTCATGTATACATATGAATTCATCTATAGTCAATCCTAAAATATAATAACACATCAAAGTAAGTATATTGATTTGTTACTGTCACTTGCTAAAAATTATACTTCCATGCATTTTTTTTAATTCTGAAGGCAAAGAGTAGGGAGTCAGCTTTTGGAAAAGCTTTTGAACCTGTGTTTGTACATTAAAAGTACTTGAGGATGATGACCCTTGATATTAAGCGTTCTAGGTTACAAAACTCTAAGAAATAAATTTCTCTTGTTCTTAAGTCTCTTAGCAACCCCCAAAAACCAAAACTTGTGCATAAATGTCCATTTTCTGCTGTTGATCCTGCAGGGTAGATTGCCATGAATTTAGTCAACATTGCCTTCACCATCTTTAGTTTAAAAAAATCACTCTCAACTTCTCAGTGGCATGATAACTTCTGCTCACATCCCCCAAAACTAACAGTATTCCCTCTTCTCCAGACCTAATATGGAATATTTTAGAATGAATCTTTTTTCTTCCAATATCTCATAAACTTCCAGATAAAACTTTCCACTGCCATAGGGGAAAAAAAGCAAAATTTATCCTGAAGATAAATAGAGTTATTTGGAAATAACATATGATAATAATAAGCCTCATTCCACCAGGGAGATGTAAGCAGAGACCCATAGATGGATGTGTTTTTCCATTTAGTAGCAATGCTTTCTCCTTTAACATCCTTTATTACTTGTATTTAACTGACATTTGGCGTGTTTGAACCACTGCTACTCATTTCATAACACATTGTTTAAAATATCAATATTGAGCTAATTTGATATTCCTTTGCTCTAAAAAAATGAACAACCAAAAAAAAATGGAGCACAGTTTCTGTTAGCCAATTAATCCTGGGTATGAAGTCTGCCCTAGAATGTGTTTAATAGACCCAGGGTCACTCCATTGATTAAACTTAACTGCCTTCCTCTCCCAGAATCTACTGTTTCTGACTAGCTTCCTGCCTGTGGGCGGGACTTCCTACTGCTGTGCTGGGAGATTTGTCTAGTATGAGTTTAGGCCGGTCTTGTGCATACTGTCTCAACCTCTGTGAGTCTATAGGATCCCATTGACTAGCAATTCAAAGTTTTACTTGAGTATGAAATCCAGAAGTTTGGGAAAACAGTTTTAGATGCCAATATAAGATGGCGTCTCTTAAATACTTTCATATGAAAAGCCTAATATAATTTATCAAAGAGACTGAATTAGTAAGAACTATTAAAGATATGAGATACACTAAAGGATATCATCCTCTATTTGACATTTGAAATTTGAAAGATTCCAAAAGAAATAATCCATGTATTTTGCTATTCATCCATGTTCAATAAAAAATTAAAATGATAATTTCAAATACAAAGGTGTGTTTGAAAAAAATCTAGAATTTTTATATACTGGTAAGACACAAAAGCTACAATGAAGAAATCAAGAAAAGTAATGCACATACAGAATTGTACTTTACACAGTTAATGAGTTGGCTGTTACTGAGAAAATTGCGCTTCCCATGAGGAGGCACACGGTGGCTTGATTTCTGTTTGTTCCTTGGATGTATGATGTTCTAGTGTGTTTTAGTTAGATATTTTCATATTCATGCTTCCACCTAGGAGAAATAGGAAATCTTTAAAGGTTTCCTTTTTGCAAAAAATATCAAAGCTAAATTATTACTGATGAGCCATAAGGCATAATATCAGTCAAAATGAAATTTGTGACTATTTTGAATCAAGAAAAATGACCTCCTATGAAGCTAATCCTGAGAAGTGATGTGGAAAACTGGATGCTAATGATTATTCATACAAAGTTCCTGCTTCTTTACCAGGTCTTCTAAATAAGTTAAAATACCATCTTTATTTCTCTTCATTTATATTAGATTATGCATGTACTTATTGGTTGAAAGTCACCGCAGAACTCAAAGGTGTTTTTTTAATTAATTATATCTGAATTCTTCTGTTTGATTTGAAGACAAATATTTTTAAAGAACTATGTCTGACAGCACTATCTCAGTGGTACCCCCAGATAACTTTGGGGTATAACTATCTCTAGATTATAATAAAGTTGGTCTCCTATTTAATTTACAGAATCAGCAGGGATTTTAGTAGAATACTAGATATTTTTCCCTCTCTTGTCAGATCAGTGTCTTAGTTAGGGCTTCTATTCCTATGATGAGACAACATGACCTGGCAAGTCTTATAAAGGAAAACAATTAATTGGGGCTGGCTTACAGTTTCAGAGGTTTAGTCCATTATTATGATGGCAGGAAGAATGACAGCCTGCAGGCAGACATGGTGCCGGGGAGGCAACTGAGAGTTCTACATCTGGATCCACTGATAGCAGGAAATAACAGTGACCTACTGGCCAGGCTTCAGTTTCTGGGACCTCAGAGCTCAGGCCTTAGTGATGTGACAGACCTCCTCTTACAAAGCCACACCTACTCCAAAAAGGCACTGTGAATAGTGCCGCTCTTTATGGGCCTATGGGGACCTTTTTAATGGGGGCCTTTTTAAATAAACTTCCCCAATCAGAAAATATATAATTAAGAGTAAAGTATTTCTATAGTTTTCTCTTATTGTGCAGTGTTATTCCATGTCTTAAAGTTAAGATATCTATTTAATCATTTCTTTTTAATGTTACTTAGGTTTTGCTAGCTTTTACTTGTGTGCTGTTTTTAGTGATCAAGTCTCCCTATTATATTTAAGTAGTATTTTGAATCCTAGAAAGACATTTTTCAAAGAATCTTTTAAACTTAAAATAGTAAAACATAATTTCTTGGATAATGAAACCTACTGAGCCTTCCATGTACTGGAACATTTGGATAACAGGTTTGTCAGCCTGTAGAAAATATTATTGAGTATTTATTATGTGGCTTACAATGAATGTAGAGTGGCTTCAGATATAGAAAATTGAGTACTATGGTTAAAGCTTTAAGGTTTTTTAAAATCTAGAAAATAACTCGATAACCTAATTCATATTTTTCTTCTGCACCAGTTTGATCTCTTCCAAACCTTTTGTTATGGAATAGACAGGAGAAAGTGAGGAACAGAGGAAAAGGGGGAGATGAAAAGAAAGGAGGAATACAGGACAAAAAATAGACAGAAGGGTTAGCATTGAGTCCTCTGGAAGTCATCTATTTTTACTTCTTCTGGTTACACTAGTTGGGCTACTGATGCACTGGCTGTCATTTAGAATTCTTGTTCTTCTATGTCCACAATAATTTTCTCCAAAAGAACAAGGCTAGAAGACAAGTGAGAGACTTCCAGGAATCTGTGAAGAATAAAAATGACTTGAGTAAATCCTTGTAGTTATTATAAGGTATTGTAGACTCTTAGCTAACTTCTAGCCATCATATGTGGTCTAGCCAAGGAAGACTCATCAACTACCCACCAGACAGAAGTCTCCCTGTTGCCAAAGCTGCTCTGTAAGGGAATTTGTTCTTTTCTTATTTGAAGATTTAGCTGGAACGGAAAGCTACCCTATATTTATAGGAAACAATATGATGCTTTGATATGCATCTCCATTACAGGATAATAAAGATGACTAATAACACATTCCTATCAAACCAAATCTCAGCTCACATCTGATAGTTAGCAGAGCTTTTGCCTTGGGAATTTTCAGAAACCTTTTGTCAAGGTAGAAATCATCTCTAGCTCAGGGAAGATGTCACCCTTGGTTTTATTGTGACCTCGAGCACATTTTCTGCTAGTAGTACTGCTATTGTTATTCGTTGTTAATTTAATACAATATACTTTATCATATTTTCCCTGCTCCCCAACTCCACCCAGATTCTCTACCCTTCCCTCCCCACCGCAGTCTGTTTTCTTTTTTACTATTAAAAAAGAAGAAAGGAGAAGTAAAAAAAAAACAAAAAACATTAAAAACATGGACTCTGTTTAGTGTTGGTCAGCTATATTCCTGAGCATGGGGCCTCCCTGTGGTGTGTGGTCGGCGTGCTCAGTGTCACTCAATTGAAGGAAACTGATTTCACTCTCAGAGTATCTACAGACTGGAAACAGCTTATTAGCTAGGAGAGGGACTTTGGGTCTGCCTCTTCTCCTCCACTGTGGGACTTTGTCTGGCTTGAGCGTGTCCAGGTCCTATGCATAGTGTTTGCAGTGCATGTGGGTTCCCATATGCATTGGCCTTGTGTGTATAAAATGCTGTTTCCTTAAAATCACATGCCACCTCTGGCTCTTATGATCTTCTTGTTCCTTCCTCCTTGTAGACCACTGAGGCTGCAGGAGTTGACTGTGATATAAACGTCTCACTCAGAGTCAGCACTCCAAAGTCTCTCATATTGTCTGTTGCCATGGTGTGGGTCTCTGTGTTAATTACCACCTGTTGCAAGAAGAAACTGCCCTGGCAAGGGTTGAGTGATGCACTGATCTGGGGTCCCATCTGATGTCTCTAAATATGTTTATCTTCTTATAGGCTTCCTCCTCTGCAGTCCTCAGCTTTTTCTAACTGAGAGACAGTTTCTGTCTTTCCTTTCTTTCCCTCTCCTGTCTCTGTTCCTATTTCTGCCTCTTTTGTGAGATCTAAAAATGTGATTGTAGTCCCCAAGACATTCACAGAAAACTATATTCTAAGTCGGGGGCATGTGGTGGGGAGTACCCATGTTGGTGTAGATGTGGACACATGTGTGCGGGTGTACACAAACAACATATGTGCATGTGTGTGTGTTGAAGTCAGGTGTCTTCTTTACTGTATTCCCATTATTTTAAGACACGTTTTTTTCACTGGACTTTATGCTCATTGATTTGACCAGACTGGCTAGCCAATGAACTATAGGAATCTGCCTGTCTCTGTCTGTCCCCAGTGCTGAAATTATAGGAGAATGCCATCATGCCCTTCTTAGTTGGAGCTGTTAATGTTTTATAGGTTAGAGATGACTCTGAAAAATCTGATAAGGGAGTGAATATATATCCCCACAGAAATATATACCTCTGTGTAATATAAAGCAACACGTTATATATCTTTAGGAACAGAGGTTTTTATAGTTAGCATAAAGAACACAATGCTAAAACTGATTTATAACAGACCCTAGACCTATGTGTATGTGAGTTTTACAAAATAAAACAATATTTTGTACTCAAGTACACACACATACATGCACCCGTGCACGCACACAAGTGCGTGCGCGCACACACACACACACACACACACCTCTATAGGCCAATTTTAAATCAACAAAAGAAAATGGGGTACAAAGAACTCTCAACAGAAGAATCTAAAATGGCTAAAAGATACTTTGGAAATGATCAACATCCTTAGCCATCAGAGAAATGCAAATCGAAACTCTGAGATTACATTTTATACCTGTAAGAATGGCCAAAATCAAAAACACTGATGATGGCTTATGCTGGAGAGGATGTGGGGTAAAGGAAACACTCCTCCCTTGCTGGTGGGATTGCAAACTGGTACAGCCCCTTTGGATGTCAGTGTGGCAATTTCTCAGAAAATTAGGAAACAACCTTTCTCAAGATCCAGCAATACCACTTTTGGGTATATACCCAAAGGATTGTCAATCGTACCACAAGAACATGTGCTCAACTATGTTCATAGCAGCATTGTTATAGCCAGAACCTGGAAACAACCTAAATGCCCCTCGACTGAAGAATGGAAAAGGGAAATGTGTACATTTACACAGTGAAGTACTACACAGCAGAAAAAAACAAATAATGACATCTTGAAATTTGCAGGCAAATGAATGGATCTAGAAAACATTCTATTGAGTAAGGTAACCCAGACCCAGAAAGACAAATATCATATGTACTCACTCAGAGGTGGCTTTTAGACATAAAGAAACCAGCCTACAAATCACAATCCCAGAGAACCTAGTCAACAAGGAGGACCCTAAGAGAGACATACATGGATCTAATCTAAATGGGAAGTAGAAAAAGACAAGATCTCCTGAATAAACTGGGAACATGGGGACCATGGAAATTGACGGGGGAGGGAGGGGAGCAGAGAAAAATGTATAGCTCAATAAAATCAATAAAAAATAAACCTTAGAAAATCGTTAGAATTCAGAATATTGAATGACTGTGCTACTCCATTTTAGTTTTGTATTTAATTAAAAACCACTTCCTTTGTGACAGATTTGAGATACTATGTCGTTTTTGCTTATTTCTTACTTGAATATCGGGGTAGTTGTCGTTAGAGAATGCCTGCTTCGATGGTAATTACTCAGCTTAGCTCAAATCATTAAACCTTTCCTGGTGCTGTATAATCTATCTGCTTCACTTCACTACCCAGCACTTTCCCAGTGGATGTAAAGGCAGCCAGCCACTTGGTTAAATAGACATCCCAAGTCAAAGGTAAATAACAGGTGAGCGTGCTCCACTAACACTGCATTGGGGTAGGTAATGGCTGCTTGAAGCACTGCCTAATCTTTAAGATGGCTTAATCATTCCCTACTGCTCTTTTCAAAAAGAGAAAGGTAGTTATTAATGCTGGGGTTAACAAAAAAATGTTCAAAGTGGATCTTCATTGAATAAACAGTGCTGTTTCATCTGGAAGATTAGTTATATATAACACTGAACTGTTGAAAGTTAAACAAATAGGAACGTGCTAACAAGAAGAAAAAGTAGTTGGTAAAAAAAATCTTTAGTGTGCATTAAACTGTATATTTAATGGGTAACTGGATGGGAAAGAAAATATAAATATCCTTATGGATATCATGGAATCTTAGTTTTATACAGTGACTTATTACTCTTCTCATCTTCCCTTTATTGTTTAGAAGAAAATTTTTGTAATAGTTCAGTTAATCATGTTTTATCTTTCTGAAGTTTGGTATTTTCTCAAATGTGTCGGAAATGTTGGCTCTCTTAAGGAAATGGAATGGACTGAGTAACAGATTTTTCTATTTAGTGGACTTGGAGAACTCTCATTACATTGATAAACAAATATTTACATACTTAATATTTCATTTTCCAAAGCAATACTTCCAAAGCACTTTCATGATTAATTTTGACTTCAAATTTTTGTATCTATTATTTGCAAAATACATATTTAATGTTATAAAATGCATTCGCATTTAGACTACTTAAATAATATAAAGGACAATATAAATAATCACATAGTATTCTTAAACTCATTGTTTTGTTTTCTGAAAGAAGATAAATACAATATGATTAATGAAATAATTTATTGTCACTTTAAAAAAAATAAGCTTGGATAAGATTCCAAACATATTTATACAATATATATCACACTTCTTGATAGTCTAGAATTATTTCAAAGTGTTTATAGTAAAATATTTTAAGCATGTTGTAAAATAATGAGATTGGTATTTAGTCACCCAGTTCCAACATCAACTATAGTGAGCATTATAGCATTATACATAACCAGACCTCCTTCCTCTCTTCTTACTTCAGGGCATATTGAAAAATATCTCTAACATTTCATCCACAGTTCTAAATTGTTGTCTAAATAATTTAGACAACAATTTAATTGTTGTCTAAAATATGTCTAAAAAGACATATTTTTAAAGCATAACTATAGGGTCTGGAGAGATGGCTCAGTGGCAAAGAGCACTGATTGCTCTTCTAGAGAACCCGTGTCCAGCTCCCACATTTACCTGGCAGCTCGTCAGCAGCAGCAGCAGCAGCAGCAGCATTTATGCCCCGGCAATGCATAAGCATTCATGGACGGCCTGTTTATGATGGTTCTCCAGTTGTTCCTATCCTGGCCCGTCCTAAATTCTTGTGTTATTGTCATACCCAAGGGTCCACAGTCTTCTTTTTATGTTGTCTATCCAGCATTTTGTGGGGGATGGGGAGCTTCCTCTTTGCCTTATCCTGTGCATTCCTCCAAGCCGTGCTATCATAACCATCTGTAACTCCTGTTCCAGGTTATCAGATACCCTCTTCTGATTTCTGTGAGCACCAGGCCCGTGGATGGTACACAGACATCCATGCAGACACAACACGCATACGTATAGAATAAAACAAAATAAAAATAATTTAAAAATAACTACAGATGGCATTGCACTCAAAAGTAAGAATTGTCCCTAATTTGTCTCTAAAAGGACCCTCACTGACATTTTCTCTTCTGTAATCTATGTCCCTTGACAAGAGTTAGAAAATATCCTTTAGCTTTCTTGAATTTGAACTAACATGCTTCTGCTCTGATTACGAAAACAAAATATGTGTCTGGACACTGAGAAGGCTAAAAGTTTCTGTTATTGAAATCAGAGGAGCAAAGAGTTGAAGGAGAGAGGGAGAAAAGGAAAGGATAGTGTGAAAGAAAGGGAGGTGAGGAAACAGAGAAGAGAGAGAAAGCAAACAGAAGAACAAACTCCCTCAGCATATTGGGTGAGTTTGCCCTACAGTTAGCCATAGCAAGGAGTTAATCATGTGAAACTTGGCTTTCTCACAAAGTAAATATCCCTAAACAAACCCCAGTTGTCATCAAACAGCAAGAAGTCCTGCATTCTAAGCCCTGCCTTCATTCACATCTGATGCACAAAACTATAAATAATTAATATCTACTCTTTTAATTCGCAAAACTTTGGCTTAGTTTGTTTTAAGGAGTAGGTAACTAAAGCAATTTCAGTCCAAATTAAAATTTCTCCATGTGGTGTACAAATACTTTGTTATTGTTGGTATGTCTAAGCCATGATGTAAATTACCCTACAATTCTAAACCATGATGAAAATGCTTTATATATGTGATAATTAAAACTTCCCTGTTTTATTATCCAATTCATTAAAGAGATATGATGATATGATAGTATGACATGACATAATACTTCTGCATAGAGTGGTGATTTGGGCATATATACCTATCATTGTGAAAAATCTGAGATCTGAAGAGATTAATGACTTGGCATAAAAAATATCATACCTAAAACTTAAATTCATATCTTCAGATTTCTGGAAACGTTCTTTCCCTTATTCCTACCTCAGTTGTGCCTTCAGAGACATATAGCATAAGTCACACTAATTTAGATGTCTTAGAGTTGGAGCTATGTGTATTCTTGTGAAACATTGATATCTCAAGTGTACCCTGCTACATCCTGATGCCTGGTCCCTCAAATTTCCTCTTAATATGTCTCTCTTGATGTACCAAAGACTTCAATGAGCTCTGATCTCTGATCGGGGCCTTCTTTTCACCAGCATTTTATTACCAGATACATTTTTCTCAAGCTAAGTTTGACCGTGTTTCCTGACCAGCAATATTTAGCAGCCTTCAAACCATAGGATGATGAATTCGTTGTGAATATCTAGTTCTGTCTCTGTGATATTTAAGTCAGTACAGTAATCTTCTGAATCACGAAAACAACGACCTTCCAATACAGAACTAATACCCACCTGACTTCAATCCCAACTCATTTGGATTGATAGTAATAATTCATGATATTAAAATATGGACTTAAACAGAAGTTATTGAAATTCTTTTACTAATAAAGTTGTATGATGATTGAGCAATCACATGATTTATGCATAGCCATACACAGATTTAAAAACCTGTAAAATAGCATTTGATCTCATACCATCAAAATGCACCCCACTGTCCATAACAAATTGCAATATAATAAATTAAGTACTATATTCTAAGCCCAGTTCCAGAGATAAGTTGATTATATAATCACTGGATACAGAATTCAATAAAGCCTTAAAGCTAAAGTTAGCTCTACGTAAACAAAGCCTGGTAGAGTTACAAAGTAATGCCATTTAAACTGGCTTCCAAAGGCCAGCAGGAGCACAGTTTGCCTTAAGGATTACGTTAGAATATCCTGAAACAGCAATTGAAGCTTTGATGGTTGTAACACTAATTTGACATTTTCGAAATGGCATGAAGTTTTGAAAAGAAAAATCATAATTTTACATATTAGACTGGCCCATGTCAAGTAGCCAATGGTTGATTCTTTTGGTACACAGAATTGTCAAATACTGACAACTTTAGTTCACAGATGTAAAGTATTTTGTAAATTATTTGTTTCTATTTTTGTTATTTCATTACTTTCTTGTGGCTGCAGATACTAAAGCATTAAAAGGTGTTTAAAGGAATGGGATTCTATTCCCTGACACAGGTCCTGATTTGCTCCAAGTCAGACTATTAACACAGTGTTTCTCCTTGGAAAGTCGGAGGGGAAAGTCACACCTCCCCTCTCTAGGGCCCTGTGAAGACAGGCTTGGCCATCCTTGACTTGGAGGTCCCTCTGCCTCCGCTAGCTTGTGGGATTCTCTATGTGTGTCTTTGTGTTTCTGCACCCAAAGCTCTCTTCAGTTATACAAACATCAGGTATTGTACCACTCTGGCCTCATTCTAACTTGATTCTCTCTGTAAAGGCCATATTTCAAAATCAGGTCACATTTACAGGTGCTGTGGATTAGGGCATAAGCATGTATTTGAGATGTACAAGTTACATCATCATAGTCCTATTGAGAGGTATAGGCCAAACCATTTTAACCTCTTTTTATATTTTTAAATATGAACAACATAAATCACAGGGCTTCTGAAATAAATATACTTCTCTTTAAAAGGAATTTACAGGTTAAATGTAAGAAACCTTTCCCCAAAGCTCAAACCTCTGGTCCGTTCCACATATCATTAGAGTCTCCGTAGCCTGCGCCATGCCTTCCCAGTGCTGTCCTTTGCCACTGTTAACTATGTATAACCCAGCAGCATAAATGCAGTCTGCTTATAATTCCTCAGTTTGCAATATCCTATTTTATGCTTTCTTAACGTCAATGATTCTGTTCTTTCTCCTGCAACGTGCCTTAGGCTCAGTCTCCTCATGCCCCTACATTATGAACTTGTAATTTGGGTTCAAAGTCTCAACATAGCTGCCATCTTTTTTTTTTTTTCCAAGGTACTACACTGGGCAATCCCGGACAACACCTCTTTGTGAACAAACCGTTTTGTTATCCTTGATGTTTTCTTTACATGTTTTTCCTTCCATGAGGAAAATTTTCGGTTCAGGGTTTCGAAAGATCTGTTTCCGCCTCACTTTCTTGGAGTAGCCATAGCATGCAGAAACCTGGCAGGGGGAGGGAGCTAGAAAAATAGAACACATCCATGTTTTTTTAAGATCTTGACAGCCAAAATAAAGTTTTAAATGTTACATTGTACAAGATAAGGAGATCGTGTTTTATGAGAAAGGCCCAGTGGTTAACATGACAGTTGATAGTCCACACTTTCCAAGCAAGATGTCTTAGACTAACTTTCCAGGCTGAATAAAATTACAGTAGTGTTCTATCTGATTTGCTCTTTCCAAGTGATAAGTAAAGAGATATTATGCTACACATTTTACCCTCTAGGATTTGGAAAATGGTGTCCTTACATATTAGCATATCTTAGAATATAAGGATTTTTAATATTTTATGAAATGTTAGATCACTTTTCTTTGTATTGAACTCTCTATGTTATTCTTATGCTTAGCTTGTCATTTTCAACCAAAGTTTGAGGTAACCTTCCATTTCCTCCATGTATTTGTTTATTCATATTTACTGTGCTCTGGATAAATAATCAGATTAAGTTCTCGTGTACCAAAGCTACTTAAATTACTTTAGCAATTACATAACCCATATTTGCCTATTTTAGCTAAATTCCTATGTTATGCTTAATAGTCATGCCATTGCACTTGGTGGCTGACTTCTCAAGTCTGTTTTAAGTGAGGGAGAATAACTTGTTGCATGAGGCAACAAGGAATAAGATATGACAATAAAAGTAAAATTGAATATTGAAGTAAACTCAAGAAGGTTATTATTATACTTAAGATAAAGTCAATATGTACAGAATTTCCAAAACTATAAAAAAAATATCAACAGGGATCTGAGATCCAGATCATAAAGCCAATAATATAATTTAGAAGAATCTAGTTTGTACACTTAGTAAATGCTTCATCTTTCGAGCCTTGTGCACATGTCTGATGCGAAGGGTGCAATGTTGTTCCTCAGAGGCCCCTGAAAAATGCTCAGTCTATGGTAGACTGTATAGGTGAAAACCCTCCTGTTTTGATTTGTGGGTTTTTTTTAATTTGTTTGTAGCAATCACAAAATCACAAATTTACTTTAGACATGACTCAAGTTTAGCTCTGATAGTTTCAGATAAACTAAAACTATAAGCTAGATCATTTTAGCTGGCCTGATGCTTTATTAGGAGAATGTCTTAGTGTCTGCATGTCTCTTGGTAGATAAAAATCTGTAAAAGCTTCAGGTAATAATCTGAAGAACTCTGAAGCATTCCCTGCTCCAGTGGAATTCTCTACCTCTCAGAAAAAATTGAATGAAGTTACTATTTGTTCCAGAATATTAAATATCTTTTCATCATTTAAGCAAAAGACTCTTTGGAGTGTATTTTAGTATTATTTACTTTTGCACTTATCGAAAATGTATTACAAGGAGGAGAGTCATGCTAAACTAAAGATCTGAATAGGTGAAGCAAGATTTTATTTTCAATTAATTTATCAAAATTTAATTATTAATTAGTATGAATAAATCAAATCTGACTTTAGATATATATATTATATTCTTTACAGCTATTACTTCCTTACATTTGAAAACTGAGAAATTACTTAAATTAACTGATTTTATGCATTTCTAAAAACATTAATGTACTTAAAAATCTAATGATTCCTCAGTGTCTCAGGAATAATATGCATTAAATTTTGCTGAAAAATCTTATTTATCAAGAAATGCCATTGTGATTTTTTTAAACTGACAACATCACAAAAAATCATTATGTAAGATTCATATAAATGTATGTGTGTTTTCATTAATTTGTCAAAATAACATGACTTCTTCCTGCTGTACCATGTTCTATAATTGCCTTACTATTTTACAGGTATGACAGAATTTAAAATGCATTTTTTTGCTTGTCTGCTTTTCTTTCTTATACTCAGGTTCTTTCTTTGGGAGCAGATGTCTTGCCAGAATACAAGCTGCAGACACCACGCATCAACAAATTTACAATATTGCACTACAGCCCTTTCAAAGCAGTCTGGGATTGGCTTATTTTACTACTGGTCATTTATACCGCTATCTTCACCCCCTACTCCGCAGCCTTTCTCCTCAATGACAGAGAAGAACAAAAGAGGCGAGAATGTGGCTATTCTTGTAGTCCTCTGAATGTGGTAGACTTGATTGTGGATATTATGTTTATTATAGACATTCTAATAAACTTCAGAACAACCTATGTAAATCAGAACGAAGAAGTGGTAAGTGATCCTGCCAAAATAGCAATACACTACTTCAAAGGCTGGTTCCTGATTGACATGGTTGCAGCCATCCCTTTTGACTTGCTGATTTTTGGATCAGGTTCTGATGAGGTAAGAGCTGCTTAAGAATTTTATTTTCTGAAAGACTGCAATTGTAAAAGTAAATCTACATTAATAAGATGAAAAAGTAGTCCTACATCTCACAGATGAAATTCATTTATACCTGGAAATGTAAAATGAAACGAAGACATTTTTTCTGTTGTGAATAATTGAAATATAGCAAATTACTATATTTGCTAAGAAATACAAAAATACTATCCATGCTGTAGCCAACAATTTAAATTTTAAAACACATTCACAGAGCGTTTTACTCTATAGAATAAAATATGTACAGACAAGTTCTTAAGTACAAAGCTATCAAATATTAAGGCTGTCTTCTCTCTTACATCACTAATTAGGGTTGTGTAACAAAGAGAGACTTGTTCTTTGTTCAAACTATGAAAAAGTGCACCTTATGAAATGCCTTCATCAATACCTCTTTCACTTCTATCTCACATTTCAGAAAATATCAAATGCATATTGCTAATACCTCATAAAGTTGGAAACCTTAAGGAAATATGATGTTTCGATATATTGAGTACATTTTCTGAATAGTGGGTCCATAAAAATAATCAGATCTTCAAAGGAATTTGGGGGACAAATTCAGTTAGTGTCCCCATTACTTAACCATCACTAATTGTTATAGCACATAAATATTTATATAATGAAAAGATTTACAGGAGGTATGTGCCTTAGTTTCCTTTCTGGGGCTTTGATAAAATACATGGACAAAAAACAAATTAGAGGATAATGGGTCTATTTTATATATCAGGTTCCAGGTTCTATTCTATCAGTGTGGGAGAGTCAAGACTTCAGGAAGCTGAAGCTGCTGGTCAAAGTCACAGCCAAGAGCAGAGGGAGATTAAGTACATACATCCTTACTACTTAATTGCTCACTCTACCCTTATATAATGACCCAAACCCAGGAAATGATGCTACACACTTTAGGCTGGGTCTTCCCACATCAGTAAATGCATTCAAAACAATTCCCCTGCAGACATACCACAAGCCAATGAAATAATCCCTCCTTGAAGCTTTCTAGATTTCATCAAGTTCACAATTTAACAATTAAAACTAACCATCATGGGAGGTATAAAAGTAACTCCATGAAAGATGACTGAAAACAAGATAAACTCACTGTGTTGCAGTTTAAAAAAAAAAAAAATTCAGTGCCCTATGCTGCAGGAGCTCCTTTTGTTCCTTCCGCCAATAGCCTTTGAGATACCAACCCACTGGGGCGCAGTATCTTTCGCTTTAAAAAAGCAGGGGCAGTCCTCTGCTCTCTCTCTTGCTTCGGACTACCAGACACTTTTCCTAGTGGTGCAGGAGGCTGTTGTCTAGGACGGTGATCTGTAAGTTTTTCCCTTTAAATAAATAACCCTTTTATTAATCATAATTCCAAACTGGTGTGGGTTTGTTTTGTGACTTACTCCTTTAGCCCTAAATGATTCCTTATCATCTTTTGTTTGTTTTGTTAATTTGTATATTCCAAGAGAAAAAGAGATCTCAGCAGATACATGCTCCCTAGCCTCTGAAGGCTTCAGGACAAAAGAATATTTGTCAGTCAGGGGGAATCAGAACACTTAGAATTGTCTCTATTCTACTGAAAGGCTTGTCTAAACTGTAGATTAGTTAAGCTCAGGACAATGGAATATGACAAAGCCCTAGCCCCTTTCATCATCTGTAAAAGAATGCTAATAAAGTTATCTTCCTTGTTAATTCTTATTTTATTTGGCATTAGAATGAAATAACCCCTATGAAATGGGGGGAAAAAGTCATTAAAGATCTTTTAATGGTGATTCCTAATTTGGGTTGTAACTAAAACACAAGAATATAAAACATTTCATCATTGATATTTATCTTTGAATTTCTTATAATGAGGGATACATGCAATTATATGACACAAACTTTTCCTGACGAACTAGAATAAAAATTTCACTGTTCCAAAAGTGTGAACACTGTGTGTGAGTGTGTGTCTGTGTATGTGTGTGCACTAACTATACACATACTAGCAGTGACTCAAACATTGAAAAACAACTGAATAGGCAAATAGAATATTAAGAAAAGTTATATTCAATCAATAATAATAAAAAGTGTATATTTAGAAATATTTAGAAATGCTAGATTATTTTCATTTCAGTTACTACACATTTTGAAAAAATGTAAAATTCCTTTAAAATATGTAGTTCAGATAAATCAGTACTACAGCAAAATTTTGTTGAATAAAATAAACCAAGGGAGAGTTTAAGAGAGTCAGATCACTGTAGAGTGAAATTGTCTAAGGAAAAGAGGGTGAAAAAGAAAAGTGAAGAATTTGAAGCTTACAGAGTGAGGAAACTCCTGGAAAGATTAATAGATATTCCAGTGTTTGGTTCTACATATGTAAATTACCAGCAGGACACCGAGAAATTATTTAGGAAATGCACAATTTCGTTGGAGACTCTTCTAGGTATCACAATGCATACTGATCTCATTCTTCTAAGAAGTAACATTAAAATCTAATACTGTGTTTTCCATAAATTTTAGAAGTAGAATTAACTACAAAAACATCTCACCTAACACCAGGCCTGGGAAGTTATTATTCTGGTTTTATAGATTAGGCCATTAACTGTCTTCCTGGACCCTACACTGCACATCATTCCTATTCAGTAGCACCATACCTTATCTCCTTCATCAACAAATGCTTATTGGGTAGCTTTCAAAGCAGCCAGCATTATTCCAGATTCAGAAGTCAAGCAGATAGATATGTTTCTGCTCGACACTCTCACAGAAGAGCAAATGCTGAAATGACACAAATTGGGTGGAAACAATATGTAATTTTCTAACAGATTTGGAAACTAGGAAAGGCCACTAAGAAAAGACCATTTGATTTCAGGATTAGAAGAAATTTACAGTTGCCGGGCGGTGGTGGCGCTTACCTTTAATCCCAGCATACGGGCGGCAGAGGCAGGCGGATCTCTGTGAGTTTGAGGCTAGCCTGGTCTACAAGAGCTAGTTCCAGGACAGGCTCCAAAGCTACAGAGTAACCCTGTCTCGATAAACCAAAAGAGAGAGAGAGAGGGAGAGGGAGAGGGAGGAAGGGAGGAAAGAAAGGAGGGAGAGAAGAGAGAGGGAAAGAAAGAAACAAAGAAAGAAAGAGAGAAAGAAAGAAAAAGACAGAAAGAGAAGAGAAGAGAGGAAAAGAAAAGAAAAGGAAAGGAAAAGGAAAGAAGGAAATTTATGTCATGTATTCTACAATACAGAACACTTCAAAAAAACTGTTTGGAGCATTTCCTCAGTTAACTATCCAGGTTGGGATGTTAGAAGAGCAAACATGACAGCGACAGCAAGGCTGAGATGAGGTGCTAAGATATGAGGACTAAATCACAAAGAAGCACGAGATCTGTTTATTGGAATTGGACTCTCTGGAATGGAACTGATTTTGATTGACATATAAAAGATTACATAGACCATTCTCTGTGGTGTGCAGTCAGGAGCAAGGGGCCCAGATTAAAGACCGGGCTGTAATGTGTGGTGAATGAGAAAACAGCACGGACACATGGCACAACAGAGATGTAGAAAATAGATAAATTTATGGGATGTTTTAAATGTCATCTATCATAAATTGTTGGTTAATTAAATAGCCATGAAAAAATAAATGAAAAATCTGAACTAATGGTGATTCAAAACATATTTTGTAGTTCACTCATTGAGTAATTAAGGTGGGAGTAGGGATGAGAGAGAAAGTACATTTATAAGCAACTTTCATAGATGGTAATGTCTTTATCCCGATGGTAAAATCATGGGTAGAAAAAGGTGTATTGCGCAGGAGAAAAAGTGTATTGTGAGATGTTTCAGCCATCATAAGTATGAGATGCTTATTAGTGTACAAGTACAGATGGCTTGAAGGCAAATCAGGCACCCTGTGCGTAACTACAAAGACACACATGGAAGAGAGAAGACAGTCTTTAAATTAAAAAATAGATATGATCAAAGTAATGGGTGGCTTGAACCAGTCTTTTCCTACCAGAATTTGCACATCAATTTCTGTGCAAATCTTTTAAAAGAGTCTAAAGACCAGGCTTGGCTGTACATGCACATGTACTGAGCATATGGGAGAAGAAGGCCATCTTTGGCTACATAACAAAACCTCATCTCATCTCAATACATACAAACATACATACGTACATACATACATACATACATACATGCCTGAAGATTCACATTTGGTGAACTTTAAAAAATCAGATTTTTCTCTTTTAAATTTTAGGGACAATTGTACTGTTTAAACATATAGAATGTGGTGGCCATATCTGAAATACAAACACCTAGGCTTTCGTGTACTCATGAAACTACATGCAAATATATATGGACAAATGAATAAAGATATTGTTTTCTAATTATTAAAAAGCAGGAACAATTTTGCTGAGCTATTTGAATGATTTTTCCTGTATATTAGCATCATCTATTAGGTTAAAGAAAATATTTTTTCAATGTCAATTAAGTATTGATATCTTTCTTTACCTGAATGTTAAACTATCATATTTATAGTCAACTCCTAAATCTAATATTGTAACTATACCATTTTTTTCTGTACAACATACATACTCACAATAGGAGGATAACATGACTATAGGGTTTTACTAAAGAAGGCACAATCACTCTTATTTTTCCAAACTAACATTAATTTTTACTGTAACTAAATGTGATTACTAATAACTAGAGACTCTCCTCTACTGTTGCAAACATGTTGAAGAAAATGAATGCCGGGGATTACTCAGCTTGCCTTTATTATTACTGTCTTATTGATGCTGGTATCATATAGAAAGAGAAATAATTCTGTGGTTCCTAACTTTGGCTTCCTCAAGTGTGACACTGTCACAATAATTTGCTTCAGTATCAGTGCTAAAGGACAATATCATTCCCTTTGTCTCCACAAAATCAGTTTTGATTATCGCTTCAGATTTGCCCATATTTGGATTATCCATGGCGAATTTTCAAAACATTAACTCTTAGGATCTAGAGAACTCTACTTCCTCCCCTAATAATTAAAATTCTAATTTTCAATTATTTGCTTTGTCGACCTCTGATTCATACCTTAGTGATATTTTTTAAAGGAACTGTAAACACAGGCAGGAAAGGCTTTGGAACCAAAATAACTAGAGGTTCTTTGAAGCAAAATTCCAAAAGGAAAGTGGAATTTCTGGTCACAAAAATGTTTCACTCGTTACCCTAACAAATGAACTTTGGAGCGAACATACAGAAAGCATTAGAACGCTTCTGCAGAAAGTCTGATTATATTGTGAGCTGCTCTTCTTGTCTTTGACCTTTATGATAGATGCCATGAATTTCCAAGTCATTATTATGTGAGTGAGGTATTCATATTTCTCTTGAAATAACAGAGCACAGCATGAAATTTTACATATATGCATGTCAACAGTAACATAGCTATTTCTCTCTCTTTAGATAGTGTTTGGCTTGTATTTTACAGAAATTTCCCTTGACCTCCATTTGGAGCTTTGATCAAACCTCTCAACTCTGACATGACATCTGACTTAAATGCAAAATGACCAATTGGAAAAGAAATTTTCTTTAAGTTAATTATTTACATATCATTTATATGTGGCTTACTAAAAATGATAGAGATTACATAGAATGCAATTTTTCTTAGTAAAAACGGTATTAAAATTTAAAATTTCAATTAAAAGGGTATAACATCCACACTTCTACATGTGATGGTTTATTTCTCTGTTAAAACTTACAACTATTTGATGGCCAGTTTCTATGTTACTGCAATAATAGAGAAAGGGATTTAATATTACAGTATGATAGAATGTTAACTATAAAACAATGTAAGTCTATCAATCATTAAACTTGGTAAATATTGAAAGGAAATCCTCAGAAAGATGGTAGGATCATTTCTTTGAAGTACATAGTTAGTAAAAGCAATTGTGAAATTTGATTTGAATAAAGAAACAAACTAGATAATTCCTCAGGATTCTGCACATATTCAGATGCAGATACTGATAGTTTTAATAAACATGTCCTCGGAAATGTTGAAAAGTATTAGACAACTGAAAGAAAAGACTAGAAACTGGACAATTTTATCATTGAATTGCATTGTTTAAATGATCCATTAAATGATATGGAAAGTATACACTTGAATGGGAATTTCCTGGAATAAAATTTAAAGCAAAAAAAATTGAATATGGAATCTTGCAATTTTTATTTGCAAATATTTCTGTATCCCCCATACATTTACTTATTGGGAAGTAGGATAGAATGATGCATTGCAGTGAAGTTGCATTGATGTCTGATTCTGTAGTTCATTCTATAAAACCAAAAAGAACATGTGTATATGTCATCATTTGTAAAAGAATAATTGCTATAATTTACCTATACATTAATTTTTATTAAGTGACTTTAAGTTCTCTAAGTATACTAAACATTTTTAGTATAAGATTCTTAAAATACTAACAAAGTAAATTTAAAAATTTTTCAGCATATAAACTTTTCTTATTTGCAAAGCTTTCTCAATTTAATCCTACACAGATTTATTTTTAATAGTATTAACCCTGACGGGAATTACCTAATTTCAGTCCTTTACAAAGTTTTACAACATTGAAGGAAGATATTGATCAATTTATTACATAATGTTCATCAAAAAAAACTAATATACTCTTTTTTATTCTAGTCTCTGATAAAGCATATTTCCAATGGTAAAGTTGTATTTTTAATCAAAAAAGTTATTTATTTAATGAGGAAACTTAATTTCCACCAATATCAGAAGAAATTAAGACCTTTAATAAATAATAGATATTTTAAAACAATATAATTGAATTATACTTATCATTCAAGAGATATAAATAATTGTATTAGTGAAGAAAAATTGTCAAATTAAAAAGTACTAAACAGGGCATTTAAAATGGGAATCTTGTATAAGTAAAGTTTCTTTACTATTACAGTCTGGAAAAATATTGAATATTTCTCAGCCATAATGAATGAGTTGAGTTCTAGATTGTACAGGTACTATAAGATGAAGTTTGATATTCTAGAACCCCTTGTGTCTTCCTTACTATAGCTCATAGGTAAAATTGGCAAAGTACCTTCCTTCACTACTGCAGAAGTACTTGTTTATTATCTATTTTTATTACCCTATTTATAAAAGTCATCAAAGTTTAGGAGCTGCTGACTTTGTTTGTTTTTTCATTCTTTTGCCAAGAATTACTCAGCAAGAGGAGATCGGAAATGTCCTGGCCTATTTCCTCAGAAATTTGGTGCCATCCCTTTTCTCCTCTCTGTAATCTTAGGCAAGACAGCATAGCAGTATCCTCCAGGGTCGCTAGCAAAGACAATCCAAGGGAGTTGGTAACATTTGTCAACAGAAAAACGGCACAACATTGGTTCAACATAAAACTAGCTCATGTAGTTGTGCTTGGGTAAATGTTGCAGAGTTGTGAATGACTGTCAAATTCATTGTTCACTCAACCTCTCCTGCCAACAAAAGTGAGTCACAACTTCTTCATCTCTCCTCTTCCATCCAGCTTATTTTTCTTCCACTCCCCCTCTCGTTCCTCTCCTGTATCTCCTTCTGCCCTTCCTTTCTCTTATTATTCCTGTAATTATCAGGTATAAAAATTGTGAATGAGTTCAAGGCTTCTTAAACTTATTTTTTCTTAGAGTATTTGTCATTCATGTGTGATCATGTAAATTATACTGATTTATAGTCTTAGAAAAACAGTTTCACATGAATTCTATTTTCATTACTAAGTAAATATAGTAGCAATTTTAGAGTGTTTGAGGTAGAAATGCACAAGGGTATGAAGCCTACGCGGCAGATTTTTATTATTTTCCTTTTAGTCTACTGCTTTATTAATTTTTATTTCTGAAACTGTCATTGTTCCGTAAGGAATTTACTTAATTTAACCTACTACCGGCTGAATCTCCATTATACTTAAATTATTTTTGAAGCTTTTTATTCTAAAACCAAATAAGAATTTTAGTATTTGCACAATAATACTTAACAAGCTCTGGTTTTGAAACATACATAAACAGGCAGTAGTGTTAGGAGAAGAAAAAAGTCAAGAGTCTGAAGTGGTGAGACTGAGCAATTGGGACTCCTGCTGTAAGCGCCTGAAAATCACGCAGCTGGACAAAGTTCTCGTCTTTCCAAGACCCATCCATTTTCTGAGGACACCCTAATCCATGTTGCAAGGCTTCCATTTGAGATTCCAATTGTCTATGTAGCTTATTTGGAAAGTACATAAGCTCCATCAACACATCTTATAACATAAAGTTCCTACTAGTAGAAACAGAAATATAAGGAAATATTTAAATAGACATATGAAGATCTATCACTTATTAGATATTACCTACACCCGTGTAGACATCATATTTTCCTTTATAAACAAAGCAGCTAAAGCCCGAGTGTAAAAAGAACCTGTCCAATGCGGCATACTGCTATCCACGTAGAACTTAGTTAGAAGTCGGCCTGTTCGAAAGCCCATGTACGTAACTGCCAAAGGAAAGTGTTGATGTAGTTGTATAAATAGGGACATCTACTTTACTGCCAGTGAACTCTGTAATGCTCTCTTAAATTCTAGAATTCATTGAAGCAGCATGTATCTTTAAAGCTGTAAAGAAGGAAAACCTGTTTCCTGCATTGCATTGTGAAAAATATTAACTTATTTATTGGCACAACCAAGATGAACAACATTATAATCCTGTTATGATAAGTCCATCCAAGCTAGGCAAAGTCCTCCTACTTTTGGAGAGTTCCAATCTTACAGAAATGAATTCAAGGGAAACTAGAGTATTTTCCTTTGCTTGATGGCCAAACTATAGCAAAGGAACAAACAGAAGGTTTACTACAATGTTTCCATTAAATGTTTTTCTGTACACTCAGTAATATTTTTCACTAAACCAATATTTTTATAGCAATGGGGTGATAGCTACTCTGTGTTCTAGTTCTTCAATTAAAACATTAGCATTCTAAACACATTTGGATGTACTTTGTAAAATAAACACCACAGTAAAGAGATAAAATGCCTCAATAATTGATTGGTAAACACCATGTAACTATGGAATAATTACACACTCTGAGAATTATATAGTACTTATAGTTGACATTATTTAGGAAACATAAGAAATGAACTTGTAATTTGTACTTATCAGATTTCGATTCTTCACAACCAGTTAAATATCCTGTTATTGTGTAAAAGTAGCCTATCATTAAATACCTGGTCAGCAACAATCATGCAATTAGTTAACATACATCATACTCCAAAATACAATTGTGATGTCATCAGGATACCAAGAAATGATTTATGAATTTGATGCATTCAGGAGAAAAGAAAGAAAGAGATATTTAAATCTAGATTGTAATTGATGCATGCAGGTATCCACTAAGGGCTCCTAACAGTTACAAGAAAAAGCTTGACTGACTCCTTCACATTGCCCAAGTGTTTTTCAACTTCAGCACAGGCTAGTGAGAAAGGTCTTTTGGGGTCTTCCTCTCTTGCGATCTCTATCACAAACTATATCGCCAAATAGCAATTATGCAGTAACATAACTAATGTTTATCCCAAGATCTCACTTTTCAGTCTCTCTGCCAGGAAATAGCAGACTTTTTCCCCCCTCTTCATTAGAGGAGATCCCTTGTCTATGTAATTGTCTGTCTGTCTTTCTTTTTTTTTTTTTGAGGTTGAATAAAATTTTTATATTTTTTGATTCATATAAATAATTCAAAATATACGTACATATCAGTTTCTTATATGTACTTCAGCATGCATCTTGAATATATGCTTGGGAAAAATGGTCTTAATCAAATTACATTATTTATTTTAAACCTGGTCTGTCTTTCTTAGAGAGAATTTTTTTCCCTTTCTTAGAGAGAATTTTTTTCCCTGCCTTGTAATTGTGGTGTGTGGTACATGGCAACACACAATCAACTCCCTTGACATTGGTTGAGGAAGGAACACTTTAGTAGGGCATATTGCGTGAAAGACCCTCGGGAAGGCTGACTCTTATTCCATGGATTTTGCATGCCAAGACATTGGGTTACAAAGTCTCGTATTTTTCAAAGTGGAGTTAAAACTCTTTGGATGAAGAACTAATTTTCATACTTGACTCAAGCCTTCGTCCGTTTTCCCATTTTCTGTTAACAATTCTACCTTACAAGAACATACCTTGAAACACCTGTTTCTGACCATACGCATTTATTTCCACAGACAACAACATTAATTGGTCTTTTGAAGACTGCGCGGCTCCTTCGTCTGGTGCGCGTGGCCAGGAAGCTGGATCGCTATTCCGAATACGGCGCCGCGGTTCTTATGCTCTTAATGTGTATATTTGCCCTCATTGCCCACTGGCTGGCTTGCATCTGGTATGCGATTGGGAATGTAGAGAGGCCCTATCTGACTGACAAAATTGGATGGTTGGATTCCTTAGGACAACAAATTGGGAAACGTTACAATGACAGTGACTCGAGTTCTGGACCGTCCATTAAAGACAAATACGTCACGGCACTTTATTTTACCTTCAGCAGTCTGACCAGTGTAGGATTTGGAAATGTGTCTCCCAACACCAATTCGGAGAAAATCTTCTCCATCTGTGTCATGTTGATTGGCTGTAAGTAGATTTCTTTCTTTCTGTTCTCTGTTAGGATGAAGTAATAACACAAAATTGGGATTTCTAGAACATAGAGAATAAAGCAAGATTAGGGAAACTGTGGCGATGGTAGGATTACACATGTGGATGCTATGTTCTATAAAGTATAAATTTTCTTAGTGAAGTGAAGAAACAAAAATTGCTTTCATATTCTTCTCTTAGAACTAGCTTTAATATCAATATAAAATATACTCATCACTTGGTGATCCCAGGGTTAGTTCAGGAACTCTCTCAAGCTTGTCTGAACCTGAGCAGCCTCTTCAAGTCCTTAATATAAAATAGTATCACACTGAGGGCTTTGCAGATGGCTCAGTGGTTAAGAGCGCACTTGCCTAGATACCATGCTGTCTCTTAGCACCCACAAACCCCACTAACTCTAGCTCCAATCTGATACCCCCTCAGGGCTTCTGAAAATACAGGACATGCACATAGTGGAAATGGATACATGTAGGCACTCACATGCAAACATAACAATAAATAAAATCTGAAAAATTAATTTTAAAAATGGTATCACAAAATTGCCTTTAACCCAAAAATATCTCCATGTGTGTATTAAATCACTTCTAGACTACTTGTATTTCCTACAGCATAAATGTTGAATAAATCTCACAAAAAAGAATGGAAAAAAACAGATGTGTGCAACACAGGCATAATTTTTTGAAAATATTTTTTGTTCATGGTTGGTTAAGCTCTCAAATATAAATACAGAAGTCCCAATTTCCTACATTCAATGAGGCTTCGTTTTTACCCTGGAATATCATGGCCGTAAACTGGAGTAGTGTGCATAGTTAGACTGCAGATCTAGAAAGTATAGCTCATTCATTGTTGCATAAAAGTGATTATAATTTAGAACTAATAGATATTTTCTGTCTCAAGTAGCAACCAAGTTAAGCTGGAAAATAGAATTTTAGACATAAATCTTTCTCTCTTACATATAAAACCATTACAAGGATACCTACAACCAATTCCCTCTCTTACTAATTTTGAATTGCTTTCCTTTTGATATCATGCTAAGGCCTGACATTGTTTTTTTTATTCTGTAGAGGCTTTATACAAGGAGAATAATTTATTTCATATTTATTTCATATATTATTGAGAATAAAAAATTTGTGATAAGATAGAGTTGACTTACTAATATTTTTGAAAAGACCTAGTTAAGAACCTAGAAATGACCCAGATGATGGCAGACAGCACTAACAACTTCGAAAGGAGCACTGCCCTTGGAGGGTGTACAAAGTAGAAAACAGATCCTGACCATTGATTTTCACATGTTGTCGTAATTAGTTACTGAAATGTGGTTAGATAAAACTTATTTATGAAACTTAAATGAGTTCACTCAGTAATCTACTCTGCCAAATTTTAGTTTTTATTTCAATAACGTTTTCATAAGAAAATGCATTTTTACAACCTTCAAGATCTATCACAATTCCATCACACGCTTCGCTACGAACACATAAGCAGTGTTGCATGAAGAAGACAATGGGACTGGAGCCTATTAAAAAATGGAAATACACATTAAAGGCCTTTTAATGTAATTAGAACCACAGACGGGCTGGGGAGATGACTCAGCACAGGTTTTGGCTTGCAAGCTTGACAGGTCCTGAGCACCAACGCAGAAGCCCAGTGCAGCCATGGGACTCGGAGAGCAAATATAGGAGGATCCTTAAGATTTGCTGGCCACCCAGTGTGTTTATTGAGCTTCCCGTCCAGGGAGAGACGTGAAAAACATGGTGGAATGGCCAATGAGATGGCTCAGCAAGTAGACATGGACGGCCAAGCTTGAAAAACCCAGTTCAAGTTCCAGATGCATACAGTGGAGGGGAAATACTGACACCTACCCTCTTAACATACACAAGGCATGGCCTACACATGCACACACACGAACCCAAAACACACAGATGCACACTTGCTTAGAAGCTCAAAGTTAACACATATAAATATAATAAGATGTGTGTGTGTGTGTGTGTGAGAGAGAGAGAGAGAGAGAAAGAGAGAGAGAGAGAGAGAGAGAGAGAGAGAGAGAGAGAGAGAGAGAGAGAAAGTGATTTTGAAAAACATCAGACATCAATTATCAATTTCTGGCTTCCACATGTGCATATACAGATACATATACAAACACGCACATTCAAAATAACAGCAAAGAATCTATCAGAATATATTTCACTGAGGTTAAAGATTTTAGTTGCATTAATGTCAAACAAGGCAAAGAATAGTATCTGTTTTTGATTAAATGTTTATATCTGTGAATGAAATATGAATGTATCTGTGTAAGAAAAGAGTACCTACCTGTCTTAAGAAAAAATAACTCAAGAAACTTACAAAAATCACAACCAGTTTATCCTGTTCACTGCTTAGAAATCCTCAGCACTGTGATATTTATTATGTGAAGCATTTTATTAAAAACAAATGCTAGTTCTTATTTAGCTACACACAGTATCTAATGTCAGAGGAATAGTGACAGCTTCGCTTGCCTGTTCCCCTGCTCCCTTATTTTGATTTCCTTTGTGCCCTTTTCTTCTTTTCTTTACTTCCCTCCTTCCTCCTTTTGTTCTCTCTTTTCATTCTCTTGATAAACATAACCCAAGGTCACCTTTACTGATCCTTTAAAAAGAATATGTGATTCTTACAGATAATTTTGATCTTTTAAGAAACTCTATTCAAATTCAATAGGGAAAAATTTAATTCACATTCCACACATATTATTCAAATAGAAGAGTCATTTTTATAAACATTGATTAAAATGAGTCTTGCAAAGCTTGATGTCACACAGAAAATTTTCTAAGCATTGCTTGAGAATACTCTCATGACCTATGATCTCATTAATAAAGGGAAAGTAAAATTGAAACTTGAAACACTACACTACAGTTGCAACAATGCTCAAAAAATGTTCTTAACCTTTAGGCATAATGACATATTTGTTCCTGATGTCTTCCACTATATGAAATTACATGCAAAAATTAATTGGTTCTTGTAGTTAGCAATATTTACATACTAAGCCAAATGTATCGTACCTAGAAAAGTCCTATTTTCAACATAAAATTAAAAGACAAAACAAAATTTTAATATAAAATATTATTTGTGTGTTCATTATAACCATAAATATTATCTGGTTGAAATTTTAGCTTCCTTAATTATCTATAAAAGAAAAAAATGAAGTCACATTTTGGACAAAGGGAAACCATATATACATATTGCAGCATTATCATGTAAGAAAAATAAAAATAATGAATTCTAAACTATCTAAAGGGAGACAAAGGTCAGTGCACTTCCAATCCCTACACTCAGGACTGGTAACAGGAAGAACAGAAACTGGAGACCTCATGGGCTACATAATAAGAGCCTGCTAAAAATGGTCTCAGTAAATACAAATAACAAACATCTGTGGGAAGTTTTAAAGCTGTCATTTTCACTGAACACAGAACATGATTGAATAACTCATTTTAATAGTGTGCATAATTTTAAAAAAAATGAAAGACTACTGAACAAATGTGAATATGGGTATGTTCTTGCATGTACATCTACATTTCTAATTTATAGATAACAATTTCTATATTTATAGAAATAGAATGTTTACATTCAATTTTTTAAAAGCACATAACCTATTCAAGTATGAGTGAAGGTCCTCCAGCTCGGCCTGCTTAACAAAGAACTTGGGAGAATTTCTTGGTTTTAGTTAATGTTCTACTTCCATTCATAATGGAGTAATTGGAGCTGCAACCCTGGATCAAACAAACAGAAAACTATGCAAGATGTATAAAGTCATTGTTTTGAGACACTAAAAAACAAGCAGAGAATTGTGATCTCCGAGAGAAGAGCAAAAACAGGATGTTACCTATCTCAAGACACGAGGACAGGCAGAGTCATGAAGGGAGAATACCCTAAGCGTGTACAATAGTCACAGCCAACAAAGAAAGGAAGACTAGAAGTCACGGGGGCTAATATGTAGATATCTACAATAAAAAAATAATTTTAAAAAAGCAGTTATGATAAAGAAAATCTCAGTGAGTGTCTTGAGTACCAGTTTGCACTTCCCAATCTCTTCTAAGACACAAATACATGGAATGATAGTCCTCAGGCCTAGTAAAGAGTCACACAAGCACAAGCTAAGATATCCTCACACAAGTATGAGAAACATTAAAATTCAAACAATCAGAAAGCCTTACTGAATATCCAGATTGTTCAGTAGAAATCTTAGTAAAATGAAGCCGTATAACCAGAACTAAATAGACCTAACAAAGTTCTATAAGCCAGCCTTCACCCTGATCTTTGGGCTAGAGCTATAGCTTAGCAGTAGTGCAGTTACCTAGCACAAAAGTTAGTCTGATCTTTAAGAACTCTACCTGCAAGAACACAAGAACAGCATCTAACTTGGAAAACTATTTTGAACAAGACAATGAAGCACAGGAAACAAACAAACAAATTAGAAACCTGACATTACATCAAATTAAAAGGCAAAGTAAACAATCTAGTAGAGATTAATCTACAAAATGGGAGAAAAGATATATAAATTATACACATGAAAATTATTTATTTCCTATCTAGAATATTGGAGAAAGTCTAAGATCTCAAAAGCAAAAGTCAATACAATTTAAAAGGAAAAAATCAGTTTTAATGGGCATTTATCAAAACACAACATACAAATGATCAAGTTCAGAAAAGTGTTCAGCATCTGTAATCCCCATGGAAACACACATTAAAACTAGAATATCTCATTCCGCTCTAGCAAGAACATCTATTGTTAAACATACCAAGAATAAATGCTACAAGAGAAAATTCTCGAACGCTGCTGGTGGGAACATAACTGTTATGGGAAAAAAATAAAACTACAGTATGATAATATAGCAATTTCATTACTGGGTTTATACACAACAGAAATGAAATAATTCAGAAAGATATCTCTGTATCCTATCTTTACTTTAACACAATTCATGATAGTTAAGAAATGGAAATAACCTCAGTGCCCACTAACAGACAGATGACAAAAACGTGGTACACATACATATGGATGGTACCAACAAGAAAAGGAAGAGTATAAGAGGAAGTCAATAATGGAATGATAAATAATGAGTAATAACATTGCTAAATAGGAATAAGAAATTCCCTGATATGACTATAGATAGCAAATATTTGAAGGATTTTTATTGCTTTATCATAAAAATAATAAATGCATAAGGAGAGTTATAATACTTCAAATACATATATTATCAAGATGTTATATGATACTCCATGAATATACAGATTGTATGTGTCTATATTTTACTCACAAATATACTTAAATTTGATAGAAGAAGGAGGAGTAAGATAAAAAGAAGAAAATGAAGAAGGAGGAAGAAAAAGGAAAAAGGAAGAGAGAAGAAGGGTGTAGGACTATGAAACTATGGAGATTGTTCAGTGGAAAAAGTATTTGCTGTGAATGCTTAGAGACCTGATTTTCTTAAACCTCCAACAAACACAAACTATCTGGGCATGATGACAAAATGTCTCTAGCCCATCACTTGGGTGTAGAGACAGGGGGATTCCTAGAGCTTGCTAGCCAGGCAGTCCACTGACAAGTTCCAAATTCAGCAACAGACCTCATCTCAAAAAATAAGATGGATAAGTCACTGAGGAAGATAACTCAGGTCAGACACCACTCTCTGGGCTGCACACATGCATGCATGGTGAGTATTCATGCAACTACACACACACACACACACACACAATTAAAGCAATATAACACACAGAGAAAGATAGTCACTCATCAAAAAAGAACAGTCTAACATTTTTCAAAGATGAAAGAGTACAGTACTATGCAATATTAACTTAAAAATAATTGCAGCTATGATGACACAAAGAAGGTATGAGCCAGAAGCAAGAGAGGAAACAGACACATGACAAGTGGAACTGAGAAAAATCACCTGACCAGAAGATGAGATCAAGCAATCGATAAATGTAAGAGAGGAATCCTCAAGAAGAAGACGAGCAAGCAGAGACAAGAAAGAGGAACCCCCAGAATGAAGGGAGCAAGGAGAGAAGTGGTCAGAAATAGAATGGCTTGATTTTTGTCAAGATGAAGGAAAACTATAAACTACAGGCTCAAAAAATTCAATGAATATTAAAACTGTGAATAAAACATCAAGATACATTATCAAAACCTAGTCATGAAGTAACAAGTTTCAAAGATGATAAAAAGAAAACCAAGACATATAGAACAAAATAAAATAAAATTAAATTACAAGTTTTATTACATCCAATGAGATCAATAACACAATAGGAAAAGAGCTCTGAATTGTTGAGAGAAAAACAGTGTCTATCGACATGGAAATTTATGATTAAACTGTATTCCCAGTAAGGACAAGGAAGAAAATTACTTGATTTATAATAAGCAGGCTACAAGAAACTATAAATTTTATCAATGAAGGAGAAAGACAGCCTGTGAAATTCTGGAATGAAGTCAATATAGGAATAAACTGAAAACATGCTCCCTTGTCTTTATACATCTTCCAAATAATTGACCAGCGTGAAAGTCACATCTGTGAATTGATAGGTCTTGTGAAGTATATGTAAAAGGAGGTGTGACATGTTAACACAAAGAAAGGAGGTGAAGTAGCAGTTCATTGCTGCTGTGAAATCCTGCATCATTTAAGCCAGGATTAAATGTTCAAGAAACAAACAGTTACATGGACAACCAGGAACTACTTGAATAAAATTTAAAATGAAAAGTGCCCAAACCTATAGAAATTAGCTAAAGCGGTGTTCAAAGAGTTCTTATTATGAAGTTGAAAGCTCTTACATCTCTCTTTAAAAGTTGGTAAATGACAAGTAGTTTCAAGGTATACAAATAGGAAAAAAGAATGATAGAGTTGAGAGAAAATTAAGGAACTATTTGAACACATACAGAGAGATAGTTGGAGGACATAAATTCTGACTCTTAAAGTGAATAAAATGAATATGCCTTGTACTAGGCTGAACCAAGTTGCAAAGGCTCAGCATTGCAAAAGGGACGTTCCAATTCTTAGGACGCTGTAAAGGCAAGCTGTTAATAGAGTTGCTCTCACTTCACCTCTGCTGCTCTGGTTTGGCTGCACCACTCGTCTGCACACGGTCTAGGGCTCCAGGCTAACTTTCATCTATGCTATGTGCCCTCATAGTCCTCAGGCAGAATAAATCAATGTTCTTAGTCAGTGGGTCTCAGCCCTGCTAACGCTGTGACCTTTAATGTAGTTCCTCATGTTGTGGTGACCTCCATCCATAAAATTATTTTTGTTACTACTTCCTAATTTTGCTAAGGTAATGAATCATATTGTAATGGCCTTCTGTGAACCCTATAATGGCAAAGGAATCACAACCCCCAGGTTGAGAACCATTGCTCTTAGTGGTACAGTTGGTGTAAATCATCATTTATACCGTTGGTCTTAGTGGTTTGTTTACAAAGTCCCAGACCAATATCAGCATGTTCTCCCCACTTCTGACACAGAAAAAGAAACAAACAAAGCATACAAATTAGATGAAGGAGCCCTTTTGCACACTTCGAATCAAAAGCTGGACGCTGGGGCTCAAGCTGTAGGTCAACTGTAGAGAGTTCTATCTGCATGAAAAGCCCTGAATTTAATCCCCAATACCACAACCACCACCACAACCACAACAAAAAGGAACATTAGAACTGATTTAGGATTTATGATTGATAACTTACAACAAATTACACTATGGATAACATTATGATAACAGACATAAGAGATGTTTAAATTAAAAATTGTTTAGTTCTATTTCATCAAGATTGCCTTCTTTTCAAATGACATTGTTCAGTTGAGTGTGATGGCATATGCCTTTAATCCTAGCACTTAGGTGGGCAATGAAGACAGGTGTGAGTTTAAGGCCAGCCTGCTCTACATAGCAATTTTCAGATCAGCCAGGGCAATGTGGTTAGACACTCTCTCAAAAAAAAAAAATCAAATGGCACTGTTTAAAACAAAGAAATTGAAAGTGAGAAACGAGAAGAAATTATTTTGAAGATATAGGTATGAAAAAGACTGGCAGCCAAAATATATTAAGAATTCTTACAACTTCAAAAAAAGAAAATTGAAGGTTCCTTTTTAGGAGCAAATTATTTTTTGGTTTTTGTTTTGTTTTGTTTGTTAGTTTGTTTGTTTGTTTGTTTTTAACAGAACTGCACCAAAAGCACACCTGAACATTGAAAAAGTATATTTAACTGTGGTATTAATCATCACAGTGAAATGCAAATTAAACACTAATGAGACACACCACACATGCTACCATGGTAAGTGTAAATTGACACTACCAAATGTCGGCAGGATCTAGAACAAATGATATTGCCATAGTATGTGTGTGGGAACACAAAATAAGACAACTTTGGCAAACAACGTGTTTCTTGTAAACTTAAACAACCCATACCACACAGCCATTCCACACCTAGGTGTTTTAAAACAGAAATGAAAATACATGCCCACACAAAGATCTGTACACAAATGTTCAGGGCAGTTTTTACTGTGTAGAAATGCTATGCTTTCCGTCAGCAGATGATGCAAACAAAGTCTGGTACACCTTTATGATTCACAGATTTTTAAGGTACTGATGGACGCAGTGATTCTCAGCATTACGCTAAAGGCCAACGTGGATGGTTTGTGTGCCTTGGTCCCTAGCTAATGAAGCTCATCTCTGCAGTTCCACGTCTGAAATGATGTGAGGAAGTACTCCGGGAGGGTAGAAACAGGCTAATATCTCAATATGTCAGCAAGAACGCTCACATTTGCCACAACCAAATGAAATACATACTTAAAATGGATGCATCTAGCTATGTATTTATTATCCATCAAAAATTTTCATCCTTGGTTACATATTTTTGAAATATATGAAATAGATAAAAAAAAGCAAACTGCAGTGGTTCTAATAGAATATAAGGCTAATATTTCACTAGCATTTAATATGTGTGGTTATGGACTCAAGGAGGTTATGCTTATTTTGTTTCTATGAAACGTCAACCTAAAGTAAACAATTTTGACAAAGTCAAAACTTTCCACTGAAAAAGGCTAAGGAAGGTTAAATGAAATGTTGAGTTAGAGAAAGAAATTCCTATATATAAATAGTATTCTTTGTTTATTCATTTATTTATTTTGCCAATATACATTTGACCAATATTCTATGCCAGTGAACGGACTCCAACTAAATAAATGCAAAAATACAGTAATAATAATTTGTTCTCTCTAACTGGTGATATGTTGTTTAAAAATGGAGGGGTGGATAAAACCTCATGCTTTTTTAGGATTTTAAAATTCAAATACATCCTCCAATTTCTCATTCATGTTTCCAATTTCATACTTAGAATCTAGGTTTTCCATTTTCACAATGTAATGATTTTGCACGGGAGGACCTTTGCGGTGGGTCAGGGACAAACTACAGCAGGTGACGCCATGCAGACAGAGCTTAGGTGAGGAGGTCATTGAGAGAAGGTGAAGGGGGGGGAGAGAAAGAGAAAAAGAAAGACAGAAACAGAGACAGAGAGAGACAGACAGAGAAACAGAAACAGAGACAGAGAGAGACACAGAGAAAGACAGCAAGAGACAGAGAGAGAGAGAGAGGTCGAGACTTACTTGCTTATTCAGAAGAACAGTGAAGAGAGCAGGAATGGGTGGAGCTTGTTTTGTTTGTTTGGTTGGTTGGTTGGTTGGATGGTTGGTTGGTTGGTTGGTTTGGATTGGTTTGGTATTTTGAGACAGGGTTTCTCTGTAGCTTTGTTGCCTGTCCTGGAACTAGCTCTTGTAGACCAGGCTGGCTTCAAACCCACAGAGATCCGCCTGCCTCTGCCTCAAGGGACCTTTTTGTACTTGCATACAGACTAGTGATATAGCAGCCATAGGACCCCCGCGACTGGCCAAGGTACTGCCTGAGTGCATACTGCCAGGTGGCAGGGGCCAGCATAATGCCTGAATCCTAGCATTCATAATCCTAACATACAGTGTAGGCAGTTCCTGGTTCTGTGTTCGGCTTTTGATTCATTTTCATGGAGAAATGGAGATAAAACTACTGTGTATGTATTAAGGCCTGCTTAATATGATGAACCTCAGGAAAAATAGCTGGTGAGGGTCTTGTGCTCTCAGAATCTGCTTCATGAGTGTGTGACAGTGTGTAACTTTGGAAAGTTAGCGATATGTAAAATATGCTTTTACATATCGAAGAATTTCTCTGAGTAAAATATACTTCTCAAATGAGGCACACGAATCAATTTCTTGTGAATATTGCTCTTTCCTTAATGCAGTATTAATTTACTCAAATTAGAAACCGTTTCTATCTGCTACGTCTTCCTGAAGATGAAGCAAACTAAACAGCGGATCAACACTGCAAACGATTGACATTTTACACCTAGAGCATCACAAAGCATTGCTGTTCCACATACTGGCCAACTTAGCCTCGCTATAGCGTTCTTCTGTTCGTCAAGATTTTCACAGAAGAGCCAAACAGGCTCGCAACCTAAAGCAAGGAAGTGATCTAGAGTTTTGTAGAAGAACCAAGGCATAATTTTATTCTTGGTTAGTACAGCCCAAAGTCAAGAGCAATGCTCTACTCTAGAGAGTAAGAGGGAAAAAGAGAGCAAACATTCCCTGCTCCGATGTACACTCTGCTCAGACCTTTACACGTGGTGGGTGGTGACTACCTAGGGAGGAGAATTCACTCTTCATCGCTTATCTCAAGTGTTCATTTGAGATAGGTGTCTCAACCAGACACAACCATCCAGACTCACGTACAGTGTCACATGATCAAATTATCTGAACACACTGTCCTAGTCACGTTGTCATGAAATCACTCCTCACACATCCTCACTTTTATGTATTTTAACAAATGATCACATCTTTCCCAGAAACATTCCTTCCTTTGGACATCTATGGCAAACAAAGACTATGACAATCAAACATGACAAGACTTGCCAAGGAAATGAGCTGGGAAGGAAAACAAATGGTCCACAAAACACATTCAGGCAACAGAGCATAAGTCTGGGAACATCTACATTGTAAATGAACAAGTAGATTTTAGAGGATTGTCCAGAAAATGCACTTCAAGTAAAAAAATGTGTTGGATGAACATAGTTGAATCTCATAGGCTTTGGAGACATCTCTTACCTACTTTTGTACTCTGGCCCCAGAGCCTGAAACCTTCATCACCACATCAAAACTCTTGACAGAGTCCCAAAGATTCATAAGCAGAAAATAGATCACGTAATCTTTCTTCATAAAATAAAGTATTTCCATGTTTTAATTATTATAAATGCAAGCACAAAAGGTAAAACAACAAGAACATGGAAATCTTAAATAAAAATTTATTCCAAGCACTGAAGAAATGGCTCAGTGGTTAAGAACACTTGTTGCTCTTACATAGGGTCTGGGCACAGTTCCCACAGGGCTAGAGCCTCTCAATCATCTTAAATTCCAGTTTCAGGTCTCTGACTCCTTTTCTGGCCTCATACACACACATACATGCAGGCAAAAAAGCTCACACACATTTTAAAAATTGTTATCCCAAAAAGTAATTACGATGATATTCTATATGCTGAGTGTATATGGGTATCATAGCACTTTCTTCCAATAGCCGAGCAAAATGTGGTACAGCTTTCTTGGCAAAAGTTAAGCAGTATACATTTTTTCTAAGTCATATATATATATAAATATATATATATATGATCAAATTGAAATAAATTAAAAATTATATATAAATCAACACTCTAAGAAAACTCTATGTTCCGTAAGAACATTAATCAGTTATTTGAAAACCCCAAACTGTTGAAATTTTGCAAATCATTTTTATTATGACAAGATTAGATTCCAGGCTGTGATAGCAATGTCCTTTTTTGAAATTAATACTTTAAGTCTAATTCAATATTAATTTCTTTTTGAGACAGGGCTTCTCTGTATAACAGACCTAGCTGTTCTGGAACAAGCTCTGTAGACCAGGCTGGCCTCAAACTCACAGAGATTCACCTCCTGAGTGTTGGGATTAAAGGCGTGCACCAACACTGTCCAACGCAAGATTAATTTCTAACTTTTTATTATAATATTACTTCATTAAGAATTTCATACATACTTACAATGTAATTGTAGCCACCTTCCACACCTTCCAGCTCCACCCCTCCTCCTACCTCTCCTCCCAACTTCAAGTTACTCCCCACTATTTTTTGATAGCCCCACAAGTCCAATTTGTGTTACCCATATGCTCATGGGTACAGGGTCATTCTCCAGAGCACGGTTGAGCCACCAGAATCCACAACCTTAAAAAACTGACTCTCCCTCCCCAAAAAGCCACCCAGCTGTCAGGAGCTCTTTCCTCCCCCGTCCTGGAACGCTGCTGGGCCTGTTCTTGTGTAGGCAAGCACAGCCCCTGTGAGTTAATGAGTGTCACTGGTCCTGTCACATCTAGAAGACGCCCTTTTGCTCTGGTCCTCCCTGACTCTGGCTCTTAAAATCTTTCTGCCTCCTCTTCCTTGATGTTCGTCGAGCCTGGAGGAGGGGAAAGTGTACTATAGCTGCCCCATTTGCTGCTGAGCTTTCATACTATGACTCTCTGCGCTCTGACCCATTGTGAGTTTCCATGGTATCTATGTGCTACACTAAAAACCCCCTCTGATGAGATCTAAGCGTTCCATTAATATATGGGTGAGAGATACAGATGTAGACAGCAGGTTGACACAATGTCCATTCAGTAAAGTAATGGTGGTAGGTTCATCCTCAAGCATATGACCTTCCCAACCATGTGTTCTTTGTCAGAACAGTGCTAAGCATGAACCTCCTCCAGTGGAGCTGACGGTAAATTGGTTACTGTTCTGTTACTATTGCACCCACGGGCGTCACATCCATGCTGATTATTATTTTTGCTCTAAGAGTTTGCAGCTGAGTAAGATTGTTGACAGCTTTTCTCTCTAGCAATCTGCATATCATTTTCAAATACTGTGAAAGCCAGTCGGCAGGAAAAAAGGTTCCTAGCTCATGCCAATTTGATTTCTCCATGTCCTAGGACAATATTGTGTAGGAAGAAAGATAGTCATAAGGAAACTTACTATTTTATCATACATGCATCTATTCCCATAATAAAGTTTAATTGGAGTTAGCCTACACAGGGGATAATGTTCCTCCACAAAGCCATAGGTCACCAGAAGAGTCCAAGGCCATGTATGTGATACTTCTAGAGTTGTTGGTCAGGGGTGTCCTGCAAATCCCCAAAACAATATAGGGTGTTGCTATTGTTCTTAGTTGCCCACCAGAATTTAATGAAAAGCTTATGTGAATTAAGGTGGTATTAAAGTCTCTCAAGAATGTTCTTGCCTCATGAATTTTTCATAGAAAAAATACAGTAATGACAACTACGATGTAGCTTGCTACAAATAAGATGGCTTATCACAAGCGTATTGAACATCTAGTTAATGTTCTTGGCTGCAGGTGTATCTCATAAAGCAATATGAGTCTTACTTTAGATCATGGTGATTTTGAGTTCTTTACATCTCTTTACTGTTAAAAAAAATGTACTAAAGAATTAGTTTATCCAAGGGTCACAGGTAAATTGACATACTTTGCATACTTGGGATAAATACTTAAAATCTGCACATTTGATATTCTGGAAAAAAAATATATGATCCCCAAATGCAATGTTGCCCCATAACTTTGTTTTTTATCCAATCTAGCCCTAATGTATGCAAGCATTTTTGGGAATGTTTCTGCAATTATTCAAAGACTGTACTCGGGAACGGCCAGGTACCACATGCAAATGCTGAGAGTGAAAGAGTTCATTCGCTTCCACCAAATCCCCAACCCTCTGCGGCAACGGCTTGAGGAATATTTCCAGCACGCATGGACTTACACCAACGGCATTGACATGAACATGGTATGTACTTCTGTTTTCCAAAACAGAAGCTCCGCAGGCATTACAGCTCTAGCTCAATGAAAGGCCAGTCTCACCAGCTTTGAGCCCCGTGCTTTTGTTTCCTTCTCTTGGATGTTTATTTTTCTCCCCTGGAGATAGTGTCTCATTCTCAATTCATGGCATTGCATGGTGCTATATCTAGTTATACTGTGTGGCAAAGGCATTATAACGTGATGCAAACTGATATAACTATGTGTCATAGAGTTCCCATCTCCAACTAAAGGAAACATTGTCTTAGCTAAAACTTGGGCCTTCATGGCATGGCCTGGTTACAAATGAGCCAACAAATAACAAGAAAAGTTGCTGAGCCTATGCGCCATTAAGATTCCGAAAACCAACTGTGTCCATTTGATGAGCCTAAGCAGGGATCCAAGATGAACATATCTTTTGGAGTAGGACATCTTGAATATTTGTAGGAAAGTTTAGGGACCTTCAGTATGTCAGAAAGCATTTTCTGATAGGAAGTTTCATACTTCCTTTTAACAGTTAATTATATTCTAGTTCAATATATTTACTTGGTTTAATGACTCTCTCTGTTCAAGGAGGGGACAGGCATTCCTTAACACCTTTTAAATACTTGATTTAAAAAAAAAACAACACACTTTTCACAAGCATCTCAATCACGGCATAGAAGTCTAATTAAGATGAATGGGTTTTGAAGAGCTCTTTTTGGGATTAAGAGCATTTCTTACATTATTTACTTTGCTGTTTGGCTTTAGACACTTAATGCTACAGATAAATTATGCAACAAAGCCAAACCCCACTGCTTAGTACAGAACTACAGAAAAAAAAGGCACATCACTCCCCTGTTCTGAAAATAAATTATCCATATTTGATTCCATCAATTACATGATGCCATTTTTGTGTGAGTGTATATGGACAATTTAGATGGCTATTTACCATTTGGCCAGAGATGTTCCAACAAAAAGACAATGGATCAAAATTAGAATTCACGGTGAAAGCCATAGAGCACTTGCTGTCAACTCAAACACACATTTATATGTCGATAAATTTATCATAGTTGCATGTGATTTATTTGCTGAGAAATACAATCATATTAACATAAAATTTTTAATTTGAAGAAATACGCGAGCTCCTTAGAGTCGAAAAATGTAGCTCAACTGATGAGCTGCAATTTTCAGGTGTCCCAAAGTTCATGGTGAAAAAGCCACTTGTTAAATTAATCTCTTCTGAGGTGGTTTTTAATCTAGCAAGAAAGAGCACCTATATATATATATCGGTTGCTTTTATAAATTGTTACTGTGCTTGTTTAACAAAGATACCAGCATTCAAAACCGCTGAGGAATCGCTAGTGCCGGGCTTGCTTAAGCACTGTCAAGTATTTTTAATTAAAATATGTATCACTCAATTTTATTGCTTCATACTGCCAGGGTATTTCAATAACAGTAGTAATACAGCCAGTTATTTTACCTCCCTTCTCCATAAAACGTAGATTTATGGCCATTTTTATGATAAAATATTTTGTGACAACTATTTACCTATCATTGTTTGACTCTATTACCTATAAATATGGTTTCTATACCACTTGCCTATTTACAATGTACTTATGAAAGATTTATCTCTTTCCTGTCTGCTTCACCCCTTAACACATGGAATCACAACACCCACCGGTAAGAACAGGAGGTATTTATATCCCATTTAATTCTCGTGTAAATTGTGGAGAATACCCTTGTTATCTGTCAGGTTTAGAGCTTGTTAAATGATTTCCAGTGTTAGTTCTGATCTTTTTTTTTGCATGATATAACAGAGGAAATACAGAGCAAGAAGCTGGGGAAGATAAGATGGATGAGGCCAAGTACAGAATAGCAATTCTCCATTTCAGTAACAACTTGACCTCCAATAACGTTGCTGTACAATTTCCTACGCCCCACAAAAATTCACTTTTCTGCCCCCATCCCCATGCTGGTAGAGGTTATGGGTATACGGTTTGCATTAGATAATTGTCATAAAGAAAATGTCATTCTCTTTCATCATCCTCTCTTCATGATGTAGGTGCTTTCCTCTCCTCTCATCTGCATGCCAGTTTTACATGATCCTGGAGCGTGTGAGCTCTAAGCCATGTGCCGCTGAGACTTGCATGTGGTTTTGAAAACTTGACTTTGCACGAACTTCTTGTTTGTACATGGTGTCTACATTTTCATTTTGTGACTGCAAAGTGAGTAGAAAAGAAAAAAATCAAAACAAAGCTCAGTATGAGATAACGCCGCAAAGAGCAAATGGAAGATGTTTGCTGTGTAAAACAACGTTGATTAGGGAAAAGCTACTGTACTATGAGACGGCCAAAACCACATTGTTAATGATTATGGTGTCTTGCCAAGTTATTGTTGGTAAAAATTATAATTTTAAAACGATTAAAAATTAGCTAGTTTATGTACTGTGATACATAAAACTACATCAAACTGTTGTATTTTGCATCAACATTCCGTATTATTTTATTTAAGTATAAACTTAAATATAATTTCTCATGAAGCATTTCAGGCCATTTTTTACTGTTCAATCATCTTCAAATGAAGTAAAGGTTTCCAAACACACAGTTAATTCACTTAAAATTATTTCACAATTAAAGGCGTTTGATTGCTTAGGAGACCACCAAAACATCGAAATAATTGACCTAAAAAAAAAGTGGTAATATCCCTTACTCCTTCTGTTTTTTAACTTTTCATATATTCTGCTGCCAGTATGTTCCAGAATAGAAAACAGTTATGGATTCCCTTTTACTTGAACCAAATGGGCTAAAGAACAAAAGGAGAGGGGCAAACCAACAAAGGTAGTGAAAGGAATGTGTTTTTCAAGGTCTGGCTTCAGTTTTAGGACTGTATAATTGTCTCAAGCATGTGCACAGATTAATCCTGAAAATATGCATGCAGTAAATGGCTTGGTTGATAATAAAGAGATGTGTTTTCAAGTTAGAGCTATCAGCATTTCAAGGAATTTTTGCAAATGAAAGCCATCTCTTAACCCAATCAGAAACTTTCTGAAGTTCACCAACATTATTTTAGTTTCACCGACAACAAGAAAATAAAAAAAACTGTTTTCCATCTAAGTGTAGAATTCAAGCAGACTAATACCAGACTTGTGAGCTAGGCTTGATACTTGATGGTCCAAATGTCCCTTATCATGGCAGGAAGTAATCTCTATAACTTAATATTGGCATGGAAGAAAATCACGTGTGCACATTTAGTGGACTTTTGCCTTGCCTAAAATTTCTGCTGTGACAACAACCAAGTAATGGCTGAGAAACAGGAAAAAGTCAAGAGACCTTGACACTTGTACACAGCCTGCCACCCTCTTGAGCAAGTCACTTACACTTTCTACAGTTCTAAAAAACTCACTACGTATAAGCATGTGAAGGCACCTGTACTCAAATACAGCGTGTACATCATAACCTATCCGCTGCCCACTTCTTCCACTCCCTGTAAGAAGTGTCCAAGTCTTCCTCATGGAGCATCTTGCAATGGATGTGGCTCAAAAACCACTCGGCTAAATCGCTATTAGAATTGTTGATTGTAGAGAAGAAAGGTAACCACCAGAAACATAAGCAAGAGAACAAGTCATACATGCACATGCGTGTGAGCATGTGCGCACACACACATACACACAGTGAATTAGTAGTGCAGGCACATTTTTATTTAGTTGGTTTTCAGAAGAGCAGGATTGGGGAAATAGACTTTTTATTAGGACTATTCAATGAAGGCAATTTTGAGAGATGCAAATAGAAAGTATCTGGACTAATGGACTAGATGACAAGATTGTCCAGAAAGGTGAACAGATAAAAATCACTTAGAACACAGTGATTATGTGTTCAAAATAATGTGGTGTGGTGTTCTTCAGGAAAGAGAGTGAGCTCACCAGTATGGTATTACATGATCTAACAGACTCTCCATGGACGGTGAGGTGGGTGACGATATGGGAGGGGTAGAGCTGTAGGAGCAGACGCTTGGAAGATTTCAATGAAGTCATCCTAACAGGCTAAAAGTCTTTTCAAGCCCAGCGATATTCTGCATGACACAGCATGTTTCTTAAAGAAGTCAGCACAGAAAACCAAAGGAGAAGTAAGGCTGATAAATGGCAGATTAGTTAACAGAGGTCATCATTTCTTGGGGCTGGTGGGATTTCTAAAGAATATTTTAATCATATTGTATTTTCTTTATTTTCACATTACTTCTAGTTTCTCAACTACCTGGCAGAAACACCTCTAGTACTAGCATTGAAGTCATTGCTGCATTCCTGATCTAATTGTATTCAATGAAAGTCCCATCTTAGGGACAGGGAGACAGCTCACTCTGCCCCCAAAGCATGGAGATTTGAGTCCAATCCCCACAACTCATTCAAAGAAAAATTTTTTAAAAATGTAGTAGCTCTTACTTAAGACTCCACCACCAGGAAGACAGACAAGGCAGAGCTCCAAGACTCTCAGGCCTACCAGCCCAGCCTACTAGGTATATTCCAGGCTATTTAGAGACCTTGTATCAGTTTTTTAAAAAGTGGACAGAAGCTGCTGACTTCTGGCATCCAAAAGCATGGGTACACACGTGCATTTGGGTACACACACATACAGACACACTGAGAGAACGTCAATATTCTGTACACTTAATTAAATAATTTCACATGTACTCTACTTTCGTGTTCAGATTGCAGCTTTTGACACATCACAGAGAAGTGCAAAGGTAGGGACCTTACTTGTACTCAATGAATGAAATCAGGTAAAAACAATCCTTATGATAAACCCAGTCATCAGCATAAAAGGAAAACTTGAAAATGGTGTAGCATGCTTTTAGATCTCTTAATCCTCTACCTTTTCTTTAAAAAAAAAAAAACCTTTTATTTATAAACAGAGAGCAACATTTGGCTAACCAATATAACATAGCAAAGGTGTTCAAAATTGTGCTTGCATATCTGACTAAAGCAACAAACATTTAAAAGAGGCAGAGAGTGGGGAATAGGACCCATGAAATCGTTTGGTTTTCTATAAATAAATATTTGGTTTTTGTTTAGAAATTGAGTTTTAAAAATAACTTTGCCATATACACTTAAGAGGATACTTTTGTGAGATAGCTTAGAGAGTGGGTAAAGGCATTTGCTGCCAAGCCTGCTGCTGAATATTTATGGCACATGGGCTTTATACTTGTGACCCACGTGGGTGCAAGGAGCAAGCCAACTCACAAGATTTGACCCCTGACCTTCACAAGTGCACACACACACACACACACACACACACACACACAAATAAATATAATTTGTATTTTTAAGGATGATAATTTCATCTGTATGATGATTAATCAACTGACAGGGATTGCCAATTTCTTCAAAAAGTGTTTATTATAAACTTGCACTTATATATTAGTATACAGGTTTGTCACACCTAGCCTTTTTCTGTAGCAAGTTGCTAGGCAACCTATGCTTTAGGAAAGGTTGAGTTCATCTGCCCATCCTATGCAACTTACTCTACAACTCTTTAAAATACCACTGTAGAAAAAAGCAATGAAACATCTGCAGCTCCCTTGCATGACTAGTACACAGCATAAGACAGGCATCTGATGTTTTTAGGTGGCAAGTCACTCAGTCATCTTTCAAAATGATGGATTTTCCTACCATGTACAGAATGACTTATCTACAGTTTATTTACTTATCTACAGGGACCCAAAGACCAGCACGTGCTCCCATAGCCAGGGAGTCTTTTTTACTTTACCCTGAAAACAGGTTTGTTTGTTTTTGGTTTTGTTTTTTGTTTGTTGTTTGTTTGTTTTTTACATAGCCCTGGCTGTCCTGGAATTCTTTGTATAAATACAGGCTAGCCTCAGATTCAGGGATCTTCCTGTCTCTGCCTCCTGAGTTCTGGGACTAAAGGTCAGTGTGCCACCACACACAGTTTCTTTAGCAGGTTTTGAACCCAGGGAAGTAATTGCACCTTGCCCCAGGACTTTAAAAAGATCAATAGCTACTGCAGAAACACCACAGAGGCAGTGAGTACACTCTGGGCTTCCGTTTCTCCAGTGTATTACTAATGTTCTTCTTACAGCAGTAGAGAGTGGAAATGATTTCTACATTTGTTTTGCAACTCCTGAAAATAATGACCCTGTCTAAACAGGACCTGATGCAGTTCCTGATGCAGAGGGGAATGACATGTCATAAAACACTTTCTTTGGTGAGTTAGAGAAGCAGAGCCATTCAGACCCAATTCAGTTTCCTGTTCTTTTATCAACACAGGTTAAGCCAATAAAAAAGGAAAAAGAAAGAGAGAGAGGGAGGGAGGGAGAGAGAGAGATAGGAAGAAAGAAAAAGAGAGAGAAGAAAGAGAGAGAGAGAGAGAAAGAAAGAAAGAAAGAAAGAAAGAAAGAAAGAAAGAAAGAAAGAAAGAAAGAAAAAGAAAACAATTGCACAGCCTCCAGAGAATTGAACATGACTTGCATGGCTAGGAAACAAGGCAAGTACAAACATATAGACATAGAAAGCTGGAATCTGGTAGCCTGGGCTCTCTGCTAGAGAAGCTGCAACACCCAGAAGCTCAGCATGTTACAGAAAGAGGAATAGAAAGAAGGGTTATTGTCAACAGCTGAACAAGGAGACAGGGTTATTATATAAAGATAAACAAGAGGTACGGTGTATGGTATTCAGCCACATCAAAAGGATAGGCTCAGCTAATTTCACCAGGAGTAGTCCTCTAGGGGAGCATTCTTCAGCATTCTTTAGGGGACAGAGAAAGCAATGGTGGACATTTTCTGCACTTACTATCAGCAGCCACACAGGGGCCAGGAGAGAAGGCTTTGCCATTTCTCTCTGAGCCTCACTCTGGGGAGGGAGTAAGCTCCTCCATTTCTTCCATTGGTCTGAGGCTCCAGATACATGTCAACAGCACACATTCACTTAGGAACTCATTCACTGGGTCTCCTTCCTCTGTTCCTTACTCTCAACACAGACCTCATTGAAGTTCAGTAGTAAAGTATTCTTTGGAAATGTTATTCTAAGCCTCTTTTAGATGGAGCCTAGATTAACTCAGCGTTTCTCCAACGTAATGAACTCAGATCACCCCAATATTCTCCCCAGAAAGAAAGGCCTGATACTCGCTACCATGAAAAACAAGCTAGTGCACCGAGATTTATTATTAACAAATACACACCTGTTCGACCTAATACATTAGGGTTTTGTTTTTGTTTTGTTGTTGTTGTTTGGTTTTTCAAGATAGAGTTTCTCTGGAACTTTGACCTGTCCTGAAACTAGCTCTTGTAGACCAGGGTAGCCTCTAACTCACAGAAATCCACCTGCCTCTACCTCCCAATTGCTGGGATTAAAGGCATGCACCACCACTGTCCAGACAGTATTTTTTTAATCAATTTAAGGATGAAAGTTAGCAGAAAACAGCTCACCCGAAGGCATGTTATTACATGTCCTTAAGAATGTAATATAGCCGATATTTCAGATATATGCTTTCCTAGATGTAGACATTTACGTGAGTGTACAGATAGAAAAAGTGCAGAATAATTACGTCTTCCATAATATATATCCCTCAAAGTGTATTTTAGTTGGTATCTTGACTTCTATTAGTGAGGCAAGTCACTCACCCCCACAACACAGTTTCATGCTTTGAGACAGTTTAATTGTTTTGTTTTGTTTTGTTTTGTTTGGGAGAGACAGAAACAGAGACAGAGAGAGAGAGAGAGAGAGAAATTGCATCATTTCTGATGGTGGAGCCTGGCCTCCATGCTAAGACACTTCTATTTCTGTTGCAATTCATCTTGCCCTTTCAATCTGTAATCTTCACAGATAGTGACGTTTTATAAACCTCACAGAGGAAAAAACACGACCGTGTTTAGGAAAAGCTGCCATAGGGGAAGATAAGCCAAAGGTTCACACCTCATCAATGTAGTTATTTTATTGGAACCCAGAAATCCATCGCTGACTTCTGGATCTTTGCTGTGAATCATGACAGGCAGATGCAAGGAAAAGGAGATCTTCATGCTATTTCCCAAGACAGAGGCTTCAGTCTATAACAGCATGCCAGTCTCCTGTCTAGGAAAGCATTCAGAATATTTAGCTGCCGATAATTTGAGAATTGATGATCAGCCAAACTTCATAATAAAGAATCTGAAGAATTGGTGAGAATGTATAAGGTCAGGAAAAGATGCTATATGGTTGGTTATTTCACAAACAGGACTGGTAAGTGGAACAAAATATATGTGCTAGTCTTGGTTAAAATAAACAGATGGAGCCATTCTGGGATTAGGTGGGGAAGTGGGACATGTAGATATTGGTGAGAATTAAGAAAAGAAAAGTGAGTGACATGGAAGAGGGTAGGAAGGATAAAAAGGGGGAGTGATGTAATTATATTTTAATTTTTAATATTTTTGATAATAAAAAAGAGAAGAAAATCAGGGACTATGTTTCACCATGTCTCTGATTACATTTCATTTCTCTGCCTTCATCCTTATGCATGAGGAGGGCATTAATTGCAATGTAATACTTAATTACTTTCCCTTAGCTCACTGAATCTGAATTTATAAATATTTTAGGGATATTTTTATTAAATATAATAGCTCCCATAGATTACAACTTTTATACTAGCCATATACTATTTTGGAGAAAAGATTTTTCAGGTCACTGAACTAAAATTAAAAGAAACGCTAAGACTCAACTCTATTCCAATATAAGTAGTAAAATTACTGTAAGTTATCAGAGCATAAGAATTTGTTTAAAAATAGTAGTTAGCGAGCTGGCTCAGTGGGCAAGAGGGCTTGCTGTGCAAACACGAGGACCTGAGTTCAAATCCCAGGCTCCAAGGTGAAAAACTGGGCATCACCATATGCACCAGTAAACCCCATGTTGGGGAATAGAGAGAGGTCGATTCAAGGAGATCACTAACCAGATAGCCTGGGTGGGAGACCCAGCCCTGAAGGAATTAAGAGTGATTGGGGAAGCCACTTCATGTTTTTTTTTTTGGCCTTTTCATACACTTTGCCCATGTGTCCACGTGTGTGAACCACACACAGCAACTACTTACACACAATTTTTGAAAAAAATAATTAAAATGTAATTACGTCACTTCTTTCCTTCCCTTTCTTCCTTCTGACCCCTCTCATTCCCCTATCCCTAATTTTAAAAAAACTGATAAACTTTTCTTCTTTGATTATTATTGTTACAAATACTCATATGTATCTGAATCCATTTAGTGTTGCTTCTGTATATATGATTTCAGGGCTCCTCAGTTGGTATTGAATACTAATTAAGCCCCCCCTCTTGGTTTTTTCCCCTGAGGAAAACAAATTCTTCCTTTCTGAGCAGTCATTAGTAAACCATAGTTCTTTTATTAGAGAAATACTCTGGTATTTCCCCATTCCACAATGGCGAGTCTACTGGTATTATCACTGTTCAGGTCTCATTTAGGCAGCCATACTGTTGCGGTATTATGGGTGTAACTTCCCTATCATTTCCAGGAGACATAATCTCACAACAGATGCCCTGCCTTCAGGTTCTTACAGCCTTTCTGGCTCCTCTTCCATGCTGCTCCTTAAGCCTTCAGTGCGGGAGTAGAGTTGTACATGTATCTGTTGGGACTGGGCTCCCCTAAATCAGTTGGTTTTTGCAGTATAACTCGTTGTGGTTTTCCGTGATGGTCTCTGATGCAAATAAAAGCTTCTTTGATGTGGGGTGAGAGCTACACTTACTGTATGTATAAGGATGAATTTTAGTAATCATACTGACTATCACAGTTGTGGTAGTAGGTTCCCTTCTAAGACCTACCTAGCCACAGATGATTGGTTAGGTAAGTCCAAGCATAATTTCCCTCCTGTTGAGTGCACCTTAAGATCATTAAGCATCTGTTGCCTATTGACGATATATGTGTCATTACTGCACTATTAGGAATATCTTACCATGGTGGTCATTGTTGGAGTTCAGAGTTATCACAGCCATCTAGACCTAGAGATAGCTTCTTTCCCTTGGCACCTGACATAGCTCATTCTGGTACTATGAAATCCAGACCATGGGAGAAGGCTTTCAGGTTAAAACCACCTTAAATATTTTGGGTGGGTTCTATTAATTGTTTAACAAAATTCTTTTTTCAAGTAGTTAAAATTTACTTTAGATCTTTTCAAATCATCGGTAATGTCCAAATACAGCATCTTGGTCACCAAGCCTGTTCCTGTAACAATTAATAATTATTATTCTTCTAAAGTTATACAACCTGATCAGAGATTTTCAAGTTAAGGCTACCTTTTACAATAGTGCCCATATCACCCATACAGACACAGTTACACACAAATTTTACACAGATAAAATCAATGTATATTCATTTAGGGGTTTTTAGTGCTATATTGTGGTTTTTATTCCATCCTTAACCATTGCTATCCTCTCTTCACATCAAAAATTTATTCACTCAATATCATTCATGTGTATAGTTTTTCACATCTTTCTCACTTCTGTGATAAATATGCTAGTATTCTCATATATATATATATAATTTGCATACACACACCATTAAACACTTAGCTATGTAATTTAACATTATACTTGATATTTCTCACTTCACACCTTATAAAATTGCATCCAAATCCTATTTGCAAAATGAAATTGTGTAGCATTCCTACAGCAATTCATTTTATATACTCACGCTATATATACATTATATTTGAATAACTTCCTTTCAGATTGTCTATTTCAACTATTTTGTTTTATTTTATAAGAATGCGACATACGCTACATATGTCATGGTTTTATCATAGACTATAAATTATTCCTAATATATTTTTAATACATTCATTTCACTTACTGAATGTTTTTGACACAATTTTTTTTTTGCTGCTGTTCTAAACAGGGTCTGATTTACCAACATTTCTGATGTAATTAAAAAAATCATTGCTTGTTTTTAAAAAGCTCCATTAGATCATTGACTTTGTTTCATTGGTTTTCTTGTAGTTTCCTATGTGATTAGAAAGAAAATGCCATCAATTGTATAAAATCTGTTTTCTAGTCTGATAGTTGCATTTTTTTAAATTAAGATAAGCTTCATACCATAAGATTACAGATTCAAGTACTTTAAGAATAACTAAATTTTATACTAGAATTGCATCCAACATCCCAGGCAGATTCAATATTTTCAGTTCTCTCTCTCTTAAACCCAATTATCTGCCAGAGTGGAACCACTTTTCAACTTTTGTCATCTTCCATCAACCGAGTCAGTCTGTGAAATTCAAATAAATGAAGCAGCATGTTCTCTTTTTGTTCTTATTCATAATTCCTGTACTTGGTCTGCACTCTGACCTTCCTTGTCAGCATCACCTAGCATTGCCCTTTCTTTCTTCCCTTTCTTAATAGAATAACTATACCCCACTTACTGTTGGAAGGGGACAAACAGTTGATGGGTGTTTCCTGGTTTTGAATGTGCCATGGAAATAAAAGTTTTCCTTTCTTGTGATGGATAAATATGGATCTGAGGAGGATAGGCATTTTCCTGTGAGTTATGACATGGAGTGTTTCTGTTTTAGCATCCTGTTCTTTAGCCCAAAATTATCAGATATGTTTCTTCATTTTCAATAATTTCTGATTTGTGGCCACTTTTCAGTTACTTTTTAATATCTCCTTTTCTTGTGGATTATGATCGAGTTTGTGGATGATAACTTTTCTACTTTTCAAATACTTGAGCCCACATCTATTTCATCGATCTGGTTGCAGTTTTTTATTTTGTCTTTTTTTTTAATTCCTCTCTCATGTATTACATTCTGACAGCAGTTTCTCCTCCCTTCTCTCCTCCCAGTTGCAATGCCCCTATACTTCTCCTCTCCCCTAGCTCCACTCCTCCTCTGTTTCCTTTCAGAAAATAGCAGGACTCCCAGGGATACCAACCAACTATGATGTCTTAGTTGAGGTTTCTATTGCTGCAACAAAACACCAACCATGATCAAAAAGCATGTTGGTGGGGGATGGGGGGTTGGAAAGGGTTTGTTTGATTTACACTTCAGCATTGCTGTTCATCACTGAAGAAGTCGGGACAGAAACTTAAACATAGCAGGATCCTGAGGACAGGAGCTAATGAAAAGGCCATAGAAGGATGCTACTTCCTGGTTTTCTTCACCTGGCTTGCTCAGCCTGCATATATATATAAAATCACTCAGGACCAACAGCCCAAGGATGGTACCATCTGCCATGGGCTTGACCCTCCCCTGTTGATCACCAAATAAGAAAATGTCCTACAGCTGGATCTCATTGAGGCATTTTCTCAGCTGAGATTCCTTCTACTGACACGCAAAACCTACCCAGTACAGGTGGCATATCACATTGCAATAAGACTGGGTACCTCCCCCATGTATTAAGGCTGAAAAGTCAACCCAGTAGGAGGAAAAACGTCCCAAAAGAAGGCAAAAGAGTCAAAGGCAATCACCGTTCCAACAATTAGGAGTCCCACAAGAAGACCTAACTACAAAACCATAACATATACACAGAAGGTCTAGATCCCTGATTATGTTGGTTCAGTCTCTGTGAGACCGTATGAGTCCAGGTTAGTTGGTTCTGTGAGTTTTCTTGTGGTGTCCTTGACCCCTCTAATTCCAATATCCTTCCTTCCCCTATTCGGTAGGATTTTCCAGGCTCTGCCTAATGTTTGACTGTGGGTCGCTCCATCTGTTTCCATCATTTGCTGGATTAAGTCTCTCTGATGACGATTGTGTTAGACTCCGGTCTACTAGTATAGCAGAATATCGTTAGAAAGCATTTCATTCACTTTCTTTCCCAGTTGTGTTTGACTCTATCTTTGGTCTCTTTACTATCCAGCCTCTAGTTCCTGACCATGAACCAGTCATTGGTTAGCCACTCTCATAAATTCTATGCCTCCTTTCCCCCAGTATATCTTGCAGACTAGACAAATTTTAGGTCGAAGGTTTTGTGACTAGGTTGGTGTCCCAATCCCTACACTATACTCCTTGCCTGGTTACAGAAGATGTCTGCTTCAGACTCCAGTTGCCTCATTATTAGGAGTCTTAGCTAGGGTCACCCCTGTATATTCCTAGGAGATTCCATTGCACTAGGTATCTAACCTAGTCCCCCAAATGCCCCCCATTCCAGTTGTGTCTCCCAGTTCTCTCTCCCTCCATCCTCCCCCAACCTGATCCCTCCTGTTCCCATTCTGATTGCAGTTTTTAAATGGCTCATCATTATTAAACTTCCCAAATGGTTTGCCTTTACTTTATAGTTTAAAGAAGAATGAATAGCCCTCCTATTTTTAAATGCCAATGATTTTTTTGCATTATATTACTGAATTATGTAGTTCCACCAACTTGTGTAGTTGGAAAAAAGTCAACCACTGGAACATAGGCAATGGGCTTGTTTAGTCGGAGGAGAAATGTGCAGAGATCTGACATCAGGGTTCCAGGTAACAGCCAGGACATTTTATGGGAAGGGAATCTGATCTATGCATACAGTACATTTTCTTGTAAAGCTTCTACTACTTTATAATAAGTTGAACAATTGTCAATATAGGTTTTTACTTTTCCTACAAAGCAATGAATTATATTTTTGTCTATCTTAATATTCTGACGAATACATCACCCCTCTCATACAAAATGAAGAGAGCTTCTACTTGGGATCTTGATCCTTTATCATCTACAAAACCAATTACTGAAAATGAAGAGAAAACATATTATGTCTTCTCATACTGCTAGCAACTTTAGAAGTCCAACTTGAAAGACAGTTAAATAAAAATAGTTAGGTGAATTCTGGACTACGTTACAAGTTTCAGCTCTTCACAGAGTTCTCTAATTTGTTGTGTCTTATCTTTTATGTTTGTAAAATGAGACTACTGCAACTCTGTTGCTTCGCATATTGAGGAAGTTTGGTTCTGAAATGCAGCATATGAGAAATATTTCCAGGATCATAATACTTGATTCAAACTCAAGATAGCATTTTAGATGCAACGTGAGAATTTAAGTCATTGAACCTGTCCGACTGCATTTCCCTTTCCCTTACTCTGTGAGCAAGATCGGGTCATCCGCCATCAATCAATTCAGAAAGCACTAGCCGCAGTGCAGCTAGAAGGAGGGGCTACAGTGATGTTCTTTTCGTCCCTTCCTCGATATCTCTCTCAAATAACTGTGCAAGGATTAAAAGAGGGAGACTCAGAATCTAATCCTGAGGCTGCCGGTCCTTCTTGTAGCCTCCAGAGATCTTAATAGTTTTTAGAATTCCTTTTGAGATCACACTGCAGAAATCCTGAGACACCCCTTGTAAGCCAAGTCTTTCCTGATCTAGCAGGAAGGACTCCAGAGCCTGGATGATGAAGAAAAGCAGTGATTCCCTTCTGCCTACACATCACCATTAACCCTGTCTTCATTGGGTCGCGCTGAAGTTTAAGTGTCCCTCTAAAAGGAAAAGTCATAGCAATGCTGCTAGTTGGGAAGGAGGAGGATGCAGGAAGACGATGCTCTTTATTTTTTGAGGCATCATTTTTTGGAGCTAAAACTGCTTCAGGACTTCCTACTTTTTTTAGCCATGTCCAAGTATAATAAGGTTTTGTATCTTGAGTAAATACAAACCGTGTGCTGAATGTGTATAGGTTACATGAAACACATTAATGTATTATTACAGAGTTTATAAATATTTCCACATTCTTGAATTCACAATTCTCTAATTTTCTTAATGGTCTGGCAAGGCCTAAGGGTTTTATATATTAAAATAGTTCCTTATTTTTAACAGCCACATGGAAGTAGAATAAAAAATATAGATGTCAAAGCAATGTAAGCTTCACACTGGGGTAATTAATGTGTATAAGTGTTGCTAAACCTACTTAAGAGTTTACTATTCTAATCAGTGGTTAAAATGTAGTAATCACCATGTAGCCACCAAGGAAACATAGAATGAATTTGTTTCCTATTTCTTGGTGCCTAACTATAGAAATGATACAATATGGAATGATCTGGAGATTGCAAAATGCATTATGGTAAGACATTAGCTTCCACAAAGAACATAATGTAAGGTTCATGAGTTCACAGGTGCTAAAGATTTATCGAGAAGCTGAATGCCCACATAAAAACAGCAATTCTGCCAGAGTCAGGAGATGCTCTCAAATAGTAAAGCTGTACTCCGGGGCAGAGACTTAAGATTTAGCATATTCCTTGCATAATGTGTTTGATAATCATGCTGGAGGTTCATAGGGAGTGCTAATTTGTGTTTTGATTAATCCTAATTTGTCAAGATTTAAGTATATTTAATGACCCAAAGAATTTCCCTAGGACATTTCCTAATGACAGTTAACTCAGCCACCGAAGTTGTCCACATGATTAATCTGCTATTTAGGGAACCATTTGCCACAGTCAGGCTGCCTAAATGTGCTCTCTATTCGGCCTGCCTTTGGGAATGTTCCCTTCTGTAGTACCACTAGCATAAATGAGGAAAAAGCCCCTGGTTAGAACACAGATCAACCTCCGTACTACAGGATCCAGGATAACGAGATGTGCTGGCAAATAGATTCGGTTTCTTTCAAAAAGTGAATCCAGTAGTTCCAAACGTAAAGAAGGCTAGGAAGTGTTTGGGTTAGAAACTCACGTATTGGCACACTTTAAACAGAATGTGGAAAATGTACTCATCATGAGACGGTCTCGGACGGAGACAGAAAGCAGCAACTGTTCAGTCTTAAGCCTCAAATCTCAGGAAAGAGCAACAGTTTACTGCCAATACAATATGTCTTAATTTAAAAATAGTTTTCTATCAGGTAAAATGTTATTAAGGAGATATATATATATATATATATCTATATATATCCTATTGTCATGAAAAAATGATATAATAATGACATATCCTAACTTTTTTGCTGACAATTTCCCTAATTAGAAATATTTCTTCACTCAACGCCGCTAATCAAAACCTATTGCCCTAGTTTGGGTTACATTGCTGTGTTGAAACACCACAAACAAAAGCAAATTGAAGAGAAAGGGGTTTATTTGGCCTATGCTTCCAAATCATTGTTCATCACTGAATAAAGTCTGAACAGGAATTCAAGCAGGGCCGGAACCTGAAGGCAGGAGCTAACGCAGAGGCCATGGAGAGGTGCTGCTTACTGCCTTGCTCCTTAAGGCTTGCTCAGCCTGCTTTCCTATAGAAACCTAGACCACCAGCCCAGAACTGGTGCCACCCACAATGGACTTGGCCCTCCCACACCAGTTACTAATTACGAAAATGCCTTCTAGGCCTGCATATAGCCTGATCTTATTGAGATATCTTTCTCAATTGAGGCTCCCTTCTCTCTGATGACTTTACTTTGTGTCAAGGTGATATAAAACTATTCAGAGCACCAGTGATATAGTGTTTTAATTTTATTGTCATTGGAACTGATCAAACTTCTTTTTCCTTGGTGGCCCAATACATAGCATAAATGTTTTATTGTTATTGATTTAAAAACTTATATAGGAGGATTTACTAATTTAAAATTGTCTACCATCTTGACTAGCATTTATATCAAGCACTAGACCTGCATCAATATCAGCATGTACTCAGCTGTCATGCTATACTGCTTGTACAATTTAAGTACAAATAACAAGAATGTATTGTCATGACATTACAAGTGTGTTAGCATATACACCTGTTAGGGAACTCTACCATGAAGTCAGATGCTTCTGAATTAACTACTGATCACATTTCATAGATTTTTGTTAGAAAATATTGTTGTCCTCCCTTTGTTTTGTGTAACTTTTAAAAATGACTTTTAACAATATTGAAGTGTTATTAGTGGGTTTTTTTATGTCCAATGGTCTTTACATTTGGGGCCCACAAAACAGTAAACTACAAAACTTATGTAACTACCACAGCAAGTATTTCAGACTGAAATGAGAAAATTTTTAAACAAATTATCTCTTCATTATCAGACTCATAGATTTTTGTTCACTTAAATCCAAGCAAAGAGAAGGCAAAACACAAATGGCTTTACATCACACATAGTAAACGTGTGTGATTCCTTTCAATATAGAGAAGAGTTTTCTGGAACTTCATCAAGTCTTAAAAATATGCCGTACAGTAACAGCATTAAAAAATGAGATTAGGACTTTAACTCACCTCAAATTAACTGCTACTTGAGGGTACCATGAATGTTCACTATTATTACAAATGCATATTACAAATGTCCTACCTCAACATGAGGACAGTGTAACTACTTCTTGTTAGAACTGTAAGAATTGTGTTTAATCAGTCATGAAGACTTAGAACATTTTCAAAACACGCTTTATTCATTATGATTCTTTTGAATCTGGTGCTATTTAAGTATTTAAATGAGTGAATGCATGCTTAAAAGATGAGAACTGCTTTTCTAAGGTGCTGGCCACGAGGCTGACAGTGGGGGATGCTTCTTGGTCTTTAAAATTGAATTCACTCAGTAAAACAATAGCTCCAGATGCACAGCAGACAGTGACGTATACCTTTCCAGTAGCACAACTCGGCCAAGAATGCAGGGCACTGAAGTTATGGCTGTAACTGTCGTCAAGCAAGCTTCCATCCTGATTTGTAGTTAGCTATTTTCCATTCCAACTTTCTTCCTCTATATGTGCAAGGCCTGCTAAGATGTCAGAGTTCAATGATAAATGAAAATATTCTACTTCAGAAAATTTAACAAAAGAAATAAACACAGAAAAAATTGTACAATAATAGGTAGGAAAGAAAGAAGGCAACCCAGATGGAAATGGTGAACAAGGTGTCTTGAATAAACACCTACTTGAAATTGTCTCTTATTTCCCACTTTAGAAAAAAAAATGTACTTTTTAATGTTCCAAACTGTTAACTCTCCATTAAAAACATCTTTCCCAAAGTTAAACACAAATTCTAAAGCCACTGACCTACTTGAGAAATCCAAACAATGGGCTACTCTGAGATCCAACAAGCGAATTTCACATCTTACTCAGTTTTCCTTGAGCAACTGATCAAATTAAGATAGTTAAGAAAGTCAGGTAAGGGTTAAGATCACAAAAGCATATGGGTAACTTTTCTGTAATGTCTATATAATCACCACCTGTGAAAATAAGGCTCTATGGCATCTCAAGCTGAAAGCGGTCCTTGTCAGTGGCCTCCAGTCTAGCAGAATGAAGACTGAAAGTAGACCATTTGGACTGGGAACTTTCCCAAGTGACCTTCACGTTCTGTGAGGAGTTCCAAGATGACTTGGATTCTAAAATGTAGTTGTATTTCATTAACTGCCTATTTTCAGGATAAATTTAAGGCAAGTTCCAGTGAAAGCTTATGTCCACACGAACCAGAACACTTCAGAAGACAGGAAATTAGATTACAGAGAAATGTTGGGGGATGGGATCTACAAACTAATGGTGCCTAGAATGCAAAGCCTTTAAACTCTGCTCAGTTAACAAAGAAAAAAACTAGTTAAAGAGACCATATCTGTTACTTGGGTAGGGGACAGATATGTACTCAATTTTTTTGTTTTTTCAAAAATCCAAAAATATATTGAAAAATTGACTTAGCAACTTGATGTTTCACAAACATTATTTAACTGTACTCATAACTCTGTGAAACAAATGTTATTCATTTCATTTTGAAAAATAAGGTACCAAGTCACAGAGAAGATAAATGACCACCAAACTTAGAACTGGCAAGTGAAGGATCAAGAATGTCAGTCCACGCTCATCCAACTGTGTAGTTCATTGACAAATTCAAAAGATGGAAATACCATTGCTGACTCATCTCTGTATTCCAACTCAAACCATGCCAACGCACACATCAGCACGCCCAGACACACAGAAACACAACGGGTTGATGATATTTAGGGGTAGTTCAATGAATCTGCCAGAAACATATCCTGTACAAACAGTTGTACAGAATGAGTACCCTCCTTCATTTATGTGAAGTACAAGATATTTTGTCAACTGTATTTAAAAGGAAAGGTCTAGCTATTGCTTGGCATAGTGTTCTACCCCCTATAACCTAGCATTGTTATTTAAGATTTAGGCTGAGATTCCAAAAGTGGCTTTCAAAGATGCATGGAGAAGCCAGTGGACACTGGTAGTTTTCTCCTATAGAATCCCCAATGAAAATGATCCTTAATTCAGAAACCAGTGGTCCAAACTAAGGTCATCCCCAGCTTGGTACAACTTGCCAAAGAATTCAAAGCAATAATTTTCATTGTAGGTGACGGAAAAGAGTGGTCATGCATTGGTTCTGTGAGGAAACCTAAACTTATGTAGGGCTCTATAAGAGTAAGATAAAACCCCTAGGCATCGGAGACAGGACTTGTCAATTTGAGGCAGTTTATATTGGAGAGGTCTTTAGTCCAAGCAGAACACTGGAAGGGGTCTACTCAGGCTGGTGGGACCTAAAGTCATAGGTAGAACATTTAAGGATGCACGCCCAGAAACTCATACAAGAGGAAGGCTTGAATTCTACTGGACCCGAAAACTTTCAGGCTGAAAGTGTTGGCAGCGTGGAGCTGAGTAAGCAGAATTTGACAGCTGGCGCACTATTTAGCAGTAACATAACTAAGTTGGCACTGTGACGATTCTGATCTTAAAGAAAAGGAAAGACATGGATGGGTGAAGTGACTTGCACAAGAGTCAATCGTGGCAAATTTTATAAAAATTTTTAAATCCATAGATTTTCTTCCAAAATACACTTTACTCTCTGTTGATTGTTAAAACAATAACAAAATGTGGCTGCTGGGCTTCACACATATTAAAGATCTTTTCATGGTATGCCGTAGTCAGTTCAGCAGCCAAATCACATAGCAGCTTCATAGAAGTCGAATCACTGGAGTTGTTTTATATTTCAAACACTGACAATCATAGTTTGACTCAAATATAATTTAATTTGAAGTTTTTTCTGGACTAAATACACTTGAATTGTCTTATTGACAATTTATGATGATTTTTGATTATATTAAATTATATACTAAAGTTGAACCAATAAAAATCAGAGAAAGAAAAATCTCTAAATGCATTATTGCCCCGTAAATTGTTCTGTTCTATGGGTCCATCTACCCTAAAGTATACTGTTCATTGCGGGGGAAGTCAGTATAAAAGCTAAAGTCTGCATGTGATGCCCCAGAGAATAATATGCAAAGAATTAAAAGAACAGTTTCCCGACCCGTTGCATATGGATAACTTTGCAAAAATAACACGTTATTTCATTCAAACTAAGGGACATTTATTACAAATTATTGTTTAGTCTGTGCCTCTGGTTTTAAATTAACCAGTGAGTTTTCAAAAGTAGCACTATTTCTATTACTAAAAATTAAAGTTTATTTTGAAAGTATATCAACTGCTCTCCTTTCCTTTGTTTTCAGTGTTTCTCCAAACATTTAGTATAAAAATATTTGCATAGAGCTGGGCGGTGTTGGCACACACCTTTAATCCCAGCACTTAGGAGACAGAGAGAGGTGGATCTCTGTGAATTTGAGGCCAGCCTGGTCTACAAGAGCTAGTTCTAGGAAAGATCCAAAGCTACAGAGAAACCCTGTCTTGAAAAACCAAAAAAAAAGTGTATAGAAAATATGACTATTCCAAATACTGTTGATTAAACATTTCATCAGTTATGATATTTGCAAATACCAAAGCTGCATCAGAGTAGATGTACACCCATGACGACAATTTAAATTGATCTAAAATTATTTCAAAAAGTTTCTCATCTTTCGAGTTGTATTGCCTTTTACCAGTGTCCTTTTGATTGTTTCATTAATTTATGCACAATATGATACTGCATAATCTAATGCAGGCAAGAAGTAATGTGAAATGTGTAGGCATAACATTTTAATGAGACAGCACTTGGGTTGAATCAAATGTCGGCAGTTAATTCACAGAACAATATGGAGCTAAAACTTCTGACATGTTTAGCAAACCAAATATTCATTAAGGGAAGCAAACTAGCTGCGTTATAAAATCTCCCTCGTAATAATTACTGCATCTTCAGATCTGTGAGCAAGAAATAGACTTGATTTCAAGTTGAAGTGCCTGGTGTTCCGGTAGTATCAAACTCTTTATTTTTTCATTTCAGGTCCTAAAGGGGTTTCCAGAATGTTTACAAGCTGACATTTGCCTGCATTTGAACCAGACTTTGCTGCAGAACTGCAAAGCCTTCCGAGGAGCAAGTAAAGGCTGCCTTAGAGCTTTGGCAATGAAGTTCAAGACCACCCACGCTCCTCCAGGAGACACCCTGGTTCACTGTGGGGATGTCCTAACGGCACTGTACTTTTTATCCAGAGGCTCCATAGAAATCCTCAAGGATGACATAGTGGTAGCTATTCTTGGTGAGTATTTTAGCCAGGACCAATGACAGCTTCAGGTATGAGTTGTTGCAGACAAACATTAGTTTAGAACGATAGACTAACAGACAGATTGGTTGATAAGGACGACAACACCGATCATTTCAGAGCTTTATTTCAATTCATTGCATATCAGATTAACCTTGCAAAAAAGGTATTTTTAATGTCTCAATTTCTGTGTAATATGCAAACATTCTCGTGATTCTCTTCAACTGTTGGCAGCTACTTAGACATTTGAAGCTAAATCTATAAAAACAGTCGATATTTTCCATTTCATGTGAGATCTTGGCTTCATGGTTGATCCTTGAGTATCTTAATATGAACGACTCAATGTTGTAGACATACTAATTAGCCTGTGCCTACAGAAATATGAGCTGAGTTTATAATTTCATGAATTTCATTTGCCTGCTATTTATTAAACCCTTAGAAAAGAAACTGGGGTCCTGACTTAACAGAATGAAGTGGTGTGTTTAACATTAGGACCAGAGTTGATAGACTACAAAATGAATAAAACATAGGTTTGAGTGTAAAGGAACATTCATGTTTAGTTCACTCTGTCTCTTTAAAAATGAACCTACTTATATGAATTCAAAGCATTTCTTTGGACTGTTAGGGTAATGGAGAGATGAACAGAAAAAGCCAACTCTATTCTCCTTCATTCTGATCACATAGCTGCAGGATCGAAACTCCCTCACCCCACAGTAACACCACCTCCAGTGTCTATGAAATTCAGTTTTCTCATAGATTTAATACACTGTTCCACTAATGAGTAGTCATATAGCCCTAGAGGCATAGATGGGAGGTAGGTAGATTCTAGCCCAGCACATTCAAGGTCCCAGTTTCATTCCCCAGTGTAGTGCACCATGCCCATCTGCACTCTATGCACTACCATACACTTCGTGAACCAGGCAATGGGACTTTATTGTGTCCAGGGGCAGCTTATATAGGGATGCTTAACTGATAACCACACCCCAGACAAACCCACCAGAAATCACTCCCCTGCCATCAGGAACTCCTGAGGGTCTCATGCTCAGAGCAGCTGCAAGTTGTCTCAGAGCAGAGGAAAACAAGTTGTTTGCAAGAAATTCAGGATTTGGGGGTTCACATCTCCCAACACCCCAGTGTCTATCTACCAACTGTTCAATTTCCGTGTCAGTTGAATGGTTTCTTTTCACTCAGTTCTCAGTTCTCACATTTGAACATTATTAACTCACAGGTTTTATCTGTTTGTTGTTGGACAGACCCAACGCATGGCTCACTAGATGCCCTACACAAACAAAGTAGTTTACGTGATTCCCTTGGTATTTTGATAATTTCATGATTATTACAGTCAAAAGTCCACAGATTGAGAAGGTACACTATTTGGTTTCTAAACCAATAAAGAGTCATGGAATAAAAGCATCCTAAGTCACCTCAAGGCCACTTATCAAACGAAATTTCCACTGGATTTGACACTGACAGCTTGCCTTGGTGTCTTACCAAGGAAAGCGGAGGCTGATCTTTATTCCTGCCTGTCCTCGCATCTGTGTGCAAAACAACTCGCTTCTGTGCTTAGACTGCTGTGAGTATAGAATGGTGTTCAGCGTCATGGGGCTTCCTCCTTGCTCATCTATATTCACAGAAGGTAATTAAAATATAAACCCCATGCAAATACAGTTCAGAGTCAAAAAATAATTGTCTAACAAAGCCACCAAAACTAAAGAATTGCAAGAGCTTCTCCTTTGCTGTCCCAATTTCCATGTATGTTAGCATCAAAAATTATTACTATTCATTACGGTTCTCAAAGTCTAATAAGTATTTATTTAAACTATGCCTAATGACTTCTCTCTAATTATTAGTATATGGTATTTGACTTTTCCTTATTAAATTCTCATTTAAAATAAGAATGTCCCAGCATTTTTCACTTGTTGGAACTTTATTGTTTAAACATCCTTGATAGCTCCCTAAATTGGAAGAGAGATGTGGTAATCCACCAGAAGCAAACATAAATGCATACTTTATGCATATTCTTAATCTGAAAAGAACCTTTAGAAATGTGAAGAAAGTGCTATTTTGCACTGCTACTAATGACCTTTAAAAGTGACTTCATCAAGTAGTCTGCCGATATTTACCAAAGGTATATACCTTGTGAGTACCTTGATACTCAGAAATAGAAAAATGGCCATGAAATTTTGAGAAATATTGGGAGGTTTGATATCCTAGGCAGGTAAGGATATTGATTATGGTGTCAAAATGCATGGGTTTTAATTTTGGCTACTTTTCCTTCCTCCACTTCACCCAACTGAGAAATGACTTTACGTTATTCAGTTTACTTCTTTAATTTTGTTTCAATATTTATAGATTTTTATAGTAATTGCATCTTCACAAAATTATTTTTGAGTATCATATACATACATATGTATAAGAATACATATATGTAGTACACATAAACATTTGACATAAACATGGCACCTACATGGTCGTCAGAAAATATCGATTATTCCTACTCTTGTCATTGAATGAAACTGAAAATAGACAGCACATGGTTAGGCAGATGTGACGGGGATGGCCATCAGAATCCAATACTGAAATAATCCTAGTAGTTGTAGATGCACAATGGGTCCAAATTTTCAGAGCAAAGAGCGAGTGACCAAAACCCTGACTATGTCTGTGGATGGCATACATAGAAGTAAATAACATAAACAAATGGACAAATACTTTAAAGGCAGATTCAAAACTGGTAACTTGTGGAAACAAGGTATGCTGATATCACTTGTCCGTTTCTGTGAGTGCTGAGGAATGATGGAGCTGTCAATTAGCAAAAGCTCCAGACATGATCTGGCTGAACAGAAAGAACAAGAATCCAGCTCATTTCATTCTCTCATATTCCTGGACTGACAGTATCAGAACAATTCTACCTGAAAGTATATTTAGAAAACCATATGGTGAGATCCATAGCTAGCACTCAGGAGTATAACAAAAGCATCCTCTAGATCTTACACACTTAGCAAAAGAACCTAAGTAAAGAAATGAAGGAGATTAGAACGGTACCCAAGAATTTTAAGAACAAAGATTCACTCAACAAACATTGCACAATCAGTCAAGACACGGAATGTTGCTCTCCATGCTCCTGCAGGTATGGGAATCTTATATTTGAAATCTTTGGTTCAATGATTGGTCAGTTGGTTGTTGTCCCTTTCTACTTTTATAAAGAAAACATTAATTCTCTTTCTCTTCCTCCTTTTTTCTTCTTCTTCTTTTTGGTTTATTTTAGGAAAAAATGATATCTTTGGGGAAATGGTTCATCTTTATGCCAAGCCTGGCAAGTCTAATGCCGACGTGAGAGCGCTCACATACTGCGACCTGCATAAGATCCAGCGAGAAGACTTGCTGGAGGTCTTGGATATGTATCCAGAGTTCTCGGACCACTTCCTGACGAATCTAGAACTGACTTTCAACCTGAGACACGAGAGCGCAAAGGTAGGGCCCCACTGCTGACCTTCCCATTTCTGAAATGTCATTCGTAGATCTGCCAAGCGCTTCTGAAAACAACAAACAAAACACTGCAGCAAAAATTTAACAATATTAAATGCTGAGAGAAAGAGACCAGCTGAATGTTGAAATTAATAAATTATACGGCTAGAACTCAGTATTAAAAGATGTTGAATAATTTTTAAAAGGTCAATTAAGTTTGACTTTTTAGAAGTTCTTAGAGTCTTGGTTTACTTTAGAGGTTTTGTAGGAAAATGAGTGGTTTTGAGTAATATTAAAAATCCCCTAAAGGAGTTTATTTTACATAGACAGAGAATAAAATGTGATCTCATCTACTATTCCTACCATATCAGTTGCTATTGATTTTCTGTAATGTTGAAAGTATTAGCTCTATCAAAGTTTAGATTAATACTAAACTCAACTTTCAAGTTAATGAAGTATGAACTAATTAACTCTTACAACAGAGTCAAAATCTAGGCTATGGAATGAATGAAATATGGTATACTAGAAGTAATATTTTCTGTTTAATTCTGCACGTTACCCATCCTATCATGATTTTGAGAGTGTAGCTCTTACTGTGCTCCACTGTGAACTCTGATCTATAAACTAGTCCTGTCGTGTAAAAGAATAGCTTACATTGTAGCTCACTATTTGTTACTGGGTTAATTCACCAAGTTTCAGAAAGTCCATTCCCTTTCTAAATGCCCTTTTATCATACATCAAACATTGAGCTCTTGGTACTTGCCCAGTGTATTTATTTATGAGATAATGTGTTCTATGGAAGAATTCCCTGGGTCAATATTTAGGCAAAAGATGCTCGACTTAAGTCTCCATGGAGTTGTAGTCATCACCAGGCATCCTGAGAGGCTTAAGAAACAGCAGATCCTGGGGTCACCGGGTGGCCATTCAGTGTTCTAATTCAGCTTACTGAGCTAACTTCTTTTCAAACCAACAACAACAACAACAACAACAACAAAACCTAAAACTTACAGTAAAAAGTCTCCAGTTCTTAAACATATGTTCTCAGAATAGTTTCACTGAATGTTTTATTGTGACCTCAGTCAGAGAGCATAAACCTCATTCTGGTTTTACCTAAAATGCAACTATGAACCTCAGGTGACTCCATTGTACTGAAATTCATACGGCACCCAAATGAACAACGCAGGGAAATTCTGCTCTGATTTACAAGATTGATGTTGTACAGACAATCAAAGAGGAGAAGGAAGAACTAAAGCAAGTGTAGTAAAGGTCTTTTATCATAGTATCTACTGTCCTCAATCATATACTGATTGTAAAATTTAGCCTTATGTTCATTACTAAGTAATATATACCTCCTAGTTACTGTAAATTGATTCATACATTTGGCTAGCAATAACACAGACTCTTCTACTTGTCTAAATGGTTAATATTTTAAACGTTTATCGTGTTATACAAAATACTCCCTTATGTGGACTATTTTATTTCTAAATTCTAATGCGAGATCCTAAAATTCCTAGCACATAACTCCTACAAACCATGGTTTCCTCAATCAAATTGCGAAGCTACTAGAATTATTCTATCAATACGTTTACAACTCAGAGCTAACCTTCAAGAAAATTACTATAACTACTGGGCAAAATATAATTCTTAAGATTTAAAGTGGTTGCTGCAAAGTGATATAATAAAGAGTTTATCAGTAAGACATTATATTCAAGTAGCGTAATCTTCTAGATCCCTCTTTGAGTTTCATTAACACAGGCTGATCTTTCGCCACAGTCCCAATCCATAAATGATTCTGAAGGAGACACCTGTAAACTACGAAGAAGAAGATTGTCCTTTGAAAGTGAAGGCGAGAAAGGTAATTCATTCTCCTATTTGTAAAGTTTAATCTAGAGCACACGTTTCTAACTCGTCCTGCTTAAATACTCATTATAGTTTTGATTTTCAAGGTTATGTCTAATTCCTGCTTTGGTAGTGTCGGGAGAATCACTTTTGTTCCCAAACTGAAAACATTGCTTTTGTTCCGGGGTTGCTATGTCTAAATTACATCACTCGACAAAGTCACTCCTTGTCTTCAAGGACAGCCAACAGAGAAACTGGGTAAATTGATTGAAAACAAAATCAAGTTGATAATCGATGATAAGTATATTCAGAGTTTGAAGCGGAGTGTTTTGGGAGGAGGAATTTTCGTTTCAGGTCAGGAGTGTAATCCCATCACCAGCAAGCACCACACATATCAATTATGTGGATGAAGGCACAAAATAGAACTCATCTTCGTTAAGGAGTGAGAGGGATCCACTCTCAGTCAGGAACAGAAACAAGTATACTTCAGTAGAACCCCAGATACAGGTGCACATAAGTGTGCCTGGCAACGAGACCAAGATTTCATGAAAAACCTTGTACTTTGCCTCCTGCTGATCTCACCAGCATTCTAACCTTTTCCTATTTGGCTTCACAGCAACACCTGACCCTGGATCAATTCTTCCTGTGGAATAGTCTTTGCTTGGTGTCGGTGTCTCTCCAAACTTCCTATTTTCCTTCTAACTTCACAAATTCTCTGGAGATAACTTCGTATCACATTCTCATCTGGCTTGTTATTTCTTAGAGTTTCTTTTTGTTGTGTGTATTTGCATGTTTGGTATGCATACATGTTCACATGGTGTTGGGGTGCATGCACACATTTGTATACATGTGTGTAGAGGTCATAAAACCACCTCAGATGTCTTTCCCTCTTCCTTTGTGATGGTATCTCACTGGCTTGGTTCTCACAACTAAGTTATTTGTTGGCCTGTGAACTTCCAGGATCTTCTGCCTCCGTGTTTTTTGTAATACATGCATATCTCACAATCTCAAAGTTTTTATATAGGTTCTAGAGATTAAACTCATGGCTTCATGCTTGTAAGACAAGGACTTTATCAACTGAATTCTCTCCACAGACTCCAAAGTTTCTTAAGATATCTTACGCCTCCTTTTCTTTTTATGTAATATAATCTTTCTCTGATTAATATCATCTATGCTTCTAATTTCATTCTGTCCTCATTTGGGAGGTGTGCATATTAATATCTTAAACCACAGGCCAGATGAGCTTCCATATTATGACTCCAACTTTTTATTAAACTACTTAGGCTCTCAAAAGTATCCCCTAATGCTTCCTTAAAATTCCTGTCCCTCTTCATATCTATTGCTCTGCAAATATTCACACCCACACCATTCAAATCAATTCCACAAACATGTAGGATTATAACTTCTCTCGAGCTATGAAGAAACTGTAGTGTTGATTAGATTTTTCTACTGCTATTTCCACCATCTCTACTTTCAAAGCTAGGTGTCCATTGGTTCATTTATCTCCATTCCCCCAGCCCCTCTACCCGATTGAATCTAGATATCATCATCTGTCTCCTTAGAATACTAAACCAGCTTTTTAACTACTCATTTTCCTTGTAAAATTTACTCTATTTTCATTTATTCTGCAAATGACACAGATGATATTTTTTTGCTAATTCCAATTACATTCATGTCACCTATATATTTAAATTCCTCTAAGGACTTCCCAGTCTGTATACTCATTTGTTGTTACTAATTTTTAGGAGTTATTTTGAGAATTTCAAACGCGATGACTATATTTACATTTCTATTCCTCCCTCTTCCCACCCAAACTCTTCCCATGCCCCTACTCCTTCTCAAATGTATGACTTCCTCTCCGTTATTACTACATATAGACATAGATAAGATATAGATATAGATGAGAGATGATCGATATAGATAGATGATACATAACACATATACATGCATACATACAAACACATACACACAAACATTGTAGAGAATCTATTGAGTCTATTTAGTATTGAGGACTGACTGAAAGGAATTGGTAACCTATCAATTGCTCTTCCTTGAATCAAACAGAGTCTCCTGTCCTGTGTATTGGTAATAGAATTGGCTTTTTTCTACTTCTTTGAGTCTTTTATCTTATACTAACTATTTTAATTCCCCTTAACTATTCCCATGAACTCCTCACCTTTGCCCTGAGGTTCATCTCCTCTAAGTCTTGATTTCAGTTGTAGCTATTCAAGACACTACTGCTCATTGTTTTCTATCTGTGAATTGTGAACTTCATAAAAATGGTATATACTTGTACCCTGTGACTCGGGGGCTTGCAGTATGTACAGCATTATCTATTGAAATTACATATGAACCAGGCAAAATTGTACATTTCCATAACCCAAGTACTCCAGAGGTAAGAGGATTGCAGTTTTCAAAACAGATTAAGCCACTGGAAGGAGGAGGAGGAAGAGAAAAAACACAAATAAAATGGCATTTGAGTAACCCTTTTCCACCTTTATTTTCTCTTCATATTTCAAGTTCTCTTTTTAACTCTGTTCCCTTGGAGCTATCACCTGCTAGCTTGCTATTTGTTTTTAGTGAATTAAGTTCTTCTCTCTTTTTTATGTACATTGTTTCTGTGTTCTTGCATATGTTATTCCTGGAGATAGATTTTCAGCCTTTTCCTAAAACATACGGACACCCACAAATCCAAGGAAACCTTCACATGCAACCAGGCCAGACTGTTTTTCACTCACTAAATTTGTGGTTTGTGATGTGTTTAATGAGCATTGTCTTGATCACTTTAAATGCACAGGAATTTCCTTATGAATCCCCAAAGTGCATTCCTCTTGTGATATCGCCAAACCGTGCCCTGTGCTTGGGTTACTGGCATGACTGGTTTCTTCTTTATCTCTATAAAACTTTAGATCCCCTAAAAAAAAATCCCATCTGATAGATATTGGCTGTCTTGTACCAATAGTTGAATCATTTTAACTACTTCATTAACTGCTCATAAATAGGAAATATTTTCTGCAATGACCTTCTTTATTTTCTTGGTAGAGTTTTCTAAAACAGCATCCCTGATGTCAAGCGGTTTTTCCATAGAGTTAATCTAACTCCCTCATCCTGGTGTTAATCTCTTGTTTTTATCTCACTGGAAATGGAGACCAGTCTGGCAATGTGTGGCCTGTGGACCATTGTTCTCCATAGGGTTGAAGATTTATTAAATCCTCTTTCAATCTTGTTCGGTTTCCTCATTCTCAAGGCAAATAATCTCACGCTTTTATCTTCTGATAAGGCCCCGAAATCGGGTCACAATTCACAAGGGCTCGTGTACTCAGACATTCCTATTGACGTTGAAAACATTCCGTTTAATCACGGCCTTAGTTTGTGAGACCTGTTTTATAGAAAGTGCAGATAGCAGGAGATTTGCCTTCCTGTGTCGTTCTGAAGTTCTCTAGCATGCCAGTGTGTTACCACGAGTTCAACAATGTGAAAATACAATTAATTCCCATTATCCAGAGCTTCACAGCCTTTTTCAAAGCCTTTGGAATTCCAGGCTGCTGCTGGCAAGTGCAAAATTCTGCTGAAAGTAATTTAGTCCCTGTCACCCCAATCTAATGCTCTTTGGATCACCAGTCATCTCATATTTTGTCACATAAAATTGTCTTCTGGGGGGAAGCACATAAAACAGGTCAATGTACAGTAGTAGAGACTTTCCAGAGGATTCTCTGATACTGAACAACCCAGGGTTGAATAAACTAGAAGCTTCACAGGGAATATACTAATGATTACAGTGTTACCTTACTGCTCCTATGAGACAGATCCTTGAAGGTAGTATTCCAAGAGCATTGACATCTTATAAAAACAACTTACATAGACAACAGGAACAAGAAGAGTTCGGACATAGGAGATAGGTAAACAAGTAGAATCCTGCCTATTTTCCGGATGCCTTCTCAACAAGATGTCCATGTTTTCAGCATGTACAAACAACATATTTTAAAAAATGGCCAGAACCTCTGCCAAGCTGAGTTAAACATAAGGAATTTGTTAATGTGGGTAGTTTGTCTTCATGAGCTTCAGATTTCTTCTGAGAAAATAAACCCGCTTCCCAACAAAAAGGAAATGTCACAGTAAATCTGAAGGTTGGGGTTAGTTCCTTCTTTAACTTCTGCAAGACAGACACCTAGGATCTCTTATGACTAGGGTCAATCAGCATAGGTAGAGATGTTAGAACTCCCAAGATGGAAGTAGAATCTTCTTTTTTTATTTAATATATTTTATTTTTTTAAAAAAAAAAGAAAACAACTATCTTTTTTCATTATACATACCAAACCAAGTTCCCACTCTCTCCCCTCCTCCCATTCCCTCCACTTACCCCTCTCACTCATACACCCATCCAATCCACAGAGGCACATTTCTTTGGGGAAGGTCCAAGGCCCTCCCTACTATATCTAGGCAGCTGAGCAAGGCATCCATCCAAAGAGAATGGGTTCCAAAAAAGCCAGTACCAGCAGTAGGGATAAATCCTGGTGCCACTGCTAGTGGCCCTGCTGTCACCCACATTCAGAGGGACTAGTTTGGTCCTATACTTGTTCCTTCCCAGTTCAGCTGGAGTTGGTGAACTCCCATTAGCTCAGGTAGACTGTTTCAGTGGGTGTCCCCATCATGGTCTTGATCTCTTTGCTACTATTCTCACTCCTCCCACTCTTCAACTAGATTTGGGAGCTCAGTCTCTGCCTCTGTTTCCATCTGTTGCTGGATAAAGGTCCTCCTGGTCCTCTTCGTGCTACTTAAAACAAGAAGCAAAATGATGCTGCAGTGATGTATTCTGTTGCCAAGGAAACTGCAATGGATGGGCAAAATAAACTATTGAAGGAAACAATGAAAAATCACTTCCACTTAAGTGGTCTGCAAAGGTGGATTATGCTTACTCTCAAGTCTCCTAAAGTGATGAATGGGTCTTGGGAATAGTTCATTTAAAATATTATGTGTACACAATAAAATACATACAATACTAGCACAGTAGCATGATTAACACAGAAAGAAAGTATTGTGGATAGTAAACTATGAAATACATAGCTGGATTTTGATATATATGTGTGTATGTGTACATAAGGTACCATTCCATACTCAAGCATTCACACATACATATGTGTATATATACCAATAAGATTTACATGATCAAATATTTAGAGTGTTATGCTCAAGTCCTTCTATAGACAGCATGTTAAAAAAAAAGTAGTTACTAATAGATGATTGAAGTACCGATGACCATTAATTAGGTCAGTAATAGTAGCAATGTTGGAGATATAAGCCAATCACTCATCCACTTATAAAACAATCATTGAGTATCTGTTGTGTACTAAATGCTCTTAGGTACTTAAACCAGTTTTCTATTTTGTTTTGTTATATTTTGTTTTTTAGTTTTAAAAAGTTTCTTTCTGCTTACAAAAAAATTTTCACAAGTTTTAACAGACAAACCAAATAATTCTAAATTACAGCTAATGTCTCTTTATCTCTGCTTTCCCATTTTTTATTACTCCCTTTTTTACTGATTAGCAGCAAAAATAAAGATTTCCACTGAATTCTGTAGAACTTCTTTTTCTGTCTTTGTAGAAAACGGTAAGCAAGGAAAAAAATGATAGTTTAGAAAGGGGGAACTCTTTAATTGGTTTTCCTATTTAGAGCCTGCTGGGGCTGTAAAAGCAGCAACCATGACATACCTACCGCACCTGCTGATACTGTGAATTTCCAGGAAAAGAAACTACTGGGGCATTTTTCACCTAAAGCACAGGATGCCTTGATTCATTATCAAAGGAGGAGGGAACAGAAAGTGTGAGCCTCTGGAGAACAGCTCAAGCTTGGCTGTCCCTGCCCAAGTTCGCACTCGGAATCAGCAGATGTGCCTACTTTGGCTTCTATCCGTCCTTCATGGACATGCTCCCTCCTTCCCCTTTCCAAAATGTTAAAAATCAAAGATACAGTAAGTAATTAGTCTCAATGAAGTTTCACCTGAAAAATATGTGGAATCAGAAAGAAAATAAGCCCAGTTAGCCAAGTAGAGGTTCTCCTGGAATCCTAGACTTGTTGCTACAAGAAAAATACATATGCTGTCTTCATTTTGGAAACCTAATAATCAGCTCCCCAAGATCAGAGGACTCCTACAGCTGCTGGCAATCATAGCAAAGCTTGTTATCAATAACAGACTGCCAAAAATGAAAAACAGCAAACAAATATTTAAACAATACAGGAGAAAATGGTGTTAAAAGGCTTGCCTATGACAGCCAACTGTAGGGAAATCATTGGAAAGATGCTTATCACCCCTTTTCAGTGGGTGTACGTAGTCCCACACTGAACGTAGGGAACAGAGACTGACGTTTTAGATTAAAAATTCAGTGTTCCTCAGAGCACTATCTAAGTACTCTGAAACCATTACGATTTCCTTTTCTACTGATAACAGTAAGTCGTGTTACTTTATATGTTTAGTGATTTCATATTGTATGCTAGAATCCAGCACACTTTGATAGTATTCCTCAAAAGAAAATAACATAAGTGAAAGTAACTAAGGGGAAAAATGCATATATTGTTAAAATTATGTTATGTGCAAGGCAGGATATAAAGCTAATTTTTTTTAAAAAAATCAATCTTTTAAATAAAGTGGCAAAATAATTTGATGTCTGGGTTCCAGGTTGTCCTTATCAAAAAGAAATAATGTCCAATCACTGTGATGTATGCCTATAATCCCAGCACTTGGGAAGGAGGATCAGGGTGATACACATTGTTCAGGACAGTCTGGGATAACTAGTGAGTTTAAAGCCAACCTGGCAACATATGTCTTAATAAATAAATAGATGTGCCCCAAAACAGCACGACACGTATTACCCATTTTAGTGGCACATATGTGAAACCTGTCTTTCTTTTCAAGATCTTTAGAAACAAGCATGGTTGAAAAGCAAAAGCTGTGTACAACTGTAACTGTAGTATATAAAGCAATATTTGAATATCCATGCACAGACACACATACACACACACACACAGGGGGTCCGGGGAGGGGGGAGAGAAGTTATTGCCACAAGCATAACCATTACTTCTTTCTTCTGTGTGGAAAGAATGCTTAAGATTTCTCCCAGGAAGGATTAAGCACGCCATGGGTTAACTGTCATTATCTTGCTTTACTACAGAGTTTTAGAACTTATTTGTCCTAAATAAAACTGTGACATCTCCCAGAACGCATCATTTCTTTTAGTTTGTAAGAAGTTTATAAGACTATTTTATCCAGTATTTGTATGGAAGCCTACTTTAGGGTCCCCCTTAAGCCTAAGGTACTTGATGACAAGTGAAGAAGTGTATTCCTGGCGTTAGGTTCCCAAGGAAATGTTTTCCTAACCTAACCAGCTGGAGAGTACTCAGACTACCTCCAAATTGTCACCAGTGGGAGACATAAAGCCCAAATGCCTAGAAACCTCATTAAATGTCTCTCTTTGACCAAGAGTTATGTCTCCCTGTTGGGTCTGACTAATAAAAGTTGTAATTAATCTGAAAGGAAGAACTCGTAAAAGACAGAGGGAGTTTAAGAATTTATTCTCAGACTTTTTGGCATAGAAGCTTTTTCTATTATCGTTCGTAAGGCAGCTGGGTCACCTACTCCATCAAAAAGTTGAATTTCATTAACTCGAATTCATCCTAAAGCTACAGAGTTACCTACAAGAAAAGCCACAAATGTTGTATAAGTATGTCCTGTTGGGGGAGGGGGAAGCTTTTCTGGCCCTGTGGTCCTCTGATTCAGAAAATAAGGATCAACTTTAAACAAGTAGAAAAGAATCCTTCTTTGTAAAGCAATGGTAACAGGTGATTATGTGGTCTCATTTCTACAAAAGGGGGAAACATAAATATCCTCAGATTTGTTTCAGAATGCAATCACCATATATTGTCAATATTTGGAATACCTATGCAGAATATGAGGAGAATGAAGAAAGGCATTTCATGATCCTGCTTAATGGTTATCAAATCAGTTTCTCTACAGAAAGGCAGAAATGGGACAGGCCATCAAAATCTAGTATTTGAAGGCTAATAACAGTGCACACCAACAGCTCAATCGCATGGATTACACCTGTCAGCTACCAGACTAAACATGACAGTTTCTATTTTCAGTCTACAAGTAGATTGTCATTTCTATTTCCATTTTCTATGACAGAAAATGAAGTTTTAATTTAGCTAGTATTAAACAGAAAATCTTGTTTGGAGGGGGCTTTATCAAAGCAGCTGTTCACACAGACTGCAATAATCTAGTGGAATGCAGAAACATTCAAGAACATCAATTTTTTTTTCATTTTTATTTTTTTGATTCATTTGCCTGCACTTTTTGCTAATGGGATTTCTGTGATAAAAGACTGGGCCAATATGGAGATGAAAGAGTTTAATTGGCTTACAGCTTAGAGTTCATCATTGAGGCATGGAGAGATGATAAGGAATTTAGAACAGGAAGGTGAAGCAGAGGTTGGGGAAGAACACTGCCTACTAGCTTGCTCTCCATGGCTTGCTCAGTTTACTTTCCTATACAACTAGGAACTACCTGGCTCAATGTTTTCCTGTACAACCCAGTTCTACCCGCCCAAGGGTAGAACCACTCACAGTGGCCAGGGTCCTCCCACATCAATAATTAAGCTAGAAAATTCCCCACAGGCCAGGCCCTTGATGTAGGAGGCTGCTTGTTCTTCCCGGCCGCCCAGCTAGCTTAGACCCAAAATAATCACACAGAAACCATATTATTTAAATCACTACTTGGGCCATTAGCTCTAGCTTCTTATTGGCTAACCCTTACATATTAATTTAACCCATCTCTATTAATCTGTGTACCGCCATGTGGCAGTGACTTACCAGGTAATGTTCCCAGCTTCTGTCTCCAGTGGCTCCATTGCTTCTCCCTACTCCACCTTATTCCTCCCACACTATAGGCCAAGCCAGTTTTCTTTATTCATTAACCAATAAAATCAACAAATAGACAGAAGGACCTCCCACATCAGTCCCTCTTCCCCTATGACTCTAGTTTGTGTCAAGCTGACTAAACAAAAACAAAAAGGAAAACAAACAAGAAAACCTAATTGTCACAAGAGGTAAGTCCTATGTGTATGAAATAAATGGCATTTTTAAACTATTGAGCTACATATTTGTAATTTTTTACTCATTACAGTCTGTGTATCTCTCTTAAATTGAAATCAGCCTGTTTTAATTCATTCATGTTAACCAATATCTTATGTCTAAACAACTGAAATCAAGCCATGAGTTAGTAAGTCAATGTTGGGTCTTTGTAGAAGGAGACATGAAATCTTCCGTGTGAGATTTAATATTTTAAAAATTTATTTATGTGTTCAAGTGTTTGCCTTTATGCCTGTGTACCATGTGCATGCCTTGTGCCAAAGCTGGTCAGAAGAAGTTGTCAGGTCCATAGAGCTGGCATTATAGAAATCTGTGAGTGCTGGGAACCAAACTTGGGTCCGTTGGAAGATCAAGAAATACTCTGAACTACTGAGACAAGCCACGTGTAGGGATTTGAAGATTTACAGAAAACTACATATCAAATGTGACAACTTAGCTTAGTAACTGGTGATACGTCTTGACTATAATTACCCACACTTGGATAAGAGGCACATGAATCGATGGTTAGGTTAATTTAAATTTGGTTCCTCTAGGAGGAAATTCCATGATACAGTTACAAAGAATGGCAATATTAAGAGGACGGGAAGCTGGAGTTAATACAAATACCACTCTGCCCAGACTATTAATTACAAAAGGGTTAGTTGGGACTGGAAACCCAGGCTGTGAGAATTTAGAACAGTGAAACTGAGACCCAGGCTGTGGAAATCTGAAACAGGGAAACTGAGAAAAGTTAAGCTTTCATTCTTTTCTCAAACTTACTAAAATAAATTTGGCGATAGTTGTTTTTTTGAGGATTGAAGTGATATGCTCATAAAGGGGGAGAAGGTTGGTGGTAATTCCCGAAGGTTCTTCAGATGACCAGATAAAGAAAATAGAGAAAGATGAGAAGGATGAAGTCTGGAAGCCTATGGGGAGTTGGGTCAATGATCCTGAAGAGAAGGACATTTGCATGTGTTGACCAGAATATTCACAATTAGATTGATAGTTGAGTGGCGACCCATGAATCTCGGAGTAGAAGTCATCACTATCCTGCTGGACAGCGGGAGGGTGTGCAGTGTTCACAGCATTGATGGAATGGCCGAACAAGTGTGATGCCTTAAGAAAATACATTAGGCTCTCTGCATTTGCTAGACTTAGACTGACAGACCACATAATTTCAGATGAAACTTCTTTTTAAACACTGACCATTTTTACCTTGAGCTGCTTTCTGGCTTTTAATACTGTTTTTTTAAATTATAAGTTGTTGTTTAAAAGGAGGGAAAAGAGTATCCTTGTTTCATTTCTCTGCCATATGGGAATTCTGAAAAGCAGTTGGAAGTTTCTCTGGAGTGGCCTTAAATCTGTTCATCTGGCCTTCTATAAATAACGAAATGAGCACATCGGGCACAGAGAGGATAGGGACACCGTCTTCAACATTTCTCCAGAAAATGATATACCTCTTGGAGTTTTGTTGGTTGGTTATTAGCAGGAACCAGATGGAGAATTGCACTCTCTCCCCAGGACACTAATAGAAACAAGTTCGGAGATTTGTTTCTGAGTTTTTCTTGCTGAAATATGTTCTAAGACAACGTTTGGGGCTCAAATTATCCTGACATTTCTCTCTGAAGTAGTCAATATGCATCAGTGGCCTTGGTGTAATTAGGTAAAGAAACTTACCTGAATTACTATATTTAAGCCTTATATTCTTTGCAAGGTGCTACACAACCAAACTCCCTGGAATGTCAAGGCCATTTACTAAGCTAAGGTTGAAACTCCAGCTGCCTGACTTTCCGAAAGTGACTTCCAGATTTGACCTTTACAATGTGTGAATGATTGTCACAGATGATATGGCATAAAGGTTAAAAAAGAATAACAAGCTGTATCGTTGGTGATCTTTTAGAATTAGGACACATTTTCCCTAGTCTCCCCACTTTCCTCAAGAGATAATATGCTTGATTCTAAGACTAAATAAGACTTGACTGTGTGTGATTTTTAATTTTCATACCATTTTTCTTCCACATAAACTCACTCTTGCTTGATTTCTTTAAATTTTGAAATGAGTGATTTACTTCATGAAGATAAGCTAATAAGCCTTGAATTTAGCAGCCTCCGTACAACTACGTTTTTCCACGAGTAAACAGCAGTTTGCTTACAGCCATTTAGTATAATGTGCACAAAGTCCCACATTTGGTTTTTTACTATGAAAATAACCTCTCTTTGATAGATTTTAGCAAAGAAAACAGCACAAATGATCCCGACGATTCCACAGATACAATAAGGCGTTATCAGGGTTCCAAGAAGCCCTTCGAAGAAAGGAAAAGCAGGTCGTCGTCCTTCATCTCCTCCTTCGATGATGAACAAAAGCCACTCTTCTTGGGAACCGTAGATTCTACTCCAAGAAAGGTGAAATCAACCCGACTCCACGGTGAAGAAACAGTGCCCCCATCAGGAAGAATTCACGTGGATAAAAGAAGCCACTCTTGCAAAGGTAACTGAGCGTCAGCTGTCTCTCCTCATCACTAGATGGGAAACTTGCTTTTCAAAACCGAAGAACTGCACGAGTCCAGGTTCTTCTGACGTGAGACCGGAAGTTAACCTGTAAGCCTCCCCTGCCCAAAGACCGGGTGACTTCCTGGGATTCTGGGAACTGTAGTTCTTGGAAAATAACTACAAAGTCTCAGGGAAAAGAAAGATGGCCTATGAGTTTTGCCCATCCAAAAATTTTAGCTTGGGAGGTTTTTACAGCCAATTAGACTTAGTGTAAGAATAAGAAGAACAGAGCCGTTGACAGGTTGTTGGTTATAGAGAGGGAGGATCAGTGTCCACCCTTTTTAAGAGACGGCTTAAAGGTCATCCTTATAGATGAGCCAGCATTAACCAGTAAGGGGGGAGGGTGGGGCAGAGGTCCGATCCTCCCATGTTTAATTGGTGGAGGAATTTTCTTCCCAACTTGGTGGAAGAATTCTCTTTTCAGAGTCACAGATGTCTTTTGGGGGAGGAGAGGGTCTAGGTTTTTATATCAATACCTCTGGACATCAACCTCTATGCAATTAGGCATGTTCCTCAGAAGACCCAGAGAAGGAATGTATGGTCTTCTCCCCGAAGGCTATTTGTTGACAGCTAGCAAGTTAAGCTTTATATATATATATATATATATATATATATATATATATATATATATATATATATATATACATCCTCAGTACCAATTCTTAACTTCAGCCTTAATAACTTTATAACATAGAAGCTCCGTCCACAAGATTTGTTGTAGCAAATACACAAGAACTAAGCAGTGTGCTTTAGTTTTCAGATTTTATGATAAAGGATAGAAAACAGCACTTTAAAAATGTTGCTGGACAAACAGTCAATGTACCAGATCTCTACATCTAGCTAGATCTTGCTATTAAAGTGAACTTAGAGATGTGGGTCAGACTTCTTGGATTATAAAAATAGCTCTGCCATCCTATATGACTTTGGGTAAATTGTTTGATCAACCCGAGGGCCCAATTTATTCATCTTTAAGATAGAATCAATGTTATCTAATCAACTGATTATGATTATTAAACCATAATCTGTAAATAAAATTTTCTGGGATCGAATCCTAAATTCTATTTAATATCTTCTGCTAGGTTTTATTTTCCAACTGTTTACTTACTAAATTTAAATGTGGAAATTGAAAAGGCCTCTCACAGGGCTGGAGAGCTGGCTAGGTCCTTAAGAGCACTTGTTGCTCTTGCCGGGGCCTGAACTTGGTTTCTATCTCCCACATCCATCTAGTGGTGCACCAATGCATGTAACGCCAGTTCCAGAGAATCCAATGTCCTTTTCTGGCTTCTCCATGCATGTGCTACACATGCAGACAAGCAGCACACACATATATACACATAATAAAAATAAATAAATCTTTTTAAAGATGGTATTATGAAGCATCAAAAGATTATAACAAAGAATGAAGAAAGCCAGGATTCTTTGTTAGAAGGATAGAAAAATACGTCACTGAGAAGGCAGACAGTCATGGTCATCACCATCATTCCACAGGACTGTCCAACAACAAAGTGTTGTTGAGGCAAGATGGCGAGGGTCGCTAGTTTCCCAGAGTTCCCTTCCCCACCTTCCCTACCATGTCACATAAGCTTTGGTCATGATTTCACATGGCAATAAGCTAAGAACATATGCAAATGTCTTCTAGACAGCCTAAAATCTTGATGAAATGCATGGAAATAGTATCTCATTCATCACAGTGGAAGAATAGAATATTAGATGTGATTACCAAATGTCCCATTTTAGTTATTTATGAAAATGGATTTGGGGTAGTACTAAAAATAGAAAACAGGTTGTATCCAGGAAGTCAAAATTCTGAAGAGCTCACTGAACAATACCTACTATGTACAAAATGATTTTAAGATAATTTTTGTAAAAACACGTTTTCTTCTTGAATATTAGGTTCTCAAGTGACAAGTCATTAAAGATATTTCTGAGATTTTTATTTGACTTTATAATGATTCTCCCTGACAGTGAATTCAAATGCCGTTCGCTTTATAATTTTTCTTCTTCCAACTTTTAATTAACTCTTCTCTGTGCTCAACAAATTATATTTTCAGAAGATTTTAACATCTCCAAATATCCGTGTTTTCAAAAATTCATAATGAAATTCACATTCAAGTCACAAATAATTATCTTGATAATGCATCGCTAAATATGCTTGCCTATTGACAAATGGAATTGGTGACATAAAGCTTCAGTCAAGATGACATGCATTTAACATGACTAATTAATATAATTAACCAGTGAAGAATTTAAAAACTTGATTCACTGAAAAAAAATTATTCCCCAGAAACTTTCAAAGTGCAACGCTGTGTATTAGTAATGAGCTTCGATATGTAAATGTAGATAGAACTGTTGCAGATTAAGCTGCTGGATTCTGACCGTTTCGTTTAATTATCAATAGGCAGTTTCACTCCCTTGTATTCTGAAACTTGTCATCCCAAAGAAGGGTTCATTTAACCAAAACTTTAAAAAGAAAAAAAAATTAAATTGACTCTGGCCTTCCTAGTGCTGAGGTCAAGTGTAGACTCCAGGGAAATTGTGAACTCTGAAAATGAAGGTTTACCCTCTGTTCATCCATTTGCAGAAATGTGTCTTGCAACTATGGCAACATTTTCCAAGGCAACCAGTGCAGATACCGTCTGAGCTATTTTTAGAAAGTGTCTACAAGGATGCTCATTTGATTAAGACAAGCAACCAGGGTTTCCCCCTTTGAAGTCTTTATTTTTTACTCTGCCATTAAATCAAATTAATAACATATCTCTAAATTTCAATTAAAACGTAAATTGTGATCAAGAACACATTTTACTCATTTCTACTAAGATAATCTTTTTCTTAAGCATCAAAGAAAAACACAATCCTCTGTAATTGACTGCATGCGATTCACCAGAGTCATTTACATGATTGGAGAAGGAGGGGGCTCTTAGGCAGAGGCAGAAATTCAATGAGGTTACTTGACACAGAGCTCATGAGGACACTGCATAGCCTTCAATACGATCACTCCTCAACCTCTCTAAAGTAATGTTCCTGCAAGAACTGGCTGTTGAGAATCAACATGGGCCCAGTGCCTGGCATCTCCAAGCTCCTTGCACATGTTCTCCACGCTGATTTAGCATCACCGACACAGAGTAGGTAACGTAGTTTACCAAGGCACTCGGTTGTGGGTCTGCATTTTAAACTGGTGCAAATGTCTGTGAACAACCAAGCATACTTCTCCGGGAAAATCACCGTGTCACTTCTGTATTCGCGTTTCTTCCTGTCCGGTGAGATGGGAAAATAAGCGATACAAGGACACTGTAGAAAAGTGTGGACCACCAAGATCCCGCGGGCTTTAAAGATGCCATAAACAGGAGCCTTCTCTGGACATCACAGGGAAGTCTGAGGTTTGTTAGCCATTTCCACAAAACAAGGAACCTGGCCTTGTTTTTCTCATGCTATCTTTGCTTATGCTAATTCCTTCCTTACAGCCTCCCCTACTGAGATAGAAATAAAAAGCACATCATTAGAGACTTTTTTTTTTTTTGTGCACCCAGTGATAAAAGATAGGGAGAGAAAACCCACGGAAAAAGAATATTTTTTTTTGTCATCTGCTCAGAAAAGGGGAATACAAGGCACCCCCAGAAGAGTGCTTTCAGAGAAACCATGGAAAAGGAAGTCTCATAGCTCTGTTCGCTATTTCTAGACTCATAACTAATCCTGCCCAATTTAGTTTCTTTCAGTCCTTTAAAAAAAAATAGCTAAGGATGTAAATTCCATATCTTTATGTAATAACTCTCCTTGCCGTTTCACCATAGCTATTTGTCAAGACTTTCTTTTAAAATGTCTTTCGAACCACATTCAATGACCCAAAGCTACTTCCGAGGGAAAGAGAAGACCCACTTGAGGTATATCTTCCCTCCCACCAGCTCGCCCATGAAGGAAAGAAATTTGCTTTTCTTTATCCCTGAGTCCAGTTGCATTTCACCAGTTTTATTTCCTTACCTTTCACACATTTTGTAGAAGAAAGTGGATTCAAAGCAGCAAATTTCTTGACAAAAATGAGGAAGAAAGTAGTATACATTTGGAGATTTTAGGAGCAGTTAATGAATCATTTTATGAAAAATATCATTTATATAATGAATCATTATATGAAAAATGACCACGGACATTCTGAGTTGAATTCTTCAGGGTCACAGCCTTTGTCTTCAGTTCCTCATGCTTAGCAGCATCTAGAATTTAACACTTGGCACACCAGAAAAGTAGAATTGAACACATAAGAAGTTTGTTTTAAAGTATATTAACATAAAGTATTTATAATAAAGGTTTTCAAAAAGAAAATTCTAGAAAGCAATGTGATTTTATTAAATGTAGCACAAAAGACCTTTAAGGAAGTTGAAAGCATCGAAGAGCGGCAGAGGACTTTTAAGACTTCCCCAAACACCCGGAAGAACCACAGTGCCCTCCTGACGTTCTACTGGGGCTCAAACAGAACCATAATGTGTGGAAATTAACTTATGTGTAGGAGTGATAACACTCTTATGTTCTGAGTAAAGCATTACAAACAAAACTTGTTATTTTCTCCCAATTTAATAGTAGCTGTTTGACCTATTTAAATTTGTCCATCACGTCTTCTCAGCCCTAACAAAAAGATGGAAAAAAAATCATAACCTGGGGAAAATAATCTCATGACCTGTTGTAGAATTTGAATCCTATGAAAACAGATGGGGGAGGTAAGATGGTTGGCTTAAAGTTATGATTCTGCTACAAACTGGAGATGGTGATTGTCATGTCCTTGAACTCCCGTGGTTTTCTCTATCTTGGATTATGCCTGGAGATGTGCCTAGTCTGCCTTGTGGGGGTCTTTGCACTGTATCGCCAAGGGACTTCCAAAGAAACTGACATCTGTCTTGCTCTCTCCCCCAGATATCACTGAGGCACACAGTTGGGAAAGAGAGCCTGCCAGGGCTCAGCCTGAAGAATGCAGTCCCTCAGGACTTCAGCGAGCTGCCTGGGGGATCTCAGAGACTGAAAGTGACCTCACCTATGGGGAAGTGGAGCAAAGGTTAGATCTACTTCAAGAACAACTTAACAGGTAAATGAGCATTTGAAGTCAAAGAAAAATTTATGGATGTACATCACATAAATAAAGAAGACCAAGGAGCACGGAATTTAGGATACTTTTGTCACCAAGCACCCTCGCTTTGCTTACCATTCCACTTGTGGATCATCTGCACGGGTTATCGTTAAAACACCTCCTACTCTCAAAGTAATTTACATTAGACTTCTTAACAGGCAACCTCCTTCTTTTAATTCTTGTATATTATTTACTTGTTGTTCCTGAAATCGTTCTGAGCTGGGACATTTTTTTAAAAATGGTTATTAAATCAACTTCAAAAATATGAATGTTTTAAAGCATCCCAAGCTAAAGAAAGACTTGTCCCCCCTCCCTCCCTTGATCTAGACAAATATAATATGAGGAATAATTTTAGTTTAGGGAAAGAGTCAACGCTTTATTCAAGACTGTTTCGGTTCTTTAAAGTTAAATTGGTCAAAATCACCTAGAGGAGACAAGCAAGTCTCTGAGTTCTGAGACTGGTTGATCCATAGAGTGAGTTCCAGGCCAGCCAGGACTACATAGTGAGGCCCTGCCTCAAAAGAAAACTCTAGGAAAAATAAAGATTCTGATAGCTGCCCTGAGTGGGTTTGGAAATTTGTTTTATTCAGTGTTGATCTCCAAGTATACTAGAAGGCAAGTATCTCAAAGGCCACAACATTATTTATTAAAGAGAGGCAAAAGTGGGCAATTAATACATTTCCTATAAACCCTATGAAAAGGCATGCTACCTGAAACCTGATGATACAACCCAGAGCTGGTAAGTTTTTTCTGCTTCCTTGATAACTACCCATCTTCCTTGCTATATCACCTTTTTCTTAGCATTAACAGCCAATTAAGCTATATGTAGGCTTAAAGGGTTACGTTAAGTGTTCTTAAATATTTATATAGTGTGCCTAGATATATACATAGTTGGGAAATTGCAAATGTTTGATCCCACAGCAGAATTTCTTAAGCTTGAATGTGCACTCGGGTCACTGGGCAAGTCGCAGAAGTGCACCTGTCAGACAGAAGGGCTGGAAGTTGCAGAGTCCACATTTTAACAGGCTGCCAGGGATACTCAGTGCTGTTAGACCAAGGAGCACAAAGAAGATGACCTAAAAAATGTAAAACGTGTTGTCAATGGCCTTTCCACTGCAGAACGCACAAAGTAATGTGTTTGCCTTCCACGACCACATTAAGTACTGCTTCGTTTACTGTTACAATTGATTATCCATGTCCTTCATTTTTCTCCCGTTGTTTATGCAGTATGCATATGTGCACATATGTAATGTATGAGGATGCGCATGTGAGGGTTATACTGATATACATATGTGTGCAGTTGTGGAGGTCCAAAGTTGACACTAGGTGTCAACCTTGATTATTTTCTAACTTACTTCTTCACTCGCAGTTCCTCAGCTGAACTCAGAAGCTGTCAGTTAGCTACCATAGCTATCCAGCTTTACCCGAGAATCTCCCTTCTCTGTCTCCTGAGTGCTGGAATTACAGATGGCAGCCACATCTGCCCAGCTTTTCCTGCGGGTTCTGGGAATCCGGACTCTGGTCCTCACATGTGTTCTGTCTATAATGAGCTCACATTCAATTATCACTCCTCATGGTGTCTCATCTCTCCTCTCCACCTAATGGCATGCCGAATTGATAGCAGGTCTCCTTTTCTACAATTTTATGCTATGCTAACAAAAAAAAAATCTAAAACTGGGTTGTTTTGTGTCTTAAAAACAAAGAAAAAATTGAACTTATGTTTAATTCCCTTTGTTCTTTCAAAGCACTTTATTTATTCTCAAAAGACTCCTTTCTAACTCAGCAAATAGACCCTAGCCTTAGCAAGAAAATAAATACTGCACATTGTGCAAACACCCATCACCATACTCTCTTTTGCTGAGATGCCCACCCAAATATCAAACACCTAATTCATTTTTGAGAACATATATACAAGATTGTATTTATGTTTAGGAATATAAGTATATATATAATATAATATGTATATATGTATGTAATAACAATTATTTTAAAAAGAGGCCACGAATTTGAAAGAAGTATACGGGAAGGCTTGGAGGGAGGAAGGGCAAACAAAATGATGTAATTATATTATAATCACAAAAGATAAAAGAGTAATTTTGTAAAGCGCTAAAAATAATGTAGGAAAGGAGACGGAGGGACAGTCACGTACATCAAATCTCAGAAAGGACACAGCAAAGTACAATGCTTGCAGGACTTTGGAGTCTGGGCCTTCGAGGAAGGGAACTGGGCTGATTTTTCCAGGCTAGAGGCGCAATCCCAAAGGAGGCAAGTTTTGCATTGGCTCACCTTCAGATCCTGTCTTCCGCGACTTACTGGGCGATGTGGTGAGGGAGAACATGATGACAGGAAAACATGGTACCCAGGAAACTCAGAAATAACTCAGAGAAAGGTGCCTACACCAAGATACATGCCCCATGGACACACTCTTGTTGATACACTGCCTCCAACTTGGCCCCAACTCAGATGGTTTCCATTGCTTCCAGGGAGTGCCATCAAATTACAAATCCACCTATGGGTTCATGTAGGGATTAGGTCGGAACCCTTGTGGTCTAGTCACTGCTCCATGACTGGATTAACCTGCCTGAGACTAATCCTTCAACATATAGGCTTCTGGGGATAGCAATTTAGATCCAAACCATAAAAATAAAATAGTAGGATTGTGCAAAATTCATGACGTACTGCCTTGAAACGTAGGGAAGAAGAGAAGCAAGACTTAGCAAGACTTGGTGAAGGCTGATCAGGAAGGAGTCCAGACGTGCTGATTCATAGCTATGCCCATGCTGATAAAACCCAGCTCCTGACCTAGGCTCATCTTCTCGAGGCCAAATTTCCTTGCAACAGACACATCAAGTTGATAGAGAAAGTCTAGTCGTATAAAGTATTAGCACAAATGGCGTCCAGTCTCACTGTGCACCAATCACTTCCCCTTCCATGTGAGAGGTCCCATTCACAGCCGCAGATGGCAACAATCAGGCATATAGCTGCCCGTGAGCATGTCTGCATCGATGTTATTTAAATAGAACCTATTTTAAAGAGACTTTTCCCTCAAAGACTGTCACTGTTTAACAAAGGCTTTAAAGGACTCAGAAATATCATCATCTTCAATGTGACTTGCCAGCGAAGCTTTTACTCCAATATCCACAGATAAGTTGTTTCACCTCCAACAGTGTATCCTGGCAACCAGAGTAAAGAGCATCATGCAATCCATTCACTACTTCGATGTCATCATTAATAGGCTAAATTTGTAGAAATATTCATGAAGAAGCTTGAATTTAGAATTTTATTCGGGACTCGGGGGGGGGAAAGGGAAATTGTTAGGGGACTCAACAAAGATGACGCACTCAATACAGTGTATACAGCCAATTGGAAATCATCATGCAAGCCAGCTGGAAACACACCGAAGTGTTTGGGAGACCTAGGTGCGGCCCCTACTGTCCAGAACGCAGGGCTTTTTAAAGGGAGAAACCATGCCCTGGCATCTCACCTGGCATCCTGGTTGCAGAAACAAGCAGTTTAACAAAAGCTAAGACAAGCGGTTCACTGGAGAGGTGCCTCACAAACAGGCAGTTTAACAGAAGCTAAATTACCTAGGACATCCTAACCTTGGGATCCCAGAATAGAGCTGGGGAGTTTTCCGTGGGATCTCCATCAGGGAGATCAAATTCTAGTTAAACCTGAAACGACCTCAGCAAGAATACAAGACCTCTGCCCTGTCTCGCCTCAGGACAGCATAATTCTGAATGAGTTAAACGGGGAAAGAATTATTGATGCAGACATAATTTGCACTGAACCTAAAGTATGAGATGAAGAATCGATTCATAACAACAAAGTAATCGTTCGGGTCTATTGAATCTGTACCACAATTACATAAGGCATTTAGTCCTCAGCTAGTTGAACTGTATTTTTTCATTTTCAGCATGCAGCTGTGGCATTTATGTGACACAATCAGATATATTTTATAAGCTATTGGTAGGAAGAATACTGAGGCACTCTCTGGGCATATTTACTGATGAAAGAAAATTTATAAGGATATATTATAATTCAAAAAAAGATTTTAATGTTACTATTAAGAGGTAAAAAGAACCTATTGTTTGGCACACCAAATCAAGAGAGTTGAGAAGAAAGTGCTGGGCACGGCTGACGTCCCTATACAGGAAAATACTATCTCAAAATTAAAATTAAAAATAGCATGTAGCTTTTCTAATGTTTGCCAGATTTTAACTTTCTTTGAAATAAAACTAATGTCCATAAATACATTTATTTAATAAGGGCCAATAGTTCTAAGACGTACTGCTCTCTCTTTTTTAATTCAATGGTAAATCATAGGCCCAAATGCAATAATTCAAAAAACGTTCTAAAAAGGCATATGGTGCAAATTTTGTTCTTACACCCACGAAATCCCATATCTTAAGCCGTCCACACCGGGGAATAAACGGTACGCGAGAGCAGATGTATGTGAAAGGAGCTGCCAGTGTGAGCAGTCCGAGGTGTGGTTAAGGGGGAAGGTTTTAGTGCTGCTTTGTTTTATGTTTGAGATAGAAAACAGCCAGCAGCATCTGGAAAAGTCCAGAGCAGAAGAATGGACTTGACCAGGGTTATCTGCAAGAAAGGAGAGAACAGGGGATAGAGGATAGAGAAAGCGTAATGAAGATAGCAGGAGGCCAGAGCAGTGAGTAACATTGGATTATGAGAAGGTTGAGTAGTTGAGGGCGGGGAAGTTCATCAGCTGGAGGGGTTTCGGGTGCAGAAGGAGGTAAGGAGGGCTGGAAAGTTAGCACTGACTTGGGGTATATAACAAGTACTTGTGAGTAGGGACTGAGGGAGCCTAAGGCTACCTTGATGCAGTGATGTGTGCTGGAGGTTAAATATCAATGGAAAACTATATGTTTCTTCTGCCAGAGGTAAGAGAAATGACCCCTTCTGACAGATGGTGACTGGGCTTCCACAGTTTGTTGAGGAATGCTAGCTTTTTGTCTGACTGCCAGCCATCCTCCGTAGTCCGGGTTGAGCTCATTCCTGGATATTTAGACTGCCTTTTAGAGTTTGGGGAATTAGAGTTTCCTTTGGACCTGGCACAAACCAATTACATTTTGCAGTTTTGTCTAGAAATTTGTTTTAAAATGAATGGTTGACTACTGGTGGACTGTGGAGGAAGCAATGGTTGTTTGTACATTGTGCAAGCCAGATGGGTCATAGAAGTGAGTAAACTTGAAGTTTGCTCTGTCTCTGAAATACTAAAGCTCTGAACCAAAGATAGGAAAGGTATTTAATGTTCAACGGCACTAATCATTCAAATAAAATAAAATAATTTAAAAAAAGTATGATGACTCACGTATAGAATTTGCCTTAAAGGGGATAGAGGCAAGATAAAATAGTGTTTCCTAGTCAGGGTTACTGTCTGTCTCTGGGCGGAAACACCACGACCAAAGCAAGATGGGGAGGAAAGGGTTTATTCTGCTTATGTTTCCACTATTCATCATCAACGGAAGTCAGAACAGGAACTCAAACATGGCTGAAACTTGGGGGCAAGAGCTGATGCAGAGGCCATGGAGGAGTGTTGCTTACTGGCTTGCTCCCCATAGCTTGCTCAGCCTGCTTTCTTATACAGCCCAGGACCATCTGCCCAGAAATGGCACCGCCTGCAATTTGCTTGACCCACCCCATCCATCACTAAGTAAGAAAATATCCTACAACCAATCTTATGGAGGCATTTTCTCAGCTGCGTTTCCCTCCTTTCAGATGACTCTAGTTTGTGTGTCAAGCTGACATAAGATTAGCCAGCACATAGTGAAAACACAAATTTTCTAAGTTTTCCCGAGATGCTATAATTGTAAAGAAATATGTTACATGGGGCTCAGTGGTTAAGAGCACTGGTTGCTCTTCCTAAGTACCCAGGTTCAATCCCTAGCACCTACATGGCAGCTCAGAGCTGTTCGTAACTCCAATTCTAGGGGATCTGACACCTTCATGCCGACATACATGCAGGCAAAACACCAATAAACCAAAAATAAAAAATGAATATAAAAGAAAAGAAATGGGTTACTGAGTTTTTCTATGAAGGGGGCAAAAACAGTTCACAAATAGTTGAGTAAAATCCTAATCAAAATCAGATAATTATTGGTCACAATATTCTAAATGTGATTTATATTTTAAAATCAATGAAGTTTTGTAGAAATAAAGGTTATTGTACACAACCCCCGTTTTTCTGATAGTATGGGCATAAGAAATTGATGGTCTGAGTCAGAGTAATTCATTCTACAGAAAGAGTTTGGTAGGAGAGAGTCTCTTTGCCCGCTCCTGTCTTTCCTGTTCAGGGCCACCCATAGTTCGGTTTGTTGGTAGCGCCAATGCTTTCTCAGCATTGACCTTTCTTACAGGTCATGACTACTTAAGACTTTCCCCTTTCCGCATGTCTTGCAGACTTGAATCCCAAATGACAACAGACATCCAGACCATCTTACAACTCCTGCAGAAGCAAACCACGGTGGTCCCTCCAGCCTACAGCATGGTAACCGCAGGAGCGGAGTACCAGAGACCTGTCCTCCGGCTGCTGAGAACCAGTCAGCCCAGAGCATCCATTAAGACTGACCGGAGTTTCAGCCCCTCCTCACAAGTGAGTGTAGACACGGTAAAGCCAAGAGTGTCTCTTTGAGTCTATCTCCCATGTCAACTGAGTAAGACTCACACTGGGAAATAAGAATTTCCATTTTTATCTGTTTCTGCTTAGAATTTCTGGAAACTGGACCTGTGTTTTTGCATTCTGTGCCCTTAAAAGTTGCAAACAATGGATTTAAAGAAAAATTTAAACAGTATCAATTACGTGTGCGTGTATGCTTATCTTCTGTGTGTGTGTGTGTGTGTGTGTGTGTGTGTGTGTGCTGCAGGTGGGGGGTAAATGCCAGAAGATAAGCATCAGGTACTGTCTCTAGATAGTTCATCTTATTTTTTTGAGACAAGCATATACAACATTGTGTGTTATTCTAAAGACAGCTCTCTCAAGGTACCAACATCACTAATTTGACTAGACTTGCTGACCGATGATCCCCAGGGATCCTCTTGTCCCTACCTCCCCAGTGCTGGCATTACAGGTGCACGATACCCAACTCTTCAAAAAGCTGCTAGCGGTCCAAACTATGCTTTCATGCTTAGGACAGCACCTTTACCTAAACATTGACAATTATCTAAGAGGAGATGCTATTACTCAAGAATCAGCCTAAATGGACTGGCACACTGTAGAACTTTTAATAGTGTGGAATAATGCTTGGCGAATTAAAATTGTAAAAAAGTACATTAGAGAAAATCCTGTAACTTGCTACAGTGCCACAAGGCAGGGTAGGTAGGCCTTGGAGAAGAAAAGAGCGGGTAGTTAACTGGGCTCAATCTGAGATTCAAATGCAGCCAGGCATAGGCGTGGCAAACACATTTGTGCCCCACTTGCCACCAGGTATCCCTAAGTTTTCATCACTTGAAGGATAATATCCATGGTAAGACAAAACATGTGACATATCCTTTATCCTGCCTCTAATTGTCTAAGAGTGCCCCTCTCAGTTACGTAAGCATCATGGGCAATGGAACCTAAGAAAGACTATTTCGATAAGTATGTATAGACAGTCTTGTGTACATTTCTGTGTGGACGCTGAATGTAAAATTTTCTAGGAAATGAAGCATGATAACAGAAGTTAGTGTGTCAAAAGGAAAATAGTGACACTCTTTACAAAATGTAGAAGTTAATTAGGCTCTTACTGGTTTTGAATGAATGGGAAATACACACAACGTGTTTTATTCTTTGCAGTTGGTTAAGGCAGTGATTTCTGATAGGAGTGATGTTTTATTTCCTTTGTTGCTTTTGTTCTTAGATAATGCTAGTCACCAAGAGACATTTCTTAATTCAGTTTAAATTTTGATTAAACCCACGCAAACACAACTCAAAGTGAAGTGTTTTTTTTTTGTTTTGTTTTGTTTTGTTTTTTAAACTGAACCTTTAAATCTGACTTCAGGGTGAAATCAAAATTCTTCACTTGAGATAACAGACCCTTAATTTTAGGGCTTTGTTTTAGGAGAGAGGTGTTGGCCAGTACCTTTAACCACATACAGCAAATGGGGAAAACAAACACATCTGGATTACACAAACGTAATTTTAGTTAGCTTTTGGAGTGAAGTATGAAAGTGTATTTTCTTTTCTTTCTATCAGTGTCCTGAATTTCTAGACCTTGAAAAATCTAAACTCAAATCCAAAGAATCCCCCTCAAGCGGAAGGCATCTGAACACAGCCTCAGAAGAAAAGTTGACTTCACCTTCAACAGGAGACGGCGAGGTGTCTGTAGAGCTTCACCCGCGACCAAGAAAAACCTACCTTCATCCCATCCGGCACCCGTCTCTGCCAGACTCTTCCCTAAGCACTGTAGGGATCTTGGGTCTCCATAGGCATGTCTCTGACCCTGGTCTTCCAGGAAAGTAACCCTTTTGTACTATTTCCTCCACATCCAATGTAAGTGCTTTTAATGGCTGTTTTCCTTTTTGTATTTAAATCCTCTCTACTTGACTCAGGGGCTCACAAGGTACCATTATTATATGCAAAAGTACTGTATATTTTTCCTAAATTGAAGCTTGTAGGGTAAAGTTGAGCAGTTAGGATGTAAATATACATTAAGAGCTTTTGGTTCCAAATGTTCAAACTGCCAGCATCTCAAGGCACCTTATTTTTTAATTTTATTTTTGAAATCATGTGCATGCTAGGAAACTCCAGTTTCTCTTGCATGGAGACTCCTATTTACCGCTATTACTGAATCAGTGCTTGATTATGAGAAAGCCTTCCGGCAAATCAGAAACTGAGGGATGAAAACATTCATGACTGCAACTCAGATGATCCTCCACTCACGGGATTTCAAGGGGGATAGAGGGAAGCTAGTCATTTTGGTGAATGGATTTCCTTCTCTATTGACATGTTTATAGTTACTTACCTTCATTTCCTAGGACAATAAAAAAGAGGCCAGGTTGGGCTTACATATATTAGTCAGAAAGGGAGCTAAATCCAAAAGTACCAAAGGATATGGTTCTTCCTTAATAGATTTATAGTTTATTAATATAAACTCCAGGCCACAGGGAAGAAAACACCTGTGAGGTTTCCTCAGGAACTCAGGCCCTAGTTTCATGGCCCAGGTTTAGAAGACCTTCAATAAGAGCTACTCATTTTGGAGACTGACAGAGCCAAGCTGTTCCAGGAAACTTCTGGGAGCTGCAGTCTCTGGGCCAGCAGGAGTCTCTATATCCTGTTTTTAGCCAGGCAAGTGGGAGAAGAGCAGAGACCTTTGTCTTTCTGCCCAATGTTTGGACAGACTGAGGAGGCGCAACGCTTCCCCAGCTGGTCGTCAGCTAAACCATTATGAACACAGGACAATATCAGTGAGAGAATAAAATGGTCTCTCGAGCAAATTCTTCAGGAGCTTCATTTCACAAGCTTCCTAAAATATTTATGATAGTACATTTTTTTCTGAAGTCTTAAACTGAAGATTATTTTGTGTATTGGGGTGGCTCCTAACATGCCCCTTACACAAAAGGACAACCACAATTTGTTCAGATTTATTTGAGACCAATCTTGCATTTGATTAAAGAGTAGACACCCATATTTTTAAAATGTTCAATTTCAGAGCATTTGTCAGCAAAATTGTCTTTCATTAAGAATGGGGTTGTTTCCTTGCCTTATTATCCCAGCTGTGGCAAACATTGTTCATTGGCCCACCTAGAACCTTTTATTTATTTTTTTTTTATTTTTTATTTTTATTTATTTATTTATTTTTTTTTAGTTTTTTGAGACAAGGTTTCTCTGTAGCTTTGGTTCTGTCCTGGAACTAGCTCTTGTAGACCAGGCTGGCCTCAAACTCACAGAGATCCGCCTGCCTCTGCCTCCCAAGTGCTGGAATTAAAGGCATGCATCACCACTTCTCCAGCTTAGAATCTTCTTAAGTAAGTTGAAAATTAAGTGAAAAATCCATTACGTATAGTATGAACTGATTCTATATTTATTCCATCACAGGATATATATATAGTAGAAGAATATATATATTAGAAGAATGGCATTTGGATGGTAAAATCAACACAGGGAAAAAAATACAACTTACAATTGTTACAATAATGATGGGTGAAATCTAGTTACATTTTATTTTCAACTCATTTATAATTTTAAAATTATTAGATACTAGCCCTTAGTGTTCTTTGCACCTGAACAAACACCTAGAAATTTGTTGGGGGCCTCTTAGTTTTTCAACTAATTCTTATGTTCCCACAGAGCTTTAAATAGTGCACGTTATTAAATGGTTGAATTTTCCTTCACCTTTGGCACTAATCATTAATCCACTTCAAATGCAAGCAATTTACTAAATGAGTATAACATTATTTCTCTATTTAAAATGTGGTGAGAGTGACCTTAAGTTGTGCTTTATATAATTTTAAGCAGTCACAGAGTTTGCCAATCTGATCTAAGTGGGAGTAAACCTGTAGATAGGGCATGCTCTTGTTCTCACTTAATTTAAAAAAATTAATCGTAAGTGATTGTGTACTTACAGCAAAAGATCAGTCAAGTCAACGAAAGTATAAAAATTAGAATGGGGCAAATCTTATGATATGGGACAGGTAGAAATGTAGATTCCAGGCCCCGTTCATTCACTCATTCAGCAAACCTTCGGACGAGGTGCCCCACACAGGAGAGAGAGAGTCAGTCCTGTAAGTAGCGAACAATCTAGATATGGATTTAGGAATCTTATTTCCATATTGGGGCACATTTCTGCAGCTGCAACACACTTCCTAAGGACTATTCTGCCGAAGCTCCATGGGCATTCCGAATACATTCACTAGAGATTGCTCATTTGTAAGGATAGAGGATTTGGCAGGTGAGGAACTGAGATCTGATTGTTTGATCTGATTAGCGAATGCTTCAGCTGCAACATTTGGCATGGCATGCATGCGATCCGGCCTATTTGAAGCCTCCATTTATACTTCTTTGTAAAAACTGGGCATGCAGGAAAACAAGGGGTAGTATGCAGGCTTCCAGCTGGCTTAGATTCTAGCACAACCCAAACCCCTTCCCTTTTGAATTCCTCCACATAGAATAATTGTTTGCTGTTTAAATCGTAAGTCTCAGAGGATTGTGTAGGACTATAAGGGAACCGTTTCTTTTTTCCACAGAATATTAATTTTAAAGATTCCCAAGCAACACAAACATACACATAACCGTAAACGTCAGATGAACAGTTGAACTGACTTATGGATAACAAAAGCAATCATCCTGACATACAAAATGCATTCCCTTGTCCCAGCCGAGAAATAACTTTAAAATAGCATTACCCTACTTAGCACCTACAGTAAATGCAATCTGCCACCTCCAACTTGGGGTCCTGCCTAAGGCCGGGTCTGAGTGCTGCACCAGCCAAAAAGCAGCCCAGCTTTCCTTGGAAAGAATTAGAAGCACTGACATAACACCTTTGCCCTTAACCTAAAATTATCATCTGGTTCCATGTCCTTAAAAAAAAAAAATGCTATCTTAAAGTTTATTTGGCTGAGATGCTCTCCTGCTGCTATTAATTGCTGGACAGAGAATTGCCTCTAAGACTCATCATTTTATCCCACTGGGGAGTCCCCTACTTTAATTAGTTGATGAGAAAACCAGGAATAAAAAAGACTGAAGTGATCTTTTTTAATATAATAGTCACTAATTCAACAAACAGGGAAAGCAGGGGGCCATTTTAAGACAACGTAAATTTCAAGTCCATTATAATGGACTGGCCATCAGAATGAAGTCTTCTACTCTTCTTGTCAGGTAAAGTGACACTAGGAATCAGGTTTAAAATGTGCGTATTAGAGCTCAAGGCTGTGTGGCCTTGAACTTGCACAATGGCTCCAAAATACCCCGGAGAAAAACATTTATAGCCAAATGCCATTTTCAAATCACAACTTACACATTATAGGTAAGGATGAAATGTATCACATCCTCAGTATATATAAAAGAGTAACTACAATAAATAACATGTTTTATAGTCAGGCAAAAAAGCAATTCAATAGGTTAATCAGCTAGAAATGAACTGCAACTGGGCATAATTTAATATAAGGGACTCAATATTGTTGATTCATGGATTTAAAAAAAACTCAGAAAAACAAGTTCTCAATGTGTTAATGGGCTTGTCATTCAATGTTTAAAACCTTTAGGTCAAAAATAAATGAGTAGCTATTTTATTTTTAATTCCAGTTTTGTAGTAACATAAACATGTCAATACTGTGCTTTCCAAGAGGCCCTGGGAAGACAGCTTGCTGTGGGGTGTCCACAAGCTGTTGTCCTAAGTTAGCAGCGCTCACATCACCTCACAACTTGGAAATGAAAAGTTCTGGGTCTCATCCCAGATCCCATGTAAAGAAAAAAAAAAAAAAGAAAGAAAAAGGGAAGGCTGGGACCCAGCACTGGTCCTTCAATGAGCTCTCCTTAGCATGGTCTGTGTGCACACTGAATCACGGAAGTCCTCAAAGTACACCCTGTCGTCAAGGCAACTGGAGCCCGGCAGCTCTTCTTCCATTCACACGCCGTGTGGCCCTGAGTGAATCTCCCTCTCTAAGTTTTCTCCTGAATCTTAAAAAATGAGATGGTAGTTCTTGCTTCACGAAAGTTTGAGGAACAAAATCGAATAAAGGAAAGTGCCTGGCACAAAGCAAGGGCTTAAAAAAAAAAATCCTAAAATGACCCCCGGTGCCGCTACAAGAAACACGACATTAAAAACAAGAAGAAAAGTTTTCTTTTGAACAAGTGCTAAGTAACAGAATCGCTGCTTCCATGACTAAAGCTTTTGAGTCTGAAAAACGTAACTGTAGCTACCATCTTCCTGTAACTTTGTGCTATTAGCACTGCAGCTTTAAAGGAAGAATATTGACAATAACAGCAGTGAGAATATGATTCCCACGGTCAAAAAGAATAATTTCTCTGAATTAATATTGTATTCTGGAAGGCAACCTGTCCAATTCAAAGCTACTAGAGGGTGTTCTATAAAGGCTAGTGCACTGTACAGTGTCTCCTCGGACGTGAGTGTTCCCACATGGGTCTTTCAAACTCTTTACAAAATACAGTCCAATTTGAAAGCAAACACAATTGCTGTTTTTACAAAAACTAGACATTCCCAGGGTAATAGACATTAAGCACCCAGCTCCTTTCCCTCGTCGCACAAGGGCATTCTGAGTTCTCGTGCTGGAAATGGCCAAAAGGCTCGGCATGGTAACACTGAAATCAAATCCTACCTATCCCATTTATGGTTGAGGAAAAGCCCAAAGTGACCCACAGTATCCCAAACCATGTAAATACATATGACTTTTGAACTATCTCTCTGAAATGTACATGTGGAGGTGTGTGGAAACCAGGCACTGTGTAAAGATGCAAATTCATCCTATGGTTTGCACAACACCACAGAGTGGTGATGTTCAGGTAGCAGCACGGCAATGATGGCCACGGGATTATCAGTCTTGCCTCCACCCGACTCTCCACACTGACACTCAAACACTCAATATATAACAAACCCCCAAAGCGGTTTTCATGCCCCTGACAACGATGAGGTCGCTAAAAGGAAACAGTATTGTAGGGGCCACCTCTTCTGCCTTAGCTCCCAACACCTGTAGACACATCCACAATACAGACGTTTACTTGGCTTTCCATAGGTTGCCCCTTCTCTCCCCGAAACCCCAAATGTTCTCATTTAGAGCTGCGTGCTTCTGTTTCTTCTTAACCTGGTGTTCGCCTTTGAAAAACTAAAGGCATATGTTTTCGATGCTTTACAAAATATTAGGTATTGTGACTAAGCAAGGTCCACCCATGCCTAGGATGTCATATTCTCTTGTGGTAAAATACACTTTGTTTTAAAGCCCAGTATAGAAAAAACAATACTCATACAAGATGCAGACTTACATTTAACAGCATGAAAAGAAACTACCACAGAGATTATTTTGTTGACTAGTCCGTGGCGGTTGAGAGATGACTAACTGGAAGTTATTTTAAACTACCATGTTATAACTACAAATGAGAATTAAAAAAATCACAGAAATGGAATGTATTCAAAACTATACACCCAGGTGACCCAGTCCATCACTTTACCAGCCATGATCAAACTTGTAAACAAACACAGCAAAAGCAATTGCGATGTAGTGTTCCCAATTAAATATTTTTATTGTGCGACGTAGAAATGTGAGCATGGCTATTCTTTTAAAAGTAATGTCAAGACTTAGATTAATGCCTACACTGCACTCCTGTCATCCGGGACTCCTACTAGTCAACGTGTTTGGAAAGTTGCGAAATAATTGGGGACACCTGTGATTTCAGAGCATTCTATGCTTAACTCAACATTCTCTGGGCTGCTTCTGGTATATTATGACGCGGTTTTAAAACTCCCACATGTGAATAACCACAACTGTGAACATTCCAACTGTATTAGTTTTCATTTTGATTTGCATTGTTTGCGGGTGCATAAGCATAGTCTACACCAGATTCCTTATCCCGAACTAGAGGGAAACTTGAACGATGGATAGAGCTGTGACGAGCTCTCCCCACATTCTCCTCATAGAGTTTTGACAGCAACGAAATGGCACGGCACTCTTCTCCCAAGTGGTACAAAGACCCAGTAAAAAATATCAAGAAATCCCTACTTTATGCCTAGGCGCCTACGGATTTGAAAGGCCCAAGACCTCTGTATAGCTGAAATGTTCAGCTTATAATGCTAATGAGAAAAATATATTATCCCAGAAGACTTGCCAGTCAGTGAATAATGCACTTCAGAAAAGAATGTGTGTGATCGCTTGAAAACGTGATCTGATCTAAGGAAGTTCACTCACATCCTGTTATATAGAACTTGGGAATGCTTTAAATGAAACGAAACCATCGACCAAAACACATACTACTTCATAGTCTTTATGCACATAATGTAGCATGGAATCATAATGCTTTTGAAAATATTCTGTGCAGAAATATTTATTTTTTAGCCAATATTTTCCTCAAAGATTGGTATGTGGTGTTGACAGTGTAATCTATTTGCACAGTTAGTTTTGCAATAACCTTCTACAAATAACTGTACATAAGAAAAAAAATGTAAATTTTCTGTAAAAAACGGTTGCAACATTTTGGTAGCTGAAAGAAGTATACAAGTTGTATTGAAAATATAGTATATATATAAATATATATATACCTAATTCAAGAATGACACATAATTTATGATCTATTTATACATGAAAAATTCAAGAATTTGTAAAAGAATTTATTTTGGGGGAAAAGACAGTAAATCTTATTAGCTAGCTAGTGTACTTTTCATAGCAAAGTCAACCAATTCCGACATTTTATTAGGTACAGGACTAGATATAGGCATGGTGGTGCTGACCAATTCGAAATTCACATCATTGTAACAGTGCTACAGTTTTACCAACAGCAAGCTGGGCTGAGCAGTGAGAGCATTACATCTGAATGTAAAGAACCCAAAAACATTTTACCTATTGCCCCCATCAGAACTATGGTAGTGAATGACTGACATGTTTATTATTCACAAAATTTTCTGAAGAACACATGGCCTTTAACATGCATTCAGAATAGCTCGCTTGTGAATGAAAGCTTGGCTCATCTTTTCATTCAAGAATAAAAGTATGCAGCAATTATTTCCTCTTGCTTCGGTTTCATACGGGCTTAATTTCTCCCCTGGTTGCTTTTGTGTCACTTAAGAAAACTCATACTATCCTCAAAGACACTTCTAAACAAATATTGGTTGGCTCTGACACAGCATGCGCTAAGGGTAGCATTGTCTGGGTAGTAACGTAGATTCTTCATGCTTCATGTTTAAGATGGAAGTGGAAGAAGTCAAGAACATATGTCCCCATGGATTAAAAGTAAAACCAAACTTATTGCAGATAGCAGGAAATATTACATGGCCCTCTGTCAGAGAAACTGATTGTAAAATCAGAGTCAAAGTACAGAAGGCAGAATACCTGGAAACATCCCACTGTATAATTATCTCTTATCCTACGACACATTTGAGGGTCCTGCATTTACACAACTGTGAGAAATTAAATATGCATTAAAAAGTCCAGTAAATCCTAAAGTCAACTTTAAATGGCCTATAATTTACAAAATAACAAGAGTCTTTGATTAGTGTATTTCTAGAACAGTAACATCCTCACTCTTCAGGTTATCTTTTGCAATTTCAATAATCATAGAAAAATAAGATAACTAAATCAGCAATACAGACAATTAAATCGAAATGGCTATGTGCATGTGTCTATATATTTAGATGTTTATGCTTAGAGAAAAGGTTAAACTCCAACCCCCAATACGCCAGAATTGGAAACCCATCATCCCTGGCTCACACCTCTCTCCATACAGCTATTGAATGAAGCTCTGGAACACCTTGATGTTAATGGAGGGGCTCACCTGACAACAAGAGCAGCACATGGGAAAAACCCTGTCCATTTTCTAACTGTGGTGCACGGTAGGCAGGTAGAGGCGCTCTGTATGTCTTCTTATTGCATGTCCGGACTGACAGAAGCGAGACTGGGTTTTAATATACTGCGCTATGTGTAATGAAGCTGCTTGGATTAAAGGAGTGATAAGAACATATGTTTTTTTCCTTTGTAAGGATAAAAAAAATGTCTAAAAATAAGAAGGGAACATGACAAGAAGGATTCAGAGCACAGGTTTCCTAGCATCTAAAGCACAGACCGGTCTCGAGTCAGAAGGGGTCCCCAAGTTCTCCACATGTTTTGCTAGCAATTTTCTTCTCAGTGTTTTAAATTACAAGGAAATTTTAATCTAATCCATGGAGAGATGTCTTCATCTTGTTCTAAATGAGAAATGAGAATGGTGTTCATTTAAAATGCTGTCTGCATTCTCCACCTCACAAGACGTTCTAAACATCTGCATTGTACCCCCAGCAGTATGTACATACTCTCCAGACATAGTTTAGATGATACCTTAGCCTTAGGCAGTTATTTGAGGAAGCTTAACTCACTACATAAATGATTGCATTAAAAACAAACAAAAGGGAGCTTTTCAAGCAAGTACCAAAGTAATGAAAGAGCAACGGTTGAGTTTTATAGTTTTAACCGGAGGATGTGATAACCAAAAGTAGTCTGGAATTCTGAGCAATGGGTTCAATTTACAGATTATTAAAAACATACCCCTATCAAATTTACAGAAAGCTGTTCATGAAATAGAACAAAACATATCTATTTTAATTTGTCAAAGATAAAAGGACATTTTAAAAAAAGCACATTTCTCATAAGTAGTATTTATTTTGTTTGTTCAATTAGTAATATCATAAGATTACAAGAGAACTTGATGTGTATATTTTAATTAAAGAAACAATCACAAATTGATTTTGTTATTTTTTTAATTGCACAGAGTTTAAACTACCTTGATAAATTCTACTTTCTTCCAGGGTAAATGCCTTTTCTGAAAATAAATATATAACTTGAATATGTATTTGTTACTTTCCTTTTTCTGAGTGCATGCCTAAAACAGGTTACTGAGCACAGCCCTTAAAAGACATTTTCAGTGGACCAAATCGAGACTCCCACAGCATTGATTTTCCCTGGATGTAATTTGAAATGTGTAAACTGCCACTCAAACTAGAAGTGCAATACCCGACATCTAATCATTGGGCAATCTTGTAGATAACTGCTGAATTAACGCACTGTTGTTTGAACTGACGCATCCCAGAAGAGTACATATGTAACACATTTTGTATGATACAAAACTTTACAGCAAGCTATTTGAATGTTTATTAAAAAATTCTCAAAATGACATGGAGACATGTTTACTGTATAAATAAAAGCACTTATACATCGCGAGTGTTCATTCTTCAATAATTTATAACATCATATTGTGGCTTCATTTTCCTACAAGAGCTTCAGATTCTGTACATTCAATGGCTCAGCTAATATTCTTTCAGGTTATCACATTTGTGGTCATGAAACACAATCAGAGGACAGTTTGTGTGGCGTATTCATCAGTCAGTTTTTATAAAACTGAGCAAATGGATTTGATAGCAAACTATAGAGTAATCAGTGTCAAAATGATTAGGCATCACTTCTTTACCCGGATCTTCTCAAGTAAAAGCATTTTTACATTTTTCTGTAATTATAAAAGAGGTTTGCCCATTTAAAAAAAAAAAAAACATGGCATTTTCTTTAAAAATATTTAATTTGGTCACCAGTTAAACTAAAATTATATCTATTTGCATTTTTCTTCAGCTAGATAGAAATTTAGTTAAAATATATGACAATTCAGTGATCTATAAAATCTTCATTAATAAAGACAGGTGTCTTCCACATTAGAAATGAAATGAACTCTGACATCTTATACCAGAGGGCTTAGTGCAAAGAACTTGATGACTATTTGAAATCTCTATAGAAAATTTCACCAGAAATGCTGCTAACAGGGACCACAAAGGGAAAAAAAAAACAAAACACTTCTTGGTACACCCCCCCCCCACACACACACACATCGCACACCCCACACACACACACATCGCACACCCCCACACACACACATCGCACACACACCCCCCACACACACATCGCACACACACACACTCACCCCCACACACACACGCACACACACACATGCACACACACACACACACACACACACACACACACACACACACACATTCATGCCATTAATCCAACATAGAATTCCTGAACAGTAGCGGATCACATGAATTTTTTCTCATCTTATAAACTGTCGCCATCACCTAGGGCAGCACGGGTTTAAAGAAGAAACAAGAATAAATGCTGACACTCACTAAAAGGTGTCATTCTCCAAAACTGGTTGATTTTGAGAGAGAGGACATTTTAGGTTATCTATGCCATTGCTAAGAAAAGAGAAAGATATCTTCATTTTAAAACGTTAAGGCAGGCACAGGTCTTCACCTTGAACCTCCATGCACAAAGTGGGCGAGACAGGAGGACGATGGGTCTGTGTCCTAGTGGACCATGTAGAAAGATCCTGTCTCACAGAGCAAAGCTAAGCAGAAACAAAGATGTTAAAAAGAAAAAAAGAAGAAGAAAATAGGAAGACAATAAAATATTTTGTAGAAAAATAAACAGTGAAATATGAACAGGTAAAACACTATCTACTACTGTAGGCTGACAGATTCAAATTCAGAAAGTTTTAGGAGCTACAGGTTTCTTATTCACAGGCCAAGAACATGAGGTTATGTTCTCTGGTGGGGCAATCAAAGTCAAAGCCAGCAAATGTGCAGATGTCCCTCCCCTCTAACTCACTTTCTCCCAGGAACAGCCACCGACGTGAACAGAATCAGAAGTACAACTTGTAGCCTTTAGATAACAGATCAAGTTTTATCTGGACGTTTGTTACTTGGCTTCGTAGACAATCTGTCACATAACTACATTTCTCTACACTATTATTGTTAAAAACGAAGGCTCAGGTGCGCTTATATCAATCAACCACGTATCATTAGCAACATTTCAGGACGGCGTACATATGTCTGCAACACCGTAACTTTTCCAAAAATTATATATCCCAAATAAAAATGTTATTGCATTGAACTGTGCTTTCAGGTAATTAACAGGAAGGGAGCGGAGCTTTAAAAGGAAGGGATACAAAAAAGTTCTACCAAACTTCTAGCTTTCGGTAGTCCAGTCTGTTTCAGTGAAGCAGAAGGATTCTTCAGTATTCACCTTTTCAAGGCTAGGCTGTCAAATGGTCATAGTGCCCTGCAGAAACTAAGACACAAGGGACGTTATCATAAGGCAACAAGTGGTTGTGTTTGAAATGAACTATCTTCCATGAGAACGTTTACTATAACAAAATGAAACTGTTTACGGCTTGTAATTCAAACACATACATATCGATAAAGTATTGTCTACCACATACCTTCCATTAAGAAATGTAACAAATCCAAAACAAAACTTCTAAAGCACTGAAGCACTCATGAAAACCACTAGCTTCAATTTAGGAACAACCGGAAGTGGGTTCACGGAGAGTGTTGGAACTGAAAAAGTAGCAGCTTCATATTTTGTCACTGAAAATATTCTTTCTCTCTCATAGGAAAAGATAACTACAAGTTGACAACTCTTTATGAAAATAACGTTAGTGCTTACCATTAAAATATTGGAAAAACAAACTCCAAGCATGTGCCATGCGATTTTACAGTATACCAACAATAACCTAACATGGGCATTAGTGAGAAATGTGGAAAACAACGTAGCCACACAAGGTATTATTTCCAGGGTTTGTGCTCTGGATCAATTACTGGTTTTCAACATTTTATTGCCTCTATATATTTATCAATTAATTGTCTGTGTGTGTGTATGTGTGTGTGTATGTCACACTTGAATACATGTTCATGACCTCATGTCATGAAGCATATGTGGAACTCAGAGGAAAGCTTTCACAAGAATGTTTTCTCTTTCCTCCACATGGGTCCCGGGACTCGACCTCAGACTATCAGACTGGTGACAAACATCTACATGCTAAGCTACTGTGTGTTACAGTGTATCCAGAATACTTACATCCTCATACATGAAGTTCACAATCCCTTGTTGCAAGTGATCTCTTCGCCTAAAGAAATCTGTACACACAAAAATGATGCTTTAAGATTTTATAATTGAAAACCCATTAATTCCCAGTGTCAAATGTCTCCTGGTACTAGGACTGCTAATATCTTAAGTGTCTTAACATTCTAAGAACCTTACATATATAAATCTTCTAAAGCTCAGAGATTCCAGTGTTTCTTTACTTATATTCATATTTTAAATCCTTAAGACTATTTAGACATCATAGTGAATAAAGAAGAGAAAACACTTATAATTTTTTAAAAGAAACAAAGACATTATTCAAGAAAAATGGCCACATAAATTGAATCCACTTTTAAATGTTGAATACCTGTCAGGGCACGAAGTTTCACACAGCAGGCAACATAGTCATCAAAGAAAATTCTGCCATTCTTGCTGTAGCGTTTAGCAATAGCAGCTAGTGTCTGGGGACTCAACCTATAACCTAAGGAAGAAGATTGACACATTAAAACTTCAAAGTTAAATACCATGAAATACCCAAAATACAGCTATTAATAAAGCCATGAAAAAGAAATAACTTTCAAAATTCTTTCTACACAAAATATATCCTATTTATTTTTGGTAGGACTGAGGATTGACTATAAGTGCTTACACATGGGAAAGAGGCAAGAACTCTACCTCTGAACCAAAGCCCTCAAAAGCATATTTTAAAAATACATTAAATTAATATTAAAAAATTCTAAGACAAGAGACTTTTTAGTAATTTCACCAGGTGGTACAGAGCTGGCACAATTCTAACTCTGTAACACAGTCAGTTCTAAGGAAAGAAAATAACTATCTCCTCGGGCATGTAGAATATATTTATGTTTATGCCAGGCAGTGGTGATGCACTCCTTTAGGAGGCAGAGGCAGGCAGATCTCTGAGTTTGGAGTTTGAGGCCAGCCTGGTCTACAGAATGAGTTCCAGGGCAGTCAGGGCTCCACAGAGAAACCCTGTCTTGAAAATCCAAATATATATATATATATATGTCACTAATCTAGCTAAAGATAAAAATCTTTACAGAAGGAAAAACTCCATCTGTAGCTATTGTAAAATACAACCCATATGGCTAGGGGCCAGGGCACTTTCTTGGGTTGTATTCCCAAAACTACAAACAAAATAAATCATATATATATATATATATGATTTCATATATGCGAGATACATATGAGAGATCATATATCTGTATGTACATACATCACATGCATACACACACACACACACACATATCTCCCAAAAAACATACTTAAAGTAACAGTCATATCAAAACACACAAGCTAGTCAACCACATGAAAGTGAATTTAGGCATCCTTCTAGTGAGTTATGATCTGGATGTGGTATAAATACAATTCCTAAAATTTCCCCATAACTTGAAAGGCTCTAAAGATATTTGAAGGTGTTAAGTTTGAACGACCCAAAAGAACTTAAACCTTTGATTAGAGTTTTAGGGAGCACACACAACACAGCAATTGTTCGTAGGTCAGAAGCAACTTGGAAGGAGTCAGCTCTCTCCTCCCACCACAAGGGCCCTAAGAACCAAATTCAGGCCATCCAATTTGGCACTAGGTGCTTTTGCAGGCCCCAGAATAATCTTTTCTTACACTCAGATGCTTGGTTGACCCCTTTGCACCTTTTTACTTTTGAGAAAAAAATATATACCACACTAATTTCTTAAAATTATGCTATTAAAGGTAGAGTTCAATCAATTTTTATTATGGATTTACAGTTAAATATGTTTATATAGCCAGGATTTTCCCTAGATACGAAAACAAAATGCCTATTTATATAACTAACTTTAAAAACTTCACTAGTTTGAGCTCTTTGGCATATAATTTAAGCCCATGTGCCTTGAGTTTACATTTTAATTTCAAACATAATTTTTATGCATGTACATTTTGCTTATAAATAACCTACACAAAATTATAAGATAAGAAAATTAAGAAAACTACTTAATGTTAGGCAAAACTTCATAAAGTATGGTCTATGCTTACAACTCAGAAGATGGAGGCAGAAGGAACTCAATAAATTAGAGGCAGGCCTGGACTACATAGTGAGTTCCAGATCAAGCTGAGTTATATAGTGAGCAGAGTGAGAATCTTTCTAAAAAATAAAGAGACAGATGGACAGATGAGAGAGAGAGAGAGAGAGAGAGAGAGAGAGAGAGAGAGAGAGATGGGGGGAGGTTAAAAGAGGAGAAAGTAGCATAGCATTACTTGTTAGCAAATTAAGCATCATTGTATATATATTACCACTCTTTGCAAGAGAACCAAGAACTTTAGCCTATAAGAAGTACAATAAAAATAGTTACACCTTTTAAACTAATCTGAAATGCAATCTTCCCACTTTGAAGTTTTTCCATACCTATCTTGTGTGTTCTAAATCGTGTGAGAACAAAGAAGGAAAGGGAAACAAATTATTCTTTAGGTTGAAAAGCTAGATTCCATTACAAACGTGTGCTTGACTGAGATAAGCCTTTCATGAATAATTAAAGAGCCCACCAAATTACAAACGAATGGAATGCAAGTGGTGGATGCTAACAGTAGAGATGATAATTATACGCAAGGAATTAAGAATGGATGAAAGATTGCCTTTGGAAGAAACCTCAAACAAATTTATGGACTGGAGATAGGGCTCAGAGACACTAGGCTGGTCTCAAACATGGAAGACTGAGGTTCAATCTTCAATATGACAATAAAGTGAAGAAATAACTACAATAGTGATTGTATTAGTGTCTTGGATCAGAATTTACCCACAACTGTGAGCCCAAATTGAGGAACACACTAACAGAAAACTTAGTAAATTAAACAACTCAGATTTACAGTTTGTAAACTGAAAAGATAACTCAGTGGTTAAGAACACTTGCTGCTCTTGCAAGAGGAACTAGGTTCAGTTACTAGCATGCATATGACAGCTCACAACCTCCTGCGACTCCAGTTCCAGGGAATCTGGCACCTTCTTCTGGGTTCCTAGAGCAACAGGCACACACATAATACACATACAAACTTGCAGGCAAACACTCAAGCTCATAAAATAAAATAAGCACCTCTTTTATAAATATAAGAAATTCATAAATTGATCAAGGAGCAAAGATGGCTTTCCTGGATTCTAACGGACGCTACCAGACTCACCCATGACAGTGATGGCTTGGCTGAGCTCGTGGTGCTCTACGGTGCCGCTTCGGTCTTGATCAATAGTCATGAAGTTCTGCTTCCAGGCATTCAGTGCTGCCCAAAGCTCCTTGAATTCATTGAACCCCATTTTTCCTGTATAATCTCTCTAACAGTTTTATTAACAAAAATAAGTTTTGGTAGCCGAGGAAATTTATCTGATCATACAACCCAAATCACTAACTAAAAAGGGCATATTCTTGTGTAGTTAGCTAGCAGGATCCAGTCTATGAATAGATTGCTGTGTGAAAATGTAATTATATAGACTTTAAACAGGATCTTACAAAATACAGTTAGATCTAAAATAACTGACTTAATGTTAAAAAAAGCAATAACTCTATATTTATAATATAAAGATATTTTCTATCTTTATTCAAGGATACATCCAACATGGCAATCATAATTCTGCAGGTTTCCAGACTGAAGGCTGTAAAAGATATTTAGTATTAAAATATTATATTATTCTCAGTTATATCTACAAAACATCAGGATAATCTTCAATTTCAAAAAATTTTTAAAAATTGCAAACAATATAAAATTCACGATTTTATATTTATTTTAAATATAAAATATTTATATATTACTATAAATATTTATTGGCTGTTAAACACTTAGAATAATAAAAAATAAAATACATTTTAAAATCACTGTCTCCAAACTACTGACACAGGTAAGCAGTTACGAAGTCGCCTAAAGTTAGCGTGATGAACACATCACAGGCACTTGGCTTTGCCAGGAGTCTGGGCAGAAAGCTGGTTTCAGTCTTTAAATCATCAGAGACAGAGAGAGGGAGGTTGGCCTGGATATCTGCTATGGATTCAGAAGCCAGAAGCTGTGCCAGGCTTAGAGAACAGGCGAGGGAGTAATGTAAGAGGACTTTGTCAGGAAGGCAAAGAAGGCCAAACAATAAAATTCTTGAATATTACACTGTAAACCAATGAACTTCCCTGTGGTGATACAGCAAAAAAGAAAGTGGAACACTTCCTCAACCTGAACTCTGCTTCACAACAAAAGACTCAAGGTGAAAAGAAATCAGGTATAGGTGGATCACGTGAGGGCTTAGTAAGAGGTCTGGTGGGGAAGCTCGAGCCTCTGAGCGGAGGCAGCTGTCTTCTCTTCAGAGAGGGGAGAAAGGAAGACCACTACAAGCCACATGAGGAAAGGCGTTCTGGGGCTCGCATCCGCCATTCCTTGGAGACACAATCTCTCTCACAGCAAACCCGCTGATCTTCTGGCTCCTAGTCTCTCCCCCATTTTTCTGCCATGATCTACAGGCAACTGATGAATGCAGAGAGCAGGAGCAAACAGTCTTTCCATGGGAAGAGCTCATCAGTTGGTTATACAGTACAAAAGAGTCAGCCCTGAAAACATCCACACAAGCAACACCATACAGACTGAGAAGGTTTGTTTACGAGTCTAAGAATATATATGTATATACACATATGTATATATGGATTTGAAAGACAGAGCAAGGAGGAGTACATGGGAAGGCTTAAAAAGAGAAAATAGAAACAGGAAATTATGCAGTTATATCATAAACAAAAGGAGTAATTAAAAAGAATGGGGTTGCTAGAAACATTGACATTTCCATATTTATTTACAATGATGACCTTAGAAAAAAAGTTCAGTCTTTCCAACCTTTAATACAATTATATTCAAATAGCTGGGTTTATTTATCTAAAATAGGAATATGTTAGCACAATTCAGGTAAGTTTATAAAATTATTTTATCTCCTTGATATTAAAGAGTGAAAAGATGATTTAGATTCACTTTATTTTATATTGCTTGATAACATTTTGAAATCCTTAAAGATAATTAAAGGAGATAAATTTCAAAATACCTAAAGAAAAAGTATAAAATATTCAGTTAGGAACAAGAGCTGATTTTCTTTAGCTGTTCTGGGTGGTGTCAGTGTTAGGGTTGTTGGTTGTGATGTGCTAAGAACGACACTCAACAGACCCTCGGTGAGGGCTTGCTGGTCAGAAAGTGTGGGTGCATTCCTTTGTTGCTGTTGTACAAAACGCCCAAAGAATGGAGCAAGTGGTGGCTGGTCACGTTCTGTCTGCAGGCAGAAGCAAAGGGAAATCAATGCTTTCTACATTTTCTCCTTTCATTAGGACTCTAGCCCATGAGGTATGTCTTTCACACTCAGCGTGGGTCTTCCTAGAAATGCCCTGATAAACTCATCAGGCTGTGTGTCCAAGGTGACCCCAAACCCAGCCACGCTTGAGGTGAAGACTCCCCATTACAGTGGATTACATGCTTTTACACAAACACGCCGAAAGTACAGCGGTCCTAATTTTACAAATAAAGAAATCTGAGCCAAGAAAAAAAAAGTGGTTTTCTGAATTCATAAAGGTAGTAGACAGAACCACCCAAACTGGGGCCTAATGTTCCTCCGTGAGTAAAACTATAGGAAATTGAAGAAAGTTACATGAAAAAAAATTATATAGTATGTCATCTTTTTTTTTTATTTGACTTGGTTCACATTCAGGAAGTGGGATAATCAAACCAGATTAAAACAAAAATTAAAAATTAAATCAACAAATAAGTATATCCTAATATCAGGATAGAATGAGGTATTTAAAGAGTAAATATTTTTATAAAGTGGAGAGACAGGCTTTTCATCTAGAAAAGGACAGACTTTACTTCCTCCTTTAACTCACTGGAGTGGACAGATTTTTTTGTTGAAACGGCTTAAGCCCTTAGAGGAAAAGGGAAAAACAGAAAACTTATTTTGCAAGTTAGACAGTCAAGGGATGTGGCTATTTAATGCTTATGCATAAAGAGAAATGCTGAGAAACAACTTAGTTACCTTGGGAAAGATGCCAAATGTCTAAGAATTTGGCAGCTTCTGAACATGTGTGTGAAGGTGGAGCTAAAAAGAGAGCTGAGGGAAGGGCTATTTTAAGAGCATGTGAAGACCCAGTCCCTCTCTGCCTCTAGCTGGATGACTGTCACACCTACCCTCTCACCCAGGGGGAGTTTTGCTTTCTGGAGATGTTTCTAGGACAGTAGGCACAATGGAATGAACTACACTGAACATGAGCCAATCAACGAAAAATTTGCATAGACTTGGGAACACTGAAACAACAGAAAGGGCAGCCCGAAGGGAACAAAGGAAATCTCCCATGACAGTGACACTCGAACCACACAATCCAACTGCCCAGCTTCACCTTCCAAAGCAGCCCACAGTCAACAAGTCTGGGACTCATACCCAGCATTTCCGGGAGACATGAACAACAAGTGTCATCAGACACCCTAGAAATGACAAGGAAGACAACCAAATAAGCTGATGAATAAACACACTGCTGAGGAAGGCAAGGCCATGCAAGAACATATTAATAGTTTCAGAGAGATAATAGAAAGCATAACATCTGTGAAAACGAACAAAGGTTCTTAGCGCTTACAAAACACACCACCAGAAAGGAAAGGCACAGAAGGTTTATAAAAGAAGGCTGAGAAGATTTCATTAAAAAGGAGAACAGACTACTCAGCCCCAGGAAACACAACTGAAGAAAATTTCCCAGAACAAAAAAGTACAAGAGATTCCAGACTGAATACACCCACACAGTTCCCCATGCAAGACCACAAGGCATGACACTGTGAAATGTCAGAGCGGCTGGGACCTGTGAGGGACAGGATGATCCCTGAGCTTCAGAAAATGAAAAACAAATCTCAGGAAGGCAAGAAAGAGACAGGAGCTGAGACTGGAAATCCTTCTGAAAATGTGTGTTGATGTGGGATTCGCCTCTGTATGCTGTGAATATCATTGGTTAATAAAGGAACTGCTTTGGGCCTATAGCAGAGCTATAGGGGAACAGAGCTAGGTGGAGAAAGCTAAGCTGAATGCTGGGAGGAAGAAGGTGGAGTCAGAGAGAAGCCATGTAGTCCAGCCAGAGACAAACACTGGAACTTTAGCCGGTAAACCACAGACACATAGCGATACACAGATTAATAGAAATGGGTTAAATTATATGTAAGAGTTATCCAATAAGAAGCTAGAGCTAATGGGCCAAGCAGTGATTTAAATAATATGGTTTCTGTGTGATTATTTTGGTTCTGGGTTCCCGAGATGAACAAGCAGCGCCCTCCAACAGTGTGTGAAAATGGCAAGAAAAACAATGTTAGGGATGTCGCTGGCAGGAGCATTTAAAGCTCCCTGTCTTTTCCTGCCTCTGTCTAGGTGGATGCTACCTATTGCTCTATGGAGAAATTCTTTTTGAATTATTTGCAGGAATGGGTTGTAATGGAAAATACCCCTTGACAAGCAGACATTCAAATGACTGAGACAAAATGAAAGCATTTTCAGACACTTAAAGTCTCAAAAATTGGTTATAATCCATGCACCTTTTCATTAAAAGCTACTTCACTCAAGCGGCTTCTGGACATAAAGCAAAGAAAGAAAAACCAACCTACAGACCACAATCCCAGACAACCTAGACAGCAAAGAGGACCCTAAGAGAGACATACATGGATCTACATAAAAAGGAGAAAAAGACAAGACCTTCTGAGTAAATTGGGAGCATGGGGGTCACAGGGTAGGAGGGGAGGGGAAGAAAGGGAGGGAGCAGAGGAAAATGTATAGCTCAATAAAACAATTTTAAAAAATTCAGTTGCGTATGTATATAGAGTTTGTACATGGAAAAAAAAGTCAGTTAATGCAAAGCGGTATCACAATGCAATGCAGTAACAGGTTGAGCTTAAAAGCATTAGACAACAGAGAAAGAATAGAAATGGGAGATGCCGCTTCAGAGTGGAAGGAGATGCCGCTCCAGAGTGGAAGGAGCTGCAGAATGGTGGTGAAAGAATGAGATCCACACATGTAACACAAGGCCTATAGGGAAGCCCTGGGGCAAACAGAGGGATGCAATACCAAGCTTCCATCTCCAAAGGAAACACTGATTTCCCAAACTCCAAAAGGCAGCGCATATGTCCAGAAATGACAAACTGGACTATAGAAGGATTCCTCACCCTTAGATTAAAACCAGCCATGCTTCAGGAACTTCTGAAACATGTTCCCATCTGCCAAACAGAGTTTCTTCCCTTGCCTCTGGTACAAGGGACATACGGCTCTCCGTGGACATAGTTCCATGGTTGCCTATCAAAGCGCATGCTAGCCCCCAGGCACCTATACTGCCTAGTCACAACTACCTGCTGTAGCTTTTTAGAACCCTTCTCACCTCCCCAGGCTTCCCTCCTCCCAGATACTCAACAGTTCTCCATATGAGGACAAAAAATTTCCTTCTGCCCCCCCATTCTGATATCTCCATTACCACCCCTAGACCCCACCACCCCACCCCCTATTCTGTACTTTTTCCACTCTTTCTATTCCCTGCTATTCTCCCATCCCTTACAAACAGCCCAGGACCATGTTCTGTGTCTTTCTTTTTCTCTCTGCTCTGGACTCTTTCAGATACCTCTGGGTGTTTTCTCTCTCTTATCCATAATAAAAATCTTCCGTTAATGGAGCAGCCATTTCAGCAGTTTCTTTATTGGACCCCTCCCACCCACTAGCCACTGTGAATTCTGGGAAAAACAAGAGGCTACACAAAAAAGAAACAAGACATAGCCATAAGCAATATGTAGACAACAGAGATAGGTAGGTGCTGACGATGGTCCCCAAATTATTATAATCTGTCAGCAGGGCAAAGTTTTCACGTGGAGGGGTGGAGTGGTTTAAGGTTGGAAGACAGAAAAATACTCATTTTTCATAGCAGGACATCAATTGATAATCACAAGGCTGCCACTGTATAGTGGTAAAATGAAGGTCTAGAAGGAAATTTTGAAAATCGCCACTTTCGACCATTTAAATGATGTCTCTCCTGAGTAGTTAATGTCAGGAGTGTGCATGAACAGTTGTATCTATGATACCGTGTACAGAAGAACGATATGATCCTTCAAACTTGGTATATTGAGGTAAAGTTTATAATATTTATGATTTTAGGTGTGGGATTCAAATGCTGGGAATGGATTTAAATTTCTAACTCCCTGTGCAATGAGGAAGGGAAGACAAAACAGCACACGGTCTCACGTGCGTAAGTCCCACTGATTCCAGACTGGGTCAAGCATCTCTGAAGTTCCTCCGCATCCACTTCACCATCCTGCAAAAAAATTAACACATCGACATGGGTTTTAATGAACAGTGGTACCAAAGGACATCAAAAGCTTCACTGGGTGCTGCTCTAAGGCAACTCAGAAATACCAATTTTCAAAATGGTATAAACCACAAAATTCACAAGGTAAATATTGCCAGCCAAGGCACACCATGGACCCTGTAATGCAGAACAACGCCCTTGTCTTCTCATGGTCAAAACAATGCAAAAATGCTTAGTTATTTTACTCATGGTTATCCTTGCCTGAGAGTATCTCGGTGGCTCCTTTCACATCCTCATTGCTATACCTGGAGCGTGCTTGCCAAATTAAAAACTTCATAATTATCCTTAAAAACTATGGTTGAAGACAAACTGGCATATTTTTAAGAGTGAGGCTTGCTTAGAAAAAAAGTATTTCTCCAATAACATGGACATCAGAAGGCCTTTCTGTCACATTCCGCTCAGGTAAACACTACCAATAACTGTCTATCCTGAAGAAACCGTTTCAAGCCAATATTATGTTTCAAGAAACATAAATTATGAATAGCTGCTTGATGCACTGTAAGCAGAAATAAGCAGTAAGAACTGAGGGGGTTCCTGCAGGTGTCATGCAGAGAGGTAAACCCACAAAAAGATAAGGATAAAAATCCGGTGCAGATTAACTGTGTCAATCTGGATCAGAGTTTGGGTAGTCCAATAACAGGTGGTTTATTCCCAATGTATTGAAGCCCAGTATAATTTGGTAATATATATGTTAGTGTAATACAATCCCTCTTGCACAAGGAAGCGTAATTACATGGAAACTCAGCTGAGCTGAGGGTACCTGTGATTTCATTTCTTCCAGGATGAGTTCTAGAGCTAGGCTACCTGCATTAGCTTAAGGACCTAAGGGTCTGGCCAGGTCTTGGTCATTTGGACTCTTAGCTGCCTCTGGCTCTAGTTGTGGGAGCTTCAGGAAGCCTCTGGCTAGAAGGGTCATTTAGATTACTAGCCACTCTGGTCTTGGTTGTAAGAGCTCTACATGGCCTAAACCAACAGGCTGTTAATCACTTTCAAATCTCAGCTTTCTGGATGGAAGAACAGGTTTTTCACCTTTCCCACCGGAAAAGACCATCTGGTGTGCATAACATTCCTGATTTCTCTGGAGATCTGTGGGCTCAGCAACCTTCCTGCTGTGCTCCCAACAAAAGGCCTCTGTACCCAAATCTGACAGCTCTACAGTCAGGACAGGGCCTTGAAAGTCCAAACACCAGGTGTGGTCAACCACTGCACAATAAAGAATTTTCTGTAGCCTTTTCCCCTCCTTTGGATTTTTAAAAGCTGTCCTCACACATACTGACAATAACAATTATCATTGTTTTTCTCTTTAACTCTTAAGAGGAAAAATACCATTCTTCCCACTAACAAATCAGCGTGCAATATTCACGCAGCACAAGGATACACAGAATTCAGTGAACAGGAAACACAGTATTAACACCGTCCAGAAAAAAAAAATGTGAATATATAGAAAATTTCCACCACTGTAATTAAAATCATAAGAAATAAATCCTATGCAGTCGGATGTTTTCTGTCCCAGCACCACCCCCTCTTGCAATTTTTACACACAAGTCCACCTACACCCACAGAGTATGGTTATCAAATAGTAAATATGTATTACAAATACATATTGTTTATGCTTCTAAACAGAGAAGACAAACTTTGTAGGGCATGGAGTTACTTTAGTAGGAAACCTGGTTGAAAAAGAAACCTAGAAAAAAGTATTGTGAATTTCAGTTAAAGAACATAAAACATGTTTGAGGGTCTTATTTGCTCTGTGGAATGAACATTAAGAAACAGGTCTGATTAAATAAACCTGAACTTGGCACACCACACACCACACACCACACACCACACTTGAACTTCCCGTTCTATGCACAATGGTCCCTGCTTTCTTCATTGCTGCTCTGCATAGATACAATGTGTATCAAAAGGAGTCTGTGCTTTATAATTAGAAATATGTACCCTGCCTATGAAAAGATACTGCTTCCCCCATTGAAAAATTAAAGGTTATAAAACACAGAAATCTGTTAACTTCTTCAACACATTTGACATTTTATTTGCTGTAAGTTTCACTTCACTTTGACATGGGGATCCTCTTATGTTGCCAGGCTAAGCTCCAATTCCTGGGCATGCTGGTCATCCTAGGCCAGCCTGCTGGGCAGCTGGGACTGCAAGCAATCTCCTGTACCCTGAAGACAACAGGAGCAGATGCAGATTCTTCATCTTATGAAGCTTTTTGTAACATGAGGGCTGGCTTGTTTGTTGGGGTTTCTGTCCTGCCCAGTACCCCACAGCTGGCAAGCCCCAAGGAAAATCACACACAGGACTCCATAAGGTTATAAACCGATTGGCCCTCAGCTCTGGCTACTTATTAGCTCTTATAACACATATTACCCCATTATCCTTATCTATGTTAGCCACATGGCTCAGTACCTTTTCTAGCTGGGCAGCTCACATGTTGCTTCTTTGGTGATCTAGGCTGGACTGTGGAGGGAGCTTCCTGCTTCCCGGAATACCCCCAGTCTCTTTGTTCCACCTCTACTTCTTGTCTAGCTTTCCCGCCTGTACTTCCTGCCTGGCCAATTAGTGTTTCATTAAAATATGATTGACAGAATACAGACAATTCTCCCTGTAGTAGGAGCGGCAGGCTGTGTTCTTGCCTGGATCCCGGCTAGCTTACCCTGAAATAATTACACAGAAACTGTATTCTTTTAAACACTGCCTGGCCCATTAGTTTCAGCCTCTTATTAGCTAATTCTCACATCTTGCTTTAACCCATATTTAGTAATCTGTGTAGCACCACGAGGTGGTTGCTTACCAGGAAGGATCCTAACCTGCGTCTGTCTCGGAGAGGAGAGTCATGGCGACTGCCTGCCTCTGCTTTCTTTCTCTCAGAATTCTGTTCTGCCTTCCCCGCCTACCTATGTTTTGACCTATCAGGCCAAGCAGTTTCTTTATTAACCAATGAAAGTAACACAATAGACAGATGACCCTCCTACATCAGCTTTTGGAGAAATAGAAGAAAAGCCCTTTATGTACACAATCCTGTCTTTCAAATTTACATTATTCCACCCAATTATCTCCTAAAAACATAGAAATTTAACCGTGACAAATTAATTGGTCTTTATTTTACTGTTTTACAAATGTGAAGTCATCAGACAGGCTGAATAGGCTCTGTACATGTAAGCAGAGTCGGTAAGGAAGTGAGGCAAATGAGAGCTGTGTGTAAGCACAGGGTCAGGCCCTGTCTTAAAAGCTGAGAAAAATGAGCTTTTGCTCATCACACTGTTCTTAAGCCACTTTAAAAAATGAAATTAGAGCTTCCTTTGTTTTTATTACTAGTTTAAAAAAAATACCTTCAAGTTGTGCATTCAAGACAAATGACTTAACAATACAGCAACAACTAAAGGTTACACCAGAAGTTTACATTAGGTGTAATGCAACTAAGCAACTAAGAAGAGTGTTAATGAGAGAAAGGGTGTATTTAATTCTCTTACCAAATACACTAGAGGTCTATGATGCTTCACTGTATACTTGCTATGTTTTAAAGTATATGAAGTGTATACACGCACACACATACATGGAGTTTCCAACTCTAAATCAGACTTTAGTACATTATGTAGAAGCAAACATGGTTTCAAATCATTGTGATACAACTACCACACACCTTGAATGTATGAAGAGGGACTCATGAAAGGAACCAAAATAACCCACAGGAAAATACACTGCTAAGGATATCCCCCCTGACATGACTTCTGTGGAGAAGGACTAGGCTGGGACCTACGTACACCTCGCTTGGGATGCAATTCTCAGCATCACTGCAGGAGTATCCCTGTCCTAGCTGAGAGCTGACACATCATAACCCAGGTGATGGCATCACCAAAATATGAGAAAAAGAACGGTGACAAGGGGAGAGGGAATAAAGGACGTGAAAGGAAGTGGACAAACTTCAGCTGAAACAAATTTGAAAGCCAAAATTTCAAAACTACACATAAAAATTACATGTTCAAAACGACAGCCAACAAAAGTAAACAGTTTTCAAGCAATCCATATTAGATGAAATTACTTTCATGGAACAATCATTAAAATAGTTGTTATGCAAATGTACAGAGACATGAGCAAATGACTCTTAGGTATACTCGTTCACTTAACATACACTAACTGAGCTCTCCACTGTATGGAAATCCCTCTCAACACATCAGCTATCAAACTGTGCGGAACAAATTCCTTCTCTACAGTGTTTGCACTGCAGTGGTAGACGACAAAGCAGTCAACAAAGACTACATGAAGAGACAACAAAGGCTAGGAGGGAACACAGCACAGATGATGTAGGAATGAGAGCCACGGGTACTTCGTGAGGGTGAAGAGTGAAGATTTTCAGATGAATAGGGAAGGAAAGCCTCAATGGTGAGAGATAATTGGATGGGGAGGGCCAGCTTGAGTGAAGAGTTCTCTCTCTAGTCCTGGGCTGCCATGACAGAGTTGCCAATGAGCATTTGAAATATAGCTACTATGAATTGAAGGTCCCTGCTAGATTCAAAGACTCAAACCAAAATAAAAGTGAAATATTTTACCAGATAATATGTTGTTGACATGCTGCTGTTCAGAACAGTATTATAAAAATGACTTAAGTTAGATGCAAGTCTAGCTCTCTGAGTTTAAGGCCACCAGGAATACATAGTGAGACCCTGTATTAAAAAAAGTAAATTAAAAAAATAAAGCAATGGCAATAAAAGTTCATTGTTTCATAAAGGAAATCTAGGGCTGAAATTAACTGTGCCATCAACCTCTGTATTCCTCACATTCTCCACCCAAAAGTCTCTACCTCAAGTGTATTGTGCCCAAGCCACAGGTGGCCGCTCTACCTTCAAACCTCAAGTTTCCTTTATAGGTAGGAATAACGAGCCAAAAATAGCCAAGGCTGTCTTCTAACAAGGTCTTTAAAAACTACTGTCATGTTTTAATTTTTTATTTTGTAATGGTGTGTGAAGCATACATGAATGCCAAAAGACAACTCCTGGAAGGGAGTCTGCCCTCTCTCCTCCCATGTGGGTCCCAGGGTTTGAACTCAGGTCATGGGGACTTTTTGATCTTGCCAGTCCCCCAGCAATGCTTTATTTGGAAAAGCATTCCAAAGAAATTCTATCCACATGGCTGTTTTTATCTCTCAGAAAATGGATATTTTCTGTAGTTCTGAGCTTCTAGCTTCTAGTACAGACTGAAAGGAAGTTGTCCACGGGGCTTGAGTAGTCCATCACAGGTCACATATAGTAATTCTGTACAACGCCTCAGTTCTCAGAAAAGCAATGAGACCTAAAGGGCACTCAAGTGAAGTACAGAATGTAAGATGCTGTTGGTGTTCTATGAAACGCTACCTACTTCAGTACATCCTCCACTGCTATTAAAGAGAGGATGGTTACAGACCAGAGCTAGGACCAAGGGAGAATTTCTCCTTGTCTTCAGTCCAACAAGTGGATTTTCAGGGCATGTTTTTCTTTCATATCGCTAATCCCTTCCATCATCAACCCTCTCCTGGGAACAACTGCAATTTACAAGTCACCATCTGATAGCCTGCCCCAATGTATGTAGTTGGATGTAGTTTTCTACTTGAGATTCTACCCTATAGTCTTGATGCACCATCCTATTATATTCTATAGACACGAATCATAAATTCTTCACCCCAATAATAATTAAATATATGAACATATAGCAAAAAAATGTTTGCTTGTCTAATATACATTAAGCCCATGGGTTCATATACAACTCTCTCTCTCTTTCCATCTCTCCCTCTATCTCTCTCTTTCCCTCCATCTCCCCACTCTTCTTCTGAATTGGAATATGAAAATACTTTCATCATTGTCTTAGATAGGGGTACTTTTACTATCGCTGTGATGAAACACCATGACCAGAGCAACTTAGGGGGAAAAATGGTTTATTTGGCTTCCATTTCACTGTTCATCATCAAAGGAACTCAGAACAAGAATTCAAACAAGTCAGCAACCTGGAAGTAGGGGCTGATATAGAGGCCATGGTGGGCACCATGCTGCTTACTGACTTTCTCTTCACATCTTACGCAACTTGCTTTCTTATAAAACCCAGACCCACCAGCCCAAGGATGGCACCACCCACCACAGGCAACCCTATCAATGACTGACGAAAAAAATGCCCTCCGGCCAGATCTATTGGAGGCATTTGTGTTGTAGGAGGCTACTTGTTTGCTCCTGGCAGTCTGGCAGCTCAGCCCCAAAATAACCACACAGAAACTGTATTAATTAAATCACTGTTTGGCCCATTAGCTCTAGCTTTTTACTGGCTAACTCTTACATATTAATTTAACCCATCTCCATTGATTTGTGTATCACCATGAGACTGTGGCTTACTGGGTAAAGTTCCGGCGTCTATCTCCGGCAGGGCTACATGGTTTCTCCTTTACTCAGCCTCCTTTTCCCCAGCATTCAGTTTAGTTTTCCCCACCTAGCTCTACCCTGTCCTATCAACAGGCTGAGGAAGATTCTTTACACCAATGGTATTCACAGCATACAGAGGGGAATCCCACACATTTGACGTTCTTTCCCATCAGATAACTCTAGCTTCTGACAACCTGACATAAAACTAGCCACACAACTAACTTTGCCATATCCTGAATCCAAGAATTGGGCTTTAGATTTCTTGCTCTTTTATTTATTTCAAATGCTTATTTTTTTTAATAGAAGAACCATACTATTAAATTATGTAGTCCTTTGCCATAACACAGTTCAGTCAGGAATGGACCACATGTAAGGTGGAGGCCCGTAGGATGACAATGGAGCTGAAAGAATACTATCACCTAATATGTACTGTGTTTGCGGTGAATGAATACCAGAAAGGAATTGCTAAAGCATTCGTCCCCAGGCAGATGGAAATAGAGAAGGGAGGACTTATGGTAAGGTCCTTGGTCACTTAAAGGTGAGTGTGGGCATCTGGTCTCATCCTCTGCTCTTTCTTCTGCCTAATTTTTCAGAGCACAATACTATCAAGTAAGGCATAACTGTGACTTTATAATTTTTAAGGTCTACTTACACATACAAAATAAATTATTATAGTATGTTTCCTATTGTAGCATTTATTCTCAATGCAAGTCTACCAGAAAACATTTGATTCATTTTTGGCAAGGGCCAAAAGAAGATAAAAGAAAAAATAAAAATTTGGGAATATAATATTTGAAAGAAACAGGCATCTCTTAATATTTTGCATCTCCGTTTAGAGATGTGTTTCTTTGAGCTCATGTATTTGCCGCATCCACAGCACATGGAAGAACGGTGGGTCTTGTGACAAATCACCATACAAAATAAGGTAGAAAATTTCTTTATGGCAATATGAAGGCAAGACAAGACTGGGTTTCAATGATCTGCCTGACAGAATAGAAATTCCAACTTCTCTGTCTGAGTAGGCCACAGATTTATGAGTCAGGAAAGATGGATGGAAACAAAGACATGTATTTATACAATATAAAGGTGATCATAAATACAAGCATGTATCCATACATAAAATACAATTGTGATTTATGCATATGTATATAGGTCCATCTTATAAATATGCATAAAATCACGATTGTAAATTCTCTAATTCTAAATATTTATTCAACTTCTCTTTCATACCACATGCAGTCAAAACCAATACAAGTAAGGTTAATACTGTGCGGATTACTTAATTTCTGTGCCACAATACTATTTAAAATTGATTCCCAGTTTAAATGGACAGGGTCCATCATGGTCAGGAAGGCTGCATCCATGGAAGAGGAGGTTGTCATATGGCTTGTTATATCATAACAAATCAGGAAGCAGAAAGCTTTGGGCAGTAGGCCTTTCAAGCCCCACTCCTGTGGCCCTATATCTACATCCCAGCACCCTTCAAAGCAGCACCATAAGCTGCGGACCAATGATACAAACGGATGAGCCTGTGAGGGTACTCACGTTCAAATCGCAGCAGAGGCGCACATTTTTAATTTCACTTCCAATTTTACAGAAGGTTGCGTAAAAAAAGTACTTAAAAAAACAAATTGTGACAAAAGCACATGTATTAGCAGTGAGAGCAAAAGCAAAGCTTACCAAAGACTGCAGTCGCATACTGTCAAAGCAGCTCAGACGGAAGTCATAGACCTGAATCGGCAGGCCAGAAACCCCTCTGCTGTTATAATAAAGCTGGGTTGCGATATTTACTCAAATTTATTAGAAGCTAACATGCTAACAGTATAGCATATCATTAAGAAAACATTTGTTTTCATTTTTGTATTAAAAAATTGAAGAAGCCTCAACATGGTCATTTTGATGATCTTTCTAGAAAACGTGCCTTCAACTTAAACCATATATCACCAAAAATGATATAACCGCACCTGTGAGGACACGTGCAGTTTCTTAGCTCGAATAAATGCAGGACAGTAGCACTGATCTCTGATCACATCCCTTGCCATACGTATGTTTTAACTGAGATACACGTTATTTACATTTACAGGAACTGATGAAAATACTGTACCTGTGAGTAATATGATATGAACACACATTATTCACATGTGAAACTATCAAGAGCAAAGTCAATAAAATTAAAAAATGAAGCAATTTTGACTACTCTCATCTTTGATCTCAAGAACAGCATTATTCTACCTGAGTTTAAGACATAAGCTTTATAGACATTTTAAATGATATACTAAGTAGGAGCAGTTGGCACGTCTCTGAAACAGTAATCATTTATTGACTAGTATTGGTAAAAGATTTATCACCTCACCTGTCCAGCAACAGCTGTGAAGAAAGACCACATAGAGTCATCAGCAGGGGGGTAGCTGTCAGAGTAGGCCACATACCCTGGGTAACCACCAGCGAACACATTGGGACCTGGCATCGGCTGGCCCATGTGCATCTGCATCCCTGGGATCTGACCGCCGAAGTTTCCAAACTGTTGAGGGAAAAGATGAGGTTGGTAATAAAAAGATGAGCTATAAAACTGTAGTTAAAAGAAGTTATTTACTAGAAATCAACTAAAACCAAAGAAATCTAGTGGCCAAATTTTCCCAACATATCGTCACTAAAGTTTCAACCACAAGATGCTGGAAGGTCTGTATTAAAACACACTTTGTCAGAACGTTACTCAACAGTAAAAGAAGTCTAAAGGATGTTTCACGCCTCTAATGTCTATAAGGGCTGTGTGTGTGAGCAGGCACCCACAGAAGACAGAAGAGGATGTTGGATCCCCTGGAGCAGGAGTTATAAATTGCCTGATGTGCCTCTGGGGAACTGAGCTTGGTCTTTGTATGAGCACTGTGTGCTCTTAACCACTGAGCCTTCTTCCCATCCCCTAGTCACTAAGAACCTTTAGAACAGTGGTTCTCAACCTTAATGTTGTGTGACTCTTTAATACAGTTCCTCATGTTGTGGTGACCCAACCATAAAATTATCCCGTTGCTACCGCCTAACTGTAACCTTGCTATTGTTGTGATTCATAATGTAAATATATGTCTATGTTCTATCTGTGTTTTCTGAGTGCCTTAAGCCACCTCCGTGAAAGGGTGGTTTGACCCCCAAAGGAGACAAGCCTCACAGGCTGAGAGCCAAAGCTTTAAAAGAAGAACATGTATGACTTTAAGCAAAATTAAAAGTAAATATAAATAGAAAGTAAAACCTAGGGTTTCACCTATAGTAAACTAAGAAATACATTTCTAGGTGTATGCTTAGCTGAAAATCAGATAAATACAGTCAAACTATGACCTAAGCAAGGGAAATCACAGAGCTGAAGCACTCTCCACTGTAAGAGATGCAGTTTTTTTTTTCAAAAATGTATGAGGACCAGAAGAAAATAACACGATGATTCCAATCAAAGCCCTCTTCCAAGCCAGCATGAAAATCTACCATACTGTGACACATGGAAGCAGTTTGTTCTTTCTGCCTCTGAGGATCTGAAACTTCAAGGATTCCTGAAGGGCCAGGTACTCAAACACAGTACGACCACTGAACCATCCATGGATGTGTGTCTTATTATGCCTATGGCATCTCCCTTTTCACTTGGTACAGCTATGAATGCCTTAGGAAAGCACTTTACTCTGTATTTGTATGAGTCCAGAGAAGGAAGACACAGCAAGGCTGTTCGTCCTTCAATTTTGAACAAACTGTCTTGCCTTGCATCTTTGCAGCTAGAGCAGAGACAGCCAGAGGGCAGGGAGAGGAAAGAATTACAAGAATGCGGAGGAACAGAGGCTGACTTCGGAAGCTGCTATAGATTGTTCAGGCGCCTCTGGGCTGTGGTAAAGTGTAAGGCATGAAGGAAGTGTCAGGGACCGTAGGAAATGCACTTGGGAAGGGGATCATAAAGCCCTGAGCCTATTTTACCAATTGGAATGAATTACCAGAATTAGCCATAGTGCTTTAAGATCCAACAAGTAACAGATGGGTGTGACTTCGAACTCGTTAGTTCCTTAAGTCAACACTTAAAAAATAACTTATTTTGATTTTATATACATGAGTGTTTTTGCCTGCAACATGTGTGGTGCCTAAAGAGGTCAGCAGAGGGCACTGGATCCTCTGGAACTGGAGTTACAGACAGTTGTAAACTGCCATGTAGGTGCTGGGAATCAAATCCGAATCCCTCTGAAAGAGCAGCCACTGCTCTTAACCTGGGAGCCATTCTCTCCAGCCCTCCCAACACGGGCAAATAAACCAAGTTCATGTAGTATTTGTCTAAGCTTGAGTCACCATGTGTGATAGCTTAGGCAAAGAAAACCACTCTACAGAGAGAGACCCCAAGTACAATCCACCAAGGAAAGAGAAAAAGAGGCAAAAAAAAAAAACCCAAACAAACAAACAAACAAAAAAACCAAAAAAACCTTTAGAGGTTTTGGGAAAGAAACCAAAGAAAAAGAACCTAAGACCAAAGGGAGATGCCAGAGGTGGCAAGGAGTGTTCCAGTGCTGTCCAATCGGGTGTGACTTTTCCAGTCGACAGTACCATCAAATAACCAAATCCAGCACCTAGGACTGGGGAAAAAAATCCAGTCATTAAAGAGCTTATTAATGGCAGGAGGAAACTCATGTGCTTGAACTTATTCAAGAGGCCTATACATACACTACCACCATCAATCAAAGAGTTGAGTCAATTAACAGAACTTTATTGGTACAGGAACAAATTACAGACTCTCCCAGCAGAGAGGAGATGTTTAGCAAATCTCCTCCTACACTGGCTCTCAGTGGAAGTTCACTGACCAGTTTGCCTGATTCTTGATAACTTGGAGAATGTTTGTGGATGCTTAACTTAAAACATTAAGAAAGTGAGGGGAATTCTTTCAACAGTGTCTAGGCCAGACTCACTCACCACTCTATAACTTTGTGGAAAAGGACATCAAAAATCTGCCCCAAATCATCCATTCAGCACTCAAGGGAACAACGTCCTAAACTAACGGCTGAAACCGGCAAGCACTGTAACCCCGTCATGCTGCATGTACTCATAATCAACGCGAACACTTTCCAAAGGAGACTGGAAACTATATCCAGATAAGCAACCTCGCCTTGCAACACAACAAACAAGCAGGCCTCCCACACACACAACAGAAAAGCTGACCCGTTTAAACCCTATTGGCCTGAGATACAATAGATCACCGGGAATACCCAGATCATCAGTCAAAAGCCATAAATAAGGGGATTTAAAATTAGAAAACAGTAACTTCTACACTACACCCAAGAGTCTTTTATGCAGTCTCATAAAATTGAATAGCTGGACCTTAGCTAGAAATCACTTCCAATTATAACCCATGGATGGTCCATCTCAGTTTTCCACAGTTGATTCCCTCAACATGAAACACAGTCGAATCAACAAGGGCTCATTTGGGAATTCTCTCCAGAGCTAAAGTGTAAATTAATTGAGCTGATTATGAACGACAATCAGTTGGCAGCACTTCTTTTAGATTTGGAACTTGGGCCAGTACGTTAGAACTGACTTTAGGCACTAGCTAGTTTACCAAGGTTCCAGTGGATGTGTCTGGATTTGGGTTTTTTTGTTGTTGTTGTCTGTTTCTTTTTGAAGTTCTATTATGACCTCAAAAGTCTTGCAAGGATGCAGCCTCACAATCTTGGAAACCCTAGCAAGTTAAGAGAATTGGACCTAGAGAACAAATTGAAATCCTTGCACAACGAAACTGCTTATCTTAAAAAATTTTTTTTAAAGTTTTTGCCAAAAAACGAACAAAAACAACAACAACAACAACAAAAACCAGTGGAGCACTCTTCCCAGCAGCACTGGTCACCTTACCAATCTCTAACGTCTTGCCCTTAGAAAGGACCTGCTTATCTTCCTGAAGAAACTGGTATCCCGGAGAAGCTAGAACTGCGTTTGAATAGCACCCCAGACCTGCACAGCCTTCTCTGCAGCAAGCTTTCAATCCTAAGCACTAGTATCACTTAGTCACCTTCCACCTCAGATTGTTGGTAGAGGACCTTTCTTCATTCTTAGAGATGCGGGTCCATATTAGGCCATGGTCTGACAGAAACTGCTGACCCCACATACTGTTCAAAAACAGACTCTGATTAATATTTCATATCGACATTCTCTATTTATGCAGACATTTATACATGGCAGATTTATAAAGTCTGTATTAGTTGTTTCTGTAAATAGAGGAATCGTAGCCATTTATATATTTCTTAACTATTAAAAAAAGGCTTATACAATTTTCCTTGGCTAAATTTTGATGGACATTTTCCTGTTGCACAATTTTATATTCCAGTCTGGTTAAAATGTTGCCAGAAAATTATAAAGTTACTAAATTTAAGGGACAAAGAAGTATAGTTAGATATGTTTTTCTTAGAAAAACAGGCCAACATTTTTATTGCAACTATTCATATACACATTCCCCTTACTAACTGTCAGATCTTTATAACAGAATAAGTGGAATCTTTCCTTATTTTGAAATGTGAAATTTACATTTTACATAGTGTTTACAGTTGGAGTAAATGTCTGAATTTTCCATGTTTCGATTTGCTGTTAATTCAGAGCTAGAGTTTCTATCCTCTGTTAAATATTCTGCGGCAGTTAGTTTAAATATTAAAAAATACTTGTTTCTTGAAACAATTGGCAAACTGAAAACATACACTCAGAAATGGAAAATTCCACTAATTTTATTTAAGGGATGGATTGTGAAATGATTTCTGAAATGAGTCTTTAAATGAGTCTTTCAGTGGTAGGCACTGAAATCTTTCCTGGTATAAATACATTTTAACTTTGGGGGAGTGAATACTCTCAGGGAAGAGGACATTTTTGGTTTTCTTTCCTGGAAGTTGGAGATCCACAAAAATTTAACTGGGAAAATTGGCAAGTAAAATAATTACACTAAACACATATTCTATACATGTATCTATGATTTTGTGTGTGTGTGTGTGTGTGTGTGTGTGTGTGTGTGATAAACCACAGTGAGTAACTTTAAAAACTTCTCCCTTGTAGAATCAGATGAATGCCTTTCTTCAACGACTGCAGTATATGGATGTCACAAAGTTATGTAACCGTGCACTATGGTTTTATATATTGATCGGCCTTGTGCTTCTTTCTCTTCTAGAGTTTCTGCTCCTGAACTACGTGTATTTTTCCCCAAATGTGGGGCACCCAGACTCAAATAGTTCAGTTGAGCACCATTACTTTTTGTTATCAAGACAGGGTTTCTTTGTGTAGCCCTGGCTGTCCTGGCGTTCACTCTGTAGACTAGGCTGGGCTCAAACTCACAGAGAGATCCATTTGCATGTGCCTCCCAAGTACTGGGATTAAAGGCGCGTGCCACCACCCCCCAGCTAGTACCATTATTTTAATATCATCTTCCTTTTGTGGGCAGAGAGTGATGCAGTTAGGGAAAGGGACGCATTGTACAAATGCCACTATGTAAGATGCGCACATACTATTTGATGCAATTTTATTTTTCCTTCTGCTTGTAAGACTAGCAAAACTGTAAATGTTTTGAGTACCCTTATGGAGTACTCTTACTTTTGGTAGTGTTGGTTTAAGTCACTTTAATTATTGAGGAAACCCAGAGAGCAACTACATCCATGTCACCCTAAAATATATTTCTCATATAATGAATGATTATTACACAGAATCACACAATTCTGTCCGCTTGTTTTGTACCCCTGCCCCATTTTGTTGGGCACTGTATTTTAAACAGCTTCTAAAAACTAAAACCATAATGTCAAGATAAAAATTTGGTCCTTTGTTTTTTCTGGCACTCAACCTCAGGACTGGGTTTGAGATAAAAATCTGTGTTTATAATTGGCAAATTTGTAAGAACCAACTAAGAAATGAACGGCAAAAGAAGACAAATACAGGGCTTGAATGTGCTATAAAAATATTACAAATGCTCCATAGATTTTACCAAGTCATTTTCTTTCTTCTGTAGTTTATCAGTTAAAAATGTTGTTTACACAGTGAATTCGTTTATTATAGAGCTTCTACATAGTTCATGTAGAGCTTATGCATATATGTGCTTTTAAAATAAATTTCATATCCAAGTGTACTTACATATTAAGACTATAGAACTTAAACTTTAGAGGTAGTAGTCTAGTATCTTTTCTGAAGAAACAATTTGTATCCCCTACATGTCTATGTATTTAATGCTTAAAATTTACAAAAAATACAGAAGCTTCTCTCATACTCATAATACCATAGGCATGTAACTGAAGTTTATTTTGTTTTCTTTCCTATGGCCAAAATGAGTATCAAAATTGCTTTGGGTCATGTTATAATTTGATTAGTACAGAAATATAAAATATGACAAGAATATGATAAAAATAATGCAACTTGAGGATTCTTACTTTATTTTGGTCTTGGGACTTTCGGCGGGACAAGTTTCTGTACTGTGCTTCAGGATAGGCTGAAACCCTTTACAGCCACAGCCTCGAATTCTCACCAATCCCGCCTTGGACTCCAAAGTGCTAGAAGGACTTGGTGAGCTACCAGACTCAGCTGGTTCTAGCTGGGTTTGATACTAATTATACAAGGTCTCTCTCAGGTAGTTCAGACTAGACAGGGCTGACCTTGGAGTCCTGGTACTCCTGTCCCCATCTCTGAAGAGCAGGGATTTCAGGTCAGGCTACCAGGCCCAGTTTATGTAGTTCTGGGAGTCCAGCCCAGGGCCTTGAGCATGCCAGGGAAGCACACTACCAACTGTGTTACATTCTCAGCTATGTTTGATAAATAATCATTAAACAAATGAAAAATGATTGGAAATTCATCTCCTAACGTCATGAATTACGTACTTCATTAGATAAAGATGTGCAATCTAGCAGAGAACATTTTCTTCTTTTTATTTTTATGGACATTGGTGTTTCGCCTGCATGTACGTTTGTACGAAGTGTCGGATGCCCTGAACAGGAGTTACATACAGACAGTTGTGAGCTGCCATGTGGATGCTGGAAACTGAACTCAGGACCTCTGGAAGAGCAGCCAGTGCTCTTAACCACTGAGCCATCTCTCCTGTCCCAAACATTTCTATTTTGTTAAATCAAACAAATATTAAAGTGTGGACTGAACATATTACCTTAAGGATATTCTCAGTACGTTTAAAGGACTAACGGGGAATATGCATTGAAAAGTGCATGGCGTTAGATGGAATTCAAACAAATCAGTTTTGGTAATGTGTGTATTGAAGCTGAGGGCCTGGAACTGAGACTTGCTTTTAAAAATAATCATCACTCTCAGGGGTAGAAATTGTCTGAGGACCATAATCCCATGCAAATGTCAACTCCTATTTAGCTGTAACAGAACACTAATTTCTCTTTTTGGGGGGAAAACAAATAGGAATAGTCATAGAAAATATGCTTTCTTCTGTACCACTGCAGGGACCACTGCACAGCCCCATTTGATAGCCGGCCTTACTGTGCAGGTCACTGATGGGCGGAGTCAAAGTTTGGTTTCCTTTAAAAGAGGAAAGAGGTACACGAGCTGCAATAGCTACTTGTAGGTCTCAGAGGTTCTGAGCGGAAAGCTACGTGAGAGGAAATAACCTGGCCCCCTCCAAAAGCAAGGCTGGAAAATCAGATTGTGCTTATTGCGAAGCAAAGTTTAAGAAGCACTGAAAGTAAGTCTCAATTTATTCACCAGCAACTTAAGAGGCAAGAAGTGGTTATAAAGAGCAATTATAAAAAACTCAACCCGGGATGAGAATCGCTAGAAAAACAGCTTCGGCTGGGGGTAAATCACAAAAGGTCACTGGAACAAGACGTGGTATTCGGTTCCTCCGTTCTGAAAACAAAATTTACAAATCACAAACACTTCACATCACAGGCTGTACAAGGACGCTCCCGATGCTCTGGAGCAGACTTCAGCTCGCGGTTCTCCCCGGGGCGCAGGGCACCGCCCAGCCCCAGCTTCCCAGCACCACGCAGAGTCCCAGCATCGCCTGGTACCAGACAGCGGGCACTGCCCGGGCCGGAGGGTGACCTCCGCACCGCGACGCGGCCCGCAGGTCGCCACGGCTCGCGAGGACTTACCGCTCCTCCGTACCCCGGGTAGGCCATGGCCAGCCGATCAAGAGTCACGAGTTGTCCGTAAGTCAACGTCAGCGCTGCTGCGAGGAAGGCCGCAGGTGTGCGACAGGTGGCGAAGGTCTGCACGCAGTGTCGCGCGCCTTCGCTCCCGGGAGCCGGCTCCGCCTCTGGAGCCCCGCCCCTGAGCGCGGCTCCGCCCCTACCGGAGCCAAGCCCCGCCCATCTCGTCTGTGATTGGCTGCGGTCTGTCTCCTGGATTACGGTTCATCTTTCTAACTGGCTCTTTCAAGTTCTTACCAGAAACCTCCTTCGCAATCATTTCCCCACCCTCTGTGGAAAGCTTCTCTAGGCCACCAACTCCTAGAGTTTCTTTCCTCTGTAGAACTTCCCCCGCTCCCCAGCAGACCAGTCAATGACTTCTTTTAACCTATCTGTACATTCTTTTGACCAGAGAGCTGGAACTCTGCAGTTACACTTCCGTAGAGGGTGGATGCAGCATCAGAACTTTGAAACTGACTACGCCTCATTTGATGCCTAATGTGAGAAAGGTTATATATAATATCGTGGCGAGGGGCCGCATTTGCCAGAAGTAGAAAATAAAAACACAGAATATCTAGTTGAATTTGATTTCTGAACAGATTTTAAAAATCGTGTCTGTTCCAAATACCAAATACCACATACAGTTCTATTTTTCTTTTCTTTCTTTCTTTCTTTTTTTTTTCCAGAATACTGTTTACATGCTTACAATGCCTAGGGTCTGACACTACTTGGTAACTTGACTGATGATTCAACTTTTAAGCAATCTCTTAAGCCTGAATATAAACATCAAGAGACCATCTTGGTTTTTATCATTTGACAAAGAGCAAAGGCCAACCTGGTTTTCTCTGAAACTCATGAATTTCGTGTCTCCAAGTTTAGAACTCAGAAGAACAGTGCAGCTGTTAAAATTAGCTTACAAACAAAGGTACGGAGTTTATACCATTTCGATTTCTTTCCGAAAAAAGAAAGCCCTAACATTAAAATATAAATAAAACTATCTAAAAATATTAAGTATTAACAGATGAAATCAGCCTTGAAGAACTGAGTGATTTAACAATTGCTCTGCTGTACTGAGACGAAAGAACACTCTGGATCTTGTGAAACTATTTTATCAGAAGAGACGAAGCAAATTGCTAATATCCACCCTCCTGTTGAGAAAGCGCCAGTTTCTGCAGCCATGGCTGCGTCTGTAGCTATTACTGGGAAATATTAAAAAGAGAAGTTGAATGAAAATCTGTTTGTTAAAATGAATGAGAGTGGTGTGACTCACTGGGTACCAACCGATAAACTGTTGGCAGAAGAAATCCGGGTCCCGTTTTATTCTAATTGACAAATTGCGTATTCAAAGTGCTTCTGAGGGGCTGTTTGTAATTACAACACTAACTCAGATTTAAGATCAGAATTCCAGTGCGTTGTCTTTCTTTATGCTGGTAGTCAGATCTCCACAGGTACGTTGATTTCTGCATGTTTACTTTCTAAGGCAGTACCTATCCCCACCCCCAGGATAAATAAAATTGGGAGGAATTTGCTAACAGCTCTTTTAAGATACTAAACATAACCACCTACTTCCTCCAGTGTGATAGCAAGCCCATTGCTTACATAACTGAGGGCTCTCTGGGAAGCTCCCACTGGCTCAAGGGAGCTCTGTCCAGGCCCCTATTGTACTTTCAGTAATGAAGTCCTTTGTTTCTGACCCAGGCATCCCGTGTCTCTGCCAACTTGTATGAAAACTGCCCAGCTTGTTTTTAGCTTGCAAGTAGGACAAAATGCCAAATCCAGATCATTTATCTTCCTTAGAGAAAAGGGGTGGAGGTTGATACAGAAAGGATTTTCAACACTACAGCGTTTCTAAACCCAAGATTTAAACTACAAAGTTTCTAGTTAATAATAACTATGTTTTGAACAAACTCACTTTAGCCCACAGATTTTAAAAAAATAATAACTTGTCTCCATGATTCAGTCAGCATTGTATAGGCAACAGTGTTCTATGAAGATTACACACATATCAAACAATATGGAATATATAAAATTTGGTAGCTTTACCAACTATATGTGTGTATGCTTTAAATCACATACTTTTCTTTTTATAAGATGTTCATTATACTTCAACATACTTCCTGTGTAGATTGAACACCAAGTAACAGGCACTGTAAGCTCTGAAGTCTTATTCCTCAACATAGGGCTATACCAGACACGTACTGCCTTTCTCCCCTTTGCCTAGAGTGAAAAGTAAGGGGGCTGTAATTTCATTTTCCCGCAGCTCACAGCTGGTATTAGAGACGAAGACAGAATTCAGACAGTTTGCCCAATGGCGCCATAAGTTTCCCCTGCCCTCTTCCCCTCCAACTAGAACATTTCAAAAATATAACAGGAAGTATTTGCCATGCTAAAAAGAAACTGCTTAAAGAACATAAAGAATGACAGCGGTTGGTGGCTCACACCTTCACTCCAGAGGCAGAGGCAGGCAGATCTCTGAGTTTCAGGCCAGCCTGATCTAGACAGTAAGTTCCAGGACAGCCAGAGCTGTTACACAGAGAAACTGTCTTGAAAAACCAAAACCAAAACCAAAAAAATAGTAGCAAAATAACTAGGCAAACACAAAACAAAACTTATTACTTTCTCCAAGAAAAATCAGTCTTTAAATAATCAATCTAACCACTTCTCTAATAGGAGATACATGTTTTCTGGTGGCCATGAAGTTCACATGATTACAATAATCTAGATGACCATGTATGATAGATCACACTTCTAATCCCAGTCCCGAGGAGACAGAGACAGGCAAATCCCTGCGGCTGGCTAGCGGGCTATCCAAGAATAACAGGCAAGCTCCTGGCCAGTATAAAACTAGATCTTAAAACAAAAGGGAACACTGACTGAGAAAGAGTACCTAGGTTGTCCCCTGGCCTTCACATGCACAACCCATCCCCAGCCTCTGTTACACACCCACAGGCACGCACACACACACACACACACACACACATTCACACAGCAGGACTTACTGATCATTTTGAATTTCCTGTTTAATTATGCACTGAAGATTGAAGAAGGGGCTGTTTATTTTAGATGGGGCCAAATCAAGAAACAATATTGGAGTTATTAGGTCTGAGTATTTGTGAGAACAAGAGTACACTATGTCAGGTTTATTGTTGAATTTTTGACTGCTTGGAGTGACAGTTCAGCTAGTGAGCCTGGGTTCTAACCACCTGGCCTCCTAATAGATTGTTATTCTCTCTTCAGATAGAGTAAGAAAAGCAGGAAACTGTACTTTTTAGGGAGAAGGGACTACTTTAAACTGGCCCAATAATGAAAATGAGTTGCTAATTCTTATAATGCAAACAAAAGTGATCTGAAAAATTAACGACTTTTTGACATCATAGCCTGTAAAAAATAATGAACAAGAAAAATAGCCCTGTGACCTAACAGAATGAAAGGATAGCCTATTAAATATGCAAATTAATTCTGACAATGTTTAAATCTATATCGCACTTGAGAGATTACACACACTACAACGTTGTTAGCTCAGGCTTCTAGGGAAAGAAATCCCAGTCTTGGTGGATGAAACAACGGAACTTTATTTCTCAATGTTCTGGAAACTGGCTCTTTCAGACCAAGATGCTCCGGGGACAGTGGTATGTGATAGGTCGGTTCCTGAGGGGCAAAAAGCTGTGTCTCCCTGTGTCTTAACATCCCGTTTGTTCCTTGAATGAGGGTGGGAAGAGAGGAAGAAATTTCTATAAATCTCTTCTTCTAAGAGTACTAACCCTTGAGGCTGGAGAGATGACTCAGAGGGTAAGAGGGTAAGAGCTCTTCCAGAGGTCCTGAGTTCAATTCCCAGCAACCACATGGTGGCTCACAACCATCTGCAATGAGACCTGGTGCCTTCCATGCCAGCAATACATTGTAAGATTAATAAATAAATAAATAAATAAATAAATAAATAAATAAATAAATAAATCTTTTTTTAAAATAAAAGAGTACTAACTCAACAGTACTAATCCAATTCTCATTATCTATCTAAATAATTATCCCTAAAGACTCAGTCTCCAAATGTTATCACATTAGGATATACGATTTAAGTATATGCATTTATTACAGGCACAAAAGCTGAAAGTTTGAGGAAGTTAGCTATAATTTCTACTATTATATTGTCATCGAGGCTCCACCAAGCTATTTATGTACATTATGCTAAAAGTGCGCTCACATGGATTTCTTAAATACATATATTATGTATGTGTATACACAATTAGGCATACTTTCTCCAGAAATTAATTCGTATAATTTTATGCAATATAGGTCAATAAAAACAACAATATAAAATGAGGCTACTCAGCTGCAATTTTATTAGAAGTTCACAATGGGTTTTTTTTTCAGCAGCTAAACAAAGGTTACTGTCCACCAATGAAGACAGAGAGGAAAATAAAGTCCTAGTTTCCATTTATTACATTAGCCAGCCAGTTCAAAACTGACCTTTCTAGAGCGAAGCTTTCAACAACAGTTTTCTGCTTCTAATTCTAGTGATATTAAGCACTGTGTTGGCAGAAGCACAAACTTTAGAGCAATTTAGCAAATCGTGCACATATGAGAAGTGTCAACAGGGCTCTTCAGAAGGCTTCGGAAAACACGCATCCTGCCTTGGTTATTTAGCCCTGTTAAGCAATTTGGATTCAATGCAAACTCTTGAGAAATATTGATCACAATATGTGTACACAACTAAGGCTCAACATGAGCTGCAACACTATAATTAGTAACCATCGGAAAGGGAGCTGCCGTTTGGGCAAGCATGGAAACATGTCTGGGGTAACTTTTAACTCCAAGCTGCACGCTTGTGAATATAGATTGTTTACAGATGCCGTGGTTTTCTATACTCACAAGCCTGAGTCCATAGCGCCATGTAAGTTAAACATGTTGTTTTCAATTATGCCCATTTGTTAGTAATCTGCTTATTTGCTCAGTACGCCTAGACAGAAACATGAAAAATAGTATCATCCAAAACTGCTCTGATTCTTAAATAAAACATGAGCTGAGATTTTAAAAAAAACCCTCAAGTGTTGTGTGGAGCTAGTGAAATAAGATCACCCCTACTTTGTAGAACCCTTGGTGTGAATAGCCAGGTTATAAGAATGAATAGATCGCAACTCACTTATTAATATGGCATTCAATGCCCAGTATAGCTTTGTGTACATTATTGTGTTTGACCTTTATATAACTGTGTTGTAAAATGAGTAGTCCCATAGAGAGAAACTGGATATTAATAAGTGGCCTTGCTGAGAAGGACACAGATCAGAACACTTAGCCAATATTTTTTAAATAAAAGCATGACCTGATTATTCTTTGTGTGAAGATAATCTCAGCCCATGGTGCTTACATAGTTTTGAATAGGTGAGTGGAGTCCCGTGCTTAGAGCTTTTAAAGTGACTTACAATGTGATAACGGAGTGATAAGACGGTTAATTGCTCAAACGAGCCAAAGTTAAAATTAGAAACTAAATAAAAAGAAAAAAAACCTAGCCTTTTCTTCATGAATGTAGGCATATGTAGTGATGTGTGACCCAGGATCCAGGAGTAGAGCTGGTGCTAAGACCCTGAACAGTGCAAGAAACCCAGTGAAGCACCAACCAGAATCCACTGAGCTTAGTTTACCCTGGTCATCTGCTTTGCTTTTTGGGCTCTAACCATAAGTTTCAGTTGCTCTTTCTTCCACCCAAACAGCATCCATGGCACACACAACTGCATTAAGGGGCTGTGGTGAAGTTTTAATTAAAAGGTATTTATATAAATAAGAGACACAAGTCAGGGATAGTCTAGAATCCTCTTGCAAGTGTTGTCAAACCATTTCCATCCTTGGGCTGAAGATGCAAGACCAGGATGACGAGGATTCAGCTGCTGAAATCTGTGTGCAGATTCTATATGAAGGAGGCAACCTGACCTGTGATCTTCAGTGTCCCAAGGCATAATGAAACCGATGAACTAGAGTTAAGGGAGTAACTCAAAATCTTATTCCATTCCCTGATTCTGATCTTCAGTCAATGATTTGTAATCAGAAGCTAGATGAAAAAATTCACAGGAGTTTCCTAGACAGAGAGCAATGTCGAGCAGGATGGACAGCAGACCTTCAGGGGCAACCAGAAGTTATCACGTGCTGAAGAAAAAACCTTCTAAAACTTAACAACTCGTCAATTAGAGCCTCAACCTATATGATTACTGTGTAAGGATGTAAGAAAAGGGGAAGAATCCAGATAAATTATGAAGGGCAAAGATTTATGGAATAATTACATTTAACTGTGTATCTGGTTTTTCGGTTTTAGTTTTGTAATGTGTGCCTCTGGTGTTAATCAATTATAAATCCATAATTTGAGAAAATAGACTGTAAAGTGGGATACAGAGATAAGAAAAAGAGAGACAGAGACAGAGAATGAAAGGGAATATGAACACAAGTCTTAATGCAGCCAACAAGATTATAGGAAAGACTTAGGCCACCCATTACATGGAGAACTATAGTAACCAGTTCAGGAGAAGGAGAAGAAAGGAAAGCCGGGAGAAAGGAAGATGCCACCTTGCCACAGGACGTCTATGAGAGAATATGCCCATAAAGTGCCTAATAAAACCATACGGGGTGATACCAGAAAATATAATTACATGAAAAGAAGTTGTACAAAAGTGGATTGTATGGGAACACATGAAAAAAAGGTATAAAGACAGGAAATATCAACTTGTTATATGTCAATTTCCTATATAAAGTATCTTTCTGAGCATTGTTTTAGATGACTCTGAACCCAATTAAGAAGAGGTTAGGAGAAAACAAGACATGTGTCCTGGAAAGTCGCTTTCTCAGATGATATATTAGTCAGTCACACCACACAGAAAGTCACTTAAACCTAATGCCTCAGTTACAGCAATCCTTTCTTTACTCATGATTTTAGATTTTTCTCAAAGCTGATCTCGAGAATTCATTCCCACTCTGATGGCAAGAGAATAGGTCCATTGGTTTTTCTCAGTGGTTCCAATATTAACCATGGAACGAACATTGCAATATTTAGCGATTTGGCAGTTGAGTGCAGGCTCGGCTGCCGGGGTCTGAAACATTGGCGTGCGTCGCGCAACTTCCTTGAATCTAGGCTTCTCCTTTTGCAAAATGAGGATAATTGCGACCAGAAGATGGAGCAATCCCTTTCATGTTGTGACCAAACAATTCATCTCAGTGTGCACAAACAAGCAAATGTATTAACTCATCTAACCCCAAGTCCGAAATTGGCTTCTGATCAGGCGTCATTTGGCCTATCCGCAGCTTTCTGATGAGTATTCCTCCAGCTGTCCCTGCTGCCTCCATTTATAGGATATGTGAGAGGCCCTTTCCCAAAACTCCTCTCAACCCTTGATTAGCATCAACATGCTGTCAAAAATAGCTACAGGGATTTCTAGTCTCATCTCCCTGATTCTTACTGGATTCTGGTCCCCTCCACATCTGATTGCGATGGTTAATGTGGGATTGTAGAATAGCTTTGAGCTAATCAAGTTCGAGGGCAGTGGTTCTCAACCTTTCCGATGCTGCGACCCTTTAACACAGTTCCTCATGTTGAGGTGACCCCCAACCATAAAATTATATTCCTTGTTACTTCATAACTGTAACTTTGCTATTGGTATGAGTCATAATGGAAATATCTGTGTTTTCTGATGGTCTTAGGCAACCCCTGTGAAAGTGTTACTCACCTCCAAAGGGTGGTTGAGAACCCCTGCTCTAGACCTACAAATTCCTACTCTATGGGAAAGGGACCAATCATACAAAGTAAGGTTTGAGAATGGGAAAGGTTGTTTTGCCTAAGGAATTCCGGTGCAGTTTTACTAAAAACAGAATAGTAAATCCTGAACAGGAAAACGTGGCAGGCTCATTCATGGTTAGATTCAGTAGTTGTGAAAACTGAGGGGGTAATGTGTAGAAACTTCTGGAAAAGAATATAGATGTATTTTTTTTTCTTCAATGACAAGCAAATGGAAGTCACTTAAAATCCAACCATTCACTATTGGGAATGAGCCAGACTACAGACTGTTGCAGGTGATAAGAAAAGATTTAGAAGGTTAAAAGCATGCTACACAGCTTCATGGAACTGAATTTTACCAGGAATGACATGTAAACAAAAATGCCACTCCCCTAAAGAGCCAAGTGGTCAGCATAGAGGGAAAGTCCATCACTGCAATCTTATGGGAAGGAATAAGGTGGCTTAGGCCACCCCTAAACAGCTCTAAAATCAGCCTCAGCATCTTTCATCCTGCCCCTTCCATAAAGGTGTCTTTCCTCTATGACCCCGCACCAGAAGGACCTGAGCCCTGAGCAGCTTCGTTAGAATGCCCTTTCCACAACTTAGCAGAACTTTAGTGGTATTGGGCAGTGAGAAGGCTACACTGGCTTTTTAGAAACTACAACACTTTAATCATAGCCATGACTTTAAATTCCTACTGGGAAACATCAATCGCCTGCTTTTCCTGCTAAATGTGGCTAGCTCTGCTTTAAGACCGGCTAAATCTCATTCCCCATCGCTACGGTTTGATCACGAAACTCCACAAGGTGGCAGCAGAGGAGTCTTCATGCAGGCTAGGCTGGCGAAGAAATCAAGCCTGTGTGTTCTCACACACCGGCTTCAGAGGACAAACGGACAACGTCTGAGAGTTGACAAGGCCGTCTTGTGTCTGCCAGCTTCTCAGAGAAGAACCAGGGCTAGAGAGGAAACATTCAGTATTCTCTGTGAGGAAAAGTTCAGGCTTTTCTCTCTGGTTCATTGCTGTCATTCCGCAAGATAAATATAGTATTTTTGTCTTGATTACTAATGAGCCAAATGCCGCACACGTGTGTAAACACAAAAGCAGGTTGCTTATAGAGTGGACAGAGCCTTCCTGAAGTCTGTCCAGACAGCTCACACGCTCCACACCCACACCCGTGCTTACTGTTGTCTATCGAAGTCAAAGATCCTTCAGTTTGAGATATTTTTAAATAAATGGTTTGGTGCTGTAAAATAATTTGAACCATGGTATTACTGTAAAGAGGAAAATTGGTCACCTAGCATAAACATGTCCTTTCTGGGGCTTTTTTTTTTTGCTGATTTTGTGAGAGAAAAAAATAAATAATGAAGTCATCTGCTTTAAATAGATCTTGAAAATTTGAACAAGATGTGAAGATCAAGGAAAAGTATGTAAGTTCTGAGGTGAATATACTCACAACACCAATACCCAGTGTATGCGTTGCCAATTAGAAATTTAGAAGAAAATTAAGAACGTAAATTAAGAATGTGATGGGGTGTGTTAAAGGTCAGCTTGATCTGGGATCCCCTGGGAGAGAGGCTTCCAAGTATACCTGTGAAGGATTATGTTGACCGAGTTAAATGGATTTGGGAAGACCCATCCTAAAAGTGACTGGAACCCTCCCTGTGCTTGAGACCTGGCCTAAGTGAAAAGAAAACATTCTGATTGTGGGTCTCATGTGACCAGCTGCTTTAATCACCTCCTCACTATGAAAAAACCACCGTGCTCTTGAACTAGGAGCCCCAATAACCTTTTCTCCCCTTTGGTTGTTTCTGTTGTGCGATCTTTTATCATAGCCAACAGGATAGGATGCATTATAATTTCATAATATAAACTGGAGTATCATCTATCATCTCAGCAAATATTTGAATCATCTTCTCCTTCCCTCACCAGCTTTATATGCACCCTTTTCCCCAATTATAGCAATAGCGGCCAATCATTGAAGTCCCTTTCCCTCTCTTAGCCAAGTGGCACACAGGTTCAAAACCTGGCAACTTCCTAGTACTTGATCCTAAGAGAAATCCACAGAAGAAAGACAGCTGCCTAGACTAGCTCACCTTACAAATGTACTATGTGTGAAATTATCTAAAAAATTCATTTTTATAAGACTCTTTTCATACAGAAATTGGAAACGCTTTCCTAAACCCAGATTGTATAAAATTGAGGGGGGGAAAGGAAAGGACGGGAGGGGAAGGGACGGGAGGGGAGGGGAGAGGAGAAGAGGAGAGGAGAGGAGGAGAGGGGAGGGGAGGAGAGGAGAGGGGAGGGGAAGAGAGGAGAGGAAAGAGGTGATGCATTCTCTAGTTGCGATATTGGTCACCTCAGGAACAACAAAATGCAGCAAAATGGCTGTTCTTTATATTCTTCTGGTGGAAGTTCAATTTCCTGATAATGTCACTAAAAGTATAACAAAATTAATTATAAAAGCTTAAGAAACTTCACTGTAAGCAAGACATGTTTTTGAACAACACATGAGTTGCTCATTCTCTTTGCTGAGCCAGTAGACTGAGGAAAGTGAGATGCAGGCAACAGGCATGACACCAGATGAAAAATTTCGATACTGATATTAACCCTCTCCGCCGATGCAGTCAATCAAACCGAGCCGAATTAAGAATTAATAAATCCAGGCATTCCTGGGTGGCCCCAGGGAAAGAAGAAAAAAACATAAGAGAGAACTGTTTGGTTGAAAGTGAGACCCCAGCCCCCTGACACCCCAATATCCAAGGAGTCTGGGATGTTTGGTCAGAAGCGTCACCCTAGCCCCTGGCAACCACTTCAAGCCCTATCTGGACTCCACCTCCAGCAAAGACCGCCAGGTGGTGACCCCTCCCCAGGGAGGGTCAGGACCATTCCCACAGGCTATTTAGGCTGCCCCCCCCCCCCCCCCCCCGCAGAGAATGAACACGTGGTCTCTGGGTTTCTTGTGGTCTACCCCTTCCTCCACTCCGCCATGCTTTCCTGCTGCCATCGGGAGCAATAAAAGAAGCATGGGCAACTTTTATTTGGTCTAATTTGGTCTGATTGGAATTATTTGCATCAGCGAAGAGGTTCGTCTAAGAAATAAGAAACAAGAACCACATGGCAGATTGGGGGGCCTCATTGTAAATAACCTGTAAGCGTGGTTCTCCGGCATCTTGGAAGGTGAGTCGCTAATGGCAGATATTATCAGGGCAGACTCTGGAATGGGGCAGCTCCGGGGAGCTGGGTCTTGTCTGCCGAGGGCAAGGCCTGGAACCGGGAGATTTCAAACAACCAGAAAGCCCTCTTATGTAGTAAATCAAATCGGATTGCTAACTTCCAACTTTCGCTCCCATTTATAGACACTAGGTAACTTTTTCAGTGGAATTCATGTGATTTAATTTTTCCAAATGCCAGGTAGGAATTTATGCTCCCTCTAAAGTATCCCAGATGTTACTGCTATGAAGTTATGTCTTTTATGTACTATAAAAAGGATTTATTTATTCTAAGGAAATGTGTGGCAACACCTAATTCAATTGGTTTGGCAGATGAATGCTTCAAGCGACAACCTGTTCATTAACAAATTAGTGAAAATATAAGCTCATTTAAATAATAATGTGAGTCAAAATGAATTATATGTAAATGAGAAACATGTTTGAAAAGCACAACCAAATAATACCAGCTAGGCAAAGAAAATAAAATGAAGAAAACTATACACATACAGTTTGTCTCAGTCTTTTTGTTTGCTTTGATTTTTTTTTTCATCTCAGAGTTTCTCTGTATAGTCCTGGAATTTGCTTTGTAGGCCAGTGCCACCTTGAACTCAGAGATTCACCTACCTGTGCTTCACCAGTGCTGGCTAGTTTGTCTTAGTCTACTGCTGGAAAAAAAATACAGTAAGCAGTAAGAAAGAATAGGATTTCCAAGATGAAGAAAGTAAACTCAGTCTGATGGAAGCCTCAGTCTTTGCTTCTAAGATGGTGCCTTGGTACTTTATGTTCATATGTTAGAAGGAACATAAGCATAAGGTAAGTAACTAACCCCATTTTTATACCCCAATCACCTCTTGACATTGTTTCATGAGAAGTCTTTCAAGGTGAATATTGGTGAGGCTTCAAGTATACTAAGCATAGCCAATGCTCATCACTTATTCACTTCACATTTGTGGATTCAACACTTGCTAACATTTATGTGTAGCACCCTAACCAATGTGGGGACATGATGGCAACTAGGGTCTCCAAGGCTTTCCAGGACATAAAGTCAATGGCCTAATCTTATGGCACTGTGTTTTTTGCCTGCCCAGAAATGAACTGCCCAGGCATTAGAGTGCTCAGATATGGGTAATAAAGTACACAGGTCCCCGGTAGTGACTAAGAACATTTAATATGGAGCCTTAAGGGACATTGACATTTTGCTCTGGAATGCCTTGAAGATCCTAGTTGCCAGCAGAAGGTACAAGAATAAGATAATTGGCTGGGTGGTCCTGACACACATCTTTGATCCCAGCACTCACAGGAGACAGAGGCAGGTGTAAGTTCAAGGCCAACCTGGTCTATGGGGGGGGAGAGAGTTGCAGGACAGCTAGAGCTACATAGAAAAACCCTGTCTCCGTAAAAACAAAACAAAACAAAGAAAGAATTTTATTAACAGCTGTGAGGTATAAACCGCTGCCTTTACTTCTGTAGAACTTGCTTCTCAGTTTGGGAAAGGAATGAAGTGGGCTTTTTATTACTATATAGCAGGGAAGTAAGAAACAAAGTGGGGGAAGTAAAGCAGTTTTCCTGCCCAGTGTGGATTCCACGGATAGTTGCAGTACACACCCTTCTGACGTCTGCTTTAAAACCCCACCCTAACTCCCTTTCTGTTTGGCTAAGGTCTCTGTTGCTGTTATTGTCATCATCGTTGTCCTTCTTCTTTTTCCTCTTCTTCTTCTTCTTCTTCCTCTTCTTCTTCTTCTTCTTCTTCTTCTTCTTCTTCTTCTTCTTCTTCTTCTTCTTCTTCTTCTTCTTCTTCTTCTTTTTCTTCTTCTTCTTCTCTTATTTTATTTCATGTGCATTGGCATTGTCCCTGTCATGTATGTCTATGTGAGGATGTCAGATCCCCTGGAACTAGAGTTACAGACAGTTGCGAGCTGCCATGTGGGTGCTGGGAATTGAACCTGGGTCTTATGAGAGAGCAGTTATTGCTTTTAACCACTGTGTCATCTCTCCAACCACCCCCATCCCCACCCCCTGCTATCCTTATAACAGTAAGAATAAACTCATTTAATCCAAATTTGAATTGAACTCTAGTCTTTGGTTTCTCCCAGCGGACTCAGACACCACAGCACCAATGCTTATGACACTTGATTAAGCATTCGTCAACATGTGCCAGCAGTGAAATTTAATGAAGCATTTGAGTCACCCAACCAAACATCCCAGCTGAGCTTAAACATCTGCGTGCATATACGTGACACAGCAATTTAAAGGAGTGGGATTTGTGATTGGTTCACAGCAGAGAGGAACACAGTCAATTGTGATTGGTTCACAGTAGAGAGGAACACAGTCAACCATTTCAGTGAGAGCACAGAGGTGGGAACAGGTTGGACCAGCTAGGAAGCCTAGCATGGGAGACAGCAGGGATAAACTTGCTTTCTCCTTCTTTTTTTGGGGGGTGAGCGTGTCAATCTGGGGCTCCAGCCCATGTGCTGCCTACATTCAGGGTGTGTTTCTGCTCTTCAGTTAAACCCCTTTAGAAGTAAAAATGTGCACCATACTAATGTTGTCCGTATTTGTTACTTCGATCACATTGGTAATTGAAATTACATCTGTAAATGTTCATTTGCTCTTTCTTTGACTTTTTCCCCATTTACTTTTATTATTTTATTATTTTTTAGATGACTTTTCGTTTTCTAATGAGAGAGAGAAAGAAAGGATGTGGAGTTGGGTGGATAGGGAAGTAAGAAGGATCTGGAGGAGTTGGCAAGGGGAAACTGTAATCCGAATATAGTATGAAAAAAATCTATTTTCAATTAAAAGAAGAATTATCCATTATACAGTACAAGGTTCTGCTTCTATATTTTGGCTTTCATGCTAACAAGGGTCTCTTTTATAGCCCCTCTTGTGCCATGTTTTGCACATTTTTGCACTATGTTGGTGACCCCACTGTTTGGGATGGCTCTAGGCATACGGACGAGCAACGTCTCCTGCTCTTAAGCACAGGGAAACTTGGAAGAGCCTCCCAGAGAAAGCAGATGAGCTCTGTTAAGACGTGAATTGTATCAGTGCTGGTTATGAATGATTCAATGTGAGGGGCCGGCTTGTTGGGGCTTCTGTCCTGCCCGGTACCCCACAGCCGGCAAATCCCAAAGAGGAAATCACACACAAGACTCCATAAGGTTATAAACTGATTGGCCCATTAGGTCAGGCTACTTATTAGCTCTTATAACTTATGTTACCCCATTATCCTTATTTACATTAGCCATATGGCGTGGTACCTTTCTCAGCTGGGCAAGTTACATGCTGCCTCTTCAGTGGTCTGCGCAGGAGTGGCGGAGGGAGTTTTCTCCTCCCTAGCCTTATCCTATTCTCATTGCCCTGCCTCTACTTCCTGTCTGGTTGACCCGCCTATACTTCCTGCCTGGTCAATCAGCGTTTTATTAAAATACATGATTGACAGAATACAGACAATTCTCCCGCACCAGGAATCAACATTCTGTAGTAAATGCAGTATCTGTAAACAGAAATGCGCACGAACCAAAGTTCTCACATTTATAACTTGATAAACATGTGTCCAGAGGGTCAAAGGAGCACAGTCTTGCATTTCTCCCAGGAATGATGATATCTCAAAATCTACAATGCGCTGCGTGCAAGAGCTGTGTAGAACTACCGTTTTTCCAAAGAAAATGGGTATAAGTCGCTAAGGAGCTGGCTCAGTGGGAGAAGTGCTTGTAGTGCAAGCGTGAGGGCCTGAGTTGTCTCCTCCTCACCTGGGTGTGGTGGCATGTATATTTAACTCCAGAGCTGAGGAGGTTAAAACAGGCAGATCTCTGGGTTATACTAGTCAGACAGCCTAGGAAACGCAGTGAGAGTTCCTGGCAAGCAGTGAGAGTTCCTGGCAAAAGTAAGAAATTCTGTCTCAAAACAAACAATGAGCTGGGTGGTGGGGGCACACACCTTTAATCCCAGCATTCAGTAGGCAGAGACAGGTGAATCTCTGTGAATTCAAGGCCAGCCTGCTCTATGGGGCTAGTTCCAGGGCAGGCTCCAAAGCTACAGAAAAATCTTGTCCCAACCCCCACTCCCCAAAAAGTCAAAAGTCAAAAACAAATAGTGAAAACAAGGTGGAGGCACTTCTGAGAAAGGACAAACCAAAACTGACCTCTGACCTCCACGCATATGCATGTGCCTCTACTCACCCCATATATATATATAACTATATCATTAACTGACCACAAGAAATTCCAACCTCAGGTTTTTTCCTCTAGCCAAAGAACAGAATTGATAGCAAAACACAAAAAAATTCCGATCTTGAAAATTGCATTTTTGTTCCTGTTGTATGACTCTATTAAAATAGTAGCTGTAACTCAAATGCCTAGATTCTTCTGATTTTATTTTAAAGTAAATGCCTAATATTCTAGAGAGATGGTTCAGTGATAAATGACACAGAATGGCTCTCTAGAGGTACTAAAAACTATAGTGAGTGCTTTTGAAGAGTAAATCTTTGGTATATGACCATTGTTATGTGACCTGTTGATCGAAAATGTTTTATACAAAGAAAACTTTTTATATATGAACACTACAAACCAGAAGTTTAACTTAGTTGAATTAACATCAAGTTCTAATAAACTTAGTCAATTTCTTTTTCTGTTTTGTGACTTGTGGTGGATGGTTTTTATATCAACTTGACATAAACTAGAGTCATTTGAGAAATGGGAACCTCAATGAAGAAAATTCCTCCAGAAGACCAGGCTGTAATCAGGTAAGCCTGTAGGGTAATTATGTGAGAGGGCCCAATTCATCATGGGAAGTACCACCCCTGGACTGATGGTCCTAGGTTCTACAAGAAAGCAGACTGAGTAAGTGATGGAGAGCAAGTCAGTAAGCAGCATCCTTCCATGGTCTCTGCATAAGCTCCTACCTCCAGCTTCCTGCCTGACTGCCCTCCAGGAAAGACTGTTCAGGATGTGTGAGTTGAAATAAACACTTCCCTCACCAAGATGCTTTGGCCATGGTGTTTCATCATAGCAATAGAAACCCTAACTAAGGCAGGGCTAATTAATTCTTTTGGAAACATAAAGACATGACTTTACCCCTTTAATGAATACCTCTGAGTCAGTCTATAAAATCTCTTGTACAAAAGGATCCTAGCTAAATCTCAGTTAAATGGCTATGGCCATGATTAAACAATTGCCTTCATAGACTCTGTATTATTAGAGAGCCAAGTCATTGCTGGGTATATGAACATTCCAAACTTTGTGGTAAGCAGTTTGCAATCCATCCTTAGAACAACCTCAGAACATGGCACTGGTGTTACTCATATTACTGATAGGCAAATCACACAGGAATTAAGCAGACAATGCAAAGATGTGCACTTGGGCACCCTGAAGTCATAGTGTCCACGTATAATGATTTTATACTGCTAGGCTAAGATTAACTAACTTAAAATACAGTAGGTTCCTTTTTTAGTAAACAAATACAAAACAGATTCACTTAACAGATTTGTTCATAAAACTGGATTTAATGTAATTTTCTTTAAAACAAACTACTACTATTACATGTGACTATTATATTGTGTGGCAACCATGACCATATCTGCTTCTTTCTTACATTTATTTATTGTGTGTGAGTGTGTTGTGTGTGTGTGTGTGTGTGTGTGTGTGTGTTAGAAAGATGAAAATGTCAGAGGACAAAGTTGTAGGAAGTGACTCTACCCTTCCACCATGTGGGTACAGGGTCAACTTCAGGTTGTCAGGCTTGGTGGCAAATGCCATTCTGGTTGAGCCATCTTGACTCTCCTATCTTTTGTTGTGGACTATTGCCTTAACTATGTAAAGATTTGTCTATGCTGCAGAATATTACTTTAACTATGTAAAGGTGTGCGGCTTTTGGTTATGCTACATTTGTTTAACTATGTAAAGATGTGTTGCTGTTTCACCTTGCCTGCCTAAGGCACCTAATTAGTCTAATTAAAGAAGAAAAACTAGATGGCCAATAGCTAGGCCTAGAGGGATATGTGGGACTGGTGGACAGAGAGAATAAGTTGGATAAGGAATCTAGGCTTGAGACAGAATGAGAGAGAAGAAAGGAAGAAGCCTGGGGCCAGCCAGTTAGACACAGAGCAAGCAAGAATGTAGGGCAGACAGAATGAAAGAAAGGTAAAAAGCCCTGAGGCCAAAATGTAGATGAAGAGAAACAGGTTAAATTAAGTTATAAGGGCTAATGGGACAAGCATATGACACAGCCAAGCATCCATAACTAGTAACAAAATGTCTCTGTGATTTGGGGGCTGGTGGTCCAAGAAAGACAATGTTAAAAATTCTAATGACAACTTGGAAAGAATAGAAATCTCTAGTCCAGCATCTCCCTGTGTTGCCATTTAGACAAGATGCTCGAGTAACTTGAAACTAACCGGGCCTGAAACGAATCTTTGGGGATTTTCAAAAGAATAGGCAGTTCTGTACATGATGAAGAGAAACACAGGTCAGCAGTCTTTCCCAAAGGAGAAAAGAAACAGAAACTTCGCACTGAGGAAACGTGGATGAGGATGAAATTGAAAGCAAAGTAAACCTAAGAAAGGGAAACACTTAAATGGGGGGGGGCAAGGCAAAAGATAAATCATCATGCAAAACTACAGGCGAAGAAAAATTATATTTTTTATACTGATTTGTTCATGGTGTGTGTGTAGCATGAGGGGCCGGCTTGTTGGGGTTTCTGTCCTGCCCGGTACCCCACAACCGGCAACTCCCAAGGAAAATCAATCACACAGAGATCTCTATAAGTTATAAAGCTGATTGGCCCATTAGGTCAGGCTATTTATTAGCTCTTGTAACTTATGTTACCCCATTATCCTTATCTACGTTAGCACATGGCTCAGTACCTTTTCCAGCGGGGCAGCTTACATCTTTCCTCTCCGGTGGTCTGGGCAGAATGTGGAGGGAACTTTCTGCTTCCCAGAATACTCCTGTTCTCTTTGCTCCACCCCTACTTCCTGTCTGGCTTTCCCGCCTGTACTGCCTGCCTGGCCAATCAGCATTTTATTAAAATATGATTGACAGAATACAGACAATTCTCCCACACCGTGTGTGTGTGTGTGTGTGTGTGTGTGTGTGTGTGTGTGTGTGTGTGCATGCCACAGTGATTACGAAGACAGTTCTCCCCCTTCCACTACGTGAGTTCTGGCCTTCACACATCTTTACTCGCGGAGCGATCTCACTGGTTCCGCAGGAATAACCGTTGAGAAATTGTGAGAGGAATTTTATATTCTTGTCGTCATTTCTAAAGAAGGGGTCCTATTAGAAGTATGATTGAGTCTTAGAAAAAGAGGTTCCCATCTATTCTCCCTCTGGCGCCACACTCAGTTGTCAATCAGCTAGTGACTTTCATTTGAAGAGAAATACAAAATGGCCTTTGATGACTGTCAGGGAGTGCTGATTGGGAGAGACTGGTAAGGACAGGTAGATAGGAAATCAAACCAACCAGTGACACAACCCTGCACCAACAGCCCAGTCTTAGCTTATCTACCTATCAGTTATCCTGATCTGGCACACGGGATATTTTAAAATTATTATTATTATTATCTATCCACTCTCCTTTGGTGTGTGGGTCCAGTAAGAATAGGAACTTCATGTTACTAACAGCTTTTAGAAAAAAAAAAGTGGACATATACTTGGTGACGATTTTGAGGTGAGAAATGAATGGTATGATATTTCAATACCAACATTTAATCATCTACTTGGACCCTCTATCCACCAGGGTCTTTGGTGTGATGATAATGACACCATTTCCCCATATCCAACCAGCACCCCCTTCTGACTACTCAGTGTTTGAAGCTAAGAGAAGATGGGGGAAAATGCCGGGGCCTAGGCTGATTTTTGGTTTAATGGTCAACTTCTGCTGCACCATATTGAATAAAATACATAGGTGGCTGGGGAACTGGATAAAACATTCTGGTAATTGCTCAGAAAGATGCCTTTTGCAGATTCAAGAACTAAAATGAATTCTAACTAGATACCAAGTCAAGCCCCAAAATGAAATAGTGAAATATTAGCATTTTATGAAGAAACAGAAGGGAAAGAGCCTGCAAGACCACGCCCCTAATCATTTGGGCAACTTTACTTGTGTATCTGACATGAGACCTGTCCCAGGAGTCAACTCACAACTCCTGTTCAGGGAGAAAACCATCACGGACGTGGTACCAGTAAATGTTTTACAGGCTGCAGTGTACCATCCTTTAGGGCGGTCTTAGCTATGTTCTGTTAACTAGAGAATCACACAAGAGCACAGTAGAAAGTACTGCTATGGTTATCATGAAGGGTGTCCTGAGGCTCATGAAAATTCTGCAGCTCCCCTAGTATTTTTAAATAATCCTCAGGCTTCCCCAGCATCACCAGATCTCAGTGAATACGCTTCCCTAAGAGTAGTTTTTCCAAACATGTCTTTCTGATAACTTCCTTTCTCCATATAAATCTGGACCAGTGTCTTCTATTCAAAGTGTTATGGTACCTCCCATATTTGGCCCACTTGGTGGACAGCAACCCACAGACTCACATTTGGGCAGCTTCTGTATCAAGACAAAGCTGCTGGGTATATTTTTCCATTTTCACTGTGAATGTCTTTTTCCCTCTCTCTCATGACATAGACAAATGTTGATGTTTACCACGAGGCAGTACATTAGTTGCTAATTAAGTTCCTAGACGCTTCAGCCAAAGCTTGTTGTATTGAATCCAAGAAAAGAATGGCAGCTATATCAAAAATAAGTTGTCGAGGGTTTCGGTTGTTGTTGTTTTTGTTTTATTATAAGAAAGTTGTTTACTAAGGAATACAGGGGACTTCCATACTGGAAGATAGGAAGCTGTCGGTCTTGGCTGCCTCCTAAACTGAGTTGGTGGCTAAAGTCAGCCTGTATCTGTCACGAGGCAGGCCCAGGTCAAAGCTGTATAAATATTATACTACCAATCAGAGCAAGAGAAAATAAAGCTGTTTAGTAGAGTTCACGTTTTATACTTACGTTTCAGTTCTGGGAGGAACAAATTAGTTCTTGGGACCCCACTGGGTGTGAAGTTTACCGTTCCTAGGGTGTAGAAGCACCTCTTGGAGTTCCATTCTTCTGGATCCTCCCTCCACCGGTTCCACTCCCACCCGTCGACCCCACAAAGGAGAGTAACTCAATTTTTTTTCCATCAGGGTTTAGGCAATTCTTCATTCCCCTCACCCCCTGCCCTGAGACCTTCCTTGCCCTCTCCTCTACATGGCAACAGAGAAGTGAGTTTGGCCTTGTAAACAACACGCCATGGGGACCACAAAAACTATCCTCAAATAAACATTGCAGAGCATCGCCTGCTTTCTCAACACAGGGGAGAATTCGCTTTCCCTTCCGGTTTCCCACTTTCCCGCGGTGATCTTGACAAAAGTTCTCGCTTAACCGGCTGCGTCTACGGACCTCCTCCTCCCTCACGAAACTAATTCTCTGGCCCGGAAGTTGATTTTGGTGTTCGTAAGGTCCGGAGAAGAGAATCGAAACAGAAACCGATCCTGCAACTTCTGTGACTTGTGGGTGGAACACAGGGCTTAAAGCTCCCTGCCAGGGCGACCAGAGCGCATCAGTCGCAGGGCGAGAGTGGTCCGGAGTCTACACCCACCTGCTGCAGCGCATTCCTGCCCCACCTGCCACCTGCCAGGAACCACCGATCGATCCACCTAAAGCCACCAGTATCTGCAGCTACCAGACAGCATCGACGGGGACCCACCTGTGGATCGTCTGCCCTCCTGCCCTCCCGCCCGCCGGCCGGGGAGACTCCTCTCCCTTTCCCTGAGAACCAAGGATGTCGAACTTCTGTTCTGCAGAGGACAGCTTCCGCAATCTCATCTCAGTCTTCAGGACCAGGTTGAAAAGGTCCTTTCAGGTGGAGCCGGTGCTGGACTACCTGACCTTTCTGAAACCAGAAACCAAAGAGCAGATTCTGAAGCAGGCCGCCACCTGTGGGAACACCAGCGCCGCGGAACTGCTGCTGAGCACCTTGGAGAAGGGGGAGTGGTCGCCGGGCTGGACGCAGACGTTCGTGGTGGCCCTGGAGCAAAGTGGCAGCTCCCTAGCCGCCCGCTACGTCAGACTTAACGATCTCCCCTCTCCCTCCTATGAGACCGCCCATGACGAATGTCTCCACCTGATGACCCTCCTTCAGCCTACCCTGGTAGACAAGCTCCTGATTAACGATGTCTTGGATACTTGCGTGGAGATGGGACTGTTGACAGTTGAGGACCGAAATCGGGTAGGTGTCGCTTTAGATGGAGATGGGTTCATGGAAGATTTTGCAAAACAGGGTTGCTTGTGTGTTTCCCCATAGAGAGTGACCTTTGACTTCTTTGGGCAGACCCGCCCCTTCTTTATGGTTCATGTTCAAAATAACCAACGGAGGGCCGGCCCATTTCACAGATAAGAAAGACCAAGTAAGTTAAAAACAAGTCACTCTTGTCTTGTCTCCCAGGAAGAACAGAAGTGTATCTGCCATCATTATGACTCATTAAGTACAGGTGACATTGAATTTAATGAATTAACCCACATACTTCTTAAAGTAGCCTTTAGCAAACTGTGGCCCCCTTGCTGCATCCAGCCTTCTACTTGTATTTTAAGAACCAACTAAGGAAGCTGGGCGGTGGTTGTGCATGCCTTTAGTCCCAACACTCGGGAGGCAGACACAGGCGGATCTCTGTGACTTCGGGGCCAGCCTGTTCTACAAGAGCTAGTTCTAGGACAGGCTCCAAAGCTACAGAGAAACCCTGTCTCGAAGAACCAGAAGTAAGGGGGGAAAAAAACTAAGGTAATTAGCTGTCTGATTTTTCAATTTTAAGTGTTCATAAGGTTTATTGAAACTCTTTTTCTCATTGCTTTATATACTCTTCTATGACTTATAGCTTTTTTTTTTTTTTTTTTTTTTTTACAGTTGGGTAGAGGTAATATGGCCTATAAAACTAAACTATTATCAGGTCCCCAATGTTCCTCATCCATGTCTTAAATAGTATGCACATCTCATTAAGTCTTGGCCCAAATGAAAAATCATGACATCTCATTTCTCTCTTTTCTTTAATCGAAGTTTCCATATTTTCCAGAATTCAGTCAAGTTCAGAGATAGTCAGCTGACAAACACATGCTACCTACTAGCCTTAGTGTTTCACACCAGTGCAGGGGTAGATGACCTTTTTGGAGTATCATTTTGGAGTATCAACAGGTGACTTAATATAGTGTTAGTAGTTTGTCCAAGAGTGAAGATGTGCCACGTGCTTCATAAATGCTGAACTCTCTGCATCCGCCTTACCCAGTGTTGCAAGTTGAAAGCCTTGTTTGGGGGCTGGAGACACGGCTCAGTGGTTAATAGTGAGTGCTATTCTTGCAGAGGATAGGAATTTAGTTCCCAGTGGCCATGTCAGATGTCATATAGCTGTCTCTAACTTCTGGAGACCCAGGGAATCCCTGGTGCCCATGGTTTCTACCTGAATTACACCCATATGCATGAACTCCACCACCGCTCCCACAGACACATAATTAAAAACAAAATAAAGTGTAATTTAAAGTCATTATTTTGAAAACAGGTGAACAAATGGCCCATTACTGTAAACCAAAGGCTTTATGTACACTGTGCTATGGTTTTGACATTTTCTTCCTTTCATTTTGACTCATTGGTTGTATCTCCATTGTAGACTATGGGCATCTCGCCTATGGGGAGACTTGGCCTTTGGTTACTAATATCAACAGTATTTTGTAGAATCAGCAGCACCGACACCTCCCTCGAGCCAATACACATCCCATTTAGGTGTCCGGTCTCTCTATCATGTCAATTTCTTTAGCTGTTGTTGGTCGCATTTACATCACTTTGTGTATTGAGAACTGACAGGAATGCATTATAGTGGTCCAGCTGGATATGACAAATGTGTACATCACGGCGGCAGAATCTTAATTTGGAAGAAAGTATGCAGCCTCCAAGCCAGCTGGAGATGGGAGATGGCATTTCCAGCCACAGTAGCTGTTAGGAAGTCCAGAAGCAACAGCGTCCAGTCACACCACAAAGCTGTTTGTGTTTGGTGGTACGATGTCCCGAGTGCCAGAGAAGCAGCACTTCTCCTTGTTTACTCTAAATACTTCTGCCTATCAGCGTCACTTTTGTCTTGCCTGGGCTGAACTGCTGCCAGCCACGTTTTATCCAAGTTCTTGATTCTGGCAAGCGCGGAGGCAGCTAGCAGTGATGCAAGGGATTTGACACGGAGAAGACGGGTCATAAAAGGACTTTGGTGCCCTGGCAGCAGCAGTTAAGCGAAAGCAACCCAAACTTTCTCCCAGTTTCACATTTCCAAGGAATCCCAGAGAGAAGAAAGAGCTATCGGTTGAGGTGGAGGAGCAGGGGTGGCCCCACTGGCGTCTGTAATCACTCCTCGTGCCTTATTTTGCCTTGTCAGCAGAAAGAGTAAACTGAAGTCCAATGGGAAGGGAGTGTTACGTTTGGAGGAATCTCTTCTGATCCCAGGGTTATCAAATGTCCGCCTTACAATGACAAGGTGGGATGAACAGTCACAAGAATTTAAAATGGGAAGGTACAGCATGGAGGTCTGTCTTTGCTTTGCTGTATGTGAGATTTGGTTCCCTGGTCCTAGGTTTACCCGAGGAAATGAATGGCACAGTAATTTCTAACCTCACATCAATACCAACTGAGAAATATTAAAGGAAAAGCTTCACAAATGATCCATTATTTTGATATAAAAATTATATTGACTTCAATCACCGCACATTTCACTCTTTAATTTAGGGGTAAAATTTCAGAGATTTAGGCAAATTTCCCACATAAAGACCCACTTCTTAAGGTCTGTGAATTAAATGGATTTGAAAGAGAAACTTTCACCTTGTAAATACCTAGACACTAGCCAGTGCTAGTGTTTTCATAATTTGATTGGCATTTGAGCTTATATGCAAAAAAACCAAACAACAAAGGTAGAAAGAAAAATAAGAAATAAAAAAAATTGAGTTTTAATTTTTTTTAAAGACTTTAAATATGATAAGATGTTGGGAAATAGATGGTTAGTGGGCATTACATTTCCAAACTGAATTTTGGTAATTTCAAAAAGACATCCCAATTTAAGCTTTCCTTAATTAATTAATCAGGGTGGTGCGGGAGAATTGTCTGTATTCTGTCAATCATATTTTAATAAAATGCTGATTGGCCAGGCAGGAAGTATAGGTGGGTCAACCAGACAGGAAGTAGAGGCGGGGCAATGAGACTAGAATAAGGCTACAGAGGAGGAAAGTCCTCTCACCACTGCTGCGCAGAACACCGAAGAGGCAACATGTGAGCTGTCACACTGAGAAAGGTACTGAGCCCATGTGGCTAACATAGATCAGAATAATGGGTTAAGATAAGTTATAAGAACTAATAAGTAGCCTGACCTAATGGGCCAATCAGTTTATAACCTTATGGAGTCCTGTGTGTAATTTCTCTTTGGGATTTGCCGGCTGTTGGGGTATCGGGCGGGACGGAAACCCCAACAAGCCGGCCCTCATGTTACATATCAGGGCTTCTAAAATGATCTATTATTAGTATTATTATTATATATTATTTTTTATTTCTCATAGACTTTCTGAGTTAATCTTTGGCAAAGGCTGAGAAGCAGTCTTGTAGGCATTTTCTATTTGATCTATTTTAATTTTGGCTTCTTACAGACATCTGCCAGCACTAGCTGGCCTCCAGATGATTTGAGAATAAGCACCCCCAAAACATATCTGACTTGCTGACTTCATCATTCTTTCAGAGTGACATCTTTGCCATGTACCGTGCTAATGTGGGAAGACAAGAGAAAAGCCACAGACGCTGCTTACATGGTGTTTATGTTGTAGTGTTAACCAGAGCTAGCGTAAACCAGCCATCCGAGTTTAAGACTCCCGCATTAAAGCTAGGCTCACTAATAATGCAAGAACCATTTTATAGATAATCAAAATAGAATGATCCCTTTTTTTCATTTTCCTCAAGATATAGAGTGGCAGCTTGTGGGGCTCCATCAACACAGATCACAAAAGGGCTCTGAGACAAAAGTGATCACATTTCATATTACAGAATTATAATAGACAGTTATGGGGAGAGACAGGTGCATGTTTTAGCGCTGGCTGACTTCACTAAACACCTGTAGTCTTGGAGGTCATATACCCTTCACCTACATGAAAAACTAAGACCCCGTGTTATCCCAGACAGACACTGAGCCTAGCTTTTTCAATATGAGTTAAACGCCCAACTAAGTTTTTCTCACAGTTATTGTGCTATTAGGTAAATTAGCAAGGACAGGATACTTTGGGGCCAAAAAGTAAAAAGTACAAGTGAACGAGAAAACTTTTGTACTAAACAAAATAATTGTCTTGGAAATTCAGTACTTTATGAAAATTTCTGTGCTTTCTCCACTTACTTCTGCTGAAAAGTTTAGAATAGTCAAGAAGCAAACTGTACTGTTCACAAATTCATCCATTTTTATTCCGTGAATTAGTTTATATGGTATCCACATATGAACCTTTTTTAACTTCACAAGGAAAAATTCCAGTTGGGGGAGGGGATCCTTTTGTGTCTTGCCACAGTTGGAAATTGATATGAACCTCCTGGGAATTAAAGTCCTTGTTCTTATCTGTTGGGACTTAAATATCACTGCCACATTTTAAGCGAGCAGAGTAAGCAAAACACATACATGGACACATATGATCACTTCAACTGATGTACTTTCCAACACCTAAAAGGGAAGATACTAAAAACTGAGAACATTGGTGAAAGAAAAAAAAAGGCAATAGTAGTTTCACATTCAAAAATTAAAAATCCTTGGGAAAAAGTATAGCATCGTGATCCTCAAATGCCCGGGCAAAGAATGTAGGAAATCTCAGATTCTGCAGAAAACCTAAACTTGACAGAGTAACAGTTGAAGGAAATTTGGTTACTAGAATACACATAGAATTTAAAAAAGAATGTTGATTGCAATGCTTTAGTCACTGTCCTGAGAAAATTCTGATTGCTTCTGTCGGACATAAGTTAAAGCGGTTTAAAGAATGGGAGGCGTGGTAGGAAGATGGGGATGTTGAGTTAAAATAAGAATCTGAGATCAGTCCTGTTTGTATTTGTAGCGATTACACTTCTGATTACCAGAAAACAATGAAAAAAAATCTCACAAAGTTCAGAACAGACAAAGATTTTACATCATAAGACTACTACCAAAGTTAGTAAACACTAGGATTGAGCAAGAAGCTGCTTAGAAAATGCTGTGGGGAAGATGGGCTGAAAATGCCTCCAAAGGAATAGGGAAACTAATTTCTTACAATATTGAATGTGCAAAAATTTGGAAAATGTTTTCATTGCAATGATAACTATTGTAAATATTCAATAGGCAGGAAGATAAATCTGTGTCACTAATTACTTAGTTCCAAAGTGGTAACAGTTAAGGAAGAGGCCATGAAATGTTTGATTTCCCTTTTATAAACTTCATGGGTTGAAAGAAAATAGCAAACCCAAAATACAGAGAAAAGAAATGTCTTAAAGTTCTGCTGGACAGAGACAGGGAGACCTGGTGACTCACTGACCAACTAGTCTAGCCAAGTAGCAAGTTTCTAGTTCAGGTAGCTCCTCAAATAGAGAAAAGAAGCTAAGAAGAAAGACAGCAAAGTTTAGCTTCTGACCTTCACACATGCATGCACAGAGAAGCACACAAGTGTACACCCATATCTACACCACACATACACACATACACGTATAGACATACAGACATTCATCTAGACATACACACACAGACATATATACACATACAGTCAGACACATAGATACACACAGACAAACACATAGACACACACAGAGACATCCACATAGACACACAGACACACACAGATACACACAAGTGTATACATAGACACACAGGAGTCCTTAGCACGAATACAGATTGGAGATGCTTTCTCTTGGCTTTGCTCACAGAAGCTCAAGCAACGCATTTATCAATCTCTCAATTAATTAGTATTTCCTTTTTATTAAACGTTTTGTTTTGAAGCTTAGTTTGTGGTGGGAACCACAGAGGAAATGTACCATGCTGTGTGTGTAGAGGTCAGAGGGCAGTTTGTGAGAACTGTTTTTCCCCTGTTACCATGTGGGGGCTGGGAGTGAAACAGCACATGAAACTTAGCAGCAAGTGCCCTTAGCCACCAAGCATCCCTATTAGCCTGACAAGTGCTTCTAGCGACCAAGCAACCCCATCAGCCTCAAAAAAAATTCTCTAAAAAAAAAATTGCATATTTAGAAGAGGATTTGGCTCAATGATCTTTTTTTTCCCTGACAGACTCTGGAATAGCTGCATGGAACACTGCTGTTTTTTTACTGATTGAATATAAGCCTTTGCTTCTATGTATGCCTAACCCCTTGATTTTCCTTTAGGATATTTTCACTTTTCATTGGCTCACAAGGTCTTTCCTCTTCCTTCTTGTCTGTTGGAATACTAGATTTCTGCTGCGGGGAACGCTGGGAACGAGTCGGGCGTGAGGGAATTGCTGAGAACGATCGTGCAGAAGGAAGACTGGTTTTCTACCTTCCTGAACGTTCTTCGCCAAACTGGGAATGAGGCGCTCTGCCAAGAGCTAACAGGTGCCGGCTGCCCGGAAGACGTTGCAGGTACTCCTAATTCTACCAGGAGGAGTTTGTGTGCTGTGTGATTGAGAACTCAATAAAACCTCAAACTGTACTGTCAAACATCAGGGCTTCCAGCGCCGACATGGGAAGAACTGATCTCTGGTTTCCCAAGAGAAAGCCCTTGTGTAGGAAAGACTCGGTTGTGAGACCCTCTCGCTAGCACACTGGGGCGACTGCCAGTCCAGCAGCGATAGCCCATCATCCACACCTGTTTCTGAAAGGAGAAAATCACTTCAAATTTTTATCAAGATTGTTTTGGTTTGGTTTGGCTTTTGAAACAGGGTTTCTCTGGGTAACAGTCCTAGCTGTCCTGGCGCTAGCTCTTGTAGATCAGGCTGGCCTTGAACCCATAGAGATCCGCCGGCCTCAGCCTTCCAAGTGCTGGGATTAAAGGCGTGTGCCACCACTGCCTGGAAATACTTTTAACATTAGAAAGACACAGTTTTGAAATAAAATATATTTTTCATTTATGAATATTATAAAAGGCTTATCCTTTCCAATAAATTTAATTTTTACCTAATAGAAATCTTTTAAGTATTCAATAATAATATTCTAAAATAGTACAATTTTACATAATTCATTTATAAACCTAATTTAAACTCCTCATTGATTTTTTTTCCTTTCATAGTATGTATCCTGTTTCAAAATACCATATGCAGAAAAAGTACAAGTCCGTTATTTAAAAAATTAATTATCACTACTATAATTATTACATGTTTACTTCATTTTTTTCCTTCTGTCTGTTATTCAGTCTTTCAGTGAACCTGCACCAGGTACCATTCTAGGTGATGAGGATGCGGGGTTGCAGGAGACCTGGGCAGTGGACAGTCCCTTTCCTCTGTCCATTCTAGTAAAATGACTCAACCAGTACACGATTTTTTTTGGCCTGGGCTCTGCAAGGTAGAAAGGTGGTATTGAAGAACTGTGGCGGAGTCAGTTAGCCTGCTAGACTGTAAGAGAAACATTTGCTGTGCTTTACTACGTGGTTTATGAAAAGCTTGTACTTTCGCCCAGGTGTTTGAAGTTCTGAAACAGGCAAATATATTTCAGCATATTCATCAGAAGAGACTAATATACCTTTCAAAGTCAGAAAGTAATTCCGTAGTTTCCCACCCACAAAACTCTAATGTGTCTACCAATATTACAAGTGTGGGTTTAATCCATATCTGTATCTATCTGTATCTGTCTATACTGGTTAATCTATGTCATCTCCATCACCTATAATTACATCTAAGAAGACAGAAGCAGAAAGCTAGGTAGAGTAGGAAAGCTCAGCTAGTGCAAATCAGATCATTTTTCCCACGAATTCTTAGAAAGCATGAAAGAATTATGCAATGACGGGAATGAGCTCCGTGGAAACCAGTACGAAGAGGACAACTTCATTCAGATGGCTGCGCAAGGTCATCTTCTATCCTTCCCTCCTCAAATAAATACTACACAGTGTCACATGTTTGAGGTGAGCATAGATGAGGCTCTGAGGGCTTGAAGCTGTTTGTTTTCTTTGGAATATTTTAAGAATTTGAAAGGTGAATCCAACTAGGTTCAAAAAGCAGATCTGGCCGCCGGCTGCTATCTCAAACCTAGCTCAAGAACCCCAACCAACAAACCCATTTTGTTCATCTTCCTTGGCTAAGTATAGTTCTCTTCCCACACCAAAAATCTTCTCTTTGCATCAGAGACCATTGCAAGCAGCAACTGGTCGTCAGACATCAGTGACTGTGGGAGCCCAGCCCCAGCACATGCGTCTGAAACAGGACTCTTGCGCCTAAGGCTCAGGGAACATTGTTGAAGAGGGAGCGTGAAGTTTGTAGGAGCTAGTGGACCAGGAAGTCTGATGTGAGATTGTGTCTCCTAGAAATGACAGGGAAGCTACACCCATGATACCTAAGCAAAACAGACATATTAATGTGGAAGTGGGATGCCACGGACCGGCTCAGAGGAGCCACTCAGACCATGGGGAATCAGGGCGAAGGCACAGGAGAAATCAGGATACGGCGAGGAAAATGACAAACAGACCACTCTCAATGTATTTGAGACATGCTGTTGCAACTTTATTCTTTCAGTGTGAGGCTTTTATACCTTTACAAACAAAGAACTTGGTCAAGGCATACATCATCAGATTATAAAATAGAAAAGATCAGCACAAAGCAGTTTTACAAAGAGAATCTTTGAAGATGCTTTGACATGGGTACAAGGACTTTTGCTCCCTCATATTTTGTTAAGTCAGCCCTTTTTCTTGTTATTAGAGAGGCCACTGTTCTTAAGTTAGGCCATCTTTATCAGCTCATACCAGGTGGCTGGCTGGGTTTAGCTAAGTGACCTTGTGTGTCTGGGTGAGAAAGAAGAAGGCTACTATCTTCCTGGGAAAGTTTTCTGCTAGGAAATTTTAAAGACATGATCTCAACTCTCCTCCCTTCCTGATGCTCAGGTGTTGTTATCAGTCTAGGTTTTCTGGCCACAAGGAAGGCTGCATAGGCCTCCTGTTGAATTGTACTTAAATGTCTGATACTGTTTTCCTGTAGAAGGTTTCTAAGGTTTTTCCTAGTAAAATTAACTCCTTTTGTTCCACATCATTAAGGAATTATCCTAATGATGATTCTGCCAATTCCCAGAACTGGCTACTTCTTTTAAGGCTTTAATGGATAGTGGAGCAGGATTCAAAAATGTCCTCAGCAGTCTTGTTTGTATCCGCAACTGCCTGGAATAGTCTGATCTGTTAGCAATATGCAAGGATCACAAAGAACACACAGACAAGGGAAAAGACACACATTATGGCTCCAAAGACAGCGAAGTCGAGTCAGTACAAATGGCGACTCAGATGGCATTACACCACAACTGATTGCCAAGGGACTGACTGAAACACACAGCTCTGAGAAGCACAGATCCCAATCCTCCGGCAACACCTGCCTGCCCAGTCAGCATTTCTGCTATACTGGCGTGACAGCCGTGGATGTAGCTGTGGGAGGCCTCATGGAGTCCTGCCCCGGACAAAAGATATGAGCAGCTAAGGCTGTGAAGAGAGGGAGAATTTGTCTCTCTCCAGTATGGCACCCCCTAATTTATTGCCTAATATAAAGTAGTCATCTCTGATATCATACACACTCAAGCAAAACAGAAGGGACTCAGCAAGTTTTTAGACGTCACACGAGGCTGGAGTAAGTTAAGATATCAAGGGCTTGGAGATAAAATGGATGTATTTTGCATGCAATGATATATGCTATGAATGAAGGAAGTAGTATAAAATGTTACGGAGGCAATTGTATACCCCTACTACTTCATATATCAGGGCCCTAACCCCCATCATGAGTGTATCTGAAGAGCCTGTCTTCAGGCCCTTTAAATGAGGTCCCAAGGGTGGGCCCTAATCTGCTATGTTGTGGGGTTTTTAGATGAGAAAGTAAAACAGCTGTCTTCCTTCTTATCGCGAGCACAGGGGGAAAGTAGAGTATGCTTAGAAGATGGCTCGATGGGCGTCAGCTGCGCTGGCATCGTCACAGTTGATTTAACTATGTGAAGATCAATTTCCTCTCTCTCAACCACCCAGGCTATGGTATGCTTCCATGGTAGAGGACCCCAGGTTTGGAACTCATATGCTTATATGCTCCTGGCTCTTTGCCTGGACCTTTGGTCAGCTACCAGACCTCCTTGGATTTCACCTTGTCTGTGAAATGGAATAAAAATGTCACTCACCGCCAGGCGGTGGTGGTGCACGCCTTTGATCCCAGCACTCGGGAGGCAGAAGCAGCAGATCTCTATGAGTTTGAGACCAGCCTGGTCTACAAGAGCTAGTTCCAGGACAGGATCCAAAGCTACAGAGAAACCCTGTCTCCAAAAACCAAAAAAAAAAAAAAAAAAAAAAAGTCATCAGCTAGGTTATTTTGAGAAATAAAACATTGAATATATGTAAATAGCTTTGTGGTAAGCGTAAAGTAGGTGGACTATTTTAATCTTTTATTGTTCATTTAATTTTATATGTATTAGTATAAGTCTGTGCACCACTTGCATGCCTGGAGGCCAGAACAAAGCTGCAGAGTTCTGAAGTTACAGACAATTGTGAGCCATCATGTGCGTGCTGAAAATCAAACTTGTGTCCTCTGGAAGAACAACAAGTGTTCTAAACCACTGAGCCGTCTCTCTATCCCCTACCTGTCATAATTTCAAACCTTAGTACCTGTTAAATAAAGACCAAGAAATAGGTCCCCACGGTTGTTGGCTACTCAATGGAACTGACACGTAATTGCTGTTCAGGAATGAGGTTTGTTCATAGAAAAGGTCTCAAGATCATGAGTGGGCCTTGAGGTAGGAGACCATGAGAAGACAGTGTATGGGAAACAGCACACCAGGCTTTAAACAGAAGAGGGGACTTCTCTTTGAACCAGAGAGGGGCTTCATTAAGACGAGTAGCTTGAAGTAAGAATAAAGGAAGAACCTCCCAGAAGAGGATAATGAGCCAGGGAGAGGCTCAGGGAGGAGCAACTTCAGGAAATCCCCTGGCTTCTATAAACTTTCAAGGCTGGTAGGAAGTTCTGCACCCTGTGGTTAGTCTGTGTGCAAGAAGAACTAGCAGCCAGATGTTGTACGGGGAAGGACCCTAAATTAGGTGCTGGTGGAGTAGCCTGCTTTCTTCTGGCCGTGGAATCTGAGATCTTAGAGTGACCAGTGAGTTAAAGGGGCAGGACAGCTATGTCCTAGTTGCTAACTATAAACATTGTCAAATTTAGCTTCATCGAAAGCCACACTAATTTTCTTTAGGAAATTCTCCACGCAAGGCTGGAGAGTTTCCCCCATGCTGTCTTCAGTGGGCCAATCTGAAAAGACACTTTACGAAGTGTATTTAGGACTTCAGACTCTTCTGACAGACTCAAGTTTCACAAGGAATAGAAACTCTTGATTTTCTTAGTTTCCCTCCTCCGTGTGTCCAGCCTTTGAGCATTGCAACATAACTGTTGTCTGTAAAACACGTGCTGAGGACCCTGAAGTGGAGCTACAATGGAAAAAAAAATAGATCGCAAAAAAACCCCCAAAATCTCATCATGTAATAAGTAGGTTTATGAGTTTGTGTTGGAGTGCATTCCTAAGCTCCCTCATGCAGCTGCCTGTACACATGGCTGCAGCCTGGGTGTCCCTGTGTCCTGGAGGCCAAAGAGCATGAAAGGCAAAATGGAAGAGTGGAGAAAATAGAATATTTCATTCAATAAAAAAAAAAATTCCCCCAGGAGCCCAGAACACATGGATTCAGCCTGACATTAAAGCAGATGTACATCGCATGATCCTGGAGGCAGAAACAAAATGGCAAGTAAAAGCTAAAGAAAGCCACCCGCCGGTTTGCATTCTTATTAATTCAGCCTTAAATATAGCTTTCAGCCATCAAGTCAGTGAGTGACTTCCCAGAGACAGTGGTCAGACGGGAAGTCGTCTCACTTGCCGTGTGATTGGATTGGTATTTCATTAGCCTGCCTTTTATATAAAATTTGATTGTTACACAAATGCTCAACTGTGGTCATGATGAAAGGAAAAATATGTTGCCTTGTGTTACCCCGAAGTAGCACGGGCTAGGTCTTTTGAAATGTCAATGTTTGAAAGTATGTGCAGTGTATGCGAAGCAGACCCCGGTTTGCTTTCCAGGACACCAGTGTCGTCTGTACACACCGTGTACGCCCTACCATTTACGTCTAATGCTTACTCTTCACAGAGATGGAGAATTTGTCTCCTGAAAATGGGCCTGAAGTTAATGAGCCCATTCTGAAGGCTCTGGATGAGTCAAGTCTGGAGAAAGAGCCCTGGGACACAGAGAATTCTTCCCCGGAGGTCTCCTTTGCAGACTCTTCTATGGCAGCAGGTACTTGGCACGTTCAGAAGCCCCATGTGTACGAACTATTCCCTCCAGAAGAATCAGAATCAGGTGCATTTACAGCACCAGGAACTATGACACAGGAGATATCTGGACACTGCTATTAATGAGCGTTTTTATTAAAATACTATTTTAGAGAAGGTTAAATTAAAACTGTTACTCTTGGGTTTAAATATTTTTAAAATGGATATAATATTACTATCATGAATAGGAACATATTTTCTTCTAATTTCACTTTCTAAGAAGTGTGTGGTCACATTGTAAGATGTTAACTGACTTTGGTGTGTGCTTATCTTTCGTGGTTTCCAAATTATTCTCCAATACACCAATGATGAAGGTCTACAGGCAGTTAAGGAGAGAGAATTAAAACTCATTACTCATGGATGATCCCCCAACTGGTTATCCAATACCAAGTGGTCAACCTTAAAAACATAGATACAAGCAACATTAAACAGACTCTAAGACTGTACTCATATATTTGTGTGTGTGTGTGTGTGTGTGTGTGTGTGTGTGTGTGTAACAAAAGCAGTTAAAGAATAATGGGCTATGAATTTCAGAGGGAGAGGGGCCAGTTGGAGCAAGAGGAGGGAGGAAATAAGATAGCTTTACTTTGACTTTATAAGAAAAGAGTGCAGTGAAATCCAGACAGATAAACAGTAAGTCATGCTTTTTAAGTACTTCCTACCCTTTGAAACTCGCGAAATTGTGTATCTTCACAATTTCACTTTAAAAAACAGCTGTGTCTAACAAAATTCCTAAAAATGTTCCAGTTTGCCTTTACACCCTGGTCTAAACTAGCCCGCGCTGGCTCTCCTAGCGCACTGTCTCTATTTAAAGAGGTGATGAAGCCGCGCTGCCGAAAGCTTGGGATGCACAGGAACATGCGGTGCGGCCGCCCCTGCCTGCTCCCACCATATACAGTACGGGGACCATTTGGGATGCCTCCTGCCGGTCTTTCTGCATACCTGAGCGCGGAACTGTAGCCTCTGCTGCGCTCATTTCAGGCGCTTCTCTGGCTTTTTACTGACTGAAGAATAGTAACACCATTTGAACACCATTAAACGAGTGTCGACACCGACTGTCTTTCCAAATTACTGCATCATGAGCAATGCCTTTAGAGCCCTCGGCACTTATGTCACGCTCGAATCATTAAAAACGTATATAATTGGAGTTTCTGGGTCCAGCGATTTATGCAACTTTAACACATTTGGTACTTAGTGTCCACTCTCCCTGCAGGAATCGACGCTGATTTACGTGTTCTTCCCACCTAGACGGGTGTCCGTTCCCTAAACCCTTTCTCTAGGAGGCGGTGGCATCATTTACAGCCCCTGCCAGTTCTTTGCAGTAAAAATTGATATTTTGATGTTTGGATATGGATTTGAATTTTTCTGATTTGCACTTTCTTATTTTTGCAAATCCCTCCCTTTTGAGTACATATCACTCTCTATTTTGATGTATTTGTATTTTTCTCCCAGGTCATGTGAATTATTTAAATATATGTGATATCAATCTCATCAATATTTTTTATGACTTGTGTGCTTTTTTTACCCCATTTTAGTATTTAGTTTTTAAACTTGTAATGACTAATATATATTAATTGTGTAAATCAATGAAATTCATTGTGAAATTTCTGTGTATGCACACTGCATTCTTCTCCCTTTCCTGTCCCTAGAAATTCCTTTTTTCAGGGTGTCTGGTTTTCTTTTTTAATTTTCATGTATGCAAAAGAACTTGCGTACTCACCTTTCTGTGTCATAATAATGTGTCTTGCTTTTTTGAAATGCAAAACCTCTGAGGTTTTCCCGGTCAAATGAACCACGGGTTGAGGGGCCTTGTCGAATTATAGAGTTAGCCTTGAGATTCCGCTTTTGTCACCTGCTCACGGCACCTGCTGCATGGGGTTCCAGCCACACGTGCAGCCGCGAGCCTTTAAGGCATAGACTAATGAACCATTTAGACCTAAATACTACAGGCTTGCCTTCTCCGTTAAGGGCGTGGCTGTGCCTCCCTTCAGAAGCCCCAATTCTACAGATAAGCCAAATCTAGATGTGGGGATTCCATGAGTTACCAAACAGTCTTTGTGTGCCACCTGGCATCGCTGGGTGTCACCTGACATTGCTGGGTGTCACTAGCTGCCTTCTAAGTCCACGCTGATAAAAGCTGACATCTGAGCTGAGACTGGGAGGTTAGCCTGCATCTCGAATAGTATCCAGGAGTGTCCTATCAGCATGCAGTCGTCTAGACTGAGTTCCGACGTAGGCAAAATAAAGATTAGAACTTTACATTTCTGTGTTAATTCTTTAATTTAAGGATTAATGTTCTTAAGTTTATCATGGACCCTGTGAGAAAATATAGATCATAATAATGCACTTAGTGAATGGAAAGGCTAGGTTGTTTTCTTCTTGGCTTGTTTTTTCTTTTACTTTTTGATAGCCTTACCTTCCTGCTCATCCTTTCCTGTGAGCCTCTCTGCGTCTCTTTCCTTCCTTCACCTCTTTTACTTAGGACAAACTCACAAGCTTCCTATATGTGCCAGACCTCCTATTCAATCTTCTGCATGCAGTGAGGGGCACAGCAGAACAGATCACAGCCCCCGGAGAGCTTCCCACTCTGTGCTGTCAGTCTCACAATTCACCTTCGGCTAAGCTTACAGTAAGTGCAGTGGAAGGTAATAGCAAAATATTCAAGTTTATGTTCGTGAGAGAGCGTGTGGTGGTATAGTGAGCGGGATGGGCGTCTGGATCCCCATCCAGGGTCTTCTGGTGCCTGAATCTGTGAATAGATAGGGCCTGTCCTTCTGGGCCCTTCCAAGGCAAACACAAGGGGGACATGTACGATGCCTGTGCCTCAGACACAGCAGCTGACATATGGCTCGCGTTATTTCTAGTTTGTGTCCATTTTCTTGCTCTTATGAACCAAGGACTACCAACAACAACAACTTGGGAAGTTCCATTAGCCCAGAGACGTCACATTTATTTCTTTGGTTTTTCATTTTGTGTTTCTCTCGTGCTGGGCAAATGTATCCCGCCCATGGAGTTATTTTGATCCCAGCATTTACTGCTAAATTTAATAGAGGATTTTGCCTGTCTAGTCATTCTTAGAATTAAAAATTAAAATATTTGTGAAAGCATACCTTGGTTTCTGATACATACTTTCATAACAGTATGCACAGCTTATTGACAGAGGCATTGCATTTTTATTTTGTGTTCTAACATGATGGGTTAATATTTCCAGTAGTTGCGAAAGTAACATAAAAAAACCACATTTCTTAATCTACATATTTTTTGTAAACATAGTTTTTTATGTGCAGATGTAAAAGATAAGAGAAGTTAGTTATTTTAGACCAGAATATTCCTTATTATCTTTCTGAACCAGTTTTCTTTTCTCTTTTCTTTCCTTTCCTTCCTTTCTTTCTTTTTTTTAGTTGTTGATTGTTTGTTGTGTTTAAGTCTATCAACTGAGAAGCTTTTACATGAAGATTCTCCAGGAGTTGCTTTTACACCTCATCAATCAACACAGCCTCTCACACTAGACCAATTTTAATGACATTCATCCTTCCTCCTAAGGGTGAAAGAGTAGAATTCTCCGGTGAAAAGTTCTAGAAGGTAGTTTCACCCTCTCAACACGTTTGGGGGTTGGCATTTCTAGTTCTTTACTTATTCCCTGCTCAGAATAGTTTATTTCCAGCTTAAAATGGATAGCACTGGATGGAGTCACACACACATGCACGCACGTGCACAAAATACGTGCACAAAATATGGGGAGGGCACATTGAGGGGAAGGGGACTTTAGCGGAAGCAGGTGAAAGAAATTGGGAGAAATCATAGTGTATTGTATACATGTATGGAGTTCTCACAAATAAAGAAACATGTTTAAAAGAGAGGGTCTCCCCCTCCTTGAAATGCAGTTAATTAATTAAGCCAAAGGTTTTTTTGTTTGGTTGTTTGTTTTTAGCTTTATTTTTCCTAAATTAACACAGCAGCTTCTGACAGCAACTGCATTGCATGTTGGAACTGCCCTTGTGGTTGTAACGGTAGATATGGCACTTCTGACTGCTGACTAGGACCTTTCTGATTTCTGGCCATTTTAGAGCAAGAAAATATGACAGAATTTTGATATTCCCTAGATCATACTTACATGGAAGAGTCCAAAGTATCTTAAACAATTCCATGGATTATTTTAATTCTGTACACTTAGAGAAAAATTAAGGAGTCATTTCTAAATATCTGTTACTGCTTTATCAAAACAAGTGAGTAGTTACTTGTTTGGTTTTTTGAGACAGGGTTTCTCTGTGGCTTTTTGAGCCTGTCGTGGAGCTAGCTCTTGTACACCAGGCTGGCCTCAAACTCACAGAGATCCACCTGCCTCTACCTCCCGAGTGCTGGGATTAAAGGCGTGTGCCACCACTGCCCTGCTTGAGTAGTGACTTTTTGCACCGAGTGTTTTATTATCATATTTTAGAAAGCAAAGTACTATGGTAAAATAAAAGTATAGTAAATGAGATTTCAAGCTAAGAAAATGCTGTTGAGTTTGGGAGAAACAATCCTATGTGGCACCGAACCATAAGCTCTGCTGCTTCTCTAAGGGATAAGGGATCCATCCGAGAGCCTTGTTTGGACTAGAAATGCAAGTACCTCAGGACGGTCAGCAGAGGGCGCTTTGACATTTATAAAGAGAAAGGGTCTCTCTGTTCCTGTGTGGAAAATTATAATGTAACTAGCGTGCCATGTGTGAATACACAGTGCGCATGACCCAGAACGCATGTGTATATTTTGATTTATATATTCGTTCACGTGAAGATTTTAAAATTCCACCCCAGCTAATGAGCTCACCAACCTGCTTGTTTTCAGACTGTAATACCTTCTTTTTCATTCCCCCATATGTTCAGCTCCTTAGGTTTATCCGGTGACATTATGCTTTGGAATATATTGTGGATATATTTTGCATAGATCATGTTCTGTAGGAGGGCTTTAAAAATTGACCTTTATAAAACAGCGTCTTTCTCCCTGGTCCAATCTGTCACAGTGCTTTGTTATTGTTGTTGTTGTCTTGTTTTTCCTTTTTATAGACGAAAGTCCAATCTTGGGTTTGGTCTATGCTTATTTCTGTGAAAGTGTCACAAAATTTATCCTTGCACTTAAGGATCAAAATAATGTTCCCTATCACTATCCCGTAGAAAAATCTAGTGGTGTTTAGGATCTCTGGAAATAAATGCCACAGCATTTGACACTAAAGGAAGAGCCTCACTGTGGCAGTATATTGCTTTTTCAGAATTGGCCCAAATTAAGGGAGCCATCCTTTGTATTTTCCTAAATTTAGTTATCATTGACTGTTAAGAAACCACAATGCTATTGGGGTCATTTAAGGGTAGATAGGAATATGGAGAGAGAGGAAGGAGAGGGGAAGAAATAGGAGTGTTATGGGACTGGTGCTTCTAAAGGACTTGTTCTTTTCAAACTCAGCGTGCTAGGTGACGCACAACTGCACAGCAACCTTAACGGGGCTATCAGCCAGTTACTCCCACTTCAAGGGCAAGGCCATGAGTGTTTTCTCAGAAAGAAAAGCCTCCAGTGTGTAGCTGACATAGGCTGGATTAATTCCCATGCCAGTTTATAACTGCAAATTTAAAACTTTAGCCGAGTTGTAACAAAGTGATGATTTTTTACATTTTACTTGGGTTACTAGCCCCTGCCTTCTCTGTTCTGAAGCGTGCACCAGGGCTAAAAGCTCAAAGAGCAGGAAGAAAACAGTGAGTTGGTGAGGTCACATTGCTGGGGAGCCAAGCACCAAGGGGCTGCGTTTTTATTTGAAAGTCATATGATCTAGATACGGAAGCGTGTATTACATGCTCCCAAAGAAACAGTGATCTATAGAAAAGCAACGCAAAAAAGAAAAGCCCCAAGATCTCGGTATTACGCAGAAGACATACGGACAGGGGTGACTGACAACGTAGCAGACTGGGTGAATACCACAATTAAAGAGGTCACCAGAAATCTCAAAGTGTGTCAGAACATGTGACGAGGGAGGATTCGGGAGGACTGTCGCGGGAGGTTAAGACCTTGAAGGCCGAGGAGAGCTCATGAGTTTCACTGAGTAATTTCTCCAGTTGCTCCTCCCACGGCGAAAACTCACTTAAAATTAACGATCCCTTGCCTGGATATTTAGAAAATATCACTATAACGCCTGCCTGACCTTTTCCGAGAGTGGTCGTAAGAAATTACCAGGGGCATCATACCGACAGCTTGGCATTGCCCATCGTGAGATGATCTAAACCGCGGAAGCTGGCAATCTCTTTAATCCCCGCTAAGACTGTGCTGCTGAACTTTACCTGTGAAGCCTTAAGTGCATCTCCTCATGTCCTCTCCTTATGTCTGGTTGGGGTTGCTTAACTCCTTCAGCCTTTCTGACAGGCACCCATGAACTAAAAAGGTTTCCAATTCATGCCCTTCTGTCTTACATTCCCTAGTCCTTGTTAATGTCAAGGTGTCTAGTGTGGTCATAAAGATCATTAGTTGTGATTGACTCCACTCTAGAACATTCTACCTTCATCATTTATCGACAGGAACAAGCCCTTCTGGTGGGTATAAGTCGCTCTCACGACCCTGTATTTTTATAACTCCTTTCCGTGTGCGGACCCCAGAGCAAAGGATAATACAATTGAAGCCAGCATCATTACGCATGATTCAAATTTAATTCTAGCTGAAATATTTCAGCACAAAAATTTTCTATAAACAGGAGCAGAGGCGCTCCACGGATGGCCATGTGGGCCTGTGGTTCTAAGAGAGAATTTTTTTTTTCCCTTTGGGGAACTCATTTCCTAGAAGCTTGGATCCAGGAGAGAATATGCAAGGTGGGTGGAGGTGGCTTCTCTCCATTCTGCGGGAACACATGTTCCCTGGCACACGGAGCGAACTATGACAGACCAAAATGTGAGCGTGTGTGTAGATCCATATACATAGAGCTGAAAATAAAAGTAATCTATTTCCTCTCAAAGAAAAGATGGTTATTTCTAAAGAAAATAAAATATGTATTATTAGTAATACGAAAGTAAGCACATTTTGGGGGTCCGTGCAGTCTTGCGTATGTGCTAATATGAGGACATGCTTCAAGCTTTAGGGATAGTCTTTGGCAAGAGGATTAGGAAACTGGACGGAAGGCGGGTATGATGTTCAAGTCCACAGCGAGGTCATAGATAAGACTACTATGGAAGGCTAAATTCGGTGAGGCGTAGACCCTGTCCCCATCAACTCCCAGAAGAAAATAGGGGAAATTGTTCTTCTGGTACCTGGAGGTCCTTTTCGCTGCCCGTGTTTCCTGTCGGAATGTAAACCCACTTTTCATCACGGAGAAGCTGTGCCAGGCTGCGGCAAGGATGAAAAGATGAAAGTTTCTAGGCTAGGAGAAAGTCTACCTGGGGGTAAACAGGAAGCAAAGTTGTGTTTTACCTAAGGAAGCCCAGCTCCTTGAAGAAAATTCAGTATTATTTGTTCATTGCTTGCTATACCAGAACATTCCAGCAGAGGGCAGACGTTACATTAAAATGAGTCTAAACTCACCAACCCCCCCCCCCCCCCCCCCCGTTGTCGCTTTCAGTATTTTATTGTAAAATTTCTGGTTTCTAAACGATTTGAAAATATTTTTAAAGTATGTAAGGTATATAATACGTTAAAAATACAAAATTTCTTAGATTCCAGTTAATATTTTTGACTATTACCGAAATATTCAAAATGTGTTTCCAAAATCAAGAGATTTTGCCCCCCATAATTTACAGCCTTCTTTTAGAGATTCACTATCATTGTAAGCAAAGCTGTTGTTTTTTCCTCTTATTTGTGAAACTATTACTCTTTAACTTTTAATTTTGAAAATCCATTATATCTCTTAATTTAACAAGTATAATTTTCTTTGGTTCCAATAAGTTTGATACATACAGTTATATTAATAGAAATGACTTCATTTTCAAATTTATTTCATCGCTGGTTTTGATAATTCCCTTAGGGAAAAAAATGACACATGTAAAAGTTAATTAAACATATTTTACAGCATGACTCCAGTGTCCAGTACAGCTCTGCAAGAGTTTGGATTTACTTCTCTACAAAACTCTTTTTTTTTCTGATTTAAAAGGATCATTCGTACAATAAGCTTAAAAACTATAGGAGCTACTATCTACATTTTTAAATAAGAGCAAGGCACCTGGGAGTAGTGTCTGAATTCGGATGCGGGCACCTCGCTGGGCTCCAAAGCCTGTGTTCTCGGCATGGCAAAGCTCTGCCTTCTCTGTTCCTTGAAAAGCGCACATGACTTCCAATATGAGAACCTCCCAGACCGCCATGTTTGAAGAGTACAAAGACAAAAACAGGAGAATCCTGAAAATCAGTTGTAGTAATTCAATGTTTGGTATATAAACTCAAAAATTGTTTGTTTGTTTTTCTTTTGAGAAACAACACATTTCTTGATAATGCTTTTCTGGAGAGGCGTGCGCACACTCGTGTGTGTGTGTGTGTGTGTGTGTGTGTGTTCGAGAGAGATTTTCTTTTTTTTTAATTTAGGCAGAAAACCTGCAGGGTAGGCAGTTTCATGGTTATTGGAGAGATATTATTTTCTTTATTATTCAGTTTATTTCTTTTAATACTTCTATTTCAATGAAAGAACAATAAAAGCATCAAAGCAAAGCATGCTCTTTAGGAAACTCTTCGTGAGGCTGTGAGGATTTATCATTTGAAGATCCACTTCAAGTGACACAAGCACGGGGCCCTGTGCCCTCCCTGTCACTGCTGCAATCATCTCTAACAGAGTTACTGTAACTGATTTGGTGCGGCGGTGACAGAAGTGTCCCTTCTTCATATGTGTGCAAGATGCGTGTGGATGGGTGAGGCGGAAGTTTGTGTCTATCCGTGAGTCAGAAATATTAGCGAAGTGCAAACATCTCTCCAACTTGTTTCTTGGAATATACAATGTTTTAATTTTTATGGAGAATTTGACATTACAAGGAAAATGACTTTCCAAAGTGAGTTTCACTTCATTTAGCACCAAGGTTGCAGAGTTTCCAAAGCTTCACGTAAATCATGGTCCATGCTTGATGTTGGTAAAAAGCGGTGAGATGCTGGGTGATGTGGGTGAATTGTTTAACCTCTCTGAATATCGGTTTCTCACCTATAAAACTGAGTTGATCATGGGTGTGGCTACTGCAGAAGGTGATGATATATTACAATTTGCGTTATATCTGGAAATGCTCTGCACTCAATGTTCTTCTTGTGAAATCCACAGTACCCAAATAATGAAATCAATTGATCACACTCTGCATTTGGTATTAGCATTATTATCAGTAAATTATATGTACATACTGTGTAAATCCTCCACCCCAAACTGATGTATGCTAGATCAAAGCTGGGGGAAATCTTGACTCTGCATATACTAAGAGTCATTTTAAGATTCTTGTTTAATTGCTGATGATTAGAAAAAGAAATGGAAAATCAAATATTAATCCATTTCTACTACACTCACGGGAAAATTTGATGGTAACAATATTCAATTTCTACATTGTATATATTGGCATTTTCCCAGCCAATTTAGTATACTCTTCAACTCCCAATTCTGCATTTAAAATAACAAATGGAGAGTATGTCGAAATTTACTTTTTTGCCACAGAAATCTTGGCCTCTATGTCTAGAACTGGAATTATCTTCGCAATGACATTTTCCCATCTCATTTTACACCTTGCCTTTTCCTTACAAATCATATTCTCTTTTCATCAGTACATCTGCCCAAACGCTCTCCGACTTGACAGTTCTATCCCACACTCGCCTCTGAGCTTCTAACAAGACATACCTCTGGGAATTGCAAAGTGCCATATTTAAAATCTCTCTCTGAGATAACCAGGTTTTCCCGTGTGATCATGAGGGATTCCTCAGATCTGAGCTCCAGAGCTAATCTATGACAACTGATAAGCCCAGTATTTTCACATTAGTGTGTTTGTGTTGCGCTAATATACTTAAACAGTATGTGTGTCCGTGGTGTGTTTTTGTGCAACTCTTTTCTCAGCTTCTGATTGATTTTTTAAGCACAGTGTCTTAAATGTTTGATAGATAGCTTGGGCTAAAAGTACCTGATAACTGTCCAACCTAAATGGACTTAATCAAATTGTAGGGAGATACCTTACATGTCAAGGACATATTTCATAGGGACAAGAGTCCGCAGTAAAAAGCAAGAAATTATTGATGCACACCCAGCATGGATGACTCTCAGATAGTGCCGTCTATGTTGAGGGAGGGTTGCATGCTGCATGAATCCACTTATGGCATTCTGGAAAGAGTAGAGTCGTGATGCCCAAAACCAGATCAGTGATCACCAGGGGACAGCCAGAAGGCACTGGTGGCAAAGAAACTTGTTCTTGAGGGGACTTGTAAGGTGATAAGGACATCCTCATTGTAGTAGTAGTTACTGGAAACATTTGTCAAACTCACTAACCACAGAAGAGTAACCTTCATGCTGACGGATGTTCATCTGACTCAGTTCATTTGACCCACTTCAAAGAAAGGACACACTAATCACTTTGAGCTGTACATGCTCCTTCTCAAGTTGTGCTAACACACAATGGGCTTGTTTTCCTCGATTTCTATTTCAGTGCTAACAAATGTGGCACTGATCGTTTTAAATAACTGACAGGTATCTTGATATGGCTTATTAGTGTTTCCAGAGCTCTCCGAAGAAATGAAAATCGCCTAACCAGTTATAAATATTATGAAATATAGTTAATTATAAGAACATGATGAGATGGGATGCCTGCCCTAATATGATACCCAATCGTTTGATTTTCATTTCAATTAAGCTCTCCTGCCAGTAGGTCATTGTGTCTAGTATTGCATAGTAGTTATCAAATTGAAAAAGGCAAATGCCACCACAGTCATTTGACATAATAGAAGCTAGGGTCAGTCCAACCTGAACACAAACAAGTTCCACAGATCCTTCTGATTCCAAGTCAGCTCCCAGAAATCCTGTGCCCTGACATCTCCCAGTTTAATGTTTGTTCTGATCCTTGATGATGGTATTGCCTACGTCTTTGTAGATAAACGATGAGAAAGAAGAAGGTTGTCAAAATGGAATGACCTGACTCCTGACAGCAGCCCTGGGATTCAGTGAAGGGCATACACTTGCCATTCATACTCTGGGTAGATGGCGACTTCATATAATTATAGTAAAGAGAAACATTTCCAGACTCTCAGACTCTAGCGAATGTAATGCCAAACGTCAGTCATACTCTCTTGGAGAAGATTCTTTTAGAGATTTTAAATTCATGTTTATTTATCTCTGAAATGTTAATTTCATAACTGGTCAGTGGGCCCGCATGCTTCATTAAATTCTACCCTTTGCGCCTGCCACTGCCATTATACACAAAACAGCCCCATGGTCTCTGTAATAATTTGTGTTTAAAAGCCGCTATTAAGCTTAGGGTTTCTTTCCAGGGGAGAAAATTTATGTGTACAGGTAAGATACATAATTCAAATCACAAATGTGCAGGAACTCACATTTACTTTCCTGTTGGGTGTTACTGTAGGTAGCTTTTGCGGATTTGAGTCATTCCCGGCAGCTGCTCATCCATAGTGGAATGTTTTCAGTGTAGCCCGTGTGAAACTCTTACCTTTGATTCATGCTTGCTTGGGTGTGCCTTCCCTCCTTGCGTTGAACTGTATGTACTGCGTGCTGTAGAGGTGTGCAGTTAAAATACGTTTATTCTAGGAAATATTTTTTAAATATTTTAAAATGTTTTCCTTTACAGAATCAGACACAAGTTTGGCAGAAGGAAGTGTCAGCTGCTTAGATGAAAGTCTTGGACATAACAGCAACATGGGCAGTGATTCAGGCATCATGGGAAGAGATTCAGGTACTGCCTCAGTGTTGTGCAAACCTGGGAAAGTGTGAAATAAGACACCATATAGTGGGATGCACGGGGGCTGTTCATAGCCTCCCTAATGGATTGATGCAATTAAAGCAATTTTGTTTTCAATAGCGAGTCATGCTGGAACTTTGCCATTTACTTTCTTTGACAGTATAACTTGCTCAAGTCTTACAAGGAAATTCTGATTTTGATCTAGTGGATGCCTTCTTGGTCAGGCATAAGCCACGTTGCATAGACTCATGTCTTCTCTCCTTTCCTGAGATCTGTTTCAGCTAATTTAACGGTGCTTACGGTGCTTAAATTCTTTGTACGGTTTGGTTTATTTACCCCCTTCCCCGGTTATTTTTCATTTTAAAATGTTCTAAGGCAGACAATTAATCCTTCCCCCAGGTGCAATGTGACTACAGATCATAAGTAGGGTGCCTCTGAAAACAAGAATCTTGCAATCACACATAGAGCTAAGTTAGTTCTGATTCGGCTGCCATAGCCGCAGAGCATAGATGGTGTTTTGATCTCTAAATGAAAGCTGGGCTAGATATCTCCCATACTGTTCTCCGTATTGGCTGCCTCTCGCTCCTGCAGGAAGCGAGAATGCCTGCTTCCAGTGCCCCCCAGTTTATCAGTACCTCCCCTTATTAGACTTCCTAACTTGTCAGTTTGATTGATCCAAATTATCCTGTGCTCTCTCTTGAATGTGTGATTATAAGGAGTTGGAGGGGGACCATCTTTCAACTGTGGCTAAGAAGTTACTGGTGTCTGCTGTCCACCTTTCTGTGTTTGCCTCAAAGTTTGAAAAGATGCGGTGTGAGAATTAATAGATAAAACTACTTGGCAATGAGCCAGTTTGGGACCAAGGGAAAATTGACAAATTAAGAAATAAATTAGCTTATTTTTTGTGATTGGGTCGTTTCTACTTAGAAAGTACCGTGTGATTCATATTGTTCCGCATTGTAAGATTTGTAGAAATATAGACAACAGGAAAAAGGGTTTTGGATAAGCATGGATATCTGCCTTAAATGCTTTGGAAGTCAAACTACACCATGCTTCTATTTATGCATGTTTTTTTTTCTTACTCCCCCAGTTACACTACTGCAATCTTTACAAGTTAACTTGAGGAAAGCCAGCTCACCAAATGTCAGTCATGACTTTGTCATAAAATAGGGTCAGTTCGTTTTCTGTTCAGTGAGGTCAGTGTTAAGTTCCCCACAGGAGTCAAATTTGTTTTTCTGTCTTTGTTATGAAATAGTTAAATTTAATATTTGCCATGTCTCCTGCATGTCACTGATGCTAGAACTCTAAATATACTCTAGCTGATGGTTACGGTCCATATGGGTTGTTTTAAGCTGCTGTGCCCTATCCTAATTTGTATTTGTCTAAGGAAGGGCTTTTCAACAATATTTATCCATTCAATAAATATCTAAAACCCATCCACTATTTGCAGGGCATTTTGCCTACTTAGAGCTGTTAGCAAATGTATTTGCTGATTTTTGGTCTTCAATGTGGCATGAAAGACATGATAAATCTGAGCACAGCCTCCTTTTCAAAAGCAAATACATTTTCAAAAGCAAATACATTTTTAAAGGCAAGTGCATTTTCCAGGGGCGCCCTTCAAGGTCTAGGTGGATCGGGGTTTAAGAGCAGAGAAGGATTTTGTGTAGTGGGCAGTAAAATTCTGAAATGATGACATTTATGAAATATTTGACCCCGAGTGCATACTGATGTCTTTTAATAAAAGCTTTTGGTAAATTGGTGAGGGGTTAAATGCATCCTGGATCATTTAAGACTGTAAGAGCTGAAATTGCTTTCTCCTTCAAGGCTGACATCATAAGGCACCGTAAATCACACATCCTCAGTCCCCCCTTTAAAAGCAGCACAATGAGAACCAAGACAGTTGTTTTATGATCTTATGATCTTCATAGAGGTATCCTACTATAGCAGAATGTGACTGCTAGCGCTTTTCCAGTTTAAATAGCCTAATCAGGTCACAAGATTTCTCTTCCCCCATCTTTAGAGGGATATATTGATTCTCAAAGCAGTGACACTTTTCGTCAGTCCATATTGACCTGATATGGGGGATGTACCTCCTGCTATTTGGAGAAGATGTCTATTAATATTTGTCCAATAGGAGCGTTTTTTCCCCCGTGGTTACACACTATAGGTAAAAGGAGGCTCTGTCGATTTCAAACACATGCAGTGGCAGACCTTTTCTCTCCAAGAATAACTCAGCTGTCAAAACCCATGTGAGAATGAAATTTGCCACATGGTGTAGTTCCAATGGAATATTATTATTTAAACCCGATTTCATTTCATTTTGACCATTTCCATGTTGTAATATAATTTAAAGATCTTCAACTGGCTCTTATCTGAAAGGGAATGTGCAACGTGCTTCAAAACCTGTCACTGTTTTTAATACCATTTTCATTATTGGGTTTAATTGATTATAATTTAGGTTCTGTGGATTATATAATTGGTCTTAATGGATTATAAACTGGGTTCTATTGATTATATAATTGGGATGTATTGATTACATAAGAGAGAGAGAGAGCCAAGAATAAATAAAGCAAAACCAACATTTCATTTTTACTTGATGCTAGCTCGTGGCTCATTGATTCCAGCCTGGTTTTCTCCTTCTGGTGGCAGAAGAGATGAGACTGTTTTCATTGCTTATATGGATACATTTTTCCATGCCCGTGTCAGAAGATGTGATCAGGCAAGAATCAGGCAGAATATTTAGCACTAACCCAGCATTTTTCTTTGGATGCTGTTCTAACATTGAATCCAACTCTATTTTTTTTTTCCTGAATCCGTTCTGTTTTTCTGTTTCAAATCTCTGGGCTGCCCAGTGGGCCTCCTAGTCCTGACTCAAAAATAAATAGGATTATCTATTTATCTAGCCTGATATATTACGTGTGAACAGTATAATTTCCTATATTAAAGTCCTTTGAGAAACAAATTAAGTTTGACAGGTTATAGTATAAAATAGGTGCCTATAGAATGAATTAGTGGCACGTGATCAGCTCAGTCATAACTTTGGTTCTGGAGTTAAATCTTTAAAATCATAGCCCTTTGATTCTTCTAATCCTTCTGAGTTATAAAATATAATAAAATCCTACTATGTTGTAATGGTTCCTTTTCTCATCACTTAACCATATGCTTGACAAGAAACAACTTAGGGGAAGACAGAATTTCTCTAGTCCATGGTCCATCACGGTGGAGCAGGCGTGGTGGAAAGTGTAGCTCCTGACTATAGAAGCTGGAGAGTGAATTTGCTTATTTCTCTGGCTGCCTAACAGGAAGCAAGGTGTCCAGGTTAGACCTCTCAAAGGCTCCCCTTGCCTCAGCCCAGTTACTCACTTCCTCCAGCCAGATCCAACCTTTGAAAACTTCCTCCCAAAGCAGAGCTACCAGCAGCAGAGGAAACAGGAGCCTGGGGGCCATTTCACTTTCAAATGCTAACATAAGAATCAGTGCCACAGAGATCATTCATTTTATTTGGGTTTTGGGTTTCTGGAAAAGAGACCTAGAATATCCTTATGTTTCTCCTAGAAGTTTTGTTACCAAAGGATATAATATAAGACATAACAACAAAAGGGGGAAATTATTACTAAAACAGTATACACAATTACTATGAGGAATGGAACATTTTCTTGCTTTTAAATCCATACCACAATTTTGATAGAGTAAAATTATCAGAGACTATACTGATGTAAATTTCCATGTCTCGATTTAGATACTGCTTAGATTTTATCTTTCATTATAAATATTCTAGCTCTTTGGGGAAAATTTGGGTAATAAATGCTCTTAGTAGAGAAGAAACATGAAGATTTTCATTGCCTATAAAAGCCACTTGCTGGAAACACAGCGTTATCGTTAAACAAACCTGAAACTTACAGAAAGATAATGGGAAGTGAACCTACAATGCTGATGACCTCGGCGGCTGTTTGTTAATAAAAACCATATCAAATGACTCAGCAGATGATCCGTTCGTAGCCTAAATGTATTCCATCTGTCGTTACTCACGCATAGAAGGGCAAACGTCCCGCGTGCTCTGTAGATGGCTCTCACTAAGTGGTGTTTGGTGTGAGTTTTCCTACCTGCACAGCTTGTTCCCTCTCAGCAAGTTTAAACCCACTCAGAGAGAACCAACAGTGTGCGGAAATGGAGCTGTCAGCAAGTTCTTTTAAGTTAATGGGACGGTGTTGGCTTAGTTTTATTGTGCCCATTGATAAGGGAGCGAGCGCTCCTCTCCTGTGTGGCGAAGCACTGATAAGCTGGGTCGTTTCGTCTTTTCTGACGCTTTAGAGCACAGGTGGACATTCGAGTTGGGAAAATATTTGCTTCAATACATTCCATGCTGTAAGCAACGCATTTGTAAAACCTTTCCTCTTCGCTAATAAGATGAGAAAACATGGTCACCTCTGAACAAAATCTATTTAAGCCAAGACATATTATCGTAGGATTATTCTAGCATTTATAACTTCACTATTAGCTAGCATTTACCTTGTCAGTATTTTTTTTATTTAAAAATGTATGTTATGGAAATACTTGTAATATATTTTGCTTTGGGTATCAGGAGAACAAATGCATAGGGGCTTGCATATCAGGGAGCAATAAAATGACAGTTTAAAACTACAGGGCAAAATTCCTGACAATTTAGTTGAAAGGTACACACTTATGCTTTATCTTTTGGTGGAGACGTTATCAATTAAAGGTCAGCATAGAAAATTCTTTCCCACTGTGTTCTAAATATGCTATACAACCTAGTTGCCTCGGAAGCAAAAGATGTCCCTGTTCTCACTGAATGAATCTCTCTGTGTATATGTGTTCTCTCTCTCTTTCTCTGTGTGTGTGTGTGTGTGTTTACTCTGTGTCTCTCTCTTTCACTCTGTCTCTCTGTCTCTCTGTCTCTGTCTCTGTCTCTCTCTCTCTCTCTCTCTCTCTCTCTCTCACACACACACACACACACACAGGCAGCCCTCCATGTCCACAAGTGCCGCATACACAGATTATGTCAACTGTGTATCCAAACCATATTTTAAAATTTGTGCCGAACACACAGAAATGTTTTGTCATTACTTTTAAAAAAATATAGCTTTTTATAAAGCATTTACATTATATCAGATTTGTAACTAGGGATCATTTGTAAGAAGATATATATGCACATTATCTGCAAGTGATGTTCCAGTTCATATGCAGGCCTTGAGCGCTTCAAGCCACACAGACACCAGTAGGCGACAGCAGGTATGCTCTCTGTGGCATTTAGTTGCCAGCTGATATTTTAGCAAATTAAGGAAGTAGTTCCAGCTGTTATTTTTCTTTCTTTTTAATAAAAAAAAGAATGAAAATGAGAGCTGATCACTCCTGCCTCTCCAGCTCATCTGGATTTACAGGTGGAAGGGCTAAGAGAAACCAGGAGGACAAATGGCTGAACAAAGAACCGAGAAACCTGGTACATCAGCAATGGGAACTGACAAGCCTAGAAGGCAGCCTCTGAGGGCCAAAGGGACTGTGCCCTCACTTGGTCTCCCCACGTCCTCTCCTCCCAAGGCCCCCAAGATGTTAATTCACCCTGAGGTAGGGAATCTAGGCCATGTCCTGAAGACAAAGCTGACACTCTGTGGTACAGAAAAAAGAGCGTGGGTTGACTTGGATCACAGAGGAAAGGGGCTTACGCCGCCACCGGAAGCCTGTGTACAGTTTCCGGCTTCGGAGCCTTTCTTTCTTCGTTGCCTGTTCTCTTACATGGCTTTTCCATGCTTCCTTCCTTCAGATGAAAGAATGGGAGCGCAGAGAGCTTCCCCTGAGCCTGAACTGCAGCTCAGGCCTTACCAAATGGAAGTGGCCCAACCAGCCTTGGAGGGGAAGAATCTTATTATCTGCCTTCCCACTGGGAGCGGGAAAACCAGAGTGGCTGTTTACATCACCAAGGATCACTTGGACAAGAAGAAGCAGGCATCAGAGCCTGGGAAGGTGATAGTCCTTGTCAATAAGGTATGGCTCCCTGTGCGCACCTTTGCTTCAATATTCTTATTTTTGTTTCATTATTCTGAAACTTTCAGATGATGACATTTGTAGCAACAAATTGCACAGATTTTGTTTAATTAGGTGTAATGTCAAATAAACCATTTATTTTAATTTTCCTCTTTAAGGTATATACCTGAAATTTAAAAGATTAACTTTTAGGTTGGCTTTTTTTTTCATAAAACTGCAACATTAAATCAAATCGTTCTAACTTATGTATAAAAATTTTCCAACACACAGTGTAAGGCCAATAAATATGAGTATGTGTGACTTGAAATTGTCTCTGGAATCTAGGATCATTACCTCTTTTTAAAGTCCCTTAAACTGCTAATGCTTAACCAAACATCCTCTTTTTCCAGAATATACAGAATGTGACTGAAAGCCAAAGAGAAAATTAAGTGAATATTTTGTCTATTTCAAATTAAATAGGCAATTGATGGTAAAGAATTTATGCAAATATATAATATTAAATGTTATTGAATTTTTCCCTGAAAAATGTATGTTTTCTGAGGACCCCAGACCCATCTTTGTATCAACATTATAAACACAATTTATTTATTTGAATTTTATTTAAATAGATGAGAATTTATGCATTTATAGATTGGGAATATTAATCTTTCCTATTTTATAAATAAAATTTAGTGTGCTTTTCCTGACCAACAGTAGCCTATTCAATTACAGAAACTACACTGATAAACTTTTAAGACTGTATTTTTTAAGATTTAGGTTATTCTAAACCTTTTGGTTGAAAGCTGCCTCGCTATACTTAAAACTGCATACAGAATCCAAGCCTTGGCGATTTTCATCGTGATGTTTGAGATAGACTTGCGTGCAGCTTCTGAGTCCCACGTGCTCTCCCGGCACCGGCGTGTGACTCAATGGCAGAGCTCCAGTGCCCCCAAAACAAAGCAAAGGGACCTGATACCTTTATCTTACAGCTTTCTACACACTGTAAGAAGATATGTTTGCTTTTCTTTGGTTGGTGATGATGACACATTAGTATTTATTTGCCCAAAACCTTTCATTTGTTTCCTTTTCAAATATAATACACTTAAATCCTACTTCTAACTATCAGCACTTTGACCTTCGACAAAATTAGAAACTTCTCTGACTTTTTATTTGCCTAGTCTATTAAATCAAATTAGCTTCCATGTTCTGAAGTTAAAATTTGACTCTGCAGGTATGTATGTTTGCATGTGTGCACATTCATATACACACATGGTCACATACTAAGAAGCGTTTAATAATGGCATGCTAAATTTTCATATCTTTCTTACATGGAAATTAACAAAGTGAAATATTTCACATATCGAACAGGATTGAGTCCTAGGTCCATAGGAAAAAAATAATGTTAAATTATTTTCCAGGCACTCAAAAGGCTCTTAAACCGATGCCTTTGTTTCTTTGGGGCCGTTTTCTGCATTTCAGTCTCATTCCCTCTCATCTCAAAGATTCTCTTTCCTGTTTCTCTCTCTCTGTTATCTTTACCACCTCAGCCAAACCATGAACTTTCAACTATTATTTTCCATTCTTTTCCTTTTCTAATTTCCATTATCTGGTCATAGGACCACACACTATAAGAGGTGAGGGGGCCTTTGTGATGTGGCCTTCCTCCTTGGCAGAGATATGCCACTTCTGCTGGCTAATGCCTGGTACCAAGAATACTAACATCTTTCAAAATAGCCATAGGTATTCTTTTCACACTTGCTGCTCAAGGAGATTCATACATGTGAATATTCACCCAAACTTATGTTTCTGTGGAACACATGGTCACTCTTTCCTCTGTCATTCTGGAGCATAAACCTCATTCTCTGGTTTTGCAACAGCTCTTTATAAAGAAAAGGCAACATCCTGTCATTATGCATGTAACACAATTCCTAGGCCCCCTAAGATTTGGAGTTCTCCCAGACCCAGTGTTTAGAGTTGGACAAAATGTTGTAGATGCAGTCTTGGGAGTGTGGAATGAAGGGGAAATGAGGTAGACATCCAGCCCAAGTCTGAGGATATTTGTCCATCACAGACTTTGACATCAGCTGCATCTTGTTATCAGCTTACAATCCCTGGTTCCTTTTCATGTGAATACATACTAAGCTGAAAACCTTTTTAATTTATTTTTCTGAAACTAAGTTTCGAGCTTTCAGTGCAAGCACCCAATATTTTCCATATTGTTCTTCATGTGATTTGATCATTTTTAGATCTGCTTTTATTATTTTATGTGTATGAGTGTTTTGCCTACATAAATGTTGTGCAACACATGCATGTCTGATCCCCATGGAGACCATGGCATTTCAAATGGCTTTTCTCCACAGATGAGCACTGAGAGCGTCTCTCAGTCCTTTTCTGCCTCATTCTGGTTTTCTTTGAGATTACTAAAAGTCTTCCCACTAGCTCTCTATTTACACCATAATTGCGTACTGTAAGTTTTTTTCAAACATAATTAAAATAACTTCAACTTTAATTATTGATTTTTTTTGTCTTCAGGAAATCTCTGATTTAGTAAAACAGCATATTCATGTTTAGCCCAATAGCAATGTCTTATAACTTTTAATCTAGAATACAGAAATTCTAGCTTCTAATACCATTTCCTTTCGTCTCCATCCTTTCCAAAGTTATAGCCTTCAAGTGCAGAGAGAAAAGCAAACACCACCTGTGCTCCCAGACTTTCCGTTTCCTATCTAGGGCTTCACCATCATGAGGGATAAATCCCAGGTTCCTTCCGATGCTGGGATGCAGCCCCATATGATTCAGCAGAAGTGGGTAGCAGTTGGGCTTGATTAGTCTTGGCACGCACTGTGTCACATCTCAGGAAAAGGCTCCAAGAGGACCACACACCTCCCAATTAGCCATGTCAGACTTGCATCTGGCTTTCTCTGTGTCCTGCAGTAGGAAGTCAATGCCACCCAGAGTGAGTCTCAGGATTATCCACCAGTGACTGAAGTATCAGGTAATGTGATCGTTATGAGAAACTGATGGTGGCTGCGCAGAAGCTTGGCCATGACACTCTTCCTGCCAGTTTTCTATTTGCTACACTCACTCTGTACTCCTGGACTTCCGTTTTGACATCCTCCTAGAATGGAACCTGCAGCAGGCTCTCTTTTGGGCCACCAACTAGCTCCCAAATCAAGGCACAGAGACTTCCTATTAGTTATGAATGCTCGGCCTTATCTTATCCTCTTACAACGTAACCTGTTTCTCTTTGTCTATGTTTTGCCTTGGGGATTTACCCTTTTCTTTCTGTATGTCCCACTTTTCCTGCTTCTTCGGTTTCTGGCTGGCTGGTGCCTGGCTGGCTGGTGCCGGCTGTCTCTCTCTCTTTTTCCTCCTCTGTTCTCTTCTTCTTCCTCTCCTCTTTAGAGCCTGGATTCTGCTTCCTACGTATTCTCTCTGCCTGCCAGCCCCACCTATTCCTCTCCTTCCTGTTCATCATTTAATTAGACCAATCAGGTGCTGTAGGCAGGCAGGGTTAAACAGCAACATATATTTTCATAACTAAACAAATACAGCAAAAATTGTAACACGTCCTTACATCGTTAAACAAACGCAGCAGAAACAAATATAGCACACCTTTACACAGCGAAAGTCATATTCCACAGCATAAATAATTGTAACACATATTTATCTAATTAGATACTCCACAAGAACCCTTAGGGCAGCCTGACTGGGGCTGGCCATGCAGCTCAGGGGTTAGGGTATTTGCCTAGCAAACAGGAAGCCTGGAGGTCAATCCTCAGCTCTGCGCACAGCACAAATCATGCTTGGTGGTGCATCTTTGTAATTCCAGCACTGAAGAGGAAGAGACAGAGGGATCAGGAGTTCAAGATTATCCTAAGCTACACAGGGAATTCAAGGCCAGCCTGGACTCTGTGAAAATACCCTTTCTCAAACAAAAGAGAACAAAACTTAAAAGTAGCATAGACGAGCTCATCTTTCTCTTGGTCCAGGAGTTATTGAATGAGTTCCAATAGCTGCTGTCACCAGTTATTGCAACCATACCAGATTGACTAGAAAGGAAGTAAAATTTCTACCTCTCTCCCCCGTGCTCGCTACTTTGTTTTCATGGACGCATCAAAGCCATCCTGGTAGTTCATTCTTGCCCATCCTGCACATTGTCCTAACAAATGTGTTGACGCTACTGCCCGCGTTCTTTGCTCTTTCCACTCTTATAGTCAAATAGCCTCTAGCAGGATCCCAGGCACTAAGGATGAATGAGCTCTAGAATTATGCGCTCAGCTAGACTGAGTTTCTCTAAGTCATCAGCCTTATCTTAAATACCTTTGTGTTCTATATGCAGTACCTACAGCTAATGCAAACAAGATGGGTATTTAATGTCAGATGGACGGATGGAATGATATATAGATGGTAATATCAAATTAACTGATTCGGTGTAAACATTTCACTTACTAGTTCACACACACAGTCCTTTGCCTGATATGCCCCTGTATCTTTCAATTTGCTTCCCTCTCTCTGTCTTCGGAATTTTAAAAAACACTGTATGTTCTCGCTTATAAAGGTAATGTTAGCTGAACAGCTTTTCCGCAAGGAGTTCAACCCATTTTTGAAGAAATGGTATCGCATTATTGGATTGAGTGGTGATACCCAGCTGAAGATATCGTTCCCGGAAGTTGTCAAGTCTTACGATGTTATCATCAGCACGGCTCAGATCCTGGAGAATTCCCTCTTAAATCTGGAGCACGGAGAGGATGACGGGGTGCAGCTGTGAGGTGTGCTGGAGTGGGGTGATTCTTAGAAGAAAGACTGGTAGAGATATTAGAGATAGTAACAAAGACTGCTCCTTGTATCATTGCTTACTTGATGAAAATTAACCTTAGTTTATCTAAGTTATTTTTTATTTCATGAGGCTTCACTGAAGTGCTCTACTTCCTGGAAAAATGAACAAAAACAGAAAAAAATGTTTAACTTGATGGCTTGCTTTTGCATAAGGATCTTGTTACCAAATCAGGCATCAAATACTCATTATGTTCTTCTATTACTTCACACATGCGTGCCCGCACACACACCGACACACACACACACACCGACACACACACACACACACACACACACTACAGAGTTTCACCTTAACTTTTGACTGAGCCACAGCTTAGAGAGTTCCTCCAAACCCTTCCTTTGAGAGGCCAATTGCTCTTCCTTTGTGCTATCATCTGCTTATGCCTCTCTGAGAGAATAATTACCTTGTAATATAAATATATATCATATATATATATATATAATTTTATATGTAATTTTTAAATTTGGTGATAGATCCTATTAGAACTACCTTCTTTACTATAGAATAAGACTACAATCCTGCCTACACTATTTAGAATAGTTAAATGATTAGGAGAAAGACAAAGAAAAGTAAAAGTTATCACAATAATTAAATGCAAGCTTCAAACAACACAAAATCATCCCTCTCTAAATAGCATACTTTCACTCGCTGTTACAAAAATAGAGTTTCTCAGCCTAAAACTAAATTTTTGTTCAAGAACAAAAGTGGAGCCCTGGGAAGATTTTATTTTTGTTTTTGTTGTTTGTTTGTTGTTTGTTTGGAAGAAAGATATAAGTTTCACTGACACTTTCTAGATCTTGTTTAGAGATAGGGATAATAGCTAATCGGAACAGAGTCATGATGACCACACATGAACTTTGTATTCATGCGTGGTAATAATGGGTAAAGTTGTATTCACGGATAAAGTCACAGCAGCAGACTGAAGTAGGGCTGTACCAGTATTCTTCTGGATGACTGACATGCAGTGGCAGGCAGCTCATTCCTTTAGCTTCAAGGTGCTTGTCTTACTGTCCCAGGCCAGTTTGGGTGAACACCTTCTACCTTTCCCATTCAGATTTTTCCCTCATTATCATTGATGAATGCCATCATACCCACAAGGAGGCGGTGTACAACAACATCATGAGGCGGTATTTGGAGCAGAAGTTGAAAAACAATGCCCTCAAGAAACAAAACAAGCCAGTAATTCCCCTGCCACAGATCCTAGGACTAACAGCTTCACCAGGTGTTGGAGGAGCCAAAAAGCAGGCCGAAGCTGAAAAGCATATTTTAAATGTAAGTCCCTGAGTTTATGAACAACCAACAAGCTCTGTCGAGTGCCTAGGCTTCTTAGGCTTTTGCGTACATGCTGAGAGTTCGAGTGTCAACGTCATCTGTGAAATGAAGGTTGTTTGCTTTGCCTCTAGAAAATAGACACAATCTTCTACAACATGGCAACAGGTGATGGAGAACAATAACATAATTGCTATGAAGCTGGATATAATTAGTGAGAAGGACTGTAGAGATGGCTCAGCTATTAAAGACTAGGCTCACAACCAAACTTCGTGAGAAGTTTGGGTTGAATAGAATATGCCTTTGCAGCTGTTCTTCTTCAACACTTGAACGTCATGATCTCTGGATCCAGACACAGAGTTAAACCACACATGCCGATAATTTTCAGCGCTGATGACGTGTTCCTCCGTGACTTTCAAAGCAGCATGCTTTCTGTGTCTTTTTCCACTGTGTGTCAGTCTAGGATATGGGTTACTCACGTGAAAAGATAAAAAGATGCAAATGTACTGGTTCTTGCCTTTAATCCTGGCACTTGGGAAGCAGAGCCAAGCAGATTGCTGCGAGTTGACAGCGAGTTCCAGGCCAGCTAGTGCTGCTGAATGAGACCCTGTCCCTCAGTACGGGTTTGGGGATGGGAGATGGGAGGAGTGGGAAATAAGAATACGAGGATCTTTCATTCAAGCTGCACCCATCAACTTCCCCAGACAGGAGTGCCATTTACAATGCTGCTGTTGACCTTGGGTCAGACCATCAGGGGACCTAGGAAGCTTCTCACTGGAGGTGGAATTCAGTAGAAGCAAAAAAAATCAGAAAAGGATTGTCTCCAGGATATACCTTATTACTGGAGTAAAGACCTAACTGCTGCCTATGATCTAGACACCAAGAGGAAGGTAGCTCCTCCCTTTGTGCTGTCTTCGTATGTACAAAAGAGTGGAGATGCATGGACAAGAGCGTGACCATGAATGTGGCAGCCTGATACAGGCAGATAGCAGCTGCCACAAAACTATCCTGCTCATTTGCATAAATTGTTCTATTTTCTAAGCGATGAAATGGAATTTAAATGACAGCTTTTTCTAGAATTAGACTTGGAACACACTTTTTGAAGGCACCAGAACAAATATTATTGAAAATTGGTTGAATAAATCCATAGTTGGCATTGCTAAAATCCCACATTTAATATAATGCCACGTTTTGCTTGAATGGAATGTTAGACTACATATTTATGCTAAAAGCTTCATATTACACTTTGTTGACACAAAAGTATGCATTCAGTTGTAAGAAAAGAATACTTAAAGCGTCTCTTTTCTAGATATGTGCCAATCTTGATGCCTTTACCATTCAAACAGTGAAAGAGAATCTTAGCCAACTCAAACACCAGATAAAGGAACCCTGCAAGAAGTTTGTGATTGCTGACGACACCAGAGAAGTATGTTCTAAACATTTCATATGTGTTTGTCTGACAATGCCATATTCAATTTAAAGGTGGCCAGGGCTATTTTATGTTCACCAACTGAGTAGTCACATTTAACATTTTTTGTCAAAGCAGTCATCATTTTATACTTTTAAAAATTGACAAAAGGCAGCAACACTACTAGGAATGTCCTCACCACCCTCTTCCTCCTGTCTTAGAAGAGCGTAATTCAGGATTTGACTACATGCAATTCTTGGAGGAGGGGAAGCATTGGACTGAGGAGCATGGGATGACTAAATTAGAGAGATTGTAGCAGTTAATGCCCTCTTACTGACTTGATGCTTTGCAATATTGGTTTTTTTGACATTGCATTGCAGTTGGCCATCACAGATATTTTCATTTGTGTATTTTCTTTCCTTGGAAAACACTGATTGTGAAAAAGTAAAAATATTTAATATACTGATGCTTTTAATATTTTCACTAATTTAAAACAAAATAGCTTATAGCCAATATGGATGTTACATTTAGTATGTTATTCCAATTCTTTTTTTTCATAGAATTGAAGACTTAATAAATCTTAGCTATGAATAATAAGTTTAATCCCATTGAGAAGTCCCCTACTAAGGCTATTGGAACTAAATGATGGGATATGTGTGCAGTAAATGGTCGCAGTGTTTTAGGCACCAGACCAGTGCTAGTGGCCAGTGCCAGCCTCGACAATGTGCCCATTTTCATTCTGAAACAGAGCTATGCTGGCGTGTTGATTGCGCTGTACCCGCTCTTTCAATTCTTGTCACCGGTATTTACCTGATAAACTCAAGTTCATGCCTCTCATCATGATCATCCAAAAACCTTTCCCTGAATATCCTTTGAGAATAATTATCATTCTTCTTTTACTTAACTTTTAAAATTACTCTTTATAAAAGTTCGAAGCGTGGAGAAAAGCACAAAATGTGCCCGTGGATTTTCATAAATTGACCATACTTATGTAGAAAAATTTAGATAATTAGACAGTAAGTTACAAGGCCCTCTAAACTCCTTCTTTTTCCAGTCCCCACGCTAAGGGGAAACTATTCGTCTTAACTGATTTTGAATTTTATCCAAGTTGAATTCATATCTAGATTTTTTCCAAATGATGTCAATTGCTTGTATTTTGGAAGGAATAGTAGTGATACCTGATAATCACAGAGAAATGTTACGTAAGTACAATTAAAAGACTTTCAAAGTAATTGTGGCATTGACTCAATAAATATTTGTAATTGCCTTTAGCTTTCAAGGTTTGTAATACTGACTTTTTAAGAAATTTAGATGGGCAATTTATGATAGAGGTTTATGATGTCAGGATTGGTGTGTCCTGATGGTAGAAGCAAAATAGCAAAAACCAAACACAGCGAACAAAGAAGTGGTCACAGGTTATTCTGTTCCATTGTCTAATTAATGATTCTGAATCAATTATAATATGTAAATTATTTTAACAAAGACAATGCCATTTCAAACAACGTTAGTAATATTTGTATAATTGTTTTTAGAATCCATTTAAAGAGAAGCTTATAGAAATTATGACCAGCATCCAAACTTACTGCCAAATGAATCCAATGTCAGATTTTGGAACCCAGCCTTATGAGCAATGGGCCATTCGTATGGAAAATAAAGGTAATTTGGGTCTCTTTCTAACAGTTTTTTCCTTGTTTACACCAAGATTTTTAGATGATGCTCTCAGACTCAGAAGCAATTTGAAAGCAAACGGAACATCAAGTAGAATTTCTGTTTTGTGCGTAGGGCGAGCCCACACGTGTTCTAACTCCTCATCTGAGGAAAGAGGTGTCAATTCACCCAGTTTTCACTTTCATTTATTATATATAAAGTATTAAGGCAGCTATCAACAGCTCTGTCTCCAAAGGCAATTTTACTGACGTGTTTTTCCAAGCTGTTCAGCCATGATTCAGGTCCATGTTCCTGCTCACACTGAGCTCAAGCAGCAAATTTTGGCATTGAAAACCAGCCCCTTTAGAGCCCATGGCGCATATGGAGCCTTGCTCGTTCTAACACCGCAGTGAATTGGCTTCTGAGCCACAACCAATTCAAGTTTACAACACAGTTGTAGGACGGTTTTCTGCCCTTTGCCTCACTCGGTGTTTTTTTTTGTTTTGTTTTGTTTTGTTTTTGTTTGTTTGTTTTTTCTTCCACAGCTGCTAAAGATGGAAACCGCAAAGACCGCGTCTGTGCAGAACACTTGAGGAAGTACAACGAAGCCCTGCAAATCAACGACACGATCCGGATGATTGACGCGTACAATCACCTGCAAACTTTCTACAGCGACGAGAAAGAAAAGAAGCTCGCGGCCCTGGAGGACGATGATGAGAGCGAAGAAGATGCCAGCAGCAATGACGATGTGAAGAAACCCCTGAAACTGGACGAAACAGATCAATTTCTCATGAATTTATTCTTTGGTAAGACTCAGTGTAACACGGAGCCCAGGTTTCTGCACTGACCCCTGAGACAGAGACTCACTGCTTTCTTTGAGTTCTACAGAATGCCTTCAAAATTCGCCTTAAAACAAAAGAATTCCATGAAAACTGTGATTTATAATTGATATCACAGAGTAACTTTTAATTGTGTGATCATAACTAACCATTTGACCATCCAGTTTTTATTGCCCAGGCAATTGCAATTAATTAATTAACAAGTCTGAGCACTAAATATATCACAGGAAGATTACCTACAGATGAGTCCTGTCTTATAGCATCATTATGTAATAACTGACAGTGTAATTATTTTTTGTTTGTTTGTTTTTCAAGACTCAAGACAGGATTTCTCTGTAGCTTTGGATCTGGATCCTGTCTGGTACTTGCTCTGTAGACCAGGCTGGTCTCGAACTCACAGAGATCCACCTGTATCTGCCTCCCAAGTTCTAGGATTAAAGGTGTACATACCACCTTAAAAGTATGCACCACCACCTAAATTTTTTATTTAACTTACGGATACAAGCTAATTTTATTTTAAATGGTTTTAAAGTCAGTTTCTTCTTGAACTAACCAATAGAAATCGGACATATGTATGGTGCACAATAGGTTTTGTGTGTGTGTGTGTGTGTGTGTGTGTGTGTGTGCCTAGAGGGGTAGCTACATCATGCTAATTACATTATTGATTATTTTTAAAGATAACAAGAAAATGTTGAAAAAGCTTGCTGAAAACCCCAAATATGAAAATGAAAAACTCATCAAATTAAGAAACACTATATTGGAGCAATTTACAAAGTCAGAGGAAACATCTCGGGGCATTATTTTCACAAAAACGCGGCAGAGCACCTATGCCCTTTCCCAGTGGATTACGGAAAACGAAAAGCTCGCCGAAGTTGGTGTCAAAGCGCATCATCTGATTGGAGCAGGGCACAGCAGTGAAGTCAAGCCCATGACGCAGGTGCAGCAGCTTCTTGGAGTCTTTCCTTACCCATCGAATTGCTTGCGATGTTTCTCAATCCTTTCGCCATCTCAAACAGAATTCTAGGAGGCTCTTAATTTTTGAACTAATGGTAGGCTGTTGGCTGGTACTTGATGAGCTAAGGGTCATCTTTGAATTCACTTTTCATTTTTACACTCACGGGGATTTCTGAAGTTTGGTGCCTCTTGTAAAGAAGAGGAACTTTTACCTTGTCAACAGCGCAAAGAAATATTCACAATACAAAAATCAAGTGGGAATTCAAAGCTGCACAGAATGTGTGGGTTACAACCAAAACTGTACAGCAAATATTTGCAAAATAAAGCCTATAAGAACCTGGAGGAATTAACATACTGGCTGTGTTAGGGACAGGGTTTTGAGAAGGCTTCTGCTCCTTTGCTAGACTCTTAAAATGATATTATTTATTATGTGCACAGTAAAAGACATTTCTGAGAGAAAAAAAGATGCTTGTAAACAGTTTTTGTGTTTAAAAACTTGTCTTACCTGTTTAAATATTCTTCGGAAAGCTAACTTTCCCTTGGGTCTGACTTGGGGAGGAGATGCTTCAGTTCTGTGATAGAACATCACTGTTTCACATGGTGGAACAAAGAAAATCCATTTAGTGTTTAAGAGAAGAAAACTTGAAATTTCCCACCCTGACACTCACTACCTATGCACTCCCTGGTGGTAACTGATTTAAATCTAAGAGCTGCCAGCCCTACGGTCTCACCTTGTGAACTGGAGTGGACTCATCCATCCTGATAACAGTTAGGCACAAATTTGATCTGATGGCTTAGAGCCCTGAGCCTGGAATTTCGTATTCAAGTCCTCTTCGAAATGAAGGGACAGCTGTATGCTAAAATCAAAGACATGATTTTATTTTTAATCAATGGATGTGAAGGAAGAACGTAGAAGGTGCAAAGATTTGTCAGAGATGCTTCTGACATGTTCATCCACAGTGATGAGACAAATAGAAACTCACGTTGTCTTTTAAGAAGAAATGAAAGGGCGTAAGAGAACACGCACTTGGTCTAGGAGGTTAATTTTGCTTAGTTTATAAGGACAGAAGTGTGCGCTGATGCCAGAGGCTAGCAGCTTTGATGAGAGTTGTGAGAAAATGCACACCACAGACTGTCCACATCAGATGGGATTTACACCAAGCTCTTTCTCTGATGCCTAGGCCAGAGGTTGGATTTCAATAGGCTTATATTAACTTTCAAGGTTCACATTTTAAAAGATACTTATGGTGATCAGGCTGCAATCATATTGTCATCTGCTTTTAATTTATATTGTCTTTTGACTAGGCCTTATATTTACCCTGGTTAAAGTTAAATCTTCCTCAAAGTAAAATTAAAGAGTAGTGCTGCTTCCTACTGTTGAAGCTACCCTCTCTGGAGGCACCCGGTACTTTGACTTTCTTCTATATCCTTTCTGGACTGTTCTGTAGGTTTTTATGTTTGTTTTTTCTTGGATGATCCTTACAGTGACCAACTGTAATATACATGGGAAATTTTCTGTGTCCCCAAACAGATATAAACGGTTCAGTGATTTTTTTTTTTTGTCCCTAAATCTCAGACTCTGGGGTTGACGTACTGAAAGGTAAACCCTATTTTAGTCTGTCCCTGCCAAGCCTTTTCTAAGCCAGCAACACCTCTCCCCCTTTTCTTCCTCCCAAATCACCCATCAATTTATTTCCTTGGCATAAAGAATGCTCTTCCCACCTCCAGACTGCAGGATGGAAATATTTTTGTTATTGTGCGGTAATCCCAGATTGGAAATCAAATGTTGTCTCACCATCATGTCTTTGTTCATTGCCAAAAACAGATGGCAGCAAATCCACGCATGATCTAATCCTCTGATTTACACTGACCAGTTGCAATTTATGATTTCTTCTCCTAATTAGAAGATCTGAATGTGTTTAGCATCACAAAATTTAATTTATTAAAATGTTTCCACAGAATGAACAAAAAGAAGTCATTAGTAAATTTCGCACTGGAAAAATAAATCTGCTTATCGCTACCACAGTGGCAGAGGAAGGCCTGGATATCAAAGAATGCAATATCGTTATTCGCTATGGTCTCGTCACTAATGAAATAGCCATGGTCCAGGTATGCCCAGAGATTTGTACCTAGCATGTTTCTTCTCATTCCTGTGTGCCTGTATGGATTTCTCCCTTTTACTAAAACAATACAAAACCTCTGTTGTGATGAGGCTACTTGTTTGTTTCCCTGCCGATTGGCAGCTCAGACCCAAAATAATCACACAGAAACTATATTACTTAAAATACTGCTTGGTCCATTAGCTCTAGTTTCTTATTGGCTAACTCTTATATACTAATTTAACCCATTTCTGTTAATCTGTGGATCACTACACGGCAGTGACTTACTGGGTAAAGTTCCATTTGGCTCTGGCAGGGCTACATGGCTTCTCTCTGACTCCACCTTCTTCCTTTCAGCATTCAGTTTAGTTTTTCCCACCTAGCTAAGTTCTGCCTTGCTATAGGTCCAAAGCAGTTTCATTATTAATCACTGGTAATCACAGCACACAGAGGGAAATCCCACGTCACTCTTTAGCTTTAAGAATACAACTGTGCTTCTGCTAAAAGACCAATCTTAAAGAACTGCAAGCAAAGTCTTTTATATGACTGTTGTTTGTTGAACTACTATGGCAACCTCTTATAATTTAACAACCCTATTTTGGTTGCTGTTTCTATGTTCTGAGATTTTTCCAAGACCATGCATAAAATTGGTCCCATTACAAGACTCAAAAGAGGCCTCCTTAGTCTTAAGATGTCAGTGATTCCCTGGTGGAATCAGGAATCTGAACCACACTGTCCACAAATGTCTGACAAAGTAACCCACTCAGACCTCAGAGAGCCCAGCAGGTCTGTGTTGGCCTCCTTCAATCACTCAACTTTTCTATATATTTAGTTTCCTATAAAATCTTGAATGGGGTCAGTCAATAAATGACTAGTTCTCAGTTTGCATCCAAATTTCACAGCTCTCTTGCTCACCTATATTAACAATGTCATGGTACTTAAGATGAAGAAAATCCAGGACGTTATTCTTTAAACATGAAAGAGTTTCATTTCATCTTTTGGTGCATGACAAGTTATTGAAGATGAATGTCATTGGTCAGTTAGATTCTTTCAGGAAGCAATCTGTAAATCAGAGGTTTCTGACTATAATATCAAGGCAGTTTGCCCAGGAATAATATTATAGTTGACAGCCAAGCTCTTGAGCTAGGTAATAATAGCTTCTACTATTAAGAATGTGTCGATATCAACTCAGTGATCGATTGGATCTAGTGAGTTCCACTCTATCAGTGCTAGGTGGTTTATTCTCTGTTGGATGTTCAGATACCCATGCACTTATGGGGACACTAAGTGAATGGCCTTAGTGGTCATTAAAACTCAGGAAGAGTACATGAAGGTGGATGTTGGGGAAGTGGATATTGTCACATTTTGTTGTTTATACAAATGAAAAATTTAGAACAAAAAATTTGGTCTCTTTTTATGTGCATATTTTCCTGGAGAAATGTGTAAAGTCCAAAGTAGGTTGCCAGGAACAGTTCTGTGTGCTCAGAAGCCCTGGTGCCAAGGCCAGAAAAGCGCCTTGTCCTCATTCATCCTCCTTTTAAATAGATGGCTTCACTAGTCCAAGCCGCTGCTCAGGGTTTCCGCGGTTTATAACAGTTGCTCAGGATGCAGCAGAGCTATATGGGTGGTATATTATTGTGGCTTCTAAGAGTTGCCAAAACCATTCTAGAACATTGCATTAAAGGACATTTAAGTTTGAAAAAGTTTATCTACAAGCCATGGGTAATAACTACCTCTACTGAGACTAGAGAGATCATTTGCAGGCTTGATACCCACAAAGGCTATCTTCCCAGGAACAGCTTATAGCAAGATACATCATTTTTTTTTTCTTTGTTCATGTTCTCAGGCCCGCGGTCGAGCCAGAGCTGACGAAAGCACTTATGTCCTGGTCACCAGCAGTGGCTCGGGAGTTACTGAACGTGAGATTGTTAATGATTTCCGAGAGAAGATGATGTATAAAGCTATAAACCGTGTTCAGAATATGAAACCAGAGGACTATGCACATGAGGTATTGTTCTTGGCCACTGTTGAGTTTAGTTTTCATCTGAAAATGGCTACATTTGGTGGCCACTGATGTCTGTGTGGCTACTTCTCTAGACAGAAATTGTGCTGAGTTACCACCTCCTGTCTGAAGATTTGTTCTTAGTCCAGATTCACACAGAGCCCCAAGAACAATGGGAAGGCAGGAAATGATGAGGGAATTTTGATCATTGCAGGGAAACCAAACACCAACTTCAGTAATATAAATTTAGGCTGCCTTTTTCCAGAAAGACTTGTGCAACTCACTCATTCAAACCTACCTGGTAGTTTCAATCCATATGTACAAACACAATGCCTTTATTACAGAAATATGTATAAAATGGCTATTGTCTGCTAGGCAGTATTCTAGAAACAGAGAACATGGTGTCAAATAAAACATAATATCCTTGCTATATGTAGTAGGGATTCTAGTGTGTGCTTGGTGGGGGGGGGGGGAGACAAACAATAAACACAAATTTCGCAGAGTTGTGCATATCATACACCAGTGAGCACTATGGCCTTAGAATAAGATTGTGTAGCCAGGCTTGATGGCTCATGTCTGTAATCACAGCATTCAGAAAGCTGAGGCACAAGGATGACCGCATGATTCTGAATGATTAAAATGTACGTAATATGTCATAAACTGAATCTCAATTTACTAACAGTTATTTGAATTGGGCAAAGGCACGCAGTGGGAAAAAAAGAATATATTTATACAATATTTCAGGAAACTTTCATACCACTGAAGTAAAGACTGTAACTCCTATAATAGCAAACAATCCATTTAGAAGAAAATTCACACCCTTGCATATGGGTGTGAATGTTAGTTTCTTAACATTAGAATTGGCTCTCCCCTAAATAGAGTTTTAGGGAGGGGTGCTTTCAAATTGGTGTGCAAAGTATGTAACCAACTCCAAGGTTTCCTGGCCAGGTTTTCATACAAACTTACATTTTAAAAACCCTTAAATATAAAGTAAACCAAACATTTTTTTCACTAAATGATCCTACAATAAAGTTATTCCCTCATATTTATGACTAAAGGCAATGACTTAGTGAGATTCTTATAAAAGCTGATGTTTTAAGACTAAGTGTTTAGGTGGATTCTAGGACACTCTATAATTCACAGGTCAGAGTCTCCCAATCCGTAGACTAAAACATTGTACTAGTTAGCCTTTCATTACTTTAAGAAATACCTGAGGTACACTGATTTATAATGTAAAGAGGTTTATGAATTTGACTCAGAGTTCAATCCATAAGGTCTAAGAACAGGGAGGGTTCTGTAAGCCCTCACCCCTGATCTGTTATCACATTATGGCAGGAATGTATATGTATCTAAACTCTGTGTGCCTTCTCTGTCCTTACAAAGCCACAATAATTCAATGCTGTGGCTTCCACCCCTAACTCCTAATCCAAGATAATCTTTTCTCAAGGGCCCCATTTCTAAGCACACAACTAGATTAAGTTTCACTTCCCCCTAATACTATTATTAACACAAGACTTTGTGGGTTCAATTCATGCATGAATACAGAGGTGCCAGCAGTATTCAGATCATGACAAATGATCCATTTAGGGCCTTCAGAATGGACTGCCTTTCTCAGTATCCCTTGAGCAAGAGATCTGCCCTCTCAAGACTTCTCAGGTGGATGGAAGAGAAAGAGCAGTAATGAAGTGGTCTGTGTACAGGTGCTGTTACACTCAAAACCCCCAGAAAGAATTGCTGAGAGAGCAGCTTCACTCTCCCAATATTAGATGCTCTTCCAACATTAAATGCCTTTTCAGCATTGTATAGGCAACCACGGATCAAAAGTGAGAGTTGACACAAAAGACAAAGTCTGTTTTGCATGTCATAAAATGTCAGTGTAACATGAGGGGGCCCGGCTTGTTTGTGTTTTCTGTCCTGCCCGGTCCCCCAGCTGTTTAGTCCCAGAGAAAAATCACACTGCGATCTCTATAAGTTATAATGCTGATTGGCCCATTAGGTCAGGCTTCTTACTGGCTAATTCTCACATCTTGATTAACCCATTTTTCTGATCTATTTTAGCCATGTGGCTCAGTACCTTTTTCAGCTGGGGCAGATCACGTCCTGCTGCTTCTGTGATCTGGGAAGAAGTGCAAGGAATCAACTTCCTCTTCCCCAGAATTCTCCTGCTCTCCTTGCATCATTTCCACTTCCTGTCTGGTTTTCCCACATACACCTCCTGCCTGGCCAATCAGCATTTATTTAAAACATGATTGACAGAATACAGACAATTCTCCTGCACCATGTCAGTCTTACTGATAAGTTAAAATTATATCAAACATCTAGAATGAACCCAAACATCACGCACCACTTGACCCAACACCTTTTACTCCTTCCTTCTATTGTATTTGGACTTAGGTAGACAATGACTACAGTAGAAGACTGAATACTAGATTCATCTGGTGCTGTTGTCTCTTCATTTTTATCTTCTAGAGTGCAATCTAAGATATGTAAATTTCAACTCGTTTATGCCTGTAAAACTAAGGAAAATATTTAATTCACTATTCTTGTCCCCACACAGATTATGAAATTACAGGTACAAAGTATCCTGGAAAAGAAAATGAAAACCAAAAGAAGTATTGCAAAGCAATACAATAACAATCCATCATTAATAACTCTACTCTGCAAAAATTGTAGTATGCTCGTCTGCTCGGGAAAAGACATCCATGTGATTGAGAAGATGCATCATGTCAACATAACACCGGAATTCAAGTGAGTGCAGCAAGACTCAGGTCTAGATTTCTTTAGCAGAGGTGAGGTTCGTAACATTGTAATCATTCTGCTTACACAGTGAGAGTGAGATTTCCTTTCTTTTCACAATTTTCCCCTTTTCTAATCCCTCTCATATAATCTGATCTCTTGAGTCTGTTTTGTAAATCATCGCCCTTGAGACAGGGAGTCAAGCTAAGACACAAAGCCCTTTTGATACAAGGCACTTAACTTGCAGATGTCCGTATCTGTTCTCAATTATTCTGAATGACTGAAAAGTAAAAATGACAGCAGACCTCAACGGAGACCCAGGGACAGTGTGACACTTGGGAGGAGTGTGTAGGATGGGGACATCCATCTATATTGTTACAAAAATCCCGGGGAACAAAAGACGAGAAAGAGCAAGGTACAAGATAACCCAGCCATGTTGGGTGATTGTTAGGTCCCATATGAGGAACCCATGACTGCATACTGTCATTTTGTCAAGTCTCACTGGTGCTTCTTCCTCTGGGACTGTTTTAGGAGTCTCTACATTGTCAGAGAAAACAAGGCACTGCAGAAGAAGTTTGCCGATTATCAAACGAATGGAGAGATTATCTGCAAGTGTGGCCAGGTGAGTAAACTAGTGGGTTCAGGTGTACTTTGGCCAAAAGGAATGGTAAATTGAATGGGCATTTGATTTCTCCTTTCTCTCTTGTTTTCTAGGCTTGGGGAACCATGATGGTACACAAAGGTTTAGATTTGCCTTGTCTCAAAATAAGGAATTTTGTAGTAGATTTCAAAAATGACTCATCAAAGAAACAATATAAGAAGTGGGTGGAATTGCCTATCAGATTTCCTGCTCTGGATTGCTCGGAATATTGCCTGTATAGTGATGAAGACTAGCTCTGGATTCATGATTAGTTTACAATGTCGCCAACTCAAAATTTAGTATGATTTTGATTGATGTTTTCATTACACTACCGAGCTAATACAAGAATATATAAATGATTGTTTTGTTTTGTTTTAACTTGTATAAAGAAAGAACACAATGCATACTCCTTACTGGTCGTAAATGTAACTGTTAATCTAAATTGTCAGTTTGATGAGCTCTGGCATCAGCTGGGAGATGGGCTTCTGGGGTTGCCTTGAAGGGATTGTCTTAACTTGATTAAGGTAGGAAGAACTGTCCACTGTGGACGGTCCCATTCTCCAGGCTTGGGTCCTGGACTGTATAAAACTGAGAAAACTAACTGAGGCTGCATTTTCACTTATAACTCTGCTTCAAGACTGTGGAATGCAGTATGACAAGCTACCCCAAGCTCCTGCTGCTGTGACATCCCCACAGGAATGGATTATTACCTCAAACTGGGCGTTACAAGAAATCCTTCCTTCGCACATTGCATCACTCAGGGCATGTTATCACAACAACGGGGAAAAAAGTAACTAAAACAAGAGGGATGAAGAAAATCTACCAACAATGCTCATTACTGTAGAGTATTACAGCATTGTGGAAAATACTGGAGTATAAGTGAGAAGAATCCAAGATACCAGTCTCAGCCAGTTCTGTCACGGGTTAATGTGGAATGTTATTTTATCTGGGCAAAAATGTATTACATTTGTTTATTCTGTGGAATATTATTTTAACTGTGTAAAGGTGTGTCACTTTGGTTTATGCTGCATTTGTTTAATTATGTAAAGCTGTGTCGTATTTTGCGTTTTGTGATTTTAAATATACCCATTTGTTAAAGCAGCTGTTGTGTAGGTCAAGCGTCTAGCTAGTTTCCACAGAAGACTGAAATCAAGGTTTCAGCCAGACCCTTCTCATCCACAGGCCTTGAAGAAAGAATCCACTTCCATGCTTACTCAGAATTTGCTTCCGTTTGACTGTCTGGTTAGGGTTTCTGTTTTCTTGCTACATTCCCCTAGGAATTGCTCTCATATCCCAGGAAGGCTTTATTCTGTGGCCTCTTCAGGAGTCCACCCTAACATAACTCATGTGTTTCTTCAGGGCCAGCAGGAGAAGCTCTCAAAACTGCTAAGGAATCTCACGTTACTTAACATGAGTAACAGGAACACAATACAGTGCGTTTTGAATTGGGCATCTTATTGATAGGCAGGTGTGCTAGGGAATCTCACATGTCAACTTGGTAAGATCTACAGTCATCTGGGATAAGGGCTCCTGGGCATGTTTATCTATCCCATTTGGCCAATAGGCCATGCCCACACTCAAAGCAAGGAGATGATTCAGGGTATCGTGATGAACTGACATGATTTTGGAAGGACTCTTGGAGGTCATTTTAGAATTTTGCCATCATACCATTTGTTTAGTTTGTGCTAATGTAATGCACATCTGTAGGCAAGCACTTTGACAAGGAGGAAGCACCATGAAGTAAACAGTCTTACTAAATGCAGCAGCAAGCAGTGTCGGGCTTGCTTCCTCAGCCTTCCCTTCTGCAACACGATGCCATACTGGAATGTGACCTCATTACAGAGTGCTGGCTAAACTGAGAGCAATTCTAATGCATGTAAGATTACCAATGCCCATGGACAGAGCAGCTTGTCAGTCCGCCCAGCCTTTACATGGAATTTAGCAGGGAACTGAGGTTGAAGGTTTAGGAAGGAATGAAGAGCAAAAGTTCCCCATATTCTGGCTGAAGAGTAAGAACCCTAGATGATGATGCAATAAATATGGCATTAGGGGCTGGAAACAGGGTCCCTTGTCTTCACACAGGGCCCGTAACCAGCAGAAATGGTACCTCTCCATTGTCGTAGGAGAGCTGTGATTGGAGCCCATAACTTGAACCAGTCATCTGAACTGACACCAAGAGTCGCAGACATGACTTGCTCCTCAGAAACAATTACCTCTTACGAAAAAGGGAATGAAGACAGAATCCTTTTGTGATTTTGATCCACTAGTTTAATTGCATATTAAGAAGGTATTTTGAATCTTTTATTGATAATACCTGAGCCAAGATGAATGCCTTAATCAGAGCTCTTGGGAATATAAATGCACAAAAAAAGAGTAAGTTTTCCTAAAATGCCTTAAAAATTCCATCTGACTATTTAAAGTATTTGTTTATTCTAAAATGTTTTGAAAACTATGCAAGAAACCAAATATCTCAGATATCTGAATGGATCACTGTAACATGCACAGTCTGTTTTTGAGGTATCAACAAATATTGGAGTTTCTTGTCAATGTCTTACCTTTTTTGTCAATAAAAAGAGATGCTTCTTTAAAGTTAAGGGAATATATTTCAGATACTATATAATTTAATGTGTGATTATACTTGGCAACTTGAACTATATAAAACATATTTTATTTTAAAAAAAACCACTATAATTAGTGTTGTATCTTGATTAATTATTACTGAATAGTGTAGACTCCTTAACATTGGTTAGCAGAATGTACCTGTGAGACGAAGCCCTTAATCCCGGCTTGAGAATGCCTTAGTTTTAGTTCTTCAGTTGTTTGAATGCCTTTCAGAGACTTCATACCACACATCTGTGTTTCTTCTGGACTCTAAGTGGTTGGATTAAAGTTTCCTAACTACCCTAACATTTTCATGGTTTGTGATTATAGCTCCTTGTCCGTTCTAAAACATAGCCCATGAATGTGAAATGATTTCTTCAAAGCTTTTAGTACATGTCACAAGTAGGTGTTCAGAATAAGTGTGCTATGAAAGAAGTAGACATTTTCTTCTCTGTGATTCAATAGCCACTGCAGCAGGAAGTACTGCCTTGGACAAAACAAGTCAGCCCAGAAAGTATTGTTTACCACTCAACTGGCAAAGTCGAGGAAGAGTCCGAGTTCCTCTTGCTATTACAGCATTGAAGATGTGGGAGTCTCAAACACATTTCGGAGAAGTTACAGGAGAGAAATAAAGAGAAAGATAAATATTTACACTGCCCAAGATAAACCACCCACCGGGTACCTTTGACATGTTGTACCTACTTAAGGCTTCTGACTCGTTACTCTGATCCTTACTCAGATATGAAGTCATTCTTTGCAACTTCTGCAGCAGATGCCACTTATGAGTCTTCAAAAACAAAATCCAGATGTCACTTCCCAGAATTCAGCTGCATTTACATTTCCAGGACGGAAATGGAGTGAGCTTGCAAGGAAAGTATTGCTCACTCAACCCTTAGCACAAAATACTCCTGAAATTGGTAAACAAGTATATGAGTCAGAGCAATGAGCATAAAGCAAGACACAGACTTGATGCTGTTCCAAGAATTCTAAGAATTATGATGTTAATTAGAAACTTATTTTTTTGCCATATTTAGTCTTGCTAGATATGTCTTTGTTTTTGTACATAGAGTGTGTAATAAGATAAACTCAGATGTGACTCTTTACTAGTTTGGGGACTTTGAGAGTAAGCCACTAATGTCTTTGAGGTCAAAAGGAATAATAGCGACCTCGAAGAGCTATCCTGGAAACATAGGCACTGAATTGGACAATGCCAGCAGTTAGCATGTACAAGAAATAACCACAGAGCACAGTGGGCATCATTGAAAGAGCTGAAGCATCTGTAGTCATCAGTGATGTAAGAAGAGCAGAGTAATAGTGTGTATTAGATCTGCATTTAATCTTTAAGTAAAATGCATGCAGAATTGAAGCCTCTCCTATCTAGACTTGTCAAAGAGGGGCCATCCCAAGAAGTAGTTGTAATAAACATGATAGTTGTTAATATGCCCTCAGCTTGGCTAAAGGGAGGATTTAGCTTCTACGAGCAAAACACAAAGATCAATGTAAATACATCATTTTATCCATCTTTCAGATTTAACTAGCTCTATCCCAGAGTGATTTTAATTATGTTCGGTCTTCACCTAAAGAAATGATAGTAATGCCGTCTCTATGATTAAGTTAGGAACCACATGAAAACAAGCAACTAAGGTGCCATTAGTAATTCTTGTATAGCACAGTTTATAGTTGCTGTTTGTGTATAAGTCCTTAAACTTTTTCTCAGATTCTAAGAAGCAAAATATGAAATATGGATCCTTCTCCAGGGTTTAACCTGGTGAGTCTGACTGGTCCTCCCCATCCCTCACATCGGTTCCAACCCCCGCAGTACCAAACTCCAGGCCTGGACCAGGAATCCAACACCAAATGGTCAGTCCTAAAGATACACATGGAAGTAAAATTATGCAGATTGGACAGGTTGAATTTATATATTTTGGAATACACATAGACATAACAACAATTTAAGAGGGGAAAGGCCATACATTTGAAAGAGAATGATGATGACATGGAAGGAGTTGGAGGAGGGAGGGGTGGATGTAACGATATTATAATCTCAGAATAAAACATTATTAAAAATATGAAGGGCTGAGCAGTGGTGGCACGTGCCTTTAATCCCAGCACTCGGGAGGCAGAGGCAGATGGATCTCTGTGAGTTCGGGGCCAGCCTGATCTGCAAGAGCTAGTTCCAGGACTTGCTCCAATGCTACAGAGAAACCCAGTCTCAAAAAAAAAAACAAACATATATATGAAATATGGAAATGTTGTAGATATTCTTTGCAATATTTAGAAAAATTCTGCAGCATAATACCAAGTCTTTCCTTTCATAGGTGTAATTTCATGAGCATGTCATTTGAAGATAAAATGTAGATGGAGGTTAGCTCTATTTATTACTTCATACGTTTCAAATACAGTTAAAGCCAAGATCCTGAACAGGCCCAGGGGAAGAAGATCGATCATAGAAAGTAATATTAAACAATGTAGCTAAGAATATACTGGGGTATAATGTGGCTTGAGCATATTTTTTATATTTTAGTTATCTTATACAAATGTTAAAAATGGAATTTCTTTGATAAGCATGAAGGGAGATTCAAGTGATTCATCTGGTTATAAAAATATAAAAATACTAACCAAAGACGATCTCTCTGTCAACATCAATGACTCCTTTCCCACCCATCTCCCACTGTCCTTGGTGAACTTGCACGTGTTCCATCCTGCGTGACTAGGTTTCTGGATGGCTTGTTCTTTCGTTTTGAACAACTAAGCAAGCCATGAATATTATATCATATTTATCAAACTCTGAGAATTTTTAGAATACTAAAGTGACTCCAATATTTGATTTAGAGTTATCTTAAGCTATTTTCCCACATTAGACCAATGTCAATCTAGCAGTACATTAAGGTAAAGTTTAGAAGAGAAATTACTGTTTTCCTTTGAATTTGACCCTGGTTTAAATTTACAAGGTTTTCCTTTGATAATTTGTGGTAAGTTTGTGTTGAATTTAAAATTAAAACTTTTTTAAAAATAAAGAATATATCTCACTTGATAAGTGAATCCTAAATCTCTCTCTAAAATGTTAATATTTTATGTAAATTCTAAGCAGATTTACAAACACACACACACACACATTAAATGTCACTACCTCATGGGGAAAAAAAATTCACACAATAGCCTGTAAGCTTTGTAATAAATATCTTCATTGTTTTCTTTTTATAATTTGTTTTAAGATAAAATGTAAAATTGGAATAATCAAAATTAGTATTTTAAAATGTTTTACTCTGAGGAAAAGGTTGATTATGTTTCATACCTAAGACAAAAACAATAAATAAACAAAGAAGAGAATAAACATAAAAATAAGATATTGGCAGAAAGATAGAAATATATGCACATTAAGACAAGTTTCAAAGTGGGAAAGAAAAGAAGACAAATTTAGCTGAAGAAGCTATACCTAATGAATACTTCTTCCTGTATTTAGTCAGCAAACATACTTAATGAATCAGAACAATTAGGACCGCAGTTTTAGATAAAGAATAACGAATAAGAATATTTTCTCTATTGCTTTAAATATTTGTTTAGAGAGTGACTAAGTATTTAAGAATCAATAAAGGCTAGATTATTAATGCAGTGAGAAAGTTTATACTAAAGAAAGCTGGAGGAAAGAAAATCTTTTCAGAGTTTGCAGAGATTCTTCAATGTCCTCAAAGGTGTTACCGTATTTGAGGTTGAAAGTGTTAAGGACTGGTACCTTGCAAATAAGGAGAGATCTGTTGCAACCCACTAAAAGGTAATGTGCTATCAGTTATTATCCCTTGGAAAAGCAAAATTCATTCAGAGCACATTCAAGGCAAACACATTTCTGCTTTGATGACTGTGATTGCTGAGAGGTTTGTTAGAGTTGGTAATATGTAGATAAAAATGTTTGTTGAAAGGATATTACTAGACTTTGCTTATCTAGGTAACTACAAATACCTTAAGCTAATATTAATGAGATTCGGCTCTCTGAGTGGTTGAGAAAAGAAAACCTAATGAGCGAGGATGTGGAAATCTGCTATAGCAGAGATCATGATTCTCTGAGTGGAAAAAAAATGGGAGGAATAGCACATGTCTCTATTTTGATCACATCCCTTCTCCTTCAAAATTGCCTTGCGAACAATCCTATTTTCCTCAAATTCTTCTAGACAGCGTCTTAGTAACAGGCCATTAGAGTCAGCTGCCCAGGTTAAAGTCATTCCTGTCTACCCATTCTGGAGAAATGAGTGCTCAGAATGTCAGAATGCACTCTGAAGCCAGAGTGGCGGATGGGAGATTCAGTGTTGGAGGCATGTACATCTTCATGAGACCTTTGTTCACAAAATGCAGTGATTGGAATCAAAGAATTCTTTAAAATTCATATATGTTTTACGATGCATTCCCAGCTGGCTGAATTATGTGAATGGGTCTAGTAGATAGTCCTCAGTGAAAGTAAACAGGAAGCTGAGCTAACTGACGTAGGAAGCATAGATGACAGTCAAAGGCATTTGCGTGAAAGAGAAAAAGAGAGATGAAAAGAGAGTCTTAACAATGGGTCCAAAACTTAAGCTGTTTTCCGGCTGGGAAATGAGTCAGGAAGCAATAAACTGTTTAAAACACAGAAGGAAAGAGGCATCTTGAGAGATGGAAGAGGATGGCCACCTAAGTAAAGAGATAGTCCAAGGCTGGACAAATTGGGTAGCTAAATATACACCTTAAAGTTAAGGTACTAATCCAGCCGTGGGATTAATTCTGTTGTCATCCGCCACTAGGCTGTCTTCTAAGATTAGAAGATGAATGTGGAGACCTAGAGAAATCAGTCGTGACTTTTAAATCTGCTTTGATGAATTCATAAATAGCTCCTCAGAAACTCAGACTACTGTGGAGAAATGTGGTTAGTTGAATCAGAAATAGCAAACATAGAAATAATTGTTCAGTAAACACGTGCAGTATATGAGGCTCAGTTCTGGGATATCTGTGTACTCTAGAAGCTTTTAGAAGATGGAAATTGTAGTTTGAGCCTATAGCTGCCGGCAGGAAGACCTTCTTGAGTGAAATTAAATACAGCTTAAAAAAACCCATTAAACAACAAACAACAACAACAACAAAAAAACCAAAACAGAACAACAATAATAAAACTTTTCAATGCTACCGTCAGTTTGACCAAGTTTGACCCAGTGAGGTTGAGTCCTTCTCAATATGCAAATATATTTGGGAGAACTCAATATCAACAGCCAAGTTAATTAAAAACTAACTTAAACATTTACTTCTGGTGTGCAGAAAAAGCAGGATACTTACATATCACACAAATGTTTTAATTCCTTTGAATTTTTTTTCCCAAAAGAACCATTCACTTTTTCATGAGCTGATATACCATCTCTATTTTTCTCAAAATCCTTTAAGATTATCTCCCTCAGATCACCTGGTATTATTTTTCTCTTCCTGATCCTTTCAGCCAGGATGTTTTTTTGTTGTTTGTTTGTTTGTTTTTGTTTTTTAATTTTCTATTTAAAAGTTCTTTTTTTTTCATTATACATACTAACCAGAGTTCCCCCTCCATCCCTTCCTCCCTTTCCCCCCTCCGTCACCCCATCCACTCATTAGAAAGGGAAAGGGCTCCATGGGAAGTCAACTTCCCCTGTAATCAGATTGGTGAATACCCAACTCTCCTCATAGAGCCTTCATCCTGTAACTTCCAGGCTTTTTAAAAATAGGGATTCCATGTGCAATCTTTGGCCTCTGCCCTTTCACCATTATGTGTGATAGATGATCAAACCATAGGTGACTTTCCTGCCCTAGAAGTAGGGCTTGGGAAGAAGGTAATCTTTGAGAATATTCATATTTTAATAACAGAATATCCAAAAAGATACCAGCAATTCATATATTGCCTCTTTATCTCCAAACACAACCTTTGGATTCTCCCTCAAAATGAGTCCTGGTCTTCTAATTACTTTTGCTTTGCAGTAACAAGCACGGGAAGGACACTGCAGGAAGGAAGAGTTTTGCTTCTTGGTGCCTGGGTCCTTGCACGGTAGGTAATGCCAGCATCCAGATGGCGCCCGCTACTGGGAGGGTCCTGAAATAGGCAACTATCCTGGCACCTGCTCAGGCAGTTGTGTGTAGTGTCTCTGGTGAGAAATTCTGCCAAGCATTTTCTCTGGTACCTGAGAGGGCACCTTCCAAGAAACCTCAGTGCCTTCACAGGATCTTTGCTAATCAACAGCCCACAGTACCTTCTCTAGAAAGGTCCGGATCTTAGTCTCACATGTGCTGTCATAATTTAAAGAGTGGTAGTCATTCTTCTCTCTGCAGTTTCTTTATCTTTTAGCTTGCTTCCGCTGCTAGTTTTAGATATTCTTCCAATCCCATCAGAGGTCAGATTTATTTCAAACTCAACCAGTTTAAATTGCTGCGGTTTCCTCTTCTAGATTTGATTTGGACTGTGACAATCATCACTAAAGAAATAAGTTTAGTTTGGAAGAAGATATACGTTACACCTAGCCAATTACTCTTCCAGCATTACGCTTCACATAGGAAATGACTCAAGACAGCTGACCAATTAACTACCCAAATAATTCAGAGAGTGAACAGAATGTACTTTATAACTAACAATTTTGTTTACTTAATTAAAAAAAAAACAATGTGTAATCATCTCAGTGACTGAAGAGACAAAGTATATCTTTTAGGAAAGACCTTATTCCTGTACCCCTCAATACAGACCCATCACCTCTCCACTGCTCCTGTGAGTTTAAAATGTGCTGATGAAAGTAAAATAAAAATTATAGAGGATATTAACCTCTCAAAATATGATTAACATAAAGGTAATCAACATTTACTGAATATAGCTTAACTGCAAAGCTCTGTTCTCAGTGTTCTACACAAACTATTTAAGGATTATTTACTTTTCCAATAAATTAAGTGGCCTCGAGGGTAAGAGGGCAAGAGAGCTGGCCCCACTACTTATCTGTCAGGTGGCAGTGTGACCAAGGCAGAGACGCACCCACTTCCACTTCTGGTGACCTCTTGCCCCTTGCCACTTGCTGTATGAGGCAGGCAGAGAGCAGGGCCCTAGGTCATTGGAGTGGAAGAACTGATCTCAGATGACTAACGATGTTGAACATTTCCTTGAGTGTCTTTCAGCCATTTTAAATTCCTCTGTTTGAGAGTTCTCTGTTTAGGTCTGTACTTCATTTTTTTAAATTGGATTATTTGTTCTTTTGATGATCAATTTCTTGAGTTCTTTATTTATTTTGGAGAACAGACCTCTGTCTGATGTGGGATAGGTTCTTTTCTTTTAAATTTTATTTTTTTTATCTTGGGGATGGGAGAGGCTACAAGGGCAGAAGGCAGAGAGGTGAGTGAGATGGAGATGCACGATGTGAAATCACAGAGTCAATAAAATGTTTTAAATGAATGTTAATGTCCCTGCTAAGACTCTAAAGCAAATAAGAATATATTTGCTTATAAAGAGTCAATATAGGATTCTGTTTTTTATTCTTTATTGTTTTTAATTGAGCTACACATTTCCCACTCCCCTTAGAATTCTAGTTTTAAGCTAGTTTTAATTCTAGTTTTAAGAAGTCCTCTAGAGAGTACTGCCTTAGCCAAGATAGCCAAGTTTTAAAATTAACACTTTCTTTCATTGATAAAATTTATAAAATCCACTTATTTAAATGGAATAGAAGTATTTAGACTCTTATGAGTTTAAGTTAAACCAAAGTCATGATCAAAGTTAAACCAACAGCCACAACAGTTTATTTTAAAAGACAGTCTCAGAATCCATGTTTGTGAGTGATATTGTTGAGCACACAGTGAGATTGAGAAGTACATGCTTTAGTTCTTGCTATACTGTACACCAGCCACACAAGATTCGTGATACCTCCAATGACATGACCTTTAGAACATGCAGTGATTAATAGGTATGCACAGATGATAGATATGTAGACAGATATAGATACATCTATAAAAAAGATGGATAGCCGATGCAGACTGAGATTGTCAGCGCCATACAGATAAGAACGCTGATAATTAGAGATGTTATAATTGATGCTAGATATTAATAGCAGTTTATCACAGTTAATCTTCTGGGCCTAGCTGAAGGAAATGATGTTTCCTATCTTTAAAAATAATAATACAACTGCAAATATTTGGTCGACTACGACTGCTGATAGACACCAAAATATGTGTCTCACTCTCTGCATGTTGCGTCGGTTCACACGACATGTGTCTTCAACATGTGTAAGGAGAGCAGCAGTTTTGAAGAGTGAAATTTCTACTACATTTTTTTTCTTTCTTTTATGCAGTACTGGGGATGGAACCCAGGGCTTTTCACATGCTATACCTGGGCAACCCCTGATCTATATCCCCAAACTTCTTGTTCTTTTATTTTGAGAAAGAATTTCACTAAGGTGCCCAGACTGACCTTAAACTTACTCTGTAGCCTTAACAGTTTTGAATTTTTGATGCTCAGCCTCAGCTTCCTAAGTGTTTAAGATTTTAAGCTAGAGGTATCAGGCCTAGCTCCTGTTACCTTTTAAAAACAGTTACTAATATGAATTTCAAAAATGGTAAACACTCCACTTCTGTGTCTTTCCCAATCTGATGCCTGGCTGTTACTACTACTGTCCAGTGTGGACACTCTGCTCCCACCAGGTTAAATTTCATATAGTAATTTCCTCTAAAGATGTAACCTTGCACAGTGAGCTTTTCTAAGTTGATTTTTTATTGAGCTCTACATTTTTCGCTGCTCCCCTCCCTGCCTCTCCCCTCCTCTTCACCTTTCTCCCAAGGTCCCCATGCTCCCAATTTACTCAGGAGATCTTGTCTTTTTTTACTTCCCATGAAGATTAGATCTATGTATGTCTGTCTTTAGGTCCTCATTGTTGTCTAGGTTCTCTGGGATTGTGTTTTACTGCTATATGGTGCCATCTCTGGGGAACCCCCTGTGTCACTTTTCCCCATTCATAATAACTTTCCTTACACCCATTGCTTTAACCTATACATGCCAGTGCACATTTCTTACCTAGCACCTTAAACCTGCTCTCTGATTATTTTATGTAGTTTGTTTTCTGTCCCCAGTGCATCTTTTCAGCCTACCTGTTCATCAGTATTTGTCTCCGACGTACATCCAGTTTCCAGGGGATTTGCTAGCCCTTTAATGATTCAGATGTTATGCAGAAAACAAATGTGGGCTGAAGGAGGGAGAACATGAGCAAGGAAGTCAGGACCGCGAGGGGTGCGTCCCCCCACTGAGATGGTGGGACAGATCTAATGGGAGCTCACCAAGGCCAGCTGGACTGGGAGTGAACTTGCATGTGATCAAACCAGACTCTCTGAAAGTGTCTGTCAGTGAAGGCTGACTGAGAAGCCAAGGACAATGGCACTGGGCTTTGATTCTACTGCATGGACTGGCTTTGTGGGAGCCTAGTCTGTTTGGAAGCTCACCTTCCAAGACCTGGATGGAGGGGGGAGGACCTTGGACTTCCCACCGGGCAGGGAACCCTGAGTGCTCTTAGGACTGGAGAAGGGAGGTGGAGGGGGAGAGGGGGGAGAGGGAGGGAAATGGGAGGTGGGGAGGAGGTGGAAATTTTTAATAAATAAATAAATAAATAAATAAATAAATGAAGGGAAATTTCGTAAAAGGACTTAGTGAAAGTGACATTTACAAAGCCGGATGACTACCTAGAAGACAGAAATGGGGGTATCCCAGGTAAGAGCTACAGCAGGGGCTGTGTCCCAAATGGAGAAAATGCATCTTATTCAAAGAGCCGAGTGAAAAGGCCAGTGTGGTTAAGTAGGACAAGTAAGAATGGCCTAACGCTACTGGAGCTGGGACAGAGAAGAGGTCAGGTCCCAGGAAACCCCGATGACGGGATGTCTAACGTTGCATTTAAATCTGAAGTGACCAGAAGCCATTGGAGATTTCCATCAGGGCAGTGGCAGGAAATGATTTTCTCTGCGGCTACTCTGATGAATTAGGAGGAACGGGCAACATAGATGCAGAGAGAAGAGTTGGGTGGTGTAGAGTTTGTCTGCTGGTGTCGATCAGTGTGAAGAAAACGGTAGGGAAAGAATGGGAATGGAGGTGTTGTGATGGGAACATTTCTGGTACCAGAACACAGAGAACCAAGGGAAGAAAAATCAAGGATTCTAAGAGGAGAGCCCTCTGGGTGCATTGTGGTGGTGTTAATCTGTATGACTAAGTATGGATTTTCGAGGATGAGATCAATGGTCTGTTCCTGTGGAAAGGGTGAGGATCCTGAACACAGCAATGGCCGTTTCTGTGACCACAGTAGGTCTTGTGACCTCACAGGTCTCAGTTCTCTCTCGGTAAGGATAGCAGCATCTAGTGTTTGGGCTCTGGGACCAAACCGCCTTGGTTTTTAATTAGGACACTTTTGATTATTCTTCAGGTTTTCTGATACAGTTGCTTACATCCACTCTCGAATCTATAAAATGTGAGGAAGAGTAATTGCGTTTATAGTTCAGACTTAATCAGATTGTAGATAGCACACCCAGGGCCGTCCTGCTGTAAAGTAAACACCCAGAGAATGTTTATTGCTAGCTGCTGTGAAGTGGATTACTGAGAGGATCAAATGAGAAAATGTGTGTGGCATAGAAAATGAAGCACTTACGACAGGAAGAAAACATCTCGAGGAGAAAGCAAAGTCTGTTTTAAGAACTCTTTCATGGGCGTATTTTTTCTATTAAAAAAAATGCCTTCTTGTGACTTTATAGGGAATCAGTACAAAAAGACAGCTACACTGTCTTGCATAGAACAGGACCACTTAGAAGAGGGGGTCATAGCCATGAAGAATGGTGGAGAGGGCACCCCAGAAGCTAGGCTAGGAGGCTGCAGCCTACATGGAAGAGCTGACTTGTGGAAATTCCGTCATTGTCTCCGAACCCCAGCAAATGTGCTACTGATGACTTGAGTTGGTGCTATTTGGCGTTAGTCATCAGGGCTGTCTGGCAGGGCAATATGGAAATGAAGCGGAGACATCACACACACAGGAAAGCAATAGAGGGAATTCTGAACAACAAATGCTAAATACACTTTACAGTGCCGGGCACAGAGGAAGTCGTCAGTAAATATGAATTTCCTTTCCTTGTGTGAGGGATGAGCCAGCATCTCGGACCTTAAGGAGCTGGCAAGTTGGTTACAAGTTGGCTAATGAGATGCGTGAACGCATCAGGTGAAGGATGAGCAGACAAGAGGGTGTCACATCAAATACAGGGGACATGAAGGTCAGAAAAGCCAGCAATCAGCTGAAAAAATGCTCTGGATTATTTCAGAAATGCTTCTGGGTTAGGAGTAAGCAATTTAAGGTGATACCATAGATATTTAATGATCCAACTATATGAATTTAATGCAATTTCAAGAGTAGATGAGGGTAGGAAGTATGTTCTAAATGAGAAAGACCGAGGAAGAAAGACTAACATATTTTACACGTCTATTGGAATGCCATGCTGTGTCTGGATTTGATGGAGTGCCATACTGTGTCTGGGCTTGCCATACTGTCTGGACAATATGATGTCATTCTAGTTTCTTAAGCAAGGAAATGACATGTTTTAGGAAAAGAAAATGACATGTTTCTTGTTATTCTAGTTTCTTGAGCCGGAAAATGACATGTTTGGGGAAAGATGACCTACAAAGAGTTAACAGGCTAAATCATGGATGGAAGAGAGGGAAAAATTGGAAAGAGCAAGATTCAGAAAGGAGCTGGAAGGAATCATCCTGGCTGAGGTAACAGAAATCTGGACTTGGTCATTGGCAGTGGGAGTGGAAGGAATGAGTGGTTCTGGATGCTTCTGTAGTAAAATCATAAGCTAAGGAAAATACTGCTGGCGAGAAATTGATGGCAATGCACAAAATAAATACAAAGTGCAGCACAGTTGGTGATAGAAACAAATACAAGTAATTTATTTGCATTACCTTATTTTTGCCCTAAACGTGACTCATAGTTCTGCTTGGCTGTCATCTTCTGCCATGTGTCCTCGTGTTGCTGGCATATGGAGTCACTACTTCATTGCACCCGAGAACTTCTTCCATGAGTACAGCTGTTTCCTAGTCTAGGCACACTGATGCCTCATTTACGGTACATGCAATCCTCTCGCCTTGAGAAAAAGGTTCAAAGTGAGTCAGAACGTCTTTTTGTTGTCAGTGAGGCCAACCCATTGGTTTCCTAAGGATTCTGCTTCCTCGGAGGGGTGGCCAGTGAAGGTTGGCTACTCCCTGTGTCCATTTCCAATCTAGCAATGAAAGGAAACGAGCAGCTGCTTCCTGCTGTTAGGTAGAGAGCTGAAAGTCAGCCATCTGTAAGACAGGACAAGGGCCCTCACCAAAGCCCAGCCAGGCCCTTACCTTCGTGTTTGACTCGGAGCCTCCAGAATTGTGTATGTATCAGGGAATACATTTCTATAACTTTAGGCTACCCAGTGTGCAGTGTTTTGTTCTGGCAGCAGAAGTTCACGAAAGCAGTCTCTCAATAGTCCGGCAAAGAGTTTGGAGCTAACATTCCAAAATTCTAGAAATAAGTTTTTGTATATGTTTTTATAAAGTTTTTTTGTTTACTTAAACTGTGACCTGAGATAATAACACCATTATGACTTTCAGATTCCCTTATGACTAAGGATAAGAATACTTTCTCAGCGTTCATGAGACCCTGGGTTTGATTCCTTACATTGAAAAAAATAGTAAAGGGAGCTAGGGAGGAAGGAAGGAAGGAAAGAAGGAAGGAGGGAGGGAAGAAGGGAGGGAGGGAAGGAGGGAGGGAGGGAGGGCGGAAGAAAGGAAGGAAAAAATCTTCTAGAGCAAATTTATAGTTCTCTCTCTCTCTCTCTCTCTCTCTCTCTCTCTCTCTCTCTCTCTCTTTGGCTTTTAGAGACAGGATTTCTCCGTGTAACCCTGGCTGTCCTAGAATTTGCTGTGTAGACCAGGCTGGCCTCAAACTCAGAGATTCACCTGCCTCTGCCTCTCAAGTGCTGGGATTAAAGTCCTGTGCCACTACTGCCTGGCTATCGTGGTTATTTTCATTTTAAATTAAATAGATAAAATTTAAAAACTTTTTTATTAAACTCACTAGCACACTATCAAGGTGAAAATTATTAAGCTAATGTATATTATTTTATTTTTATAAGCTTTCAAAAGACGATGTGTATTTTATACGTACACGTCTCATTTGATACAGTCTGCCCAGCAGGTGCTCAGTAGACATGTGTGACTGCTCGCAGTGGCAGTGGGTGCTACAATGCTAGACACTTTGCTTTTCAAAAGAAAGATATAGGTGGAGTTTGGTTTAATTGTGAGCTCTTCTATTCCCTCCTTGAAGGTTATTTAACTCTAAAGTCTTTAATTTTTCTCTTCTTGTTAGCTCTTATTCCAGCCATGCACACTTTTTTTCCCCATCAAATACTGAGTAATAGTTTGTAAAAGATAGTGTGAGTCTTATGTAGTTTAAATGTGTCTTCCCCAAAATTCATGTTGGGATCTAAAACCTACTATGTACATACTGAGAGAGGGCCGTACAAAGTCTAAGTGCTCTGCCTCCAAAGATGGATTTCACAACCCTGTGAATGGCTTGGGGGACTGTAAGTAGAACAACTGTCTGCCTTTCTGCTTTCTGCCATCGGATGCTACGGAAACAAAGCACCCACCCCACAGCAAATAGAATTATCTTAGACTCAAGGCCTCTAGAAAGCTGAGAAATAAACCCCTGCTGCTCTTACAATTCCCAGTCTTACATATTTGTTAGAACAGTGCCAGCAGCCACAGATGAGCTCTCTGCCCAGATTCTCTCTGCAGGACCAACATACCAATACCTGAACCTGGCAGTTCATGGCTGCCCACCCAGTAAGTACTGTCTTAGGCTATGCTGAAGGCCTCGACCAGCACCGTTACCATTTGGGAGTGGCTTGAAGGGAGAAAGCAATGAGTGATGGGACTCACAAGCCTGGTTAATTACCCCATTTTGGTCAACTGTGCAGGGGCAACCCAGCTTCCACCATCCTGGTGGGTCTGAATGAGGTCTTCTCTAAGGTTGTACCACAATCTGGCATTTCATTCTGCTCCTTTGTGTCTCCTTCACTTCTCTCCAGGGAACCGAATGAATACCTGTTACAACTGAACAATGCCCCCCCCCATAATCAAATAAACCCTGCTTACATTGCTCCATTGTATGGTCCGTGGACAATGAACTCTGCTTTAGAGAGAATACCGTCACACTCTGCTTCTGAGGCAAGAGTGTAAGCAGCCCGGAGTTGGGGGAGAAAGAGCGATGCTTTCTCTAATTTCTGTATCTTGTAACTAAACTTCTCCACATACAGGTAAGACGACAGCTCCTTCTGGCCTTTCCTCTTTATGCCCTTTTACTTCTTTTCCTTTTCTGTATAATCACTTACCTGAACACCACAATAACAATGGAGAAATAGTGCTGGTGGCCATGCCAGAGGAGTAGCAGGTGCCAATTGACTTCAGAAGTTTGGCTCATCAGAATGCAAGGCATGATGGGTGAATCTCGGATAGACAAAGACCCGAGGGATTCAGCTCCAGAAAGTCTCTTGCTACTACCGTGTCTTTGCATGTTTGCCTCTGCCATCTTTCCCTGGTATTTGGCATGACGTAAATGGGTGTGTGTGGGATCCCCACTGCCTTTAATGTAGTGTGATTGTCTCATGGAAATATCTGTGCTAGTGGGCATTTTCACCTGTGGATTATTATGAAAATGATTTTTTCCTAAGCTCTATTGCTTAAGTGAAATAATGATTTTATACAATAATAGTGTTAGTTTAAATAGGATTTTGCTGATTGAGGGCTTTTAATAAATATAGTAAAAGATTATAATAGAGGTTAGTTTAGTGGAAAAAATTAATATATTAATTATTAAAGATATTAATTAATATATTAAAGACAGGTTACAGTGCTGCCCCTGACCCTGACAAAGCAAGGGCTGCAAAGGATATAAGAATAAGGAAGTGTCACACAGCTGGGACTTTTGAGTGTCTCTTGAGGATCTACAAAGATTGTGGTGGAGGTTAATGATTTAGGAAAACAACTGAGTTCCAGAAGGCAGGCTAACTCAAGTTCTTTTAATCTTAATGTTAGGAGATGTACTCACAGGTTTCAGGATGCATTATAGCTAAAACAAAGCTTTAAATAATGACTTAAGATTAGGTTAATATGTTTTTGTTAATGTCTTTGAATTAGAAAATCTTGGGAACAATTTAAAGTTTAGAGGCACACTTAATAGTTGAGTGAGGGACTCATTGAGGTCAAAGAACAAAACAATGGCAGCCTGGCTATTGCTGGTTGAAATATTCTTCTTTGCTAGGTAATCAATGGTGATGATTAATTCCTTGTACCCATTTCTGCCTTCAGCTTTCTGATATAAAAAAAACTCCTGATGAACATAGTTGAGCACATGTTTTTGTGGTATGATTGAGCATCCTTTGTGTGTATCCTAAAAGGTGGTACTGCGGGGTCTTGAGGTAGATTGTTTTCTAATTTTCTGAGAAATTGCCATATTGATTTCCAAAGTGACTGTATAAGTTTGCACTCCCACCAGCAATGGAAGAGTGTTCCCCTTACCCCACATCATCTCTAGCCTAAGTGTTTTTGATCTTGGCCAGTCTGATAGGTGTAAGATGGAATCTCACAGTTGTTTTGATTTGCATTTCTCTGTTGGCTAAGGTTGTTGAACATTTCCTTTGTATAATATGTACTCACTCATAAGTGGCTTTTAGTCATAAAGCAAAGAAAAAAATAGCCTACAATCCACAACTTCAGAGAACCTAGACAACAAAGAGGACCTTAAGAGAGACATACAAGGATCTACATAGGAAGGAGAAAAAGACAAGATCTCTTGAGTAAATTGGGAGTGTGAGGGTTATGGAAGAGGGTAGAAGGGGAGAGGGGAATAAGTGAAGAAAGCATGTATAGTGCAATAAAAGCAATAAAAAAACCTATTGATGAATGGATATGCACCATGACGATTTAAAGTAGAGCTGACTGATTGTTTTCCATATATAAAAGTTTAGATTCGTGATTCTTTTAAGATTTTTCTAAGATTACCTTTTGAGATAAGCAATGATTGATCCTTTCTTTGTAACTGAAAAATTCAGCCTGCCAATCAAAGAACTGGCTGAGGAAAATACCTTGCTTACTTACACTCTGTTAATCTATGACAAGCTGCTTGGTCATGAATATATTAGGTTCTTGGAATTAATTTGTTTTTCACCTGCAATATATATAAAATGCTTAATCATGTAAGGCAGATGGGAAACATGTTTTTTTAATTTGTATTCATTATAATCATTCACTTAAAATTGAAAATAACTACACTGTAATTTTTATATTGCTTGAAAGATTCTGTTGGGGCATATAAGCTGTAAGAGAAAAAATAAAGACACAGAAGGGATACGTCTGGATAAAGGGAAGAAAAGTAATAAAGGAGATGAGGAAGGTGATGGAAATACCCTCAAGGTGTGTGTGTGTGTGTGTGTGTGTGTGTGTGTGTGTGTGTGTGTGTGTTTCTTTTCCACCAGCCCCAGAGAGTTCAGCTTTGCCTCGCTCTTTAACCCCAGAAAACTGTTTTACTCCCTCAGATAGAGAAATCAAATTGAGTGATTAGTTCACTGACTCTGTGGCTCCCCCTCAATTCCTGAGCTGCTGAGGGCTGGTTCAAAACATTCAGTTACAGCATTTGGGCTGAAGTGTGAGACAATTATCACCAGACTAATTGGTCATTAACAGAACTGAGTAATTGTCAAGCTCCATTTACCTTGACAGGACTTCGCATCACTTAACAAGGTGCACCTTGGGTTGTGTTTCTGTGAGCATACCCTGAGAGTTTTCACTAAAGAGGGAAAATCCACCACAAATGTACATAGCACCACCCCATGGGCTAGAGTCCAAATTCCTCAAAGAATAAAGAGGAGAAAGCCATCTAAACTGCAGCATTCCTCTCTACCAGCTTCCTTTGGAGGGACACATGTGTCCACCTCCTCCACACTCTGGCTATTGTGCCGCCTGTCCATGGTGGACTGTGTTTCCTCTTAAACCATTAGGCAGAATAAACCCTTTCTCTTCTGAGTTCCCTTTTTTGTCAGATGTTTGGCCACAGCAACAAGTAAAGCAACTAAGACACATTGTATGGAAAGCAGGACATCCACTAACAACAATATGCGCTACCTCCCTTTCTCTGGCTGTTCTGGGCCTATCTCCTGGGGTGGAGACGCAGGAGGACTCCATGGTTTGTACCGGATTCATAAGTTAACATTAGTGCCGCATCCTCTGATGAAATCCTCACCCGTTTTCCTTCCCCAGAAGAGTTCTACCTTTCCAGACGCATTTTTTTTTTAAATCACAATCCTGTTTTTTTGTGGCGCTCTGCATTCCCTTCCAAGAATACTTTATTCAGTACAGGACTCCTGAAGGTCGTAGGTTGACAGACAACCCTTTCAGGGAGCTGAGTGGGTTTGTAAAGACATCCTTTATCTGAAAGCATGGTTTTATTTGCTATACAAAGATCTTCCCATAGGAGTCCCTGTCTCAGTATAATACACAGCAACCGATGCCAGAGTTGTGTCGGCCATGGAGACCATGACCTCCCACTTTTCCTTTCTTTGCCCTACTGCTTCTCCATCTTTCCTTGTAACTGAGACCCCGCCAGGAATGCTTTACTAGGATAAGTCTGGAAGAGTAGGGAAAGGAAGCCCTTAGCTGTATTAGAGTTTTAGTGCAAGGGAGGAAAACCCAACACCCCTACAGCCACTTGAGTCCCGATGGTCCCAGAGGCTCTGCAGAGTTCCAAGGTGCCTTTTGCAACACCATAACATTAGCTCTGCATGGTGCAGCCATATTGCAATCAAGGTAAATCACGCCCTTAAAAAAACACCCACAGTTCTGACATGTTGAGCTACACAATAACTTTCCAGGGTTTTACAACCTTCTAAAATTTGATCAAATTTTTTTTTTATGATGAAAGGATAGTCTAGTTATGACTTTGCATCTTTAAGTGATGTAGGATTCCCCCTCTGTATGCTGTGATTACCATTGATTAATAAAGAACTGCTTTGAGCCTAAGGCCGGGGAGAACAGAACTAGATGGGAAAAGCTAAACTGGATGCTGGGAGAAAGAAAGCAGAGTCAGGAGAGAACCAATGTAGCCTGAGAGACAGATGACAGAACTTGACCCGGTAAGCCACAGCCTCATGGCGATACTCAGATTAATGGAAATGGGTTAATTTAAGGTATCAGTTAGCCAGAAATACACTTAAGCTATTGGCCAAACAGTATTGCAAATAATATGGGTTTTGTGATTATTTTGGGGCTGAGCAGCTGGGAACAAACAAGTGGCCTCTTACAACATTTAAATGTCCTAGTTGCTGGAATCATAGTATTGTTTGTTAGACTGTGCATTTACTGAAATTTCACCAAATTAAAATGTCATAAGAAGGAGACATGAAGTTTGAATAATTCTCACTTTACTAATCCATAAAAGAGATACTTCCAATAAATAGCTGGTAAGCTTTCTTCTTTTCTCAGGGGAAAATACCCAAATAGCCGCAGTGAAGTCTCCTCTTACTAATGCTCCACTTAGAATCTAAACCCTGCAATCCACATTGAAAGACACCCTGATGCAATAGCGCAGGATTACATGACCATTGTGGGGTAACAATGGGTGATATCTGATTGCATCTCAGAAACAAACCTGACCATTTATTAACCATGCCTGGAAGTGTCCCCTTTAGTTTGGTCGAAACTGGACCCACTAGAAGCAAGGGCACAGCTCTGACTCTCTTCCTTCTTTCTCTCGGTTATTTGGCCATGACTATTTATTAAGTACATATTTTAAACTAAGTGGTTGTCTTTAAATCCTGGCCATGTGAGTAAAGATAAAATTTTGCCTGATAGAGCTGCATAGGGGAAAGAGACAGAAAGCAATAAAGATAATAAATGAGAATGTTTCAGGATGTCGGCAAATGATTAAATCTATGGAGGCTAGAAAGCATAGGAAAATGTAAGAGCTAAAAAGGTCAGTTTTATTTGCATTTGCTTACTTATTTATATATCTATTTATTTTAGCAGTGCCAAAGATTGAAGTCAGGCCCTGGGCATAGGAGGCAAGTACACTACTACTAAGTTGCACTTGAGCCCCAAGAGTGGTCAATTACACTACATTTTATTTGGCTTTATGTGTTCATTTACTAATTTCATCGTCATCATCATCGTTTGGAATTTGGGAGATAATTATTTGGTTAGTGTTTTTAATATAGTTGTGCTAAGCAGCTTACTCTGACCTGGGAATTCCTAGGTAGCCCAATCTCATAATCTTACTGCCTCTGCCTTCCTTCCCAATGCCAAAAGCAGGTTACCTTACTTAGAAATGAGAGCTGATTTTAAATGTGTAATAAGGCATCATTAAAAGCAGGACATTTGAGCAAGGACTTCAACACATTTACTGTTTCCTTATTCATGAATTGTATGTTTCTACTTCTCTCTTTTTCTTTTCCAAAGTCTACTGGACACTGTATGTCATTTGAGATCAGAAACAGTTGATTGTGTGTGTGTCTGTGTTGTGTGTGTGTGTGTGTGTGTGTGTGTGTGTGTGTATTTATCAGCTTGGAATTACTTGTTGAAAACCTTTCTTTTGACTTTTAATTCTTGAACTCTCTATGTCACTTATCTTTTCAGTCATGCTATCTGTTGTAGAATATCTACTAGAGAAGACAGCTTTGACGCGGTTTTAAGTCAATGGAAAGTCTTTATTAGCCAGAAGGTGACTACACTTGATGTTCAACTTCACTGGATTTTCTGGATCCCTGTGTAGTTCTAAGTCTTTCCCAAGGTGAATATTTTAAGTACACACACACACATACACGCCCAAAACATATTCTTAGTTGAATGCTTCAGTTAATAAGCACAGTTAGCCAAAAGGAGAATTATAGAAGCCAAAAGGCAAGGTTAATACACCTAGCTACATTTCCAGCATTATGGATGTTGAAGGATTAGTTTTTGTTCATTTGTTTACCTTGTAGTGTTGTCTATATGCTGAGTTTTACAGACTGAATGACACTTCCATTATGGAGTCAGTTGTGCTAAGGTCTGGGGAGACTACTAAGGTCTAGAGTTTGTTACACTTTCCATCTTTGTGATACATGTATAGCAACAATGTACATAACAGATGGATAGGTAGATCTATTTGATAGTTATATAGAAAATGACTAGGTAAATAGAAAAGGACAGTTTTATAAATACATACATAGATAGATAATAGGTAGAGAACAAAAGATGGTTAATAGTTAGATGGGGAAATGATAAGTCATTGATAGGTAGATTAATAGTAGATAGCTAGCTAGATAAATAGATAGATAGATAGATAGATGATAGATAGATAGATAGATAGATAGATAGATAGATAGATAGATAGATAGATAGATAGATAGATTTATAGAGCTTTTCTTACTTTGAATTTTTTTTTTGGTTTTTCAGACTCAAGAAATCAGATGACTTTTGCCCACTTTGGTAAGGACTGACTTGTATTGTTGTTCACACTGTGGATTTATCTACAAACTTCTCTGGAGGAACACAGAAGGAATATTTCAGCAGCTATCATAACCTTCCTTAGAACAATGCCACCAGTGCACAAAATTATCCATCATGAAGATTTTTTTTTATGATCCTTCAAATTTATTTTCTCTTACCCTTGCATGTAAAGGATGGTAATGATTGGGCTTACTAGAACTGAGAAGAGTCAGCAAGGTTTCATAAAAAAAGAAGGTTAAAACTACCTGTTTAAATTCCTAGGATTATCTGACAGTTGTTTGTTGTTGTTTTTACCCCGTTGGATTCTTTTTTCATGTATTCAACTTTGTTTTGTTCACTTTTTCTTTCATGCTTTGGAAATTTAATTTGTCTTGTTTTAATAAAGTTATCTTTTTACCTAGATACTTTAGATATGAACATTAGAATGGAAACACACTTGTTCAGGGATGAAAAATTTAAGGATACTGATGAAGTCATGGAGCTGGAGGATGGATTAACAAATCAAAACTGTCTATATAATAGTATCGAATTAATACTCTTTTCAGCTCCATCTCACCCTCCCATCCTCTGCTGTAAATGCCAGGTCAGTTCTGGAGTTCCCCATTTCTTCCAGGCCAAATAGTCCCTTTCTCAGTGTGTCTCAGGTAGATGTTTATCTTCGCACAATTGTCCAATGATACCTTTTCCACTGTCTTCATTGCTACTTGATGGATCCCCTTTCCCCATGTATTATACTCTAAATGAACAAAATACCAAAGCATATGTTCAGTTTGCCTGATTGGACTTCCATTTCTCCAACTCTTTTAGGAAAAGAATTTGCAATGCGATTTGAGACAGCTCTCCTCTGCCTCCAGCTATTGGCAGCTTTTTGTCTCTAACCCACTCATTTCTTTGAATCTACCCCTGTCCTTGTCAGCGAGAACTTATTTCTTAGCTGAAACCCAGCTACGCTGTTCAATAAAAGGTTTTTCCTTCCCGTTTGATCGCATTAAGGCATGTATGTTTCAATTGACGAATATTTCCAGTTTACCAGCTCATCCAAAGTCTTCCTTCTGTTTTTATTCATCTTCCAGTTCTAGTCTTAATTATACATCACAGTCATGTACCCCAAAAACTCCCCACCTAGACCTTAGCATGGACCAGTCAATTGTCTTATAAACTACATGGTTTTGTGTCCCTTCTTCACCAAGCTGTGTAACTTTCGAAAGCTTCTTAAATTTCCCATGCCCCTGTGCTTTCTCTTGTGTGATAATAAAGGCAGTAAGATCTTAGGGTGGAATTAGATGGCAATAGTAAAATGCCTATAAATGTGAGTTCAAGGCCAGCCTGGTCTACAAGAGCTAGTTCCAGGACAGGCTCCAAAGCTAAAGAGAAACCCTGTCTCAAAACAACAACAACAACAAAAGTGTCAGGCCCAGGAAAGTGTTCAATGAACACTGCTCATCATGGTGTTCATAAACTGGTAAAACAGTATATTCTCTGATCTAAAGTACCTAAGGCATAAATTTATACTGGCTGATTAATCTTCCCATGGACGAACCATTGTGAAGGAATTGTATTTCAAATATCATTGAAAACAGTAAGGGCAAATTCTTGTGGTTCCAGCTCCTTCAGGAAGCAGAGTCTGAAAGATCAGGTGTGTGAGGCTATCCTGGGCTAAAGGGTGCACTCCACACCAAAAAGAAAAGAAAATAGAAAAAACAAAATACAACACAAATTTCGTTGAAGCATTGTTTATCTTCTGAGTCTCTGTGTCTGCAACATAGAAGGAAATTATTTTCTTTCTACTTCTAACTCAACAGATAACTCCCCCTGCTTCCAGAACTCATTTTAATTGCGGTAGGATAATGAACCCCTGGTATTTAATTATAACATTTGTGAAGGTGGTGGGTACCAATTATAAACTGAAAGACATGTTTCTTCATATTCTTCCTTACATCAAAATCATAATTTTAGAAATTAGATTAGATCTTAAAAGCAGTTTAAGTGATATCCTCTCCCATCGACACTATGTCACACCACTTCCTCCAGATCTCTAACTATGTGACAGCTATTATATGCTCTCAAGATGTCAGGACACATTCTTGCTTGGATCTGAGAAATCTCTTTGATGATAATCTGACAAATTCCTTAAATTACTCACGTATTTGAAGAGAGATCTCATAGTCCTCAGAAAATATCTATTTCTCTGATTACTAGGCTCCAGTTTCTAACAGAACTCTGTCCAGCTTAAAACTGTGTCCATGGTCTTTGTAGACTGAGACTGTGTTCTTTTGAGAAACGTACAATAATGATGCAGACCAGGGATGTGTTTTAAAACTAAACTATTGTTTTAACATTTAAAGTATTGGTTATTGTGTCCCATAGAAAAGCCGTGGTATAATTCACTAATTCAAATAATCAGTATCACTTTAGAAGCAACCAGAGAAGTCCCAGATAGAATCAATGTAACATTTTCAAACTATGCCCTATTAGAATGATGAGTAATTTATCTAATTTTTAATCTTGATGTTGTTTTACAATCAGTAAATGAGCTTAGACACAGACAAAATGAAATTATATATTAAAGTACCGTGTTTGCAGTGGGGAATAAGTGGTCATTACCTCTGAAGATCCAAAGTGGTGAGCAAAACATTATGACAGAAGGGTGGTGCAACAAACTTGCTTTCCTCCTGATATCTGGGAAGCCAAAAGAGACAGGAATGGAGCAAGGTCCCTGGATATCTTCAATGATATATTCCTCGTGGCCTAACTTCTTCAGTACAGCTTAAACTTCTAGCATTTTCAAAACCTCTCATCAGTTCCAACAGCTAGGGATCAACTCTTCAATATAAGAGCCTCTTGAGGCCACTTGAACTCAAAACTATAGCAGACCTGTTTTGGAAAGCAACCAATGTCTTTTAGTAAATAGGTCTAGCAAGGTGCGTTCGTAGCTTCCTAGAATATCATTGTATTTCAAACTAAGCCTTCCATGACCCCTGCTTTGACAGAGGAAGCTCATAGTCTCTATTATCCTAATTCCTGTCTTTGCGTTTTAATGGACCAATGCCATTCTGTCTGCTTCTGTATCATTTCAATAGATAAAGAGTCGTTTGATGAGAAAAGTTTTCATGCTGACAAATAGCACAATTCACTGGAGGATGGCATGCGTGTGCCATGTGTCCCTTCTGTCCCCTTTCATAGGTCTCCAGAAACGACCAAGCAATCAGAGTACTCCTACCAAGCACAGCTCCAGCCTGCAAGGCTTAGCAAGAGCTCCAGAAAGGAAAAAGAAACAGAGATGCACCTTCCATACTTGTACGAGAATATGTTCCTCAGTGAAACAGACCTGTTTCCCAACAATAAGATTTGGCTAGATGATAACTGTGCAATTTTTTTATAAAGTTAGTTTCCTTGGTGGAGGAAAAAGAAAGAAAATCAAACACCTTATTAAAAGTATTTTTATATTGACTCCAAAAGAGAGAAAAAGGTAAAGTTGCTTTAGTGGTTAAAAGTCCAAGTATTTGAAAACCGTTGTCTAGATACAAGCTAGATCACATACCTATCTGTAATTCTGCTATGAGAAATTTATTCCTAACTTATGAAATTAGGTGCAAGAGCCCATCTTTATTTCTGTACTCAGTTATATTCTACTTTAAACAGTTCAAACAGTTAATAAGTTTCCAGATGTTATGGTCTGATTCAACTAACTTCCTAAGGAAACCACAAACAAAAATAGAATGTGTATTCATCTTTATCATTTTTCCACACACCAACGCTTCCAACTTAACTGTTTCTTCTTAAAGGCTCTCTGATGTCTTCCAGTGAGTCTCTGAGAGTCCTAAGGGTAAATCCTCCACTCATTTCTAGAGTCCACAGTGCTACTCTTCCCAGTCATGTGACAGTGTCTTTAATTGCTAAAGCTAGCAGGATGCATTTTAATTATACCTTCATCATTTATTGCAGACAGTTTCTGTCGAGAAAAGGAGGTCTTGGGAATCACTCAGTACAAAGTACTTGTTGACTTGTGGGGGTTTGGCAGGCTGGGACAGAATTTCTGAGAAAGTATTAGTTGGATGTTCCAAAGAAAACAACCAATCTGAGAAGATCCTCTTGAGGGCCATTCACTTGACACCAGGCTGGTGGTTTTATCTTGGACTGAGGCCTCACGATCAAGACACATGGAGATACCTGTAAGTGCACAGTGCCCCTGTGACTCTCGTGACTGCTTCCATTTCTTAAGCGAGAGCTCACTAACTGCAAAGGGAATGGGACTCATCCCAAAGCCGCTGTGGGCTGTGAGTGCATTTCTCTGCCAGAACGTGTTAATGACTCACTTTCCTTAATAGACCTTTCATGAGGCTGGAATTCGGGGATGGCTGTCTGGAGAATGTCTGAGAGGAAGTTCACAAGCCACTGTCCTGGTTTATGGTGGAGAAAGCTTCCTGTGGTAATCAGAGCAGTCAGTTAAGGCAAACAGCACCATATTCCAGTAATGCTTCCCCATTACTTTCCATAAACAGTTCATGAAAGCGCAGCTTGAAGATTAGCACAGTCAGGCAAAGGACGCCGCAAACTTCTGCAGAAAGCCGTCAGTGGAAAACTGAGGCTAGCTTACTTTAGCAACTGTCTCCGTGGGGGAACCGAGACTCTGCCCTAGTGAATTGCTCTCATCCAGAGAGAATGTCCAAAAACAAAAAAGTGTGGTGTGTGTGTGTGTGTGTGTGTGTGTGTGTGTGTGTGTGTGTGTGTGAATTCCATCAGTCATTTTCCTGATCTGCCAAGATGACCAATCACTTTGAAGTATGCGGGCTTGGCCACAATGGAGTACACACGACTACTCTTTTTCACTTGCCTTTTTAAAGTGTATTTTAAGGTCTTTATAATTACTAAATGTTCTCCTTTCTCAGAAGATATTCTGAGAGCAAAGCAAAAATATCACTCTTGTAAAGCCGTTTCCATTCTTCCAAAGGTCTGCTGGTAAATTATTCCCACTGGTCTTTCCATCTTTCTAGCCTGTGCAAACACACCTAACCCATACTACATTTCGACAGATGGCGCTTCATTTCTTTAAAGGAAAGCAGCCGTGGGTTTAGACAGTTGAATTTTTAAACTTCTGTATTTACTGAAAGTGCATATGGTGCTATATGGACAAAGAAATTTTGCTGAAAGAAAAACATTTCTGTCTGCTGCACCTCGTCGGCTCTTAGGAGGAAAGTGTGCAGTTACACCGTGTACTTCTAGCAGAGCCGCCTTTGGCTCCAATGTTCTTCCCTTCCCATCCCTTCCTCAAAACCAGAAATGTGTGATGCTCGTATCAGAAAGTTTCTTTATTTTAAGTTCCTCCTTTGAACTGCAAATGGGAGGAGTCTGGAAAAGAGGGTTAGGGAAGGGACTTGAGTGACTTCTCGGAGAAAATGAACCCGACCCTGGACACCGAAAAAAAGTGAAATACACCAACCTCTGTGCGACAGCATAAGCAGATGCTGGTGTAGAGTTTACAAGGATGGGAGGGCTATAAAGCCTCCCTTGAGCCACTCGTAGTTCATTTAAAGGCCAAGAACGCCCCCAAAATCTGTTTCTAATTTTACAGAAATCTTTCGAAATTTGGCACAGTAGTCAAAAGTCCGTGGAAAGAAAAAAAAAAAAAAAAAAAAAAAAAAGCTCATGTCCTGACTTCAGCTTCCAACTGGAAGACGGGGCTTGCTTCTTTTCAACGGTTTCCACAGATGCAGTGACCCACGCTGTGCAGTGAGAATCAGCTAACTTTCAAAAACATCTGGAGAAATGAAGGTTAGTGCGTGTGGTCCCAGGGATTATCAGGAAGCAGGGGCAGCAGGGGCTGAGTACTGTCAGAGTTTTCTTTTGTTTAGAGGATTTGTGTGTGAGTGTTGCTTCCCGGTGTGTGTTAGGATTGGGAAGTGGCTCTGAATATGCTGTAGAAACATTTGTTTTAGCAGAACTGGAAAGGCTCCAGCAATTACCGCCAGATCAGTGGAACACAATCACAAGCTTTGTAGGGGAGGAGAAGTAGGAGCTAGGGCTCGACAGAAATCTTACCATTCCTTAGTAGGAACTAAGCCCGTGTCGAATTTTCTGTATTCTATGTAGACATGGCTGAAAACTGTCTTCGGAGTTGCCACTTTGACTGCGCTTGCTTTACTGGTGATATGCATTGTCTTACGGCCCTCCAGAGGTAAGAAATTTTCTGATTCACTCAGCCTGCTTCGTGTAGCCTGGAAAACACACCAATGTGTGAACTCAGATGGGTGAACGTTTCCTAAGTGCTTATTTTCCAAAGGAAGCCTGATATTTCTAAGAAGACGTGTAAGTTCACAGTTGTCTTGTGTGCAAGACCAGAAATACTGAAGAGTTAAGGGTAGGAAGAGATTTACAGTGTTATTTCAGCAACAGAAAAACCTGGGAGCTATTCCGCATCCCTCCCACCACCCCCAAAAATACATGCAGAAGACAAGTTTTGATAGGCCTCTCAAGACAATATTTTTAACTTGCATTGTTTTCTATTACTAGATTTGCCTGGTGGCAAGCAAAAATAATGAGTAAGAATAGAAAAGTTAAAAAAAGAACCTATGGAGGCTTTGAAATCACTAAATAGTGCTTCCAAAAAATGTAAGGAAGACGTTCAGAATAGAAGTCTCAGGAATAGCCCTATAGGAAAAGTAAAATTCTTATTCTATATGCAGTAGCAATTAACAATTAAATTAGGAGGCTTGGTATAGTTAAGCAAGCGTTATCAAGATAAATTGGTTTTTGTTTTTGTTTTTATTTATTTATTTTGTACAGAAAGGCTTGGGCTGGCAATGATACCCCTTCATTGAGACTTGAAAGTTGTTACACACTGATTTTGAAACTAGTTTTAATTTTGATATTATCAATTGATAATGATGCTTTCTATTTATGAAAATTCTTATGAACAGCAATTGTACTTCTAGAGCAGACACATAATGCAGGAATAGCAGATCCTGTGCTTAGGATCTGGGAAACATGATGCAGCAATAACAGATTTGGTACTGTAGGGTCTGGATAGGAGCTGGGAAATATCTGTGGTTAAAAGTGAACCAACACCAAAGGGGATTGATGGCACACCCTCAACCGAAGAACACGAGTCCTGAATTATCTGTTGCCTTTAAATTGAAACACACAAAAATATTGAAGAGTTCAAAATTTTCATGGAACTTTGATAGAATTAGAAAACGAATTCAGACTAGCCTGATGAAGGTCGTGTCCTTGTGTCTGCATTTTAATATTGACCTTATATGTCCACTCTCCACAGCACAAGATTTTTCCTGGGCTGTTAAAATGTATGTCCCAATTTTTATTTTTTAAAAAATAAGTTCAAGTTCAAACTGATTTAAAGCCAGACTAGCACCTCAATATCTTAGAGTAAACCCAGAGCTATAGAGTGTTGGGTTAGGTCACTGACCCTTTGAATCTAATCTATTAAAAATTATTCTCTGACTTCTGCAAATGCTCACTAGAGCTTGAAATGGATAATCTGCTCCTTTAAAAATTAACAGTTTTTAAAACAAAAGTATATGGACTTTATTAAGACAGCCTTTCGTGTCCACCATGTTGAACTTTGGACTTCGAAGTATATTTCCAATGAGAAGCATATTTATCCAATGCAAATAACATATAAGGATAGATATTTGGGTCTATACTTACATTTATAGATGGAGACATTTGTGTAATTACATATAATCCCAATCCTTATCTTCTTTCCAAGTTTTTTTATGAATAGCATACTCAAAAATATGTTATAAACTATATATAACATAAAAGTCCTGTGTTTTTTTTATAACATAGATTTCGGTTTTCAATGGAAAAGATAATTCTCTAAGTGATTTCCTGTTATTGTGAAATAATCAAATTAACCTCAAGATAAAATTTTAGGACTCAGTTAGTTATAATGGAGAAGTGAAAAATGCTTAAGACTGCCTTTCGGCGCATAACGTCCTCGTCTTTGTACACTTCAGAACTTCTCAGAATGTCGTCTGAGCAGCTTCTGAGTGAGACTAATCGTTCCTCACCTCAGCAGCAAGCCTGGGGTCTGGTGTGACAACCTCCTTCCATTGGCTTCTCTTCATTTTTCTCACGCCCCACACCGTCACCGTGTCCAAGCTGAGAATCGGGTTTCACCCTTCCTCACATTTCTCCAGTGCCTGAGGGGACAGAATTTGAGGTGTTCAGTCAGGGGAAAGTAGGGCGGGCACAGAAAGGAGAACTAAACGCTATGTAAGCCTCTACCCCCAACTTCATCAGAAATGCCATCAGCACACATTTGTTCTCTGTGTCCTTTGCTCCTAGTCCAGGTGCTACGTGACACTGTAACAGACTTAAAGGAGTCATCCACTCCTTAAGATATACACTAATGAGCTCAGACCCCTAAGTACCTCCTACCATTGCGCCGTTTTGGAAGCTCCAAAGTTCAAAAGTCTCAATTTTCCCTCAGGCAAACATGGGATAATTCTTCACTGTGCACACCTCAAAACACACGGCCATCATCACCATTACAGATTTCTGTCCTGCTCCACAAGTATAAGTGAAAGAAATAGAGTCAAGATAAAATGGGCACTTTCCTTCCAGGATCAGAAGTCCGCAAAGATCAGCCTCCAGTCTAAAAGAGTTTTGGAGGAAAGTGAGCAGATCTTAAGAGTAAGCAGAAACGTGGCAGTGTGTAAGAAAGCTGTGTTTAGCTCACTTGCATATTAAAAACAACTATGGCATAGCTCTTTCTGGAGCTCCCAGAAGATTTCCTTTTCATTTTAATCCAAACTGAAGACGCATGCATTTCCGCTGCAGTCCCATGTGATCCTTAGCTTCTGCCCCTTCATCTCTCTCTCTCTTTCTCTCCCCCCCCCCCACCTCTGTTTATTCTCTCTCTTGAGGATTTCTTCCCTGCAGTCACCCTTAGACCGCTGTGATAGTGCAGGCAGGAATAAAGTTAGCACAGTTTCCCTTTATCTACACCAGAGACCACCATCACATAGACTTTCTTCTCGCAAGAGATTTACAGCTATGATATAAACTAAAACCAGAATTAGAAAGTTGCAAAGGTTTTAGAATTCCTTAAGATCTCTATAGCCTTCCTTGAGTCATGATTTGAGGTTTCTGGATTTTGCCTTTTCCTCCTCTGGTTCTTTGGATAGTATATTACCCCATGCAGTGATACACAGACACGCAATACATGTTAGCTGTGATTTTTTACCTTTATTTATTTTACATGTGCTTCTCTGTGTATATGTGTATAGGTATGTTTGTGTGGGTGGTTATCAAGGACAACTTGTGTGGGTTGGTTCTTTCCTTCTACCACGTGGGTTTCTGAGATGAAACTCAGGTTGTCAGACTGGTGGCAATCACCTTTAACTGCTGGGCCATCACACCATCCCAACTATAATTTTTTTATTCCAAAATTTATAGCATGTGTCATATATTAAAAAATGTGTCTTCAATTTTATTTTCTCTCCCATCCTAATATGGGCATATATATGTGATAAAGGATGATTCATAGATTTTACTGTTTGATATATTTAATTTTTAAAAAAAATCTATTTAATTCTGATAGTAGAAACCTATATGCCTGAGTGTTATCCTTGTTTCTATATTCCACTTGTTTGGACCTAAAACAACATATATTTTTAAAAAACATTTTTGTGTGTGGCAGTCTTAAAATGAAATAAAAATGTAGAGAGATGAAGGGGTGTGGGGACACAGCTGAGCGAGAGAAAGCAAAGGGGTCTCACTGTGCAGAGTCCCAGGCTCTCCTGAAGTGTGACTCCGTGTCTCCCAAGAAGGGCAGACCCTGCTGCTTTAGCCTTGGGCCACCATACGCCCTCTTCTCCTTCTTTCCGCTCTTTCTTTCATTGGTTCTTGCTGTCAATTTGACCTAGTGTGTTTCATTAAAATTTGTAGTGGATGCCAATTTTAAAATCAGATATCCCATAAGAAATTAAGTCTTGGGCTTCTTTACAAAAGTATTTCTTAAAGCAGGACCAGAAGTAGTCTGTTCTGACCACCAGGAGAACTTGAACAGAACTTTATTTTCTCACAGTTCTGGGATCTGGAAGTTTAAGGCCAAGGTGCCAGCTTGTTCCTTTCTCCAGACTTCTTTTGGCTTGCAGACTGCTGTGTCCTTACTAGACTCCTGGTATGAATGTATGAATGTCCCTGGTGCTGCTGCTTCTTCTGCTACATTTTTATGTAAATAAATAAAATGAAATGAAAAGTTTATTTTATTTTACATACCAACCACAGTTACCCTTCCCTGCTCTTCTTGTAACGACACCAATCCTTCTGGATTCGAGCTCTGCTTTTACAATGTCATTTAACTTCAATAACATCCTTAATCTTCTAAATACAATCACATTGGGTTGCCTTTCAACTTGTAACCTTTAAATTTATTTTGTGTATTTATTTGTGTTTTTGCGCGCGCACGTGTGTGCACACCCACACTTGCACCCTCGCATGCCATGGTGTCTGTATGAAGTTCAGAGTGCAGCTTCTAGGCATTGATTCTCGTCCTCCAAGATGTGAATCCTATGACAGAACTCAGGTCATCAGACTTGGAGGCAAGCACTTTATGTGAGGAGCCTTCTCACCTGCCCTCAACTTGTTGTCAGATTTTAGGGAACACAACTCCACCCATAAGAAGATAACAAGATAATATCTGAACTAGGACCTTAAGAACAAGAAGGGTAAAAGCTCATGACAAGCCCTTATTATAGGGGGAAAGCAAGACAAGGCCTCTCACTCAGGAATGTGTTTATAAGATTCATGAAACCAGAGCCATGACTCAGAGCTGTCTCAGGGATTAGCAAAGAAAACAGGATACACATAGAGATCGGCATCAAGTAAACTTGCATCACTATTGATATTTGTTAACATTCATTAATCATAGCTACTCATACCTTACATAATGGATTTTAGAATGTTTTTTAATTCATTACTAATTTAGATAGAACAGAGATTAGCACCTTCTAAGAAGAAAAATCATTTCAGTGCTTAAGTTAGGCAGAAATAATTATTATTCTCCTAACTATAAGTATTGTAACTCAGCAGTTACTGTTTGAAAAAAAATCTGTCAAACACAATCATTTTGAAAGGCAATGTAAACATGTTCTTAAGATTCTCCCAGTACTAACATCTGCAACTGTGGAGCAAACTCTCATATTTTTGAATTTAATCTCATTTATCCACTGTATTTTGAAGGGACTATGGGGGTATTCTGAAAGGTTGAGGGAAGGAACCAAAAAGGTCAAAGGCTTAAAAGAGCTTCTGGGTGGACTCTGAGCAGATCAAATGTGTATGTTGTATTTCTGTAATTGTTGCTCCAAAGTGGACTATTTATCCTAACAAAGCAGCTCCCTTTGAGTATTGCCGCATTCTCAGTAATTACAAAAATAGTCAAAGGCTTTCAGATAATTCTGTAATCCAACGAAGTTTATCTGTCTCGGATTTTCAAAGAAAACAGTGTCACACCTTTCACAGGGACAGCTAACCACAGACATCCCTTCAGAAAAACATAAAGAAGGCTCTAAAGTTCAAGTTGAGAATCTGCAAAAGCAAGCTTGATTTCTTTCACACATGACCCAACCGGGACTTACAAATGGCAGTGATCAGAAGACAGGGTACAAAGTGGCAATTTCTCTTTATAGGGCAGCCAATCAAATACAAAACCTCCCCTTTCCTTAGCATCCATCATACTCAAAGAGAAGGACATATTGCCTTTTTTTATATCCTTGTAAACTGGCTGAAATGAAAGTTCATGTGTTGTCACATGTGTGTAATCACAGCATTCAGGTCACGTGTTGTCACATGTGTGTAATCACAGCATTCAGGTCGAAAGGTCCAGATCAGGAGTCCGAAGTTCAGCACCTGCCTGTGCTGTGAGATGCGATCTTATCTCAGAAATCCAACATGTGAAACCTGAAAGGGACAGAGTCAGTACTTTTAAAACTCTCCCCCAAAACAAATACTAAGCCCAGATGGCTTCAACAGAGAGAGAGAGAGAGAGAGAGAGAGAGAGAGAGAGAGAGAGAGAGAGAGAGAGACTTTTCAATTCACTCTAGAAGCCAGTGTTGTCTGATATTAAAACAAGCAAACAAAAAAAAGATAAGAAGAGAAAAATGTATCCCAATATTTGACTATAAATTTTAAAGTTCTCAACAAAATATGATAGTAAATCAAACACAGTGATGCTTTAAAAGACTGTGCATCTGAATTTCTCCCAGGATTATAAAGTTGTTTTAACATTTTTAAATGAATATAATAAGCCCCCTTAAATGAAAAACAAAGAACAAAACCACATTATCATTAAAACAAGTACAGAGAAAGGATTTGAGAAAAAAATTGACTATTTTTATGATAAAAAAAATACTCAATATTTTTGATTGTTAGCCTAGCCTTTAACGGCCAAGCCATCTCTCCAGACTAGATCTCCTGAATAAATTGGGAGCATGGAGACCTTGGAAGAGGATTGCAGGGGAGGGGAGAGGTAGGGAGGGGAGCAGAGAAAAATGTAGAGCTCAATAGAAAATCAATAAAAAATACTCAACAGAGCAAGGTACAATGGCATACACCACAGTCGTAGCACTGAGGGTACTGAGGCAGAAGAATGGCTGCAAGCTTCAAGCTAGTCTGGTCTACTTAGCCAGTTCCAGGCTAGCAATGTAGAGGACCCACTCTCAACACCCAGAACAAGAAAATAACAGATTCAACACATTAAAGATATGTTTATGAAGGGGATTTATGTTCGTATGACAGTCTTGACAGTCCAGCAATCTCTCTCTGATTGTGGTAGAGGCTGAGAATTTGATAGCTGCTGAGTTCCCAAGGCTGGATGCTGCAACACTCCCAATCTGATTTCTATAGAACTGACAGTTTTCAGTCCATGTTGGGAGGCTGGAAAAGCTGGGTTCAAAGACAGCAAATGGTGGTGGTAATACTGGCAGCAATATAGCAGATGCACTCACTAGCAAGGAGTGGAGGTAGGCAAGCAAAAGGGAGTGCTGCTTTTCCGTTGAACTTCTTTATATAGGGACCACCCTAGAAGGTGTTGCTGACTATTCTAGGGAAAAGTTTTCCCTTCTCAATCAATCTTCTAATAACCACACTCACAAACATGCCCAGAAGGATTTTCTCCATTCATTCTAGATCAATCAAATTCAACAACCATGGCTAGTCATCATATATTAGCAGTGACCATTATAGAAAGAAAATATAATTACTTGGAAAGCTATCCAAGTTCAATAATCAGAAAACAATATTTTTACATAGCAAAAATTTCTTAATATGTGTATGCATGGAAAACAATTTCCATTGTATTCTCCATAGTTTTAACAGAAATTGAAAAGTTGATTCTCAAACCTCTAAAATAGCTGGATATTATTTAAAAGTAAACCAGAGGGACTTGTGCTTCATGCATCATAAATTACTCTGAAATCTATGCAATCAGGATGTTGTGCTTCAAGCATAAGAGAAGGCGTCTGAATCTATGGACTAAGATAGTACAGAAATAAAGCATTATGTTGGAGAGATGGCGCAGTGGGTAGAAGCTCTTATCAGCACATCCTGACCACCTACGTTTGAAACCCTGGTGCAGGATCCCACATAAGAAACAGGATGGGGTGGTATATATCTGTAATCCCACAAGGATACAGCAGAATCAGCTGAGCACTCACTGGCCAGATATCTTGCTGCAGAACAGGACAACAAGAGAAACTCTGCCTCAAGAAGGTGAAACTCAAGAGCTGACATTCAGAAGATGTTTTCTGACCTCTACAAACACATCATGACCTCTCTCTCTCTCTCTCTCTCTCTCTCTCTCTCTCTCTCTCTCTCACACACACACACACTCACACACACACACACACACACACACACACACACACACCACATAGTTAAAGGAATTTTTTTCTAAAAGAAAGAAAGTTCTGCAATAATGGTTAATTAACTTTTATAGCTGCCTTGACAAATCAGTGGAGGAAAATATTAACAGAAACTTCAGCTGGAGCAATTGGACGTCCATGTCCAAAAGAATGGACTCTGCCCTCACACCCTGAAAAGATTAACTCAAAGTGGGCCAAGGTCCTAAGTAAAAGACCAGACCATGCAAACTCTCCAAACCCAGGGAATATCTCTATGTCCTTGGGTGGAGTGATGATTTCTAAACTCTGACCCTAAGTACAAACCACAAAAGACAAAATAGGTAAACTGAAACTTTTCCAAAGTGAACACTTTTAAGTTGCCAAGAATAACATCACAAAAGTGAAGAGCGTTCACAAAATGGGAAGAGGTATTTATAAAGGCCATAACAATTCACAGTAAAGAGGGAAATACACTGATTGAAAGTCTGTCTGCAGGATATACAGAGAAAATTAACAAGGGCTAATGAGCACGTGGATGGTGTTCAACACCAGTCATCTTTAGAAAACTGCCAATCAAAACCACAATAAAAATGCCTGGAATGGAAATAGCAGGGAAATAACTCGTCCACTGCAATGTGGCACGCAGAGGGAACAGAGGAGAGCACCCAGAGCAGAGAGAGAGACGTAGTAGACGAGCTTTCAGGTCTGGCTGCCAAACAAGGACCAAGGGGAGAGGGGAGGTCAAGGATCAGCTCCAGTAATTTCAATGGAGGAAGGTGTGCATGGCAGCTAGTGCTATTTATGGAGAGGAACCTGGAAAAGGAGTGTGGGTATTGCTTCATTTCGTTTCTTCTTTCTTTCCTTGCTCTTTCTTTCCTTCTTTCTCTTTTTTTAAAGCATCTACCACCATGCCTTGCAGAGACCCTAGATCATTTTTTAAATTTTATTTATTTTCATTTTATGTATATTGGTGTTTTGGGCACAGGTGTCAGGTCCCTTGGAACTGGAGTTACAGTTGTGAGTTGCCACCAGGTGCTGGGAATTGAACTCAGGTCCTCTGGAGGGCAGTCAGTGTTCTTAACAACTGAACAATCTCTCCAACCCCCTCATCGCTTTTCTTTTTTGTTATTTTCTTTCAGCTCCCTTCCCTCCCCCATCTATTTCTCTGTGTATATGTGTGATGTGTGTATGCGTGTAACCACTCTACCGCCGGCCGAGTCACACCTCTAGCTATGCTAATTCTGAAGTATAAATGAAGACGTTAAGAAGTTGAACACACAGGAGTCTGGGGTGTAGAGAAGTGGGGTTCAAGTGTGGCACTGGTCCACGGGTGTGTCCCCGAAAACCATACTGGGAGAATGAAATGGCTTCAGAATGCGGCTACTCTTCAGGTCATGCGCAGTAGCAACAATGAAGAAGCTACGCCGCAATCTCAAACTCGAGTTAGAAGATGGGCTGCCAAAGGAAACTGAGTCTTAAATAGACAAGGAAGGGCTTTGTGTTTATGAATCCCAAGAAGGTCCTTGCATGCTGCTCTTATGTGTGATGCTGACCCTGTTCCGTGATCTTAAAAAGCTCACGATAGAAAAACTTTACGCTTCCTTTGAATGACTGAAGTGTGGTTCACTTCAGTCATTCAAAGCTCACAAGGAGATAAAGAGCCCCTGCCCTCTGTAGCCAGACAGTAAGTACTCGAGGCTTACTACGTTTCTACGTCATTGCTGGAAGCCAGCTCAGATTTCTTTTCTTTTTTTTTTTCATCTATGTTTCAGAGAATAATTACTCTCCTTCTTGCGTGTTGTTTGGTTCCTGCTCTAATTTCAAAGTTGTTGCTGTTTGACGACAAGTGTGCCTTTCTGCTAAGCTATGATGGCAAAGTGCTCAGCCTCTCTAAACAGATGGATTTGAAGTCCAAGTTTGTGACGCATTAAGCATGTTATAGTTGGCCTCTAGTTTCTACTTCCTAACTTGCAAATAGTGTTCACAACAGTCTATATCTCAGAGGAGCACTGTGAGGTCTTAATAGACGCAAGTGAGAGATTGCTTAGTCAGTTGTAATACACCTGTTGCTGACAGAAATTTATGACTTCAGACCCTTCCCCAGCAAAGTAGTAGTCTTGACTCATATTTAATTTTAAACAGTTTTAAGTATATTTTTCACCCAGATGTATCCTGCACTTGTTCCTTTGGACTTCCTCCAGAAACAAGCGGGACCCACTCTGATGGTTAGGATGGTGCCCCCTCTTAAGTAGGCTCTCTGAAGAGCTGTCAGGAGAATGTTCTAAAGAAGTGGCCATTTGTCTCCATGGAGTGGCTTCGTGGCATCAATCCCAACTCATTCATAAAAATAAGAACACAAAGACCTGCCTGTCACTGTGTGCTCACTTAAGATGGCATGACTCTTCTTGTGTTTCCTGACAAAATGTGCCTATGAAGACTGAATGTTTCTACTCTGGTACACACTCTCAATCTTCGAGGACTAGCCAATTAAATGGCAGACACAGCCTCATAAAGACACAGTGTTTTCAGGAAGAATTAGGAGTACCATGGCTCATTACTTCCTTGTGAATCATTTCATGATTGGTAATTTCTTGAATAAATAATTGAGCTAACTTTCATCTTTGCTTAATATGTTGAAAATTCAAATAATTAAGGCATGGCTAATTAGGGCATTTAAGTGCTGTATGAGTAACTTTGCTAAAGATGCGCCAAGTTGAAGTTAAGGGCACAGCCAAGGATGAAGTGCTAAATGGGCAAGTGTCAGTTGTGCAGAGCCAATAAATATGCTTTGATAGTTACACTCTGTTTCTTTTAAGCTGTCATAGTTTGGAACCACAAACGCAAAGCTGCCATTCTAAAATCACCCAGCATTATATTACAGCATCTATGGTTCTTTGGAAAATGGTTAGAAAGTCCATTCATTTATTCAAAAATTTGAATAATGAAATATTTTAATGGAATAATGATTCAAATTTGTTTAGTGTGTTTTGTTGTTTACACACACACACACACACTGCAATCAGTGACCAGAATGCTTTCCCTGCAATATTACATCTAACCTGGAGCAGAATCAATCAGCTTGCCTTCCCCCTTTTCTTTGCAGTCAGGAAGGAGAGTGTGCCTGAAGGAAAAGCCTACTGCAGGCAATGCACAGGAACATAAATGTTGAAAGAGACCACACGCATCTCCAGAGAGCCAGAGCCACTGCTTGGTCTGGTGGTAGTCTTCTCCATAACATGGAGATTGCTATACAGCCTGACAAGCTCCCGGGAATTTGCAGGCAGGAAGCAGATCTAATGATGAGTGAAGAGATACATTAATGAGCAGATTTAGTGAGGCACATAAGAATCATCCAGAAACATGGAAAAAAATATCAGCTATCAGACCCCAGTCAGAGACTGCTTCACTGAGTTTGAATTTGAGAAAATTCCTTTTTAAAAATTGTGTTGACTTGCTTGCTTCAGGTGTTTTGGGTTTACTTACTTGTTTTGTTTTGTTTGAGTCACACTGTAACTCAAACTCGCCTGGAACTCATTTTGTAGCCTAGGCTAGCCACAGAGTCATAAAAGTTCCCTTGCCTGAGCCTTCCTGGTTCTCAGACGATAAATGGAAGTGGCTGCATTGGGCTTTAGAAACTCATTTTCTTTGTACATTGCAGTACTGAGAAGTGAACTCAGTACATTGTGTTAGGCAAGAGCTCAGCCTCTGAGTTACATCCATGATCCTTTAATCTTTATGTTTTTATTTAGACTCAGTGTCTCACTAAGTTGCCTAGGCTGACCATTAAAAAAATTCAGTAGCCTAGACAGGCCTTGAACTTTCTATTTTCTTTTCTCAGCCTCCAGAATACCTGTGCTACCTGGCATAGAAATTTAGCTTTTAAGTAGCATTCCACCAGACTCAAAGGACCAAATTTGGGTAAATATTTAAATGAAGGCACACACAAGTAAAAGATTACATACATATATTACATTTTATATATTACATGTTAATATATAATTACAATACAGACTAAAGCATAGAAAATAAGGTTGGATATATCTTTGAGGGAGAATTATCAAAAACAAGGTAACACAGTAAACATAGCTAATTTTTTTCCACCTAAAGCTATTTTTTGTGTTTCTGCTTTGTGTAGGGCACATGTTAGTCATAAAAATCAAGCATGACATCTGTCTTCATGGTTGGAGTTCTATGCCTCATGGAACTCTTATCCAGACATGGAAAACATACATGTTCAATACTGCCATGATGCGGTGGCACAGCTCTACCAAGGATGTGTTAGGTGGCAGATGCCAATGGATGGTGCAGTGAGCATTGCACACATGATCTTTATTGTTTTACTTACACTCTAATGTAATTTGATGTAACATCCTAGAGGAGAGATCCAGCATCCACTGAGTTACAGACACTTGTTATATCTCAGCAAAAGAAAACCCAACTCAAATCCTCCGTGCTCCACTCGGGAGGGATGTAGTGGTTCCTAGCCTAACATCAACATAGCTATGAGATTAGAAATGATCTTCCTAACTTAGTTTATTCCAGGAGCCTTATCCCTCATCTGCACACATATGTTGTGCATCAAGCTTGGTTGGAGGTAAATACTATTCTCATTCTGGCAATGAATAGCATGAGTAATACTACTTAAATACTTTATTGATATTTTGAGCCATAATCTGATATATGCTAGCGTCTCTAAATAGATTGTTGGCATTTGTAATCACTATGTGCCCACATAAATAAGTGACTAACTAGGAAATCATACAAAATATTCTATCAAGTGCAACCTTTCTGTATCGTAATCTAATACGGTGACCAATAACCATACGAGAAAGAAAGTGACAAGTCTTTAAAATACTTTGAAAAATTGGCCATATATGCAAAATTGGTACTAATTTTATTTACAACAGTAGCTGTAACATGTTAGTTCAGGAGCTGCACAGTAGCCAAAGAATTCCAAGAGTAACTGATGCATCTTGATGTTAGAAGAAAAGTGTGCTTTCACTGTTTACATTATAGGCTCAGCTAGCTCGGCATTGATAAAACTGTGATTTAGCTCGGATTCAACAATAACACAAACAAAAATGCCCAGGGATCAAACTACTTGAGAAACTCTGATCTAAATAATTTATTAAGGGACTGACTAGATGACTTTACAAAGAGGAGGACCAAGTCTGGTTCACAAGCACCCACATGAAGGGTAGGGACTGGTGGCAAGCATTTGCCACCCCAGTATTGTGGTAGAGAGGTAGAAGGATACTGGGGACTAGCCAGAGCAGCGAGCTCCAGGTTCACTAGCAACCATTTTCTCAGTAAATGAGGCAGAGAATAAAGGAAAACACCAGCATTAACTTCTGACTTCCCCGTGTGTGTGTGTATGTGTGTGTGTGTGTGTGTGTGTGTGCATGCGCGCATGCGCGCGCACACACACACACACACACACACACACACACACACACACACACAAAGCAGGGGTTATTTAAAGAATACCTTTGGGTTGAGGAGACAGTTCAGCTTACTGTATCATCATGGAGACCTGAGCTATCCTCAAGCTTCACATTAAAAAAAAAAAAAAAAGGTTGGGTATAATCCTGTGTGTCTGAAACCAGGTATTATAGAGGGTGGAGACAAGAGGGCTGCTGGACCTTTTTAGTGGACAGTCTAGCTTCAGTTTTAGAGAGAGATTCTGCTTCAAAGAAGTATGGAAGAAAGGGATACAGCAGGGCGCTCAACATCTGAGTGGTCACATGCCATTCATATACAGGAAGCAGGGGTGGTGGAATTGGAAGCAGGTTGGGGCTATAAACTCTTAATGCCTCCCCAGTAAAGTACCTTCTCCCACCGGGGTCCACATCCTGAATGTTCTGTGATCTCTGAAACAGGGCTGGCTGCTGAGGACCAAGTATTCAAATATGTGAGCCTTATGGGGAACATTTTCCTTTTAAACCACCACAATAAGCAAACCTATGGTCATAATCAGATTGTGGACCATATGAACATCTGTAGGAATAGATTAAAATAGCCTAGGATGCTATTGTTCCGTTAACAACTTAGCTGTGATTACAGGGCACGCACATATGAATGTTACTTCAAGGTAAATGAAACAGACTGAGCCCTGCATTTTCTAGTGTAATCTAGTATGATTGAATGGGATTGCCAGTATTGTGTAGCCAGATAACTTGTGTTTTATGTGAACAAAGTAGGGCTGCATAGATTCACCAAAGCAATATAGAGAATTAATGAAAGAATATATACCCTCCCACTCATACTTACATGCCAATATCTAGCCTTCATTTCATGTATACATTCATTCTATGGAATTTAATAAATACTCACTTATTAAATGTCCATGTCTGTTAGACACCAAAAAAAATGCAATGGCAATCAAAATTTCCAGACTTATGGCAACCATTTGGGGTGCATGGATAATAGAACTTAGAAGGCCATTAATAGAACAGTCACACAGATGCACATATAATTTCAAACTTAGCTTCTCTAAAATAAAGTGGCCTATGCTTTGAGATTGTGACAAGGAGACCTGGCTTGCAGGAGAGGGTCAGGAAGGGCTTCTCAGGAGTAGAAGGTTAAAATTCAACATTTAAGCCTAAACAGAAATCATGAGACAAAGACGGGGAGTTGAGAGAGATGTACAGAAGCCCCGCAAAGAGACAGAGGTGTTGTATTGGTGGAGCATTGATCAAAATGGACACTCTGAACGTGGCTGGCAATGAAGGCTGACTGAGAAGCTAAGGACAATGGCACTGGGTTTTTATTCTACTGCATGGACTGACTTTGTGGGAGCCTGGTTTGTTTGGATGCTCACCTTTATAGACCTGGATGGAGGGGGGAGGACCTTGGACTTCCCACGGGGCAGGGAACCCTGACTGCTCTTAAGACTAAAGAGGGAGGGGGAGGTGGGGAAGGGGAGGGAAAAGGGAGGCGGGGAAGAGATGGGAATTTTTAATAAATAAATAAATTTATTAAAAAAATAAAAAAATAAAAATATATACATAAAAGGAAAAGGTCCCCCACGGTCTCCTGCATTTAAACATAAGGTCCCCGGTTGGTGGCATGGTTTGAGGAGGTTTAGATGGTACAGCCTGGCTGGATGAAGTACATCACTGTTGGGGGGGTGGGGGTGTAGGATTTAAGGCTAAGCCTTGTGCCATTTCTAGTTTGCTTTCTCTTCTTCAGGCTTTCATTTAAAACTGTGGGCTCTCAGCCACTTGCTCTTGTTGCCATGCCTGCAACCTGTTGCCGCATCCCTCCTTGCCATGATGGACTTTTGTCCCGCTGGAACCATGAAACAAAATATTCCTCCTTAAATTGCCTTGGTCAGGGCAGTCTATCACGGCAACAGAGAAGAGACTCATACAGGTGGTTACGGGCTAGAAATAAAACCCAGCATGTTTGGGCTCAAGACCATAATGACAGAGGAGCAGGAAAGACTGATAGGAAAGGCTGTTCCAGACCTGCCTGGACCTGTAGTCCAAGTTTAGAATTTTTATCGTTATAATGAGAGTCGCGGCAAGCGCTGCAAGACTGTTAGCAGAAGGATAATATTGTGGTTCTCATCTTCAACAGTTTTATTTTCACCTGGGCGAATGCCAGACTCATAAATGCTATTTTGAGGTATTGGGCTTTCCTGTAACTTTGAGGTTCTAAGCGGTGGCCTGGAGAAGGAGCACGTGGGGTGGAGGGAGAGGGGCAGAAGGGCCACGAAGAGATGTTGGGAGGGCGTCGCCTTATCGCCCATCTGGCTTAACCTGACAGTCCTGGGGCTCTCTGCTGAGCTTCCGAGGAAATAAACTCATGTTTAAAAATACAACTGCTTAGATGGATTCACATGTAAAAGAAATTTTCCTGTGGTTTGTGAGCTATGTAAAGTTGATTTTTCCACGAATTTGCATAAATTTTTAAGATACTTAATGTGGTACTCCTGGTCATTTCTTTTTGTAAAAGTATATATTAGGGCTAAGAAAAGTGTCTGTGTTCATGGAAGCCCTTCTTAAGATTTCAGAAGGTAAGAATTCTGGCTGATCTCATTCATCTGAGTGGGATTCTAAAATGCATCAATGAACAATGAATAGGAAACAAGCCAGGTTTTGCAGGCAAGGGAGTGTGGTGGAGGCAGAGAAGGCTGTGTGACTTCAGAGCAAGATGGGTTCTGTGAGGTCCAGAGTTGTTGGAACTTCACCTCCATTCCTAGAAGTCCTGCACGGGTTTTATTTTCACTGCTGGAAGAAATCCCAGCTTCCCCGAAATCTTCATCTTCCACTACACAACCCCCACCAATCCCTCCCAGGCCACCAGAGCATTTCCTAAGTCTAGGTTGCCTGTCAACAAACACGCCATTTCAACAGGCACTTTGTAATGGCAGAACCTATTCATACCTGAGAAAAAGCAGATGAAGGACAAGCTTAGAATTTAGTTGGGCTATTAACCTTGTTTCTAATAGTATGTTTCTTCCTCCCCTAAGTCCACAACCCGGAAAGAAACACAGGGAGAGCTCTCACTCTGAAGGATATTTTAAATGGAACATTCTCATATAAAACATTTTTTCCAAACTGGATTTCAGGTAAATGAATCATGTCTTATCTTCTGGGGGTTTGTAAAATATATTCTTTTTGTTGTTAGTGCCAAGATACTTTTACAATAGCTGGAGCTGCTGGTCACCACTTGAAGTGAGCAGAGGTGGATTATTCAGAAGATTCAGGGAACCTCATTCTTGGCTTGCACAATTGTTATAAAGCTACTCTGAACCTCAGCAGAAAATCAAAGGCTAGGAATGCTATGTAGGGTGTTGTCAGTAAATGATGTTGCTTCTGGAAGAGGAAACAGGCCTTACTTTGGTGGAGTCAAGAGAATTTTAGCCAAAGGGAGAGTCTCTCGTTAATCTAGACCACCTAAGAGCAAGCCAGTTTCCTCTCTGACAAAAAGAGACTTTTAAGTGTTACAGAATTGGTATGCCTAGTTTTTATGATTAGGGCATGGTCCAAAAGGTTCAACCAAAGAAACGGTAAGATTAAAGAGATGACATTATACTTGTGCATATGAAGAGTCATTGATCAAGGTAGAGTATTGCCTTTTTCGCTTTAGAAAATTCATGTAAAGTATACATTACAGGAAATCAAAACAAAGCCCAAATAAGATTTGTTTTCATTGTTACAAAAGAAACTCACCATTTTGAACTAGTGTGTCCTCTTTGTAGCTCAGAGAAGATGACATTTGACTTCTGAGCACCCTGAATCCGTTCTAACAAGGGCTCCCATGGGTGCTATCTAGCAAATGTGTCATCTTTATGAGATGCAGAAAGAACACAGTTTCATCCTCCTGCGATCAGCTTTTCTGTGCTGGAAGGGAGGAAGGCGAGGCATATCTGTGGAGCAGAGGGGGATCTTTTGTTACAAATATTTTCTTTAAAAGCCATCCTTTCATGTTTTGCTTTCTTTTGCATGTAAAGCACAAGAGTATCTTCATCAGTCTGCGGATGATAACATAGTGTTTTATAATATTGAAACAGGAGAATCATATGTCATTTTGAGTAATAGCACCATGGTATGTATCAGCATCGTTTGACTCCCTCAGAACCTTGGCAAACACCCCACTGACTCAAGACCACATTCAAATTCCCAGTAGTGATGGGGTTACAACTGTTTCCCATCTCCATCTCCAGTGCCCTTTTCTATACACACGGAACCACTGCCTTCATCTTCTGCTCTATCCCATAGTGTCTTTTCCTTCTGTGTAAGCGACATAGCATAAGATATGAATTAGGAACCTAGAGTCAAGTGAACTGAGATTTAACTCCTGTCGCTAATAGGAATCTTTGGATAAGTTACTACACTACCCCAACTTGCAATACCTCTGTTTCTTCTACTATAAAGTGAGGGCAATAATACTTCTTTAGTTTAATATAAAAATTAAATCAAATAACATTAAAACGTGCTTAGGATATTGCTTAACATAGACTAGATGGTCAGTGGATGATAGCTATGATGTTTGGGTCATATTCTTTTTTCTTGGGCTCTCTAGCCTCCTCAATCTCTACCCATAAAGACCTGGTCTTTAGTCTGAGCCCGCAGGATATCCTTGTAGTTTGTATAACTAATCATCCTCCTGTTTCAATCCCTTTGTTCTCCCCTTAATGCGTTTGCACCACTATGCTGAATAACTTCCATAACTTGCTAATTTGCACTGTCACTCTTTGCAGGATTTAATATTATATGCTTTTGAAATTACTGTTTTTATTTTATTACATCGTCCTTTAGTGTCTGGTAAATTCCCTTATATGTACTAGGTATAGCATCTGTTTTTTTTAAATTGCATTGAAATTGCTTTTGAGTCTACCAATAATGTGATATTCCTTAAGAACAAAAAAATTTATGTCCGGCACTTTTTTCTATATTCTAACCAACTTCTTCATACTTTCAGAAAAGTGTGAATGCTTCGGATTATGGTTTGTCACCTGATCGGCAATTTGCATATCTAGAAAGTGATTATTCAAAGGTATCAACTACTTAATTTTGATATGTACATATATATATATGTATATGCATGCATTATTTATCCCACTAAAATACAGTTTACTGTATTAAAGTAAGAAAATTTAGTGAATCTAGGAGAGGGGGCTCCTACCAGTAGAAGTCTATATCTATCTCTAAACATGCAATAAATCAATAACTCCTTAAAGTATTGCTGAGACATACACAATAATTTATAATTCGACATTGCATTTTAGTCTGGTTATCTGGTTATCAAGTAGCAGAAACCATTTTCTTTTTAACTGAAGTAAGAAAACTTCATTTGGGAGTACTGATAACCATCAGAAAGGGAACAGGTATTATGGTCTCTCTAGAAGCCTCGGTCATCATACTCATTAGCCAATTCTTGTGCAGTTTGATCTCAAAAAACTACACTGTTATTCCAAATGGAAGAATGGAGGTGTAGTATATGAAGTTATGCATTAACACAAGAGTTTATAGTCAATATACTCTAGAAGAGGCCTCAGATTTGTGTATTTGAGAGTCTAATCCTTTGGGGGTTACTGGTAGTTAGTTTTCTCTTCCTGAGTGAATAAGTGATAGACAGACAATAGTTATCTCACTTCTTTTCTCCATGTGACAAAAGCATAAAGCAACTTACATTCAAATCCAAATTCTAGTTGTTCTTTTGCGATCTTTTGCTTTGATCAAAAAATAAAGAGAAAAAAGAAAGAAGGAAGGAAAGAAGAAAAAAGAAAGGAAGGAAGAAAGAAAGAAGGAAAGAAAGAAAGAAAGAGAGAAAAGAAACTGTGCTTTGACTACGTTTTTCAGATCTTCTCTGAGATGAAGCTTCCTACTAAGCTTTCCTTCCTCTTCTGATGAGGAAGTCACTTGGCCCACTCCCAGGATGAGCAGTCAGGGCTTATTCTTCAGTAGCCCTGGCCCTGATGACCTGAATCCTCAGAAATATGCATTTTAGCCTACTGGAGCTTGTCAAGAAGTTGAAAGTCCTTTAAGTAAAAGAATCCAAAACAATGCTTGCAATATTCACTAAACCCAGCATGTACTCAAGTAGATAAACGGCAGCTCTGTTCAGGAGGAATATTAAGTTTATTAAGTTAAACTCTCCTATTTATTTTTCAAGTTATATGGTTTAAATATATACACCCAAAGAAAGGAAAACATTTTGTAGCAGGCTGTGTGGTGAAATTCCTTCTAACCAATTTTAAAGAATGTTATTGTTACCAAGATGTGATGCGGTCGCTAGAGGCTAAGAGCATCATAGGGGTCCTCCTTCATTCTAAAGACAAAGTATGTCAAAGGTAGCTTTTTATACTAGGAAATGACTTTGGGTATGTTTTTAATGAAGTAAAAGTTAGATCATCCTGGGGTGCTCTCCAGAACCCAAACGAATAGCACAAAAGTATACGGTAAAAGTAAATAAAACCCTGCTGTGCATTGAAACACATCTCCCCTTGGCCCCAGTGAGAATCTGTCATTACGTTGCATTATTTGGATAAGCTTTCTGAACTTTAAAACTTAGTCCTCTGTCTTTGCCTCTCTCCCCAACAGCTTTGGCGATACTCATACACAGCGACATACTACATCTACGACCTTCGGAACGGGTAAAGCAGCACCGCTAACTATTAATGTGGCTTAACTCTAAGGCTTCGAACTCCAACCTGAGTTTAAGACTACATGATCTTGTTACTGATATTACGCATGTAGTTTGCAATAAACTTCAACCCACAAAACAGGAGAGCCCTCCTATGATATAGCTTCCTACTGATTTGACTACTATTGTGTATTATATATACAACATATCGTCGATTTTCCTCATTTAAAAAAAAGTTATAGATGTGCTACTTATGGAAATAAAAACACGTAATTAAAAAGGTTTTTTTTTAAATGTGTGGGCATGAAACTATATTAAGGAAGGAGACCACTAAATTAGAAAGAGGCCTGAAATAGAAGGTATGGCAACAACCATTGTGTGGATACACACTCCATTCATTGATTTAAAACTGATTGCCTTTAGAATTTCAAAATGCTTACTTCAATCTTTAAAGCATTAAATATCTCTCAATTATAGAAGGAATAGAGATTGTTATTTATATATTATTTTCTTTATTTTATGTGCATTTCAACTATATAAATAGTTCTTATCTAAAATAAAAAAATGAATGTATAGGAAAATTAAAGGGCAGCATTCTAAACAGAGTGTATATGATAGTGTCCAGGCAGAGAGCAGTACTAATTTTTTTAAAAAAAGTGAAAAAAAAAAAAACCTTAAGTATCTCACGTCAACTGAGTAGAGTAGGGCTGCCTACTAGGGATGGTATATAAGGCTGAAAAAACTTAGGGTCTGAAAACAGGGGCCAGTAATAGCTAGGTAACCATTAGAAAGAACTCAGATCTATTGAAGACAAAAGAAAACCACTGAAGGTTTTTATAGGAAATGACACAATCAGATTTGCATATCAGACAACTCACTCTGGCTAATTGAGGAAATGGATTAGTTTAGCTACTCATCTTAATATGATACCCTCTTTACTATTATATAAAAAGTAAGAAAAATTATATGTCTTGAAGAGGTATTGAAAAGCTTATTCTGGGTTATTTCCCCTTTTGTTTAGCAAGGAACAAAATAATCTTTTTTTAAAAGTCACCTCCTTTTTTTTAAAAAAAGTGTTCAGGAAAGAAGCAAGACCTGGATTTTAAAAATAGTCTTAATTGATCTCATGGATTTGGAGTCTCTCTTCTGTTTCAATATCACCACTAAAGGCAAAAAGTATTTACAGAGCTCTATAGCCCAAGAAACATATAGAGAAAAATGCAAATGAATAGAAAGAACCAACCCTACTCCTAAGAACCCTTCAGTCTGGCAAGATGGGAACTGTCTTGCAGAATAGTTTATTCAGGCCTTAATCGTGCTCTTCTTTTTAATTTTTTGTCACAAGTATTTGATATTGAAGTTAAACAAATTGAAAAGCACCCAAATGTAAACATTCCCAAATAAAATGATGGTTATTATTATCTTAACAATGACTTCGGTAAGATTATGTCCTGCAGCTGGGTTGCCTATTTAGCTTGACTGTAGTAAATCTAGTCAAACCACTGGGCTTGTTCGTGTGTGTGTGTGTGTGTATGTGTGTGTGTGTGTGTGTGTGTGTGTGTTTCTATTTTCTTCACAACTATTTAATTTTGCGGATACTTTTGACCAGGTGAAACCATATCATTTCAGATAGAGATGGCTCATTGGTTGAAAGTCAAGTTTTGATTGAATACCACTCATCACATGCCTCTGCCTCTTAAGATTATTAAAACCTCTAACCAAAAAGCTATTTGTAATTGATATCCACAGACACTGAAAGAAAATCACTTTTCTCCTGTGGAGTGTCACTGGGGTATATCAACCACACTCTAGGGAGGGCCCCATGCACAGGGGTAGTTGAACACAGAACAAATTCCGTAGTTTTTGTTGTTGGAGACTTTTTGTTTTATTTTGGCTTTTAAAATCTTAATTGTTCATTTTAATTTTCATTTTTATGTTTTTTAAAGGGAAAGAGAATATCAAGATGGATGGATAAGGAGGTAGAAAGGATCTGGGAAAAATATGCTCAAAATATATTGTATGAAAAAATAATAAAATTTTATAATAAATTTAAGGAAAAAAGCCTAGTACAGAGTAATAAAGATAGCTATGGTTAAAACAAGATAAAAATAATGGTGAGAACTTTTATAAAACATCCCCTTTCTCCACATTTCATGGCATTAGTGATGCATAAAAGCCCAAAATGACAGCTCAAATGGCTTTCCAGTAGTAAAGAGACATGCAACTGAATTTGCAATTGTTTGCTATTGCATGCCTTCACTGTACTCCATAGAGAAAAGTTAGGCTTTTTTGCTGTGCCTTAGGCAGTTAGAATGTATTTTAACTTAGGCAGGGTTACATTGACAATCAAATGTAATACCGTCATTAACTTGATGCATAATTGTAAGCCAGATGAAGAACGGTTTCTGTCTGGTTACCTTAACTATGTCCTTACATCTCCATTATATCCTTGACCTCTCATGTGCCTGGTGTTCATGTATTGACTGACCTCTAGGTGCCAGAAATCATAATCTTCTTCTTCCAGGAGCACCACCTTTTCCTATTCAACATTTGTCTCAGTGTTAGGTATTGTTCTCCGTGACATAATAAATTCAGTCAAGATAAAGTGCATGGCAGGTCTTCACAGGTGTCCAGGTGTTGAGGGAGAAGGCAAGATAGAACCGACAGACAAATGTGAGGCCCAAGGGACAGAGATTTAAGCAGAAAGGAAACGGGGTCTTTCTGAATATCTTCAAATTGGTCTTAGGAGTAGATGTTGCTAGGCTGTCCCACAAAACCATTCCTGATTGTCAAGTAGCGAAACTTACAGCAGGGCAGCTTAGGATTCTCCAGGGCATAATGTGTTCTCATTGAAAAGCTACAAGAGCTCCACAATGCAATTCACATAGCTGAAGCTTGCAGAAGGACTCTAAACATCAAAGTAAGAATTTTTTTTTTTTTTTGGCCAATAGAATATCTGAAATTTCCCCACGGGTGGAGAACTTTGCAAGCTGAAGGCACACTGCCCAGGATACGATCTGTTTTTCAGTTTAGCTTGAGATCAGATGTTCCTTTCCTTTTCTGATTTCAAGTCAGATCCCTAGGGAGATTGTCAAATGGCATCTTATTTTCAAAAATTTGAAATTCATATGCATTCACAGAGATGGGGGTTGTGAATGAGGATGTGGAAGAGCACATATTAAACTTGAGCCCAATTATAGAAACTCAGAGCTGGAAGGCACACCAGCGACCATCTTAGTCTGGTGTGTGCAAATTTTACAGTCTCAGGGGTTAAATGACTGGAGCTTTACTTGGGGTCTGCCCAAGAACCAGCAATGCAGTTTGTAAAAGCCATTGTCATCTCTCCATGTCTCACAGTGGCCTTCTATAGAACACAGGGATTCTATTAGATGCTGTCTGCATGACCCAGTCTGTGGGGGTGTTAGTCACCGTGAAGCTCTGAAAACAGACAAGTTAGGTGGCTTTTAAACCAATGGAAGGATGGCAGTCCCTGTGCATGGCTGTAATACCTTATTCCCATGCACTCCGCCTTATACTTGTAGAAGTGGGGATATTTCTTACAGATGTCCTTAATTTTAATGGTTTGTTTACTTATTCTGTTTAAGCAGATTTTTTTAAAAAAATATTGAATGCCAAGAATTGTGTTTTTATATATTTGTTTTTCTTTCTAGGGAATTTGTGAGAGGCTATGAGCTCCCTCGTCCAATTCAGTATCTATGCTGGTCGCCTGTTGGGAGTAAATTAGTAAGTGTTTAGATTATAGAAGTGTTTAATCATTTAAATAAAAGAGGAGCCATTTTATTTTGGCCTTTGTTAAATTTCCCTGCCTAAAAGGAAAAAAAAAAGATACATCATGACTATTTCAGTGGCTAAAAACGGGAAGAGTTTGGATAAATTGAAACCCATTTGAGAATTCCGCAAAATCCAAAGCTCATGGATAGACTTCTTTAAATATCGCAGTCAAAAACTTTATCCTTACACTCAGCCAGACTGCGTTGTGCCAGAAAACTCAGGAAAAATATGGTTTTCACAAGTTTCCCAGACTAGCTTCAGACAACATGAAATTTTGTCCAATCTCTTATTTAAGGACTCTAAATAAAGATTAGATCTGGCTGGCTATTAATATTCAGGGATTTGTTTGACTGCCTGTCAATATGCACAATTATGTATTGGATAATAAAATAATTATTTGCAGTAGAAATGATTCTATTTGATGAAGATTTTTAAAATCATAAAATGTTAATGTAAGTTGATTACATTTTTAACCTGTTAGATTATTTTAGTTGTGAACCTTTTGCATTTGAATTACCAGCCCTTTAAAGACAAATTAGGTAAATAACTAAATAAAATTTTTTACTGCTTTTCTTAGAGAATTTTCACTTATTCACTATTTTTCTACCATTTCTAGGCATATGTCTATCAAAACAATATTTATTTGAAACAAAGACCAGAAGATCCACCTTTTCAAATAACTTACACTGGAAGAGAAAATAAAATATTTAATGGAATCCCAGACTGGGTTTATGAAGGTAAGTTATATTTCTTTCTACTGCTGCTGTATCGGGCTTAAAGCTGAAAATGTTCTCATATATTTAGTAGGAATTAGTTGAATGGAATCTTGTTCTTATGAGTGGCTGTTCTTCTGAAAACTGTTAATAGGTTGTAAGTAGACAGTGACTCATCTTAAAGAATAAAATCTTGTTATCAGGGACCAGTGGAATCAATATTTTTGAATGTTACTATAAAGTACATAATACTTATATTCTAAAAAGTATATGGTCCTCAGTTACTTAGTTAATGTGTTATCCCATTTTTTTTTTTGGCTTAAGGAAGAACTCTTCCTCCCCTCCAAGGTAAACAACTACACAATTTAGCAGGAAAATGTTATTTTTTTATAATGACATCCTCTTAAATTTTATCCTTATTCTAAGACATGTAGTACACATGCCTTAATGGGATTCTAAGAGGTCTTCTAATCTATTTTCTAGTCCCTTTAAAAAAGATATATGTATATGTATATTTTTACAAACACACACACACACACACACACACACACACACACACACACACACACACACATTAACCCTGGCTTTAAAAACTTCTTAGGAATGAAACTCAACCTCCACTGGCAATGCCATTCGGCAGTGAAACTACAGTCTGCTTTGTCTACTTTAGGCATTGCCTACTTACTAGACAGCCTTGTCTACCTAAGTGGCATAGCCTATTAGGGCTACTTTATGTTATTTTTTTTCAAATTGCCCTAAAGGGAAAATTAATTATTATCAACGTGTTTATTATTTATTTTAAATGTTACGTTTGTGATTAGCAGCAGTTACTAACAAGACTAATTGACGTCTGATGTAGAATAAAATTTAAACTGTTCCTCTTATTCACAGTATTTTTTAATAACCAAAATCTGGCATATGTTACATCCACATTAAAAACATGATAACATGATTTAAGTCAATAAATATTTGTCTAGAAGTACTGACAATAATTTTAAGAATAAGTTATAGTTGTAAATTATATGTAAATACTTATTTTTCAGAGGAAATGCTTGCTGCAAAATATGCTCTTTGGTGGTCTCCAAATGGAAAATTTTTGGCATATGCAGAATTTAACGATTCGGACATACCAATTATTGCCTATTCCTATTACGGTGATGGACAGTATCCTAGAACAATAAATATTCCATACCCAAAGGTATGCTGGATACTTTTCATAGAGGCCTTCATTCCCTTGATATCAGAATGAGCAATCATTACCATGAATAGAGGTGGGATCAACACATTTGCAAAGTTACTTGTCCTTGTCACTGGAAAGCAAACACTGTACTGTGCTCTATTGTTTATGTGGACATCTGTTGCTTTGGACATCTGGCTATGCTGGAAGAAGTAGTCTTTGAAAAAATCCATTGCAGAATCTTTGAAAAAAAACATATGGTCTAGATCATGGAGGAAAAACAAGCTTAACTTAGTTTTAAATATATATATATATATATATATATATATATATATATATATATTCATTCTATGTTCCAAATTCAGGATAAAGTTCTGTTTCACAATTCCTTCTTGAATTCTCATGTAAACGCAAACCCAAAAGGGAAATTCAAATGTTGAATTTGAGGACTTGGTCAGGTAGCATCGGCAGATGATTAGATTATTTGTGGAGAGGTCAGTGAAGTCTATGAGCCTCCGTGTCTTCCTTAAGCTAATTAACGAAGGTAAACACCATGCACACTTTTTATTCTGTTTCAAGACTGGAAGAGGACCTGAGCATGCAGCAGAATGGCTAAGAGACAGGGAAGGAGCATTGTTACCTATTTTAAATTTAGACAAAGGCATGAGGGCAAAAAATCGGGGAATGGATTTATCTCTTGCAAGAGCATTAGACATTTTTTTTAGAATGTGGCTTTTTTATACATAGCTCCTACTGCTTTTACTTGCCAAACCCTAATCATGAATTGCTCCAGTGGGTCCCTACATGTGACAGCATGGGTGTGGCGGCATTTGCAAAAGTGGCTTTTGAAACAAGCCAAAGACAACCCAGAGAGAAAAGTCGAATTATAATGTTTATGTTAAAAGCCATTTAAGAAAAGGGAGGATATAGGAAATGTGTATTGAGATAGGAGTCCCCTCAAGGACTGTGTAGAAAAATTAAAAGTTGGAGATGCTTGGAAGTGAAAACCCTGATACTTCGAATCCAGAATTGAAAGAACTGGAATGTTCTGGAGAATCAGTGTGAGCAAGACAAGGCAAAGACACTCAGAATTGAGGAGCGGCAGCCACTTATCTGGGAGTGTGGACCTAAGTCCTTGTGTTTCTTTAGAAACTAGAGACACTAAAACCTTTAGTGCTGGATGAAGAGATTAGAAAATTCCAAAGACCTGAAGAAATCTCAGAAAAGACAAAACATCCTTTAGATTAGTGATTCTCAACCTGTGGGTCACGACCCACTTGGAGCCAAGCAACCCTTTCAGAGAGGTTGCCTAAGACCATCAGAACATAGATATGTACATTATGATTCACAACAGTGGAAAACCTATAGTTATGAAGTAGCAATGAAAATACTTTTACAGTTGACAGCCACCGCAGCATGAGGAACTATATCAGAGGATCAAAGGATTAGGAAGGTTGAGAACCACACTTTAGCTGAAGGCAGAAAGCATTGAGTTATTGGATACTGTGCTCCCAAACTTCACGGATTCAAATTTTGTTTTAACTGCAAAATTCTTTCTCAAGCAAAATAACATCAAGTCAAAGACACTGTCTAGGGATGAGGCATATAGCATCATGTAAATTTTAGGCGTATAGTAGTACAATACACACAAACCAAGAAAACGGGTAAAAGCCCATGGGTACTTGACTTGTTAATGTGATTTCCCCTATGTTTTGGGAAGGAAGCAATGATTGTGTTGTGTGGGCAACTGTGGAGATTAGCAATCTGGTCATCAATCCTTGGCAAAAGCAAAAAAAAAAAAAAGGTAAATTTCATATAGTTCTGCTTTCTATTCTCTTCCAAACAGATCTTATCCCTGCCTTTCAGAACACATGGGCATATTGTTCATTATTAAATAATGAAACACAGCTGTCTCAAAAATCAGCACAGAGTACAGGTGGCAGGCAGACGTACACTTGGTAACCCCAATGATTTCTCCTGTAAATCAAGTCCTTCATCAAACATCGGAAATACCTTAGACTCCCATTGGTACAACATCGGCATTGCCTTGCAAAGACAATAGAAACAAAGTTCCCCGCCCCTATGCAGAATATTTCCAACTGTATTACTCCTAACTTTATTCACTTACTAAGATATACCTAGAATCATGAAATGTTTTAAAAATATTGGTGGAAAGTAAAGATGGTATTAGCTTGTAAATTTCCATTTTCTTGCTAGGCTGGAGCTAAGAATCCTGTTGTCCGTATCTTTATTGTTGACACTACCTACCCTCACCATGTGGGCCCCATAGAGGTCCCAGTTCCAGAAATGATAGCCTCAAGGTCAGTAATCTCAGATCCCTCTCTCCTTCTGTTTTGTTTGTTTTCTTTTTCAAGAAAGGGTTTATCTGTGTAGTCCTGGCTTCCCTGGAACTTGCTCTGTAGAACAGGCTGACCTCAAACTCACAGAGATCTACCTGTCCCTGCCTCCACTGGACTACCACGGGACTCTGTCTCTCATTTTTAGCCAAATTCTAACACATTGAACTTCCTATATCATAGCTTAGACTTTTTTCTAGTGAGTTAAAAATGTGCATGCCACAAGCAGAAAATTAACATGCAAGATGCTTGCAAATTAAAAGTCACGAATAAATTTCTTAAACTGGTTTTTAAAATACCCTCTTGCCCACTTAAAAGACTCATTTAAAGGTGACCATGGTGACGAATTGAAAGCTTTCTGGGTTTTTTCTCAGGGGTAGAAATGTAAAGATGGGACCAACATGCAGATTGAAAAGTTTGTTATGACGTCAGCATGACTCCATTAATGTCTGATCTACTTCCCTCAAGCTGAGGTTTCTGGATCTATGAACACCATGGGGATATTATAAACCAGATAGTCAGCCAGGTGGTGGTGGTGAATGTCTTGTATTCCAGCACTTGGGAGGGAGAGGCAGGCGGATCTCTGTGAATTCAGGGTGAGCCTGGTTTACAAGAGCTAGCAGGACAGACTCCAAAGCTACAGAGAAATCCTGTCTCAAAAATCAAAACCAACCAACCAACTAACCAAACAAACAATGTCTCCAAGAGCCTTACCTGCCTAGCACACATACTTACATGGCTTAGGTATTCTCCAGCTATATCAATGAGAATTAAACTGAGTCAAACTCAACCTGGTTAATGGAAATTTGTTTAGGTGAGTTTTTTTTAATATTATTCTCTTTTAGGGCCAAAAGTAATTGTGAAAACAGTACATGAGTCAAGAGACATTCTAAACACTCTAGGCTCATATTTACACATTTATATCAGTACATTATTATTTCAAATTTATACAGAAACAAAGAACTACATGGCTAAATAATTTCACCATGATAGGATATTATGAGGTCTGGGTCTGAGCCCCAAGTCCCTTCTAGCTCTATGGAGAATCAAAACGTCCTACAAATCTAGATATAAATGTTAATTCATAGACAAGTATAACCATCACAGCCATTCACTAACACTTATGTTATAAGCACCATTGACACTATTGACATCATCTGATTATTATATTAACCCAAATTTCAGCACTTGACTATGGTGACAGTTAAAAGTTGCCTTCTACCATGAACCTCAACTGGAGACGAAGATGGTCTTCATGCTATATTTACTTCTTCTGCACCAACTAAAAAGTGAAAAAAAATGAGATTATGGGTACATAATAGGAAATTTAACATTTTTGTGTCATATATATATATATATATATATATATATATATATATATATCGTTGCCCTTACATCTTAACGTTTTGCCAAAAATGAGAAAACTCATGTATGAAATATTTTGTTTAGATGAAGAAGGTCTTATTTAATCTAACCAGCAGTTCTATTTAAATATTCTTCTCAGAGAAAGTTTGTCTTCTTTACCTACTAAATATAAACCCTATAAAAGAACTATCTTTTAGAAAATAAAAATGATGTTATTATTTAAAAGTGGTAATGGGCTATCTGTTTCGGTTTGTTGGCAGTGACTATTATTTCAGTTGGCTCACATGGGTGACTGACGAACGAATATGTTTGCAGTGGCTAAAGAGAGTGCAGAATGTCTCAGTCCTGTCTATATGTGACTTCAGGGAAGACTGGCACTCATGGGACTGTCCAAAGGTAAAGTGTGTTAAAACCACTGGCAACTGTTTCCTAAGATGAAAACAGAACAGGAACTTCTTATTTATAGGCCCCAGTTTGTACTGTAAAACATGACTTGGCGCATTCAACTGCTTATTGTTCTTTAGAACAATGTGAACCATCTTCACAGCAACCCCAGCATCCTGATTGTTCTTTAGAACAATGTGCCATGACTTTACAGCAACCCCAGCATCCTGACTGTTCTTTAGAACAATGTGAACCGTCTTCACAGCAACCCCAACATCCTGACTGTTCTTTAGAACAATGTGCCACGACTTCACAGCAACCCCACCATCCTGATTGTTCTTTAGAACAATGTGCCATGACTTTACAGCAACCCCAGCATCCTGACTACATAGCACAGCGTCTGCTTTTATTAAACATTTGAATCTAGAAAAACACTAAATGAGACAATGTGACGTTAGATGGTGATTCTCCTATTTGAGATGGTCAGGTCAGCAGTAGACAGAAGCAAAACAAAGCAGAGGAGGCATAAAAGGAATGGGTCTATTAGGGAAATGGCTGTTTCATACAAAAATGGAGAAGAAATGAAAATTAGACATGTTCGATCTTGTCAAAAGTTGAAAATAATTTACAAGAGGAATTCAAATTTTGCCTATTTTTAAACTCAAAGGTGGGTGTCTGTTAAAATGACGTGATCAATTAGATCATTATGCACCCTATGCCACTGCCCAGTTATTTTTGGAGAGCACTCGCTACTGTCCTAATCCAAAGGCGGAGGACTTGAAAGTAAGATACAAATTTGCTGTTGAGCTTCAATTAACGGCTCAAATTCATACATTATCTGCTGAACTTAATGAGTCAAAAATTATTAAAATATATCCTCTTTAAGTACTCATTTTAAAGACTAAGAAATTAAATTCTTTCTTTAAATTAGAAATATTGAATACATTTCTAGAGTGTTCTAAGTATGAAGAAATATTTCATTAAACCAAACATGGAGTGAACTTATTTTATGAAGTTAAAGTCAAGATCAATCAAAGTAAGCCATTAAATTCTATCTAGGAATTAAAACATTTTATTTTATAAGGAGAATATTTTATTCTGCTTGGGAATATATCAGGGCTATACTAGTCAACAGTATTTAAGCTAAAATTATTTTTAAGTCATTATCTTGTCAGAAAGCCTTGACAAACCTTAAGAAACTTTGCTAGACATGGAGTTTATAAAAGAAAAGTTTTAAGTAGTATCATTGGCAAACATGATCTTAATTAAGCCAGTTAATTGGAACACACTGATCTGATTGACTGGCTCTGGTTGGATATATCATCAACACTCCCTAAATCTAAGCATTATGAACTCTGCTTTTATGTTATCAGCTTGGAAATTATAAATACAGACCAATAATAATGGATTCATTTGGAATATGAAATTATAGTTTATCAAAATATGAGACAATATTAACATAAACCAACAGAACACATAAAATGTCCCCACAATAAGGAACAGAGGGTCCTGGAAAATAACCTTTATATTTAGAAAAGTAATTGTATTGTAATAAGAGACTGAATTAACTCAGAATTTTCCAACTAATGACAAATGTATTTGTGTTTTGAAAATCAGTAATATTTGTGAGTAGTCAGTCTATATTTTATTGATGTTGCCAGACATAAAAGAGGTAAAGAGGCTGGAAACAGTTATTTATACTATAACAATATTGGTGAAATTAATTAAGACATTCATAGCTTGCTGGGCAGTGGTGGTGCACACCTTTAATCCTAACATTTGGGAAGCAAAAGCAAAGATTTCTGAGGCCTGCCTGGTTTACAGAGGGAGTTCCAGGACAGCCAGGGCTATACAAGGAAACCGTGCATCAAAAGAGAAAGAAAGAAAGGAAGGAAGGAAGGAAGGAAGGAAGGAAGGAAGGAAGGAAGGAAGGAAGAAAGGAAGAAAGAAAGAAAGAAAGAAAGAAAGAAAGAAAGAAAGAAAGAAAGAAAGAAAGAAAGAAAGAAAGAAAGGAGAAGTAGAGGGTAGAGGTCAGGAAGGAAGGAAGAAAAGAAGGAAGGAAAGGAAATTTATAGTTTAACGAACAACCATCTCATATTTTAGTCTTGTCTCTCTAAGAATAGACTAAAACATTTTTTATCTACATGACTAATAATACTCAGAATCTTTTTTTTCCGATCTTGCTTTACTTTTTCTTTGTGAGGCACTAGCTATCAGCATAGGAGATAATCAAAAACTTCTCTTAGAACCGTTTTTGTCTTCATGCCTTGCTGGAAGAGTATACATTCTCAAGGTCTTTATTTTGACTCTCTCTCCCCCTCCCTCCCTCTCCCTCTCCCCCTCCCTCCCTCCCTCCCTCCCTCCTGCCCTCTCTCTCTCTCTCTCTCTCTCTCTCTCTCTCTCTCTCTCTCTCTCTCTCTCTCTCTCGTGTGGTGAGGGCAGGAGCACACACACGTGTGTTCAGACATGAGTGTAGAAGCCAGAGGACAACTTCAGGTGCCATCCTTGGGAATGTTGATAGTCTCCTTCATACAGAGTCTCTCATTTCTCTGAGTTCAGCATTTAGCCTAAACGGGTATGCATGCGAACATCCAGCAGGTCCCAGGGAACAGTACTGGGATTACAGGTGCATGCCAATATACCTGCCTGGCATTTTACAATGAATTCCAGGGCTGGAACTCAGGTCATCATGCTTGCAAGGCAAGCACCTCCCCAAGAAGCCATTCTCATAGCCCCTGTTCTTTTCTTTCCTAGGTAAATCTCATTCACCTAGAACTTTTGTTTCTTTCTGAAATCATAATAAATTAGAATTCTACCGTCCCTTTCTTCCCTCCAAACACTTTCATATACCCCTCCCCACTTTCCTTCAAGTTTATGCCCTCTTCTTTTCTAAATTATTGTTGCATGTACATATGTATGTATGTATATATACATACATACAAATATATGTGTGTATATATATATATATATATTCCTCAGTAGGACCTGGTCAGCCTGTATAATGTACCTTGTTTGTATGTTTTCAAGGTTATTTGTCACTGGACAATCAATCAGTGTCCACCTTTCCAGCTCCCAGCTTTTCTGAGTTGCCTATAGTTTGTGTGTGTGCTTGTATACATGTGTGTGCATGAGCACGCTCACGTGTATGTGTGTGTGCGTGTGCGCATGCGTGCACACACACACACACGTGCAGGGGTAAGGCCTCATAGGCTTTTCCCCAACTGCTTTGACATGATCAATGCTGTCATTCTGTTGAGCTCAAGTTTGGGCAGTCAGACTTAATACTTTATACAAATACTTTATACTTAATATGAATTTATGGTTTGTTTATATAACCAAGAACAAGCCCAAGAACATGAGATGTGGTCTGCTCCATCATATAGTCCAGAAGCCCAGCTGATGGGAATTCTGTTATCTTAATGTGTGACTCGAAGTCATTAACATTCATCTGGAGCAAGGAGAAAAGAATGGGGGGTCTGCATGTCTGCATGGGATGTTTATATGGGAAGGGCTGCAAACAGCCTGTTTCCCTTTTCTGTTCACACGCTGTTTCTAGTCCTTAACACATAACTACATCCCACTAGAAGGGAAGCTGGGAAATGTGGCTTAGCTACAGAAAAACACTTCTCCCCCGAAGCGTAACCAATTATCCTGCTGGTTCTTTCACAACTGCCCACTTAACTCCCTCCAGGTAATCTTTATTCATAGCTTAAACATAGACGTTTCCAGGACTATTTGCCAATAACTCTCAAAAATGATTTCTGATAATCTGAACGTTCAGCATCTCCAGTACTCTGTCCCCAGGACTGTACCCTTGAGCTGGGTCTTTACATTCACATTCTAGGTGGCGCCCTGGCCTCATTCCACCATACCCACTACCAATTCCACATCATCTCTCTTGTTTACAATTTTATTTTCCGTATTTGGCAAGTGGTATTCTTCAAAGAACTTATCCACAGACATGCAAAATTCCTTGATGGCTTACAGGTTTCTTTGAGTTCTTGCTGATGTCTGTGTCTTCCTTGCTTCCAAATTCCCTGTGGCCATTTTCCTGTCCACCCACTGCAGTTACTACAGTATCTATACATATTAATTCCACTCAGAATGTTTTTTATTTGTCTAGAAAAAAAGGCAAATATTTAGTTAAGAAGTGATACTTCTGTGTTTTGCAAAAACCTAAAAGTACAAATGTTTAGGTTTCTAGTTACCCTGGAAGGGAAAAAAGAATACAACTTTGACTTTACTATGGCATTCCTTTTTCTCTCTAACATACCATGTGCTTGCCTTGTGCTGAAATAATTCTGATATCTGCCTCGTGGAAGAGTTAAGGGGGAAAAAATTTCCAAGGTAGGTCCAGCGCTGATTTATCCATACACGTTCAGCAGTGCTATTTTGCTATATTTAATAAAGTCTCCTGAACTGGAGGCTGGGCAGTTGGATACGCTGCACACTGACCAGGCGACGTGGCTGTTCAAAGTGTCCATATTATGCTTTCAAAAAAACCTGTTCTGCTTACGCTTAATAGGATTTCTTGTTTTTGTCTTTTAGACCCGGGAGCATATAGAAGAAAGCAGAACAGGATGGGCTGGTGGAGTATGAGTTTCTATATTTTCCTTTATTTTAATGGTTCCCAACTCCCTGAACTGAGTTTTCCAACGTGGATGTGTTCCACCTTGTAGGTTATGATTAGGCATCAAACAGGAAAGTGTGTTTTATTATGATTTGTGGTTACTTGTGCCTGGAAGCTTTTGATGGGGTTATTCAGTGATATATGAGGTCCATTTAGTGTAAAAAAAAATAAGCAAGTTTTAAGGGAGAACAAGCGAATGTTGTCTGGATGCCGCCACACGTCACAATGGTTGCAGCCAGCAAGCATTTGCACTGGGGTGGCTGCTCTACTGAGATCAGATGTGGTGGACAAAAAGGGAACCGTGCATAGCATTTTTTCTTTGAAAATTTATTTAGTAGTGTAACTTCTCAATTTCAGAAGAGGAACTGCCAAAATTTTTCATAGTGTTAACTTTTGGGAATAAGTTCCCATCCTCTGAAGATACCCGCTTTATTGGATAGCTTTCCTTGACCTATAATCAACTAGTAGCAATGAACTTAACCTGAGAAAACCTAAGTATTTTACATTATTCATACAGCCATTTAGATAATGTGTGTGTGTGTGTGTGTGTGTGTGTGTACGTGTGCATGTGCATATAAGTGTGTATGTAGTAGTTGTGATCAACAAGGGCCGCATATACTAAGCAAGTGTCCTACCATATATTACATTCCCAGTCCTTGCTAATGAATATTTATTGAGTCTTTAGAGAAATTTCAAAGAATAGTCATGTTAGTAGTATACAATAAATGATTAGCTAGAAAAAGTGGTTTGTTTGGAATTCATCCCAGAGATTTAAACTGCAAAAGTCACAAGAATTTAATTAGAAATATTTTTTCCTGAAAATATACAGAATAAAAGAACCTAAATTTTTGTCCTTTACATTTAGAAAATAAACTCTGAAATCATAATAACAAAACAATCACCAGCTAATTAAACGATGCTCCACATATCTTTGGCCCCTTGCTAAAACCTCCTGATCAAAACAAAGCATGAATTTTGTGTTTGTTATCTGGAAACCTGTACTTTTAACGAATTGTTAACTCGGTTTAAGCATCATCTTTTGCCATTTAGGGAGGATGGCATTATACAGCACTGTGATGAGTAAACTTGCTTTCTAGGTAGGACATTTTAAATGGCTTTGCACTTCGCACAGAGATAAGCAATTTATCAGACAATCTAAGCGTGGCAAAGAAATCAGAGCAGGACCTTGTTAAAGCTGAGGTCAGTGCAGCTGAATATCTTATCTAGGGTCCAGGTGTGACTTGCCGCAAGAAGCACTTAACTCAGACTGCATTATGGTCCTAGCCCTGCCAGCATGATAGCGGAAATATTTCACACCCTCTTTACGGCCCCTAAGTTACCTGCTCATCGGAAGCAACTGTCTTCCATGTGCGCAATGGAAGGGAGGAGATAATAGACTTAGCCTGGCAGAAAGATTCTTCCTGTTTGCCTGGTTCTAATATCCTAAAGCAAAACAGTCTGGCCTGTTAATTTTTTATTTTCACTATAAATGAAATTGTAAGCTTTATTCAGAATGCAATCTTTCTAAAAGTTTCTTAAGTAGCTCACTAGGTATGGGGGGAGATAACTTTTCACTCTGTAATGCTAAAATGTCCTATGACTTGGGCTCCATTTTAGTGACTAAGACAATGCAGAACCAATTGTCTCTCACTGTACAGAGTACAAGGGAGCCGTTGTAAAGAGGACCCTTGTAAGGAGTTCTGCCATACACAGTTGAGGGTGAAACTTTCTGAAATGAAAAGAACAAACTTGCTCAAGTTCTGTACTAGTGCAATGCAGCCACCAAATTTCCAATTAATTTTCTAGTCCCTCACTTCTTGACTCATTTATTGTAATTTGTCTCAAGATGTAAAATCCTACAGTGTAGGTCCTACGATGAAGGATGCTTATGAATACATAAACAGAGAGCGGTCTCACATTATTTAATTTTCCGTTCTGTTACAAATCTATTTAAAGACAAATCAGACATTTACATTTAACATAATAAACTTGAGCCAAAACTTATTCGTTGATCAGGTAGCCTCCAGGGCACAGAACCTTTTCCTATGTCTCTCCATGTTGCCTTATGTCCTAACCCTCATTAGGACTGTGGTTCTTGGATCTAGGGCTAACACTAATCGAGTAGGATCACATCTTCAATTGTTTTATCATAATTATATTTATAAAATTTCCATCCAGGGGGAAATGAATTTAGAGAAACGTTGTTTACCTAGTAGAGATATAAGAGATACATTACATTTTAATGGCACATGATTGCAATATAAGAGAAATAATTTTATCAAGAGAATGCATCCAAATGTGATCATTCAATAAGCCATAGTGATTCATCCTACTATCCCTTTCTTCAGAAATTGATCTCAGAAAAAAAAATACAGAAAGGGACCAATGTTTGTAGCCAGAAGATACTGGTGTGTGCTTTGGAGTTTATTGTTTTCCTTGGGTGTAAAATAGCTGAACACTTTTGCCTACTGTTCCATGGACTTAAACCAGATAAAGAGACTAGGTTTCAAGGTATTCTGACATGATATGGATGAGCTCTGCTCTCATGAGATTTTTCTCAGAAAAGTATCATCCTTTCAGAGGAGGACAACCTGTAAAAATAGCCATAAATGCAGGGCAAATAAATTTTTTACAATGGTAGACACATGACACTCTTGATAGAGCAAATCAAAACTTTACAAGGGGAGAAACAGGACACTACTGGTGGAGATTTAGTATGAGACATTTGCAGAGTTTCAGTTGTCTGTTCTGAGGATGCTGAGCTGCCATTACTTCTGTCAAAAGACACTTGAATGTTTGGTGGTTCCAATGTAGTTAGATGGATCCCAGCAGGGTACGCTGAATTCTTCAAACTCAGATCACAAGGTTATTCTGTCTCCTGAGCGGGAGCTAAAGTCACTCAACTCTCTACGTATGCTTCGTGATTTCTCTCAAGTGTGCTGGGCCTGGCCGACTACTAGACCACGATATCAGACTCTTTCAAATGCCTTTGTTAAATTGTTGACATTAGGAGCTTAGCATCAGACAGATCAAAAATTAAAAGCACTGTAAGTTTTAGTGAGAATTACACTTTGCTCAAATGCCTCATTTTAGTCTGGTTTGATTAAGTACCAATGCTCGTTTGTTATTCATTTAACTCAATTCCAAACCACATCACCTTAGAACAGGAATTTGTTAGATTAGACAGTGTAATGCTAGGGGTTTTGGGGGGAGGGCACACAGTGGCAAACCAGCACCAGTTGGCACATGCAAGTGCCTATTAGATCACTGGCAAAGCTGTCATCTGAAAACTTGGAATTTCAGATATGAGTGACAGGTGATGAGAGAGGCCAGGCACTAGGATCCTTAGCCATATACGGCTTTAAAAAAAAATCTGTGGCTTTAGTTTGTCCTTTTGAATATAACCTCTGTTCACTTCTTTCAGTTCTTTGTTTCAACACCAGCTTTTAGCCACGATGCCATTTCGTACTACAAAATATTTAGCGACAAGGATGGTTACAAGCATATTCACTATATCAAAGACACTGTGGTACGTTCCTTCCAAGATTTATCTCCTCAAAGATCATTCATTTGAGGTTGCTCAAGTAACGCTCAGCTTCACACAACATAATGTTTGTCTTTTTATAGGAAAATGCTATTCAAATTACAAGTGGCAAGTGGGAGGCCATATATATATTCAGAGTGACACAGGATTCACTGTAAGTATTTCACGCAGGCACGATGCACCATTCAGATTTTAATTGGCACCAAACAATGGATGTACAAATCATGGACTGTACCGTCTACTCAGCTAACCGAAAGAGCATTCTGTTTCTCTCTGGTTATGTCTAAACAGCTATGATTCCGATAAAAGTGCACATTTTTTAATAACTCGCCAGCAAGATTTCCTTTGGGGGAAAATTTTATTACGTACTTCTATGAAAAGCATAAAAAATTCTCAGATAACAATTGGTTCTAAAGGCTAATTTTACTCTACAGCCCTTAAAGCAATGAACAAGCTTCAAAACCCCACAGAAGTTAGCCCATAAATATGGAGACTTTTTTCTAGAGATTTGGTGTTATCTGGGTTTCATGGCATCTGTAACAGCGATCAGGTATTGGAGGATTGCTGCCTGCCAGAGACTGGGAGGTCAGGATGAGTGCCCCAGGTGTGTAGATGAGAAATCAGATCCTCAGAGCAGGTAATTGACTTGGCTAAAGGCCATTTAATTAGTGGAAGGTGAGACTTCAGAACTAAGGTTTATGAATCCAAGACTGTTGCTGTTAACCTCAGTAGAGAATCCTTTAGATTCTTTCCTTTCTGTTCATCCCACACAGTGTCTTATAAAACTATCTTGGAATAGTTGTCTATGATGCATTTAACTAATCAGAAGTCCCTGCTTGTTTGCCCCGTCAATGTTAATGCTGTGTAAATTAGGGATATTTCCCCAGTACTCATAATCTGGCTGCCATTAAATGGAACTTGGGGAGCAAAGGAAGAGAATTATTAGTCTGCTTTTACCATATAGAAAGTGTTAGGACCTTAAAGCCATTCTATGAAATTATTTGTAACAGGAGTCAAAGGAGTTTGGTCCTTACACAGAACAGCCATAAAAGTGACCAGAGTCAGAAAAGTGATGGGATAAAAATGAACAGGAGATAGATGTCACACAAAATAGGTTTGGGAAATGGGGAGGGGGGGACTCGAAGGTCCGAAGATCCTGTACTGGTTATAATGCTGGCTGGAGTGACCGAGGCTTGAGCTGCTCTGACGACAGTGAACTGTGGACTAGAAAGACAAAGACATGCCTCCTTTCCGTGTGCCTTCGACATGAGGCCCGACACAGTGAGGGATCAGTTCATCTTTCTTAAGTGAATGACAGGAAAGGGTAGATGTTTAGGGAAGATGGGGTGGAATAATTGTTATTTTCTGTGAGGGAGAGGAGAGAGGCAACTGGGAAAGCAGGCTGGGCTGCAGTGTTGGAGGGGACGGCAATACTGGAAACTTTGACAGCCTGGGAAAGCGACAAGGAGTACCACGGGGAGGGGAGTGAGCAGCTAATTCACACACTGTTTGAAAGAGTGTGGGAAAGGCAGGTGACAGTGATGGCTGGAGGCTGGTGACTTTAGTGCAGACATAAATAAATCAGATGGATGCAGGTTTTGAATACGAATTTCATACGAGAAATGTGTTGTGTTTTGTTGCCTCTTTTTCCTTTAAGGAACATTTTTTTTTTTTAAATGACACTGAGGATGCCTGAACTGTTAAGCTCTCCTGAGACTTAAAACAAACCTTGTTTATTCTAAACTTTTCACACTCTATTATGCTTTTCTTGAGGGAGAAAAAAAAAGACAGCTACCTTGAGATATTTCAATAAATTCACAGAGGAATGGAAGGCATGTCACCAAACTGGATTTTCCACTTCATAGCTATATTAAGACAGAACTGAGCCTGCACCTGGGTAGTTAGGTAGCAAGTTTGTTCTCCTGTGGTTTCTACTGCAGTTTGGTGAATAAACATGGCGTGTGATATGATCATACCATCCAGCTCAGGCGAGTTTCCTGACATGTCGGTGTAGAATAGAATCAAATGTGCTCTCAGTCATATACAAGGTAAATAATTTAGTTCTGAGAAAACAGTAAGCAATCATAATGGAAAAGGAAAAGTATAATATTAGTCTAAATAAGTCATTTTTCATGGCTCATACCTAATGAATCAGAATAAGGTATTTTGGTCATAAAAAGTGTACTCCGCTCAGTCTTTCCTTTCTCTCATGATCTGTAAACTACAGTAAATGCCCTAAGCTCAAATTATAGCAGTGATTCCTATACATAAGTGTTAATTAACAGTTTCATTAAATGAATGGGATTTTTGCCAAAGTTACTAATATTAGTGACAACACTTTTGTCATTTAATAATCAATGCTTAATGTTTCCTAAATTCATTTCAGGTTTTATTCTAGCAATGAATTTGAAGGTTACCCTGGAAGAAGAAACATCTACAGGTAATTTAGGTCAATCCAAAATAGTATTGATACGTAGATACAGAGATGCATAGATATTTTAGTGGAATTGAATCATAACCCTAAGCAGATAAAGAATGCTTCTTGAAGTGTGAAATGTAATAAAATTCACTTGTAAGTTAAGGTAAATAATTCAGAAAATGATATACATGATACTAATATAAGTCATATGCTCCCAAAATAGGAACCAACTTAAAACGTTTTCATTTGAAAAAGAACAATATAGGAAATCCTAACGATGATATAACTACTAAATATTTTTGTACAGTAGTAGATATTTCAAAAACTTGGAGCTAATTCAGGACTTTTATTTACTAATGTGCATTTATTGAGTGCTTGCTGTATGTCCCACTCTTTTTACTCTTGTCATGTGGTCTCCACTCTGGCTCACCTTGCTCTAACCAGCTCCTTCCCTATATCAGTCGCTGAAGTTCAACCCAGTTGTGGTGTGGGAGAATTTTCTGTTTTCTGTCAATCATATTTTAATAAAATGCTGATTGGCCAGGCAGGCAGTATAGGCAGGAAAGCCAGACAGGAAGTAGGGGTGGAGCAAGGAGAACAGGAGAATTCTGGGAAGCAGGGAAGTTCCTCTGCGATTCCTGCGCAGACCATCGAAGAGGCAACATGTAAGCTGTCACACTGAGAAAGGTAATGAGCCCATGTGGCTAACATAGATAAGGATAATGGGGTAATGTAAGTTATAAGAGGTAATAAGAAGCCTGACCGAATGAGTCAATCAGTTTATAACCTTATGGAGTCCTGTGTGTAATTTCTCTTTGGGATTTGCCGGCTGTTGGGGTACCGGGCGGGACGGAAACCCCAACAAGCCGGCCCTCATGTTACATATGGCGCCCAGACGTGGATAGGTGAGTCCACGGAAGGCCTGGGAGAGTTTGGGAAAGAGTAGAGTGGGGTATGTTTTCTTGGTGGCAGCAGTTTTTCGGTTCTGCTCTGCTTGCTAGAGGCGGGCAAGTGCTCTCATCTAGGAGAGGCTTCTTGACTCAGCCTTGGCTGCAAAACCTTGCAGCTCATTGGGAGGTCCTGCCACGAAACACTTGGATGCTGTTGGTGGAGAGCAGAGCGCATGCTTTTCGGTCGTAGCAGGAAAAAAGCTGTGCTGTTTTGAAGTGCCGGCTTTCTGGGCTGTCCTGCCAGGACAAACTCTGACTCTTGCAGGCAGGCAGTCCGACTGAGTGTGGTCTGTGAGCAGAATGATGCAGCTTGCTTGCTAGCAAGGACCTTGAAATGCCATAGAGTTGTGGCAGTGAACACAGTTCTGGCTGGTATCTCAGCCATGAGACTGGAGAGCTGGGGAGTGGGCTAGATCCAGCCATCAAAGCCATGGTTTTAGGCTCATATGGTCAGAAAAAGAGAGACATATAGTAAAAGAAAGATTCAAAGTTAAAGAAAACCTCTAAATGGTTTACAGTGTTTTAAAAATATATGCAGGTTTAAAGTTAAAGTTCTTAAAAGGAAAGAAAGAGAGTAGTTGGGTGTGATGGTACACACCTTTAATCCCAATGACTGGGAGGCAGAGGCATATTGACCTCTGAGACTTTAAGGGGTCGAGGTAGATTGACCTCTGTGACCTCAAGGTGTGGTAGTACACGCCTTTAATCCCAATGCCTGGGAGGCAGAGACAGATCTCTGTGAGTTCAAGGTGTGGTAGCATACACCTTTAATCTCAGCACTGGGGAGGCAGAGACAGGAGGATCTCTGTGAGTTCAAAGACAGCCTGGTCTACAGTGTTATTCCAGGACAAAGATATACAAAGATCCTGTCTCAAAAAGTAAAAGTAAAAATAAAAGAAATAGAGGTTAAAATAAAGCCATATAAAGATGGAAAATACACAGAGAATGTTCATACTGTATGCTATTATGCTCTCTTTAAATTGTTTGATTGCTGAGGAAGGAGCAACAACTGCTAAAAGACTTTTGTTTATAAATGCTGCTGAACTAACCCAAAATAGAAATTTTGAAAATACCTTGGCTTCAAAATTGAAGTCAAAAGGTATGTTACTTTGGAGAAGAGATTTTGCTTTTGTTTCCACAGAAAACGAGAGGCTTTGGATTTATTCAGAGTTAAGAAAAATCACCTTTGACCAAGGGAGGCCACCTGAAAAATCTCCGACAGGAATAGATGGCCCAGATGTCTGAGTTTTACATCCAGAACAGATTCAAGACTACTGCCTGAGATGATCAAGACTCACAGGATACTCCAGTCAGGACTTGATTATAACTCTAAATTTTCTTTAGGTCCCCATAAGATCATCAGCGCCCCCAACCAGCAGGAAGTAGCCTGAAATACTACGCCCACATTCCCAACAAATGGACTATGGGTATTTTTCTTTGTTTAAAAAAAAAAAGAGGGAAATGGTGTGGGAGAATTTTCTGTTTTCTGTCAATCATATTTTAATAAAATGCTGATTGGCCAGGCAGGCAGTATAGGCAGGAAAGCCAGACAGGAAGTAGGGGTGGAGCAAGGAGAACAGGAGAATTCTGGGAAGCAGGGAAGTTCCTCTGCGATTCCTGCGCAGACCATCGAAGAGGCAACATGTAAGCTGTCACACTGAGAAAGGTAATGAGCCCATGTGGCTAACATAGATAAGGATAATGGGGTAATGTAAGTTATAAGAGGTAATAAGAAGCCTGACCGAATGAGTCAATCAGTTTATAACCTTATGGAGTCCTGTGTGTAATTTCTCTTTGGGATTTGCCGGCTGTTGGGGTACCGGGCGGGACGGAAACCCCAACAAGCCGGCCCTCATGTTACACAGTTGTACTGTTGATGGGTGGAATAGTAACCAAAAGACTCCTTTCTGCCTATACAAATAGAAACAGTGGTTAGCCTTGCCGGTGCTCTACTATAAACCAACTATCGTCTTAACCGATTCGCACCTGTAATTGTGTTGAATTTTAATAACTTTTAGGAAGTAGAAAATATTGTTGGAGTTGAGATTTGAATGTGAGTATGCTGTCCTCTGAGCCCTTACTGTTAACTCTCTTCCTTCCATTTCCAAGATCACACAAAAATTCAAGCACGGTATCTGTAAGAGGAAAAACAAAAAACAAAAAACAAAACAAAAACCAACAACAACAGCAACAAAAAAAAAGCCCTGTTATTCATAGTCCTCTTTCACACCTGGATACACATTTACCTTTCAGTTGGGAATCCTCCTCTGGAAACAACCATGCCTCTAGACCCCCACTGTCGCGCTCAAGACAATCTCAGAGAGAAGGAAGAGAACGATTTGGGAGGTGGCAGAGCCCACCCTGGCAGCCAGAATGGGCTCTGACACAGCCTGACCCTTGGCAGAGCACCGTTGAGCATCCCCAAAAAGGGATTCTGATGAAGTGTTTGCTGAGAAGTTCAGAAATCTATTTATTGAAACTAATGACTCCATTCCAGAACCGCAGTGTGGGGACGTGGAGGAAGGAAAGTTGCAGCTTGACCTGTGGGGGATGGAAGGGCAATGACTTCAGACACAGGGCTCAAAAGCCCACACGTCCCATTGAAAGGATGAAAGGTTCCGGAGGCAAATAGAATATGGCTTCTTATTTCCACATTACTAACATCCCCTTCCAGACATAGAAAAGAATAGAGACTCCTTCTTGGTCATGCTTCCAGGTTCCTTTGGGTGTTTTGATGTGGAGTAAGAAGAGAAGAGGCAGGGGTGGGAGATCTCCAACTATTTCATAAGCAATTAATGGCTATGAGAAACCATTACCTCATTGCCATCGCGAGTGTTCTACAGCTCTCCCACTTCGGGAAAGCCACAGAGGGCTTCTCCCTCAAATCCTGTGCCTCTTCAGGCAAAAATGGATCAAAAATCAAGCTACATCAAAACACTGTGATTCCCCTCTACTTTAAATGATATTGGCAACAGAAAAATAGAGTGGGTTTGATGTCAATATGTAAATTAGTCACTTTACATGGAGTAGTACATTTTGATAAATACAATCTCAAAATTTCAGCTTAGCTTTATTTTCATTTCCTTCTAGAATTAGCATTGGAAACTCTCCTCCGAGCAAGAAGTGTGTTACTTGCCATCTAAGGAAAGAAAGGTGCCAATATTACACAGCAAGTTTCAGCTACGACGCCAAGTACTATGCACTCATCTGCTACGGTAGGTGACGGACCTAACATAAGCATCGCCATGCCCATTGCCATTGTCATCATCCTTGTCACGCCATCTGATTGCGTGAAGCTTTTCATCTTTTGAGAACCTGTTATATACATGGATCTAATCGAATGCCTAAGGCTTGGGGCAAGGAACAGCATAGGAAAGTATTATCCTTGCTTGTTTGTGTTCGAGGAAACTGAGTAACCAGATATGGTGCATGGCTCTGTTGGGCAATCGTCAGGGCTGAAGCAAGAGTTGGCTGCCTCTCATCTTCTCACTCTTAGACGTCATTTTCCTCATCACTATGATGTCGCATGCAGACACCATCTACCAGACAGGTACAGAAGGAGAAATGTAAAAACAGAAGTGTTTTGTCTGATAGTGTGGTTGTTCTGCTTGGGCCTCGTTTGTGGGAAAAGTGTCAAAGAACAATGACCCAGAAACCTGAGATTAGCACAGTGAAGACAAATTATCCTTCCAATTCTAGTATCAAATGAGGACAGAAAATAAATCTTTGTCATTCTTTCCTTCCTCTCAAAAGTTGGAAGACAGGTGAGTAACTCATTCAAATATTAACAAATGGACCGCTGTAGCACAACACAGAAAGCATTTCTTAGACCACGGTCACATTTTACAAATCCTTTGCTGTCTAGATAAGTTGATTTTATTCACATGTTATCTTGAATAAACAACAAAAAATACAAGTTAAGATAACACTACAAACCAATGGAATCGATGACTATTGAGGGTTTAGTAGAATCTCTAATCTAGAATTGCTCCACTGTCACGCTAGCTAATGCTAGTTTAGGGGAGTGGGTAGCACACTTGGTAGGAAATTCAACAAAGTGCACGCCTTCCTCCTGTTCCTGATACCAATTACTCCTGTGCAGGTAGGTGACTTAGAGAACAATGGAACCTTCCATCAATTGAGATCTCTACTCAGCTGCAGAGGCCTCCTGTGGGTTTCCTGCATAATGAACAAGAATTAACGATATGCCACTTCCCTTAATCCAACAAGCTGGCTCTAGAACCTGAGCCACGGCTCATTTGCCTATGTAGACATGAATAACCATTTTAACCCGAATGCTCCCTTCAAGATGTCACAAGATGTCAGTTTGAAATAACACTTCCATAAAATGTTTGGTCAGTGGCATCTTTGAAATGTCAAGAGATTGTTGTTCATGGCCATATGTGCTGATTGTGATTGTGGCATTTAAAGGTAAACATTAAATGTCCCTCTCAAGTTATATGCAACATTTTCCAACCCAAACGCTATATTTATGTAACATGTATCAAAAGCTTACATGTCAGGCACACAGCATTCTTGAACTAAGGATGCTGGAGCATCTGTTTATCTCTCTCTCCTGGAAGGCTGGGTGGGCTCATCTCTTTAGTCACGCTACTCATAATTGGAAGATGAATGTCTAATACATTACACATAGGCATCGTGGAACCGCGAAAGAATAACTGCCTTTTGCAAACTCTACCAAGATAGTTGCTTTTTGCTATGCTATTCGCTGATAAAGGCAACAGTGTCGCATTAACATATAGGCATTTATAGCGGTATGCACTCTGTATTTGAATAACGTGATACAGCTCTTGGGAAGAGCATGCTAACACATTTTGTATCGCTTCTCTCTAGTATCTACTTGAACCTAAATGTTCACTGAAGCATAGATAAGGAACCAAAGACTAAACCCTCATCAAAAGTTGGTGGCAGAGTCCTTTCTAGAACTTGAATCGCCTGACTTTTCCACCACACACTCTTCCTCGGCAGTATGGTAATTTCCCATTTAGCAAAAAATACACTGTGTGGGAAGCATCACATCGTCTGGTGTTTTTGAAGCTCCAGTAAAATGAGTCACTGCACCATCATAGGAAAAACCTTGAAATCTTTCTCTTCAGGGCTAAGAGTAATGCCTCATTATGTAACTTTCAAACTCTCCAAAGGGCTGTTGAGCCCTGGAAGACAGGATTAATGCAGGTAAAAATCATATCGGTAACGCAGGACAAAACCAGCACAAAACAAGAATTTTAGGCGTTGATGCCATGTCTCTAGGGCTCATGTCCTCATCCTGCTGGGTCATGGACAGTCCGTCATTGGTTTGTCTCTTAGTTAAAGATTAAAATACAATTGTGGGCTTTCGCTACTGGAAGCATATGCCCATGAAAATTCCGTATGATGGATGCTAATATATTAAAGCCGAGCAATTTAAACTGCCTTGTCTTCTTAGATTCTAGCCCCAAATGTAATATGCATGTGTGTCCCTTTTGATAGCTTTGAAGCAACACTGAGTCTCAGGAAGAGCTTTTCAGTTATGTTCTTTCTCAAAACACTCTCGACTGTCACATAAGGACTGGGATTTTTGAGAAAGCCAAAATAAAAATCTCTTCCTTCTTGTCTCAAGTTATACTAAGAAGTAAGGGCAGAAATCAAAATATTAACTTTATTATTCATAAAGTCTAGTCAGAGAATGTGACAGAGGTAAACTGTGTGCCTTCTAACACTGCCCCCCACAATTACAGTTGTACAAACATGGGTACCGGTGTGGAGTTCCAGGATTCGCCCATGGGGCTTGGCACTTAGAACTCTACGGAATAAATCAGAAGCATGTTTTCCACAGGGAGAAAGCTGCCAGGAACCAGCCAGAAGGCCCCATTCATAAGCAGGTCTCCTAAGAACTCAGAGAAGTCCCTCTTCTGCTTTATTTGGGGCCAAGGACCTAATTCTAATGAGGCTCTCTTAAAGCAGAAGGAAATATTTAGAATGCAAGAGCAGCTACCCAGCTATGCATGTTGCTTTTTAATCCACTGGGTAAATGCACTCCTTAAAAGTGTACTCTGCTTATTAATTTACTCCACACTTCAGATAAGAGGTAGCATGTTTGTTTATTTGTTTGTTTGTTTGTTTACATATTGTTAAAATGACCAGTTTCTACATAGAGAAGCTAAATTTTGCAAAACACAGTAGGGAATGATGTCCTGGACAGAGCGTCCACCTTACGGACGAATGTATTGGTCATTACTAAAGATGCTGTTAGCTGACAGTTTATGCCAAGTTTGGAGATTGATTTAGTCACAGGCCATATCCAATGGTTGTGCTCTGTGCTGGGGGATGAGGACCTATCTTGTTGCCCTGTTATGACAACTCTGAAAGTTGCATAGCTTGCTGGAGGCTTGGCTTGAGTCTCTGTAACAGATGTTACAACCCACCTTCCCTCATGACCCCATCCCTCCTTCTTTAACCCCTCAAGCATCGCCTCAATATCACTCTTCCTCGTGCCACAAATTACTAGCCCCCAAAACGTGACCTAAAACAGCATATTAGAAAATGAAATATAGTCTATGAAAGATTATTTCTACGTGTAATAATCAGAAAGTTAAAAGGTGTTAGCTTTTACCCGCCAAATGAACTCAACATTCAACAGAAATACAACCTAGGTACTGATGAAGGTTGCCTGATAATGCACAACTAAAACTTGTCCAATGCCGTGTGACATCTTCCCAGAAGGCCATTTGCAGCTTCTGAGGTTTTCCTGTGTAATTAATCAGGTTTTCACCACCCAGGTTTACTCCTAGAAAAGCTGCAGCCCAGGTAAGACTTTTCTCACATCTGTTCTTTGGGTTTTGATATGATGCACGTTGTTGAAATGTAACTTAAAATGCTTGCTTCTCTATGGATAAAAAAAAAAAGTCACTGAAGAATTAAAGGATGTGCTTGGCACTAGTCTACAAGCAATTCTGGCTGAACGTGAAATGTTATTTTTAAAAGCAGTCACATTTTTGTTTCCATCCTGTACACAGGCCCTGGCCTCCCCATTTCAACTCTCCACGACGGCAGAACAGACCAAGGTACTCTCCCGCATCTAAAGATATCCTGAGTTGTCTACCACGAGCCACTGCAGTGGGCATAGTCAGTTGGTCCACCTTGAGAGCAGGAATTATAAAGCAACGCTGTCATCATAAAGTGTAGTATTCCACAGATTCAGATGCTGCTTGGATTAAACCTGATCACTTGAAGCTTGGTACTTATTGGCAGAGGCAATGTGACATAATAGAAATCGCACCACAGAGATTCGTTCTCTCCTCCCCCAATCTTCTAAAACCACAGAAGATTAGAATCAGAAAGAATATTTACATATTTCCTTTCTCCTCAAAAAACGAAAAAAAAAGAATTACTGTTTTTCGAGGAGTTTCTTCTTCTTCTTCTTCTTCTTCTTCTTCTTCTTCTTCTTCTTCTTCTTCTTCTTCTTCTTCTTCTTCTTCTTCTTCTCCTCTTCCTCCTCCTCCTCCTCCTCCTCCTCCTTCTCCTCCTCCTCCTCTTCCTCCTTCTTCTTCTTCCTCTTTCTCTTCTTCTTCCTCTTCCTCTTCTTTTCTTTTTCTTCTCCTCCTCCTCCTCCTCCATATACTTCTTCTTCATATATTCTTACTGCATCACCCCCATACTGGCAAGGGAATCCAAGCATTACTTCTCCGATTCAGTTCAGAGCAGAGAGGATTGCCATGCCAGCACTGTCGTGTGTTTTGCTTTGAGTTAGCAGCTATATCACATTGTTGCCATGTGTGAAACCTCTGGAATTTGGGGATGCTTTCTATTTTTGATGACTGTCATCAGAATTCTCCTCTACCTTGAATTTGTGATGGCGGTTAAAGCCGCTCACAGTTAAGATGGGCAGTTTTGCTTTCCACAGGGTTATTCAACCGTATAATTGCCCGATGTTCTTGCTGATGGCTCCATAGTATCCTCTGATTGGTCATTGAATTAAACACCAAATGATCAGAGTTGCTGGTGAGCAGGGGTGATGCGGGGCAAGCAGATGCTTCTTCCTTCAGCACTCATGCCTGCAGCTGTCCCTGGGCACCCGGCTGACAAGTCAGGACACTGCTTGGGGATTAGGTTTGTGTCAGATTAATGGCTCAAGAAGAGGTGAAAATGAAGATGTGTGGAAAAGGCCAGGGATTAAGAAGCAGGACAGTTGATTTAGTTTCATTTTAAAGTTATTTAACCTTGTGTCTAATAATAAGACGATTTGATGCACAACTGATTAAATTTGTTAATTAGACATATTCAACACTCAGGGAACAATACTTTGAAGCAATGCTGCTTTCAAGTCCTGAAGTTTTTGTTTTAATGGAAATCTCCATAGATATTTAAAGACCATCTTATGACCACTCTAAAATATAACTTCTCTTCCTTTCCTCCATCAAATGAAGTTCTATATCCCAGCTTTTTTTCTTGATGTTCTTGTGATATTCTGGGCAGATACTAATCTTTTTAATGCCTTTGAAGTTTTATTATACCGCTCTCTGCATGCATCATATATATTTTTATATTTTCTAATTCAAGAAACCACTCAAGTTCTTTTAGAGAACAGATCCACCAACTTGTCTAATGAGAACAGTATTCTTTTGCACTGTATTAGTTACTTTCCTCATTGTTCCAACTGAATCCCTGTAAGAAGCAGCTTGCAGGATACAGTCCATCATGCTTAGAAAGCATGGTGGTAGGATCTTGAGGCAGCTGGCCCTGTTACATCTGCAGTCCAGGAGCAGAGAAAGGGCAAGAAAGGCAGAAGAGTCTCTTAGTGACTAAACAGGCTCTGCCTCCTGAGTGTTCTAAATGAAAAAGTGAAAGTTACGCCCTTTCAATGCTGCAGCATGCATGGGCAGTCCATATGTGGTGGTTCTGTTGATCTTGTCCACATTGGGCTTCATGGCCTAAGCTGATGAAGATGACTGACCAGGTCTTCTCCTCAAGAGGCCACCAGATCTCATCATAGATGACTGTGAGCCACCATTTGGCTGCTGGGAATTGAACTCAGGACCTTTGGAAGAGCAGGCAGTGCTCTTAACTGCTGAGTCATCTCTCCAGCCCTCCTGAATGTTCTACAACCTTCCAAAACAGCGTAAGTTTGCCATTCACTGAAGAGCAAATATTCTAAAACATGAGTCTATGGGGGAAACATTTTCTATCCAAACCACATCATATGCTTATCACAAATATAGATTCCCAGAGATTCCAGACCAGTCCAGTTTGAATTATGCTTGGGAATCCACACTTTTAATAAACATCTAACTGCTATTTTCTAGCAGATTCTGAACACTACATTTAGGGTTTTTTTTTTAAACCCAATATTCATTTCATTTTGTACCAGCAATCTTCATTCAGCAAATGTTGGGCATTTACTAATGGAGGTCTTATATTACACTAGGTACTATTTCTCTGAAATGATAGATGCCAGATTGGGCCTTCTTCCCGTCCTCGAGGAGATTAGAGACTAACAGGCAATGCAAATGTGGGAGCAGGCAACAGTGAGAAAAGGATATGTAGGGATCAGAGAAAGGAAACGTGGGAAATGCAAAAACCTAAAGGGAGCGCCCCAGTCTAGGTTACCACAGGTAGGAAATGTTTCCTAATGACATTCATGAAACCTGAGATTCTTGGATATGCAAGAGGTTGATGCCATTTGGATGGTTGACTGGAACATTTGCTTTTCACTCACAAAGTACTGATTGTGGAGAAAAGGCCTTTGAGGAGATGAGGACATTTGTTTTGAATATCGAGTTCAAAGTACTGATAGGACCTGCAAGTTGAGCTGGTTGGCCTATGGTGACTTTGATTTGGGGAACTGAATGTGAAAACGACAGTTGTACTGAAGAGGGTCATCAAGAAGTTGTTAGTGTACGGAGAATTTGGTGTCTACGGCCTTGGGAGTGGATGAGATGGTAAGTTAGGAAAAGGGAGCCTTCAGGATGCCAGTACTCAAGAAGTGAAAAGCAAAGACTGTTAAGGAGAGCAAGGAGAAAATCAAGAGGTCATCAGCCTTGAGATGGGGCTAAGGAAGGGAGAGATAGCAGGGTCTCAAGAAGACACTAGCAGACAAATGACAAAGACACAGGGACAGCTACTTTTTAGGGGCAGTTTCTAGAGAAGAGTGAAGGAGCTGGTGAGATTAAAGTGAAGTTGGACCCACATAGGAAATTAGTGTGTGTGTGTGTGTGTGTGTGTGTGTGTGTGTGTGTTTGTTTTAGCAAAGCCAACAGAGCTTTTACTGCATATGTCTTTGAAGAGAGTAGAAGAGTTGAATACTAGTTAGGAAAAGTTAATGTTCTGTAAGATGATAAGTATTTATCGAAATCTAATTGAAGAAATTATGAGGCTAAAGGGGCTTAAGGAATGATAGGTATAACACATAGAATGTGCCTGTAAATGCAACACATGAGACAGAGGGAGAGAGAGAGAGAGAGAGAGAGAGAGAGAGAGAGAGAGAGAGAGAGAGAGGAGAATCAGAAGTTCCAGATTAGCCTTGGCTACATTAGCTGCACTATACATGACCCAAGAAATAGAATAAGAAGTTCCTGAGAAATTGGGAAGGGTCCAGGAATACATGAAGAGATTAATCTCTTGTCGTGGGAAAGGAAGAAGAGTTTGCTGGTAGTTTTATGAATGTTTGGAAATCTTAGGGAAAACAATGAACTTCATTTCCTTTGCCAAGAAGAAAGTCATTTGAAAACAGCAGATTCTATTTGAATCAGATACTATGGAAACCCAGAGGTGTTGACACTTACCACTGAGGGTCAACTTGAAGTTAGTTGTTTTGGGCATTTCAGGTTCTCATTAAATTAAGTAACTGAATGACCTCAAGCTTTTCCACAGATTCTCCACAAAAATTAATTAATATGAAATACAGCATTTTGTATGACAAGCAAATATCAAATATATACCAATTTTAAAATTCAATTCAGTTTTGTCATTTAAAAAGTATCTACAAACATATGGAGTACAGACTCCATATCTGATGCTAGACCCTCAGGAGGCTCGAGGAGTAGTAATTATACAAGAATAAGTGAAGAGAAGAAAGAATATGGTCCAGGCTGTACCACCCTTTACAAACTGATAGCTTATACTGCACAGCCCCAGAGAGAAATCTTGATGTCACCTCTCACTGTTACCACAACCCAGGAAATTCTCTTTCTTTGTTCATAGATACAACAACTTCATGTTCACAATTCATAAGAATTCAACTCTAACTACAGAAGTATTGATTAGCTTTCCAATCAAACCTGGCACTTCATTAAGTCATAAAATTAAAGGTTCAGTAATTAATGACAGAAAGGCAATAGAGTTTATAAAATCATAGGATATAATAACACCTTTTATTTCCAGTACCTGTAGTCAAATGACAAGAATAGCAATCTATGAGTCCATTCTCCACTCTATACTCTTGCATCATACAGGGTTCACTTCTTCTGGGAGAACTCCATGTACAGACTTCACATAAAGGAAGGGAGAAGCTGGGTTCACTTAGATTTGTGCATTTAATCTTTGTGAGTTTTTAACTTCTAGTAGGTCACAAGTATTTCTTTTCTGATGGGTTACTCAATGCTAATGTGGAACTTATTATGTCTTTTATATAAATCATACCCAAAGCATTTCTATGTGTGCTAAGATTAAATATAACACGTTTTGGAACAAAATGCCATGAGCATACAAAAACAGAGAGCTATACGGGAAGTGGTTTGGCAAACAGAGTAGTTATAAGTCTCTAGTTCACGGTCTTCGGTGACCACTTTTCAAAAATGAATATAAACAAAAATCTTCAGGATTTATTTTGTAGCAATTACCATATCTCACAAGTCATCCACTTCTCCCTTTCACAGAAAATATAACTCTACATATTGTATGAAAACCTATTTTTTCTCATGAAAATGCTAGTTTCAAATTAAAACTTAGTTTTAAAAGCTTCCTTAATATAAACCCATTTACATGTATTACCAATATGTAACATTCAGAGGATCAACTAATTTACTCAGTACGAAACATTAGAGTGTGGAAATATAACTCATCTCAATAGAATAGAAACTTTTGTTTTGTTCTGAGGGAGGGCCTTTTAGGCTATTGATCAGGCTAATCTCAAACTCACTTCGATGTGAGCCAAGTGAACTTTGAACTCACAGCCTCCCAAACATTGAAATTATAGATAGGATGCACTACTCCGGAGTATGAACAGCAACTTTGAGATTGTTGATCAGGTATGAGACAGATCAATACTGTGTAGTGATTTTTGAAAGAGATATATGACAATTTTGGGGAAAAGATTTTGAAAGAATCATGTCCATAGCAATTTACTTTCAACAAAAGAGAAATTTCTATATTAATCAAATATAACAGGAAAAGATTAAATAGAAATATAAAATCTCAGAAACAATGTTAACTCCTCACACTGAGTACATTAGGCTTGTAGTTATATCACCATTTCACCTAGATGAATCGATGATCTGGCTATTATATTTCCTCCTTTTAGTCAACTAAAATTTTAAAATAATGTCACCTATTCAGCTCCATGGCTTCACACTGAAAAAATACAGTTGGATGTGGCAAAACATGATCAAATTAGCATTGTTGCTCTTACATTTCTGCTCAAAGCATTGGAAATGGGCTTTTGGTTTGCATGTTTATTTGATTGGTTGGTTGCTTTTGGTTGGTTGGTGTTCTGAGACAGGGTTTCTCTCTGCATGGTCCTGGTTGTCCCGGAACTCACTCTGTAGACCAGGCTGGCCTCAAACTCACAGAGATCCACCTGCCTCGCCCTCCTGAGTGCTGGGATTAAAGGTGTGCGCCTCCATTGGCCAGCAAAATGTTGGTAACAGCTGTAAGAATCACTGAAGGTTACTGATGGAAGTGTGATGTCCTCACACTCGGACACAGTGCACAGACAGCTCATTGTGAATGCCAAGATGAGGTACCTGAAAGACCCTTGCTCAGTTACTCCAGCATTGTCCATACAAGCTGAAGGAATTTAAAGAAATTATTTGTATAAATACTATTAACTAATGCTGAACATTATATGTTTTTAAAGAAATCCAAATACTGGAAGAAAACAAGGAATTGGAAAATGCCCTGAGAAATATCCAGCTGCCTACAGAGGAAATTAAGAAGCTTGATGATGGTGAAATAAGTAAGACCTTTTAAAAACTTCTCACGTAGAGATGTGAAAGTGAACACTTCTCTCACTTAGAAAAATTACCGAGTAAATGTTAGAGTCCAAGCCACATGCTATATGCTCTCATTTAAAATAACGTTTCTGTAACAATATTTAGCTTTGTTAAACATTAGAATATGATTATCCATACAGTTGATCATCTACTTTTTCATAGCTCCCTCCCAACACCGACATTTTAAATACAGAGACTGTCTAATTTTAATTTTAGAATATGTGATTCTAGAATGAAAAATATTTTGAGATTTATAGTCCTTTGCAAATTAGACCTGAAATATGTGATAAAGTCAATTTAAAACATGTTCTTAATTCTTAATGGTTTACTTGTTATGGGTTGCTTTTATGCTGTGTATTGCCAAACGATAGTATACCTGTGACGGAATAATTATTCTCTCTTCTTCTGTTTCCAAAGCTTTATGGTACAAGATGATTCTCCCTCCTCAGTTTGACAGATCAAAGAAGTACCCTTTGCTAATCCAAGTGTATGTAATATTTTCTTTAGTGTAAAAACTATTTACTGAAAATATGCTGGATGAAATACACATTTATGAAATAGAATGAACCATTCTCCTTGGTAACAGTTCCTATTGATGCTGTTTTTATATATTCCCCCAACTAATCAGCGTAAATAAAATATGGTTATTTAAAATTTAAAATTTGAGATTTGAGATGGACTTGCCTGCATTTGTTGTGTTGAATTTCCTTGGGATGGCAAATTGCCGAATGTGTCAGAATACCTTTGAGATAGAGAGATTGCAGCCAAATTTAAAAAAAAAAGTGTAAATCATCTTAACATCTTATGTAATTGAGTTAGAAATGAAATAAAGGAATGGAATACATTTAGTGGAATCACACCCAAAATCAGGGCTGACCTACACACAACTTGCTTAAAACACCATGCAGTTTTTTTAGTATATCTTATGTCTGCTTTTAGCAAGTGGCAGGTGGCAGAAATGACGAAAAACCCACACATATTCCTTGAAATGCCAACCCTAGATGTATCCGTTTTGGGGAATAGGAGAGGCTGTGTCCCAAAACAACTTCCTTGTAGCAAACCTCTGGGGAAGCCTGGTCTCCTCTTGACTTAGAGCCAGATCTAATGTTATTGCTATTGGAATTTTTATCACATAATTGGCCTGGGAATTGCCCGAGTCAGTTCTAGGCTGTTGTGGGAAACTGAATTTTATCAAGAATTCAGAAATTAGTTCTTATTTTTCCTTTAGGTATGGAGGTCCCTGCAGCCAGAGTGTAAAGTCTGTCTTTGCTGTTCATTGGATAACTTACCTTGCAAGTAAGGAGGGGATAGTTGTTGCCTTGGTGGATGGCCGAGGCACTGCCTTCCAAGGTGACAAATTCCTGTACGCGGTGTATCGAAAGCTGGGTGTGTATGAAGTGGAGGACCAGATCACCGCTGTCAGGTGAGCGCCGCTCCATCGAGCTGTCCACACACAACAAATGTGGCACAAACACTCGTGTAGTTCATACCAGGGGCCCCTGAACGTGGTAGGTGTGTCCTCCCACTGAGCTATACACCCAACCATGTTTTCAATTCCTAATGACTTCCATTTTTTGTGCTTTTTTTTTGGTCTAGTTTCCTGAAACAATTATTGGTTATTAACAGATCTTTTGAACCAAATATGGGGAAAGTTGTTCACTGTGAAGCTTAATAAAAGTGCTGCATAGATGTGAAACATTCCAATGCACTTGTGTTTATTATCATGTCTCACATTTGGAAAAGAAAAAAGAAAAATATTACATAACTTTAGCAATAATTTTCAGGAAATCAGATATCCAAAGGTATTCAATCATTGTTGGCTCTACTCTTCAGTTTAGAAATGGTTCGGACCTTCAGCGCACTACAAGTTCTAGGTGCTGGGAATTCACTTGTGATTAAATTTGCTGTTAATTTTTGCTATGCTAACATGAATGTATATGCCAATTTTCCTTTAACAAAAAGCTCCTATTTTTATATAATAGAAATATTATTATGAAAGCATTTGGAAGGAAGGTAGATCTAATTTCTTCTCCTCCAGCGAGATTTCTTTTTCTATTGAGCTCTACATTTTTTCTCTGCTCCCTTCCCTACCTCTCCCCTCCCCTTCAACCCCTAGCTAGATTTCTAATCACAGTTTATGATTCCCCTATCTTTCTTGAATTGAAAAGGATGTCAGTAAAACTGCTGCTGCCCCAGGGGTTACTATACAGGGTTCCCCCAGACTCCCATTGCTATAATGTGAACAGGTGAAGCAAGTGAATAAGAACTTATCAGTCTAAAAGCGATGGGCTAACTGACTGATTGCGTTCATAGACACAGATGATTTTGTCCATGCAACAATTTATTATTGAATACCTGTTCAGAAGAAAGAGCAACTTAGAAAATTCAATAGAATATTTCTTTTATCCCCTTAGTATTTTGTTATTAGCAATATAGAGCAACATATGCAAAAGAGATTATATTTAACAGCTAGGATATAGACCCAGGCAGCACCTTTTTCTGTATTTCTGACTCAATCAAAGCAGAAAAGTTTAGATTCATATGTAACTAATTTTAAGAATAGAAAGACAGTCATGACTCATAGATTTCAATGTTTCTTCCACTCAATGACTAGTCATTTATGCACGGATAAAATGTTCAATTAAAGCAGTCAATTGTAATAAAACAGAGTAAATTAATGACTAAATTGTTAAACCAAAATCTATAATTAGCCCCTCACTTCTTGGAGGCTGCATGATTCTCACTGATCCAGATTTTGACATTTTTACTATTCATTTATTTGGAAGAACTTTGTCCAGTGGAGAAATGATTCGAAATGAACTCCTCTGGGGCAATAGAGAACTTTATATTTTGCTTTTGTATGTTTGTTTTTATTTTCACAGCGCTGGAATCCAAGTCCAGGACCTTGTAAATATTAATCAATCACTCACCCACTGAGCCAAATCCTCAGCTTAGTTTTCCCAGACGATGGTGTGCCCTGTCAAGAGTATAAGCATATTTGTCAGAGTTCAAGCTTTAATGCTTCAGATGTTTTGTTAGAGGCGCATCTTGGGCATTATATATTAATATTTAAAATGATAAAAAAACACCAAGGAAATATAAATCAAAGACTTGGAGATAAAAATTACAAGTTATTGTATCTTCTTTAAGTGTCTCCTAAGATGAATAGGCCTAGAAGGGTGCTTGTTTTGGCTTTGGCTTAAAATAATCATAATCATACCGTCCACCATCAACAAAATACATCATGGTATTCAAGGCATTGATTTACCATCACAAATACAGTACTCAGCAAAACTAGGAATTCTTAATTTCCTCTATTGAAGGACATAAAAGCATATATCTGAAGCCCATGCAAAGATCTTAATAAAAATTCTTATTTCTAGCATTCAATATAGAGAACACAGACCCACAGTTTTTACCTTCTATCAATTTTTCATTAATACCAACTTGTCTTTGGTACTTAATTGCAGATGTACCAGAAGTAGAAACTGGTAGCCATCACCTTCCCTGAACTTCTTTTCTCAATCAGAACCTGGGGAAAGCTTCCCTGAAATAGGGTGAGCATACAGCCACCCATGTGTTCAGCCTTTTAACAATGGCACCCCAAATTTTAACACTACATTCTGTACAAAATGGCACAACTTGCAGTCCTGAGTTTCAGTGCATTTACAATCTGGTAAGCATGGATAAATGGCCTGCGTTCTATGGGAACAGCACTACTTTTAGATGAAACTTTGAGCAGTGAACAGAGTGGCTACATGGTCCATTCAAGCAACACATACACAACAGTAGAGAGAGTTCTAGCCCTGGCCTTGGCTTTGCGTGAAATCTCTGTTCCATGGACATGTAAAGGAGGCCTTTGAACCCAATCCCCTAAAGAAAGAAAAAGTTAAGGAGGAGAAAATAATGATCCCAAGGATGATCCAACTCCTTCTCTCTCTCTCTAAGTGTTTTAGAAATCACATACCAAACACCTGACCCAAGGAAAAGGGTTTGTAAGCCCTTAACTGCCACTGTCAAATCACCCCAGAAATGAAATGTTTTCCTTGAATCTCTTATAAATTTGACATAGGTGAATTATGAACAGAGAACCTTGTATGCATGTTTAAGACAGCAGCAAATATGAGTCAAACCAGGAAAATAACTTTAAACTAAGTGAAAAATGGAAGAAGACCAGACAAATACGACCTCACGGCTTGCCTGTGCGTGAGAATGCTTCTAAGGAGACAAGTTCTGGTGAAAAGGGAAGGTGACTTCTTCAGGTTCCTTAGAAAATGTTACATAAAAGAAAATCATAAAATTTTTGAAATTATAGGATCAGTTCCACATATTTGGAGTTTTTTGGCATTGTTTACATTCTCGTAGTTCTAATTTTATGTAATTAAAGGGTTAATGGTGAAAACTGCATGAGAAAAAAATATATTATCACACTTATAGACGGTGTCAAGGAGAAAGTTTCTCAAATAGTAAAATTGATCACTAGGATTCAAGATGACTTAGCCGAGAGTCCTTTTCATGCGGAAAAAAAAATGTGCAGTTCAGTTCAACCTCTAAGATTTGTTACTACCGCTGTGCTGATAATATCATATTATCAGTTCTTTCTGATAACCTTCCAGGAAGCTTTTCAGATTTTGGAAGTGAAATTTACAGAGCCCTGTTGATCTCAAAAGGCTAGTATTATCTAGCTAACCTTTAGCCTAGTCCTGCCACATTAAGTGTTAATGTTTCATTTCCATGCTAACCACTGCTCCTATCATTTCCTGTAAATGTCATCTTTTCAGAATACACCGAGGAAGGGCACGGATAAGAATTTCCTGCTCCCATGGCTCACCTGTTATTTGCTTTGTGCCCCAGATGCAAGGCAGTATGATTGTTAGCTTCGGGGAGATCATAAAATCCCGAGCGATTTTATGGCTCAGGACCGTCTTCCAACACCAGTAGCGGAACTATATATTTTTTTAAACAAGAAAGTGAACCTTCTCGTCCCTCATTTGGGTTTTGAAATTTGCGTGAGAATGGCTGGAGGGGCCACATATTTTTGCGTGCTTGCTCGCTTTCCCTTGATTAGCTTCCACTCAGGTAGCAATTTTCCGTTTGCTACTCCGTTTCTTCCCTGTACACTCAGTGTCCTTCAGAATTCGTGTCGGGTAAGCTGTGACTAACGGGGCCTCTTCCCATCTGTTTGTCCCGGGCATTTGCCCAACTCCTCAATTCGTCAGAAACGTGCATGCTGAGTCGATGCAATAAGAAAAATGGTTGCTATAAAATCCCTTTAAGTAACTCTACAGAGCTGGCAAAAAGAACTCAGAGGTAGGGCGCTAGTATAGTATACCTAAAGACCTAGGTTCTGTGCCCAGTACAACAAAAGAAATGGAGAACCCATTATTCAACTAACAAAACACACTTGTTTTCTACTTCTGGAGAACAGACGAGAAAGCCATTAACAGAAAGCCATTAACAGAAACCAGAGGCCATACCACTGTCTCTGGGTTCCCCTCTTCCCCCTGCTTACTGTGTCATTCCCTAGAGCCTGCCCACTCCCCATCACACCTTCTATCTCTCTTGTTTCTCTCTGCTTCTAAAGTTGTATTGAGGCTTTATCAACCTATTCCCCCAAATAAATCTCATTTTCTCTATTATACTGGGGAATTGAGGTACAAGTGACCTGCATGCCTTGCTTTGTGTTGACTAGTTGTTTCCTGGGACTTTTAAAGGTTGTTTTTCTTGTAGTTCATTATTCCCGAGAAAAAGAATGTTTTCAAAACTTCTTGGAAATGCGATGGAGCCAAGTAAATCAATTCAACATTTTAATTGTTCCTAATTACAATGCATAATTGTCCATACAATGGTAAATTGGAGACTTCTGTTTATGAATGTCAAGAAGAACGGTTGGTTTTTTTCTTCTCTGAATAGGACTTAACATCAAACTGAGTATCAACAACTGAGCAAATAAGGTGGTACAAATTTATTAAAAATTGAATCAAAATGAAACAAAAATCCTTCCAAGACCCAAGGATCTGGGAAATTTGGTCCTCCTTAGTGGAGCCCTTGTGTTCTAATGAGGCAATCTGAGGACAGGTTTTGACAAAAACAAGATCAAACAAGGTTTAATCTCCTGAGGGCACTGGGATCGCTGCAGATAAAGAACAGAGCCTAAGATGATCCTTTAATTCTCTGCAGAAAACATGATAATATTATTTTACTTATTTGTAAATGCAGCCTTATTATGCACGTGTTTTAAACAAAGAAATGAAGCGTTTCTATTAAATCTTTGGATTAAATATGCTTGTATAATGAAGTAAATGTCATGTGTACACAATTAAAATTCTAAAAATTTGTTTCTTTCACTTTAGAAAATTCATAGAAATGGGTTTCATTGATGAAAAAAGAATAGCCATATGGGGCTGGGTGAGTTGTTTTATAAGTTCCCTGCCTGTTACTCGGTTTGGTAATCCTCGTTTTCTGAAGTGTTCGCTTAGAAGGTTTTTTCATGAAATGTCAGTGTTGCAACATAATTTAATCTGTCAATAGAAACAGTCAATTTGGATAATATCAGCTCTGAAGTGGTGGTTTTAAGTGTTTGTTCCTTCCTTTAATTCAATTTCTTCTTTGTATAACAAATGAACTCATCATAATTGACACATTTTTACTTAATTTTTGGTGCTGAATTATAACATACCAACTGAACTATGCCTATCGAAGGTTTGATTGCCTCTCTGATTTTGAATTTAATAGCTATTGTATGTTTTATATTTCATTTTACTGAAAAGCCAAGTTAAAGCTTGAAATTATAGGAACTTTCACTGTAGATTTTTTTATTTAGCTCAGTGTAGTCCTACCAGGGCTGTTAGACATTTTTTCTTTTTGGACTAATTTGAAATTTGGGCTAATTTGAAAAGAAGCATTATTTGGCTACCTAGATATTGGTTATGGATATGGAACTTCCTCCCATGTTTGAGGAGTGATGCAGTTATTGAAAATAAACACAAGAATAAGTGGCAGAAGTTATTACTTGTGAGCAGTGAAGTCACTGGTGGAGACACTCTAGAGAAATAGTGAAAAGAGTTTAGGTTTGCCCATTATAAATTATGATAATCAGCCTTCAAAGAAGTTTGCTTTACTTTTTGGTCTGAATTTGTACAATTGAAAGTCAGTTTGTGGTCGGGTGAGCTTGGGTTGTTTTTCTTGGCTGATTTCTCTGAAAGAGGCCTGCCCAAGATAAAGGGAATGAGACACACGTGGAGAGGGACCTGCAGGATCCAGCTCAACTCCCAGCTCAGTGACCAGATGAACTGTTAGCAATTTGGAGAACGTTGTTATTTCAAGCCATTTGGTCCTTCTCAAAACTTTCTAACGTTAAATATCTAAACAGTTGGGATTCAAATGGGTAAAAACAAGTGAAATATTTTTATAGGGGAATATTTCAGATAAGATCTTTCCTACCACCCATTTTTGTGAAATTCCTAAAGTCAGTCTTTGACAGAGTCTCATTTTAAGCAAATACTGTATATAATCATTAACATTTTGCTTAGAACTGTGCTTTGATTTTGCTGCAGGCTCTGAGTACCATAAGTTAGAACTTTCCATTTCATTTATAGAAAATGGTTATGTATTAGTTTGGTAGAGACTCTATATGTGGGATGATTGAAAACCCACACATCACCCAACAGTACATCCGTATCAGTTCAGAATCCTTCAATAAGAGACTCTTATCCTACCGGATTCTGTCAATGCCGTCAAAAGACTTAAGTCTGTTAGTCTCCCTGCACTGATTACTCTCTCAGAAGACATTTACCATGAAGCAGACTGTGAGCATGCTCAAAAGAAGACAGCAATGAGTAGACTTCCTGCCCTGCCTAAGTAGCCTCCAATCAGCTAGGGGAAACAAGGTACAAAAAGATATAATACTATGTGTCTTTTTGTACCAGTTCTTCAAGTTTTGCACAACTCCATTCTTATTAGCCTGTATTTCTGATCTCTGATTCGTCTATTCCTTCATCCTTGTAAATTGCCATTACATCTCAACTAGATCTTGTGTATTTTATTTATAAAATAAAAAGTAATTTATTTTATTTTTTGTAGACATAGTCTCCTGGATCTCAGCTTAACTTGCAACTGCCTTTATATCTGAAAATGACCTGAAACTTCTGATCATTCTGACTGTACCTCCAAAGTGCTGGGATGACAGACATGCACTACTTTCTCTGTTTTTTGTGATCTTAGAGATCCAACTTGGTCTTCACACAAGATAGGCAAGCCCTGTACCAACTGAATCCCATCCTCAGCCCTCATGCTAGGTTCTTTATGGACAAAAGGGTGAATAAGTTAGAGATTCGACCCTCATACGGGGAAAGAGTGGGAAAGCAATGGTTTATAACTCATCGTACAAAACAACAGAAAGAAAAGAGGTTAATTGTGCCCGTGAGAGCTAATAAAGACATCAGAAATGAGTCAGAGTCTTTGATAGGCAAAAATAGATTAGTAAACGAGCATTTAGAATGTGAAGACCACATTTATCCTGGTCTTAATAAAGCAAAGACACATGCATGAGTTGATCAAGAATACATTAAACTTTGAAAGTCTAAAGAATCATAAAGAGAAGTTTGGAGATATGTCAGGAGAAGTAGGTCATGAAGTAACCAGGACCTTTTAGGCCACATGAAAGGGAATGTGTGTGGCTTTTTACATTTTGTACTTCTGAGACCACTGCAGTCTCTAAGTTCCTTCAATGTTAGTATGTTTCTGAGTGTAGCTGTAAGCCATACATCAATACTTTGTGAATCAGTGGAGCAAACTCTGTGGTTTCAAAGATAATGGCTGTCATTTGTACTCCTCTTCTGAGTCTTATACATCAGCGGCTTACCAGCCATCTCTCCTTCAGGAGATGACTTTCATGGGCCTCAAGTTTTATTTACTCCAAACTAACCTTTAAAAAAAAAAACATCATCACTGAAGACCCTCATCTACCGAATCACCCAAATTAGAAAGCTCAGAAGAGTTACTTCCTACCTTTAATCTCTCTGAGCTCAACATTGATTAGTGAATTCTTTTTCTACTTCTAATGGCTAAGTAGTGACCACCATCCGCAATGACCTTATATGATTTCAGTTTCTTCATGTGTCATTAAACCAGAACTTCTCTAATGTAAGGTGTGTAAGTATCACCCAAAAAAGCTTGCTAAAGCACAAGGTCCAGTTCCTTACCAACAGAGAGTCTACTTGAGCTCACAGATTCCATTTCTGCCCAGGTTCCAGGAAATGCTGATGCTTCTGGTCTATGCTCTCAGGCAAGGGAGTGTCTAATTAAGTTATTTTAATTGTTTCTTAACTGACTTGGTCAGGCCTCACAAACTCCAATGTTGTTTGAAATATTGTTATTCTGAGATTTTTTTTTGTTTTTTAGTTTTTCAAAATTGTATATATATAGTATATTACATACATACATATATATAATGTACATTATATATTACCTTCATTACCCTCTTTCTATTCCTACCATCTGCCTAGAAAACCTTTTCCCAACAAGCCCACCTCATACTTGCATGACATTTGGGATGTTTGTGTCTATTGGAGTTTTTTTCCTTTGTCTTTTTTTCTTTTTTTGCTTTTGTCTCACTGGGTTTTATTAAGGTTGCTTGCACAAGCTTGAGTTATGGACAAGTGTTTACTAGGATATAACATGGGCAATATACCACTAAATAAAATGAGTCTCCTCCCCCCACAGTTATTAACTGCCAATCATCCCACAAAGAGTAAGGTTTCATGAATCCCTCTCCATGTATGATGAAAATGCTGACAGATCTTGCTCAGGTTAACTGCAGTTACTTTGAGTCCATGAACACAATGTCCACATCAGTAACTTTTTTCTGTCTTGGGTCTCTTAAATTCTTTCTCTCTTCTCATCCAGTCTACAGTGTTCTCTGAGCCTTGAAGGAAGTGATAAACGTCACTTACTTGTCCCTATTCTCAGGACTTATTCTCAGGAGTTTCCCCATTAGATATTGCCCCCTCCAAAAGTATGCTTCTATGACAAACCACAGGGAGCAGTGCTAATGTGTGGGTATAAACATCATTTTTAAAGCAAAGTCAGATAACATGTCCATCTAGCAAGGCAACAGTAGCAGAATCCACCCTTTGACCTTCTTAGCCTCATTCTCTTGAGGAGGCCTAGAGAGTGAAACGTGCCTCAAAATTAATCCTATACCTTAATGTTCTCCCCAGAATTGTCCCACTCATACCAGGAGATTTTTTTTTCAGGAAAATAGTCTATCATCCACCAGTTTGGAAAATAGACGTTTATTAAGTATAGTGTGTTTAGTCCCCATGAAAGACTAGCAAAGAATTGTTAAACGTTTTTGTTTAGCACAAAAAATATTTTGTTCCACAATTATTGGTGCCTTCTCTTTCCATAAGTACATATTGATAGTATAAAAAAAATGATTTCATGGATATCTCTATGAGAAGAGCTGTTGTCGTTAATAGTACCCCTGTATAGGTGTTTTAGAAAGATAATGTCATAGACTAGAAGGCACTTTGAGGATAGAAAAGGGGGCTCGAATACTGGGCACAAATTGCAAAGACCTACAGTTAGCCAAAGAGGCATGCCGTGGGAAGAGGCCATAACCTTTTCCCATGCAGACTAATAAGCCAAAGGGTTGGGTGTTAATGTTCCGTATCAGGAAGAAAGATATCTTTTTTTCTGGGTAATATTAAGTATTTCTGCGGCCTGCCAAATAGGTCATGGCCAACCCAGCAAATACTTTTTACAATTGGTTTGTAAATAAACTTCAAATCTTATATTTTCTTCCAAGATATGGACTTAAAGGCAAAAAGAGGGGCATTTTGAACACCACTTTTTATGAACTGAATTATATAACCAAAGACTTATAACCCTCATTTTAGGTGGTTGTTAAATATCTGCTATGTCTCTATCATGGTGTTTAAGAAAAGATTTTGGCCTTGGGACATTTAGCAGTATTTAGAGACACGTTAGGGTTTTGCTCTGAAGAAAGGCTTTTAGCACATGGGACAGAGAACAGGGTGAGGTTGAAATCCTCAATACCATGCAAGAAAGCTCATAACATCAGAAGTCTAAAAATGTTGAATGCAATGAAAAATTGAAGCAATATTCTTACTGTTCAGGAGCAGAGAGAGCTTTGCCTAAACTATTAGAAAAAGAAACTACATTTTCAGGCTTTGCTTTGTTAGTATAGACCTAGCCAGGTGGTGTTGAATAAGCATCAGTTCATTATTTAATCTTAGTTCCTTTCTCTTGCAGTGACTAATTATAAGCAATTTGAATTGCTATGTGAGGAGGATGTAAATGTAGGATGAATACACTTTCTAATGGGAGACCATGTTAGACTCTATTATTTCTTCCAGAAGAAGTCGCTCTGGTGTTGGAAGACAGGAAATGTTATGGGTTGCTAAGACAGGTCTTCTAGGTTTGAGCCCCAGCTCTGCTTTTTACTGACTCCACCACCACCATAAATTCACTATGAATTCTGAGGTATTGCTACTCCATTATAAAATGCATCAACCATTTCTCCCCCTGGTCACTAGGGGATTACAGGAGCTAACAGTGGAATCATACTTTTAGTAAATATGTGTATAAACATGCCTCCTGTTTATAAGGCCATTTTTTCCAGCATTGGGAATAGATCCATAAGCAAAACAAGCAAAAGTCTGTACTCATGAAGTTGGTGAAGAGTGGGAGAGAAAGTAAGGAAAGTAAATAAATACAATACAAAATGTTGAGCTATCTAAAAGATGCAAAATAGAACAAGGAAGGAGCATAATGAAGGGCTAGCACGCTTGCATGGTTTGAAACAAAATGGCTGCAGAGGTCTTTGAAAGTCACATGTAAGTGATGCCCTGAAGAAGAGTGAACAAGGGGGCGTGAGGACAGGCACTTTCTGGGGAAAGAGCTAGCCAGACAGGAAGTCACAGGATTGGCAAATGTCCTGAGGCCGGTCCCCGTTGCCAGAGTTCAAAGAACAACAAGAGATGGCAAGGAACAAAGTGGAAGAAAGGCAAAGCAGGGATGGGGGACTGGATGGGTAAGGGTGAGACAGATGGTGAGGAACCTCAGAGAGCATCACAGTGAACTCCTGGGCCAGACAAGTGATAGCTAGTTATTGTTATTGTTGGTAGGAAAAAAAAATGTTCCAAAATGTCTGATAGCTTAAATAAGAACATCCATACCCCTGATTTAAAATTCTGTGCCCTTCCGGGAATGATTTTAAAAGCATACTTCATTTAGACAAAATGGCAAGGCATCTTAGTGCAAAGGCCACAATTCTAGAATTCTCTTGGCCAATCTGCTCTGTGGGTTCTTTTCTTACAGCAGCCACCCACTCGGCCTAGGAGACCCACTCCTGAGAGAACAGAGAAAGTCAATGTGGGTTTTCTTTCTCCGCTCTTCACTTGTACAGTGGGAATAGTTTTTCCAAGTCCCCCCGGGCACTGAAAGCCTAACCGTCTCTAGCTGTGCTCTGTCTACAGTAAGATTTTGCTATTACTAATTCCTAGACAATATTTGAATTCTACCCTTAAAACAGAAAATAGCTATTTAAACATAGTGCTATAACACAATCCTGAGTTAGTGCATATTAATAATGCCTAAGGTTCTGAACACAAGCGTTCGAGAAGATTTGATACAGAGTAGGCATTTCAATGTCATGCCGTGTTATTCTCTGCTCTCAAACGTGGAGAGGAGAGTCCATATCCAATGTTAGTGTTTTAGTAAATACTCTTTTCCAATAAAATCATAAACAATAGTGTTTAATGAAGCTCTCAAGTCTACTCTGCTTTCATCTGAAATTGAAATTAAAGAGAGAAGAAAGCCTTTCCACCCAGGACCAGGTTCTTGTTGTCCTACTAATTAAAGCAAATTATTTTCATAAGTGAAATTTCAAATCATATAGAAAATTTCACTTATCAAAGTGATTTTAAAACCCAAATGTTCCTTCTGCTTTTAAAATATATTTTCCCCTATTAAAACCTAGCTTAGTTCTCCTCCAAATATAATAAAAAGAGGCCATGGTATAATTGGAGTAGCCTATTTTATTCTGTGTTTTGCAGCCAAAGGCCCTCCATAAAATTCCCCAGAGATGGAAACACAAAACCACAAACCACTTAGAGGATTCTTCATTTGACTGCTAAATTCAACGAGATTCTTCGCTAGTCTTCCACGCCTTATATTTCTTGGGTTAAGAATGGGCCCGCTTGCCCCTCTTTGCTCCAGTCCCCCTTCTCTGCCCCCACCCCTCTCTAAAGACGAACAGATTAGGAGGAGGCACGATTTGCATGACTGCAGATGGAAAGTCACAAGGTTCCATGTGATGCGGACAGATGTCCCTGTATCGGGGCACACAAAAGCACAAGAAATGACTTTCTAATCTCCTGTGTGCCTTGGTTTTTGTCCATCTTCCAGAGGCCCGCTTAGACCATGTACCCAGGACTAGCAACTCTCTCAACCTTATCTGTACAGGCAATGTTTGCTTTCCAAGAGGAAATAAAGCCCCCTTGTGATGTCCTATTCATTTCTTCTTCCGCTCGCTAAGCCACACACATATTCTGTGCACAGAGCTGTTCCTGAAATGCCCCCACACTGATTCCTTGGAGAAAGAACTCTGTGAGACCTAAGGTACACCCAGCTCTGCCCCGCCATCTCCTCTAGCATTTCTTTACTTTTCTGTGAAATTTGTTAGAAAGAAAGGGAAGGTCTTGAAGGACACCAGCAGTTTTCCTTCTTTTGAGCTGCTGTGTCAGAATGCCTCAAAGCAGCATAAACTCCAGTCATGCCCTGTAAATGAACGAGGTAAAAGCGTAGCTGCAAATTCTGCCTCATAGGTCTCTTGTGAATTTGAGAAAGCATCTTACATTTGCATTTGGAAACCATTCTCTTTCTCTGTGCATCTCTTTCAAGAAGAAACTTGGGGGTTTTGCTTGTTTGTTTGTTTGTTTTCTAACAAAGCCCTAGTTAGAAAGATCTAAAAGGAAAAGTTGTTTTGTGTTTGTATAGAGACCTTGTAATAACATGGATCTCCTAAACTTTGCCTACCCTGTTTTCAGGGAGTCTGTTATGATCAGGACATTAACTTTTTCCTGATTTATCAGAGATAAAATTCCTAGTGGTGCTTGCCGCTGGGGTGCAAAGTGAGCATTTAATCTACTCTGTGCAACCCCCGTCTCCCCCAGTCTTTATTGTGAATAGGTTTGCTTTAATAACGCAGAGAAGCTTCTGCGTATGCATTCGGAGCTGACCAATAACAATGTCTCTCTAGTCCTACGGAGGTTATGTTTCATCCCTGGCCCTTGCATCCGGAACGGGTCTTTTCAAGTGTGGGATAGCAGTGGCTCCGGTCTCCAGCTGGGAATATTACGGTATGGAAACATTTCATAAACGTTGCCGTGAAAACATTTAACACATAATTACTCTGTATTTGAGGTTGCTAGGAAAACAAATTATGCAGTAAAGTTCACCCCAGCATCACTGGGGAAAATATAATCTATAAACGAGACTGTTCATATAACTCATTATTATTTTGCTGTAACCACCTTTAGTGGTTCAGACGATCTCTTCAAGATCATAAGAGGAAGGATTCTTCAGAAATCCGGCATATCTTATTTTTTCCCCAGAAACTTTGAGTCCCTGTTAAAGCAAATCTTTAACACCAGAGCTAACTCTGTTTTTGAAGGCACATAACTCCAGCAATGACAGCTTTTAAGCAAATCTTTTGCAAAGTCAGGCTGGGGGCCAAGGAATTCACCTTCACACTACAGTGTGGAACACAGCTCCTTTACTTCACAGTCAGAGGAAAAAAAATATGAGTGTGTGTGTGTGTGTGTGTGTGTGCATGTAATTGGGAAGTATCCATTCCTGTGTGTTCCTGTTTTTGTGATTAACCTCAATGCAGAATGCCTATTTGAAAGTAACCCTAATAACTGTGCAAAAACAAAAATTTAAAGAGCTTCTAGACTCTCTTTCCCATGCTGGAGTAAAAATGAGACATTCATGCCTTACAAGGAATCTTTCTTTAATTCAGAAAGGTATGCATTTGTGTGTTTGAATATGTGTGCATGATGTTGAGTTGGGCAAATCTGGGAGACACATTGTCATCCCAGATGCAACAAGACACCAGTGAAGGGACCAGAGGTGGTGGATTTTGCAGTTTATTTTAAAATATAATGAAGCCCTTCCCATCTGGATATTCCCCCAAGAAGAGTACATGGAAAAGCTTAAGTGCAGCCTGTGAAAGGAAACTCTTAGACGCTCATGGTTCCATATTCTTTTTTTTTTGCATTGTTTCTTGGGCCTCAGTGAGTTACGGAAAGGACACCTTCCTTAAGACCAAGTATGATAGCAAGGAAAACAAGAACTCTCAAAGGCTCGTCATGGGAGGACTGGGGCTCTGTAGCTAATGTAGGAGTTCCGTAAGGTTGTGAAGTGACTTGCACAAAGTGGAAATAACATACTCGCGTCTTTTCGCAGCATCGATCTACACAGAGCGATTCATGGGCCTCCCAACAAAGGATGACAATCTCGAGCACTATAAAGTAAGCCTTTCCCATTGTATCTAGGCCACTAATGCATTTCGAATGTGTTAAGTCATTTTAAAACAGTGATTCAGAGTTTTTGCAGAATCAGTTCTGGATCCCCAGGCAAAAATTATGATCTTTTGTTAACTGGAACGCATCACTAGAATGAAATGTTACTCTTTGGGGATTCTATTCTTTCACCATCCTCCTTTCCCTAACCTCCCTTTTCTCATCTCCCCTCCCCACCCCCAACGCCTACACAGCTTGAGCGGGCATCACTTATGCCTAAGGTCTCACTCATATGTAGCATATGACACATAAACTTTCAGTTTTTCAAACTAAGAATCAGATGGAAGTAATGCAAATGATGATGAAAATGTGTTGCTCTGACTCTTAAATATTTATCAACCAAAGCAATACATAATTTCGGTATTGGTGCGAAGTCCATTGCACAATGATTTAGCTAGTTTTCTATTAGAACTTTGCAGCAACTAAAATGTTAATTTTTCTTCTTTTCCAGAATTCAACTGTGATGGCAAGAGCAGAATATTTCAGAAATGTAGACTATCTTCTCATCCACGGAACAGCAGATGGTGAGGTTTAAGCAAGACTCTTACACATAAAAATACTGAGCCAGCATCACTTTGTTTAAGAAACATTAAGCATCTTCCTTTGCCTGTGCTCAGGGTCAGTACCTAAGAGTCAGGGACATTTCCATAGCTGAGCGTGATCACTCGCTGTTGACAATGTCAAATGCATGACTAGATAATTGTTGGTGTTCATTTCCAGGCAGTACATTGTCACTCTAGGCTTTCTGGTATTTAACAGCACTTTAACTCTCTCTCTCTCTCTCTCTCTCTCTCTCTCTCTCTCTCTCTCTCTCGTCTCTTGCTCTCACTCTCTCTTTGTTGCAGATAATGTGCATTTCCAGAACTCAGCACAGATTGCTAAAGCTTTGGTTAATGCACAAGTGGATTTCCAGGCCATGGTACGTGATTCCATATTACCCTTGTTCATGACCTTTGACCACCGTGCTAAGAGACAGGGGTCTTGCATATATATTTATATAGTTATTTATTTAGTCAAATCAGGAAAAAAAACACAGCTGGTAAGTAGAGAAAGCAGAGTATTAGTAAATAAATCATAGACTTTTTTCTGCATCCCCTTAAGAGTTGAACCGCCTATGCCATATAAACTGGCCTGAATCATATAAAATAAGGTAATTTACAAAATTGAATAGCTCAAATATTTAATGGTTCTGAAGCTCTGTGTACATAAGTGTAGGTGCATCAGAGTTCCTACCAGAACCTAGGAGTAGCAAAGCAGCTAAAAGGTTCTGTTTATTCAGTAAGAAGCAATTGCAAAATGTTCCCAGAATCTCAGTGAATTTCCACAGTTCCATTCAGTTAGAGAATCCGTTCATCTGTGTGTGCTCAGGGCCTGGCACATGCATTCCAGGTTGCTAGAAGAATGCGGACTTGGATCAGAGGAGGCAATGAGGTCAAGACTGAAAGCAGAGATTGGTAACTGGGGTGTCCCTGCGTCGTCAGTAAATGAATTTTCTCCCTCAGTTTGCTTGTATTGGACAGGACTCCAGAAAGGGAGTTTTTCAGCTTTTAGAAGTTTGAATTTTTAAAATATAATTTACAAGAAGTGACATGAGGTTTTTGTGGCCTTTGTTTATTGTGGCTTCCTAAAAAAAAAAATTCAACTAGGGAAATTTATAACATTACATCATGGCCTTTACCACCTTTAAGCAATGAAGACAATTATCCTACTGGGATCCCTCCAGCAGTGAAGTTTTAAGTTACGTTATTCCCTTTTTTTCTTTTTCAATGATGTTTTAAAGTTCTATAAAAGGTATTTATGTTATTGTGATAGACTACACGGTGGGTTTTTCTGAAACAGAGAATTAGATTTATAGGCCAAAAGCTTCATGGAACTTTAGAGCTACCAGGAACCTAGGGAAAATTAAATGCAATGTTTTTACCTTTCACATGAAAAACAAAAGTGCCAGAAACCAAAGTAACAGACCTAATGCACCAGTTCTGGGAGCCAAGACTCTTGATTCTAATCCCCAGGATGCTGGCCGTTAGAAGAGCTCATCCTTTGGGATGTAAAACCTACAGTTAAAAAAATATAAAAGAGCACTGGATATTGATACGAACTCTGCTTTTTCTTGCTCCAAAGGTTTGCTTACAAACAGTTGTATTATTCAAGGGTTCTTTAAAGAATCTTCCAAAAATATTAGGAAATTTACTGTGACTTTACAGTCCAAGAAAGCCAAAGCGAGGCATGTTTCATTGCTCCAGTGATAAAACACGCCTCTCTCCTCTCTGTTGCAGTGGTACTCGGACCAGAATCACGGCCTATCATCTCGCGGGTCCACCAACCACCTATACATCCACATGACCCACTTCCTCAAACAATGCTTTTCTTTATCCGACTGAACCAAGGCAGGTATTAGCCTATAACAGTCTGGGAGCTTCGCGGGGATGACGTGGACCATGAACATTGTAAAGGCCGCTAATAATTAAGGAGGGTTCCGAAGTTCAAGCTCAATATTGTTTACATTTTCTTATACTCTGTGAAAGAAGAGAAGAGAGCCACGCATCTCACTTTGGACACAATGTTTTATCTCCTGTTCACTTCGGGTGAAATAAAGTCAGAAGTTCAAGTGATGTCTTGTCGTTTGTGGACGCTAATTTGAGGCTCTGTGCTATACTGTGGAAAATGCTTCTATGGGAAAAATACTTGACTAATTTGGTGTTCATAGAGGAGGATAAACTAGATGCAGTTTTGGGGGTTTGGGGCAAATAGCACAGAGTACAGGAAGGCACAGTTCAGAACATGCAGTGATGGAATCTGAGATGTCCGCATTTTCTGCTGTTCCTCTAACAAATGTTTATTAACTTTAATTCCAAAGATTTCTCGAGCATTGCCAATTATGTTGATAAGGATAAAGTCAGACTTTTGAATCGAAGCTCCTTTTAAGAAATACATTAAATCTGGAAGTGATATGACTTTGAATCTCTATAGAATTAGTAATGAACTCTACCTCAGATTACTAAATTACTAAGTTAAACCAACAAAAATAAAACTGTCAACAATATCTAAACAAGAAAATTTTAGATCTATTTACCTACCTATTACCTCTGAAGTTTTACATTCTAAAGTTTATTTCAGAAAATAGAGAGCTACAATGCTCATCATCAATTAGAAACTCTGGGTAGTTTGCCATCTCTGTGATTGCCACACCAGGAGACCAGCAGATAAGCAGGAATGAATTTGGAAGCATCCACTCAGCACTGTAGAGAGGGCATTTCATTTATGTTTTCCAGCTCTGGGTTGCCCTCGGTACTCCACCCCTACCCCAAAATTAAGTCTTCCTTTCTGGTTACAGGTTCTATGCCCTCAGAACCTTCTCTCATTTTTACAGCTGGAAGACCCAATCCAAGTGAAGAACAAGCACTTGAAGGTTCACAGGTCACAGTTTTTTCCAGAGCATGAGACAGTCCTCAAACCAAAATCCTTTCTACTGCCCAGTTTTGAAAGATGCTTCTCACTCTGGCCACCCAGTCTCATCTCCCACAGCGACAGGGCTGCAGAGTAGATGGGGAGCTGGGAGACCCCTTCACACCTCCAGAAGATTGTCTCTCACCACACAAAGAGGCTGATGTCCTGGGCCACAGAAAATTCAGCCCCCCTGAGTATCTGTTCCCCACAGCTGTCAACAACCATGAGAGCTATTCTAAGTAGAAAATGCCAGATTAAAAGGATACTTCTAGAACATAGTACCTCTTTTCTTTAAAAACAACAACAACAAAGACTAACATAGTAACATTTCTATTTTCCACATTTTACTCTTGGATGTATTTGGAGAGTACAAAGTACACATTACAAAGTGTCCACCTACCACAACCAAGAGTTTCATCAGCTCATGCATTAACAAACACAAATCACTATTTTATGTACTGTGGGTGACTAAAAGAAAAACAAAGCCCTCATACACAATAAGGGGAAATCATAAAAGTGTGTAAAAAAAAAATCTCATCCCCTCCCCTGTGGTACTGGCCCGCTAACTACTTGTCAAGGCTTCAAAGTTTTAAATGATAACGTAATATTTCTTAGAAAGACTGAGGAAACAGAAGCAGGTGCATGGGAAATTTGGTTAAACTCAACACAAATGGAGGGATTTCTACTGCCGCCTTATTTTTTTTTTTTAAATCTACCTCAGAGTACAAAGTATATTATTTATTTCCTTCAAGAAGCCCTTCCCTGGGTTGGCACAGAGTGTGCACTTCAGGGGTTACTAAGATGAATGCATGTCACAATTTCTCCATTTGTAGGCTGTTTCAGTAAAGGCGACTTAACGAATCTGATTTTCCCAACATTTAAGCATTTTTTCAGAAGCTGACAGATCTTTATGCAAATGTTGTTGCCAAGCTGTTTGTAATGGTGAAATTATACTTTGACAGTAACTCTTTAAAATATATTAAACCCAGCTAAGGTTTTTTTGGAAATGTTGCCAATTAAGTGACTTTAATGAGCTTCTTGATGGTAATGTAATTAAAATTCAGATGTTCTAATTGTTTAAAAAAATTAGTTGTGGGGAAGTAAAATAAGCAAATGTAAAATGAATTAGGGCTAATTTAAATGGTGATTATGTGGTCTTCTTAGAAGATTCTACCAAAACAATGCTTTCAATTATGCTGTTTGTAAGGAAGAAATAAGGCTCCTAACAGAGATTTCAGATTGAATCAATAAAGCCAATATTCTGAGTTTACCCAATAAGACAAATTGAAAGACTGCGAGTGTGGCAAATCCTCTGCGGCCTGAGAAAACTCTGTTGCGACACATCCTTGGCATAGTGGACAGGTACCTTGGCAATTTGGTGTGGGGTAATTTTTAATTCGGGGAGAAATTAATGCCTGGCCCTCACCAAGCTACTCAGGGGGAAAATGATCTGGCTTGCAGCAAAAGCCTCTAATGACCACCTGCTCGGATCATTGGCATGCAATCCCAGCATGCTGCTCACAAACACTTCTTTTGACACACAGGTAATGTCTTTGGCAAGCTACACCGGTATGATTCCATTTCATTGGCTTCTAATTAATACTCCATTACTGGCTACTTTCTTTTAAAAGAAAACTGCTTTGACACCCTACATTTTAACAAATACTTGTTGGTACCGCATGGCATCCTTTGTATGGTTATGGACAGCCTGTGTTCTGTGAGTGAGAGGAAGGCTGAGTCAAGTGGAGGTCACGGCACAATGGCCTGCCAACCCAGCTTCCTTCTTTGATAATTACCGTTCACTGACCTGCAAAGATAGAATCATCTGTGCCAGGCGTTAATTGCTGGGAACAGGAATGCTTTTCCCTACAATAGAAAGTAAACTTTGGAAATGTGTGTCTTAAGGAAACACAAAGTGATCAATGCTTGTAAAACACACCCACTCACACATGGTTTAGGTTGCTATTCAACAATTCTTTCAAATAGCTTTTAGAAGTGTTTTAAATGTTTTATATCATGCTGATAATAAGCTACCTTTCCCATGTTGAGCAGTAATTCTTAAAATCCAAGAACTAATATATGGCTAAATACTGATTTTCAGTATATACACAGTCTTTTGTACCTACAGGAAGCATTGCTGCTGTCTTGTATTTTTGTAGAAGATTAAAGCAATGCTTTCCCTCATAGGACATTCCTTTTACCTCATATGGGATACAGCATATCCCACATGTCATCCTTTTACATACAACCAGTTCACAAAGGCTCACTTTAGAAGAAGTCCACTCTAGACAACAAGGGCATAGATGCCAAAGTTAGAGTACCTGGTTTGAATCCAAGTTACAGCTACATAAAATTCTTCAATTTCCATACATTCCCACTGTTTCCTTTTCCTTAACAGTGACGTAGACATAATCACACTTCCCATTCCATGGAGCTGATTGGAAGCTTAGAATAGATAATATTTGTAGAACAAATACTGTCTAACTCATAGGAAATTTTGGGGCTATTATTTAACACAGAAAACACTTTTCATCGTTTTAAAAAATGTAACTCTTAAGAAATTGATAGCTTGAATCTACTTTTATTATTTTATTTATTTATTTTGGTTTTTCAAGACAGAGTTTCTCTGTAACTTTGGAGGCTGTCCTGGAACTAGCTCTTGTAGACCAGGCTGGTCTCGAACTCACAGAGATCTGCCTGCCTCTACCTCCCGAGTGCTGGGATTAAAGGCTTGAGTCACCACCACCTGGCTGAGAAATTGATAGCTTGAATCTAAAGTCAATTATCTCTTTCTCTTCTCAACAAGTCTAATATGGGTTAGAATCCCTATTCATTTTTATAGCATTCTCCACATACACCTAGAACAATGGCCTTTTAGGAATGACTAATATTAAGGCTGTAAGTCTCCAAGAAGCTCACCTGCCTTGGCACTTATCCTAAATGAGTGAGTTACTCTTTTACCTCCGCAACGACCTGTCTGCAAAACCTAATGTCTGTAAAGGTGGTAACCTTTGAGGTCCGATGTTGGCTAATCACCTCTGCAGAACACAGACTGCCAGAGAATTATGCAGGTAAAGGTCCTGCATTCCCTTCTTGTATGATCTACAGCACACCTTAGAGCCCTACTTTGATGGTCTTGGCGGTTTCCGTTCATCAACCTTATTTCTAGTTTAGAACTCAGGACATCTCTTATCTACTTGGCCGCTGGTCGGGTCCTATGTAGGTCTCAGCTTAGGTGTCACCCTTGAAGGAACGTCTCCGGCCACCAAGTTTTATGTTGCCTTTACCACAGTCAGAACTGTTCAGCCACATTCCTAAAATTTGCTTTCTTGATAACACTTAGATATATCAGAATTGATCTTACTTATGTGTGTTATTCTGTCCCTGCAAACACCAGAAACTTCGTCTGTTACTTATCACTCTAGGTTCAGTGCCAAGACTGGACCTGAAACAAAAAAAGCTTCAGTCAAAATCTGCTGACTCAGCCCCCATGTTCTGTACCTAAGAGGCCCCACGAAATTATAATGTTTGTGTAAAGCTTTCCAAGGAGGCGTGGCTTAGTCTTCCTGGAACTCAGCATGTAACAGAACTTTGTTGCCCCCACCCTAAGAGGAGTAAGAAAGGAAGTTCCCGAGAAGCATGCTATCCACAGCAGAACAGGGTTAAGGAGGAAGGGAATCTTAATCAGAGACAGAAAAGATATCAGCCTTTTCAACAAAAATAATTTGGATTAGGAAATGGAAACAGCCTACTGCACTGTCCCAACTTAGATATTTGCGGCCTCTTGATGAACCATCAAAGGGACGCCACATACTGAGGACATTTGGCACAAAATGTTCAGACTCGAGACGTCAAATGAGTATCTGAAGTGCTATTGAGGAACCCAGCAGCTTTTATTTATAAATACTTCTTTTCTCAAATTTTTCTTCACAGTATAGAAATCTTTACCCTTTAAAAATACTAATTTTAAAAATGTATTTCATCTGATAAATATAGTTCGAGTACTAAAGGTTTGTTTTACACTATAAAACAATTCTGCCCATGGCTTCCTGTCTCTGCCCTTTGCTAGATCTCAAGTTCAACTCCGGGAAATTTCTTTGGTTCCGACTTTTAAATTCAGATGACAATGTGAAGTCATGCGAAACAACTCGATGAATGAGTCTTCCAGAAATCGTACGTCGTGAGCCATATTTTTGTCATTGATGATTCAACATGAATTAACTGAACTTTCTGAGATCCCACTGTGGCAGATGAGGCTTGTGCTCCTCCGAATTGTCAGAGTCCAAATAGCTGTGTTCTAGTTCTCCTGTTTAGATAGATCTCTTTTCCTAAGGCTCGGTCATTCTTTCCCTCTCTGTGCCATAGGGGTAGAGCCATGGCTTTCAAATGAGTATGGAACATTAATGAGTCTCTTTAAAGTTCCATTTTTAGGGAACAGCCAGAAAACGCTCCATTGGACAGCAATCATAGATTCCCTAGGGACACTGATGTGGAAATAGCTCATCTGACCTAGGCAGCACTGGGAGAAAACTATTTTTAATGGGTTACGCTCACCATCACCATATCTACCATTACCACCACCATCTACCACCGTCCTTGGTGAACTCAAATGCTATTTGAAAATCTATTCGATAAACAACTAGACCACTTGGCCTAGAGTTCCCTGTCAAAGTAGCCTTTGTGGCCATGTAGGCAATTAGAAGGAGTAAACACACCCAGTGACCAAGGATGGTCATTTACAATGCGGTCTCCTCAAATTAATGGTGGGAGATGGATGAGCAAAGAGGAGCATCTAATGCCATGAGAACTACTGTCTCCCACAGCTGCTTACAAAAAGACATGCCTGATTTTTCCAGACCTTCCTAGTTCCAAAAAGAGAAACCAGAAGAATGGGTTTTAAATGGCCCACAGGTATCTGCTTCTCCTTTAAATTTAGTGTGCTTTATTTCCTTTGAGTGTAAACTATAACTGAAGCTCCATGTCCATCAATCTGTTTAAGACAAAAAAACTGTAATTTTGAAATGGAGATATATGTGTTTGTGATTACAAAGTAAAGTCTATGTACCAGACTCATCTACTCAGGTACTGTGAACTCTCTACTACTCCCAAGTTGTCATGTGATAGTGTCAGTACCTCTTTTTAGACACGCTAGAAAAAGAACAATGAAGTCCAAAGCCTTTTCAGATTACTGTCATTAGTCAAACATTCAATACATGGGAGGAATTTGAGAAGAAGTAGGACAGGAGCAATACAGATGCAGTGATTATGCATGACATCCTCCACCAAACATAAAATTCAAACAATCTAGTGGCTATATAGGTGCAACCTTTGTAGTTAGCTCTTTATTATCAATTGTTAGAATTTAGGAACAGCCAATGGAGTGTCCGTAAAGTAGTTGTTCAATAAAGATGGATAGGTTGATCTTAAAATGAAGCTTTACACTTCTCTGTCACGTGGTGGCCATTGCAGAACTTGTTTCTTGCCAGAGCAAAACTGTGTGTGTCAAAACACAAGCTATCTCACCTGTAAACCTTATGCATGCCTCAACTCCAAATGATGCCGATTTTCCAATCTTCTTGCCATCTCTCTTCCACTGGCGTCTTCTAGTGAATATCGCCCCTGCACTGCACACTCCTCGGCCAGCGCTGCTGCCAACTCCCACACCACAGCCACCTGAATAGAGGTGGGGGAAGGGCTGGGGGAACACTTTCATGATATCACTTAAGAATGGTCTCCAAAAGGGCTCCATCATGACAACCACACTCCAACTGTCAAAGAATAGACTCCAATCGGAAAGAAGCCTGAGTATGCAAATCTGAAGTTTCATTTCTTCAGATTACATTTCAAGAAAGACAAAAATAAAACTTCACAGGAGTCGCTGGAAAATGCCTTTCAGGTCTGACTGCCTTTTTAGTTAGTAGCAATCAAATTTTGTTTTAACAAAAGTCATGCATACCTACAAATTGTCAAAGTACCTTTAACATTTATTATTTGCTTTTGCAACTTAGAGTAACAAGAGCCATAAAATATTATTTACCTAATCTTCTTAAGTGTAAAAGTCAACTCTTAGGAAAAACACAGTAGAAAGTTCTCTTAGCAGATTCACGATGAGCTTTATTTATTAATTCATGTTTTATGTTTAAAAATAATTATGAATTTACCAAATTTTACAATGTATAATGAATATTATAAATAGAAAAATGGTCATATCAGTCGTGTCATATTTCTCAGGAAATATCCAAAGTTAAAGAAACTATGACTATATGGCTAGCAAGTATAACTTTTAAAAATAGATAATGTTTTCTTTAAAATGCTATCCGTTTTTGGAAAAGATCTAAATACTTATATACATGTTTATGTGTTTATATACATTATACAGACATAGTCATATATTTATATTTATATGTGTACATATGCACACATACAAAATTCTTACAATTAAATAACAAAAAGATGAATTCAATTTTAAAATTGAGGAAAAATCTTTGATGAACCTTTATCTAAAGAAAGTATACAAAAGTCCTCAACAAGCTTAGCAGTTAGAAGAATACAAATTAAAACCCCAGTTAAGTGCCGCTGGCTATGGGCACTACAGTATTCTTCATAATAGCCAATAGATGTAAGCAGCCCAAACGTTTACCAAATCAGTGGGTGAAGGGCTGAGCAGACTGATACACACACACACACACACACACACACACACAACACACATGCGTACATATACACAATAGAATACTACTTAAACATAGAAGGAGCTTCACAAACCACAATATAAAGAAGTAGTGATGTATACCAAATGGAAGAAGCTAAACAAGGGGCTATTTGTATATTTCACATATGCAGAACGTTCCGAATAGGTAAATCCCAAAAGGCATTTTAGATTGGTGATTGTCAAAGAGTTTGGAGGGAAAGGGATGGCACACTGCTTGCAGGATGTGAGCTTTTCTTTTGGAATGATTTGATTTGGCAGATGACAGAGGTGTTGGTTAAAAGTGGTTAATCCATTGCTCAACTCACTTTAAAGGGTGGAATTGTTATGCAAATCTCACCTAGGTAATTTTAATAAGCTATGTTTTATATTATCTCAATCTTCATAATAAATAAATAAATAATCTACAAGAACTTCCAGGTCATCTCTTTACAGCAGAGAGTCTGCTGTAGGAGGAAGTGCATTCTGGATAGTTCCTGGGTATTTGGCTCTTTAATGCTATGGAGATACCTATTTTGATCCATTCTTCTGGCCAGTATACGAGCAACAAACAAGCAAGCAAACAGAAACCATTTTCCGTTACAATAAAAGAAGTTAAGATTTAAGTTCTACTTACTTTAACCCTACCTCTGCTTATAGTGGTGGTTCTCAACCTTCCTAATGCTAAGACCCTTTAATACGGTTCTTCATGTTGTGGAGATACCCAACCATAAAATTATTTCATACCTACTTCATAACTCTAATTTTGTTACTATTATGAATCATAATATGACTATCTGATATGCAGGGTATCTGATATGTGACTCCCAAAGGAGTCATGACCCAGAGGTTGAGAACCACTGATATAAAACTAAGAAGAAACTAAGACTTACCCCCAATTTCCTTTCATCCCACAACCACGTTTCATACTCTCTGAGCAGTCAGAGTAATTGAGCCTGGCAGGTAATAGAAACTAACTTCAGATATCTGCCTCCCAAAGAGACTTTTGCACACCCAACCTCGTCCTGCCCCTAACCATCACTGTCTTCAGTCTAGACCACAGAAACCAGAACCTCATTCTTAGGTGCTTCTAACGCCCTCCTTGAAATCTTCAGCTATTGAAGACAGAAAAATCAATCAAATAATCTACCAAACATTGTGATTCAGTAACTGAAAACAAAGCTTCCTCTGCCACTTGGGAAAGGATTTGGAATTTTCTCAGAAAGGTGAACCTTGAGTAAGCACATAACCTAAAATTTCTGCTTCTAGTAATTTGCACAAAATAACTAAAGATATATCCACGCCAGACCTTGTCCACGAATGTTCAAAATGGCTTAATTCATAATAGTTAAAAAGTAGAAGCAAACCAAATGCTCATCAAACGAGAAGTGAGGATGTGAAACACCATATTGCGCATACACTGGTCTATTATTCAATTATAAAAAATGAATTGCTGGTTCCTGCTACAATATAGATGAACCTTAAGGCAAAAGATGTCAGACATTATCGGATGCTTGAGATCGGTTCTAGTAGTGTGGAATGTGAAGAGAAATCTATATAAAGACAGTATAGATTGGCAGTGTTCAAAGACCAGGAGCGAGAACAAGAAAGCGGATGCCGAAGAGCGCGAGCCTGCTTCTTTGAATGGTAACCATGTTCTGAGGGCAGAGTGGTCATACAATTCCCTGAGTGTTCTCAGAAACACCAAATGGCACTTCCCTGTAGCCACTGTGTAACACTTTAAGATCTTGCACTTGGCTATCTGACACCTGTGAATGGATTTAGACCTAGAATAGATTGGAAGCAGCTGAAGGGTTACACAGAATAAATGGCAGCTGTTTCTATTCCTAGGAATTTGCTTCTCAGTCATCAACCGAAAGAAAAAGCCTGCCCTAAGTCAGTGGGAACATTTCACATTCCACTCAAATTATTACCATTGAAAAGACCTGGCCTACATCTGCGTGTCTATTGTAATTCAGGTGAAAAACAAAAATAAATTCAGCAAACATGTCGTCTCGGTGTTGCGTGCTGGCCATTAGAACGAATACTACATTTTGCAACAAAACGTGCTTTCAAATTTAGCATTTTTAACTTAACAGTTTAATCAATGACAACTGTTCCAGATGATACAGTTATTGAGGACAATAAAATGTTAGATCAGATTTCTAAGTGAAACCATGAATGCAGATATTCAGTGCAGCATCTTGAAGCTATGACAGAGGGGTCCAGAAACACATGTAGGAGTCGTAGTTGTTGGTTTTGGATTGGCTGGGCTTATGGGAAAGGGCGCTGAGGAGCACAGAGCAGACAGACGAGAAAGCAGAAGAGTTTCTCCTCAACTTTAGGAAAAGCCAACAGTTCATATCCCATTGTGGTCTATCAGTAGGATTTTGACAAAAATGGAAAGGGATTCTTATTGAGACAGAAGTGAGAGATCAGCCTCTATGTTTCCAGCAACACAGTAGCAAAGAAGGGTCCTTCCAAGGGACCTATCAGACAACGATGGTTAGGACTTCAGCCCTAGATGTGACATTGACCACAGAACAAATGACTTCAGTTGTTCTTTATGAGATGAAAACATACAAAACCATTTTCCAGGTCTGAAAAAAGTAAAACAACGAAATGATAAACTGAACTCCAATAAACAAAGCTCTGTTTAAAACCGGGCAAGGGGCTATGGCTTTATACAATGTCCTCCATCGTTTTAGCGCTCAGCGGCACCAGAAAGCTGGGCCCATCTTCACAGTCCATCTGATTACATGTGACTTGGCGAAGTCGAGCAAGTCCCAGGCGGGGCAAAGCTGATTACAAAGCGCAATGAACAGACAACAGTGTTGATGACTTCATTTTACATGTTCGCAGGCCTGCTTTTAGTATTCAGATCTCAAATGTTACATTTTCTAATGGCTGAAGTTACTTCCTTTCCGAGAAGACTTTGAAAATGACAATGTTTTAATTGGTTCACATTAGAGACGCTGAGAAGCTTGAAGAGAAAAAAAAAATCTTTCCAGATGAGCAAGAGGTTGGATAAATGTAATGACATATGGTTTGTTTTTTTATAGCTACAATATGCAAAAAATAGTAGCAGCATAGCACATGTATTCAATGAGATATATGTATTTATACACATAAACATATATTCTGCTTATACATTATGAAATAAGGTTCTTTTGTACAAATGTGATTTTTTTTTGTTTTCTTTCTCTTCTTGTTCCCTTTAGGAATAAAAATAACAACTGAAACTTAGAACAATTTTAAACATCTCATTATACAGGGTATCTTACAAAAGATAAAATCAACGACTGCTAAGCCATGATGCCACACGGTCCCCTGCATGGATGGTAAGTAAGTTGTCTACTTACTTCAGAGCCTCGGGGCAAGAAACTGTCCATCCATCTTATTAGGGAGCCTCCCATCCTCCACAGGCATCCTCCAAATCTTTCCAGATGGACGATCACGAACTGATTCTTAAATATCTCTCAGGAAGGGGATTCGCACACCCTCTGGCTCACTTAGAAACCCCCTGGAAACTCTTTTCTTGCTGTTTCTTCATCCCTTAATCCCCTGGGTCACTCATGAAGATATGAAGGGCATCTGGCCATTATATTCTACAAACTGATTTTAAAATTTTTCATTGTTTTTATATAACCCTCAACCTTTTCTTTAACTTTCAAATCTAAAAGAAAGTCAATTGACATACTATTTCTCCCAAACATCACACGTATGTTTTTTAAATCATTGAATCTTATTTTGACAAAACCCTTCCCACAGAAAAGGGAATTCTTACCCATATATGGTTCTTTGCCACCAGGTGCCTCAGAACGCCATGCATTTTACCTCATTTCTGCTCAGTAACCGAGAGGTCAAGCTCTCAATTTCCCAAACAATTGGTGTATTGGTGCTGATGTCTCACTCCTAACAGGCAGCTATAAATCATCGTTTTATTTTAACTGCCTGGTATGGGAAATGTCATGCATATGCTATGTAAGTAGATCCACATAATACATTCCATATGTTCATCACTCATCTGAACATTACCAGCGTTGCCTGAGATGTTATCTATGCCTCTACCTAACCCTTACACACGTGTGTGTGTGTGTGTGTGTGTGTAAAATTTACAAAACTTGAAATCGCTAACTTTGGTTTGGATCTTTTGACAATTATTGAAAGAAAGAACTTTTCTTCTTATCAGAAAGTTCTATTCAAGATAACGTCTCTTGATCTCTGCCAAGAAATAGCCACAGTTCGGGCCTTTAATAAAACTTCAGTTTTGAACCAGGTGGTTTGGCACACATCTTTAATCCTAGGACTCAGGAGGCAGAGACAGGCAGATCTCAGTGAGTTCAAGGCTAGCCTGGTGTACAGAGCGAGTTCCAGGACAGGCTTCTGGAACTACAGAGAAACCTTGTCTCTAAAAACCAAAATAAATAAATAAAGCAAAAACTGTTTTTTCCTGTGTTTGAACTTGCATGTCTGGGTCCACACAGGATGGCACTGACGTTTGTGTGTCCGGCCTCTTCCTGTGTACATTGTCCATGTAATTGATCAACATTGCTATGTGTAAACATTGTTGGTGCCTCGTTTTTGAATAGTATTCAACCGCATATATTTATGTCATAATTTATCAATTATTTCTCTTGCTAATGGATCTTTCAATTATTTTAATTAATAAATAAGATAAATAAAACTTCTTTCAACATTTACTACAAGCCTTCTTCTTCCTAATGTGGTTGTACTATTACTCCTTGTAGGTTGAATTTTCTTGTTGTTTTGTGTAACAGTTTGAACCAAATAGTCAAAGAATAATAACTGTCATGTAATGAGATGATTTCTTCATGCCCTATCACTGAGTACCGTACAGCCACACACTGTATCCTACAGACAGGTAAACTTTCATCAGTAGCTCATGGGTTTCTCCAGCTTTAATGCAATTATGAGTAAATAAACTTGTATTTGTTCTCCTTGTAACACAAAAAGTAGTCTGATATGTGGTTATTCAGCGCTTCTGTCTGTTTCAATTAACAATCTCTCTTGGAGTCTTTTGCATTGATAAATAGAGACCACCTGCACTGTTTGTAGACGATGCTATATGGATGGTTCCTCAGATAATTGCTAACATGTTGTGATTATGCAAAATACAACAGCAGAATCTTCCACACATCATTACAAGTATATGTGCCATCAGTCGTGGAATTAAACTTCAAAATGGTGCTTTAATCTTGCTGGGTCAGGGTTTCTAGGTATTGATAACTTTTTAAACATTAAAACTCGTCCCCCAAAGGGGACCATAACACATTGTATTCTGCAAACAATGCAATATATCCCTCTCTCCTGTAGACTTGATGCCAGAATGCATTATGAACTATGCCCAAATATTTAAATCTCAATATTCTCAAAAGCTGTCAAAAATCAGTGTACAGCAACCTCACACTCCACATGACTTCTGGCCAAAGTGAAGTCCTCAGCAGGACAAGCTGTATAATTTGTACAAAGTTAAAGTGTGGAGCCTTGTTAATAAGACTCTCAAGACAGTATAACAGAGGAATTAAGACAAGCATTGGGTCTTCTAAACATGTGGGTATGTGTCCCTGCATAGATTGAAACAATGGAAGTTGTCCTTTAATCCTAAGCCTCAGAAAAATAACACTAAAATTTTACTAATTATGTATCCTGTTTTACCTTAAACACTTATGGAAAAATCTTTCATTACATTTCATAATATAACCATTTATTTTATTACAGATAGCTAAAACCAACCTTCCAGGAAGGTAAATCATTTCTATTAATACAGAATGCTACTGGCAACCAAAGTTCTCCATGTTACCACCAATCGAACAATTCTAGGCAACACCCTCCCAAACACAGAGCTACTATGTTTCAAGGCAATCTTTTTATTATTAATCTTAGGCATACATATCTACTTCTTTTCTTTCCCAACATCAAATATTTCAACAACTGCAATAATGGGAAATAAAGGCAAAGTAGAGACTGATGTTAAAGCTATCATTGGATCTGTACGCTCAAATTGAGTTTAATGATTATCTTAGCACCTACACTGTCTCATAACAAAATGCCTTTTAAGAAGCTGATTTGATCATTCTAGCGTATCAGGGAAGAGAAGTGTACTATACAGAACACCCCTGGATTATCATAAGACTTATCTTCATGGTGTTCTTACCTCCATGACCCAGAATTAGTAGATTGGAGATAGAGATAGAGATAGAGATAGAGAAATTTTCCTGGAAAAAAAAACTGAGATGTTTACTTCTAACATAACAGAAGTCAAATAAGGTGGGAAGAAGAGACGCACTGTGTGGTGAGATAACAAGGGAAGGTTTTAGCAAGATTCTGGTGTTGTAATTATGGCTTTTAGACATCTTAGACATCCTCTGCAGAACTCCCTGTTATGAGTGCTTCACAAACTGATAGTGTCTGCAAAGGGAGAAGAGAGATAGAAATTGAGAGGAGAGGAAATGATGAGGAAAATGGACAAGAGGCTAAAAGGCGTGACACACATTTAATAAAGGTGTGGCTGTCGTACACCTGAAGGTCGTAGCCATAGAGAGCAATTTCATCGGTGCTAAACCGTACCACACGTTCAAGCTCATCATTACGTTTGGGTTACCTCTGCTGGACCCTGAGCTGGACACCATTCTCTGCTCTTTCACCCCATCTGCTGGTTCTGCCAAGAGTTGTCCTGGGATCGGCCAGCAGCACCAATGAGAGACTGAGATGGACGATTTATTCAGCTGTGCTTTTCAGCTTCACCTGCCTGTAGGCTTCCTTAGGGACCTTGATAAGATGCAGATTCTGACTCTGCAAATCAGATCTGGGCCATGAGCTTTTTTCCGTTTTTAATAGGGTCTCATTTATGTTGATATTTGGATCTCACTCTAGGTACCAGGGCTATGCATCGTCAATGGTGACTAACACAAAACCCCTCAGTAAGGTCTCCCAACTGACATGGAGCCTGATACCTGTTTCTGAATGTATACCAACATCCACCAGTTAATTTAATGTACTCACTGAAGAACTAAGTTTATTCAGAGTACTTCTCCAGTTGCATCAATGGTCTGTTTTCATGTAAGTCATCAAGCATGGAGCTGACACATTTGGATACTGAGATCTAGCTGGCAAACGCTATGATGATATTGTCATGTAGAATATGAGTTTCGCTTTAGAGAAATGCTCAACCACTGTCCGTGTCTTACAAGTCAGCAAAAGAGTCCCAAAGAGAATGTGTGGCTTGGTCAAGGTCACACGGGTTATTGATGACAGCAGAAGGAAAAATCTATTTATACTTGCAGGAGTTTCATACTGTCTGTTAGGATATCCTGGTTATTTTCCATTTTCTATTTCCTTCTGTTGAAATGACCAGAATTGTATCTGCTGTGTACTATAATTAGTAAGGCCCTATATACATATCGGAAGTGGGAAACTGTAACAGCCTGCAACCCATCTCAAAAGTTTCCCTCACAGATCTTTCTTTTGTATTCTATTGTCCCACCCCTTCTCAATAAAACTAGATTTAAAACCTTTAGCTTCATGCACCTTGGTTAGTCTCATTTTGCATTCTCCTGTGTCTCATTAATATGGTGCTCATTACATCTTAATTGACATTTTAAAAGTCCCCAGAAAAAAGAACACAAATTTATTCCATATAATGTGGGCGAGAGGCTTATCGATACATGTGTGCTGGTGAGTTATTTGTTTGCCTAGATGAATGATCAATCCGTTATTCAGCAACTCGTGATGGCCAAATAGCAAACCAAAGGACTATAAGACCCTCAAACGAGACTCGGCTTATTTGACGTCAAAATTCACTTCAGAGAACGTAAGTGGTTGTTCATGCCCGACGGAGATTGGGGGGTAGATTTCCAAACTGCCCTTTCCATTCCCAAACAGAAGGGCACAAGAGTAAATAAAAAGTTTCCGGGTCTCTGAGGTCTCAACCCAGTATCAGCGGGGAAGGCAGATGAGCAAAGCGAGTGGGCGAGTGAAATCATTTGAACAAAACCCCATTACTTACAGATGAGAAATTTATATTGTCAGCACAATCTCTGCGAGGCTAAACAGCCCGGGGAATATATAAAAGCACGGCACCCTGGTGCAGAAGTGCAGAGCTTGGGCAGAGGACACCTCCGAAGTTCCCAAGTAGCTTCCCTTCATCCGCACCTGCTCTCAGCTCAGTCACACAAGGTAAGAGGCGTCCTGCGCGGCTAGCAAGTGAAGCCTGTCTGGGGGAAGCTGGGCAGCTAAGTATTATTAAGTATTATGAATGAAAATATTGTTTTATCATCTTTTACCTTATTGGTCGGAATATGAAGGACACAATTTAGATAAAAATGTTATTGACTAGACTTATACCTACTTTGACATGATGAATTCGCCAGTTACTTAGAGAAATAATGTAGTCATAAAATAGAAAAACAAAGATTTAACCAATGCACTTGTTACGATGAGAACAGCATATTCAAATAAGTAAACACTCTGAAAAATAAGTATTTTTCCCTTGGATTTGATAGATGCACACACTACTTTGAACAGAAGGGGCTTTTTAATTTCATAAGGAAAGTATGCATTATGAGACCAAAGCAGCAATTTCTTTATCAGTTAAAAGCTCTTGTTTTCCAAAAGAAGTTATTCAATATCATCTTTCAAATATCCAAATTTCTAATACACATTTCAAAATATCAAGGGCCTATGCATCAACCCTTGCAAATAAATGCGGATATCCTTGGTACAGAGAACACGCATCCTCAGTGACAGGGGATTTCTTCATAGGAGTTATAAACTAGCAGCTATTTATAACATACTAAAGACCTATGATTATAAATAAAATCTAAAGTAGCTACCTCTGGAATGGAATCTTATACATCTCTTTAGGAAAACAAATCAGATTTTCTGAAGTCCCTATTTGACTTCATAAACAAAAAGCCCCAGTTCACAAATGCCAGCAACAGGCAGCCATCAAGCAGAGGGTGTTTGAATACACTCTGGGGACTCCTTATGAAAAGGGACAAGGAAGGAGAAAGTATTTATGTATCCTACAACGCCACTATATTCTAGGAAAGTAATGTGATCTTTTCTCTTCTACAAATAGATTGTCTTTTCTAAGACTTTTTAGAGGGGGTAGTACTGTAGAGATAGTCTCCTTTTGATTCTGATTGGAAAATTGTGGTAGTTTTCTTTGTTTTTTTCAAAAATACCATACTCTCTCTTCAAAAAGAGAAGGGACATAAATGCAGATTCCTTACTGAATAAAATTTTGATTTTAAAGTAATACGTTTAATCCTCAACAGAAGTATTAAACTGACTAATTAATCATATTATGTCTCCTCACAATTTTGTTGACTTTCAAAAAGTGAGTTATATTAAGAGAATTCTTTGGGTTGCATCAGAAGACATACGTTCTCACAGTGTTAAGAGCTCTAAGTCTGCCCCTGATAAACATGACCAGGTCATCGGATAACCTTCAGGGACTTTGGGTTGAAGGATTTCTCTAGGACTCAGTTGGCATTGTTCAGTCTTTACAAAAGGCGTTCCAATACTGTTATAATCCTAAAGGGAAGTGCTTGCTGTAACTCTTCAATATTATAAAAAGATGTGACCAGTGAGAGGTATTATCAAAAACATTACCTGAAAATAGAACAAGCTTGTAGAACTTTGCTAACTGGTTCAGCTAAAGCAATGGAATGTGCCAAAGTCATCTGATGCTGATGATCAAGAGGCATGAATGCCTAGTTTCTGTTACATTGCTTTGTCTGATTGGCCAGTTCATCTATAAGGGTTTTTTTTATTATTATTTCAGAACATTACCACTGCAGGTATGACATTCTCTGTCTTACTGCCAAAGACAGATAGTAAATATGGCTGAGATGCTAAAGAAAAGATTGATGTTCTAAAATGATAATATTTGTAAAAATCCTTATTCCAAACCAAATGTCATTTGCTAAAAATACTCATTTAATTTATTTATGGAGAAGCATAATGAAACTTGGGCTGAAATTCCCACTTCTCAAAAATAAAACGCTGGAGTTGGAAAGTGGCAGAGAACAGCCTTGCCACATAGTGGACTCAAGGTTTCAATTCAGAAAACAGAAGAGATTTCTTTGTAGAGGCATCCTGGTCCACATTCATGCGTGTCTCCATCCTCATCATCACATACTTGGTATCTTTTGGCTTCATGGGGTATTCGTTTTTCACAAACAGACAAGAAACCAGGTGTATGCTACAGATAGACCTATAGTGTCTGTCATTAGTGGGAAATGTCATTTCCCAGACTGAGCCTAATTACCAGACAACCCAGGGACTTCAGGGCCTTCAAAAGCAAGCCTTAATTTTCCCTAGGATACAAATCTTTGATTTCTTAGTTGTGATTGTTCAAGTTGCCAGGAGCATTAGTTCTTATTGCAAATTGCTTGTCTTTAAAATGATTTTTTCCTTTAATTTAGAACAGGTCAAAGCACCCTAAATACCTCAAATCTGTTGGCCGCTTTATAATTACAAAGTCTAGACCAAGTTACACTATTTAAAATATAAATGAATAATACATCTGAACCGACAGCTGGTATGCCAAGTTGTAGCCCGAGGCAGCTTTAAGATGGTTGAAATGCAGTATAATGTAAATGCTTGGAAGTGAAGGACGATTAATTGAAAGCCAGACTGATAGTGAAGGGGGTGGTGTTACGGATAAGGTGCCGCTCAGGCTAACCATATGCAGCGTATCATCCTCAGAGGGTATTTGAAATGTTTATTGTGGACACTTTTTTATTTCAAGTCTGGAAGCCAGCCTTCTAAACATTAACAGAACTGTCCTACATTAATGAAAAAGCCTAATAGTAGAACATATCCTTTGTGTGATTTTTTTTTTTTTTGCTTATCAAAATTCATGGAGAGATAGATTCCACTTGAAGTTAAGGTGGAACTGAAACTATAGGAATTGAAACTATAGAGTAAAATTGGCAGGATAACCTTTTTTTGTAGATAAATAATCTTTACCTAGTCAAAACTTAACTCATCTGAACTGCCTGCTCTCCTGTCATTCCCCTACCCCCTACTCTGTGCTCCATCAGGCAGAAAAGAAAATGAAGAGCATTTACATTGTGGCTGGATTTTTTATAATGCTGGTGCAAGGCAGCTGGCAGCATTCCCTTCAGGACATGGAGGAGAAACCCAGGTACTCATCTGTAGACTCGACCGAGCCTGTCAATATGGTTAGAACAAAGTTTGGAGAACTGAGGTTGGTGAGGAGGGTTTTAATGGTTCAGAGGTATGGCCTCCCTGCACAGTTTTCAAATGTTGAAGACACAGTGGTAATAAAGGCAGGCTTTTCTCGAATACAGAGGAGAGTGTATGTTCATCATGAAAACGGGAAACTATAGTCCTCTGGAGTCTTCAGAAGGTTTTGTAAGCACTCATTACTCACACACAACAATCTACATTGTTTTAAATATTCCAACTCAAGTTTCTCTTTTATGTCTTTGAAACTAATATCAGTCTTTGCTGATTGTAAAAAGCATGCATGTCTAAAATGCAAAATGTTAAAATTATGCAAAATTTTTAAGTATTCAAATTACTACTATCCAAAGAAAACAATTCGAAATATGTAAAATTGTTGTGTTGCTTCCCTGGATTTTAATTAACTAAGTCTTTAATTAAAATAGCATTATATCAGTTTCTTCCTACCCTTTCCCTAAGCCCCTCCCCTCTACCTGTTACAAACTATACAAATATCCCTCAGGTTATATGGCCATAAGTCATTGTTTCCTCTTGGAATTATATTGTTAACTTTCTCTTTTATTATAATATTCATTACATGTATTATATATAAGAGCTGAATACTTTTCACTTCATAAATATATGATATTTATCTAGCTCTTCATCTTCTATTGGTCATTTAAGAAGTCTTAAAATTTACCCATGAAGGAAGTTACAAGTCAGGAGTTTCCACACGCACTTGGCCCCATATTTCTTAATACTTTCTGGGGGTGATAACAATATATCTCTGGCAATGGAATTATTGCGTCAAAGGGTTTGAGTGAGTTTAAACCAGAGTTATACAAAGATCTGGCTCATTTGCCTTCCAGAAGAGTTCTGGAAGTTCATGCCATTTCCCATAACCAGTAGAGAAATATTTTATCCTCTCTGATATTTAGTAATTTTAATTCAACGAGTAAAAATAGTATATCATTTGTGGTTATTACACTGATATTCCTGTATATTTACCATGCCAACCAGTTACATAGGAATATCCACCAGGAATTTTCAAACTAGCAGATGGTGTTTTTTTGTCCCTTTCTCCAATCTTTAGCTATCGTATAACTAAGTAATTGAGCTATTTTTTTTAACATTGTTATGTGCAAGACAAAATTGGGGGCATGGACCTGCTGCCCAAACAAATGATTTCAGAGTCTTAAACTTTTAAAATATTCAAGTCACTGCTCTCCTCTGTCATATTAGCATAATCATGAGCAGATTAATTAGTTGGGAAAAGATTCGTTTCATCCTGTTTCAGAAAACGTTTGAGAAACCTGTTGCTAGAATTCAAAAAAGTATCTTCCAATACACTAGAGCTGTCCCCATAAGCAGCTGAAGTCCCTCTAGGGACCCTCTCAGGTCCCTTAGAATCTAAGGCGTCTGCGGAAGCACCAACCTCACCACTGCAAGGGGCCTTCTAGTTGACAGTGAGGGATCCTCTCAATAAGCCTGCTTATAGAGCATATATCAGGGAGTATCTGCCCTTAGGGTCCTTGCTCCTGGACTGTTATTTATGTTGCTTAATCATGGCTGCTTGCAGATCATTCCCAGCTTCCCAGACAGACCCGCTGCAGGACCCTGACCAGATAAATGAAGACAAGCGCCACTCACAGGGCACGTTCACCAGTGACTACAGCAAATACCTGGACTCCCGCCGTGCCCAAGATTTTGTGCAGTGGCTGATGAACACCAAGAGGAACAGGTAAAAGTCTAAACCTGTTCCCCATATTGTAGACAAATGCGTATCAAGAAGTTCTCCTAACTCTGAGGTTATCATGCTCAATAAATAGACTTATTCAATTTGGATGATTTCGAGGTTAGAGTTACTACTTTTTATTACAACTCTCACGATTCGCTTCTTCAATTTCCTTATCTACACACCCATGTAACATAGATATTTTATTATCACAAACAAACACTAGTCTTAGCAATATTTATTCTCATCTATTTTACCTTCAAACCAGAAACTAACTTTTGGTGACCTGCTAGGTTGGAAATTTAACTCTTACTTAAAGTTAGAGCAAATTTAATGTGCCTTTGTGGGGTTCAAGCCAATGACTATAATCACATTAAGATTATCCCATAGCTGAGTTGATCATTGGTAAAGTATGAAAATAGATGTATTCTTTCTCTTGTAAAATAAAATCCAAGACACACATTTAAAATTACAGCCTAGCTAGTCACAGAGCATAAAGAGAGAAGGCAGCAAACAGGAACACAAACCCATCACAAGGCATACATTTTAATGTTGGATTTTGTTTGAGGAGTGTTGGGGGCTTTGCTACTCCTAGGCTACTGGAGAAAATTATCCACAAGAGTTTCACAGAGATGGTGGAATTTCACAATTTCTTTGGAGGATGGCCCACTTGGGAAAGGGAGTTATGCATACCAAGTAGCTGAAGAAATCTAAAATCCAGGAAAAGGACATGGATGTGTCTGGCTGGGATGAAAGGGGAGGAAGAGGGAATGAGGAGAGGTGACGGTGCATAGATAACCTTAAAGCAGAGAGTTCAGCAGCAATGAAGATGGCCACAGTGGCCAGAGCAGGCTTGGGGGGGCTACTGAGTCCCTGCCAATGATTATAGGTAAGGTGTCTGAACTATGAGAAAACACAAATTTATAGAGTTGAAAACAATTGTTCTCATCCTCATAGTGGGGATCTGACCTCATAATGGGAATGATGCAACACGCAAAAATAACACAAGGCCACCTATAACCTCGGCTGTCTGTTCATCTATGATGAACCTTCCAAGGGCAATGCACAGCCAGCAAGCAGCTCCTTCTGGCTCCCCCGGGTCCCTGCACACATTGACAGGAGATAAAAGCATACCTCCACTCCTTTCCTGCTGGTTCATGTATTTTCTTTAATTTGTTATCAAATAGTTATCATAATGATTCAAAACCATCCCTTGTTTGCCCTTAAATCCGTTAACTAACTCTGACTGAATGTTCAATTCTAACAAGTTCCTAATCTGGTTTGAAAATGCATTGCCTAGTGGACAGCTTTCCTGCTCTGAGGATAAAGCAGAACCTAAACAAAGCTTTAACAACCAATGGCATGAGGAAGCAGAGAGGGTAGAGATGACACCCTAGAAAAGGGAGGGACTTTTTAGCCCCTCGTTAGACTTTTCCCACTAATTTTCTAGCCAGATCATTGATGCAACTTCAGAATAATCATCTAGCCGTCCTCACCTCCCAAACTCCTCAGCCATCTCACTCTTCATTCATGAGCCTGAAGTTCCCACCGCTTCTCAGGGAGGACCACACTGTCGAGGAGACAGAGCTCAATTTAACTTTCGCATTTCTTTCAGGAACAACATTGCCAAACGTCACGATGAGTTTGAGAGGCATGCTGAAGGGACATTTACCAGCGATGTGAGCTCTTACTTGGAAGGCCAGGCAGCAAAGGAATTTATTGCTTGGCTGGTGAAAGGCAGAGGCCGGCGAGAGTAAGTCTCGAGTTTCTTTTTCGATGCTTTTCCTTAATTGTAGAAATTTGGGGGTAGAAAACTATCCTGTGAAAAATTTTTAAAAATTGCACTGAAAACTTAAGAACATTTCAATATTTAATAAAATGATCATGGTCTGACTTGGAGTTTCATATTTGTTCATGTGTTAGTAAATACTAAAACTTGTAGAGACATTGACCACATCTAACCATGTATTAGCTCTTATAGGGTCATCATATAGATAGCCATGCAATATTCAAGGTGAAAAATAGGAGCAAGTTCTTTAGCTACATGCTTAGATCTTAAACACACATCCTCCTGAAACATCTCATTTTCCTGTGACCATTTTGATTTGCGTTTGAACTGGAAGCGGGAGAAAGTTTATGTTCAACTCTATTTTTCAGCAGAATTAAAACATGCTTGCCGAGAAAGATTAAAATGGGAGGGAGGCTGACGTGTAAACACAGACCATCCTGCCTCCGCACCCAGTGGTACATCTTGATGGATATCCATCAATCTGTAACAGATACCCAAAACTCCACGGTGGCAAATGAGTACCAAAAAGAAATGCAACCATAGGCGAAGTTTTAATCCCTTACTTCTACATTTCGTAAGGCTGCTTTCACAGTCACTGGTTCTACGTGACCCAAGGCATCTGTTTTGAATCGGGGAAATGACTAGTTTAAACAATGGCATCTGTGTTGCCAACTAATGAAACTATTTAAGCCAACCCTGCATTGTTGAAAGGGGACATGAAGCTACATAAGCATGCTTTCAGGTCCAAGGTATAAAACCTTCTATCTTTCAATGCTCTCCGCTTTGTGTGGGTTTGTATGAGGGGTTTTTAATCAAAGTCCTCAAATACAACTCACACTTCACCAACGATCAGCAATCCACCAGGATTTACTTAAGGTAATCAAGTACTAACGTCAACCCTCTTCTTCTTAGCTTCCCAGAAGAAGTCACCATTGTAGAAGAACTTGGCCGCAGACATGCTGACGGCTCCTTCTCTGATGAGATGAACACAATTCTCGATAATCTTGCCACAAGAGACTTTATCAACTGGCTGATTCAGACCAAGATCACTGACAAGTAAGCGCTTTTCAGTTCATCCTGAAGTGAATCAAAACTTTCATAAGTGTAGGTTACACAGCCATTAGCTGTTCTGGCATGCAGAAACATCTTGTGTAATCTATAAGATGAACACTGAAGTCATTTAAGAGTACTATCCTATTTAACTTTCCCTTGAAGTTTCTATCCACTCTTAAATTTACAAAACATTCTCTGGGTGACTATGATAAACAAAGCACCAGCAACCTCAATATGAATAAAATATGGAGAAGAATTAAGTCATTACATATTAATACCACAATAAGGCTATAAGTTTAGCACTTGGGTAAAATGTCATTATATGTCGCATTATGTACTCAGTTTAAAACATAGCTGTGTGCCAGGATGCAGCTCAGTGGGTACAGGGCTTTCCAAGCATATGCAGGATCCTCGACTCAGTCTCCAGCACTGAGAAAGAAAAAAACAACAGAGAAAGAAAGAAAGAAAGAAAGAAAGAAAGAAAGAAAGAAAGAAAGAGGAAGGAAGGAAGGAAGGAAGGAAGGAAGGAAGGAAGGAAGGAAGGGAAGGAAGGAAGGAAGGGAGGGAGAGATAAAGGTACAATAAAAATCAAATCAAATGCCATTTATTGGTAATCTTAATTTTCATAATTATTTATAAATAATGTCTTGGTATAGTTTAAAGAATTCTTAAATGAAAATGAATTCAAGTAAAAATGTTGAGGAATTTATTGATAAAGAGGTTGGTAAACAATTTTTTATTAAATGACATTGAACTATCTCCTGAATAAGTTAATTACAGTGTTTGGTTATTATAATTTTTCTAAACAACTCCTTTTATTTTTTTCCATAGGAAATAAGTATGTCACCCTTCACAAGCATCTTCACAACATCTCCAGCCAGCCACTTGGGATGTAGATTTTAAGTTCTATCCGTTTGAGAGCTATACTCTGAAGCCGTATTGCTTTACACGTGGGTGAACACACTTCCCTTTAGCATTGTGTAGCTAAAAGATTGTAAATGAAATAAAGTATTGCCAGAACGTTGATAAAATAACAACTTTACAATAAGAAAGTGCTGGATTCTCGTATTTTCTTCTCATTTTAAAGTTCCCACCTGTTGATGTGTAGCCGTGAGATTTCTCTTGTGTGATATAAATCATGACAGTCATGACACCTGCATTGTAATAACAGAAGACATGACAGCCTGGTAGCTGCACTGGTGAACCTGCAGAGAGAACTTTTTCCTTGAGTCCTTTGTCATAAATGCACTCCGCTTTCAATGTATCAATGATAGATTTAAATAAAAATCCCATCCTTCTTTACTGCAGTCTCCTTTCTCTTTCTCAGTCCCTCCTTCCTAGCACCCATTACTACTCAGCTGGTGGCTCTTAACTCAGATCTAATGTGTTCAACAGCGTCATGCTTTGAATGACTGTGCAGTACTCACAGTAGTGTTGTACTAACACTGAACAATCCATCCATCATAGAAAATAATTATGTGTGTTTTATTTTGATAAAAAAAAAATGTCATCAGGCGGCATTAGACTCCAAAGTCAAAACTTTCTTGGGGCCAAATAGCTGCATCCACTTTTGGAAACCAGGTGTTTCCCAGTTCAATATTTATGCCTTTACACACATGCACGCCCAATACATACCTGGACTCATCCTCATTTACCCTGCCTGTATACTTACACGTCTAAGCACTTGCCTCTGGCCCACTCACATACTTGTCTACCTGATACCATAGACATCTGAGTTTTCCCATAATATCCTATTTCCTGCTCTCCCAGTTCTACTGTGGTCTGTAACATTGAAGGGCCAGCTTGTTGGGGTTTCTGTCCTGCCGGGTACCCCACAACTGGCAAGTCCCAAAGAAAGTCACACAGAGTCTACATTAGATTATACACTAATTGGCCCACTAGCTCAGTCTTCTTATTAGCTCTTGTAGCTTGTATTAATCCATTATTCTCACTTATGTTAGCCACATGGCTCAGTACCTTTTCCAGGGGGGCAGATTACATCTTGCCTCTCTGGTGGTCTGGGCAGAACTCCAGAGGAAACTTCCTGCTTCCCAGAATACTCCCGTTCCCTTTGCTCCACCTCTACTTCCTGTCTGGTTTTCCCTCCCATACTTCCTGCCTGGCCAATCAGCATTTATTTAAAACATGATTGACAGAATACAGACAATTCTCCCACACCAGTGGTCAGTGTCCTGACTGACCCTGATGATGACTGGCCTGCCTGAGCTTTCCTCTTGCACCATGGTAACCCCTATTTCTCCATTTCCATGGCACTGAAGTGTGGTAGACTTACGCCAAAGTTTGCGGTATGATAATTTACTTGTGTAATTGATCTGCAGCTGTGGATTTGGAGAAAAACCTCTGACTTTCACTCATTCACTTGCTCATGTATGACATATAATAGAAAACTTCTCCTGACTTAGAAACTAAAAGACCACAGTTATCTAAATGAGGTTATTGCTGGCAGAAGGATCCCAAGAAGTCATTTAACTCTTTGGGTTCAAGTTTCTCATGTGAAGAAAAAAAAAGATTAAAGCAATCTAATCATTGTTATATCTCCATTTTTTTAACTCTCTGTATTTGCTTTACAATGAGGCCTCAGTAATAATAGGATCTTAAAATGGTTGTCATTTAGTGCTCGGGGCAGGAAAGTGCATCTGTCTTTTGGCTTCTCCAAAACCAAAACCATCCCTTTCTCCTCTAAAGCATCTCACAGTGAGAGGCTCACAAGCTGTATAACCACAGACTCAAAGTTGGGTTTCTGTCTGTTTTCATGCATGTCTGTTTAACAGAAGATATCTGTGTTGGTGGTGAAAGTGTTCCACTGGTAGGAATAAGGAATAAGGAACTTTCTGCAGTTCTAGCAAAAGGAGCTCAAGACAATGCAATGACAACACCATGATTTCTTTTATGAAAATTATTTACTTGCAATCCTGTGTATCCACAGGTGACCTAATAGGCTCCATGTAAAGTGTGTGTGTGTTTTATAAAAATAATAGTGTTTTGAAACAAATATAAATACTCTCCAAACCCTGGAGAGTAGAGCATTTTTGTGTGTGTTCTAGTTAGGTCACAGCCTTCAGAACCATATAATACACTTATATAGAAAAGAAGTGTTGGTTACAATAAATATTGACACCTGGCTACAGTAAAAAGAAGAGGAAACAGTGTGAAGGTCACAGGAGTCAAGCCCAAAAGACTGCAAGTGATTACAATCAGATAATATGAACCTGCCCTGAAGATCCATAGACAAATAATAACGGATAATGAAAAATAAATCACTGAGTCATGTAATACAAAACAAACTTGAATGCATCAGTTGTTATGTGTGCGTATAAAACAACACAGAAATTCTCTCAGCATCAGACAAATGAGAATCAAAGAAGAAAGAAGGGATGGGAGGGCACGTCAAAATCCTGCTATGATTTGTCATGAAAATTTAGATGATTAATATTTCTACATCTAATTGTACCCTGCTCATGTCTATAAAGCAGAAACTATGTGCAGACTTTGGGAGAAAATATGAGACACCGCAATTATAGATTCCTATGCTTTCTGGTCTGAGATGGAGCAAAAGTTAAAAAAAAATAGAAGAAATGAGCAATGTGACCAGACAGATTTTATAGGTTTAGATTGACCTACAAATTCTGATGGGAAAAGACACATGCTCTGCAAGAATATGTGGAACACACACAAACATTGCTCCCACACAGAGTAAAAGAAAAAGGAAGGTTCCCAGGCCCAAGGAGAAGTCCCCAGATTGTTCCCTGGGCAGCAGAGGAGAGGGTGCCTGAACTGGCCTTGGGCCATAACCATACTGATGAATATTTTGCATGTCACCATAGAACCTTCATCTGGCGATGGATGGAGATAGAGACAGAGACACATATTGGAACACCGGACTTAACTCCCTAGGTCCAAATGAGAAGCAGAGGGAGGGAGAACGTGAGCAAGGAAGGCAGAACCAGAGGGAACATTCATCCGACAATGGATGGAGATAGAGACGGAGACCCACATTGGAGCACTGGACTGAGCCCCCAAGGTCCAAATGAAGAGCAGAAGGAGGGCGAACATGAAAAAGGAAGTCAGGACCGCGAAGGGTGCGTTCACCCACTGATACAAGGGGACTGATCGAATGAGAGCTCACCAAGGCCTGCTGGACTGGGACTGAACGAGCATGTGATCAAACCGGATTCTCTGAATGTGGCTGACATGGGGGCTGACTGAGAAGCCATTGACAATGGCACTGGGTCTTGTTTCGTCTGCATGAACTGGCTTTTTGGGATCCTGGTCTGTTTGGATGCTCACCTTCCTGGACCTGGAGGGATGGGGGAACAACTTGGACTTCCCACAGGGCGGGAAACCCTGACTGCTCTTGGGACTGGAGAGGGAGGAGGAGAGGGAGTGGGGGGAGCGGGAGGGTATTGGGATGAGGGGAGGAAGTGGAAATTCTTATAAATAAATAAATAAGTAAATTTTTAAAAAAAGAAAAAGAAAAAAAGAAAAAGGAAAAGGAAACCTCCGCAATCTAACAGCTCTTTCGAGGACAACAGAATGCTACCATGGCTAGAAAGGATCATCTCTTTCGAAAACCTTTGTACCTGTCTACTAAAATAAACTATATAGACTGCCCTTGAAACAAGTGGATTAAGAACAAATAGTATGTCGTGACCAGGAAGAATCATGATATCAATGTAAAGTGGTTTTATGTTTTAAAATTCTTTAATATGATTTATTATATTAATAGATTCAAAAAAACTCAATAGCATCTCCACAAGTAGCAAAATTGGGGGGTGATATTAAACTCACAACCTGCTCCCCATGAAACAATATTTCTCAAGCTATTAAAACATGTTTTAGCTTAGAGTTTCCAGCTAGCGGGAAGCATTGGACAACTCCTCCATAGAGTTGCAAACAAAGGAAAGATGCTTGCTATTTTGACTGCTACTTAATGTTGTTTTAGAGGTGTTACAAACATAGCTTAACAAGAGCAAGTACACAATTTAAGAAAGAGAATATAGTGGAAATAAATCTGAAGAATATATCTGTGTAGCTGGAAAAGCAGCAATAAAAGGGTCAGTGGGGAAAGTACCGCAAACAAAGACAATTTAGCATATTGGAAGAACATAAAATATTCTAATTAATAACCTCCAGCAAGAAAGGAAACAGAGAACACAGTCAATGATCATTATACCATACTGTATTATATTATACTATATTATATTATATTATATTATATTACAAATGTGGTAGTTGTGTTCTACAACAAGACCATAAATATAGAGCTATTATTCCTATCAAGAATGCAGATTTAATTTCTCACAAGTTTCTGTTAACATTCTTGTCAACTCAAATACCATTTTCCTTGTATAAGTTTGTGCCAATTTCCTTGGGAAACAAGCCATCTTCCTCACCACTGAAACCTAGTTCTCCCACATAACCCTTTTCCTGCATAGCTCTTAGCGGGTATTTAATTCTTTCTCTTTTGCATCTGCAGTCTCTTGCTAGTAGAGCCTGCCTCTTTGGCCTTCAGTGCTCAGCATTTCCCGGGTTGCGTCACATTTCCAAACATGTGAGGCAGCCAGCGCCATCTAAGAAAGGTTTGACAATTTCTTGATCCTGAGAAATGGGGCTTCATGGCTCATAACTTTCCGTCGTGGAACAACGCTTTCTAGCACGCTGCTTTTCAAACAGTTAGCGGTCATTTCATGAATCCACAAACACAGCCACCTGTTGCGATTAGGAGCACGGACAGTAATGTTTCAGTCCCGTCATGCTTGGGCAGCATCATAAACAGAGGCGTAATCAACAAAACAATCAAACTGCGAAGTGTTATCATTTATAAAGACATGGCGATGGCGGGGACCGATCCCATGAGGGGCAGCTGTGAGAACGGGGCAGGTCACCCGGAGGCCTCTGTGGGTCCTCTTGGTGGGTGGGAGACGGCTGCACATGGGAAACAGACAAACACATCATGCAGAGAGAGAGTTTGTGTATAGAGTTAATTTAGTAGTTTATGGGTGGGGGAGAACAGGGAAGGGGAGAAAGAGAGAGAGAGAGAGAGAGAGAGAGAGAGAGAGAGAGAGAGACTGCTTGCCAGAAGGGGGGAGTTGGGAGTGGGTGGGGCTTGTCTCTTAAAGGGACAGGTACCCAGGTCACAAGCTTTACCTTTTTATGAACTCAGCTGGGAAATCATATTGATGACTCTGAAGTTTCACCAATCTACCATGCCTGCAAATAGCCATGGAAGTGCTGTGTTTACCGCGTTTGAGGCTACAAATATATTTCGTAGAGAAGGTGAATATTGTAAATAAGGAATCAGGGACAAATGAGTGTCGATTGTATTTCAGATAAAAACCAGGGGAAGAAGGCAGACACCATTCCAAATATAAGTATCACACTGACATAACGGAACCAAATTGAAGGCTAATGGTGAAGGGCCCATGCTCTTGCCCAGACCTTGTTTAAGACAATCCTGCAGCCATGGCAGGATGAAGAAAGGACCCAGCAGGATGTAGGCCCCTGACTCAGCATGGTGGCAGGATGTGTCCCTGACCTTGCCCTAGTTACTGGAAAAACCACAAGATGTCCCCATATGGTGAAGAACCAATCAGAAGTTAGGCTAGCAGGCTCCAGGAGGGCTTTACAGGTAAAGATGGAGTGTGGTAACCGCAGCAACCTCCATCAGATAGATGTAGCAGCTATATTGCAGCTGTAGCTAACCAATCAGTTCAGGACAGGTACCCCCAGCCCTGAGGGACACCAATCCTGAGTTTGCTACTATGCACCCTGCAGACCCCCTGGCTCCCCTCACCTCCCCCACCCCGCCCATGCTGTACCCAGAATAAATGCCCTGCTCTAGAGCTCCTGGGATCTCTTTTGCTCCACCACTGCTGCGTTGGATGAACAGAAGAACGGAATTCCAACTCGCAATAAAAAGACTCTTTGCTTTTGCATCAGATCCAGTTTCTTGGTGGTCTGGGGGTGGGGGGGTGTTCAGATTCTGGGTGCAACACTGTCACCCAACTGAATAGAAAATTGAACCAACTATTAAAACAAACATTTTATGCATAAAGATATACAGAGCCAAAATAAAGAAACTGAAAATTTCATAAAATACAAAGCGTGTGTGAATCTCATACAAGGATGTCATCAAGGAAGCTGAAGATAAAGAGGGTGCTTCAAAGTGATGAAGCCGCTGGTTAAGATGTCCCAATGGGTAAAGGTGCTGGATGCTAAGCCTGAGACCTGACATTGATCCTCAGGACACATGATGGAAGACCAGAACTGATTCCCAGTAGTCGTCCCCTGACGTCCACGTGAGTGCTGTCGTATGCACACATATAATTAATTAAATACAAAATTAATGAATTAAATACAGTTTAGGTAACAAAGGAGCTCTTAGTGTCACCATTCACGGGAGAAGAATGGGAGACTTGAGAGAGCCTAGATGAATAATTGTAAGTTGTGCTCCTGATGGCTTGATTTGGAAGATGCCAAGTGAAGTCCAACACAGGCTGGAGCCTGAATCTGAGACAGAGAAGCGTGTTAGTCTTGGTGATGATGGGGACACAGAGCTCTAAGAGTCAGGAAAACAGTATCATCTTGACTCAACATGCCAGGAACTGGAAATAAAAAGAGTGTTTGTGTTTTCCAGGGAAAACAATTCCTCAGGATTCAGGGGTCAACAGTGGAAATAATGAAACAGGGGTATCTGTTCCATGGAGAAGTTAGATACTTAAATACTGAAAAGAAGTGACCATGAGTTAGTGGAAATACTGGCCCACAGCAGGCTACTGAAGACAAACTTTGTGAGCACATTGAAACACTGACCAGTGACAGGCACTGATCATGCAGCTAATGACCTAATGGTACTGGACTCAGTCTGATGAAAATATGTCTGTTGTCCCCAGGTGTTATGATCTAGTCTACAGTTTGGAAGACATAACACCCAGAAAGAAAAGCCCTGGTGTGTCAAACCGAGAGACCAGCTGTGCTCTTAATGAAAACAATGAACACCAGAAGACGGGGAGGGTGACAGCCAGTCTTCACAGTCCTTGTCCCCCTTGGTCAACAGTTTCATGGAGCCTCAGAGGAAGGTGGGTGTGGAGTTCCACCACTAAATTATGTTCCAACCTATGACAGTCCATTACTATACCACAAGAAAACGTGGAATGATTATCCTGGATCCCCAAAAAGTAGGAAAAAATTGGGTAGTTGGAGTTGAATTCCTTCCCTGAACAATAGCACATAGTTTCCATCCCTGAAACAAAAGTGGTGAAGGCAAGAACCAGACCCTGCAAGCTGTCTTTTGGCCTACACACACACCCCACGTATACAGTGGCACACATGGGCCCACACAAATATATGAATAAATACTAAAAAGTATTCATTAACTTTTATATCAAAATTAGAGAAAAAGATAAAGACAGAGGGGAAGGCAAATCTCAAAAGCAAGAGAAAGGAAATGAGAAAACCATGAAAAAAGAAATATTGAAAAGCCAGACATGGTGGAGTATGCCTTTAATCCCAGCACTCAGGAAGCAAATTCAGATAAATCTCTGTGAGTTCCAGGTCAGCAGCCTGGTCTACCTACTGAATTCCAGGACAGCCACAAGTACATAATGAAACTCTATCAAATAAATAAACAAACAACAAATAAATAAATGGGAAAGGGGAGGAGAAGCTAGAAGTTAGTTCTCTGAGTAGGTAAATAAGATAATAAATCCCTAACCAGACAAAAAGTGCTGTAGGATTCCCCTCTGCATGCTGTGAATATGCTTTATCATCATTGGTTAATAAAGAAGTTGCTTTGACCTGAGGCAGAGCAGAATTGAGCTAGGTGGGAAAACTAAACTGAATACTGAGAGAAAGAAGACAGAGTCAGGGAGATGCCATGCAGCTGCCAAGGGAGATAGATGCCCCAGAATCTTACCAGTAAACCACAAACCTCATGGCAAAATACAAAATAATAGGGATGGATTAATTTAAGATGTAAGAGTTAGTTAATAAGAAGCTTGAGCTGATAGGCCAAGCAGTGTTGTAATCAATATAACTTCTGTGTGATTATTTTGGGTCTGGGTAGTCAGAAATGAAAGAGCGGCCTTCATCTACAAATTGACGCACCAATGTGGGCTGACTACATGCACATAAGAACTGAGAGAGCTTAAAAAGGAATTCTAGACACACACACAAAAAAACAGAGTTTAGCACAGTTTCTTGGTAGCTGTATTTTTCTCTTCAGATGAGCTCTATTTGCTGGTGGCAACCAGGGACTCTGAAGCTCCTGCCTCAGCATTGGCAGTGAAGGCTGTACAACTTCTTTTGGGGAGGGTTTCCTGGTTCTTGCTAGTTGCACAAACAGCTCTGGATTTTTCGGGAGACCGAACACTTCTATGGGGTCATTAATGGTGACATAGACCCACTATTATTCTGGAGCTGTGGTGGTGTGCATGGCCCTCAGAGGCTGTGAACATGCCTCCCTCATGTTGGACTGGGCAGAGTCAGCAGGCAGGGTCGTGGAGTTGGTCTTAGCCACTCCTGCTTAGCATTTTTTAAAAAAGCACTCCTGGTCAAAAAAAAATAATTACAGATATACAATAAAGACAGATTTAGATGGAAAAGATTACTAAAATGAGGCACAATGTTGGATAAATGTACATAGGCTTGAGAGAGAGAGGAAAAAGAATATAGACAATTATAACATAAAAGAGTAATAGAATAAGAAAAATAAGCCATGTAAAGATGAAAAATACACAGATACATGGAGAGTCTAGATTATGTATATTATTGTGTTTTCTTTGAATTTTTTTGACTGAGAATGAGCTAAGTATAGAGAGACATTTTAATTGTACGGGCTGTCAACTAAACCAACATAACTATCTTAAAGGTATCTTGACTTCAAAATTTGACTAAGGATATGTTGCTTTGGAAACGAGGTTCTGCTTTTGTTTCCACAGAGGATAAAAAGCTGTGAATTCCTTATCAAGTAATATGGTTTGATCAAAAAAAGACCCCTGAAGCAATGGCCCAGATGGTCCAACATCCATGACAGCTTCCAGACTGCTGGCTGAGATTGACCTAACACACAGGATACCCCATAAAAGACCTGATGAACAGTGACCCCAATCAGCAGAAATAATTGTCTATTAATGTTCATTTACATTTAAAGGAGGATATAATATAGAGATGAATACTTTCAATTGATATAGATCTTGGTTTATTGATCCAAACTTTAGATCAATTTTGTTATAGGTTTATTTCTGCTCTTGATTAAGGTATTGCATTTGTGCAGCTCATTTAAAATTGCAATGTATAATTAAGAAATACAGTTAATTCACAATCATCTATAATAGTCAAGCTTCTAGTCATGTTAGTTAGGTTTTCTAGATGTACAGAGATATATTTCAGCTAGATAGGTATTCTTCAAACCGTTCAAAGACTACGGAATGTGGCATTTAAAATATTTAATAACTTAGGACTTTTCATGACAATGAGACTCATCTGCTCCTGGAAGCACCAATTTACTTCAATGGGATAATGGGTATCGAAGAGGCTCCTTATGGAGTTTGCTAGCCATTTGGCAAAGAAACTGCTCTTGCCTGACCTGCTCGATGTTATGCTATATAAACTGAACATGCAGGACCCACAGAAAAATGACTGCTGAACTTTCCTAAAGGTGAGACAATCCTTCAGGGTTCCTGCTGCATGAAAGCGTCTGCTAGACATTCCGCAGGACACAGAAGAAAATGACTGACAAACTGCCAATAGAGGTGAAAGAGTCTTTCAAATTTTCTGCTTCATAAAAAGTCTGATGGATACTATGGGCCTGTAGGCTGAAGACAGATGTCCAAGTGTTATAGGAGAACTTTGGGTGACTGTCCAGGCAGTGAGCTGTCTCTCTCAATTCCAGAGTTTTGGTACAGTGCACTTCCTGTTTACTTAGGTAATGTTACATCATTCTGGAGTCTTTGATGATAGTGAAGAAAGACAGTTGTAATTATAAAAAATAGATTAGATATACAACTTTAGATTCACAAGGATGGATAAATGATAGAGTATTTTCCTCAATTTGCCAAATGTAAATGGACTAAATATTGTAACTACAATTCTTTCTTGATAACTGTTTTGTTGTATGTAATCTTGCTGTGTTAAAATTAAAAGCTTTCTTTTTACTTAGACAGAAAACGACAGGTGATGTGGGATTCCTCTCTGTATGTTGTGAATATGTTTTATCATCATTGGTTAATAAAGAAGATGCTTTGGCCTGTGGCAGGGCAGAATAGAGCTAGACAGGAAAGCTAAACTGAATGCTGGGGAAAAGAAGGCAGAGTTAGGGAGATGTCATGTAGCTGCCAAGGGAGACAGATGCCCTGGAATCTTACCAGTAAACCACAAGCCTCATGGTAAAATACAAAATAATAGGGATGGGTTAATTTAAGATACAAGAGTTAGTTAGTAAGAAGCCTGAGTTAATAGACTAAGCAGTGTTTTAATTAATGCCTTTTCTGTGTGATTATTTTGGGTCTGGGCGACCGGGAAATGAATGAGCAACCTCCTACTATAAAAAAGAAAGAAAAATGTTCCCACTCCCTGTAACAAGAGTGTATATCTCTACAGATCTTACAATGAAAATATACTGTACCAAGTTTTGTGTCTAATAAACCTGACAATGAGATGAATAGAAAAATTCCTTAAAAAATAATAGTAGAATAAACATATAAAACATAGAAAAACCTTAATATCTCTCCATTGTGGAAATTAGATTTCTCACATCAAAACTTTCTCAAAAAAATATCTTCAGGTCCAGATGTCTTTACAGGTAAAATCTTCTAAACATTTCTTAAAAAGGAAAAACAATTACATTGATTCTTCAAAACATGGAAAAAGAAAGGAATACTTCCTATTTCATTTTATAATACCAGGATAATTTTCATATAAACATTTTCAGAAGGATTTTACCTGAAAGGAAAACAGCATAGGGCTAAAAAATATAGATGAAAACCCGCTATCCAAAACATCGAAGACTCAAACCCAGCAAGTGTGAGAGGAACAGTGGAGCACTGACCATTGTGGCTTAAAGGGATTCTGTGAGTCACCCTGGACAGCCTCCAATACATCACAAAGGCTTTGATGTGTCTCCCATTAGCAGACATGGAAGGAATGCTTGTATGGCTGTCTCAATAAATACAGTGAACTCATTTGTGGACATAAAAAGAGTATTTACAATTGTTGAAAATTTAAATGGAAATAAATCAAGTATAAAATAATGTAATCAAAACAATAGTACTAAAAAGGTTTTGACTGTCTAGAGAGAAACAAAGAAATAGAAAAAGACTAGTCTATCTATATGGAAAGGGGGAAGTGGTCTGTGAAACTAATTGAGTCGGGAAATAATTATTTCAATAAAAATTAAGACAATTAAGAAAGTGCTAAAATCAATAAACAAGTGTATTTGAAAATTTAGATGAAATTTGTAAAACATTTAAGATAATGTAAATTATTTGAAATTACACTAGTAGATGATTTAAAACAAAAACCTGAGAGTAAACCATTTTTGTAGATTAAATGGAAGTATCATTTAATCTATGAACTAAACCGTGGAGTCAGGATATAGTTCAGTGGTGGAGCACCTGGTCACCATGTTTGAGCACGGGGTTTGATCCCCAGACCACAACAAACAAACAAACTAACAAACAAAAACTACTTCATAAGAAAGGCACCAAGTCCAAATACTTTCCTAGTCAAGTTTTTCAAATTTTCAATGAGTAAGAAATTATGAGCTGTGCAAATTGTTTTAGGGTCAGTTTTTAAAAAGATATATTAAATATTATAGCTATAAGTATTGCATACAAATATAACATTAACAAAAAAACTTGACAAAGAGGAGAAAATAAAGGAAATCACATGGATTTATTTCACTGATGAATATTGATTTTAAGTGGAATTCAAAAGCAAGTGGAAAGTGTTAACAATGCACCAAGATCAGCTGCGACTTATTTCAAGATTCTGAGGGTGGTTCACAATTAGGAAAGCTACTAAAGTCATTTCACAAAGCAAAACAAAAAAGTTTTGTCATTAACTCCATATCCAGTACATCAGCCTTTGATAAAAATTACCATCAGTTCTCCATAAAATGTGACTAAAACGGAATTACTGCATTCTGTACTTATGCCAAACCCTCAAAAGAAACAGACAAATAGGGTCCAAAGTGTGAACAGCTGATATGCTCACGCATTCTTGGTAGTATAAAGCAGGGGTTTAGGGAAATGATTGGGCTCTTTTGTTAGATGTTTAAGCATCAACTTATGAAAACTAAGAATAAATAAATAATCTAACTCACTCTCCATAGGATACTGGATAAAGCTATAGGCACAAGATGAAGAACTAAATAACCATGAAATGGGATGCGAACAAGATGGTTCAGCAGGTAAAGGCACTTACTTGCCAATAAGCCTGATAAACTAAGTACCATTCCCAGAAACCACCTTGTGGAAGGAGAGACAAGTTATCCTCTGACCACCACAGGTATACCATGACACCACAGGTATACCATGGCACAGGTATACCGTGACACATCTCCCTACCCCATACACACAAGAAATGAATATAAAACAAGATTCTCCATGGTTTTCTTTATAGCCAAAACCTGGAAACAACCTGAAGTCCAATAAATAGTAGAGAAGAGAAAAATATATAAGTTCACATAATGGGATACTGCAGGGCAGAAACCACACGCAGCACAAATAAATCTAACAAATGCTGTGTCACAAAGAGAAGATAAGCACAAAATGGCAAGCATTGTGTGGTTCTACTTATACAGAGTTTAAGAATCGTCCAAAGCATACAGTGGCTTGGCAGTAGCTTGGTGGTTGCCTCTGAGGTTAGGGATTTGAATAGAAAATGGGAATCAGATTGTTTTCTGAAATTATGGGGTAACTGGAGGGAAAAGATAATAGTGATTTGCCTAAGTATGTAGCAATTGAGCAGAAACCAGGGGCAGAGTCCAACTTAACAGCCTGCTCTCCCCAGACAACAGGGGACACCCTGATTTGAAGCTTTTGTCGTTTTTCATGGTGCTTGCCTGTCCCTACTGTGGCAGCCCAAGACAACATACAACAGGATGGGAAAGAAAAAGTGGTTCTGAGTAGAGTAGATGAAACTTTACAATGAGGGGCATGGTGACGAAAGAAGCCAGATTTCCCAGTGGTGCGGTGATTCTGTACTAAGTACCATGCTTCAACAATTATGCATTTTGGAGTGCTATAAAGGCAAGGAGCTCACAGATGTAGGATCCTTTGATTATACTTTAAAAATTTCTGTAACTCTTGATCTTGCTTAACATCTAGGCTTTATTGCTTGTAGAAGCGGAGAACTCCCTTCTCTGGTAAGTTGTGAACCCAATACAGAGAATCTTCAAATTTGGATTGCCATATAACTGTTCATTTGTGTGATTTAAATCATAGCCAATATTTACATGAAATGACTATACCCATAATTTATGGTGAAAGATGTGTGTGTACTAAGTTTTAAAATAATAAAGTGTAAATGCAAAGAAAGGTTACAAAACAGAACAAATAATTATGATATTGTATGACATTGTAGAAAACAAAATATAAGAGATAATTACAGTGCCATGTGATGATACAGTATTCTGCCAATTCAAGTTCCCAAGCTACAGTCAAAGAGAGGGAGGAGCAATTATGAGCAAAGGGTTCAAGACCATGATGGGGGAAACCCACAGAAACAGCTGACCTGAGCCAGTGGGAGCTCAGTAACTCTGTATCGACAGCAGGGGAACCAGCAAAGGTTCAAACTAGACCCTCTGAATGTGGGTGACAGTTGAATGGTTGGAGCAGTCTGTGGGCCACTGGCAGTGAGACCAGGATTTATCCCCAGTGCTTGAACTGGCTTTTTGGGGTCCATTCTCTTTGGAGGGATATCTTGCTCAGCCTAGATATGGGGGGGCATTGTTCCTGCCCCCAAATGACTAGACTTTGTTGACTCCCCATAGGAAGCCTTATCCTCTCTGAGGAGTAGATGGGTGTGGGGTGGGAGGAAGTGGGGAGAGCGGGAGGAGGGGAGGGAGTGGGAACTGGGATTGGTATGTAAAATGAGAAAAGACTGTTTTTAAAAAGTAAATAAAAAGAAAAGATTTTTTAGAAAAAAAAATCACACAGAAATAAAGCTCTGTCCCTCCCTGCCTCACACGTCAAATTGCACAGGTAATAAAGTCCCACTTACAAGCAGCACAATGACAGAAACTTCCATGGGGCAGAAGCAGAGTTCAAGCCATGCTCTACTGAAAACTAATTTAGAATCCTTTCTCCTCTGAAGTGCTTTTCCCCTGGGAAATCACAAGTTCCTGCCAAGGCAGAGAGCGCTGGCTTCTCCCTGCTCAAAGGATGTTTTTGAGTGAGTGATCCCTCTCACTTTTCTAACAATCGTAATTTTATTTTTTGATGTTTGAAACATTCCCATCTGACATCTGGAACAAATACAAGGCATTTCTAGGAAGCTGGCATTTCCTCCCCTCCCCAAGAAGTCACATCCATAGTAACACATCTCCCTTGACAGTACTTGATGGATGCTTCAAATGCTTCACACTTTTGCACTCTGCCTAGAGACACAGAACCCGATGGCACAGCAGGTCGGCAGGTCCGGGGGAGAGGAAACAGCCTCAAACTCAGGCTAGTAGCTCAAATGTCACCCCTGTGAGCACATAACTGAAAAGTGGCCGTTTTAATCCATCTCTCACATCCCTGATAGGCACTGTTGGGTCATTCCAAGCTCATGGAGCATTCACCTACAGGGAACTCGTTTAATAAGTAAGCGGACTTGAAGAACTAACTATCTTAAATAAACTGTAAGAAGTAGTGAGGTTACTAATTGTCTGGTACACATCTGTTACTTTTGCTATGACTTTGTGTTCTGGAAAGATAGAACTAATAAGCCTTCATAGGCCCCCACACAACAAAACCTCTAAGTCCAAAACAAGCACAGATAGCTTCACCATAAATGGACCCTGTTTCTTCCCATGGCTCTAACAGATTTCCAACAACTTTGCCCTTCAAATCACACTAATTTATCCCCTTACAATTCTCCAGATCTCAAGCCCAAATGGAACCAGATCGAGTGGTGAAAATCTGTAATCCCAGCTATCAAGAGGGAGACTTTGGCAGGGGGATTATAAATTCAAGAACAGCCTCAGCTAGAAATGAATCCAAAGGCAGGCAGGGCGACTTTGAGACCATATCTCAAAAGGAAGGGGGAGACCCAAGGATGTAACTCCATGGGAGAGCATTTGCCTAACATGCCATTGGGCCCTAGTTCCAATGCCCAGTCCTGAAGGGAAAAATAAATAAATAAAAAAGAGTAAACCAGCCAAACTGGTTTTTTCCCCCTTGGCTGAAACCAAGATAGCAGCAGGGCCCTGCTCTCCACGGAAATTCAAAAAATTCAATAGCCACAACTTTCCCATCTGTGAATAGGCTGTGGTGCTTGGTTGGTGGACCCCTGTCTGTCTCCAAACCTGTCACTCCAGCATCTGCTACCATCCTTTCTCCCTGACCCAGACCCCTCTGTCTCTGCTTTATCCCCGCATTTGTGTCCACACTGAGTTCACCTGGATAATCGGCTCCTCAGCTCAAGCGTCTTAATCGTAATTGCAAAAAAAATCCTTTTGGCAGGCAAGGGACATGCCTTTCTGAGGAAGAAGCCAACACAAATAGGACAGAGTACCCATGGGACACTGACAGTAAATGACTTGAGATTTATTACAGAGCAAAATCCACATGAGAAACAAAACAAAAAGAAAAAGAAAAAGAAAAAAAAAAGAAAGAAATGCTGCCGTCTAAACAGCAAGGTGAGTGAGCCCTGCTGCTCATTGACAGCTGATCAGGACATGAATGAACGGCAGTGCAATTTCCAGTTTTATACAGTGAACTAGGGGATGATTGTATGGCAAATATATATATTAAACTACAAAAATAATAGGTTAGGGACATAAGTCTCCTAAAAAATAAAGGAATTGTGATTATGTTGCTTAGGAGGGGAAACAGCGTAGCTCTTAATAATTAGTTGCGAGGGTGTGAGATGTGGGCCAGGGATAATTAGCAGGGGAGGTTGAACATGTCCTCCGTACGTTCACAGTGAGCTGACAAAAAGAGGAAATGAGCCAAACGGCAGCGAGAAGCTGGGCTTTTAAAAAGGGAAGTTCTTGACCATGAAGATCAGACTACCAAGGGAAGCTGTGCAATCTCCATCCTGAAAGAGCTTTAAAAATAGTATAAACAGCCATCTGCACAAGATGATTTATGCATTGACCTTCAGGAGGCGGGCCCGATCATCTCATGAAGTCCCTTCCAAGTGTGGGATTCTATGATTTAATCAGTATGGGATTTTTCTCAGCTCTCCGTTTTGTGAGATAACCACCAGATGGAAGCCACAAATTCCCCAACATCATACCAAAATCATGGTTCCTCACACTGGTAGGGCCCAGTCAAGCTTGCCAAGTTGGCATCCATTGAAAAATCATTGAGGGACCCACCTCAAACATTTATTTATCTCCTTGTGGGTGTCTGGACCACCCATGTCCACAAAATATAGATAATCTTTATCCCGATTCCTGTACATTTGGCTTTGACTTAAGGAAGAGGCACACTGGAAGTCGGAGTCTCATTCGGAAACCTGAAACAGCAGCTCCCATAAAATGAAAGTCTTTACAAATCGCAGCTGAAGAAGAAAGGAGGTCAATTAGACACAGCCTCTCCACAGGAAACATTGCCCAGCCCACTCGAGCCTTACTTGCTCTCACTTAAATAACAGACATGGTCTCTGTGTATATTCATTAGTTCTTTGGACAGATATGTAGGTGTTCACCATATCCTAGGTTCGACACAAAGCAACAGGAAGACAGACACCATCCACCCATCAGAGAGCTTGGTCTCTTCCAAATGAAGATGCCATCTTTCCGCAGAGTTGGCAAAGCTGTAGCAGGGACATGGAATGAAGGGTGGGAAGATGCCAGGGAAACTCTCCAAGCCCGAGAGACCAAAAGGGCTTGAACTTGTACGCAAAGGGTCAAACAAAGCTGCCGAGGAAAGAAAGGTGACAGAAATATCTTCTGGAAAAAGAATAGTCTGATCAAGTGACTGGTAAATCATACAATGTGGAATCTAAATACTTCGGCTGCCTGGGGCATAGAGAGAAGGGAGGGTGAAGATGAGTGGGGAAAAGGGAAATGGAGGGGCACTGAGAGGTCCCCAGAGATCTCATCGGTCATGCAAAAGAATTTAGACTAGACTTGAAAGTGGTACAGCCCCTGAGTGATCGAGGCATGATCTGTCTCTTCGGATGATCGATTTAATACGGATGATTTATTTATTTAATCTCTTCAGGATCAAAAGATAGAGAAGCTTTTGCGTATGATTCAGCAAAATGAAGGACTCATTAGGCAGATACTGAGAAATCAAAGAGTAGGTCTCAACAGGGCTGAATACAGCCACAGCGGGGCACATCAGGGTAGTCTGCATTCATCTCCTACTGGGAGTCCTTGGACTCTGTCCCACTTGTTTATTCTGAGGCTCAAGTTACATTCATGGACACCTGAAGCTTCCACAGTTTAGGCTTCCACTCCAGCCAGAAATGCTTTGTTCCCATTATCTCATTCCCACGCCCCAAAGGAGACTAATGATGGCCCAAGTAGCTCAGTGAGGGAGAAGAATTTAACAGCAGGGAGCTACTGCTGCAAGCAGGGAGTGGAGAGGGTGGGCTTCATCCCTGGGCTGCTTTGTAGATCAGCTCCTGTGCCAATGTAGTAATTTTGATTTGTTTGATTGGGACACGCGCAGGCAAAGAATGAGTGTGGAGATGGCCAGTGTGACAATGGTCACGTGTGTGACCTACCTGGAGGCTAGGGGGACGGGGCATTCTTCAGTGAGCCCAACAAATACTTATCTACAGCCCAGGGCAAGCACAGAGCCTCCATAGGCACCTCAATCTAGAGAACTGGTTTTTCCAATTGTGTTCTTTATTCAAAACTTATAACTGGCATGTTCTGCTCCCATATATGAATTTTCAATCAGCGTGCTTTTATTCAAATTGTCCTTTTGTTTCATTGTGTTACTAAAAAAAGTATGACAGGTTGGCACGCTTGTTTATGTAAATGTCTGGAATTGTAATTTCTTGCACGTTAAATTCAGAAATGACACAGGCTACCTTAATCTCTGAGGACGTAGCAAACATCTTATCAGCACTAAAATTATTTTTTTCTTAAATTAGTGCTGGAGTAACAGGTATGAAATATTTTATTAATGAATGATTTACGTTCCTGGAATCTTTGAAGAAGTTTGATTTTTGCCAGTGGAAACGTGGAACAATATGTGTGCAGCTATATGAAACACCACTAGATGGCAGCATACATCTTTTCTTCCAATTTATCTCACAAAACCGCTTTTTTAGAATTTTTTTTTTTTTTTGCTTTTTTTAAGCCATGATATTTTTACAACATTTATCGAACATTTACCAGTGTCGCTGCTTATTGGTCAGACTATTAACTTAAACACTATTTACGGGTGTGTTAGGCTGTATTTTCCAAGACTTCTTTTTATTTCTCCATCTTTATTATCAAATCATACTATTTCATTTTTTATTTTAAAGTACATTTCAATATTGCTGTCTCCCTCATTTCTATTCAATGACATCTTCATTTCCATATCTTTCCTACCTACATTTTTCCAAACAAAATCCAACTTCATTTAACTATGCTAAAAAAAGAAAAGAAAACATACATTTTGTTTAAAATTATCAATAAATTTAACAGTAACAAGAATATTAAAAGTATAGGCAATTTGGAAGAAGTTATATCTTTGCTATGTTTCTTCATTAGTAAAAGAAACACTTTTGAAATCAATATATATGTTGAGGTTGGAATTTTTGTTTGTTGGTTTGGTTTTTTGTTTTTTAGGAGTGACTGTATGTAAAATAAATTAATATTCTGGGAAGGGTATACTCAAGAATTCAATATCAAAGATGATAATGTAGGGTAACTCTTTATAAACAGTTGCAGTATAAATTTATTTTTATAACTTAAATAGAAGATTTTACTCCATGTACATTATAATGCCAAATGATTACCAAACCAGAAAACAACCACCAAAAATGCTAATAGCGATAGCAGGCATAAAGCAATCATTTATTTTAATAATAACAACTTTGTTGAAAATAGAAAGGAAACTTAATATGCTAACTTATTCTCTCTGGGCAATAAAATTCATGGAGTTTTCTAGGTTTTGTTTTGTTTTAGTTTTGGGTGTTTTTTTTTTTTTTTTTTTTTTTTTTTTTTTGAGACAGGGTTTCTCTGTGTAACCCTCGTTGTCCCGAAACTCACTCTGTAGTCCAGGCCGACCTCAAATTCACAGAGACCACCTGCCTGTGCCTCCAAAATACTGGGATTAAAGGCGTGTGCCACCACCGCCCAGCAAAATTCATGTTTTTTGAGACTTTTCAGAATTCTCTACATTTTCTATAGTGGTCTATATCATGCTTGTAATAAAAAAAGAAAAAGAAACAAACCTCAAAGCCTTTCTAACAACTAGACTTCATAGAGACAGCAAAGAGACACCATTTTTTTAATATAGACTCATGTTTTGCTCAGTTTTTCAGAATAATTACTTATAAAATGAATACTCTTCATGATGTTCCAGGCTAGGAAAGCTGCTGGGAACAAAAGGATGTTTTAATAGCTTTCCTACATGCCCTCCTAGTCCGAGCCACTGAGAGATGATCTCGCTGGCAGATCCCAGTGATCTGAAGCCCCTGCAGGATCCTGCCTCAACCTTCTGAAACTGGCCCATCACCCTCATCTTCTAGCAAGTGGCCAAAGTCAGAGGTCCTTAAAGTTTTTGGCGTCAGGTCCCCTTTGCTCTCTTAAATACTGGTATGTATTTGTGTATGTAATGTCTGTCCGTGTTTAACATAATCTAAATTAAAATAAATTTGAAACTATTTATTTAAGTTAGAAGAATTGTCCCACTATAAGTTAACAGAAACATAGTTTTATGTGAAATATAACTTTTATAGGACAAAGGAAATACAGTAAGAGGACGGCCTGGCCTGGTTGTCCCTCATCTCTTCCTCCCTGGGCAGTGGATGGATTCCAGCAATTGCCTCTGCACTCAATCCTTGCATTCATTCTACACAGCTTCCCAACATCTCCACTGTACTCAGAGGATAAAAGGGGTAAACAACAGCAAATGACATCTTAGTGTTGTTATGAAAATACTTGTGATCAGAAAAAAAAAATAGGGATGCATAGAGAGAGGCTCCTAGACCTTACTTTGAGATGATTTATTAAACTGTATCGTGGTAACTGAATTATAATCACTACAAATTCTTCCTTTCTTGGCTTCTTTTCTAATATATTTAGCTAAAACTGAAACACAATTTTGAGAGTAAAATCAATGATCCTTCACAACCAGTTTGCTGGCATCTAGTACTTAGGGGACCGTGTTAAGCTGGATCTGCCCGTCATCCTAGAGGGAAGTGAGTTTGTTGGATTCGTCCACACCTCCATCTGTCACTGCCACCAGCACCTACTTGGTTACTCCCGGTTATCTGTAAAGATAATTAAGCTCCATACTTTCTAATCCTCCTCCTCCCTACTTCCTGGTGAGCTCTGTATCCCTGCTGCTAATGCTTTTGAGTGTCTCGTATTTCAAATCTTGGAAGAGGCAGCTATCTATTTATAGATAGAGGATGTTCACACACAAACACACACCGTTGACCACTCATTTCTATGAATATGCCCTTTGATTCTAACCATTATTACAAATGTCCTATGGTCTCAATTTTGTTTACTTTTCTGACTAATAACTTTTAAAATTAATTTTTTTAGCTCAGGTGCTGTACCCTAATACCCACAATCCCTCTATCCAACAATTAACCATCAATTAATGGGACATTTGGGTTTTTCATTAGTTTTTCCTTCAGCCTCACCGCTCTCACTAACCAGCTCACATTTGCCCTCAGATTTCTTGCTTTCTTTGAACTATACTGAATAACACCTGACTGGCTAAGCTTGGCATTTTACTAACTCTGTGCCTGTGCCGGTATGGATATCCAGAAAAAAAATATACTGATGATAGCAATACAGATACAAGCCTGTGATTATGAAGAGGGCGACCAACACTGTCATGTGGAACTAACCCTTGATTTCTCTTTTTTTCTAATTCCAATGCCTCATTCATAACAGAGAGCTTTGCCTCTTCTGCAATTAACTGAAACAGCCACCCACTCCCTTTCTTGTGTGCACAAGTGTTTCACTTCCCTGCAAATACTGTTGTTGAGCTATTGACGTCCCCCAAGATCAGCCTCCAAGGTGGGTCCCTGCCCAGCCCATCTGCTCTGACCTACTTAAGTCACAACTGCAGACATGTTCTTTCTCTACTTCTACTCTTCCTGCAATGATTCTCTTGCCTTTCACTTCTCTAATTTAACAAAGCTCTTTTTATCTCTCTCCAGGTATTATCCTTTCAAGAGCTGCCTGATTCTAACTTAGCTATGGCTCCTGGCTCCAATTTGAACCTATGTGAACCACACTTCAGACCCCATCTCAACAGCAACTTCCACATTGCAGAATTCAGTGATCAATACTAAGGTCTTACCTTCCTTGAGATGCTGGCAGCTTGGCCAGAGCTGCTCTCTCCATCCTGAAAACAGTCTCCATGTGGCTGCCAGAGCACTTTGCTCTCCTGATTATTCTTCATGGCAGTTCCAAGGAAAGAAAAGAGCAGAGCATTGGCTGAACTGGAATTTCACAGGTTTCTGTAGTCACTAGGAAGTTAGGCCAGAGAGAAGAGTTCTCCAACAGAGAAGGCATAGGAAGCACATCTGGGGTGGAAGGAAGCAGCTGGCTTTGTACGGACCAGCAGGAAGACACTGTCCCTAGACAATGGTCCAAAGAGGAGATGGATGTTGCCATATACTCTGTCAGGTCCTGAAGATGAGGGATCTATCCGAGGGACAGAGGAGGCAGAAATGATAAGAAAGAGCAAAGGCTCAAATAAGAAGAGTGGAAATCCCAGTTTTAACTTGGCAACCTGGTAATACTAATAACACTCCACACACATCTACGATATGTGCTATAATTTTTAGTAAGGTGCTGTCACATCTATTCATTTATCTGTTTGCAGCATCCTTGTTTTTAATCCCAATTGTGTGAATGAATAAACTGAGATTCACTGAGTCAGTGCAACTGTTTAAGGTTATACAGCATCTTAACAGAGTCGAGACTAGAATTCCAACCCGAGAAAACCGTGCAGGACAGCAACAGCAGGCATGTCCCCAAACAGAAATCCTTGGCAACAGGATGGCTTGGTCCAAAGACTCAAGGGTTCAATTAAGAGCATGGAACTGAAGTCCATGTGTGAGTAGCCAAGGGCTAGCTAGGAATGTCAGGCTTAAGGGGCTCTGTCTGTCTGCCAGAACTCAAGAGGCTGATGAGCTAAGCTGAGTACACTGGAGGGGGCCCATACATGTTAGAAATGACTTCTCTGTCTTTATACTTCTGGAGCTAAAAGTACCCCACCATGCGTGGCTTTGATGGCTAATGCAGTCGTCTGCATCTGCATGGGAATGACTTGACTGAGGATATGGTGGCAATGAGAGAAGTTGGGATTTGTGTCAATCAAGCTGTAGGCTAACGGAAGCTACAGTCTCTGTGGGAGATTGGGCATTACCCCCTAGAGTTGCTTGTCCCATGTAGGAAAGAGGCAAATATTGAACTTAATGGGATGGACGTAGGTAACTGGGTAAGGAATAGGAAAAAGTGGGATCCCATTGGAAGGATTTTAAATGGCTCATGGAAGGAAGATAAAAGAATCAAATTTTGTTTTTGTGTTTGTTTGTTGGATTGTTTGATTGATTATCCTGACTTGCTGTCTCTGATTTCTTGTGTGATAATAAATGCTTTAAGTTTCAGGTACTACAGACATTGAACAAATTTGCCCAGTGGGAAAAAAAAATCACCTGAACTATTTGATGTCTATACCTATGCAGGGTGTCTGACATTGTTTTACCAGCAACTAAATATTTGAACACATCCCAGAACTTGACTCAAGTGTCTATGTTAGGATTAGAGGGGCCGCCAGTCGCCTCTGAGGTGTGGAGAGTTAATTACTTACACGGTTAGAAACTGAACTGAACAGTTCTGCATGAGACTTCCTCCTGCCCTTTGTATGATCACTTGACTGTAGGAACTTACTCTCTTCAGACCTCAGGTCTCTGTCCTGACTTTCTGAAGCTACTTTGAGGCTTACTGGTCAGTTTCTGAGTTAAAGCCAAATGGAGAAGTACCTAGGACTACCTTTCAGTATTCTGGGCCTGGAACGTGTTTAGAAAGGAGTCTGCGTCATGTGGGAGAGCCCATGAGCATCCCGCAGGTTCTCTCTGACCTCCGGTCCCAGGAAGACGCATCTGACTACAGAAGAACCAGTATGGGGAAACTATCTAGGATTGTGCACACATATCCCCATTTCAGAACTCAGGACTCACTAAAATGCATTCGCTACCTCCTTTGTGGTTTAATTATCTCCTATAGATGCCACCGCCACACAGAAAATTCTCAAGTTCCGGCAGAGCAATTGTCTGGACTTCCCTGTCAGCGGCTCCCTGTGAATCTTTCTGCAGCCCCTAAGTACCTAGTGTCAATTTTAGCTCCAGGCTTTTGGTTCTTGGTCTTTTTAGGATACTATGGGAACTCAGAACCAATTTGCACCGACTCACTCACTCAAATGCCTGTGCGTTCCAGGAAATTCTCGTTCTGCCCTTTGAATTCTGGAGCTAGAAGTGCCCTAGCCTGCCTGGATTTGATATTTAATGTACTTATCACCATCTGCATAGGAAAAGCTGCTCCCTTGCACCACCATTCCCTGTCTCTCTTCTGGACAGACTGGAAACTGCTTTGGATCTGTACGAGTGGACCCCTCCCTGTGAGGTTGCCCTGAGCCTCTTAGAATAGGTCTCTTCCTCTGAGATTGCCCTGGGCCTCTTAGAAGAGGCCCTTCCCTCTGAGATTGCCCTGGGCATGTTAGAATAGGTCCCTCCCTCTGAGATTGTCCTGGCCTGTTAGAAGAGGCCCCTCCCTCTGAGACTGCCCTGGGCATGTTAGAATAGGCCCCTCCCTCTGAGACTGCCCTGGGCATGTTAGAATAGGCCCCTCCCTCTGAGAGGCTTTAGGAATGTGTCAATTTTGGGTTTGGAGAAAAAAAAATGCTTATGGATATCTTGGAGTCAGTTGAAGCCTTTATGATGAATTTGGTGAGCCAGAGTTCTCTGTCTTGCTTGGTCTGTTAATAAACTTGTCCTTAAAAATACTAATACTCGCAGGTTGGAATCCCGCTTGCGCCTGTTGCTAGGCGTATCGATCGATCTCTATGTGGAATCGATAGTGACATTGGCATATCCGATATTAATAATCGGAAAAAAAAAAGGGCTGGAGAGATGGCTCAGAGGTTAAGAGCATTGCCTGCTCTTCCAAAGGTCCTGAGTTCAATTCCCAGCAACCACATGGTGGCTCACAACCATCTGTAATGGGGTCTGGTGCCCTCTTCTGGCCTGCAGGCACACACACAGACAGAATATTGTATACATAATAAATAAATAAATATTAAAAAAAAATACTAATACTCTCAGCCACTAAAGTCATCAAAATATAAAACAGTTAGTTTAAATAAATATTAATAAATGATAAATTTTAGTCAAATAAGATTTCCTTTAATAAAAAGCAAAGATTGCAATTCATATTTATAGTCTTAAGGGTTGAACCCAGGGCTTCACACCTCTGAGCCATATCCCTTCTGCGATATTATTTTATTCTCTTCTCATTATCCTCTTGACTTTTTAAAGCATTGCTAGGCTCTAAGCCTCTGAGCGTTCCAGCCATGAGAAATGTGATTCAAGACCCTCCAAGTGAATTCACAGAGGTTTCTTGTTACTAAACTTTGGGTAAACTAGAGTGGGAGAAATGTTCTTTCCAAAGATATCCCTCGATGCCGGTCTTCGCATTACCATTTCCCATTTGGAAAGAAGTTGTAGAGATTCAAGTCCCAGAGAGAAAGTTATGTATACTGTGATCTAGCTTTGCAATACCACATCAATTCTATCTTGGCGTCTCAGTCTCTAGCTTTAATTTTAACACTCGATTACACAAGAAACAAAATAAAAACTAACCCAGGAGGTGGCACCTGCAGAAATACATACAGAGCATGTGTGGCAGATTGTATTTTCCAAAAATGGCCGTAGCAATATTTATGTTCCCACATATTCTCCCAGAGCCTTGACATCCTTCCATCAAGCAGCTTAATCTATTCTCTCCCCTCTGAATATGGAACACCTCGAGCACGCACTTCTAGCAAATTGCAGTCTACTATAAGTAATGTTGCCCGACTTCCTAGATATGGTCAAAAAGAAGAAAAACGCCGTGTATCTTCTGAGTAGCTCTCTCCCCGCGCCCCTCTTGCACCCACCCCCTTCCTCCTTTTTTCTCCCCCTTTCTCCTTTTTCCTTCCCCTTCCTCATTCTGCTCCTTTCTTTCTTAGTAATATAATGAATTCCTGGGACCCAGCACAATGTGAAAATGAGCTTACTCATAACAAAGATGTCTAAGCCAATGGCCGACTCAGGGTTTCCCCCTCTCTCTCTGCATATGGGACCTGTGTACACTCATCGGTCTGAAAGCTGGGTCCTGCTTAACCCTCTGACCATGCAAATTCAGAGCTAGGGATTTCAGGTGCTAACTGTCTTCGCTAGTTAAGATTGCTGTAATAGAATGTCACAAACAGAGAGTATTGAACAACATGCATTTATTTTTCACAGTTCTTATGCTAAAGGCTTATATCAAGGTGTCCTCGGGTCAGGCTCCACTGAGCATCCTCTTTCTGTTTTACAGATTGCCATCTTCTCACTGTTTTGTCATGGGGAGAAAGAATAAAGGGTGTCTTTTTAGAAAAGCACTGCACTGCCCTTCTTGCCCCAATGGGCCTCATCTCCTAGAAGGCTTTCTTGTGCATGCCTTGACTTTGGGGCTTGGGCTACCTAACTACCAGGGTTAACTACTACACATATAAGTGGCAAGCATCCAGGTGATTCTAGACTCTGGCCACCCTGCCTTCTGAATAGAACCCAGACTTTACAAAACCAAAGTGCCTTCATTATGCCCTGTCCAAAGAATCCCTGAGCAAAATAAATAAATAATAATAATAATAAAATTGGGTTTTTGTATTCTTTTTTTTTCCCTTTCTGCCACTGTGTTTGGGGTTGGCACCCAGCCACAGAAACAAGAATAACATTACTATAGCTGTGACAGTCCATTTCATCCCTACCCTCTTTCTTCAGTGGAAAATCTCCTAACAAAGAGTCTTACAATAACACCTGTCCCTCCCCAGGGTCAACCGAAGAGCCCAAGTTTCTACCCTATAACTGTCACGACCCACTAGCAAGAAAGTCGCATGCCTCTCCTGTCCCATTGCTTTCTGACCATCTTTGAGGCATCTATCAGCATCAAACCTCAAGTAGCAACCCGTAGGTCTCTGAGCTTGACACCCCTTCCCCCAGGACCTGGGACCTGCTGAGACTACACAGTGTTGATCACTCCCACCAATGGGAATGGTCCCCAATTCAGAGTAAGGGGCTATTTTTCCAAGAACCACATCCTTAAAGTCCCAAGAAGAGAAGACTTATTTATCACTTATGCTAGGGTTTCTATGAAGCAGAAACCTGAGACCCAGACCTCTAACTAATGAAATCATATGTTTTCACTGGTAAAGGGTCATGATCCATTCTGCCACCATACACAATCCCTCTGACTTGGTGACTGCTGGAAGCCCGTGACTCTGTCCCTTCTGCCTGCTTATCTGAGTGTCTTTAGCAGCAGTAGCTCTTGGAATTTAAAATGTTCAACCCAATGTAATTTAATATGCCACAGCATTCTAGAAAAGAACTATAAAAATAAAACCTCTAACTAGAAGGTTAGGCTTTTTTTGTTAGGTTCTACAAATTATGAAACCATGACCACTGAGAGAAACTCATCCATTATACAAAATGATGTGATGAGTTATTTTGAAAATGTAGGAATGTTCTCAAACTAAACAGTTTTCCTACCATGGTGAATTTATTTCATGCAGAACTTGTTGAATTATCTTTTCTGTTCTTGTTAGTGTCGAGTTTGGCTGTTCGAACTGATGCCATCTTCCCCCTGACTTTATTTTCAGTTCTATTTTGATGCAGGAACCACCTCAGAGGCATGTAAGCATTAACTTACACTTTGCATACTCTCTAAGAACATAAATATCCCCAAATATTTAAACTATCTCTTACATTTCTTTTTGTTATCCAGCTGTCAAATAAACTTTAAATTCTCTCAAACTTGTTTTCTATATTAAGTCGTCTACTGATTACTTGAGAAACATAAACCATAATAAAATAAAAACGAAAATGGAAATAAAACCACAGTGTGTTTCCCAAAGGAATCTTGTCAAATAATGCTTTCTTTTTAAGTGTAAAAGGGTGTTTTTCTGCCCTTTTCTTTTGTCTGAACCATGTCCAGACTAAACTAAACATGGTCATAAAGAAAGGTTAATAAAATATATTTTAGGTTCCCTTGGGGACCATTCTTATTGCTAAGATGTTAAAGACTAGGAATAGAAATGAGTTACAAGGAAATATGAGTTCCTAGCTAGAAAACCCCAAATTAGGACTTAAGAAAAAACAAAGAGATGAGCCGCCTACTGGTGAATGTTCTAAGATATTGGCCTCTAAAACTGAATAAGTAGAAACAGTTTTAAAACATTTTGGAATATTTTGACAATCTTCCACTCCATGTAACCACCCAGTTATGTTTGTGAAATAAAATGACAGGACCTATCAACATTTTTTTTTTCCTCTTCGACAACTTGCAAGAGGAGCAACACGATAGCCATTACTCAGAAGTCCTGGCACTACCTTACTGCTCCAGGGCTCTGCCAGCGTTCCGCATCCATCCGTTTGGGAATTCTTCAAAGCTAAACTTGTGATAAACGTCCTTAAAGTGAGCAACCAGCAGGTAGCAGACAGGTATCTCAAGCACTGTGCTCCATGGTAAGTGGTATAATAGAAGCACACAGGTAACGGAACCAGAAAAGGGCTCCCCGGTAGAGCTGGTACCTAGTGGAATCTTTAAATCAAAAGTCAGCTATTTAAACTGCAGACATCTCTTTTGCCCAAGCCAGCATTTCTCAAGACACACTCCAAGGAGCATTAGTATACATGACAATAGCAACAAGTACGTATTCGCTACCAATTATTTGTTATTGCACCATGAACCTGCCGTGTTGGACCCTCCAGAAGTAGCCATAAGACTGCCAAGGTGGTTGATGGCTGAATATTGTGCCTTGTAGGCCAAGGACAGACAAGACTAAACAGAGACAACAACACTCAGACACCAAATCACATGCAAAACACTCCCATCCACCCCTCCCCTCTGCAAAATAATAATTCCTGAGGTGACTTTTCTTAATCATGTTGGAGGGGAGAGAAAGACATTCTTTGGATGGATTTAGTGGGTGTGATAGCAAAACATTCTATTTTAAAACAAACTAGAAGTGATAATAAGATGGACCACGTCACATTTAAGAAACCAACACCCACATAAAGGGCTTTTCAAGTCGTACAAGGCAAAGTCGACTCTGCACCGAGGTGAGCCAGGTAGCACACACTGTGGAAAATCTCTCAGCACCCACAGTCTCGGAGAGAACAAAGGAATGTCAGTGGGGTGCCTGTTTAAAGTGGATAATCTGAGCAGAGAGATGTTGAAAGCAGAAAGCAGAATTAAGTGAGTTAAAATAATAAATAAATAATAAAGCAAGGAGGAGGCGCTCCAGGAATCTCCCACGGTGCACAGCAAGCCGGCAGGCCTTGACAGAATCCTTAAGAAGAGTGCCTCCTTTGTGGGTTAGATACTTGGCAGCAAGGGACACAGAACCAGCACAGTCAGTGTGTTTCATGTCTTTTCTATAGAAGTCTCCAATTGGTGCTTGCAATGTCTACTCAAATTGCCCGCAGGAGAATGGTCAGGAAAATGCATTGCAGGAGTTGCCAGGATATTTTCGGTTGATATATTTTTAAGAACCTCTCATGTTCAAGGTAGAGGAGTACCCTCTCTAACGTGACAGGGCCAGTCTTGAGGCTGCTCTAACATCTAAAGGAATTTTGACCTCAAAGAACATAGAGTGTGCCATACTGTAAATCAGTGGTTTTCAACCTGTGGGTCATGACACCTTTGGGTTTGTATTTCAGACACCCTACGTATTGCATATTTACATTATGATTCATAACAGTAGTAAAATTACAGTTATGAATAACAACAAGATAATTTTATGGTCGAGGGTCACCACAGCATTACCGTATTAAAGGGTCACAGCATTAGGAAGGTTAGAATCAGCTGTGCTAGATGGTATAGATGGTATGGTTACACACAAAGGGCACTGTGCAGCTTGACCATGTGAACGCTGGGACTCCTGTACAGGGAATCAGAAAGACAAGATAGTAACACAGAAAAGATACTTGCTGTCCCTTTGCCCCAATCTGGCCTTGCTCATTTTTGACTGGCTGTCTTGTCAGAGCAGAGGGACCCATGATTATGAAGTACCAAAACAAAGTACCCGTGCCTAAAGGTTCCCACAGCTTTCTGTCTCTGGGCAGTGCAGGGAACACACTGTTGCACCTCTGCCAAAGTCCCAATTTCCTTCTACATCTTGAAGGAAGGTGACTGTCCTTTCTTTCGTTCTCCAGGATCCAGAAAAGGTGCCTTTTGTACTTTGTTTACAAAGGAGAAAAAAGGGAGAGAGGGTTAGGGAGAAAGGAGTGTCCTAATTCTTGTGGTCCCTTTTTCTTCCTCGGAAAGAATACAAGGTGGAGAAAAGTAGCCTGTCTCTCTTCTTCTTTCATCATTTCTTCTTCGCCTTGTTTTTTGCTTGTCCCCTAAAATTTGCCTTTTAGGTACAAGAGAGTGGAGAATTGTCTCAGGCAAACCATGTTGGGCAGGAAAAGCAAAACAAATAAATGAACAAAACAAGTCATGCTTACTGGAGATATTAGAGCCACGGAAAAGGATATGATACTAGAGTCATGTCAGGGAACCAACCTAGATGTCCATGAACAGATGGATGTGGAAGAAAGTGTGTGCATGTGTGTGTGTGTGTGTGTGTGTGTGTGTGTGTGTGTGTGTGTATGCATGCATGCATACACTATGCCATTTTATTCGACCATGAAGAACAGAATTGTGTTTTCAGGACAATGGATGAAAAAGGAGACGATGCTATGTGAAATGAATTAATTTCACAAAGACAAGTGTGTGCTTTTGTCTTTTGAATGTGAAGCGGACATAATAAGCTCACATGTTGGAACACTTGATCCCCAGCTGGTGATCCTGCTTGTGGAAGCTTTAGGAAGTGGAGCCTCTCTGCCTGGAGGAAATGGGTCACTGGGGACAGGCCTTGAAGCAGACATGTTCCAAGGGGACCTGACTGTTTCTTGACTTGGGAGAAGACGGTGATACCAACCTCCAGTATGGCCACCGTTCTTTCCATGTCTGCTGCCATGTCTTCCCTGTCATGGTGAACTGTAGCTCTTAGGAATTGAAAGCCCAAATAAGCCCTCTCTCTCTCTCTTTATATGCTTTTGTCGGGGGTATTCTGTCATGGTAACAGAGAAGACATTAAGACCCATCCTTTCTCTCAAAGGAGACACCACAGTCATGGCAACTCTTATGAAGTAAAGCATTTAATTGGGTCCCACTTACATTCAGATGTTTAGTGTGTTGTTATTTGGTGCATGGCGGGAAGCATGGTGACATGCAGGCAGACATACATGGTGCTGGAGAAGGAACTGAGAGTTCTTGCATCTTCACCTGTACGTAGCTAGGAGGTGATCTGACACACTGGGCGTAGCTTTGAGCACATATGAGTTCTCAAAGCTGGCCTCCACAGTGCCACACTTCCTTTGGTGAGGCCACATCGACTCCAATATAGCCACACCTTCTCTATTAGTGCCATTCCCTATGGGAGTCATTTTCTTTCATACCACTGAAAAGGGGAAAGGAGATGCAAAGTAAAGGGTCTGTTAGGCACATGGAAAGAGAAAGGGAGGAGGAGGAAAATAAGAAAGCATAAGAGATGAGTGAAAGTGTGTGTGTGTGTGTGTGTGTGTGTGTGTGTATACAGGAATGTATAATGAAGTGTATTACTTCAACGGTCAGTGTATGCTGAGTAAAAATGTGCATTTAAAATCAAGTCTTAAAAAGGCAAAAAAGGAGATACACACTGGGACAGTAATAAAGATGCGTTGGGGCCTTTCAGGAATCAGCAAAACCTTACCCCACCATGTTCTAAAGGCATAAAAGATAAACTCCTTCAAGGGTTGTAATTTAGTCGAGAGTACCTTCAATATGCTCTGCTCCCACAGGGTTTTACATACGAATGCCAGGAGAAGACAATGATGCTGGTTCTATTGGCATTAAGAATTCACTAGAACAGGACCATGAAGGTTTCCTCTTGTACAATGTATTAGTTACTTTTCTATTGCTGTGATAAAATATGACCAAGGCAACTTATAAGAGAAAATGCTTAAGTGGGCTTCCAGTTTCACAGGGTTAGCATCTGTGATGACATAGCACAGGCACGGGGACAGGAACAGCTGAGATCTCTCATCTCAACTCGCAAGCAGGAGACAGAGAGCGCAGTGGGAACGAGTGAGCCTTTGAAACCTCAAGGAACACCCCTAGGGACATACCTCCTCCAACAAGGACACAGCTCCTAATCCTTTCCAAATAGTTTCATCATTTGGGGATTATGACCCAATGGACACCATTCTCATTCAAACCACTACATAATATCAAAGGAAACATTGAGAAGCGAGGCAAGACGTAGCAGACAAGACCGCCCGACAAAGGCAATGTAGCTAGAGATGCCTGGAGTATAAATAGTCTCTGAAGACATCTGCAAGCAATAGCAAGCCCAAGAGACTAGTGTTCTGGGCTGGCATCAGTAAAGCCACAGGGAAGGCATGCCCAAGCCCTGTGTATCATACCAACCAGCCATAGACCTAAGGACGTACTGTTTGCACTAACTAATTTCAGTCTTATATTGATCCCACTCTTCCTTTCCACTCATGCCTGCTCATTTTGATTGGGAATGAACTTTGTGCCATTATAATCTCCTAAGCATCTGTTTTCTTTTATGTCGTCCATGCCTTGAATCCCAGAAGAACCTTTACACTTGGACTTTCGAACAACTGTTAAGATTCTTAGAATAAATGGATCTTGTATTATGAGCAAACCCTGAGACTTTGGAAGCCCAAAGAGGAATGTTGGGTTCGAATATGAAATGTCTTCCACGGGCATTGAACATTTGGTCCCTAGGTGGGGCATTGTCTGAGGACACTTGCCTTGAGAGGAAAGCAATAAATCCAGCCAGCAATGGACTGAAACTCTGACACTACAAGTCATTAATAACGCCTGCCTTTAAGTTGTTTTGCTAAGGTTGAAGCAAGAAGCAATGGGCAACACACCTGGGATCAACTACACAGTGACTGGGCCTAGCATATGGAAGCTTGGCTGATCTCAGTGTTCAAGTTGGCTTGTTTTTTTCTTACTGGAATGCATAAGATCAGCTAGAGTCATCCACACAAGATGTCCTTAAAATGTCCCTCTGCCTGTGTCCCTTTTTTCCTTCCCTCTTTTTTCCATTCTTCATTGTAGACTGTGAACACTATGCACATGACTAACTTATGCTTAGAGGCAGCAGCCCCATGTAGTTAGATGTCTTCTAAACGTCTATAAAGCATAAAATGCAAGGCCCTTTATGACATTGTCCCTGAAATCATAGAGCCATGCATTCATTGAATTCTACCAGCTACAGAGGGTAAAACCAGATGCTTCAGGAGTGATGACCAAAGCCATGCAGGCAAGATAGGACAGTTTCTTGGATGCTGTCTTTAGAGCCTATAGAGGACATAAGGGTGATGTCTAAATTCAAAAATCTCAAACTGGTAAATAAAGCTGGTACTAAGTATTGTAATCTCACTATTGCTTTTGGCCTTGCCTGTATTTGTGAAAGTGATTTAAATACCAAACAACAAAACCTAAAATCACTATTAGAGAGAATAATAGTCTTCTCTATGTAAATACTATGCAGCAATTAAAAATTAATTAAAAACTGTGCCTTTTAAAGTGAAAAGTGTTCAAATAGAATGTTTTCCTTAAAACACACACATGTGCACATATATGCTTATACACATATAAACTTGTGTACAGAACTCTATGAACACGAACAAGATTATTTTTTCCTCTTTATGCTTTTTCAATTTTACAGTAATCAATATGCATCACTTTGTTATTTTGTCTCTAGCATGTTATCTTGGTTAGGGGTTTTTATTTCTGTGAAGAGACACCATGACCATGGCAACTCTTACAAAGAAAACATTTCATTGGAGTGACTTTCTTACAGTTTAAGAGGGTCAGTCCATTATCATCATGGCAGTGAGAAAAGGCGCTGGAGTTGAGAGTCCAACTTCTTCACTCAGAAGCAACAGGAAGTCAACTGACTGTCACACTAAAGGTTGAGAAAAAGAAACCTCAAAGCCCACCCCCACAGTGATGCGCTTCCTCCCTCAAGGTCACACCTAATAGTACCATTCCCTTTGGGGGCCTTTTCTTTTAAACCACCGCATATGTGTAATTAACATCCTGCAAGGAGAGTGGGAATTTAATCTTTATACTTTAGAACTGAAGCTTTCCAAAACTACCATGAAATAAGAAGTGAGCATCGCGGTCTACAGTGAGACTTAATAACAGTGAAAACACAGCCTTCAAGATGGCTGCAGATAACATTCCCTCATCTCAACAATGACCACTTTATAAGAGACTCATGAAGCAACAGGGTATTTCCTAAATTCTTCTATGGGTAGAAAGGGAAACTCAGACAAGAATGAGTTCAAGAAATGAATCAATGGCCCAATGCAGAGTATTGCTTCTGTAACACACACACACACACACACACACACACACACACACACACACATAGAGTAAATGTTCTGACTTAGGTAGTGCTTAACGTTTCTAATGTTGTGTGATGAGCAGCATTTGGTCCCGACAGTAACCCTGGAGCACCAACGTTTTTGATTTTACTTTATTTCCTCACTACGCAGCCTGACTAATCTAGAACTCACTACATAATCCAGGATGACTTTGTACTCAAGAGATCCTCCTGCCTCTGCCTGCGAAGTGCTGGGGTTAAAGGTCTATGTCACTGATACTAGGCTTAGCACTATTAAAGGTTGTCATTACCATCTAAAAATGTAAAACGAAGGTGAAAGAACAGATATGATTAAAAATCTGTATCACACAGGGTTTGGAAGTGAGAGTTCAAGGTCATTCACTAGAAAACACAGTATTTTTAAGCAGTGCTAAGCACAATATACCTTCCAGTCTTACAAGTAAATATGCAGGGGGAAAGAAAGTATTTCAGTGGGAAAAGTGTAGAGAAGCAACCAGAAATAGATGTTTAATGGCCGTTGTAGTAGCAAGAGGAACAATGAACCTTGGCTCCTGTGGCTGAACCTCATGTCTGTGCCATAGGCAATAAAATACAGGACAGATCCAAGATTTAACTTAATTTTTTTTCAAATGGAATTTAAAGCATTTAACCATAACACAACGTTTAAATTCCTATTCCTCTCTTGGGATGTCTATTAATCATTCACTCAACGTCCATTTTCCGGAAAAGCCTCTTCTTAAACAGGATGCCCTGCTGGAATAGAGCAAAACTTTGCCTGACTGCAGTCATGTAAAGAGATTGTCAGCCATGATTCTTTTTTAAGTGAATGAATTGGAGTCACTCCTGGGAAATACCTAAGAGGCACCAGCACAGTCCCTTTGTCCTTCCCTTCATGCAGCAATCATATAGATGACTTAACTAGAGCTGAAATACCTATTTTGGTGCCTGAGAGACACACCAATAGTGATGGGAGACAAAGAGGGGTACATACCACCAAATGCTGTTGATCATGCACCTTCCATAACAATCAATACCACTTATGCCAGAACATTGTATGTGAGCATGTGTGTGTGAATGCGTGTGTATACATGCATGTGCATGAGTGTGTTTGTTTGTGTGGGTGTCTGGGCACATGCATGCATGTGTGTGCATGTATATGTGTGTGTGCATGTGTGTGCATGTATGGTATGTGTGTGTGTCCTAAAAACAATGCTCCGTATTGGCTCAGTGACTATTACTCAGAGGTTGTTCTGCAGCTCGCAGCCAAGCATAAATCCCTCTGTGCTATAGCTCTCAGGAGATTCTGTTTCTAAAATCCCTAGCAAACCTTCCTTCTTATACCTTTCAGGGCAGTGCTTCTCAACCTTCCTAAGGCTGCAAGACTTTAATACAGTTACTCATGCAGTGGTGTCTCCCAACAACAAAATTATTTCCTTGCTACTTCATAACTGTAATTCTGCTACTGTTACAAATTGCAATGTAAACATCTGAGGTGTAACCTCCAAAGGATCTTGATCCACAGGTTGAGAACCACTGCTCTAACACCCTTCCAGAGGAATTTTCTTTTCTCTTCTCCCCAGGCAGACTTCTTACTGTGTTTTTTCTTTCCTCTTCCCTTCCTACCCTTGAGCTCTAACCACTATTTTTCAGTTTCCAGAGCCTAAATCACCCTCTCACTATTGACTCATGGGCCACAGAAGAGTGTCTTTGACATCTAAGAGAAGTAGTCAATAGCCAAGACCAGCTCTGTAGCAAGAAAAGGGCAGGGGCAGAAAGTCAGACGGGAAAGCTCGTGAGTTATCTTTTTCTATGTAGCACAACTCTTTTCTTTTTAGAAGAAAAACAAGGAGGAAAAATTCAATTTTGACAAGATACCTTTCCATATGTACAAGCGACTTCACTTGGGGAAGGGTTGGGGGAACAAAAGAGATCCTGCACTCAGAGGACCGTGAAAGAGGGAGGGCATCAGGACTCAACTCAAGAAGATGGAAGGACAGCTAAAATGCACTGGGAACTGAACAAGGCGGAGAAAAGAAGGAAGCTGTCCCCAGCTCTAACTGACTCCCTGGGAGGGGAACCTAAAGCCACAACCACAAAGAAAGGCAGAGAAAGCCCTAATGACAACAAACTGGCCGTTCCAGTCATGTGACAAATCCAGTTTCACAAGCTGTGAATCTAGGGCGGGGCAGGGATTTAGCCTAACAAGTGATCCCTATTGCCTGGCAGGCCAGCAGGGAAGGAGAAACCTCTCGAATTTATACTCCTTGCCCATTCCAGAGGACGAGATAGCCAGGCACCATCTTAAGAGAGGGCCCGTGGTTTGACTGGGTTTCTACGGGGAACTGAAAAAAAGAAACGACCTCAAGCTGGGCAGCTTGGGAGTAACCTGCCACAGTTTCTGCGGGGGGGGGGGGGGGGGGGGGGGAGCAATAACAGGTTCAGTAGGGATGGTGTTGAGAGGAGGATCAGATGTGGAGCTGCTGAGAGTGACTGTTGGGGGCGCAGTAGGCTGCAGCCCCACCCTCTGTGGAGAGGTGCAAGCCAGGTCCATGGAACACAAAAACGTGAAAGCTTCAAAACGCGAGGCTTGGCCTCACGGGCTGCTTGCAGGCTGTGTGGCACTTGGTATGGGGAGTAACTGAGCTATGATCCACTCACAGCAGGTCAGCTGCTTCCTGCGATCTTGGCTCTCCCAAGGTGGTTTCCGGTTCAACAGGATATGAAAGCATTGAGACCATCAGACAAAGTATGATTCCGCCGCTCAGTATCTGCAGCACAGATATTAGTGCTGTTTCCTCCGTTCTCTACGACACCCAGGGGATACCCTTTGGCTTAAACGTGTTTTGTTTCTGGGTTTACAGACCAAAAGGTCTCTGGATTAAAGGACAACCAGCTGCGAGCTCTAAACTGGTTAGAGCCAACAGCAAAGAAGAGAAAATCTGAAAGTGAACTTAGCTTTAATGGTGACGACATACTTTGGCCAAGTCCTTAGCCAGGTTGTGGAACTGATTGGTAAGGCACAATAGATACGAGCCACAGCTCACTACACACCTCCCACCCCAGGCTAAAATCCAGGTGCTTCTCCAAGTCTTTGTCAAAAATAAATACATAAACAAACAAGTATTCAAAACAATATATTAGCATTGGTTTTACTTTATTTTCTTATTTTTAACCTTTTATGTTCATATTTTTATTATTTGTCTTTATTTTCATTGAATTTTATTTTCATATTTTTCATTAGTCTGTAATCTTTTTATTTCATGTTCTTTTTCTTTCTTCCACCTTTATTTTATTCTTCTATCGTTACTGCTACTGCTTTTATCTCTATTACTGATCAGCTTCATAACTATTTCTATTGTTTTCCCACATTCTTTTCTATGGTTGATGGTAGTAAGCTAGTGTCTTGATTGCTTTTTATTGCATTTCTCTATCTGCTTTGTTTCGGTGGTGTTGCTGTTGCGGTAGTTTGCTTTCTTCTTTCTCTGAGTGGCATTCTAGACTGAGTTTTCAAGGGAAGGCTGCTTGCCAAGAATCTCCATAAAGCCAGAAGAGACACCCACTTCAACAAATGCACCAATTTATAGTTCAGTAACACAAGAAATATGGCAACAAGGTGATATGATCCCGCCTATAGTTTATAACTCTTTAATAACTGAATCCAAAAATATTGAAATGGTTGAGATAGTAAACAAGGAATTTAAAAATCTGCCCTTAAGAATGATCAGTGACCACAAAAAGGGACTCAAATAAACAGAAGAGTGAGTCAAATACGTCAATTTAAGATTTGGAAAAAATCCAACTATTAGAGACCCATGGAAAAGACAGAAACACTGGAGGGGAGTGAAAAAGACTGAGAGCGAGACGTTCAACAAATCACGCAAAAAATTCAACGTGAGGTGTCTCCAGGAGACTAGACCAGACAGGAGAAGGAAGAGCAGGAATTGCAGATAAGATTTAAAAATTTATTTAAATAAAAAAATTACCATCAAGACCTTTGGGGCATAACCGATGGGATTAAAACCTCTTAATTGGACATGTAGGGTAGGGAACTGATGTGGAATTAAAAAAAAAAACCCTAGAAGATTCAGTCAATGAAATTAGAGCTGAGAATTTGACACATCTAGAGAAATCATGAATGCCGAGAAAAATAAAGATGTTTAAGTACAGGAGGGAGGTATCTAGAGCCCCAAATAAAGATGACTAGAAAAGAATTCTCTCCACATCCTTTTAAGCATAAAGTTACAGAACAACAACAACAACAACAGAGTGCGGAGAGTATTTCCTCAGATTGACTGCTGAATTCTTCCAGAATTAAATGAAATATGCCATGGTCCTCAAACTATCCTATAGAATAGAAAGGGAAGGAACATTTCCCAACTCATTCTGATCTAAAGGAACTGGGAATTTTTAGCACAACTGACCCCATGTTGGAAGCACCATTCTGACCTTAGAACCAAACAGGTAGACCCCAACACTTGCCAAAACAGGAACAAAAACCTAATCCAACAAAACACTAGTCCATAGTTTCAGGATTGGGGAAGTGTCTAAATGTAGCAACCTGCTTTTTGACTTCTGCAGTTTTGTTTCTTGCTAACTGAAGGGTGTCAACCAGGTTGTGGGTTTTATGCATTAAAAAAAAAAGCAAAGAATGGTGAGGCTTAGGGTTACATGGTTTGGCAAGTTCCCCATGCGGTCACTGTGCAGCAATCCAGAGTGTCCATTCAGCTTCAAGAGTGTCTGCGTGCTCTCCGGTGAAATTATCTCACTGGGGCCAACATCATCCTTCCTAAAACTAGGTATGGATACACCACAAAAATTATAGATCAAATTCCTTAATGAACAGAGGCACAAAAGTCCTCAATAAAATCCACAAATGATCAGGTTCACGGGGGAAAATCACACATTTTATCATGGAGGATGCAGAAAAGGTCTTTCCCAAATTCAATATCCCTTCATGCTAAAAGTTCTGAGAAAGTAGGAGCAGAAGAAACTTCCCAACATAACAGGCTATGTATGGAAAAAGCATCATCAATATCACACTGTGTGGAGAAATGTTTTTACATTTCAACTCAAATGAGTCAAAGTGTTAAATCTCCCCATTCTTATTCAGTTCAATGCCTGATTTCTTAGCTTGTCAATAAAGCCAAGAAACGAAATGAAAGCAATTCCGTAGAGTGAAAGACCAAGGATGATATGATCCAGTATCTAGAATATTCTAAAGACTGGACCAACAAGCACTTAGACATGATTAACTTTGTAGCAATGGAGCAGGATTATAAAAACCTACAGAAGAAAAATAAGTAGCTTTTCTACATAGCAGTAACAATCCTGTTCATAAGAATCTGCAAATTAAATGCAGTTCCCATCAAAATTACAGCAATATTCTTCACATTAACAGGCAAGAAATCCTAAAATTCACACAGAAGCACAAAGGATCCTAAATAGACCAAGAAATCTTCAACAAAAAGAACAGTGTTGAAGGCATCACAATACTTGATTTCAGCTTTACTACAGAGCCATGGTAACAAAACCAGCAAGGTATTGTTACACGGCAACACAGACTAATGAATGGAAGACTCAGAAACAAGCCGGGCAGAAGTAGCCTTCTAGTTCTTCACAAGGGTATCAAAAATATATGTTGCAAAAGAAAGCAGCTTCACTAAATTGGGCCAAAATAATCGATATTCTTTATAGCAGACAGAAACTAGATACTTATATCATTTCACAAAAAAATAAAGACCTTAATGTAAAATCTGAAGCTGTTAGAGAAAACATAGGGGAAAGAATTCAGAACAAATGTATAAGCCAGAAATAATAGCAAGAATAGACAAAGAGGAATCACATGGCAATATCTACACCACAGAGGAAACAATTATCAAAATTCATATATAACCAGCAGAATAAGAAAAAATATTTGCCAACGTTACATCACACAAACTGTTCATAAATATATCAATATCCAGAACATGTAAAAGAAACTTAATGCCAAAAGAATAAAAAAAAATCCAACCAATCAATTGGCAGGAACAAATGGCTCTCAAAGGAAGTGCAAAGGGTAAATACACACACACACGCACGCACGCACGCACGCACGCACGCACACTCGTCCGCACGTCCGCATGCACACTACTCAACATCTTTTCCTATCAAGGAAATGAGAAGCTACACTGTGGCTCCATGTCACCCAGTCAGAACGGATGTTCTCAAGAAACCAAAATACAACAGATCTTGGCAGAGTGTGGAAGAAAGGGCTTCTTACACACTGGATGGGGAGGTAAATTACTCCAATCCTCATGGGAATTAGCATGAGGGTGCCCCACCAGCTTAAGGTAGAACTGACATGTAATTTAGATATACCCCTTTAGGATACACAGCCCAAAAAATCAAAGGCAGATGCCCGTATTCGTCCTGGTGCTGTGTGTGATAGCCATGTGATGGAGTCAGCGGTGGTGTGCATCAGCAGATGAATGGGTAAACAATACTGTGGTGCATGTTCAAGATAGCGAATCATTCAGTCCCAAAGAAGAATGAATTCATATTGTAGTAAAACTACTGGAAATGCGTGTTCTGTTATTATTGCTGTTGTTTCTTGGAGTGAATAAAGAATTGAAGAGAGCAAATGGCCTGGCTTTGGGAACAATATTTAAGAAAGAGCGACAACAATCCAAATGCAGTCTTTCAGTTCTTTAATCTCTTAGGCATATATGGCATTCGAATCAGAGGCCACATTTTGTCTTTGAATGCCAGACCCCAGTTTCTGACTCTGGAGAAGTGACGTCATTGTGACCCTCCTTACAGAGAGGTAGAGCGTGGAGCGTGGGCAAAGAGACTTTACTGAAGTGTGAATTATTGTGAATAGTATAGCAAGTTCTGATAAAGGCTCCTTAATACCCAGCAAGAAAGGCTCTGACCTTGCTCCATCTTGCCTTTGGGCTTAAAGATGTGTCTGGTCTGGCCTACTGAAGTGTGAATATAAGGCTGGTTCCTGATATCAAATACATATTAAGACAGGTTTTTCTACCTTCTCCCTGCCAGGAGTCGTGCATGCTCCAGGGTAAAGTGAGGTCATGCACAAGGCATTCAGGTATTGTACAATGGTCACGTAATCTGAGAAGGAATATATTTTATAACAGAGCATTTATTCTTGTCACGCAGTTTAGTCTAAGGTGATTGTTTAAAGGAAGTGGCGTGCAAATGTAAGTGGATGGAGAGCGTATGAGTCACAAGGTTCACCCCATCCCAGGGGTCTTGTTCAGTGCCCTGGGTACCAACAGAACTGTGTCTGCAGGCATTGTGTTACTTTTGTGTTACTTTTCTACTTCCCCGGTCAGCCTTCTGACCCCGCAGTGGGAAGTTTGTGGGAAGTCTTCTAGGCCCGGCCATCTGTTAACTCAAACTAGCATGAGGATGGCTGCTCAAGCCCAGAATCCGTAGCCAGACCACAGCAGATGTAGCTCAGCACATCGCGCTCTGTGGTGCGTTTCTGTACCTGAGCCCACTTCGTGCCTGGGTGGGGAAAATACTCTGCCCACCAAATGGCTCTCCTTCTCACTGTCACTTAACCTCAGTGACTGCCTCCACAGATTACTCAGAAAGCTAGAGGAGCATCCCGAAGGATTTGTCCCTGTTACCACCCCCGACCTAGCTATAGGACTCAGCAAAGGGAAGGAGAGTCTGTAATTGGATATCTTCTTAACGTTCCAAGCCTGGAGTCACTCTTAAGACCTCATGGGAAAGAGCACACAAACCTCGGCTAAGTGGCTAAGCCAAAGATCAGACATCAACACACGCTGTGTCAATGTGGAAGATCAGCCATCACCATGAAATCCATAAAAAGATTTGGACCATAGCTTTGCCTATACATCAACAGCAGCTTCAGTGACTTCTGAAAACAAACAAACAAAAAGCAGAAATAACCAGATTTCACCACTTTGGTGCCTCGAATATCATTCTCTCTAAGGCAGATGTGGTCTGAGAAAGCACAGTTTACAATTCATCCCCACAACACACTCACTGTATCAGAGTTGTTGCCCAAAGTATCTTTCTACCAATGGCAAACTTATAGGCCATTCATACCTTCAAGAAGTCAGAATTTCCCTGTCTCCCCATCAATAGCATCACTTTCGCCTCTAGGAGAGGGCAATGGGACGATTACAGCATCAACCAGGAGAGCAGTCACCCACGCCTGCCGCAGTTCGTAAAGAAATTGCCTATCGTTGACTTTTAATCAGGGGCATTGCTATTTTAGCAACCCCATCTAAGGATATGACAATTATATTTACTATATGCCTTTAAAGAAGTTTGTAAGGGTTAATTCATTCAGGGAGATGTTTTTGCAACAGCACATGTGAGGAAATGTGGGAAAAGACAAGTTTTATTTTATTTTTAAATTATAAAAAAATCTGCTTTCCTTATTATACTTTTAAACCTCCTTAATTTGGGTTAATTCTACACCACCCCCACATCAGTTCCTTTCTACCATCTTCTTCAATTTCCCTTGACTTCTCCCTGCATTCTTTTCCATATAGATATACATATTTAGAAATTGGTAGTCAGGATTCTCATAGGAGAGAGAACATGTTGGATTTGCCTTCCTGAGCCTGGGGTGCCTCAATTACCGTAATATTTTTCAGTCCCATGTATCTTCTTGCACACTTTTTTAATTTCATGCTTTCCTTAAGGCTGAGTAAAATTCCTTTGTGTACAGACACTACTTTTAAAGGGCCCATTCATCAGTTGGTGGAATCTAGGGTGACTCCGTTCTCTTGCTTTGTGAATATCCTAACAACAAACATGAGGTACAAGTATCTCTATGATGGACTGCAGAGTCTTTGGAGCATATTCCCAATATAACTGGGTCAGATAGGTACTATTAGTTCTAGTTTCTTTCTTTCTTATCTATCTATCTATCTATCTATCTATCTATCTATCTATCTATCTATCTATCTATCTATCTTGAATAGAATGCTCTGCTAACATGTACATGTCTCAAGAGGGCACCAGATCTCATTATAGATGGTTTTAAGCCACCATGTGGTTGCTGGGAACTGGACTCAAGACTTCTGGAAGAGCAGCTGGTGCTCCTAACCACTGAGCCATCTCTCCATCCCTAATTCTAGTTTCTTGAGAATCTTTTACACCGAGTTCCAGAAGGGCTATAAACATTTACCTTCCCACTGACAGTGAATAAAGGTTCTTCTCTCCCCACGTCCCTACCAGTGTTTGTTGTCATGTTTTTTCTTGATGCTAGGCATTAGGCTGCCGATCTCAAAGTGGTTTCAATTTGCATTTCTGGAAAAGCCAAGATAATGAAGAAGACATCAGGTGAACGAATCATGTACATTCTTCCCTAGGCTGAGAATCCACTGTCTCGCTCTGCTGCCCAGCTCTACCTCAGAGATGATGATGCCCGAGGGAAGATGAGGAAGAAGAGTAGCTCAGAACACAGAGTTCCCTGAAGGTACAAAGAGAAGCTGTGGGCTGTGGTGTTCCTTGCAGGCTTGACTCCTCTCACTTTTGTGACAGGAAGATCACTTAAGGCTTTGTTTACTTTTCTTGACTAAGTCAAATGTATCTTGCAAAAAGATACATTTCTGTGTTTCATGATCCTGTAAGCTCCTGTGAACTCATGTGTGCATGCGTGTGGCACACATGATTATAGCACAAAACATACCAATCACCTGATATCAAGATAATTTCTCATGGACTGAAAAACAGTGAGGTAGTTCTTCAGTTGAGGGTCCCTCTGCTCAGGTAATTCCAGAATGGCTCAAGTCATCAAACCGGAACATCTGCTACTCTTTCAATTAAATTCCATGCCAACACCCTTCACAATCAGCTTCCTCCATCTCTGCTTGCTTCCTCCTTTCACACAGTTTGCATTTGTGCAATCGTTCTTGAAACCTTTCCCCTCTCCTTGGATGTCCCTGCCTCCAAGAGGGCCCAACTCAAGGAACCATCCCTTATGAAGTCTTTTGGGAATCCACATGGAATTCTTTGCTTTTGTGGTTTGTTTATCAGGAAAAAAAGTGCATCTAAATGGCTACTTTGCTTAAGTAAGTGGAGTAGAGTTGTGACTTTGTGTGTCAATACAGGTTGTGATCAGAGCTGCCTCACCCAATACCCCATACCCCATATTTCTCTCTTTTTTTTGATATGCTACCAAGGCCCCAGTGGCTAAATCCAACCAAAAATCAAAGGGAAGAACTGTGACTGTGATAGATAGATAGATAGATAGATAGATAGATAGATAGATCGACAGATAGATAGATGATAGATAATAGTTAGATGATAATAGTAGATGATAGGAAATAGAATAGATATTAATAGATAGATGATAGATAGATGATAGGTAGATAGATATGCTAGATAGATGATAGACAGACAGACAGACAGACAAATAGATAGATGATAGGCAGATAATACATGAGTCATATTTATTTCACTTATCTGAAGAACTCTAGCAAACACAGAACAAGTGATACAGTTCACGTTTGTTAGTCTTCTCAGAGAAAGAGCAAAGCAGAGAAAGGCGTAAAGTGCCCACAGCTGAGTCCAAAAACAGAGGATGCCCAGTCCTTTATATGCTTTTATGAGATTTTAATGCTAATGCCTACTTTCATGAGATTTTCTCCCAGAACTATTTAGTTCTGCTCATATTATGTCTACATGCTATGCGTGTGGCAAAAGGTTGGTAAAAAGTTACTTATCTAGTTTTGTTGAATTAAATAATTAATAGGACATGGTGTTCATGAATATTCCTCAAAAATTATTTTAAATTTTCTTCTAGGCAATTTCTTGATTTATATCTTCTGAAGTCAAATATTTTTCCTATAGTAAATTTTTATGATTTTTCATTCTAAAAACAGCAACTATTTGTATTGATTTGTTTGTTTGTTTGTTTGAACTGTCTTAATGAGATTTTTGTTATTTAGGCCAGTTAAGAATATAGCTTTGAGCAAGTTCACTTTAGTTGTTTTATTTTTATGTATGCACTTTTGAGGCAATTTAATTTACAGAAGAGGGTACATTTCTAGCACATAGTTTAAATTTTTCCATTCAATTTTTCACCAGTTACCTAAATTCCTTTACAGAATTTATATGGATCATGTCAATCAAATTTATTCTGTATAAGGGATTAATAGAGGAATGCTGCATTATAAGGCTTCCAATTTCCTTGAATGATTTTTAGTATTCTGTAACACTTTTTTGTAATTAAGATTTAAATACCCAATCCCTCAAGACTTGCCATACAGAGAGCTGTCAATCAAGAAATTGGCAGTCTGTATAAACCACATGATGAAGTCTTTCTCTCCCCTCTCTGGTGCCTTCAAGACCAGCTTTCCCGAGCTGATCCTTCATTTCACATGTCTTAGAACTCGCTCACACTTCTTATGCTTGGAAATGTAACACACAAAGTGACAACGTAATCCACAGCTAATAAGTTAGCGGCTATAAAAATGAACATCCACGCTAACGTGCCAAGCATGGAGGATGGAGGTGTTACACTGTGCTCGTGTATACATGTCTGCCAGGGCAGTAGTACATATGCCTTTGTAGATGCTTCTAAGTTATGCAAAAAAAGCCGACAATAATTCTTGAACTTTCTTGTCAGGATCCAGTTTCATTTAGGAGTCAGATCAGCTGCATCAAAACACTTGGCCATGATTAGCCACAGTTGAGCCTTCAAAGGAAACACTGCAGAGTAGCCCTTGAGTTGGAATCTCTGAGGAAATAGACTGTGCTGATGTACACTGCGTTTTCCTCCCTCAGGGTTTATTCTCTTCTGGAAAAATAGCCACAAAACAACTTGGAAGCCTTCCCTGCCTATCTCCTAATTCACTGCCCAGTGATGTAAGATTAATAGTTACTACAAATACTTAGGGGAATGTAGTGTGAGGGGGCCGGCTTGTTGGGGTTTCCGTCCCGCCTGGTACCCCACAACCGGCAAATCCCAAAGAGAAAATCAATCACACAGAGATCTCTATAAGATTATAAACTGATTGGCCCATTAGGTCAGGCTACTTATTAGCTCTTATAACTTATCTTAACCCATTATTCTGATCTATGTTAGCCATATGGCTTGGTACCTTTTTCAGCTGTCAACTTACATGTTGCCTCTTCAGTGGTCTGCACAGGAATGGCAGAGGAACCTCGCTGCTTCCCAGAATTCTCCTGTTCTCATTGCATCACCTCTACTTCTTGCCTGGTTTTCCCACCTATACTGCCTGCCTGGCCATTCAGCGCTTTATTAAAATATGATTGACAGAATACAGACAATTATCCCGCATCAGGGGAAAGGTTAAATCTATAACGGACGCCATTAGTTTAAGTGTAAGAATACTAAGAAAACAACTTCTACTTTTTCCATTTTTTATACAAAATGTAGGTTTTTAAGTTTATTGATGAGAAGCACTAAAATAATGCCATTTGAGAATTAAAGGTGAGCGAAAATTTAAACAGCACGAGCTGAACTCTGTACATTGTGATCTGTCTTTTCAGAAGAAAGGAGGAAGGAGAATGCTGGCACAGAGTCCCACTGAGTAGCCTAGGCTGGCCTGGAATTCACTTGTAGTTAGGCTGGCAACAAACTCCTTCCCACTGTCTCAATTTACAAGTACTGGTATTAAAAGCATGAGCCGCAATGCTTAGCTCAAAATCCAATTATTTTATAGTGCTGGGACATGAACCCGAGGACAGACAGTACATACTGGGCAAGTGCTCTATTGTCGAGCTATATCCCCAGATTGATATCCTAAGTGTGATGATTGCCTCTACAACAGGGTAAGATATTTTATAGACATGAACTACAAATATTTTTATTTATTATAGATATGATCTATAAATAATATGCATATATATATATATATATATATATATATATATATACTCTTTTGATATCATGTGCTATGTTACAAGGAGAAGGAGAAGGCTGCTTGTTTATCCCAGCTGCCCAGCTAGCTTACACCCGAAATAACCACACAGAAACTGTATTAATTAAAACACTGCTTGGCCATTAGCTCTAACTTCTTATTGGCTAACTCTTACGTATTAGTTTAACCCATCTCCATTAATCTGTGTATTACCATGTGGCTGTGGCTTACCAGAGATTCTAACCGGTGTCCATCTCAGGCAGAGGATCCATGGCGTCTCCCACTTCGCCCTTCTTCCCAGCATTCAGTTTGGTCTTCTCCACCTACCTAAGTTCAGCCCTATCAGGCCCAAAGCAGTTTTTTTTATTTATTAATCAATGAAAGCAACACATGTACAGAAGAACCTCCTACACCAATGCTGGCTTTTGTTTTTGAGACAAAGTCTTCTTATGCTGGCCACTCACCTTCCTCCTGCCTCCAACTCCCCAGAGCTGTAATAACAGGCATGTACCATCATGCCTTATTTGTTAAACTATCATAAGTAAATGTGAGCATAGTATATTGCCATATTCAATGTAGTTTTAAAATTGCATAAGCTTCTCATCTTATAAATAGAGAAGGGTATCTCTAGTCCACAGACTGAGCAAACCAAGTGGCAACAGATAAGAAAGAAGTCAACAGTTTTGTCCATTGGGGTATTCGTCTAATGTTTCTAACCTTGGTGCAACCCAGGATATATATAAATGTGTGTGTGTGTGTGTGTGTGTGTGTGTGTGTGTGTGTGTGTATCTTTTGTTTCTAGCTGATTCATGCAACAGGATTAGGAAGATTGAATAAATTACCTAAATTGACAGCTTGTAAATTGTAAAACTGGGACATGAACCCAGATCTAATTAAAAGAAATTTTTTTTTAATTCTTCACAGTTTTGTAGCATACCAAAAGTAAAACAGACCGCATAGTCTTGGAAGATAGAAGCTCTACCTAAAACATACTTGTGTATCTATGTGCTTCTTTATCCATTCATTCATTAGGCATGAATATACTTAGTATCTATTCTGCAGTAGGTAGCGTTTGCTGGAAATATATTAGTGATTAAAACAGACTGGGGATTCCTTCATCCAGAGGTCAACAGAGTGGGTAAGTTTTGGATAAGCAAAAAGGCAGTGGAAATATGGTGATATGGGAATAAAAGGGTGAAGTTACTAAGGAAACAGATTCTGGGGAGCAATATATAAGCAAAGGCTTCAGAATGAGTAGGGTTAGCTCTGTTGGAATTCGAAGGTACGGCTGGGGAGCTTTCTGAAAGAGAGTCCTAGGTGAGATAAGAGTGAAGATGAACGATTGGATACAAGAAGGAAGAAGTGGGGATGGTGAGGAGATGGAGTGATTCTTCAAAGGAACTTAAGTGTAAACATATGCAAGAGATGAGAAGGCAGGGACTCACACCTCTCTTTTTGAAGAACATCTTTCTGAGCAGAGCACAGAGAAATGATAGCCATAGAGGATGAGGTGGATGAGGGTCTGAAGGCCAGGAGTTCAGCTCAGGGACCTGGAAGTGTCAATCCTAAATAATACCGTAGACTGAAAAATGGAAGGGTCAGCTCTGGGGACTGGAGGGAAAATACACTGGAGGTTAGATTCCAGAAACGTTAAGTTTCTCCTAAAGGTACCAGCTCTAGGTATCCTGCACCTAGAAGAAAGCATTCCAACCACTGACATAGTCCAAGACTGTCCTAGAGAACTCCGTGGGAAAACTATTGCAAATGTCAATCTCCAGTAAAGACAACTGGGCCTTCTCACAGCCCTAAAGGGCAACTCATCCTTTTAAAAACCTTCAACAATTCAAAGGAAAATATCTAGTAATGAGGCAACCAGGCATTCTAAGGTGTTTATCTCAAAAAAGCTCAAGGGCCATTGCCTGACATTATAGAGTCAATAGTGAAGTCATATCTTTCTGGGCAAATGCAGACATTCTACAGTATTGATTTTTACTTTGACTCTGGAATGAGTGATACTGTTAGGTCCCTCCTTATGTCTGTGCTGCCCCATGCCACCAGATACTAATTAGTTCCTTTATTAAGACTGTTTATTAGATGAATGGTAGCTAAAAGAGAGTGTTAACTGTTTTGGTTAATTCCGAGTTGTGAATAATTAATGAACCTGAGACCCAAATATAAAATGAGGAGACAACTTTTGGACAGCAGCCATAACCTCAAAATGCTTCATTACTTCAAATTCTCATTATAACAGTTAATTACAATGATTATCAATCACATTTATTAATTTATATGCTATCTTATTCTTGTACAGAGCAGCATACAAATTTAAAACATTTTTTTGTGTGGTATGGTGTATGTGTATGTGAGGTATATGGATTTGTGTGGGGGTATGGGAAGTACAGATGCGCATGTGTGGGTGCACATGTATGTGCAGGTACGTGTGCCCATCCATACACGCTGAAACACGCACGTGAGGATGTCAGAGGAGGTTGTTGGGTGTCTTCCTCTATTATTCTCTACCTTGTTGGTTTGTTTTTGTGGTGGTTTGAAAGAAAATGGCCCCCAAAGGGAGAGGTACTATTAGGGGGTGTGGCCTTGTTGGAGGAAGTGAGTCACTTTGGAGGCAGGCTTTGAGGTCTCATATATGCTCAAGCCACACTCAGTGAGACAGACCACTTCCTGTGGTCTGCAAGTCAAGATGTAGGACACTCAGCTACTTCTCCAGCACCATGTCTGCCAGCACACCACCATGTCTCACCATGATGATAATGAACTAAACCTTTGAAAGTGTAAGCAAGCCAATTAAATGTTTTTCCTTTATAAGAGCGGCAGTGGTTGTGGTGTTTGAAAGTCTAAGACAGTTTTGTTCTTTGAGACAGAGTCTCTCATTGAACTGAAGCTCACTGTTTCAGTTAGGCTGGCTGACAGTGAGCTCCCAGGATCCTCTTGCCTCCACCCCCAATGCTGGGTTTATAGGTGCACAAAGACATGATCAGCTTTTATGTGGGGGCTAGGAATTTGAACTCAAATTTTACAGCAAAATTTCTTGCTCAGCAAATTCTTTCCCAGCCCCTAAAACTTTTCTTGTTGAAATATTGCAATGAACTGAATGTTTGTGTCTCTCAAACTTCTCATCAAAAGCTGCATCTGCATGTTATGCATCTGCACATGAGATTTGGGGAAGACAGAATGAATGAGAGCCTGTCCACTAACAGGAGATAAAGACCTGCCAGTCATTCTCTTCCTGCTGTTTGAGGACACAGCAGGGTCACCCACAACTTTACAGAGGGTTCCCTCCTGTAGTGGTCTGCTCTGTCTCTTTAAGAGACAAGCCATGCCCACTCTCCTGTCCACTGAGACAAGCTGATTTTCAGCTTCTACCTTGAGCTCCTTTATTTTTTCATCTCCCTCTCTAAGAGGCAGCTTCTGTCTCTCCCTTCTTCCCATTTCTCTCCTTCCTCCTCCTCTCTCTCTCTCTCTCTCTCTCTCTCTCTCTCTCTCTCTCTCTTTCTATCTCTTTCTCTCTCTTCTCTCCATCTCTTTCCCTCTCTCTCCCTCTCTCTTCTCTCTCCCTCTCGGTGCCCTCTCTCTTCTCTTCCCCCTTCTCCCCTTCTGTTCCATAACCCACTAAATAAATATCCAGCTTCACTCTGCATGGCATGCTTGTTCATCTCAGTCTCTCACCCACCACGAGGCTTCCTGCCTGGGACCCAGCTGCCTTCGTGGCCTGCATGGTCTCAGGATGCAGCCACTCAGGGACCTGCAGTGTTTCTGCTGCTGTGCCCCGCGGGGAACCGCAGCATGTTACTTTTACCATAACACCTCCCTGACTCTGGACTCTCTGCCTCCAGAAGAATGCAAACTAAATCTGATGGCATATAAGCCACCAGTCTATGGTACTGTGTTATAGTAGCCTACGCCAAAATAAACAAGCATTCTTCAGTAAGGCAATAGAAATAAACCCTGAGTCTTCTAAACTCAACTCACACCTGACTCAAAGGACATAATGGAGTGTTGTTTGGTAAAATGTTATTGAATTTGGCTTTATAGAAAATGATATTTTGCATAATCATCACGTTCCTATTTAGTTGTTGTGTACAGAATAATCATTTTTCATTCGTCACTGGTTCATCATCGCATTTTAAAGAAATATTAAAATAACTTTCAAACTTCTTAACTTTACTATGCCAGGACTGTAATGTTATATTTATATTTGACAGATTGTAAAATTGTTGCCTTATGAACAAACCTTAGGCATGGTAGTTGTTCTATATTAACTGTTCATTTTGGTAGCTCAAAGGTGTTGATGGAGGAGCAATTTTTTATGATTTAAATATATCTTTTATATGTATTTTTCCTTCTCCCCTTTTATCTTTAGTAGAGATTAGCAATAGGAACTCAGTCATTAATGGATGCTCAAAGCAAGCAGCATCCACAGAGCATACATTCTATTAAATGTTTAATCAGAAGTATTCACCGAGCCACAGCAATGAGCTTTCACAGGGATGACTGAGTATAAGAGAGACTCAGAACTATGACTCTATATGTTTATGGTTTTCACTAAAACAATAAAGACTGACTTGTTTTACAGTACAAACAGTGAAACAGTTTCAACAGACTTCAAAGTTTCTTTGAATAAACAAACTGCCTGAAAGATTGTGTATAGTTTCAAGGGAACTTTATTTGAAACTAAATAAAACTTCAAAGAGAAACCACTAAATATAAATGACCTATTTACTAATCAATACCTTTCAAGATGCTAAGGAGGCAAACTGTCTGAAAACTGTCTACCAGCCGTAATGAGTAGGGGAAACTCTGAATCTTCATGGGAAAAAAGGGAAAGTTTAAGGACTTGGCCCTGAGAACTTTGCCAGCCCAGGTGGTTAAATGTCATTTTCTTGGAAAATAAGAAAGCCTCATTTACTCCTCTCAAAGCAACTGCATGTCCAGAGGACCTAACAACATTTCAAGAACAGTTGTGTGCGTGCAGTGCCCTTGAGCCTCTGAGGAGACAACTAGGCTAGGACTGAGAGTCGAGGCCTTTAAGAGACCAAAGTTTTATAACTATACCTTGAATACCCAGAATTCCATAGACAAAACCTCTTCCCATTTATACCTTCTATGAATAATATTGATATGTCATATTACACGTTTACCAATAAAGGTATCTTAAATCACCAGGCTTCTTCTGTTTATACATGCCTTCTAAGATCCTAAAAATTCTGAGAAGGAAATTTAACAAAGAGAAACCAGAAGAAACCCACCTTGCCCATAAAGGGAATGTCCATAAATAAATACGGGTTTAACATTTTTATACTGTACCATGTTCTAGGCCATATGCTGAGAACAGAGTAAAACCCAGCATTCTTCCTAGACAAGAAAGATGAACATGCATGGCATGATTGGAGAGGATAACTCCCATAAGCCCTTTTCTCCCTAAAGATACCCATTAATGCTATACACATATAAAACACCTCCCCTCCCAACAACCCAAATAGCAGCTGCAAAACAAGCTGTTGAATACATGCTTCCCATAGTCCCCTTTGGACAAAAGTCCACCAGGGAAACCAACTCTGTCCCTTCTCTCTAGTCAAGGACTTTCTGACTTTAGAATCTCTTTTGATGTTTCTTTTATTCCTGAAACGGCAAGACCTTAGAAATGAAGAAAACAGTTATAATACAAATGAAGACTCCACAGGTATTTGCCCAGCCATCTACAGCCCTGTAGAAGAACTTCAAACCTCGGGTAACTAAGTGCAGGAGGTTGCTTGGGAACACCAGGGTGGCACAGCCTGAAGCAAGTTACCAAGGTCATAAATCTCCAGAGGCCTTGGGTCCAACCAAGCTCTGCCTGTTAACCAACAGGATTCTCAAATGCTGCTAACTAGATAAACCAGACTGACCACCTGGCGTGTGTATGTCACTGCCTCAAACCGTCCAACGTCTCCTATAGAAAGAACATAATAATTTTCAGATGTACTGAGAGTTTTAGGTGTTCATTTAGGAGAGAAAAATACACAATGCGTGTGCCACCTCCATGCCCCCCCCCCCGACACATTGCTACGTGTCTTTCTGCCTGGATCACATGGATGCAAGGACTCCCTTTCAAACAGTTTTGCTCATGTTGAAGCAGTCTTGTATCCTGTTAAATTAAAGCCTGCTGTCCGTTCCTCCCCTCTCTGCACATCTGTCTTCCATCCTCTTAAGGGAATCCCATTCATGTGCGACCCTTCTGCACTCTGCAATGTTGATCCACCTGTCTTTCCCCTCTTCAAAATCCCCTGCAATTACTTTTAGCCTGTGGGTTTGTAGTTTTCAGCATTTCAGTCATTTTTGAGTCCATAACCTCCACATTGTGTGAGAATCCTTTGTGTTATCTTTTTCAAGGAATTCCAAGAACTTGATGCTGCAGCCCTCCACCCACAGACTCATGGGAGGCTAAAGGTTTCCTCCCTGTTTTTCTCCAGTATGGAATTGTTTGGCTCCAGAGAAACTTGTTTTTCCAGCTGTGAAGTAGCAGCTAACCAGATGTTCTTTTCGACACACTGAAAACCCAGAGTCCAATGTAGATGGTGTGCTACAGCCAATGCCAAGGCTTGGAAGAGCACACAGGCAAACCTTCCAAATCTTTGAACAGGTTGATCTCTACTAGCAATGAAACCAGGCAGAGAGATGGGCGTATCGTTTTTATAATGTACCCTGTGCTGAAAAGAAATTGAATAAAACTCAGTCCCTCCCTTTTGGGAAAGAGAGACACAATGAGTCAGCATTTACTCATTCAGTGAGCCTGGAGACTCTTAATAAGCAGGTCAGTATGTTCCAATCCTTATTTCAAGTATACGTCAGTAAACAGACAAAAATGCATAGCAAATAATTCTGTGTGCTTTAGATCAAGACTTCTGGGTCCAGGTGCCATTTGCAGAGTGCGGGGGAGGGCAGCTGCCTCTCTGCAACACAGCTTCCTCTTGTCGAAAGTAGAGAAGACAGTCTCACCTACAGCGCAGATGTAAGGAGATAACACTGGATTAATGACTTCTCATTCCTATGACCAAATCCCTGATCAAAAGCAACTTGAGTGGGGAGGTGTATTCTGCTGGTGGTTCTGGAGAGTCTAGAGTGGCAAGGAAGCGAGGCAGCAGGAATGGCTTGCAGCTTTGGTGACAGAATCTTGCTCAGCTTCAAGGAGATCAGGAAGCCTGGTGGGGGGGTGTGTGGAGGAAATGCTGGGACTAGGCTGACAGTCTGGCTGTCTCCATTTCCCGTTGTTGGTTTTTGTTTTTGTTTTTCCCTTTCTGGAACCCCAGCCCCCGCGGCATGATGCCGTTCACGGTCAAGGTGAATCTTCTCTTTTGTTAAACCACCAGAGACACCTAAATGAGTACCCTTAGGTCTTTCTTAATCTAGTCAAGCTGGTGGTCAAAACTGAGCACCACACATGCAATGAGCTTGGGCCTAGAACACAGCATTGTGAGCTTGAGTCTCAGGCATCATTTAATTAATATTGTACTGCTACTTTAGACAGTAAGGGATACTTTGCTGTTGGTGTGTGTGTGTGTGTGTGTTTATTCTGGCACAAGGCTCTCTGGGTACAATGAGGTGAAGCACCCTACTGTGTCACAGCTTCTTAAAGGGCATGACCTCTGACCCCTTAATGTCTACTAAAGTCAAAGAAAACAAAATTTCTAGCGGGTAGGGAGACATTGTACTTTAAAGTTTTTAAGCAAAGGGGAGAGAAGCTGCATTTCAGTTCTAAGAAACGCAAGTAGTTTAAGCTGTGCACACACAGGACTTAATCCAAGAGGTTGGAGGGTGGAAGCAAGTGGATCAGGAGTTTAGGGCCAGCTTCACTTATTAAGTAAGTTTTCAGGAGAATGTGAGCTGCATGTGACCCTGTCTCAAAGGAAGGGAGGGAGGAAAAGAGGGAGGAGAGGGACACACACACACACACATACACACACACACACACACAGACACATACACTCACATTCAGAGACAGAGAGACAGAGAGAGGAGGCAGGGAAGACTGTAGGTTGGGAACAAGCTCTGAGGACACTTGGCAGACAATAGCTCAAGGGATTTGAGCAATCTTTATCCTGCTGCAGAGTGTGACACTAGCTTAAGCAGGGAAGTAACAGAAGCTGCCTTGTAGGGGAATGGCAGGAAGACGGGCCAGTCAGAAGAGACTGGGCACTGATCCAACCTGGAAAAGAGGAAGGCCCGAGTCAAGGCGAAGGATAGAGGGATGCAGCAGAGAGACATGAAAGAGGTCCATGTGTGGGGTCCAGCGCTGTCTCTGAAGGAGACCTGCTGTGTTTCCGGCTTGGGCAGTGTGCAGGCGGTTCTCTTTCTCAAGCCGGCACATTCTAGGAAAGGATGGCATCTGATGAGTAGGGAATTTGTCCCGGTCATGATTAAGGTGCACTTGATAGCCCTCTGAGTCAACCAGGTAGGGACCATCTGGGGCTTGTCATCTAGGAGACAGATACCAGCCAGAGAGCTACCGGAGAAAGGACTGGTGCACGGAGGAATGTCAAACCCGGGGTCGCGCTGCGATGACTCAGGGATCATTACACCTCCACAGCTCTGGGAACTGGGTTGTAAAACTTAAAAGCCAGGGGTAGATAATTGCTGGGTGGCAGAGCCAAGCTTGTCTGAATGTAAACTCTTCACTTTCTTCACTTCGGTGCCTTCCAGGTGGCACGGTGAGCCCCTGGGAGAGGCAGCTGTCTCACTATGCCGACGGCAGTGGTTGCAGTTAGTTCAGCCCAGCTCTGGTGACTTTTTTTAAAAATACAGACATTGATAAAGCTTGACTGTCCTACTGGAAAGCAAAATAAGATAGACAGGAAGTCCACAGAGAATTTCCATAAAATACACTCAGGGCAGAGAAGGAAGTTTGTGCAGGGTGTGTTTGGCACAGGATTTAAGCGTCAAGAAGGACCTCAGAGCTGCAAAGGCTCTGACAAAACACACACTCGGTCCTATCTACCTCCCTCAGGCTGGTTTGTCACAAAAAATGCAATTTGATAATATAAAAACAGAGAAAGATGCCAGGACTTTAAAGAAGATAAAGTATTACAACAGAGGATCTTCAGCTTGGGAGGAAGATTGAAGAAGAGATAGCAAGAGCTGGAAGGGAAATAGAAGATGAGGCACTTAGATGAAGGATCCAGAAAGACTACCTCATTTAGAATAAACACTATGACCTCCCAGTTCCTTACCCCTAGAAAACCCTTCAGGAAGACCAGCAAAGCCTGACGATTTCTGGTGTTTGGTCCTGAGTTTTGCTTGCTAACCTCGGGTAAATTACAGTTGTAAGTTGGCTTGTAAACCCTTTGATAAGGGGATCATGCCTGACTCCTTTGGAGACTGGTACACTGCCTGGCACAGTGGTTCTTCAGTAAGTGCAGGAGGTCTTTCAGTTTCCCTTGGGGTCAGTTTTAGTTTTCCTGTGACTGCTTTCAGGCTGGTGTGATGGTGAACGTGGCAAAAAGTCTTTACTGTAAAAGACAAAAACATCATCTCTAATGAAAGCTTCAAAAGTATTTACCAGGACATGGATTTGGTTTTTGGTTTTTTTGTTTTGTTTTTTTTTTTTTACCTTCTTGGCTTAATCAATAATATGCTTTTTTTTATTTATTTATTTATTTATTTATTTATTTATTTTGGTTTTTCGAGACAGGGTTTCTCTGTAGCTTTGGAGCCTATCCTGGAACTAGCTCCTGTAGACCAGGCTGGCCTCGAACTCACAGAGATCCCCCTGCCTCTGCCTCCTGAGTGCTGGGATTAAAGGCGTGCGCCACCACCGCCCGGCAATAATACACTTTCGATAAATTCAGTAACATTGCCTTTTTGTATCAGATTGATTTTGAAGACTTTCACCAAGTATTTTAGCAATGGCCTAGATATATATCATCAGAATTATTAAGAAAGTTTGGTGGGCTGGAGAGATGGCTTGGTGATTAAGATCGCTTATTGCTTGTGCAAAGGACTGGGTTTAGGTCCCAGCACCAACACTGTGGCTCACAGATAACTCCAGTTCCAGGAGATGCAATGTCCTCTTCTGACTTCTGCCAGTACAGCGCACAGACATACATACAGTCAGAACAACCACATACATAAAAGAGAATTTAAACACACACACACACACACACACACGGAGGGGGGGAGAGTATAATGATAAAAGAATGGGATCCTTAAGGTAAGCACAGGTTTTTGGGTGGTTAGAGGAACTAGAGACCAAAACATTAGCTGTTGAGCTATTCTTTCTGCTGAAAAGAAGTATTAGCAATGCTGTCTTGAGATAGGTGAGACACCGGAAGCTTCACCCTCACTCTGGAAATGAATGAAGAACACCAAGCTGAGAACGCATAAAGCTTGCCTTTTCATGACATTTTGTTACATGGGAATCAACCCTCCTTGCATGGGACTTGACAGCACTCAAAGGCAGGCAGGGGAGCATGAAAACTACTAAAAATGCGAAAGGCTGAGGTCTTCCCTCACGGAGCCTGTAGGCACAGGGAAACAGGAAGCAGGCTAGAAACAACATCTACAGGATTGATGTGAGGAGCACGTGGGATCTTTTCTGACATCACCTGGGTTGGAAGCAGAGGTCAAAGACAGGGATGCTGACAGCCACTTGACGATCCCTCACTCACCAATCTGGGCAGATTTCTAGGAAAGGTTGTGAGTCTGGGGTCTCATTGTCAGATGCGGTTTTTGTACATATTGAGTCACAGTACTAACACTTCAGAGGCTCGTTCTCCTGGAATGAACACAGTATTTCTGCCATGGATGTGGAACCAGCGTGCCAAAAAATATTCTGCTGATCTAGAGCAATGGGAGTGATCGGACTGGAATCATATGTACATGTTGGGATTGTATGATAAGTAAGGACAATGTCATACTTGGAAGGAGGCAGATTCTTAGGGCAAAAGAATGTTGTACTTGTCACACCAATATATATTATTATGAAATGTGCATTTGCTACAATTCTTTCTAAACCAAAATGATGTACTTCTCATTCTATTCTGATCATTACTGTGTACTTTTTAAATTTTAGTTATTCATAAAAGGGGCAAACAAAAATCAAGAAGTCTTTTTTTTGTTTTGTTTTTTCAAAGTTTATTAAATTATGAAAGTTTCCATTTCCGCCCCTCCTCCCAACACCCTCCCACTCCCCCCATCCCCCTCCTCCTCCCTCTCCATCCCTAAGAGCAGTCAGGGCTTCCAGCCCTGTGGGAAGTTCAAGTTCCTCCCCCCTCCCTCCAGGTCCAGGAAGGTGAGGACCCAAACAGACTGGATCCCAAAAATCCAGTATATGCAGAGGAAACAAGTCCCAGTGTCATTGTCAATGGCTTTTCAGAAAGGCTCCGGGCCAGCCACATTAAGAGAATCCGGCCACATTCAGAAAATCTGGTTGGATCACATGCTCGTTCAGTCCCAGTCGAACTGGCCTTGGTGAACTCTCATTAGATTAGTCCCCTTGTATCAGTGGGTGATCACACCCCTCGCGGTCCTGAGTTTTTTTTTTTTTTTTCATGTTCTTCCTCCTTCTGCTCCTCATTTGGACCATGGGGGGCTCAGTCCGGTGCTCCAATGTGGGTTTCCATCTGTATCGCCATCCATCGTCGGATGAAGGATCTATGGTGATAAGCAAAATCTTCATCAGTATGGTTATAGGCCAAGGCCGGTTCAGGCACCCTCTCCTCTGTCCAGAGAACAATCTGGGGATCTCTCCTTGGACCTGGGATCCCATTTATAATCAAGTCTCTTGTAAACCCTAAAATGACTCCCTTAGTTGAGATATATTCTTCCCTGATCCCATATCCATCCTTCCTCCCTCCCCCCATCTCATTCCCCCGAGTTTTCCCCATTCCTCCCCTACTCCCTTCTCTCTAACCCTCTCCCCTTCCAACAACCCTCCCACCCCCCCCATGCACCCGAGGTTACCTGGGACTCTTGTCTATTTCCAATCTCCAGGAGGATAAGTACATGATTTTCTTCAGGTTCACCTTCTTATTTAGCTTCTCTAGGATCACGAATTATAGGCTCAAAGACTTTTAATTACGGCTAGAATCCACTTATGAGTGAATACATACCATATTCCTCTTTTTTGGGTCTGGCTTACCTCACTCAGTAAAGCGTTTTCTATGTCCATCCACTTGCATGCAAAATTCAAGATGTCATTGTTTTTTAACGCTGAGTAAAACTAGTGTATATATGTTCCACACCTTCTTTAACCATTCTTCTATTGAGGGGCACCTAGGTTGTTTCCAGGTTCTGGCTATTACAAATAGTGCTGCTATGAACATAGTTGAACAAATGCTTTTGTAGTATGATAGGGCATCTCTTGGGTATATTCCCAAGAGTGGAATTGCTAGGTCTTAAGGGAGATTGACTCCCAGTTTCCTGAGAAACTGCCACACTGATTTCCACAGTGGCTGCACAAGTTTGCATTCCCACCAACAATGGATGAGAGTTCCCCTCTCTCCACATCCTCTCCAGCATAGGCTGTCATTGGTGTTTTTGAGTTTAGCTAATCTGACCGGTGTAAAATGGTATCTCATAGTTGTTTTGATTTGCATTTCCCTGATCGCTAAGGATGTTGAGCATGACCTTAAGTGTCTTTTGGCCATTCGGAGTTCTTCTGTTGAGAATTCTCTGTTCAGATCAGCACCCCATTTTTTTAATTGGGTTAATTAGAGTTTTATTGTCTAGTTTCTTGAGTTCTTTGTATATTTTGGAGATCAGGCCTTTATCTGGTGAGGGGTTGGTGAAGATCTTCTCCCAGTCAGAAGGTAGCCTTTTTGTCTTACTGACGGTGTCCTTTGCTTTACAGAAGCTTCTCAGTTTCAGGAGGTCCCATTTATTCATTGATTCTCTTATTGTCTCTGCTACTGGGGTTCTACTTAGGAAGTGGCCTCCTGTGCCTATATCTTGTAGACTATTTCCCACTTTCTCTTCTATCTGGTTCAAAGTGGTCCAATTAATGTTGAGGTCTTTAACCCATTTGGACTTGATTTTTGTACATGGTGATAGATATGGATCTATTTTCATTCTTCTACAGGTTGACATCCAGTTATGCCAGCACCATTTTTTAAAGATGCTTTCCTTCTTCCATTGTATACTTTTAGCTCCCTTGTCAAAAATCAGGTGTTCGTAGGTTTGTGGGTTAATATCTGGGTCTTCTATTCCATTCCATAGGTCGACTTCTCTATTCTTATGCCAGTACCAAGCTGTTTTCAATACTGTAGCTGTGTAATAGAGTTTGAAGTCAGGAATGGTTATACCTCCAGAAGTTCCTTTATTATATAAGATTGTTTTGGCTATCCTGGGTTTTTTGTTTTTCCATATAAACTTGATTATTGTTCTCTCAAGGTCTGTGAAGAAGTTTGATGGGATTTTGATGGGGATTGCATTGAATCTATAGATTGCTTTTGGTAGAATTGCCGGCGATCTCCGGCACCTCCTGGGCGAGGGCTACTGGAGGAAGGCACAGGGCAACACAGGGCGCGGCGCTGTTCTGGCACCTGGGCTGGCTTGGAGGGCTTGCCTGGACAACAGAGGCAGCCCACAAAAAGCGACAATAGCCAGGCCTTGGTGGTACAAAGAATAGTTAAAATCCGCCCACCTAAACTCAGGTGACAGTTTGCAAACAGAGCAGAGGGGTCTGTGTCCCGCCCCCTGCTGTGCAGCACAGCTTCAGCGGTTTTAAGTGGAGACTGTGATAGAGTCAAAGGTTTTACAGACCCAAAAGAGGTTAGCTAAATCTTGGGATGGTTTGTTGCCTAATTTTCTAAAAATCCAAACTGTGCCAATTTGCATTTCCACCAGTGGTGGAGGAGTTTCTCTTAAGTAAAAGTTATGAGCAGTATTTAATCTTAATCATGTTAAAGGGATAAGGTAGAGTCAAGAGTTATTTTGATTCACACTTCTCCAATGATTAAAGATGTTATTATTTGAGGATTTTTTAAATGTCTTTCAGTCATTTTAAGTTTGTCTATTGAGAGTTTTCAGTTTAGGTTTATTACATATATTTTAATTTTATTAATTGCTCTTTGGAGGACTAATTTATGAAGTCCTTATATTTTTTATATGGATTGATGATTGACAAAGATTTCCAAATCTGTAGCCAGATATGTCGATCCTATTAATTATTTCTCTAATGTTGGCGGGAGGCAATGTGCCCCAATAAAGGTAGCAATTTTTATAATTCTGTCCAGTTGTGTGAATGCTCACGTACTGGATCAGATAATTATTTTCTGCCCCTGGAAAAGTTCCAGGCGGAACTAATTCTAAAAGATGTTTTGAGGTTGACTATTCAGCCCTATATTTAGGCCGGTTACTATGATACAGGCCAATAGAATTTGCTCTTTGGAGCAGAGACCTACAGGTCTCTAAGTTCAAGACCAGCCTACTTCCAGTACTGACTGTGCTGAATTTTTACACTGAGTTTTTTAGTACTCTTAAATGTTAATTTGGGAGAAGAGTTTTGTTTATGTTTTTTCTAGGAATGCTGACATGCATCTGGGTACTGTTCATGATGTGGATTCATCTGTCCAGAGGCCTGAGGACAAAGCCTCTGCTATGGAGCTGTCTGACCTGATTGCTGCGGAGCTGGCGGGTTCCTGAAAAGTGATCCAGCTCCTACCCTTGTTCTATCAGTTATTGCTGTACTGTTATTGCAGTACATTGCTATATTGTTATTGCTGTACAATTGCTGTACTGCTGGATTTCCCCTTGATTTGTCAGTTATTGCTTGCTATCAGTTTTTCTTATCCTGTCAGCTATTTCTGCTGAGCACTATGGGTATCTTCAAGGCAGGTTGCAAAATGCCATGGTTGTTCAAATTAAGAATTGGATACTGAGGTTAATCTTGACAGATTGGATATGGTTTTTTGACCTTTGCTGGTCACAGAATAGGATTTTTACTGTTTTTCATGGTCCCTGAAATACAAAATTTACTAATTGGCTGTCATTTATTCTAGTTAGCTTTCCAGGGACCTTACACCAGTGCTATTGAGACCTTACTTAAAGGGGCTCTATTCTGAGCAGAGTTTCCAGGATTGTGCCAAAGCACAATCTCCTTTGGGAATGCTTGTATATGCTGGAGCATGAAATTCATGATCTCATGAAGCCGGAGTCAGGACTACTCAGGTCAAGTCCTTTTGGCATTCGCCTCAAAATATCTTTCAGCATAATCTGGCTGGACTCAATGTATGACTAGTAACCAAAGACAAGTAAGGATTGAATGGGAGGAGACTCTGACCTAAGACAGAAAGGTATTTTGACCTGGAATACTTTTTCCACGACGGGTAAAGAGTCTGCCTGGCCATCACCACCTAAGACAAGGTGCTAGTCATCATATTTTATATAAAAGGGGGACTTGTGGGACCCTGTCCTCCCTGATCCTTGAGACCAAAATACTGGATGCAAATAATGTTTACGCTAACCAGCTAAGCTTCCTGCTAGTTCCGTCCTTGGTTCTGCTACAGCCTGGTACATTAGCCTGAGGGATCTATTTTACTTTAAAATGGTAATTTCTCAACCTGCCTCAAAGAAGCTCAGGTGCCAAGGCCCATCTAACCTGTCTGACATTGCCTTGAACCCTCGACCACCTGCCTGGGGAAAAACTCCCACAAAGGCCAGTTTCCCCAGCCCCCTCTGGGTGGGAGGAGTTTTCCTTTACTGGGGCCTTTATTCTCCTTCCTGCTTTTGTTGGGAGGAGGCCTTGCCCTTTCTGATCCCGGTTGCCCACTGGTATAAATACCCGACTTGAGTTTAATAAAGTTGCCATTTACTCTTGGTAAATGAGCAAAGGTCTCTTTTTTGTGTATGTCTGTTTTTAACCCTCAGGACAATCATCCGTTCTCGTGGGCCTGAGTTCGGGAAGGCGCGCGCCTGGGTCGGGTGTGGATATCCACTGGAAGGCGGGCTCTAACAGTTGAGTTCATTAATATTAAGTGATATTAATGACCAGTGGTTGTTGATTCTGATTATTACTTGTGTGTGTGTATGTGTGTGTGTGTGTGTGTGTAGTAGAGTTTGTGTGTTTCTCTTCTTTGAGTTGTGGTTGTGAAGGGTTGCTAGATGTCTGGGTTATTGTAGGTAGTGATGGCAATGTTGGATTCCTTGGGTTGTGATTTTCCTTCTATTACTTTCTGTAAGGCTGGATTTGTGGCTACAAATTGTTTAAATTCATTTTTATCCTGGAATATTTTGTTTTCTCCATTGATAGTGAATGATAGCTTGGCTGGGTATAGTAGTCTGGGCTTGCATCCATGGTCTCTTAGTTTCTGCAGTACCTCTATCCAGTATCTTCTGATTTTCATGGTTTCCATAGAGAAGTCTGGTGTAAGCCTGATAGGTTTACCTTTATAAGTCACTTGACCTTTTTCCTTTGCAGCTCTTAATATTCTTTCTTTAATCTGTATGTTTTGTGTTTTGATTATTATATGGCAAGGGGATGCTTTTTTCTGATCCAGTCTATTCGGTGTTCTGTATGCTTCTTCCACCTTCATAGGAATATCGTTCTTTAGATTGGGAAAGTTTTCTTCTATAATTTTGTTGAATATATTTTCTGGGCCTTTGATCTGCCGTTCTTCTCCTTCTTCAATCCCTATTATTCTTAGATTTGGTTTTTTTATTGTGTCCCACAATTCCTGAATGTTTTGTGATGAGAATTTGTTGGATTTGCTGTTTTCTTTGGTCAGAGCGTTTAATTTGTCTATGGTGTCCTCAGAGTCTGAGATTCTTTCTTCTATCTCTTGTATTCTGTTGGTTATGCTTGTTTCTGAAGTCTCTGTTCATTTACCTAGATTTTCCATAGCCAACCGGCCCTCAGTTCGTGGTTTCTTCATTGACTCCATTTCAGTTTTCAAATCTTGAACTGTTTCCATTACCTGTTTGATTGTTTTTTCTTGGTTTCCCAGAATTTCATTTATGGATTTACTCATTTCTTCAAACTTTTTGGAATATTTCTCTTCCAATTCTTTACTCATTTCCTCAATCTTTTTGTTATACTTATCTTCCATTTCTTTACGGCAGGTTTTCACCTCCTGTTTAAGTTCCTCTATTATTTTCATATAGATCCGCTTAGAGTCAATTTCTTCTATTTCTTCTGGAGTAGGGTGTTCAATTCTTCTCATTTCGTGCTCCCTGGATTCTGGAGATGTCATGTTGCCTTTCAGGTTGTTGGAGGAATTCTTGCATTGGCGCCTGCCCATCTCCACCTCTCTGGATGAAACTCCTCCGCACTCTCTGGATAGAACTCCTCAGCACTCTCTGGATAGAGCTCCTCAGCACGGCAGCTGGGATAGCTGGCCTTCCCAGGGCCCAGGAGACAAGAGTGCAGCGGCAGTGGGGGCAGGGAGGGGTCCGGTGAAACAGGGAAGACCCTGCCGCAGAAGCTGAGTGGGGGAGGGGCTGTGCTCTCTTCCCAGGCTGGCCGCCCAGGCTAGCACCCACTCACCTCTCCGGGTAGAACTCCTCGGCACTGCTACAGGGGTACCTGGTCTTCCCAGGGCCCAGGAGACAAGAGTGCAGGGCAGTGGGGGCAGGGAGGGGTCCGGTGAAACATGGAAGACCCTGCTGCAGAAGCTGAGTGGGGGAGGGGCTGTGCTTTCTTCCCAGGCTGGCCGCCCAGGCTAGCACCCACTCACCTCTCCGGGTAGAACTCCTCCTCAAGAAGTCTTTTTATAAATCTTTATGATTATGTGATTTACCAATTAAAATAGAATAGAAAAAAAAAGGTTCCATCCCCCTCAATAAAAAAGCAGAGGATTCTTTTCTTGTTTGTTTGTTCATTTGGTTGGTTGGTTAGTTTTTACTCTAATTTAGTCCCCGGCTCCAGCACACTTTCACTAATCCTTTTTATTTCTCTCCCCAAATCCTAGGAACTATACCCACCCCTACCACCTGAGCCCTAATGCCAAACCATAAACACCTCATAAACATCTCCCACATCAGCACATCCCCCACGTGTTTACAGCCCAGACAACACAAGGGAACAGCTGGCCTCATAGCTACAGCCACTTTGAAGAATCCGATTCTAAGGATTTAATATATTTTCTCATGAACCATGTAATTATTTCTTAAGGCAGAGGTTGAAGTAAGCAAGTTCTTCAAATTAAAAAGCCCACACACTCTCCAAAGGGCACCATCAAAAGAAGAGCACAAAGGTCTTCAGAGACTGGCTTGTGGCTGGTTTACCAGGTGTTTACTGAGCACTTGAAGGTTACCAGGGAGAGGTGAGCTTTGATCCGAGAGCCACGGGAGATCTGCTAGGTGGCCTGTGCATGAGCATCAGGATCTCATTCTCAGGGATAAACTATAGCGCTCCCTGCTTGGAGGGAGGCAACTGTCCAGTAAGGAGCAATAGGTGTCCCACAGCCCCTGTGTTCCCATCACTTTTCCCCCTACCTCCTGCAGCCAGACAGCCTCTCCCCTCTCCTCTTTCCTGTTCCGTCTGGGCTTCCAGTTTCCACCCTAAGCGCACACAGAAGAATATGAGGTTGATACTAATTTATTTTCAATTTATTCAATGACAGCGACTACTGATAGGCCCCAGCAACTTTTCAAGCAGTGGAGAAGAATGGCAGAGACAGGTAAGGAAGTAGGTGAAACATTTCCACTCTCCTTAAGGAGACTGTTTGGTAAACAATAAGCCCTAACTTGGTTTGTGCTGTTTATTTGGTTCATTTCTATTTGTGCTCCCGCCCACCCCCTTGGGAGTCACGCGTATACAAATGCCATTGTCACCCATTTTCTTTTGCCCCTGTACCTCTTGGGCTCAGCCACAGAGAGGCAAGGCATTAAAAGAAAAAAAAAACTACAGCAATTATTTCTTCTGTTTTTATAGCTGCTTTGCTGTTTATTCTAGATAACCTCAACTCCAAGACTCAGGTTCTTCACAGGAGCCGTTACCATAAGAGTTGCATGGACAGTGTGGTGTTCCGGAGTGTCTGACCTATAATAATAATCATGACAAATGGGAATCATTATGATTCTATGCAGCTTTCTGTCACAATAGCAAAGTACTTGAGATATTAAAATTTTAAATAGAAAAGCTTTTGTTGGTTCATAGATTTTGAAGGGTTAAACCCGTACCCAATATTTGCCCTATAATGAGGCTGAGGGTCACAGTGGTGAGCACTGGGGCAGAGCTAAGCTGCTTTCCTCATTCCTAGAGAGCAAAATTTAAAAGGAAAGACTGGAGTCTTAGATCCCTCTTTGAAGCCATGCCTCCTTGAAATAGACACCTGACACAGAACCACAGTTGGTGTGGGAGGTCCTTCTGTCTATGTGTTGCTTTGATTGGTTAATGAATAAAGGGACTGCTTTGGGCCTATAACAGAGCTATAGGGGAACAGAGCTAGGCAGAGAAAACTAAATGGACTGCTGGGAGGAAGAAGGTGCAGTCGGGAGATGCCATGGATCCGCAGCCAGAGATAGTTGTGCTGAAATTACTGGTAAGCCATGGCCACGTGGCAATATACAGATTAATAGAAATGGGTTAAATTAAGATGTAGGAGTTAGCCAATAAGCAGTTAGAGCTAATGGACCAAGCAGTGTTTTAATTAATACAGTTCTTGTGTGATTATTTTGGGGTTGGGTGTCTGGGACAAACAAGCAGTCTCCTTGCAATACACAGTAGTGTCACTTTGGAGACCAGCTGCTAAGAGTAGACCTTAGGAGATGTCTACACCTTAGTAATGAGGTACTTAACAATGGAGTCAATATATGATAACATTTTAAGTCAGGGATTGACTCAAGCAATCAGAAGTAGTCAGAGTCCTGATAGGCAGATATTACAAGGAGAGGGACTCTTTGTTTGTCCCGGCCACTGAGCTAGCTTACACCCGAAATGATCACACAGAAACTGTATTTGTTAAAACACTGCTTGGCCCATTAGCTCTAGTTTCTTATTGGCTAATTCTTACATCTTAATTTAACCCATTTCTATTAATCTGTGTATTGCCACGTGACTGTGACTTACCGGCAAGATTCAAACCAGCATCTGTCTCAGGCATAAGATCCATGGTGTCTCTCACTCTGCCCTTCTTCCCAGCATTCAGTTCTGTCTTCTCTGCCTACCTAAGTTCTGCCCTATCAGGCCTAAAGCAGTTTCTTTATTCATTAACCAATGAAAGCAAGACATGAACAGAAAAATCTTCTATACCAGGCAGAAATGTACTACTATACTAGAATATTACAGACTGGAAAATTATAAACTTCATAAATTTATTTGTCTTACATTTCTGGACACTAAGGAGTGATGAAGGCCTTCTTGCTGTATCACAGTGTTATGTACTGTCCATGGGGACCCCAAAAGATCACCAGGAATAACAACTCACCAAAATGCAAAAGCAAGGTTTATTATCATGCATGAGTGCAAGTTGGCAGGGACCTCATCAGCACAGCAGGGAGAGGAGAGGAAGTACACAACCCTTCTAGAGGGCATTATTAAAGGCATAAAGCAGAAAAGTTAGATTAGCAGGGTGTGGGGTGATGGGTTCAATCCTGATTGGCTTGTGCCTAGGGACTTTTCACAAATTTTATTTTCAAACCTTGCCTGTTGCATGTCAAGTTTTCTTATCTGCTGACCTTTGGGTGGGGACATTCTGCCATTATCTGTACTTTACAAATGGCTACCCTGTTACTTTTACCCCTAGCCATTTCTGAGGACTGGAATGTTTTACGGGAAATAGCTTACACAAGACCCAAGATGGAGGCAGAGGACAAAAGGGAGGAACTTTAGTTCTTCAGGAGAATGGTGGAGGGCGTCACATGGCGAGAGTGGGAGCAGGGAGGAGGGCAGAGCCTCCCACCCTCTTTTATAATTAGTCCATTCATAGCAGCTGCTAACCTACTCCCACAGTAATGGCCTCACATCCATATTCATGAGGGCAGTGCCCCAACATCTTAATCACTTCCTAAATGCCCCAACTGTTATCACTAGCCTGATACCAATTATATTTCAACAAGAGTTTTGGGGAAACTCTTTGGGTCATGGTAGTCAGTCTATGAGGAAGTTTCCAGACTCAAAAATTCACAGTCCCTGAATGGAAATAGATCTTTTCAAGAAATGATTCTGACCCAGGATGCTGTCACTGTACATAATTTAAATACTCTCCTAAGCTTTTCTCAGTACATATAAAATTTGGGGTCCCCTATGGAAAAGGGTATACTTAGACCTTCCTGGAGTATTAAATACCAGCCCCGGGTTTATGTGACTTTCTCTGTAATTAAAACACTTCTATGGTGGTTGGACAGACAGCTTAGCCATTAAGAGTTCTTGCTCTTGCTGAGGATCTGGGTTCAGTTCCCAGCACTACAAGACAGCTAACAACCTGTGGTCCTAGCTCAAGTTCCAGGGGATCCAGTGCCCTCTTCTGGATTGCACAGGCACTGCATGTACATAATGCAAGACACACATTCAAGCAAAATACCTACAACCATAAAAAATACCCGTAAAAACAAACAACAGTGTTGTCTGTTGATATAGTCTGTTGATAGTTCCCTGTTGTTCTTCCCACGAACGACCACAAACTGAGTTGCTTTGTTTATGTATTTGTTTGTTTGAATGAACATACAAAGAATTAATATTCCTTCTGGCATTTTCAAAGAGAATTTGCTTTTGGTGATTCTCCTACCCACTTCTTCTCCTCCATCACCCCTCCCCCATGCTGTTGTTCCAAATTTACTCTAGTATAGTTTTAGAGACTGCAAATCGGAGATATTTTCTGCTGGGACCATCAGGATGTCAGGAGGGCTCTGCTCCTTCACAGGTTCCAAAGGAGAATCTATTTCCTCATCTGCTCCAATGCCTACAGACTGCCTGTGATTGTTCTTTATACTATGAAGATATATTATGGAGGAGGAGCCTACAGGGAGATGCTGGTGCTGTGGTAGTCTGAATGTCACTGGCCGCCACAGTCTCAAAGGAAGTGGTACTATTAGGATCTGTGACTTGTTGGAGTAGGTGTCACCTTGTTGGAGGAAGCCAGTCACTGTGGGAGTGGGCTTTGAGGTTTTCTATTCTCAGGATACTGTCTAGTGTATCACTTGACTTCCTATTGCCTGTAAGGTGTAGAACTCAGCTCCAATATTGTGTCGACCTGCATGCAGCCATGCTCCCCACCATGATGATAATGGATTGAACCTCCGAACTGTAAGCGAGTCACCCCAATTAAATGTTTCCTTACAAGAGTTACTGTGGTCATGGTGCCTCTTTCACAGCAATAGAAATCCTCACTTGGTGTGGGAAGTCCTTCTGTATATGTGTTGCTTTTATTGGTTAATGATAAAGTTGCTTTTGACCAATGGCTTAACAAAGTAAAGCCAGGTGGGAAATCCAAACAGAGATGTAGAGCAAGAGTAGGCAGAGTCAGTGAGAAGCCATGTAGGCACCACAGGAGACAGATGCCTCCACCAGAGCGCAATGAAACTTTGCTGGTTGGTCGCAACCTCATGATGATGCACAGATTAATGAAGATGGGTTAGTTTAGGATGTAAGAGCTACCTAAAAAATACTCTTAAGTGTTGGTGTGGGAGAATTGTCTGTATTCTGTCAATCATATTTTAATAAAACGCTGATTGGCCAGGCAGGCAGTATAGGCGGGAAAGCCAGACAGGAAGTAGGGGTGGAGCAAAGAGGCTGGGAGTATTCTGGAAGCAGAAGCTCCCTCAGCCATTTCCTGCACAGACCACCGAAGAGGCAACGTGTAAGCTGTCACACTGAGAAAGGTACTGAGCCCATGTGGCTAACGTAGATAAGGATAATGGGGTAACATAAGTTATAAGAGCAAATAAGTAGCCTGACCTAATGGGTCAATCAGTTTATAATCTTATGGAGTCTTGTGTGTGATTTTCCTTGGGGCATGCCAGCTGTGGGGTACCGGGAGGGATGGAAACCCCAACAAGCCCTCATGTTACAAAGTGTATTGCAAATAATATAGTTTCTGTGTGATTATTACAGGTCTGAGTGGCTGGGACCGAGCAAACAGCCTCTGTCAACACTTACTAAGACAGGTTCCATCCCTCCACACTGATATGGAAATTTTGAAGTACATTCCTGAGTAAGGGGCATAGATCATGGCCACTATTCAAGAACCTCACTAACTCAAAGGCCCCTTGCACTTGAAAAGTTGACACGTCGGGGTATACCCTCTGCAAGGGAAGGTAAGCCACTGCAGCCTCCGTATCCACCACAAAGAAGAACAATGCTCCCCAAAACTCCGGATTTTGGAGACACTCTGCACTGTAATTCGGTGTGCTTCTCCACCCCTTTGCTTAGTGCCCTGCCAGGCTGTTTCTTCTGAATAGAACTTGTAGTGAGAGTTCTGCAAGTCTATGCAATCGCACGAGTTTCCGTGCAGCTCGCGCTTTATGTCCCAGTAGAGGCAGTCCTTAGCGGAAAAGCCAAAGCAGTTAGGCCCAATAATAGAGTCATGAAAAATGCCTCAGAGTTAAAAACATCTTTATCAACTTCTTTTTAAAAAACTGTATCTTATGTGCACGAACGGTTTGTCTACATGTATGTCTGTGTACCATGGTCATATCTGGTTCCCAAAGAGGCATGAAGAGGATACAGGGCCCACTAGGAATGAAGCTATACATAACTGTGAAATCCCATGTGACTGATGGGATTCCAATTCAGGTCCTCTGGAATAACAGCAAGCTCTCTTAAGCCATAAGCCATCTCTCCAGCCCTGCCAGTTTCTGTAGACAGAGTCTCACTGTGTAGCCCTGACTGAACTGGAACTATGTTATAATTAATTATGCCAAAGCTTAGGGGACCTCCTTGAAGGTGGCTACAATGGCAAATGACTGCTTTCTATTTGAATTTCAGCAACTGCCTTGCTCCGGGGGTTATAGGAGCGTCTGAAGGCACAACCATGAAACGTCACGTGCATCCGTTTTCTTGAGCTACTATGACGAGCTACCACAAACTTGATGGTTACAACAATCGTGGTTTGTTCCCTGGTTCTGGAAGCGAGAAGTCTGAACTCAAGGGGTCCTACACTGAAGATTCCTTACTGTAAGGAAAATATCTATCTGCTCTAGGCCTCTGTGCTTATAGGTGACCATCTTCCCCCTCTCTAGGCCATTTCCCTCTGCGAGTGCCTCTGTTTCTCCATTTTATAAAGAATGAATCACATTGGATTAAATCCTCATCATTTCACACGCAGAGTACCTATATGCAAATGAGAACCTTTAGAAGATTCACTTTGAGTATCACCAACTAGCTATAAAAACAGGTTCTCCATGATGAATGGAGTTTTACTTGATCTTCTAAGTGATAAAGTGGACCCGGGCAGACACCTCAGACCACCACGTGCTATGGTAGAGACAAGCCCACCGGATACCACAAGGCCAAAACAAACACTGGTGCAGAGAACTTGGTTTCCGCTGTGCCTTCTCCCATCAGGTTAATGTCTCACTTTCCTTCAGTGGCTTTGTGGAGAGCGCCCTGTAACCAAGAACAGTGGAGGGAAGAGACATCTTTCTTTAGCAAACAAAGCTATCACAGCTCTTTGGGGATAGCTGCTACGATCAAAGCTCTACTCAAGAAATCTTCCTAAGACCCAGAACCTTGAGGGGTACATCTGCTTTTCCATTCTGTGTGGGGAAAGAGTGATGGGGTAGAAGATCTATGCCAACTCGAGTATTGACCAGTTGATTGACTAAGGATTTATTAAAAACACCATCAAAAGCCTGACACACGAAAGTCTCTCAAAATGTGCACCGAGTATGGAAGCAATCATGTAGGAATGGAAGATTTATCCCAGGAAACAAGATGATCTATTCTGTAGATGCGATCCAATGGCTCTTAGTGCAGCCCAGAGCTGACGTAGATATTACTGCTATAACTCCCCCCACTATTGTAAGTGCCCCAAGTGCTGAGAGCAACGGACAGCAAGGCGTCCATCTTATACTGTTCCCTGGAGGCCTTTTTAGATTGCTTCTTCAGTTCCAGCTCAAGATCCAAATAAGTCTTGATTCAAGTTCTTCGGGTGTTGGGAGAGAGAGGTGGAAACAGACGGGGCAGTCGGGAGACATAATGAAGGGGACAATTTGCGTACCTTAGTCCGTTTGTATGGCCTGCCACGGATGGCGATTTATAAAGAAATGGATTCCTTTACATTGTGGAGACACGGAGACCTAAAGTCAAATGATTTTGGTATTCTGGCTGTGTCCTGCACTCTCAATTGAAGCTCCAAAACTTCACGGCGGAGTAACTTGGTGGAGTGACTTAATGTCCCCATGCATAACCACCCTCCCTGTAAAATAGCACAATAAACCGTAGAGCAGTGCTTAAGTAACTTCCAAGTAAGCATTATTTTTCGTGTCTTGATTAGAAGACGCTGCAAAACTAGTGGAATCTCCCTGGGGAGGATTAATGCAGATATTCGGCCTGAAGTGCCATTCAAAAGTGAACAATCACCCTTTCTTGCCCTTTGCCAGCCAGACAGCACGGGACACCCAACTCCTCTCAGCATGACACACCTCTCACGGAAAGAGAACTGGTGGTCAGTTTCTGCAGTGAACTGTGAATCTGCCAAACCCCATGCCTCCTTGGACCTCGGTTTCCTCATTCGTCCCCGCAAGGAAGCAGCAGTTAAACCCCAATATGCAATGTCCCTTTCAGCAAAGGGGGATCGCTGTCCTCTGTGTTCCCCCCCCCCCCACACACACACATAGGCGTCCTGCCCGCCACTCCCTGGCTCGCTCTGTGGTTCTCCCGCGATCCGATCCGTCCGCTGCCCCGCGCCCGCTCTGCACGCCGAAGTCTTTTCACTGAGCCCGCCTGGCGCTAACTAATGTTTAACTCGGGCCGAAACTTGGCGGCGAGCGCAGGGCGACTGCGTGCAGAGCAGCGGCGCAGGACGTCCGTCTCCGCGCGGTAATTTCTGCCTGCGCTCAAACACCAGAGCTCAGTTCAGAGGAGCCGCCCGACCATGAAGGTGAGTGCCCCCAGCTTTGCACCTCCCCGGCCCCTGGCTCGGGTTATGGGTGCTGTTTCACCAAACTCTCCCCAAACTGACCCAGATTCCTTGGAGGCAACCTGGAGCTGCCATTAGGCGGAAGCCACGGGGCCAAGTTAACAGGTGAAGGAACGTCCCGTCCTCCGCACCATCTTCTCCCTTAGATCCGTGGAGCGTCCTACTGAGACCCAGGCACTGAGCCTTGGAGGTCGGGGACAATCACCCGTGGAACGCACGCGGCACCCTCACTTGGCTTCAGACGGGTGGGTGGGAGGAGAGATGCCAACAAGATCACAAGATCATGCTCGGGGCCAAAATTCAATGGTTCCTGCCAGAGTGAACCCCAAACCCCATCCGTCTCCTCGTGCCCCTGCAAACCCCTCTGCTTCTGAAGGGGCCTAGGTCCCAGTCCTCTTCCCAGAGGAGGGACGAAGGCTTTTCTCTAATTGTTCACAATCTGACCTGCTTGCAGACACCGTGGAAGGTTCTCCTGGGACTGCTTGGTGTAGCTGCGCTTGTCACCATCATCACTGTGCCCGTGGTTCTCCTGAACAAAGGTAGACAACTTGCAACATCTTTTTATAAAAGCTAGAGTAACTGGAGCTGGGGTCAGGTGACATATGGTCACGCAAAGTGGGCTTAGCTTATAGGGGGCCTGGACCAGTGTATCCCCGCTATAGGACTGACAAGATTCCAAATGCCTTCGCTGCTTCTGGGGGCTCCAATGTTTAGGTTGTAAGCCTTGAGGCTTCCTCGTTTTGTCGTGTAAAACAAACGCGCACTTCCTGAAACTGGAAGAGAGGCTTGGTTTCTCTTCATTAAATGTAGTTGCAAAAATCTTAATCTCGAATTGATGACTTTAGAAGGCTGTGGGAAGAAAGAAAGAAAGAAAGAAAGAAAGAAAGAAAGAAAGAAAGAAAGAAAGAAATTAAGAAAGAAAGAAAGAAAATCCAGACTTTTTTTTCTGCAGGTGCGATGAGAGTTGTCAATTGTAAGATTCGGTTGTAGAAAAGCAATTATTTGATCATTTTTTTTAGAAACATTGCAGCACTAAATTGCCACTGCGCATGACATAGTAAGCTGGAATCAATCAGCTTCTACTGGATTATTTCATTGAAAGACACCTGCATGCGTTTCAGCTCGCCAGAACCTTCTGCTTTAGCTTCAGTACAAAACAGATAATGGGATCCCACAGTTGGATGGGAGCACTGAGAAGAGCTAACGCGGGCCTCCCTGGGCTCTTCTCTCGCGGTCCATCCTGCATTGCTCACGGCACACGGTGTACATTTTGAACCAACCGCACTGGGTGGAAATGTAGTCAAGTGATCTTAGATTTCCAGGCAACAATTGAAAGTTTCTATGTAGAGCCATCAAAAGCATTCCATTCCATGATGGAGCAAAGGTACCAAAGGTTAATAATTGAACCCACTGCTGATGATACTGAATGGAGATATCAGTGGTTACCTCTGTTTTAGTCAATGTAGTTCTGTTGTCTCAGAGCTAAGATAGATCCAAAGTTCAAGGCTGTCCTCAGCTACTGGAGAGGGCCAACCTGTAAGACATGGGACCCTATCATTAAGTAAATAAAAAAAACGTAAAATTTAAATAAAACATTCAAAAATCAATGTGAGGAAAAGATGAGCCATACCTAGAACCAAATAATCTCAAAGCTGTCTTTTCTTCTGAAAAACAGAGACATCATAGCTTCCCAGGAAATACTGTAACTATAGAACTTCCTCAGGGGAAGCCAGTGGGGTTGCGGCCTATGGATAAGCCCATCCGAGATGGAAAAGGGATCCATCTTGAACTTGCCTTCCAAAGGGCTTGCTCCAATTACCATTAACTATAAGACTTCTATGCTACTGGCTAGAGTATGCAGACTGTGGAGGGCCCGTTTTGCCTTTTCAATGGACAGCATCCAATCTCTTCTCTAAACAAAATATCAAGGATGTTCCTCTGCAGAAGGCTTCTTGAGAGACCTGCATGTCTCCTTTCACTGACTCTTAGGGTTTTAACTAGAGAGGCCTGAGCACGCTGCCCTAAGGACCGGAAGGAGTTCTCTTAGGGAATCTGTAAAAGCCTGAAGAGTAAGAAAACATGCATGGCTCGTGTGTCAACACACAGCGATCATATTCTGTGCTCTAGGATTCTAAAGGTCTGAGGGCCAGAGAAGAAGGTGTAGGTGGGAGCAAGAAGCAAGAAATGGGCTTTAATCCCTAGGTGACAGAAAGCTATGGAGAATTATATATACTTAGATTATGTATTTTACTTTATCTATGAGTGTTTGCCTGTTCCAGGTATCAGTTGGATACTTGGTGCCTGTGGAAGTCCGGTTCCCCGGAACTGAAAGTACAGATGCTTGTGAGCCATCCTGTAGGTGCTGGGAACTAAACCCTGACCCTCTCCAAGAGCAACAAGCACTCTCTCCCACTGCTGAACCATCTCTCCAGTCCCCTTTAATATATGGAGGGGAGGGGGAGTTTCTAGCATGCCTGGTTTCCTGGGATTGATAGTGGGAGAAAAAGCTGGAAGGGAAAGCAAGGAACTGGGCCCCAAACAAGGCACAGTTCACAGTTTGGGAGCTGGAAGCTACTCAGATGTGAATGATTCTACTTTTGTGACTGGTTAACCTCGAGAAAGTGTGGGGGAGGGTAGCCGAGAATGCCTCCTGGGGACCTGGCAGAAACCTGGTTTCCTGGTAGCTTGTTTACGCTTACATTGCTCTTTCTCTCTACTTGCGAATTTTCCTGTGTGTTGAGATAGAAAATGAAAGTCATCTTGTTTCAACTCTTACCTTATCATAAGGGGCAGAGATGAGAGCCCAGGCATGTAGCATTTCCACTAGGTCAGCAATACCTTTCCTGGGCTGTGCCACACTGTCAGGGATGAACCCAGCTTCATCTTGATGAGATGATGAGGTGTCTGCCCACCCCACCCCATGCCCAAGGTTTAACATCACACAACCTCAGGCAAGGAAGAAATAGGAGGGGAGAAGTGTAGAATGAAAGAGACAAAGAGGATTTGAAGTAGGGAGAAAGAAAAGAGGCGAGGGAGATTTCATTGAAAACAAAAGAGACTTCGACTGTGTACAAAGCAAAGATATTAAAAAACTAAAAGGACTGGACAAAAAGGGCAAACCCAAATTCTTCCCCTGAGAGGCTAGCTTACGATATGGTCAAGTGTTTCCATATGAAATGCTGATGTCAACAGAACCAGATGTAGTAAACACGGGGAACAAGGGTGGAGGAACTTCAGCATATTGTCTTTTTATTTGTAAAGATAAAATGCTTCCTGAAGTCAGAAGTTAGCTGAGAAGCTTGCTCTTCTCTAGGAAAAAACAAAAACAAAAAGCTTCACTGCTTGGTAAATGTGGAGCACATGTAAAGCTTTTCTTTAAACTTTCACTTGTTTTGTTAGAGACATGGTACATTGTGTTTCCCAAGAATCACCAGCAAAACATATCAACATGTTACCTATCGAATAGCCCACAGCCAAGTGGAAATGAAATATTTTCATTCATAATTTGTGATTACTTCGCTTTTTAGTGTGATGTTTGAGATATTCAGTTGTCAAATAGCTTTACTCCTCTGTTTAATTATGGAAATATCCCTCTTCTTTTGTTCCTTTGTCTGTTCCCCAGTATATTTTCTTAATACCGTCTTTTAATTCATGCAAAACATCATTCCTCATCCACCCGCCCCCCATATTAAAAGAAAACCTAAATATGAGGAGAAAGGAGGAACCAGAGAAAACAGATAACATCTATGCAGTTTGCCTGAGAAAATCCAGGATCTATTCCCAGTTGAAAGAACAGAAATGAGTCTGAAAGAAAGCTTTGTGTGTGTCTGAGGACAATATCTACACACACTGCTCTGTAAAAGCTCGGTTGACCGTCCTCAGCCCTTCTGAGTGATCCTGTCATCAGCGCTTGGTCTTTTTCTGGCCAACAACTCGGGCTTTCATTTCCCTAGCTATAGGACGTGCCTTAACTTTGTCTTTGCCTTGAAAATTGTTTCCTCTCCTCTCAAAAGGGGTCAGAAACCCAGAGAGACAAGATTGTTTGCCTGGTTAATGGTCAAAGAATAACAACCTTCAGGGACTGATCGGAGCTGGTGTGGTGTGCTTTTTAATGATAAGTCCTGAGGCCCCAGGAGGAGGTGGCTGTAAACAACGCAGAAGCAGTTTGCGGTGGAAGTGTGCAAGTACGAAACAATACTCAGCAAGTGTTCACTCTGTGCCTTGAATTGGGCTGAGGGTCTCCCAGTGTTTCTCATTTAATCCGTAAGAGAACTCTTGGGCAAAGCAGTACTATTGCCATTTCCATTTGGGAAAAAAAAAAAGTTACTTCTTCAGGAAGAATGAATTTCTCCAAATCTTGAGGCAACAGACATTATCTCTCCTAGATTATGAGTGAGGAATTTGGGTGTGGATCACCTTGAGATACTGGTTTAGGGTCTCTCCTGAGGCTATCACCTGAAAAGTTAACCCGAAAATAGAGGATCTTATGCAAAGTCCCTCACCTTGTGCTTAACTAGAGACCTAAGTTTCCCTGATGAGATCCTCGGAAGTCAGCAAGGCAGTTGAATTCTCTAGAAGGAATCACACAAGAAGGGCTAAGCAGGAAGGCCTGGTGCCTGCCATGATTTATTCTCAGAAGTGGCCATCACAACATCAATTCTAGTGTTTGGTATTAGCAGTACAGAAGAACCCCATACAAGGGCGTGGGGAGAGCCTGATAAACAGCAGAAGGTGCCTATCACTGGACCCTCTTGGAGGATGGACGACAAGGAAACTCAGAAGCTTTCTCAGTGTTCTGTAGAGCAGATAGCCACACACAGACTGTATGCCTATAGCTGATACTTGAAACTGCTAAATCCCACTGTCATTTTGTTAGCTTGGGATCAATTATAAAATCAGCTGGGTCTTATTAACATAATGATTACAGCCTCTAATTTACATAGCTGTAACATAATGTCTCCACTGATAATGTCTACATCCTAAATGTTCTGAGGAAAAACGCCTATTCCAGAGGCCTCTATCCCTATCTAACATTATATGCAGGCAACTACTTCAAGAATTATCGTTTCAGTTATTTCCCACCCAATAACCTTAGGTGATGTTGGAGAATCCCTGGGATTAAATTAGGGGGCCGCATGCGTGCTAGGCCCATGCTCTAACCCCTGAAATACCTCAGGCTAGCATCTGTGTTTTTGAACGGTCTTATTGACAACAGGAGTGGGAGTGAGCCAGGAGACACAGCTGCATGATGCCACCTGCAACGACAGGAGGAATTCCTTTCAGAGCCCACTACTCACTGAGGTGAAGCTGGGATCCTTGACTTCACTGCAGAAACATTTCAGGACATGCCAGTCTGAGAAAGAGTTGAGGTTCATTACGAAGCGATTTTTAACGTAGAAGGGTTAATGGAAAGAACAGGATAAACCTAAGCGTAGGTATGAGCGTCTCAGGAGGGAGATGGGCTTAAGTCTTTTTTGCCATAGCCTTACAAAAGATCTTGGTGTTTTCTGAAGTTACATCTCAAAGGGTTGCCAAGGAACTCAATGAGATCAGAGGGCTGTTACCGGGTACGCTGGACAGGATTACAGCTGATAAGATAAAAACCAGTACACAAGGTTGCACAGGGAGTTAAAAAGTTTATAGGCTTATTTGTAAAATATCCAGAACATTATAGATTCTCATCTAGGATAAGAGTGAAGATCATTTTGAAAGGTACATATGCTTAAGACTTCAACAAGGTTTGTGACTACTTAAGAATTCTTATTGGAAAAGATCTCTGTAGAAAAGGAATATTTCTATATTAGACAACCTTTTCAGTGAGCTTTGTTAATTGTGTTCTTGACTCAGCTGGTGAATCTTGATGCAGACTCGTGTGTGTGTGTGTGTGTGTGTGTGTGTGTGTGTGTGTGTGTGTTGGGGGGGTCTTTTCCTTCCCCTTAAGTGTCCCTGGTTTTCACTCTGACTTCACTGAGTGGTATTACATTAAGTAGCATTAATAGTAACAGTTTATCCCAATTTATCACCAGCACTTGCTTTGTCTCTGATACAAGTTATGTTGTTTCACCTAATCTTCACAGAATAACTGATTTCAGTGAGAGGGATCCATATCTTTTAAGCCTTGAAGACACTAGGGTATGGAAAGCTTAAGGGCTTGTAAGTAAGTAGTAGGTGTTGGGAATCCAAATCTTAGAGCCTCTCGTGAGCCGGCCAGTCCTCAGAAATAAATGATTTGATGGCCAGTTTTTCAGAGTTAATGTTTAATCATTGCCTTATGGCTGAATGCTAATCCTTTCATAGTTGTAAATCAATATCTTGTAAATATTTCTAGCTGCAGTCTTCACCGCTCCCTTGCAACCTCAGTAAGAAGGTGGCCTCTCAATTTGAGAATAACCCCAAACCACAAACTTAGCACTTCTGAGCTGTTTTATTAGTTTCCAAGCATAGATAGAGTTTTCAGTTTTATGTTGTACTTCAAAAGTATAGTTTCATATGAAGCTTCTCTAGCTTATAGACCCTTCTCTCTCCTTGAGTGTGCACACTGATGTATACATTTCTTCATATTTGGTTCACTGTGTGAAAAAAAATAGACCCGTGAGTGTACACTGTATAATTTACCCATCTTAAGTCTGCAAAAAAGTAATTTAAATTAGAGCCAAAGCTTGTAGTGATCTTGTTCTTAGCTTCTGGAAGCTCAGAATATGTAAACGAGGAAAATGAAGTAGGAAGAACAGCGCACAAATGTGGTACCACAATCCATGCCTTCCCCGACTTCACATTCCCTACTCTGAGTTATCGGGCCCCTATTCATGCCCTCCTTACTTAAGCTCCACACCACGAGTCTCCTGGGTGAGTCTTAGCTTTTTATACTCATGTATTCTTCTACTCCGGACAATATCATTAGTTCAAGCATGAGCAGCACCTCTTCAGGCCTAAAGTCCTAAAGTATGGCAGTCCTTGTCAACCCAACAACCCGTTTGTAATGTGGACAGTTGTTGAGAACGTGGGGACTCTGATCCCAAGAGATGTGCGTAAGGACCACCTTCCTTGGGCCTTTATAGTCTACTGAAGGTGCACTGTGGGCAGCTGTCAGAATTAATTCAGATGGTAGCAAACAACTGTGACCAAAGCAAAATGGGAAGGGGAGATGATGTGTACAGAAGGGCGTTTCTCTGTTAGTCTCTCTTAGTTTCTCTATTGGATGTTGAGCCACTGGAGGGTTTAAAGACACGTTTGACATATTAGTGACACCGGAAAGTATGTCTCTGATTCCTATGTGGACAGTGTTTGGGGGCAAGGGCTAGTTTGTACCCGTGGGAGGGGAGATGATGGTGTCCTGGAGATGGAATAAACTGGTTGGCCCTAGTGAGTTGTATTTTAGAGGTAAGACAGCATAGGAATGTGAGGAATGCAGGGAGGAGAGCCTAGGGTTCCTAGAGCCCTTGGCCTAGTAGCCCTAGTGGAGAGTTCCCCCCCTCCCCTGCCCCATCTAATCTGCAGAGAAGTGCTTCAGGCAAATTCTCCTCCCAAGACCAGGCTGGGGCCTTCTCTACAACCTTCTCCTAGCCCAGTTTTGCTGTTTTCCTGCTCAGCAAATATCCTTGGAGGATATTGTAAAGGGCTGTGTCAGGAGGAATGTAAAGATGATAGCCCTGACCTCTGCCCTCAAATGGTTCACAATATTAAAGGAAACCTGAACATTAACTGTAATAAGAGACCCGAGAGCTCTTCTAGTAAATGATCAAAGTGCCATGGGAGCCTTCAAACGCAAATGTCAAGCACTGTCCAGGAAAGCTCATATGGAAACCTGCCAAGCGCGAAAGAAAGATTAATGATTGCTGGGCCTGAATACAATTCTTCCATCATCGCAATCCCCACGCTGACTCCAGGCACGCAGGTCACACCTATTTGCTCAGTTCCCAAAAATTTACAGTCCCAGGATTCGATATGAAGATTATATTAAGTGGGATATTTTTGTCTGTAGGAAACCAGAACCTAATCAGTTGTTTAAAATGCAGACTCTTAGCATTGTGTTCTTATCAGCATTTTGCTTAACTGGAAGTCTAGAATTAGGCAGTGTTTTAGTTCCTTAGTGTCACGGCCAGACAACATTCTCAAGGTCTTTTCACCTTTCAAATCTGTCGTCCTCACGTCATTTGGCAGTTTTTCTCCAGCGTGCAGTCTGCGGGATCTCTCATCCTTTGTTCTGGTTGAGCACAGCTGTACTATATATAGTGTATATAGCTATACCACCTGCTCACTGGGCTTTCAGGGAAGGAGGGGTTGCCGTTCTTCCTCTACGGCCCATTGCATCAGTGGGGAAACTTTTTATAGAAATCTCCTGACTTGAGGCAGAGTTGCATTCAATTTTATCAGCTAAAATGCTGTCCCTTCTCTGTTTAAATAGACTATCAGCAGGGAAAACAGTTCATTGTGATTGTGCGAGACTAATAAGTGCCAGCCTTTCTAAGGCTGAAGAGGAACTCCGTTTTTAGGGAAAAGGGAACATGCAAGTAAAGATTCTGAAAGACCGAAGAGAGATGGGTCGTGCACATTGCCATCCATCTTGCTACTGCCCTATCTTCTTTGCATTAGGAAGATGTATGTGTTCAGCAAAAAGACAAGCATCAGGCTAGCTCTAACCCTCTTCTCACTTTCTTCCCTAACTACCTGAGTTGATTGTAAGACTATGTTTTGATGCTCCTTTTCCCCAAGGACATGTTGACTCCAGCACTTTCCTTATCTTGGCCTCCAAATAAGTTGGAAACAGGAAAAAACCAAATTCCACAATATTTACAATATAAATTTGAGGCAATAGAGGAAGTCAGAGACATTTAAAGAAAAATACCATCTAGTTTCTCGTAAGAGTACATAAGAACTATCACATTTGATCCAATTGACAGACATAAACCTTGACAGAAACAGTCGATATAAAATGAGCATTAAATGTTTTATGTTTATTTATTTATTTTATTTTTTGTGTATGGATGTTTGGCCTGCATGCATATCTTTGTACAATAGGCATGCTGTGCTCAAAGAAGTCAGAGAGGGCATCAGATCCCCTAAGACTGGAGTTAAGGAGAGTTGAGAGTCACCAAGTGGGTACTGGGAATATAACATGGGTCTTCTAGAAGAGCAGCCAGTCTCTGAACTGCAGAATCATCTCACCAGTTTCTAAATGAGCCAATATTTAAAAGATGGTAAAAATTAGATCTACAAAAATCAAGTTAGGAAAAGTAAGACTAAAAATAATTAATGGTCATAAAAACAAAATAAACAAAGGAAAAGCAAGTAAAATAACCTCAAATCCCTAGAAACTGTGACAGTTATGCATGAACAAAGAACCTAGCTAATGTCTCAACTCCTTCAAGTTTTAGTGTGTGTGTATGTGTGTGTGTGTGTGTGTGTTGGGGGAGGGATTAACAGGCATAGCAACAATTCTGTCTAAAAAAATAAAAATAAAAGTAGTTTAGCCATATCAAAGAGAATATACAGAACCCAAGGCAGAGTAATTCTTTGCTCCTAAATCATAACACACTTATGGTCTATTGTGTCTCTGGGGAAACCATTTCTGGAAATGCCCTGGTTTGCCTGCTCCCTTAATGGAGGATTCCTTGTATGACCAACCCCTCAAACCTCCCCTGTGCTTCCCAGGTTAAGACCCTGCCTGCTATTTTAATAAGAACCCCAAACCTGTCGAAGATAACTCAGTTCTTACCAATCCGTCTATGCACTCATTCAGGATGCTGGACCAAGTCTCCAGTTCCTATCTAAGATCACACCCTCCGTTTGGGCCATGTATCCCATCCCTAAGACAGAGGTTTAACTCTCTCTTTGTCCGGAGGATTATTATTTTGCTCATTTATATTCAGTCACAAGTAATCTCCCACATCTTCAAACAAAAACACGCTTCCCTTTCTCTGCCTCCTTACTTCAAAACCCCATGGTTTTTTGTTAACACCATCTGACTGGTCACAACATAAGAAGTTAGAGATTGTAGGTCCAAGAAGGATTTCTGTCTGCTCTTGCTGACTTGGAAGATGGAGATTCATGTCTCTAGGAATGTGCGCATTCTCTAAGAGGAAAGAGGAGCCCTGGCTCTGAGTCAGTAAATAAACAAAAATTCCAGCCTCGCAATCCCAATGAAACAAACCTGATGACAATGTGGTGAGCTCGGGGTCAGTTTCTCCTCAGAGCCTCCAAATTCCAACCCAGGCCTGTCAACCCTTGATTTCACACTCCCTAAACTCAGAGGAGAAGAGTCAGCTGTGGTCGACTGGACTCAGTGACCTATAGAACTCGGAGCTGGTATGCTGGGGACTAGGAGCTGGGATCGGTGATTAATCCACTGAGGTTGTGGTAATTTGTTGAGCAGCAATAGAAAACACATGCAGTGGTCATATTTAAACACAGGCAAATCATCTCCTTCTCGTCTCAGAACCATTCAGTGGGTTCCTATTTCCTTAACGTGAAAACGGCTATTGCAGCAGTCAGCTGGCCATCAAGTCTGAGACCCACTTGTCTGAGCTCCCTCCTGTCTCTGTGTAGCTCATGCCTCTTGCTCCCCTTTCTACAGAGACTATTAATCCAAGTTTCTATGATGCTACCTTGCTCACTTTCAGGTCTTGTCTCAAATGTTTCTTGTCCATCGGCCTTTCAGATTCTCCTGGTAAAAATAGAAACATCGTGAAGCGAACACCCCTCTTTCCCTGGTTTGTTTTCTCCATGGTACTTAGTATCACCTAGCTGGCGCCATTGCTGACTTCTTTGCTCCCATGTATCCCCTTTTAGAATGGGAGCTTCCAGAAAGTCAGTTTTTTGTGTTTTCTTTAGTTATATCTCTAGTACCTAAAACATTGCATTGCACTGTATATGTTGAGTAAGTATCCAATGGATTACAGGAGAGACAGCACAAAAGGAATCCTTTTAAACACTTGTTTATTCATGTGTGTGAATGCTCGTGCCACAGCCTATGTACGGCAGTCAGAGGACAGCATAGGGTACCCCGTTCATTTCTTCCATAATAGGTTCATCAATACAGACTTGAGTCATCCTACGCTAGATCATGCCAAACTCCTCTCTGTGTAGTGCTGGCTGGGTTTGACGAAGAAAGATACATTCACTCCATTGGTGCAATTAGAATCTGAATTGAAAGAAGAGACTTTAGGTTGTGTAGTCAAAGAATAACACAAAATG